>NC_046286.1:69003992-70278992 GCF_004115265.2 Rhinolophus ferrumequinum | reverse complement strand
GCACTCTCAAAATAGGATTCTGGAATTTCGTAAGTCATACATTTGATTGATTCATGGACTGCCTCCTTGCTGGAGAGAGAGAGAAAAAAATGGAACAATAATAATCCATGGTAGGCAAGGGTCCTATGATTACTTAAGTTATTAACACTAGTGGTACAGGGTAAAACAGAGATGGAGGATTGAGCATTGGTAGAAAAAATGGTTGTAGCACTTAGACATATGGCATCAATGGTGACTAAAATGTTTATTGGGTCACACAGAAGCTTCTGCTGCCCTAGAGAGCATATACTGTAAAGTACAAATGTAACGCCTTAAATTAAATTCAATAAACTTGATTAGAAATTAGAAAGATTAGCAAACCTTTTTGACAATTTTAAAGTAGTCCCTTCACTTATATAGTTAATGGCAGACATGGCTGAAATTAAGCCTAGAATATGAGTACAATGCCTATAGTGTAGAAGCACCAAATAAATATACAGCTCTCCCAAGTATCATGTCAAAGAATGATCAGTGATAGGGAAAGATTTGAATCCATTCCCACAAAATGGAACTTTCGAATAGATGAAGATAAATTTGATAATGTGGGACTCCCGTATATGTCAAGAACTTTATGAAGAGTAGAAACATCTCCCTACCACCTCCCCCCCCCAAGTATCTGAAAGAATCATCTTTTCAGGCACAAAAAGACTTAAGGACTGTACATGGGTCATCGTCTCATGTGGGATGCTTATTTTCCTTGGGTTGTTTCACCACCCTTCATTTCCTCTAGACTCCTAAGGACAGCTAAATACTTGTATATTCCTATATAAGAATTTATCTGGGAGAAGATAGATTATACCTCAAAGATTTGCAGGATTTGCCAGTTTTTAATGGCAGGAATCTGAGGAGCATGCCTGTGAATGGAATATAAGGATGAAAGGCAGAGAAGACCTGAGTATAAGATAATTATTAATATACAATGTCTGACAATTAAGTTTGAGAACCTACTGTAACGATGTTGCTATACTTTTTTTATATATATCAGAGGGATTATTCATTGAGAATTTGTACTAACTGGACAAAGATTTAACCAAATTTACTATTTGGAAGTACTGAAAAGTCTGCATGGAAAAGTTGGATGAAAATAACTTGAACTTTTTGCCAACAATTCAGGGCTCTTGCATCATGACAATGCACCAGCTCATACAGCACTGTCTGTGAGGGTGTTTTTAGCCAATAAACAAATAACTGTATTGGAACATCCTCCCTACTCACCTGATCTGACCCTCAATGACTTTTTTCTTTACCTGAAGATAAAGGAAACATTGAAAGGAAGACATTTTGATAACATTCAGGACATCAAGGTTAATATGACAGCTGTGATGACTGCTCCAGAAAGAGTTCCAATTGCTTTTTGAAGGGTGGACTAGGTGCTGGCATCCATGCATAGTTTCCCAAGGGGAGTACTTCGAAGGTGACCTATAGTGATATTAAGCAATGAGGTATGTAGCACTTTTTCTATGATGAGTTCAAGGACTTAATTGTCTGACCTTAATTTTAAGCATAGTCCTCTAGGACACAGAATCTATTATATTGTATTAGTTGTGTGGTTATAAAAGTCTAGTACTCTTCGAAAGACAGATGGTGAACACGTTGAAAACCAACACAAAACAAAGAGCTTCTTCATGCGTAATGAGCTTATAATCAACTTCAAATAAAGTTTGTGATCATACATTTTCATAGAGCAAAGTTAAATCTCTACGTTATTATGTATGGAACACGTAGGTACATATTTATTATTCAAATAAACCCCCCAAATTCATCAAGCTTTCCAAATGTTATTCCGATATTTTAATATATGTTGACACCAGTCAGATATACGAATTAAATGTTTTAATTGACTTAATGTCATGATAAATTGGAAGGGATAGAAAAGTAATGTGCTCTTTAAACATCACGATTCATCAGGCACAAATGTGTCAAATTCTCTCCTTAATTGTAAATATAACTTGTAATAGATACTTGCTACTGCAGGGATGCCTCCCTTCTCTAGGTTTCAAGTGATATTTAATTAATCAAAGAACTGGAAAATACAAGAGAATAGGAACCTATTGTGTAGGCAGAAATTTTTTATTCTGCTGATTTATTATCAACAATCTTAAACAACGTAAAACAATTAAAGTCAAAATGAAACATTCTAGTATTATCACAGTTTTTGATCTTTGTTTATGGGATGAATGATTTTTCATTTGTCTGTGAAGAATTGGGCTTCCTACATTTTATAGAATAGGATACAAACCTTTTGGTTCTAAGGGGAAAGGGATCGGTGTTCTTTTATAAACTTTTTTAAGGGGAGATATAATCAGTATTGATAGTCACAACTCAATTTACCTGATTTAAGGTGGGTGTGATAGATGCATCTTTCTTCATGCCTTATTAGTAATATCAACAAGCCCACCAGAAAAATTCTTGACCAAGTTTTCTCAATTGGAGTTTTGCAATCATAATATTTTCAATTTATTACAATAATGTGTAACATCTTTCTGGTTAAGGTAAATATGCATTTTTATTGCAACTTCCATGAACAAAATAATTAACACTGAAATCTTATTTCCAAATTTTTCCCTTATAAATAAAACTGACAAAATATACAGCAAGTTGGATTCCTTTAAGAAATATTCCGTATGAAATGCAAATTTAAAAAATTCTGTCTGAATCAAAGCACAAGTTTATTAATTCAAACAAAAGAAAAACTGTTCACCCATACATAATCATTCTCTGAACTCTAGAGATTATTCTATGCCCTCAAATAAGCAATGAAGGAAGTTGTTAAAGGTACAAATAGAATTAACATGAATTATTTAAAATCAAGTAAAGCTTATTTATGTACATCAGGAAAATTTTGGATTATATGACTATTTTGTTGGAAATATTAAATGTTTTCTCATACGGCAATTAGTACTATAAATTCCATGCACATTTCTGAATTTCATGCGTTTTATTGATAGCTTCAGATTTTTTCTCAATAAGAATTAAGATATAGACTACTGTGTCACAAATTTTCCCTTCTGAGCTTCGTATATATTATTCCATTTTCAGCAAACCAATATTGCTGAGTACATGCCCTACCAGGTTGATTTTTCCCAAGTCTTCTATTGGTATTCTTGTACGATTCCTTCTCTAATCTCCAATTTGAATTATTTCACCAGTATGTGTCTCGGTGTTGACTGTTATTTATCAATTTTCCTTGGGCAAAATCAATTCATTTTATTTTTTATGAGCCCTTGAAAAAAATGAGCCATTGCTTTTTATCAACAATTCACTTTCCTAAAACACTATTCTATGGCATCTTTCTAGTGATGAAATCATAAATAAAAAAGGAGATTGGAGTTCATGACTGGGGAAAGAGAAACAAGAGGCTTCCAAGGGATTGGTAAAAGTCTATCTTTTAGTGTGTAGTGAGAATATCTGTTATTATTATTAATATCATTACTATTTAAATACACACCACATATTCTCATCAATGATATACTCACAATAAATAATGCAAAAATATAAAAGCGATGTGTATATACTCTTCAGTGTGTTTCAAAGTAAAATGTCAACCTTGAGTTATTTCTTCTTTCTCTATGTATTTGAGAGATAAAAGAATGTGGTTTCTCGTGTACCAGCCATGACCTTTACTGTGTGACTAAGACAAATCACTTTTATCTCTGAGTTTTGTGTTCTCTCTAAATATAATTAAAATATTAGAGTATATGCTAAAAATCTCTTATAGCTGTTACATCCTTGCCTTCAGGTGTAAGCTGCTGACAGCCAGTGTTGCTGTGTCATAATCAGCATGTAGTATTTCTAATTGACTATATCAGTGATGAAGTAGTTTTTATTCTCTAAAAACAATCAATGCAATCTACAATGTATTATAGAATTGTACACTGGAAACTTATAAAATTTTATTAACTAATACCACTCCAGGAAGTTTAATAAAATGTTAAAAATTGTAAGAATTGCAGGCAAAAATTATAAAGCCTTTTGATTATCTGCAAAAAAATTATTTCAGTCCAATATATTAGTAAATGAAAGGAAGTAAGAAGTGGCAAGAAGCAATCAGAGATATCCTTGGATATAGTAATGATGGTAAGGTACAAATTTGTATGATTGGATTTAGGTAGAATAAATGGATAAATCCTTCATTTTAAAGCTACAACTTACTCCACTATACAAATAACAGGCCTTTTCTAACAT
This sequence comes from Rhinolophus ferrumequinum, assembly GCF_004115265.2. Lineage (NCBI taxonomy): Eukaryota > Metazoa > Chordata > Mammalia > Chiroptera > Rhinolophidae > Rhinolophus > Rhinolophus ferrumequinum. The sequence continues at coordinate 70,274,768 of NC_046286.1, read as the reverse complement.
GATATATTACTATTATTATCATGATAAGTATTTTCTATAGTTTAGAATTTAATAATTCTTTTTAGGAAAATATAATTCTATATTTGATCTCTATATTTCATTTGATCTTATTATTTAGCATTGTTGATGTTGTTTACATTGAGAATTTACTCTGTTCCAGGTATTTTTCTAAACTTTAGGGATATAAATATGAATAACACAAGGGTTTTTGGTAATATTCTTTACTTAGATTAAAAAAATTAAAAAGAGAAGTAGGAGTAATATTCTGGGAGTGGATGATTAAAATTGTATTAATCATTTTGGAAGAAATTTAATGACAGTTAAAATAATCTTGAAGGTTAATTCGCAAATATTTCCACATATACTCCATGTACTATAAAACAGTAAATCAATGACTAAATAACACTAATAAGAACAACAATAAAATAAAATCTTTAGGAGAAGAATATTGTTATAAGAGAACTTTAAAGAGTAATAATAATCAAAATAATTAACAGAGTGTCAGTAATAGATATGGTAAAAGTTTGAAAAGATGATATAAATAATCCATTAAGAGACAAAATTGAGATGACTCAATCAGAGAGAAGTTTGTTATTAGGAATAACAGACATTAGATATCCTACCTACATAAATCAATTGCTGTACCTGAAACATAGTCATATAACAGGGGGTAAAAAACAACAGAGAGATCGATCTATATAAGCTTACACGAAAGGAGTCCAACAGCATCCTCATAAAATTTTATGTTGTCTTTGCACTGCAGGCTGGAAATAATAGTAAAAGACACTTCAAAGTCATCAGGCTCCTGATTTCAGTGGAAACAATGTGATCCCATATGGTGTTGAATGTCAGTATTAAACCTTGGGCATAAGGTGGGAATGATTGGCATAATTACCTACAGTGATGTTGGTCATTAGATTTCTTTTTTTTCTTCAGAGGTCTGTGAATGTGGCTAATTCATCTCAGGGTCCCAGGGAAGTAAATAGATGGACAGTCTATTAAGGACTACATGAATCATGTATAGAAAAATTCTAAGTTTACCTTGTCCATTCATCTATCAATGAACACTTAGTTTGTTTTTATATCTTGGGTATTCTGAATAATGTTATAATGAACATGACGGTGCAAATATCTCTTCAAGATAGTGATTTCATTTCCTTCAGATATATATGCAGAAGTGGAGTTAGATTGTATGGTAGTTCTATTTTTAATTTTTTGAAGAATCTCTATACTATTTTCCATAGTGGCTACAGCAATTTGCATTCCACCAAAGTACATAAGGATTCCCTTTCTCTATATCCTCACCAACAATTGTCATCTCCTGTCTCTTTGATGACAGCCATTCTAACAGGCGTGAGATGTTATCTCATTGTGATTTCCATTTCCATTTTCCTGATGAAGAGTGAACTTGAGCATTTTTTAAATGTGCATATTGCCCATTTGTATGTCATTTTTTGGAAAAAATACATTTTCAATTCCTTTGCCCCCTTTTAATCATATTTTTTTTTTCCTATTGAGTTTGAGTTCCTTATATATATTGGATGTTAACCCCTTATCAGATAGGTGGTTTGTAAACAATTTCTTCCATCTGCAAGCTGTGTTTTCATTTTGTTGATTGTATCTTTTGCTGCGCAGTTTTTTTGTTTACTATAGTACCACTATGTTTATTTTTGCTTTTGCTGATTGTGCTATTGGTCATATCCAAATTAGCAGGGCAATACCCTACACTGGGCTCCGAGGCTGCCCAGGGTCCCTGTTCAGGCTCCCTGGTCAGGAAGGCTGGGGGATAAAATCAAAAGGTAGGTGTGGATACTGGCTTGGCTCCCTGTGCAAGGAGAGAGGTAGCATGGTCTCTGCAGCTGTTCAGGGTCTCTAACTGGACTACTTGGTTAGGTGGGGCTGAAGATTAAGCTTCACCATTGGACTGCACTAATGGCTTGGTTATCTGTCTGGGTGGGGTTGCAGGCTGCTCTGAGGTTTTTGATCAGTCTCCCTGAGCAGTCAGCAGTGAGAGGCTCTGCTCAGCAGTTGGGGGGAGCTGCTGACATGCTGACTTCCTCCCCTGTATGAGTGGAGCTATAAAACAGGCTCAACAGTCAGTAGAGTCCTTTGGTAGAGATCCCAACTGTGTAGAACTGCCCAGTGGGCTCCCTGGTCACACAAGGCCACCAGCTCTGCTCTGAAAATGGACAAAGCCACTAGTTGGTATCTGCGTGAGCACTGCCACGAGCAGGAATGTGGTCACCAAGATCTCAGGGCCGACTGCCGTGAGCCCCTCCTCATCTTCTCCAGTGGTGTAGCCCTGCTCATTTCCCAAGTGAGTCCTGTGAAAGAAGACCTAAGTGGACCTCCTGGAAAGCATCCCTTAACACTGGGTAAGCTGGATGCCCGCCTTGGGTTTTTGTTTGTTTTTGTTTTTCTGCTGGCGAAACTATGGGCCAAGAGGGACCATCTTGGTATGGCATTGTACCAGCCTCGGAGAGCAGCGATACGGGCAAAGTGTAACTTCTCTTACTCTGCACATTGCAGTTTTTCTTAATTCTTATTAGCCAAAGAGATACTTCAGCCTCACTCCTAGGTTCTGGGATTTTTTCACCAAGGTATCTTAATTATGGATAGCTGTTAGTTGGTCTTTCTTTGAAGGGAATTGAGGGCAGGAACAAAATTATCATGCCATCTTTCTGATGTCACTCTCCACAATTCTATCTTAAATTTTTAATTAGGATTGAACTCTAAATATAGAAAAATATAAAATAAAATATTCAGGATATCTTTACATCTAAAGTAATCTTAGAAATTTCCCAGAAGACCCATTGAGGAATAATGAAGATTAATTAATTACTTTGAGAATAATAGGAAGGCAAAACAGATTAATAGCCTTCATGGATTATTTTCTCTAAAACAAACTTTATGCTTTTTAAAATAGAAATACATTCATTTATTCAACATATATTTATTCAACATCGACTATGTTCTTGGAATTTTCTAGGATCAGCGCACATAGCAGTAATCAAAATAGAAAAAAAAAACTATTCCCTCGTGGAATTTTCATATTGTGAAAGGAATATAGAAAAATAAATAAATAAATAAAGTGGAAGCAAGAGAAATCGTGTGGGGTCCTAAATAAAGTGAGTAGTCTACGAAGGGACTGAAATTTGAGCTGCTTAAAGGCAGTGAAAAAGTGAGTCTTATAGTTACCTGGGGGAAGAAGCTTCAGGTAGAGAAAAGGGTTGCTATAAAAGCTGTGAGTGAAATGATGCATGGTGAATTATAAGAATTAGGAGGTTGGTGCGGTAGGAGTGAACAGTGTGGTTGTGGTACAGTAGTGAGAAATGACAGTTTGGGGATATATTTTGAAGACGGCATTCATAGAGTTTTCTGATGAATTAGATGCAGAGTGTGAGAGAAAGAACCTGAGAACCTGGAAGAACAAAATTGCCATTTACTGAGATGTAAAATAAAGTGGAAGAAACTGGTTCTTGTTTTGAAAAAGATATTAGGAGCCCAACTTTGGATAAATTAATTTTGTGATGCCTATTCAAGAGTAGAGAAAGGAAGAATAAGCAGTTGAGTATATGAGTCTGGTGGTCAGAGAAAACAGCAGGGTTTTAACATAAAATGTTTAATTCCTCAGGTCAGAATGTAGATTTTACAGAAGGCAGCCTCTTATTTTTTTAACTTTAGTAAGAGTGACTTGAAATTTATTCTAAAATCCATGTTATTTCTATAGTTGATATTAATATCGCTAAGTAAATCTTTATTTTGAAGTTAACTTATTGATATGACGCATTTGCACATTACTATTTGAGTTTTTGAAGAAATGTTCAGGTTAAATTCCATCTTTAAATAAAGAAAATAGTCAGAAGACAATAGATGGCAATTATACCTGAAGTTACCAATGCCTTTTGCTTAAAATAGTTAGGATTCATTTATTCAGCACTTACTGAGCACAAAAACTCTTAATTAAAAAGGAAAAAAAAAGTATTATGAACTGATGCTAAATGACACAAAAGCTTTTCTACCTCTCAATTACATTTGCAGCTTTAATTCTGGTTAATTTTACAATTCCATTTATTTCCCAATAAACACTTTCATTTGACTCTATAAATGTGTGAGAGATCATTTTTCTGGATGGATTCCAAATCAGAGCTAGAGATAGAAATGAGGAGAGGAAATAGAAATAACTGGAAGATTTGATGTGAGAAAATAAAAATGACATAATAATTATTTCTTTGTGTATAAATAATTAGTAAATTATTTAAAATATTATTTAACAGCTTCATTTATCTATTTCTCAATAAATCCTTTGTCCATTATCCCAATTAATTCAGAGAAAATTATGATCATGATAAGTACATGAAGAGTGTTGACATCCTTCTCAAGGGTTAACAAATGTTTCCAGCAGCATTGCTATCTTAAATAAACTATTGGTAATTATCACACTGAACGGTAAAATTCACATTTTAACACTAAAAGAAAAACTAGAAATATCGTATCTTGAATTGTGAACTCTCACTAAATAAAACAAACAAAAGAATTTCTAGAAATTAAATTCTGTACTCTTTATATGCGTGTGTACATAGTTATTACAAATTTCTTCACATATAGAAAAAACACTCAAAATGGTATGTATTAATTTGTCAAAAAATAAATATAAAAAACCACAAATGTGGTAGACATAACAAAATCCTAAAATATGTTGATAATATCTTAATAATATTTAAATACCTACATGAAAAAAGTTAAAACTGTTATAATCCTAAAGAGCATAATACAAATATTTATGAAAAATGTTTCTGCTATCTAAGATTGTTAAAGAAAAGCAACCCATTAGTCAAGTTCTGCTTATAAGAATATATAAAATGGCAGGGATTTAAAAAGGAATATTTATTTTAGCATGAATGCAAAAATATTTGACAGAATCTACCTGTTCAAGAAGAAACTTTCATTTCATCACTATTATTTCAGATTGTAATTTTATATTTAATTGGGTATTAATTTCTGTCTCTTCCACTAAATGATAAACCAGTAAATGCATGAAAGACCTTCTTCTACTAAGAATATATTCTCAAGGCCTAGAGAAAATCGAATGCGTGAATTCTGCCATAGAATTTGCAATGTGACTGTCATGATACATGCTGATTGCGAAGTCTTACCAGTTCTCTCTCAAAAGAGCTTATTGCTAAGTGTGACTTTTAACTTGAGTTCCCCAAGTTTTGGAGAATATATTTTTAATTATAAACAAAAGCTGAAGGGACAATATGATTAATTACATCCAAATTAACTTTAAGTTTTTTTTAAGATAAAACTTTTATTTTGGAAGAGGCTGAAGAAAGGTATACTGTTACTTTAAAATACACTTTTAGGTTATAAATACTACAAATGAAACTGGTCTCAGTGAGGGCAAGACTTAAGTGTAAATAGGAACAGACATCCAGAGGGGAAAGTTGCTGATGTGGGGGTGGGGTTGACAGAGAAAAGAAGGAAGGAAAATCTACCAATTTACTGTCTCATTTGAGTTCTGTAATAAAAATCTAACAAAGACAATATCACGTTGACTGAATTATGATCGAACGTATATTTTAACTTACTCTCCTAAAGGTACAGAAGTTGTTAGTCACCAGCCAACATGATCTTAAAGAATAATCTAAAAGTAACGTTTGTTTAAAAAATAAATATTTTTTGGATATAAGTAAATTATAGGAAAATTATTTTCTTGTGGCTTTATTTTTGCTCTGTACCATGAGAACTTCATTGAATGTTTAATGCCTGGTTAATAATGCACATGTTTTGTTTGATCATCTTCAAAAGAGTGATTTTATTCTTTGGTTGTTGATTCCATATTAGTGTCATGTAATTAAAACAAAGAAAAAAGTACTAGTTCAAACATTACTTCTCAACAATAAATAAATATAATCATAAAGTTGAGTACATATAGTAATAAAGTCCTACATGTTCAAGAAGAATTATTAATTTATATTCCAATCAAAAGTAATTTTGAAGTCTACAAATATAATTATTTCCTTTGGTTTTGTTTTCCTACTTTATTATCTCCTTATCACTGACATGGTGGCTTTTCTTTGAGCCTATTAATTATACATTCAGCAGCCATCAAGACAACTGATAGATCACTGTAAAAGTTCTTGGGCACTTTATTAACAGTTTGGCTGTTTTTTCGTTTTGTTTTGTTTTTTATTGTCACAAGCATTGATGCATTGTGCTGTTTGCCTGCCCACGTATCTGAACTGAAATAGCCTGATATAGAACGCAAAGCACAAGCTCTGCAAATGCAAATCACCTAGAATACACAAATCACGTTTGTTTAAAAACTTGGGTGTTTGGTTAAGGATGCTAAATCATCTTTTCATCCAAAGCTATTTTGCTTAATTACAAACTTGAGATGCACATATAAAACAACCCAATCCCAAACCACTCAGCTCCAATATACACTTCTTTGGCATCCTCTTAATTAAATCTGGTTCTGAACATCAATTATAAGCTCTATGGAGACAGAATGATTGAGAAAATTTAAAATATATGCATACATGCAGACCATTTAATGTGAAAGTTGTTACTACAGAAAAGAAATTTCAACTTCTAAGTAACTGTCACAGGAAAATCTTACAAGTTTGTTATTATATGATGCATAGACTTAAAGTGCAAAATTAGTTGACATTAAATCCAGGAGACAACTAGCTTCCAGCTCTATTTGTTATGACAAAAATCACTTTTTAAACATCCTCTGAATGTAATATATTACTAACTTAAGAAATACTTTTATTAATTGTTATATATTTAAGTTCATGTACTCTAAGCATATTAATGCATTGTGTTGAGAAAATTACCTAGATAATAATAATATCATTGTCAAATCTGACCTAGTTTAAAGAGTCTCCATTAAATATATCAAGTCAAAATTTCACCTAATTTGAAGACATAAAGTATAGTGTGATGTTTGCCAGCGGGCCCACTACAGTCCCCATGGTGCTTTTACACTAGTTATCCAGAAGAGATCCTTCCTCAAAATACTTTATTTCTATATGTCAGAAATTTGTCAGAATATAATAATGTTGTAAAAAAAAAGTTATTTTATTGTTTTCTGTTAGAAAATGGTTACTATTATATATATGCAAATTAACTGTCTATAATGCTAATGGTACCTCACAAGGTGACTCAATCATTTTAGACAATGTTGGTTCTATTTTACTTACTGAAAAAACCTTTTTTTTTTTTTGCTTTAACTACTTCATATACACATATTTTTAAATTTTATCATTAATAATCCCTTCATTTATTTTTCTTTATTATTAATATCTTTAGAAAATTTCTAACAGGCCTTTAATGTCATAACATATTTTTCTACATACAATTTTTATTTTTATACGTTTTAGTATATAACATGTAGTCTACTGATTATCACTTTTTTCCTCATATTTGTTTAATTTGGTCTTCGTTTCTTCATTAACTTGAATTATTTAGAATTTTTATAAATTTCCATTTTGATTGATTTGTTTACACCCATCCTTATTTATTTATTTTTTTTTAGTTTTTATTGCATTGGCTGCTTTATGCCTATCCTTTCTTAATCTACAAAATGTCATATTTTTGACAACAAATGATACAGGCAGTAAATATCAAATTAGCAATACAAATAGAAAATCCATACTGAGGAAACAAAACAAAACACACAAAAAAATTCCCTTATAATTTTGAATTTCAACAAAATGTTATAATTAAGTTTAAAATTTGTTTTAAATTTCCCGGAAGCCATGACAAAAAGGAAAATACTGTCCATCATACATTGAAAAATATTAGATAGGAAATAAACCAAGGGTAAAATGTAACAAAAATGAAACTTTCCTTGACATATAATCTAAAATAAAATCCTCATTTGGATATGTAGAGTCTAATTAAAAAAAAAATCATATATATATATATATATATATGTATATATATATATATATATATATACATATATATATTATATGTAAGTATACCGTAATATATCACATTCTTTGTCTATGTAACCAGAAGTGATACCCAAATATCACTTCATCTTTGACAGGAGGTAGTTCCAATTTGCTCTCTTAAATAAGTGCCAGAAGTATAGGGTCACTATAAAATGAGGGGTGAATCAAATGTTCTGAAACCCAGAATGAGTCTGTGAGAGTTGTAGCTCTATTATGAAAATTGAAAAGTTTAACAGGTCTCCTTAAAAGAATGTACAACCTCTCCACTTGTACACAGAAAGTATTGCAAGAAAAACTAGATTTTTTCCTCAAAAAACACCGTGGAGTTTCTCCTTCCAATCAAAGTATCAGCTGACCCTTGTATATTAAAATTTTTTCTACAATAAATACTACTCATTTTAAAAGGAAAAAAATTAGATCTACAATTTTTTTTATGAAATTTGCAATGAATTTTAAATTATAACTACTCTAAGGTAAGGAACTGTGCCCTCACATCTCCCATCTATGTGCTTTTCAATTCCCATTTTAATTTCCTTCTCTTCTCATGTTCTCTCGCTTTGTAAAATCAAGTTTGTAGTGACAACAAGGGTCAGCCTCTTTCAGAAGTTGTTTGATGTTTAACTCTTTTTCAAATATTTCTTCTTATCTTTTACTATCTTATAAATTGTAGATCTGAATTAAATATAAATTAATAGTGAAAATATAGTAGACATCTCTTCCATGGTTGCATGTCTCCTTAAATATAAGAGCAATTCTTAAGAATTCACAGGAATTGCCAATTCAAGAAAGCGGTTTTGAAAGGTGGTATTCTCAGTACACTTCAAATCACACTACTTAGGTAAGTCAAAGCTCATTCCGTCTGTTATTTAGAAATGGTGACTTTCTTAAAAAAAAAAAAAAAACAGTATAAAGCAAATTGGCTCAATTTCTTTACCAGACGGGTATTTACTTACTACATAATGTCTATTACCACTGTGTTTCCCCCAAAATAAGACCTAGCCAGACCATCATCACTAATGCGTCTTTTGGAGCAAAAATTAGTATAAGACCTGGTATTATATTACATTATTAAATTATGTTATATTATATTATATAAGACCCGGTCTTATAGTAAAGTGAGAGCGGGTCTTATATTAATTTTTGCTGCAAAAGACACATTAGAGCTGATTGTCCGGTTAGGTCTTATTTTGGGGGACACACGGTAGCAGTAGGAATAATAGTAGTATTTTGCTCCTTAATACAATGTCAGAATCTCCCAAATCCTAAATACTTAGATTTTCATGAAGATTACATAAAGCAAAAGCTTAAAATCACAAAAGACAACGTTTCTAACTATAAACACATTAAAACTAACAATAGTTTTTAGAAGATTTTGAAGATCATTTAGTAGACACAACTAAAATGTTAATTTAAACTAAACACATACAGACACGTGTTCTACATACAAACCCAATCTTTACATGATCTACTTTGTCTATAGACAAAATCTATAGACAAAACAATATTATCTGGGTACATTAATTCGATCATCCAGTTTGTGATACTCATAGTCTGTGTCACTATGTAGTCAAACAATGTTTCTGAACAAAAAGTTTTAGTAATATATGTGGTGTCCATTTATATTTGTGCTACTCTGCTCCTGTATTGGTGCTCAGATTAAAAATAAAAAAGCAAAAAAAATATGTAAAGACATAGGAGACAAAAAATTAAAGGTGTGAATTATAAAAACATGAGATACAAAAAGAAGACTACTGAAGTCTGAGTAGGTAGGGGATTGAGAGAAGGAATGAAAGCTTAAATGTAAAGCAGTAGAGAACCGAGAGTTACTGTAGAAGTGGACATGTTGGAATGGGGAAAATTCAGATAGTAGGAACTCAGGAACACTCACTGTTGGAAAGATATTACCCTAGAGTATCCTACTAACCATTTTCCCCCAATATACCCTTCATAAGTGGATACTAGGTTAGAGACTGATAGGATCTAATAAAATTAGTCAAAACCTCTAATTCAACCTACTGAATTGCTTTGAGCCACCAAGTCAATTAAAGGTAGAGCCAAGAGCAGAAGATAAGTACCTTAACACCACTCCAATTTGCTTTTACTCCTGCCTCAGATAAACATAAATACTATTTAAAAATTATATAAATGATAGGATTTATTGGTGGTCAAACGTCCATTCAATGATTTTTCAATCAGAAACATTTTAAATTATCAACCACTTCTGTTTCTAAATTGCACACCACTGTCTTGTCATGAAACTGCATACTTGAGTTGCCTAAATTTGTATTAATCAATGAAAGTGTTTATTTATAACCTACTCAGCTTTCTAGAAAATTTATTATCACTTTACACATTCTCAGTCTAATACTATTTTGTTCGAATTTATGAGTGAATAGAGATTGCTAGAGTACATAGCTAAGTAGATACAATAACCTAATTTTTAAGAATATAAACTACTATTTCATATTAAGTATGTGAGCTAGGATCAATAATGCATACTTCTCTTAAATTAGTGATAGTTCTTAAATTTTGGTTGAAATGCAGTGACTTCTAATTTGCTCACTATTTTTAGTAATAAATTGTAATACAGACATAAAAGTTTTCAAGAAATCTGAGCTAACCTATTTTAATCACTAATGCTTGCTTCTATTTTATCCATTTTAATGGAGTTTGTTTTTTTTTTTTTTTTTTTTTAGAATCCCTTCTACATGACATTGTCTCCTTAAACAAAATAGTAAACATACAAGTACCCTAAATGTTTCCTGAGGAATCCAGCTCATAATCATTAATACTATAGACGCTTGGAGATAGATAAATTTAGTGTAGTTCGACTCCCTCCTTTTGTAAAAGAATGAACTGAGGCTCAGTAAGACCCACCCCATTGGCTGATTCCTTTCTGTACTTTACAGTTGTGAAGATGAACACAAACCTTTGTCCATCCATACACACTATAGTGTTGAGCTCTTTAGAACATTTCAGCCCTTGTGATTGTATTTCATCGTAATATCATATTTCATTGCATTTAAAACATTGTAGCCTAGAAGCCTCCTATTGAAGCTAGTCATAGGTTAAGAGTGACAAACTAGATAAGCAATTTTATGATTGAATGTAACCTGAGGGTAAGAAAACAGGGCTTAAATCTCCTCTACAATAAGAGTCTCCTGCATAATAAAATATCTGTTTTCTTGTCTGTTTACTTTGGGGCATATTATGAGATTCAAATTTTAGATTATGTTTCTCAATTCTGAACTAGTCATTTTAGTGACTTGTGGTAAAGTTTTTTTCATTACGTTGTAAGTCAAATGTTAGCATTTTCTATAATTCTTAATGCTTTGCCTAAATTTGAATTCAAATTTATTCTGGAAATATTAGTAGCTAAATATATAATATATATATAATATATAATGATATATATATAATATATAATATGTATATACATATATATGTATGTATATATATATATATAATTATATTCAATTTGTAATTATCTAGAGTTGTGTTAAAGTAAGAGAAAAAGTTGAATTATATAATGTTCAAGGGCAGAGCCCTAGGGACATATCATACCCACCCAATGTCTTACTTTTGTGTGTGTGTGTGTGTGTGTGTGTGTGTGTGTGTGTTTCAATTAAAGTTTATTGGGGTCATCATTGTTGGCAAAGTTACATAGGTTTCAGGTGTACAAGTCTGTAATACATCATCTATATATCACATTGTGTGTCTTACATTTTAAAGATAATCTTTAAAACAAAACAGAAAGAAACACAAAGCACTAATCTTTATGTTTCTTTATGTTCTGAATGATTCCAGATTAAGGCCAATTGTATTGAACTGTACAAAAGTCTAGGGCCATATTTTAGCTCATTAAGAGGTTAATAAGCCATAGTGTCTTTTTTAATGGTCTTATATAATCCATACTGTTCGTACTTGCACCATTTCCCAAAGACTTTGAAACTAACCATCTCCTTTTCAGTGTTCCAGGAAAGAAGGAACATATTTCCATCTCCTGTGCATCACAGAAACTCACAATTCTGAGTGACTCTGCTCTTCATGTTATATTTTAGACTTGCTTTCCAGAGGGCACCAGTGAGGTTTCCTCTTCAGGAAAGCAAATGCCACTGGGTTGCTTTGTTTTAGGGTTATTTGAATGTTGAATGCCTTCCTGAGGAATTGTTTCTACAGTGATTGCCTATTTTCTGCTTGAGAGATTTATGATCAAACTGTCTTTGATAAGAATTTTTAGTGGGGATTCTTTCTACTGCTGATGTTTGAGGACATTTGCGAGCACATATTAAAATTTCTTTTTCTACTGTAATTAACATTTACAATGTTCAGCACCCTCTAAAATGAATTATCCAAGGTATATGGCTTAGAAATTGGTACATTATATTTAATAGAGGAATAGAGCTGTGGGTAAAATAGTTTTAAAAAAGAAAGAAGCAATAAGCTTCAAAATAAGCTTGAAGATGTAAAGATTTTGCTAAAGTATAAATAGTGTCTACTGGAATCTGGCAAACACATTGGGAAAAGTCTAATATAAACTGATATAACAACCACAATTAAGCACTTCAATAAACAAAGTAACTTAGATAAAAGCCTTATTTTCTTTTGGTTTCTACTTTTCAAATATCATCTAAAATATAACTAACTTTCTTAAACTATTCTCATATTGCTCACAGATGATTTATAAATGGCAATATCCATTATTATTACTCCCAGTATTCTCAGGGAGTAAACATTAAATGAAATACTGAGTAACTTTCTTTATGAAGACAATGTAATGATAACAATACTGCAGACTGCATAGAATTAAAAGATTCAATGTGACACACGTTGCCCAATAATACTACCAATTGAAAATGCCCATGTACCAGAATTTTGTATAATAATAACAAAATAGGAACATTTGCTTCTCTTTCAAAAACTGCAATCACCAATTCCCTTCATTATATCTGATCTTTCAGTTTTTCTAGGATGCAGTAAGATAAATATAGAAGTAGTTCTATTTCAAAATATCAGGGTCATTTCAACTTTTGGCTTAATATTGTCCATGCCAGAAATACCTTGACTGTCTAAAAGAGAAATATATGTAGCGTATATGTATAAATGTGAATATAAATCCATTCCAGAAAGTCCATTTCTGTCTAATCAATCTAAAATCAAAATTGCTAGAAAATTAGTGGAACCATTATTTAAATATTGTAATTTATGAGTCATTCCCACAAGTAGGACAAACATTACAAAGATGATATAACAATGTGATTGAATTTCAAGATAATCTGAAATTTTACTAATACCGTAATTATATCACACCAAAAATTAATACGATTTTGTATTTTGTATTTTTTATATACCAGATGGCTTATAACATTGTGTTGTGTGCCAATAATAGTTTTGTTGAACCCATATAAAAAAAGAGAGATGAGAGAAACCTCAAATTAATGAATCTAGGTTTAACCTCTGTCTCCATTGTATTCCTAGCCTTGTATTAAATTTCAGAAATATGCCCACCACATAGTAGCAAAATACTGAGATTTGAGTTTGTAAACTTTTTCATTACAGGCAAAAACACCTAGTAATTCAGTAGAAATTTAATTAAAGCATTGTTATAATCTCCTCCAGTTTTCTCAAACCAATTAAATGAATTTCACAAAACACAATTTACTGGGTTATATATAACTTACAGGTAAACAGAAAGAATATATATTCAGGAGCATAAACATTTTCTGAGAAAAAAGAAATCATTTAGTGAATGAACATAGTATACAAAAAATAGAACATGACTAGTCTGGAAAAGTTTTAAAAATTCCTCTAAATTACTTTACATCATGGAAAGCACATTTTAAAGCAAACAACACATGGAACAAAAATAATGAATTCTAAACAATAAGAAGTGCAGACATTAATGTACAATGTATTAAATAAAAACAGTCTATACCTCCTGAGAAAGAAGTCTTGGTAGGACTCAAATTCTGTTTTCATACACTTATTCATTCAAAATCATTAATAAAGAAATTGTATTATGTCAAGAATTGTGCTTCATAAACGATAAATCATTCTTACCTTCAAGTTGTTTCGATACAGTTGGGTATTGGAAAGGGTAGGGAAAAAGAGGACATTCAAATGCAGCGCAATTATTTCTAGGGTAGAACTACAATAAATGAAATCAGAATATGTTAGGTTGGTGCAAAAGTAATTGCAATTTAAAAGGTTAAAAATAATTGCAAAAAACACAGTTACTTGTGCACCAACCTAATGTAAAGGATTCCTCAAATCTGAACTTTGAAATCAAGACAACCTTAGAGGAAACTTCATGGAAGCAGCAATGACTGAGATCAGAGAGAGAAATGGAAGATGTTCAAGCAGAGTGAGGACATACTCTGGAGAGGAGGGAGGAGTTACATGCAACCACTTGTCTCATGTACTCTTTGGGACTTGGAATAGTTCGCATGCAGGGAGCTGTGGCAAAGAAGAAATTAGTGATGAGTTGAGGATGATGGGGAACCAGTCACTAATTAGAGAAGAGTCTGAGAAAATTGTTAAGCTGTTTGTCCCTTTTATTACAGGCAATGAGGAGCAGCTAAAGGATTTTAAACAGGGAATGGCACATCATATTTTTTTAGACATATTTGTTTTCACAGTAACATAAACATAGGTTGAAAGGAGTAAAAACTGGAAATATGGGACTAATTAGGAGACTGTTTTTATAATCTCAATGAGAACTGAAAATGATAGTCCCTAAAGTTGTGGAGGAGATAAAAAGAATTTAAGTAAATTAAGGAGTTCTAAATAGATTGAATCAACAGGACTTGGTAACTGATTACATGAGTAAAAAGGAGAACTGAATGATGGCTTCTGATTTCATGATGTTGATATCTGGGTGGAAGGCTGGATCACTCACCAATATGGGAAATATAGAACTAAAACAGATTTAAAGAAGAAAAGAATGTGATTATAAAATAAAAAGCTTAGTTTTATATTTATTGAACTGAAGGCACTTGGATTATCTGGTTGGAGATATCTAGCGGGGAGTTGGATAGATGCTTTTGGAATATTAGGTTTAAGATTATTGTCTCGAGATTCATCACCATATAGACGGGTTTTAAAACTTTGGCATACTTTTGATGATATTAACTGAGAAGAGGATTGAAAGTGAACCTCTGTAGAACATTAATATAATAAGCATGCTCAGAGATGGAGAGGAAGGATATAGATTACTGAAAAAATGGGAGGAGGAAACTCAAAGGATTATGTAAATCAATTTTTCAAGATAGGCATCTTCAGTTTCAAACCACTATAATAAGGTCAGATGAGTTAGAGCCTTTAAATTTTTCATTGGATTTAGAAAAATGACCACAGCAAGAATAGTTTTAAAGGTATTAGGAAGAAGAAAAAAAGACTGCACTTGATTATAGAGAATGTAAGAGGTAAACAGACAGAATCAATTCAGTGGTTAATTATTGAATTCTTGCTATGCATAATACCCTATATGAAATTTTGAAGTAAAATAAGGAAGACAACAGATATGGGTTTTATCCCATATATTGTCTAATAAGACAGATAAGCCTCAATTTTAATGCACTGTGATAAATCTTGCGACTGAAGAGAATTGCAAGGAGGTTTACTTTTTTATGAAGGCTGATCTTAAGGGTAGGAAAGGGTTAAGGTATTAGATTGAGGGAGAAGTGAGTCATAATTTAAAATTTCCTAATTTTCAAATGAAAACTTGTCTTCAATGAGAGCATTTTAGGAAAAAATATATATATAATATATAAAATATTTATAATATGAAACCTATAGTAATCCTGTACATGTAGGGAAATTAAAGCAGAACTAGAAATTAATACCCTGTCGTTGATATTAAAGAACAAGATGAGAAAGGCTCAGACCCTAAGTTGAAGGTGTGTGGTACAGGTTTGAGAGATAGAAATCAGGTAGGGAGAAGAATCTTTGACAGTACTATTAACACTACATTAACTAGTAATAATTACTAGTATTAAGTGTAAACAATACACAAATCTAGCTCTTTATCACAGATGGAATCGTAAACAGACAAACTCCTTAAGGGGCAAGGGCTGCAATTTCATATTATAAACAATTTTACATTAGTTACACTTAATCTCATTCTTAGCATCTAAGATAATTACTAGCTCAGTGCACTGTCTATTCATGTCATTAATGACAAGTGAAGCCAAGCATCACAAAATCCAAATGATTAGCCATCTTTGAGAAATAAATCTCAAGAAATTATTTATAAATAACATTTTAATAATATTAGGATACTGTACAATATTACCAATGGCAATTAAAGATAGCTAGTTTAGCAAAGGGTCTTGGAATTGAATGTGGCTTTAGAGATCATCTGGTCCAGAAAACGTCAAAATGATTTAATGCCGGATTGGTTCAATCTGAGCCAGCCTCTAAGCTTGCCACACTTCAGCCTGGAGGATGGGGCTTGCTTTGTTACAATTCCATTCCCATGGTGACTAGTTTGCTTGGCTCTGCCCCATGGCCTCAGGACTACTCCAGTGAGAGTCAACAAGATTTATTGCAAATTTCTTTACTACACTTAGAACATGTAATATGAGTCCTACTTAAGGACAATTGTGGTGGTAACTTCATTTATTCACACAAGAATTAAAATAAAAATCTATGAATTTCTGACTCCTCTGTCTGGGGAATTAAGGCTTAGTTATTGAAAAATTTAAGAATCTAGTAGGGGAAAATTACTTTCAGAATGAATGAACATATACTTTCACAGCCTAAGAAAATAGTTTCCTATCCCATCTTACTGTCACGATAACCTAAAAGAGTTCATTCATAAATGAGTGGCCAATTCTATACAATGCTTGAAGTATTTGAGTTCTGGGAAACAGAATGACAAATGAGACTGGTATAGGGGAAAAAATGCTTCCTTAAAATTTATTACAGTTTGCATTAGGAAATCAATGAAAAAGAGAGGAAAATATACACAAGTCAAAAAATGAAAATTAGTTATAGATAGGCAATCATGTCAACTATTCATTTAAAAAATCCATTAAAATTGGAGGTCATAAAGATACATCAGTTCTTGGAAAATTAAATCTATTAATTTCCTTGGAATATGATAATTCTATTGCTGAAATCATCTGCTATAAACAAAATTTGTTTAATGCTTAGGATATTTTATTTGGGGAAGTTTATTTGTTACTTATCAAAATTGTTGTAATGCTATAGTCCTTTACAAAATCAAAAATGTAAAAAAAGAAAACATATACTGGACCTGATCTTCCTAAAATCTTGGCAAAAAGAATACTAATGAACATGAAAATATAAGGTTACAACAAGGAAAATGTCAATATTTTTGTTCACATTAAAGAATACTTTCCAAAAATGACTAGATTCATCTTCCCACTATAATGTACTTTTTTTCCCATAAGAAGAACTCAATTACAGAAAAGTAGTAGAAAAAAATCCATTTAAAGCACTGTTGAGATTTTGCAAATGGAAAAAACATATTTTTATATAAGTATAAATATATAAATATATATATGTATATATATGTATATATGTGTACACACACACACACACACACATATATATATATATTTATATATATTTGCATATATAGGCAACATTTCTTGAAAGATATATCTACAGCAGAAAACCTGACCTCCAGAAAAGTGGAAAAGCAAACAGGACTGAGACCTCCTTCTCTCTGTTTATAGATGAAAACTTCAGTAAGATATCATGATGGCCCTCAAATGTTGAACCTGAAGAGAATGCTAGAAATACTTTATCCCATTTTGTTTATTAATTGTGTCTCTGATGGAAAGAGAGTTATCAAGTCAAAAAGTCTGCTATTTCCTGCCAATTTGATTTCCCAGGGTGTGTATTGTATGTGTATGCATCTATTTGTACCCATACAGTGACACAAAACACATATACAGAACAGTCCAAGCCAATGAAGTCTATCATTAGTGAAGGATTTGGCGGCATTTTCTCAGGCGTTCTCTTATCCTGGATCATCAGTTTTGATACTCAAACCAAATTTTGGGTTCATTATATATTATTTCCATCAAAAATTCCCTTTTATATAGCTTCAGATGTCAATATAGACAAAGCTACCCTCTAAACTTTACCTTTGACATCTCAAGGGTAGACATGGAAATTAAATTCCAAAGAGAATTCTGGAGCACAACCAGTGTGAGACACTTACTCCTTATCTCCTTTCTCAAATTTTAGATGCAACAGGATCACTAGGAGAGTTGTTAAAACACAGAAAGCCAAGTGACTCTCACTCCAAATCTCTGAACAATAGGTCTGGGGTGGAACCCAAGAAGCTGCACTTCTAACAAGTTCCCAGGTAGTGGTGATGCTGCTGGAATGCATTTTGAAAACTACGGCACAATGCCCACCAATGGTGGGGTTTGAGGTGGGTTCGGGAGGACAGCAGAGGAGACTAACCAATCCACAAGAATCAGCCTAAAACTTCTTACTGAGATGGAAAAATGGAAAGGAAACGAGAAAAGTAAAGCAATGAGAATAGCAACTAAACTTACCTTTCAACAAAACACACTGGATAGAATTGTTACATTTATGCTCTTGTGATGAAACAAACAAGTGAGATGGACTCTCCACCCAAAATTTAATTTGCATGTTGACACTGATAAGCCCACACACACCCAGAGGGTATGAAAAGATTTATTACTCACATAATGAAGTTTTCTAGGGAGAACGGGCTTAGCTTCCAAACTGATTTAAAGAAGGGTTGAGTTGAGTTAACAATCAAGAAAGGGTGACTGGCTTGAAGTTTTATGATGGTAAGGAGGTGGGCCGGAATAAAGATATCCACATGTGGAAACCCATGTTGTATCATTTGAACTTCCCACTGGTGTCTAAAGACATAACATTCTGGGTCTCTTATCAGCTTGCCCAGAGGTGGTATGAAAGGGAAGTCAGATGGGTTTGAAAAGTGTCAAGAGTTAAAACATCAAAATGGAGTTAGATTCTTTTCTATAATTCATTCCTGAATATTAACCAATGGCTGAAATGTACCATGTTTAACTGATTTATTTGAATTTATTTATACAGGCCATTATGGCACTCTATAGATCTGTTTTCCGAGGCCAATGCATTCCTTTTTCAAGAATCCAATATTGCAAATTTTAAGAAGTGAAATGAGTGCCTTGGTCACACTATCAAAAGTGTTTGGACCTTCCTAAAGGAGAAATAGGGTGTTTTGGAGAGGCCTTATATTGCGGTTTTAGCATGTGCAGGGACCTTTGTGACCTTGATTTATATATTTGGTATTTATGAGGCAAGAGATATCCAGCATTCTTTACCCCAAAAAGAATGACCTTGGATAAGGAAATGTTGCTTCCATTGACCAAACCAGGTGGTCAGACTATTGGCAATGGTGATGAGAATACGTAAGAATGCATAGATGGGGCATCCAGTGTTAAAACGACTACCTGAATTTGGCCAAATGTTAACTCTTGAAAGAACTGAATGTGTATTTGTGAAGGCATGAGTGTGCAAAAAAATATTCAGCATTCAGTGAATATCTGGTAGTTTAACTTTGGGAAGGGAATCTGTAGTAAATGAGACTGAAGAGACAGGTTTGGTAAGATTATAAAGAGCCATAAATATCATTCTAAGGAATTTGAATTCCACTAGCCATGGTGAACTTAATGAGTGACATTTAATAGGAGATGATGGTCACATGCTATATATTATTCAAATTCAGTCTGATAGCAGAGTGGAAAATAAGAGATATATTAGGTCTTTGTGGAAACAGAAAAAAGACAAATTAAAAGACAAACGATATTATTCAGACAAAATATCTTGAGGGCCAGACTTGGTGCCAACTCCTTAAATAAACCTTTACTTTCTTTGCTGCAAACTCAAAAATAAAATTCTTCAGGGCTTGAAATACTGAAAGAGAGTGGGTAAGGGGGTAGACTTGGAAGATATTAAGGATATGGATTTGCCATCATCTGTCCATCAGTTAAATTTGGAGGAGGCAGAGGCTGATGAAAAAGGAGCCTATAACTTGTCAAGGATTCTGCTTAACTCGACCTTGGTCTATTTCACTGAAATGGGGAATACTGAAAAAAAAAAAAAAATGGAAGCATAGAGCAAAGTTAAGAGTATAGTTTTTTAAATGATGTGCTCAGGTGGCTTAGGACATCCAAACAGAAAAGCTCCATGTGAGGTGGGATACATCGTATGTGGGGAATTGTGACTGTGCACAGACTCAAGTGGGGTTGGAGCAAGTTGCCCTGATATATGTAGGGGAATTGGTGGGCACGTGTTATATGACTGAATTGGACAAAGCTCTTCTCCCACTATTTATGAATCTCTATCCCTGATTTGCATAAAAAGAGAAGGGTTCTCGTTGGTAAAAAGGAACTAGAAACCCTCCTTCTACTTTGTGTCCCAAGTTAATAAACTAGGACTGATGAGGACGAGGGCAAGACTGGGCAATGAGATTCCTACAAAACATTTCCTCATGTGTGTTGCAGGTAATGGAATCAGTGGGGTGGCCTGTACACTATGCATCCGGGTGACAAGAAAGGATTGGTTCTAGCCTTACGAGATGATTGATAGGAATTAGGAATCTGTAGTTGGGATAGAATCTATATATGGAATAAATGAATCTATACATGAAATAAAATTGCATTGAACTACACACACATACACACATATGGATACTAACTTTAAAACAGTGAAAACTGAATAATGTCTACAATCAATTTTCTGGTTTTGATGTTGTAATACGTTTGTATCAAGTGTCACCATTGGGGAAAGTTGGGTGAAGTGTACATGGGACTTTTTGTACTATTTTTGTAACTTTATTTGACTTTATAATAATTTCAAAGAGAAAAAGCTCAAAGAAAAAAATAAATCTGAACCAATTTTGTTGTCTGCATCCCTTCCTTATCTATCACAAATAACTTGATTACTGAACAAAACAGATTATCCTTTTTACAGATGTATAAACTTTGAGATGGTCATTATTTATGTCATTTTTAGATACATTTGAGGAACAGAGTTGCTGGGGAGGTCATCTACCTGAGGATAAGGTTGCTTTTATTTCTTATATAAGCTTAGTACATCTGTTGTACAAACTTGAGCACGTTGCCTAATGTTACTGTTCTTTAGCTTCCCTATATGTAATGGTGATAATGGGTGCTAATGATTGTAAAGAGGATTAAATGAGTTAGCATAGGAAAACATTTAGATCACGTTTTTAGAAGGTATTATCTTTGTTATCAGTGTTTGCTAGTAGTTTTTAGCAAAATGCCATGCATATATTAAAAGAATACGAGCAATTGCATTTATGGCATCATATAATGCTAGTGCTTATTTCAGTATGTAGTACTGCTCAGCAAATATTCTTTAGTTATTTTTGCTGACTTTAGACCTTTTAATGTTGCTAAATTAGTAGACAGTCTTGTAATCACAGATCTGAAGTGTCAGTCACAGATAGCAATTTAATGAAGAAACTGTATTGCAGCAATCTCTTAAGTATTTATTAGATAGTGATTCATCTACATTTTGTGAAGATCTAATTTGCCAAGAAGACACTGACCTTGCAAAAATCTATAAAACTTGACCAGCTCACACTGTTTTTAACTGAGTCGCCTTCCTGTAAAGTCAAGAAACATAAAAATAACTGATGACTTTTTATTTATGTTATTATGACATTAACTAGTCAGTAAGTTAAAAAAGATAAATTGAGAACATGGTCAGGAAAAGTTTAAACTGAAGAAGGAGGAGGAGGAGAAGGAGAGGAAGAAGAAGATGATGAAGACGAAGAAGGGGAAGAAGGAGGAAAAGAAGGAGAAAAAGAGGAAGAAAGAGGAAGAAGAGGAGAATGAGGAGAAAGAACAGAGAGAGGTGAAGGACACCATTCATGACTAACTTAACAGAAGGAAACATATTCTAAAACACTGGCCAACCTGACCAACACATTTGACCCACCACAGAACATATTTGCTATACATGTAACTCAAAAAGGATTTGTATACAGATGCATTAATCCCTCTTATAAATCAATACACAAATTATCCGGTAACAATGGGCAAAGGACTTAAACCAACACATCACAGAGGAATATGTACAAATGATTAATAAGCACATGAAAAATATACTCATTTGCTCACATGGAACATTCACCAAATAGACCACATTCTGGGCTATAAAATACATCTTAAGAAAATTAAAGAATATTAATCATACAATATTTGCTCTAAGACCACAACCAAGTGAATCTAGAAATCAATAACAAAATGATAACTGGAAAATCCCAAAATACATGGAGATTAAACAATGCACTTCTAAATAACACATGATCAAAAAAGAAATTAAAAAAGTATTTTGAACTAAATAAAAGTATAAACACAACTTACCAAAATTTGTAGGATGCAGAAAAAGTAGTGCTTAGAATGAAATTTATAGTGTTAGTTGCATATATTAGAAAAGAAAGATCTAAAATCAATAGTCCAAGTTTCCACTTTAGGAAACTAAAAAAGAAGAGGAAATTAAATTCAAAATAAGCAGAAGAAAAGTATAATAAAAGTTAAAGCAGAAATCAATGAAATTGAAAACAAAAAATCAGTAAATTCAATAAAATTGAAAGATGATTTTTTTGAAAAGATCAAAAAACTCAGTAACGTTCTAGCCAAGACAACTAAGGAAAAAAAAGAGAGTGGACACAAATTATTAATATCATAAATGAAAGAGCGGACATTACTAGATATCCCATGGACATTAAAAAGATAATAAAGATCTACTATGAACAATGCTATTCCCACAAATTTGATAACCTACATAAAATCTATCAATCCCATAAAAAAACAAAATTTGCCCAGTATCACACAATAAGAAATAGATCATCTAAATAGCCTATATCAATTAAAGAAGCTGAATCAATAATTAATTTGCCAAAACAGTAAACCCAGCCACTGGTGGGCTTCTTGGTGAATTCAACCTAACATTTAAGGAAGGAATTATATTAACTCTCTGTGATCTTTTTCAGAGGATAGACCCAAAGAGAAGTTTTTCTAAATCATCCTATGAGGTCAGCATTACCCTAATGCCAAAACCAGACAAGCACATTACAAGAAAACCACAGACCGACATCTCTCATGAACATAGATGCAAAATCTTCAACAAAATAATAGAAATTGAATTCAACAATGTATAAAACTAACTGTACACCACAATCAAGTAGGGTTTATCCCAGATATACAAACCTGATTCAACATTCAAAAATCAGTTAATGCAATGAAAAATCAGTATCACATCAACAGGCTAAAAAAAGAAAAATCACACAAACATCTCAATAGAGCACAACACAATGCCAATAAAAATTAACAATATTTTAAAAGGACAGTTTTACTTAGTTGTTTCAAAAGCAGTCCCTCAAATGCAATCAATCTTAAAGAAGGACAGCATTCTCATATACTACTTTGATTTTTTTTGTTAAGAATGCTTTTTCTGAAGTATTTTTGTTAAAATTAATTTGTCCTCTGTTTTTTAATCTAAAACACAAATGTTTGACATTTAACATATTTCTAATATGACAACACATTATAATTTAACATATTGTCTTCAAATCCATGTTATTTCTATGAATGAAATCATTAACAATTTTATTAATTGAAGGTTTTGCAATTATTTTTAACCTTTTAAACTGCAGTTCATTTGCACCTACCTAATATATTGCTATATAGCAAGTTTTTGTTTTACTGTGTAAACATTTTAGGAATTTGTTTCTAACATTATTTTATAGTTCATTAAGAACTTGAGGTGTACATAACATAAAGATAGACAATTTATTGTAATTATTTTGTCATATTTTACAGCTTCTATTACAGGATACAATAAATAATTGCCTTTTATCATTGAGATACCAAATTAATGTTATCAATTTATTCCTCTGTTTGAAAATATACCATAACGTGACTCTGGCCTCATTGGCCTTGCTTCAGTGATAATATTTCTGTAAGAGTTTTAGGAGAGCTTAAACATATTCAGGTTTTATAATAGCAATGACTTATGAAAAAATAATTCTTATTAGTTATACACTTTGTTCATAAAGTTCTTGCTCTGCTTGGTGATTCTGTTATGATTATTCACTTAAGATTATTCCTGAATGCTTTGATATGTTTTCTTATGACACAAAGTCACAATAAAAATACATGTCGCCATAATAGTGTATGACAAGATATTTTTGCCAGGCAATATGGACAATTTCTAAATGCCATTATGTAATTAGGCAATGAGGCACAACAGGTTATATTACATTGTGAAGTTCTATAATAAGTGTTGAAATTGCCTCTCAACATCATACTTGGGAGTATCTCTGAAATTTTTACATGACAATTTCACAGGGTTATAAAAAGAAGAATAAATGAAGTCATTAAAAAACGTTTTTCTTAGGTAAATTTAAACACATTTTATCACCCAGTGTGCATTCATTAAAGTCTAATGCCTTTTCCTGGGAAAATATTTCATATAGATTTTTTTAGCTTCTTTTACTGGTAACTCAAAATTTGTTAAATTTGACTTATTTAAATTTGGTTCCTATCTTGAAAAATAATGGAGGCAATTACCTTCAACTCAATTTCTAAAGTGACAGTTTATCAATCATAGTAATAAGTACTTGGGTTTCTTCATATCATATTTGTCTCTCTGACTTTTCCCTCTTTCTCAGATTGCCTCCAATACTTTATACAATCTTTTCTGTCTCAAATGAGAGTGAGAAAGGCCTCCCCAGTGAATGATTGTGACTTGCAGGAAACAGAGGAGTATTCAGAGGATAAAAGAGCCCAAGGGTATGTAAATGTATCCTGTCAATATATTACCTATATACAAATTTAATTAACTAAAAAATATTAGACTGAAACAAAACAACCTAACATAAATATTCAGTATTGATTGATGTAAAAACTACCATTGTAGAATTCACCAAGTTGCTTGGGAGACTAAACGTGTTTATCAGGCACTAGAAAACACCAAAAGGAAACTAATATGTAAAAGTTAATACTCTTGACATGATGACCAAATTACCAGAAGACGAATAGAAATAAAGAAATGACTTTTGGTTGATACTAATTTGTAATACATAAAACTTAAAGGGGATTCTATGATTCAAAAATGTATAATGTGTATTTTTCTTTGACCGTTTTCTGAATGACTTCATTTTGAATACTCTAATATTGACTTTAATTATCTTAATTAAAATAAGGTTTTTAAAAATGTGAAGTAGTACTC
Source organism: Rhinolophus ferrumequinum (assembly GCF_004115265.2). Lineage (NCBI taxonomy): Eukaryota > Metazoa > Chordata > Mammalia > Chiroptera > Rhinolophidae > Rhinolophus > Rhinolophus ferrumequinum. The sequence continues at coordinate 70,249,536 of NC_046286.1, read as the reverse complement.
TCATTTGATGTACTGCCTTTTCAGTTGTTTTGTTTCCACTTGTCAAAAAATTCTTCATGTGATGGCTTGAATTGCTACACATTCTCTGATAGTTTTGAATTTACTTTCAAACATAAAACCTGATGCCATAAAACTCTCAGAAGAAAACAGGTAATGTCACCATAATTCACTCAGCTGCTTAAACCAGGCATTGTAAACTATGGCCTTTTACCAAAATAGTTTTCAGACCTCTAATTTATTAACTAATCTTCAATTTTATCTCTCATTCATCTCTTATGTTTAGTCAATTACCAACTTCTATGAAAATTTTCAGTTATTAAAATTTTTTTTCAGTTATATAACTTACACATGCCATCATATTTGTTTTTCCTTTATCCTCATTACCACTAAATCTCCATAATCCTTTCCCTTGATTGTTGTAAACTTTCCTAAATGGTCTTTTGGCTTCTATCTATTCTCTCCTATCCTTGGTACCAGAATCTTCCCTGATATTTCTAAATGGAAACAAGATTAGGGCTTTTTAGTATCCTTCATTGTCTTTCCATTGCTAAATTATTTTGTTTTCCAATGTTAAATAATTTACTAAGATATCTAAAATCATTCACAAACTGGCCTCTGGTAATCTCTTCAGGTTCCTACTTCACTAACTGCCACCTGACTGCTATCATGTTTTACCGCTACAGAAATATTTTGTCAATCGAATATTCTGTGATATATAAGTTTCTTGACTTTGCACATGACGCCTTTTTTTTTTTTTTTTTTTTTTTTTTTTTTTTTTTTTTTTTGCCTTTAACCCAGTGAAGACATAGGAAAAATGGCAAAGACATAGTCTGAGAGAAAGACAAAGCTAAAAGGAAGGGGACGGGGGAGATACTCATATTTACCTGGAAGAGAGGATTAGGAAAATGACAGGGAAAAAAAATAAAATTATATCAATCTGAAAACAAAGAGAACAGGACAGGAGATGGCACCAGAAAAAAGATGAACACAATAATATGCTCTGTTACTAGCTCATTTTCAGAATCAGTGAGATCTAATTAAGATCCCCATCTCAAGGAAAATTTACCTTCAGAGAATTGAGGAGAAAACAATTAGTTACTGATCATTTGCACCCTGCTTATATCATGCTAACATTCAACGTTTAATGTATTTCTTTAATTTAGGTTTTCTCCTATATTTGACATATAAAAACCTGGAGGATAAAAGAAAATAGTATATCTTATATTGCACTACATTATCTCCGTTCTATCGTTTTCTCAAGCCTTCTCTAGAAGGTAACAAAAAGTAGATGTCTGTATTATTACTGAAATGAACTGCTTTTTGCAGGGAAGGCAACATCTGTGATTTTGATCTGTCTAGAATTTAGATGGTTTTACAGAGCAACCATTGTATCTACATTGGTTTATATAATGAGAGTACTCCTCAAAATATCTACCATTTGAACTGTTCCAATATTACTTGACAACTTTCATTGTTCCTTCTCAGCTACATATAAAGCTTTATTAAATCATTTTCCGTTTCAGAATAATTCCACATACTGATATCAAATAGAGTAGAAAAACACATGGGTTTATTACTTTCAATGGACCTTTTATTTCTTATTAAATATAGAAAAGCTGTTTTAATGTCATGCTTTGCAATTTGTTTTCAGGGCAAATAAGTATGACAGGCACAAAAGGCAGCTAATACTCTCTGCCATTTTCATCTTTTATAGAGCTGCAATTAGAGGAGTAGTTTATGGAATTAATGTATCAATAAATATTTTTATAACGAAGTCTAAATATTTTTATGCTAACTTGTGCTCTAGCTTACAATTTATTACATAGGTAACTCTGCATTCTCTGGAAACTGTCTATGGCAATGGGCTATAAAAATACTAATGGAAAGATCAAAATATTGACTTTGTAGGACATTTGTCACTAAATTGCAAAACCCATAATTCCCAGAAAAAACATGTTTTAATATTAATATGTATATGTCTGAAGGACTAAGATAACTTGAGAGGTTAAGTTTAAAATCTTGGAGGACAAGAACATTTAGACTCTAGAGGAAAAATTATTTCAAATATTCAGAAAGTCAGGATCTAAAATATAAAGTGCCGCAAGATTAAAAAATTAGTACAAGGAAGGAATTAGTAAAAATAGTAACATGAAATACATGATTTTAAGTTATCACATCTACACAGAACTTTGAAGTTGTTTTTCTTGAGGGAAAAAAACAAACAGAGGAAAAAGATAATAACATAGACATTGGAAAAAAGACAATGACATTCAGTAGTCAGTTTTAGTAACATCCATCCCTTGTTTATTATAAATTTATTTTTATTCTCCAAATATTAAAACAAAGTTCAACCTTTGGAAAAGAGTGTATATATTAAATGTTTTAAGTATTTTACCTTTTTTACTAAGAAAGATAAACAAATATTTTTAAAGTAATTAGTAAAAGGTATGTGTATATCCTGAAGAATTTATTATATTTAATGAAAAGAACATCTGGAGATGAAAATTAAAATGATGAGTTGGCTATACCATCTTAATGTTTTATATACTTTAAAACATTCAGATTCCTTGGTATATAATATTGAAAACTCAATATAAGAAACTGTAGGTCATGAAATTATACATTTAAGTGAAATAAAGCTTACTTTTTACATTTGCCTTATTTTATCATGGAATCATTAAATGGAGATATTAAAGTTCTGAAAATTCATTTTCCCCTTCTTCTAAGCCAAAGAAGTGGCACTTCCCATTGACCATGGGGGTTGAGTGTGGCTTAACTTTCTTGAGTGTTATTGAAAACAGCGATGTCATACTGATGAATCAATGTCATAAATTTATCATCTCTGTGAAAATTTTAGGTACGGATTCAATGCAATCTCAATAAAAATCCAAATAGTATTTTGGGGAAATTTTGTGACAAACTTCATACCAATGAAATGTGAACAGATATGATTGAAACCATTTCCAGGATTGGGTCTTAAACTGTGTTCCTTCCAGCTCACTTTCTTTTTCTACTGTCTGGAGTCTGGACACATTGATTCAGTTTCCATTATGTAAACAATGACAGTACTCTTGTTAGACAACATAGAATCAACCTGGAGCCCTGATTAGCCATGGGGTACAGAGCCATCCTGCATACGAGTACATGAATTGCTTAACTTGGAACTGTTATGTAGAAAAAAAAGAAGAAAACAAAATCCTTTTTTCTTTAAGTTATTGTTGTTTTAGATTACTGTGTTACACTAGTTTGGATTGTAATTCCCTTGGTCTATTAAAGTCAGTGCGTCTTGCTCTGGCCAATGAAAAGTGAGTGGGGATGAGACACTTTCAAGAAGGATGCTTTAAGAGCCAGTTTATTGTGTCACTTTTTCTGTGTCACAATAATGTCAATGTTCCAGATAGAGGTCTATCTGTCAAATTAGTTTCAGGACCAAAGACAACATGCGGACTACCTAAACCAATTCATTCTGGATATTTAGTGTGTAAGCAAAAAGTAAACCTTTGTTATTATAAGCCACTGAGATTTGGAGATTGTTTATTACTGCAGCATATTGTACCCTTCCTTGGGTAATTTAAGAAGCTTAACCTGAGCCTTGATTGATACAACTCCAACAAATGCATTTCAAGGATCACTGGAAATGCTTGAAAGCAGAAAAAAAATGACAGAGGTTTATTAGAAAGAGGAAAGTGATGAAGTTTGAAATAGCCACTCCACAGGTAAAAAAAGATGGAAAGCCAAAAGACGAGTGAGGTGAGGCAAGCTAGGATTTCTGATAAAAAGTGCAGACAGGAAAATACAGCAGGGGATGATACTCTATCAAGGAACAGCCATCAATTTAGAATATGGGGGAAATCAAATCAGTTTTATTTAGAACACATTTGTTGTTATTCTTTAAATCCCAATAATTACTATTACCTACATGCTTTCATTTCATGAAATAATATTATAAATATTTCCATATCATTATAAGTTGATTGCAAGCCAGCTAATTTTACAAACTTGTTTTATTTTTCTGCTTTCTTTCTAGTGACTTTATTGTGACATGCAACATACAGAGGAAAAACGTACATGCATAAAATTTCTATATGTACATTCTAACTAATACTTATGAAGGGAAAGAGATCTTCCATGTAAACACCAGACTGGTCAAAAATAGAACCCTGAGAGCTACTCCAAAAAAATGTGGTAAGTCCTCGTTCACAACCGAAGGTATAGTAAGGTAAAGGTGGAGGTAAGAAAGAAAAATTTAAGATAGCTTACATGATAATTGCATGACCTAAACAACATAGATAAGTTTTGCCTGTATTTAAACTTTATATAAATGGAATCATTTAGTATAAATTATTTCCTAACATGTTTCTTTTATTCAGCTTTATGTTTGCAAAATACAATGATGTTAATGTATATCACTGTACCTTATTCATTTCCATACTATATAATATCCTATTATGTAATTACACCACAATGCATCCATTTAACATTGATGGAACTTTGACATATTTCTATATGGAGCTCTGACAAATAGTGTAGTTTATGTGCATTTTAGACCAGTATGCTGGAGAACTTATGCCTGCACATTTAGGAGTAAAATTGGTAGATCATAAGGTGGGTACTTTTTTTAGTAGATAATGCTGAACTATTTTCCAATATGGCCATGCAATTTAGATTCTGAATAAGAATATATATGAATTTCTGTTTGTTCCACATACTTGCCAAGCATTGGTTTTGTCAGAATTTAAAATATGATCTCTCTTATTGTATATAATTGTAAATCATTGTGGTTTTAGACTGCATTTTATTAATGACTAATGTGATTGAACACTTTTTCACAAGATTTATTGGGTTTATTTCTTGTAAACACTTATGCTTGCAAAAATTATAGATTTTTGTGTGTTTGTCTTATTGATTTTAAGTGTATTGTCTTTCATTTTTCTTTCTGTATGATATCTAATTGTTCCAGCAGCATGTATTGAAAAGAATGTCTTTGCCCATGGCTCTACAGTACAACTTTTGTGATATAGCAAGTGTCCAAATTGTGTAGGTCTGTTTTTGAGATACCTAATCTGTTTCAATGATCTGACTGTCAATCCATGAACCATAACATTTATGTTTTATTTACTATAGAAAACAAAATTTCTTGTTAACTAGTAGATCAAGTCTCCTATTTTTTTCTTATTCTTCTCTAGAAGTGGCCTGGTTATTCTTGACATTTGCATTTTCAGACAAATTTTAGAACCAGTTTGACAATTTTCACAAACATAATTATTGGATTTTGATTAAGATTACACTGAGTTTGTATATCGATTGTGGTAAAGATGACATATTGATGACATAGAGTCTATAACACATTAATATTTTTATATATAAATAAAAATGATTTATGCATCAAAGTTCAAATAAGTTAAATGAAGATTTCTATTTTTCCATGTAGAGACCTTGTAATCTGGTATTAGATTTATTTTTGGATACATACTGTTTTTTATGTTAGTAATATTTTGAGGGGTTTTTTGTTGTTGTTGTTGCTAGCCTTATAGATTTACAAATAAATTCTATATTGATTTGTAAGCTCTTGTTACTTTTAATATTTTATTAGTTTTTTTTTCTATACATACAGGCATATAATCTCAAAGTAATGACAGATTGTATATTTTCCTTCTGATCTATATACATTATATTTATTATTCTGTCCTTACACGTTGGCTGTGACATGTAGTAAAATGACAATTATGATCAAGAGATATTTTGTCTTCTTCCATATCTCAAAGAAAATATTTTCAATGATTCACTATTAAAAATAATGTTTATTGCAAGGAATAAAGAAGTATTTTTATATTCTTAGTTTACTATGAGTTATTATTTAATCTTCCTGGATATTGATTTTATTAAATGCCTTTTTATTGCATATATGAAAATGATCACATGATTTTTTAAAAATTTTATCATTAATGGCAAGTTTCTTTTATCAAATTTCTCATTTGACATCAACTTTTCATTCCTGTGATATTTTAAGATTTTTGTATATATGTTCATGAGCAAGATTGAGCTGTAAATTTCTCTTTCAGTATTGTTTTAACCAAGTGTTAATATAAAATCATGGTAACTTCATAAATCTATGTGAGTAATTTTAGTTTACTATTCAAAAAGACTTCAGATAATGTCACAATTTTTTTTTTTTTTTTCTGAATTTCTGAAATAATTCACCAATACCTTAAACAAATATAGGATTACAGTACAGAGGTATTCCAACTCATCTGGAGAAAGTTTTGCTATGTTTTTGTTTTCTTGAGTAATTTATTAATTTTAATCAAAATTCAAAAAGTTGATATAACTCTCCTTTGGAATTGTGGAGTAAGTAAAGAAAAACTATCCCCAGGGTGTTTTCAAAAACAAGATGTGACAACTGTTCAACATCACAGCTGCTTGAAGTGATAATAAGTGACTAAAGCAAAATAAGCTGATTAAAAAACAACAACCAAAAAAAGGAAGATTGGGGAATAAGATATTCATGAGGAACTTTGAAAAGCTATAACATACAATATAGATCACTACACACATATGCAGAGTTGTGCATATACTTAGGGAAAATATGAAAAGGCCCCCAAACCTGACTTCTGGTGGATTCTGAGTTCTATTACAAGCAGAAAGTAAAAGACAAGGAAGAGTTTTAAACACAGCCCATTTGCCAAAGGTGGAAGACTTTTTTGTTCAAGGCATTTAAGTCAATATTTGTCCAATTAGATAACAACTAGGCAAACCAAATGAATATTTCAGTGGCTGCATATGACAGGGAATACAAGCATTCTTCAACTAGCCCAAGAAAAATAGATAAACAACAAACACAATGCAAACCCTGGGGAAAAGGGAAATTTTATTTCCACAGTTACTCCAATGTATCATTTTGAAAGTCACATTTTCAATGAAAAAATTAAGACAATGTAAATAAACAGGAAAGTGTGTCCCATATATAGAAAACAAAGCAGTCAATAAAAACTGTCTTTAAGGATAGTTGGACTATTAGACAAAACATAAATTTTATTTGTCTATATTCTATATTGTAAATATGTTTGAAGTACTAAAAGAAACATGTCTGAAAAATAAAAGAATGTATGATAACAATGTCTTATGAAATAGAGAATATCAATTAAAAGACATTTTAAAAATAGAAAATAGAAATTCTGGAGTAACAAATACAATAACAAATGAAAAATTCACTAGAGTGGCTCAACAGCAGATCTGAGCAGGCACAGGCAGAAGAAAGATCGGTTAACTCAAAGTTAACTTGAACAGTTAATTCAATTGAAATCCAGTCTGAGAAACAGTAAAGAAGAAAAAGAAAGAAAGAAAAAAGACATAAAGAAAAATAATCCATTATGTTCAGAGATCAACAATAGAAGTAAGAGCTTGTGTTTTATCAGGTCATGGAGGCCCGAAGGCAATATATGTGATATATTTAAAAATGTGACATGTTGTAAGAAAAAGACGGATGACCATATATTCCATATTCAACAAAACTCTCCTTAAAAAATTAAGGAGAAATTAAAGCATTCCAAGATAAAACCAAAGAATTTATTGTTAGCAAACCTGCCTTACCAGAGGTACTGAAGTACTAGATAGTAGCTGAAGTTGACATGAGTAAATAAAGAGCAGTTGTAAAGGCAACTACATAATATGAAAGTCAGTATATAGATGTTTTTTGTCTGCAATGTTTTTCTTCTGTTATCTGATTTAAAAGACATCAGCAAAAGCAACTATTATAAAACTGTATAAGCTTATAATATAAAGAGTTTTAATTTGATTGACAATAACAGCACAAAGAAGTGGGCAGAGAACAGAGATATGTTGGTACTATGTTTCTGAATACTATTGAAATTAAGTTGGTATTATGCCAAGATTGTTTTAAATTAAAATGCATGCTGATTATATTCTAAGAGTTATCACTAAGGAAAAACAAATAAACAAACTACAAAATATAGCAAAAGAAACAATAATGAGCATAAAGTAATACACTGGAAATTATCTATTTTGCAAAAAAAATAAAGCAATAGTGGAAGACTAGAAGAACAAAAAAACATGACTTATAAAAAACAAAAAACACGAAATCAAACTTAAATTCTACTTTATCAGTAATTCATTTAATTAAAAGGATAAACACTATAATCAAAAGTAGAGATCAGCAGACTGAATTAATAAAGAAAAATGATTCCACTGTATCTTCTTTATAAGAGACATAGTTTAAATTCAAAGACAGAAAGAGATTGAAACTTTAAAAAAAATGAAAAAGGATATATCATGCAAACAGTAACCAAAAAATAACTGAAACAGCTATAAGAAAAATTTTTAAGAAAAAAAAATGTTACTAGAGACAAAGGACATTTTGTAATGGTAAAAGTATCACTCCATCTAGAAGACAACAACATATATAAAATATACCTGTAAATAACCTAAATATATGAAGAAAAAAATGACTGAACTTAAAGGAAAAATAGTTCTACAATAACAAATGGAGGCTTCAAACCTCACTTTCATTAATGAAAAGAAAAACTAAAGAGAAAATCAAAAAGGGGATAGAAGACATAAACAACACTATAAAACAACTAGAGCTACTCTGGACTAAATTTTGTAAGATCCCATTATTCTGCCTCAAAGTAAAAAAAAAAACTTAACCATTATCAATATAAACACAGTTCAGTTGATTAGGTGGCAATGGCAAAAGAAATGTAATTAAAATAAATACAGAGACTTCTACTTCTGGTTATGATGAAGTATCTAGTATCACACTACCATTCCCACTGTAAAAAGCAAAAATCAGGCATTGAATAACCGGCTGTAGAAGTTTATGATCACTGAAAGAAGAAAAAAACGGCAAAGTAGCCTCATAATCACCTTAGGTTTTTGCCTGGACATAATTTTCGGACCTTGTACAACAAAGTGTTTTCCAAGCAGAAAACAGTAAGTAGTCAAGATGAGGTGAGGACTCATGTATCAGTATGCAAGTCAGCCAAAGCCAGTAGAACCTATGTGGCAGGGCAAAGAAGAGAGCTGTGCAAAGACTGCGCCTCAGAAGTATATGTGAGAATTCTCTAAGAGTTCTTGACTGAGGGATGGGTTGTACATACACAAGACGATCTACATGATGCTAACTGGCATGCCATTGCTAAGAAGTGGTGTGTGGAAAACTGGGATCAATTAGCAAAGAAACACAGCTAATACCCTGCTATTTATACGTAAGGCCCGCATCCTAGAGTAAAAATACTGTAGATTTGACATTAAAAAATCCCCAAACCAAGCTCAGAGAAGATCTCCAAGGGAGACAGATTTGGAAAGTTGAATTTCAACAAGTTAGAGAGGCTTGGAAAATGCTTGCATTTTCTTGGAAAATGCAAGATCTGTGGGTTTTCCACAGATCTGCTCTGGTAAAATGTAAAAGTAAGCCTATACGTGATCGAGCCAGTTATTGAAGTAATAACCAGAAAAGCGCATGTGCTCATGTACACACACACACACACACACACAGAGTTGAGGAAGATAGCAGAATTCAGCATCCCGACGACATACAATCACAATGTCTAATATAAAATCAAAAATTTCAAGACATCAACTTCCAGTTTCTGCTTAGAGAATTAGAAAGAGCATTGTTTCCAGTCTTACAACAAAATATACATACAAACTGCTAGTTCATAAATTTTCTTGAACGAGTCAGAGACCTAAGGTCATAGAGTAACCAATTAACTTAAAATCTACCAAGAGACAGATACCTGAAGGTAGAGAGGAGACATGAGCATTTGCTCAACTTGAGCAAACACAGACATTAGCCAGAAGAATTCAGGTAAAGTTTTGAAATAATTTACAGTATCTTTTCCATCTTTTACAATACTAATAAGTGTTGTAGAGGTCTTGAGAGCTATAGATTTAGAGAGAGTCTGCAGCCACTTGAAGGTTCCTCTCTGTAGACCCCACTGAGCCTCCATGGGCACAAACAAAAGATTGATAAGAGTATGAAAAAAGTATTTTTTGTGGTGCAGACCTAAGAGAGGGAAATGGTGGCCTGTGAAAGAGGGCCAAATATTAATTCAATGAATTGTAATTCAATTTTTTTTCTTGTAGCTCATTTTCTTAGCCTTCCTTATAATCAGCAATGGTCATGAAATAAGCTATAGTCAGTGAGATGGAAAACAAAAGCATCTGTGGAGCTTTTCTAAGAAAATTTTCTTCTCCAATACAAGAAGACAGATGCTTGAACAAATGTTTACTCCTCTGATCTCAAATTTCTTATTCTGTGAGATAACCAAATATTGTTACACAAAGGCTGTTAGAATTATATAAATGTTTAAAGTATTTATATATGATACAATGACACCCTTCCCTATCTTTCATTGTAACTTTACTATGGTATAAGCCCATCATCAATAATAATAATTCATTTATCATTGGAAAGCACTAATTGACCAACCACTTTGTGTGAGGAATTATCTTAAAGGAAGGGATACATTGAAGAGGAGACTCACTTCCTAACCTTCTAAAGTTGGTGATCTCTCATCACACAGGATGCTGAAGAAGTATGGTCATGAGGACTACATCAAAGGCAAAGTCCACCTAGCCTATAGAAAATGGTTTGGACTATTTATGATACATCATTCAGAGTATAAAAATGAGATATCTACTCCTTATACGTGCAGCTACTAGAAAATAAATACGCACAATTCTCATTGTCTAAGGAAAAACCCACCATTGCCAAGCAGGTATAAGGCTTGTCTTTTTTTTTTTTTTAATTTCAAGTAGATTCTCTTTATGATTTTAGACCATGATGCAGTCAAGGAAAATTATAATGTAGAATTAAAATAAAATTAGTGTCTAATTATCCTATATTCATGAAGCCTAAGTAAAAAAATATAATAATAAAAGCAGAGCAAGGAACTCAGTTACTCTCTCCCTTTGTATTCAGTTTGTGTCTATGACTTCATTTTAAGAATGTGCTTAGATTTATTGCAATACAAGTAAAATGAAGCTTAAATGTATTGAAACAATAGTGCTCATTGCCAAAAAAAAAGACAAAGGTAAATACCCATAGGTAAAGATAAAAACCTTATGTTTCAAGTATAAACAAAATTTCAAAATTATTGCAATGAGTATTTGCTTGATTTTAGACCAAATAGCATGGTGCCAATTACAAAGTTGGTGTCCATTTTTAACCAGAGACACTTTTCTTTTCCATCTTTTACATAAATGAAAACCAATCAGTGAATAACTGGATGAAATTTCTGGTTCTGTATAAATTCAAAACAGGACCTGTTAGAGAACCCCCATTTTTCTTTTGCTACCAGATTAAACCTCTATTGATATTCATTTCACCAGGATCAGTTTCATCAAGCCAATCTTGCCTATCTTGTGTGGCTATAGGTTCTCACTGATTCTGATTGAAAAAAAAAAAAAAGAAGAAGAAGAAGAAAGGGCAGTATGCTGTGGCCATGTTTGAGGGACTCAAATGAATAGCATAGCATATTTCTTCCTCTTCTAAGAGCTAAATTCAAATTGAGAAATAAGAAAAAAAAGAGTAAGTACTTATGAGGCAAAAATATTATCTTTATTATCAATAAAACATATTTGCGGATATGGCTCATACCTGTGGGAGAGTGAGCTTCATAATTCTGAAGTTCATAGTTAAATCTATCAGAAAGTTCCTGTCTCCATAAAGTTAGTATAGTAAATGCAATGAGCAACGCATGATGTCTGAAGACAGCTCACTTTCTTGGGGGGAAAGAATTGATTAACTCAACTGTTTTCTATTTAAAGTTATTAATCAAATAAAGTTTCTTTTTGTACCTTAGGGGAGAAGTGACTCAGAGTATATAGATAAACCAGGAATCTGGTCCCGTTCGTTGTATATAATGATCAATGGGTTTTATTTATGGCGGACCAACATTGAGTTGAGCATTCATAATTAATCAATATAACCACAATCTAACAGATAAGGAGAGAAAAAAAAAACCTGACCATATCACCAGATACAGAAGCCTTTAACAAAATCCATTAGATATTTCTGATAAAAATTAATTTCACCAATAATAAAATTTAATACATATTAAAAATGATGTCCATCAATCTGAAACAAACTGCAGCTAATATTATAAATAATGAGGATATATTCTCCTTAAAATTGGGAACAAGACTGGGATATCTGCTCTCACTATTTCTATTGACATTGTAATGGAGGTTTAGCTAGTTCAATAAGATAAGGAAAAGTTTAAAAAGCAGAAATGTTGGAAATAAAATTAAATGATCTATTTCACAAATGGCACCTCTATATTCCCAGAAGATCCTGATAAAACTACAAACACACACACACACACAAAAACCTCAAAACATATAAATCAAAAGTGAATTATTAAGTCAATTGTATTTCTATATTCTAAAAACAATCAATCTTTCAAAAATAAAATGTCAGAATGCTATTTACAAGAGCTTCAAAAATAAAACTATACAAGAATAAATTTAAAAAAAGAAATATGTTCACTTAACTATATATCTACCTCTACACACAGAGACACACACACACAGACACACACACACACACACACACAACTCTACAGAATATTGCCAAGGGTAATTAAAGAAAAACAAAATAAATACACAAAATAGATGGTGTTCATGAAATGGAAGAAACAATACTGTTAATATGACAATTCTACACAAATCAGTAGATGGGTTAAAGATATTCCCTTCAAATTCCCAAAGTACTTTTTGTAGAAATATAACACATGCAACTATAGGACTCACGTGACCTTGCTTGTTTCCAAGACTATCTATAAAACTATAATAATCAAGACAGTGTATTGATATAAGCATTGAAAAACAGCTAATCAAACCAAATAGTCTAGAATAGACCTACACATGCATGGTCATGGTCAAATAACTTTCAACAAATGCATCAGGGCAATGCAAAGGTGGAGAGTATGGTCTTTTCACTAACATCATTAACAAGTAATAAATTCATGAAAAAAATTAATAATAATAACTAAGAGCTAAATATAAAAATTAAAAATATAAAGCTTCTAGAAGGAAATATCTGACAATATTTATATGACCATGTGGTAAGCAAAGATTTGTCTGGTTAGACAAAAACAGAAACTCACAAAAGAAAAAGAAAAATAACAGATTAGTTGTACTTTATCAAAACTAAAACCTGCTTCACAAAAGATATTATCAAGAAATGAAATGAAACCCATGGAGTACAAGGACATAACTGCAATACTATTCCTAAGAAGAGACTTATTTTTTACAAATCAATGACAGAAACATTAGCAACTTATAAAAATGTTCAAGATACATAAAGAGACACAAATAAAGAGGATACATGAATGTCCAAGGAGCATGTGAAAAGACACTCAACATCAATAGTTATTAGAGAAGTAAATTAAAATCCCATTTTACTAGAATGGCTAAAATTTTAAAAACAAAACACATTCTGCATTACCAAAATGGTGAGGTTGTGGAACAATCTGTGTTGATAATAACTGAAAAGGGGGGAAAACAAATGTCCATAACAATTGAAAAGGCAAATTATTTTGTTATCGTAATATAATGGATTACTACTTAGCAATAAGAGAAAACATCAATACCATGAATGAATCTTACAGAAACACAGAGTACCTAATACATGATTCCATTTACATGTAGTTCAGGAACAGGCAAAACTAATCTATTATGGTAGGGATTAGAAATTTGATTGTAAAGGAGTGAGGATTTTCTGGAAATGCACAAGGGTAATTTCCGGAATGATGGAATCTTCTATGTCATTCTTTGGAGTGGGGGGTTCACAGGCTTTTAAATTAGTGGAACTCATTAATTAATGTCTGCATTTAACTATATGTAAAGTTTAACTGAAGAAATTTAAAATTTTGAAACAATTTCTTATTTAAAATAAGTATCTTCTCTTACAATAAAACCATTTCTAATCTTGTATTACAATTATTTACAAAATTTTCTGTTTAACCAATTTTAGTTTTCCTCGCAGCTCTTAGATAACAAAATTTAATCTTTGGATTTCTTATTTTGATTTATTGTATTGTTATCCGGGAAACACCTTTAATTAATATTGTTGTGAAGGATATTTCATTTTTCTAGTTTCTGCCCACTAAAATATCTGAGGACATCTTTCTCTTGCTTTAGTACATAGAAACTTATGTGGAAATAAATATCTTGTGTCAGGAACATTTCCTCTATGAAAGTTGCATCATTTCCTCCTGACATTTATTGTTCAAATGCAAAATCTGAAATAATTCAGATTATTAGGAATAATTATTAGGAATAATTATCTAATAATAATTATTAGGAATAATTATCTTTTTCAATATGAATGCTTGTAGGATAACTTCAGTATAGTTTTAATTCCAAAATTGTGTCAATGTGTCGTGGATTTCCTTTAAGTCATTACATGGATGCTCCACCTTTTCAGTTCCATTTTAAACACATTTACTTTATTATGTTTCTATTTCCTTTTTCTCATACTTTCAAATGCACAACCTTGTTCCTCTGAATCCTGAGTAAATGTTTCAAATTTGTTCTCCATATCACTGGTTTGCCTTTCTGCATTGACATTTCTGATCATTATACTACATACTCTTGATTTTAATTACCTTTTAAGTGCAAAGTGGAGATGAAAGAGGTTTGTTTTATTTTAATCTGAACTTTTCTCTGTTTTCACACCTGTGGGCAGCCAATTTTATTTCTCAGGACATTTCTATTGAAATTGTAGTTTATGTTTTCTCTCAGGGTCTGATTATAAAGTGCCTAATAGATACAAAAAATAATAACAATAATAATAATAATAATAATAATAATAATAATAATATAAAAACTACAACTTTTGAAGTTTTTAGAATGTTTCTCCATGACAGAGTGGAGATTGCTGATGAGAATATAGAGATATTGGAATAAGCCTTTATGGTTTCTCTCTGTCTGCTAACTCATTCTCTCCCACTGAGCACCTATTGTAATTCAATTGGGGAGAGTCAACGGACATTCTGAGATATGTTTTTCACATGAGCTTGTACAACAATAAAGCCTTTTTATGGCTGTTTTGCTATTGTACCATCTGTGCTGCCAGTACCTGGATTTCTGAGGCACACAGGATATAAATGTAAACTCAGAATCTACTGTGCAGGTTCAACTCTCTCCACAGTTTGGTTCCGAAGTTTAGACCAGAAATAGTTTGGCAGTTTCTTTAGTTTATGTCTCCTGCCCAGCAAGGAGCTGCCTTTCTTTTAGCTCTATCTCCATCTCTATCTCTATCTCTATCTCTATCTCTATCTCTATCTATCACTAGATATTATCACTGTAGATCACTAAAAAGAGATAGAGATAGAGATATATGCCAGAATAGGGTATAGGAGAACTGAGTAATTGACAGCTCTAACCTTCATGCTGAGAGAATTGATTTGGGAGAATTATCATTCTCTAACATTGTTATGCCTATATTTTTCTGAGTGACCAATTTTTATTAAAACCCTCAAAGATGTAAAAGGATCAAATGGTGAGTTTCGGTACCATAACAGAAAAATCTCACCTAATTGTACGATCATTTACAGAAATGAACAAACTCAAACACAACAAAATTAAAATTATCATGCTACAAGGGAATGTAAATGAACTAATCATTTTATTATAACCTGTCTTTAAGCATACAGAAGAGAAGGGAATTTACATAGCATGTTACACCTATTTTGAATGGAAGTTATTAAAGTGACATTTTAACCAAAGGAATATTTGGTCATTCGGATAGTTCCTCCAATACCACTTGGCAAAACTTTTCATTGTGTCTAAGATAAAACTGACCTGACTACGTTAGTACTGCTGTACTGAATGCAGATGTTTGCTTCCTCATATAACGAGGGATTCAGAACACCTAAATATCTAAAAGTAAAAATTTATATTTTATAATCAGAGACGTCTGTATTGTGAACTATTGTATCTCAATATTACTAAATCTCATAGACCAAGGTTAAGAATATCTGGCTTAGATTGTATTGGAAGTCTAAAATTGTATAACATGCCTAGCACTTGAATAAATACAAAAAAGTCTTTGAAAATAAAAATACATCCTAAAATGATTACCTTATGCACACCAAAATTTAATTTTACATCTTTGTCAAGTTGCTGTTTCATCCAGAACAAGTAATTTAGCTTCAAGTTACTTTAACTACAAAGAAAGTACTGGTTATATTATATAACTAAGAA
The DNA here is from genome assembly GCF_004115265.2 of Rhinolophus ferrumequinum. Taxonomy (NCBI): domain Eukaryota; kingdom Metazoa; phylum Chordata; class Mammalia; order Chiroptera; family Rhinolophidae; genus Rhinolophus; species Rhinolophus ferrumequinum. The sequence goes on along the minus strand of NC_046286.1, from coordinate 70,233,303 downwards.
TAATAGTAATAGACAGTAAAAGACTAAGTAGTCGGCACTTGTGGGAAATTTGTAGCATATAATTTGTATATTTGTAGCATATAATTTGTATATTAGGCAAGGACCTTCTTTACAAATAAGAACATTCCTTCTGTGTAAAATATTTAGCTCAGGAAATGCTGAGTGATGATAATTGGCCTATAATTTTCTTTGCTATGCCAATATTATACTATTTTCAAAAGTGTTAAGAAGGTTATACAGATTTCTTAATTAAAAAATTTCCAGGAACCATGAAGTAGCCTTAGTATAAATCTACCAACAGAGGAAACTGTCCTATTTTTACTTTGACCTGTTATGTTAAACCTGAGTAAGGTGTTTTATGTGTGCAATCTGTCATAGGGAACTTTTATCCCTCTTAGAAGACCCTGTTGTTGATGAAAGAGTCCTTGAGTTCCCATTCAAATAGGGAACTTAATTTGTGACTCTATTTTTTGCAGGCGGTAAATGCAGGTTTTAGTAGCTTCTAGAAATAGTCTTTAAAATGTATAACTTTAGAAGTATAATTCATTGGTTTTCATGAACAGCATAGGGAAATCCAAATTCTTGCTGCTTTTGCTTGTAGAAATACTCTGTTTTTGTCTAGAAATAGTTATATTCTGGGCCAAAGGCACATGAGAGAAATATCCGAAAGTGGACTATAAGATATTCTTGATAATATTTAGCTCAGGTCTTAATAATATTTTAGGTTCTTTGATTTATAGGTTTATGTAATTTGAAGGAAAATGTTAAACTGTTTAAAAAGTCACCCAAATAAGTATTCCATACGTTTTGCTAAAAACAGGATAATTTTATAGTATGGATAAGAGAAAAAGAAACTGGTTTAGTGATTGAAAAATCAGGGATACATATATATGCTAATATATTCAGAAACTATTTCTTGAATTATATAGATTATATACAAAACAGCTTTCTATAGAAAAATATAACTATGTAAAGGGAAGATACTATTGACAATGGTGAAGATTCATATGTGCAAGACAGACCCTTATTTTATTTCCTCTACTACTTTGAGGTCATAGTTTCAAAAGGAGACGTGGTTTAGATAATTTATTATAGACTAGATTTGATTCATGTTGTAGCATTAAGTTCTGCTATAGGGATTCTCCAATAAACGGAATCAGGATTATTGTTCTCTGATAGAATATATATATTTTAAAAATTAAATCTGAAAAAAGAAGTGTACAGAACAAACAGCTAGTGGATTAAATCACAGTATGATTATTCTTGCTCATGTTTATCTTCCATGTAGATCAAACCATAAAAGATTTATGAGAGGTTTTAATATGAGAGCTAAATCTCAGGATCAATTGAACCAGCTCTCTTCATAAACTGACAGTACTACACATGTGAATAAAAGACAATACGATCTTGTTTTCTAATGCTAGGATAAATAGGAATTTCTGCAGTTGCACAATAACTTGAAGAAATCTATAATCTTGTGAAATTCACAGAGACATAATACAGGGGATATTGTGACAGACTGCAAATCACTAGTCAAACCATTACTATTATTATTATTATTTGGTCTCATATTTGTTCATTTTTACTCTTGCTTGCTTCTACAGTTTCTCTTTCATTTACCCATGGTAGTAGTTAAGATGCTTTTGGAAGTACTGGAAATCCCAGCTTAAATTGGCTTAAAAATAAGAATAATCATTGTAATAGTTAATTTTTTGTCAACTTAACTATACTATGGTAAAAATTGTTTAGTCAGATACCAGTCTAGATGTTGCAGTGAAGGGTTTTTTTATTTGTTTGTTTGTTTGGGGTTTTTGTTTTGTTTTTTAATGTGATTAACATTCAAATCAGTAGACTTTGCAGAAAACAGATTACCCTTCATAATCTGGGTGGGTCTCATCCAATCAGTTGAGGGCCGTAAGAGAAAATACAGGTTCCCAGTAGAGTAAGGAATTCGGCCTCCATATTGTGTTTGGCTTCAAGACAGCAACATCAGCTCTTGCCTGAGTCTCCAAATGATCAGCACTGAAAAATTCAAAATTTCAAGCCCGCAAAATTGTGTAAAACAATTCCTTAAAATAATTCTTTTCACCCAAGCATTAAATAAAAGAATAATAACTACAGAAGACTGTCATTTCAATCTGATAGCAGAATAGTTTATTTTTTGATAATTGAAAATATGATGTATACCCTAGAATAAATCCCAAATATTAAGGATAACAGTTCCACCTTTAAAAACAACTTGATCAGTGTCCTTTTCTTTTTTTCAGTGTTCTTTTTTAAAAATAATAATTGTAAATGTGTACTCCTATACCTCTTACTTTTTACAGAATAAAAGCAACAAGTATAGGATCATTAAACACTAAGATTGTGTTCATTTCCAATTTAATCAATAAGAACACTGGTCAATGTCTATTAGGGTCTCATCAAATGATATTTTTCAGACTGGAGAATCTATTTAAAGCAATCTATTCCTATTAATATTCTTTTATTTTTTCTTTAAAATATATTAATCAATTTTAATAGTTAATTTCTCTACTGGGTTTCAAAAAAGAGCCTGTTGTGAAAAGCTAGGTTTCTTTAGTAGGAAAATATTTTTCCTCCCAAGGAGAGAGATATCTCAATCAAAAAATACCTTTGAGGTAAATAGAGATCTCAAAACAAGAAAGAAAATAAGAAAATAATGTAATACTATTACACTGCATATGCAATTACCCTCAAAGTTAAGTTACTAAACATGAAGTTGCAAGTTTGGGATTATGTAAAAAGTGATAAAGTTTACTAAACAAAATGAATTACACAGATTCACAAAAGGTCCTAGAGAATTTTAATTCTAAGCTCTAATTTAATTATTAATACTTATTTCATATTATTTGGAATAAAGCTTAAGACCATTTTACATTTTGTCAAGGTCCACTATTCTTTTATTTCTCCTGTAACTGATTAGGCAAGAGTAATACATGTTTAAGAATAATACTAAAGGACTCTTAAAGCATATCAGCTCTAATTAATTAATAATAAAATTATAGATGTATTTATACAGAAAGACATTGACCTACATAATATCATACAAGAATTACATTAAAATAATTGAGAGTTTTTAAAAGAAACTGCATATAAAACACATATTTTTTACCAACATAAAAAATAATTAAAGAAATACTCAAATAATAAATTCGTACTAAATAATTTCACGTGCAAGGTCATGTGCTAGTCACACTGAAAAGGATAAAATGTAATAATAAAATAAAGTGATGAATAATTTATGTTGTAAAGAAGATTACATATTTAGCTGTAAAATCATGGTATAAATATATTAAATAAAATAAGAAGGGTAAATAATATGTATAAAATATAAAATATTAGAAAGCATGCATACATGAGATATACTGTTTATAACGAATTCAATCAAATGTTGAGAGATCATTGTAAGCTGGTATATCCTGGAAGGGCTTCAGGGCACAAAAAACTTTTGAGCAGACAATAGCATAAGTATAATTAATACATTTAAATATGCAAATTGTTGCACCAGACATACTATAAACATTTTGACAAAATTACAGGCTTGGAAAATATTAATAATTATTATAAAAAAGATTAATTTCCCTTGCACAAATATGTTTGCAAATCAAAAAACGTAATAGCGAAACTCAAATGAAAATGTCAAAGAATGCATAGGGATTAACAGAAGCAAAAGTAAGATCTCCAGCAACACCTAGAAGCATACACAATGTTATGAGTAGATGACGAAATTGTTGAAAGATCATTGAATTATTTTTAAACTATCAAATTAGAAATATTTTTAAATTGTAATAATCAACCTTTTGAAATGTGGTGAGGTAGAACCTATCAAACATTGATCCCTTAAATATTAATTGATATTTGTTGTACAAAATAATCTGTTATTGTGTTTCAAGAACTGCAAAAGTGTTAAAAGTTTTTGGCCCAGTAGTTTCACTTATTATAATGTATCTAAAGAAATAATATAGCACAAAAAAAATGTGGATAATGATATCCATTACTACATTTCATGCAACACAAAATTGAAGAAATCTAAATATTCAATGATATGGAAATTGCTACAATAAAAATAATTTTATTTATGTGATGAAATATAATGGTAGTGGTAGAAATGAATTTGAAATAGTAAAAGTTTTCTTGTGGTAATATTATATGAATAAAGGTAAAGTAAAACTTTATTTTGTAAACCTACTTTGTTGAAACAATTATGTTTATAATTATGTTTATAATTGTTTTCAATTATATCTATATGGAGAGATAGATGTACAGATACATAATATTTCTAAAATATTAACAAATTAATACTATCTCATCTATTATTTGAAAATCTATACCATAAAATAGAATATATGTAAAATAAACAGAAACAAAATAACATTCAGTGACAAAATCTCAACAGGATAATTAAAAAAATAATAACATTACAAAGGAAAACAATTACTCAGAATTATAGATGTATGTAACAATTTTGTAACTTTGAAGTAATGTATCCTGAGGGTACTGGCAACCAAGGAAAACTAGAAATACGACTTTGCCAGGTACAATTATTTTTTAGTGGGGAAATGCTTTTTTCCTAAATGCTAAGGGAATTTGTGGCATTGATTTCTCTGTAAAGGAAGTTTTGCAATATCCTCGGGAGCAATTACATGAAGAATAAAAATTGCTTTTTAGGACATTTCTTGTATCAATTGTCAAGAACATTTGTGGCTATACAATTAAATTATATTTCTGTGGAAGCACTTCTTGGAGTTAAAAGGATATAGTCAAGTTACATAGGTTTTATGATACATATTGGAGAGAGATTACAGTAACTAAAGAGATAAATCATCATAGTGGCCATTGAATAAAATACTCAGTATCACTTTCAATTGGATCTTTAATAACACAGATGGAGCAGGTATTTGAAAACTTATGCCTTTACCCAATACTATAAGTTGTTTACTGTTTTGAGCCTTGAAGAGGTATGTTTTTTCAGCATATACTCTAGTATAAGATATGTAGTTTCAAAGTGGAATTAATTTCTAATTGGATGCTTTTCCAACCTCATAGAGGGAAGCTGAAGGAGATGTCTGTGATGTAAAATACTTGCGGGCACTAATTAGCACTCTGTTTTTTTAAACCATTATAGAACCTTAATATATTTTTTACAGAATACTTGTTTTTAAGAAGTTCTTTAACTTGGTCACTGGCAAAGGTGGATTTTAAATGGCACCACAAGCAAACTAAATAAATATTTTAAATAAATGCCATTAATACTGTCAGTAATAATCCTGAAGAATAATTGATTAAAAACAGTTGTTTTCATTTGTGGATCTTTCTGTTTATAAGTGCAGGAGAAGTGTGTTATGTAAAGTGTATAAAATCATTACGGGGTGTTGGCGAGTTCTAGCCATACCCAGTAAAATTCCAGTTACGATGGGAAATGTATCACAAGACCCTTATTAATATTAACATTTACCTTCCTTGCTCTCTATTTATGTAGATAAATAGATGATAGATGATAGATAAATAGATGGGCAGACAGATGGAAACATATCAATATTTTTCTATATAACTCCCATGAATAAAAAACATTATGATATCTGAAGTTAAAGTATTTGTCATTTTTCATTTACATAAGTAATTATAGCATAAATAAATAACATATAAATAAGTGAAATAGTATAAAATAACTGAAATGTAAAATATTGCAATAACCAGTAGCATATGCTTAAACTCTTTATTATGAAATTGGGCAGTAAAGGGCTTCAATTTAGTGGTGAGAAAGCTGGTGTAATGAATAGTAATGATAGACAATATAGTATTTTAGAGAAATGGAATAGAAAGGCAATTACAGAAAATGTTATTAAAGGTTAAGGGTAAAATATTGAGGTCCCAATTTAAGTTGTTGGACAGAAAGCACTCTAACAGATTATTCTAAGCATTACTTTATCAAACAATGTAGGAGTTTATTTCTCGTTCACATACACACACTCTAGTGTGGATGTGCAAGTTACTGCGTGGCTCCCTTACATCCTGTGATAAGTCAGGGATGTAGGCTCTGTTCATCCTTTGGAGTCTGGTTCCCATCCATATGTGCCTAGCAGAAGGCGATAGAGATCTTAGAGAAGGAATACCTGTTTCTTAAACTCAAGGTCCACAAATGGCACATATCACTTCTTTACAGGATCCATTGCCAATACACAGTACTGCAGAGGGGGGGTGGGGAACACTGTACTTGTAATCTCAGAAAGAAGGGGAAAATCAACTTTGATGAACATTTAGTTTTTAGTAAAGACTATGTGAGTGAAGAATCACATGTGTAGGTTATGGTAACATTTAAAAGTTCTCACAACTATGCAAGGTAAATTGGGCAGCATAATGATCATATCTATCTTGCAGCTGAGGAAATTTTATGACCTTTGTAAAATTCTCCCAGTTTTTCCACCTTCCCTTCACACAGCTCAGATTCAAGTGCTAGGAAAAATTAGACCTGATCAACGTGAGGAACTTATCACTGTCATTAGTATAAAGTTATCTTGTTAGATAATTAATCCAGCCATGACTTTGTATTCCTGTTTTGCTTTATTTCCCTGGATGTAAATTTCTTCCTCAACAATCTGCCTTGGATAAAAGGCACAATGCTTTAGACCTCATCTTTGTTTTCGCAGCCTCCCAAACATACATGAAATATACCCTCTGAATATCAACCCAGAATGAGGTCTTCTTGTTTACTAATAGACTACCATTTACAAGCCTGTCTGTCTGCTTTGATAATCCAGGGTTGCATCACCCAGGATTTTACACTGCAGGGCTTTGTCTGCTTATTTCTTATCAATATTGCACCCTCAACTCTTAACACATTTATCAATACCAGCTTGCTAATCAATAGTGCACCCTCACCTTTTAACAGATTTATCAATACCAGCTACCAACTTGCACTCTGACAACATTCAGATACTTTGTTCTGTTGGCACCTGAAACTTCCCCCCAGCACTTTGGCTGGGCCTGCCCTCTATTTCTAAGCCTTCTACTCTGCACCCTTTGATACTTAAGTCCTAAGTGTGTCACAAGATAGCACAGAAATTTGATTTATCCACAAGCATCAATAGGTAGTCTGATTAAATTCCAGATATCTCATATATGTTTATATTGTAAACTGGTCTTTGACAAGGTGTTAGGGAATCTGGATATTCACATGTAAAAAAAAATTGGACACCTAACATAAACCATATAGAAAAATCAACTCAAAATGGACTAAAGACTTTAATGTAAGACCTGAAACTGTAAAAGTCCTAGAATAAAACACACGTAAAAATCTTTGTGACATTGGTTAATATCAATGAGTTCTTGGATATGACACCCAATGCACAGGCAACAAATCAAAAACAGAGAAGTGGGACTACATCAAACTAAAAAGCTTCTGTACATCAAAGAAAATAATCAACAAAATGAAAAGGCAACTTATGAAAAGAGACGAAGTATTTGGAAATCATATATCTGATAAGAAGTTAATAACTAAAATTTAGAAGTAACTCCTGTTCTTCAACAGCAAAAAAAAAACCAAAAAACAAATTAACCAATTGAAATTGGGTGAAGAACATGAACACACATTTCTCCTAAGAAGATATAAAAATAACCAATAGGTATATGAAAAGATGCTCAACATCATTAATTATCAGGGAAATGCAAATCAAAACTACAGTGAGATATCATCTCACTTTGTTAGGATTGCTATTATAATGAAAAAAAGAAAAGTGTTGGCAAAGATGTGGAAAACTTTGAACTCTTGCTCACTGTTGGTAGGAATGTAAAATGGTGCAACAGCTATGGAAACATGGAGATTCCTCAAAAAATTAAAAATAAAACTACCGTATTATCCATAAATCCTACTTTTTAGTATATATCCAAAGAAAATAACATCAATATCTCAAAGAGATATTTGCACCCCTATGTTCATTACAGCACTATTCACAATAACTAAGATATGGAAATAGTCCAAGAGTCCATTGAAAGGTGCATGGACACACACACACACACTCACACACACACACACACACACACACACACAGGAATATTATACGGCCTTAAAAAAAAGAAAATCTGCCACTTGTGACAACATGGAGAAACCTATAGGACATGCTAAGTGAAATAAGCCAGCCACAGAAGGACTCATACTGTGTGATTCTACTGATATATCTAAAATAGTTAAACTAAAAGCAGAGAATACAATAGTGGTTTCCAGGGGCTGGGGAGCAGGTAAGAAGGGAAGTTGTTATTCAATGGGCATAAATTTCAATTGTGCTTGATTAATAAATTCTAGAAATCTACTGTAAACATACTATGTGTAGTTGGCCATAAGATATTGTACACTTAAAAATGTAAGAGAGTAGAGATCATATTAAATGTTCTTACCACAAAATAAACAAAAACAAAACAAAATACTCCCACCAAAATGACATCAGGAAACTCTGGGCGGTATTGGATATGTCTATCACCTTGATAGTGGTGATGATATAATGAGTGCCTGCATATGTCCAAACTCATTAAATTGTACACATTAAATATGTATAGTTGTTTGTACATCAGTTGTTCATTATTAAAGTTGTAGGTAAATCAATGAATAGATAGACAGATAGACAGACAGACAGATAGATAGAATCCAGAATACGTTCTGCCACATAATAACTTCAAATACATGACAGTGGAAAGGGCATAATCATAGATGACTCAGATTTTTCATATCTCACCTATAACACATAATATAACTTATGAGAAAAAGGCAATGACTTTCTAATTCCAGCTTATCATTTAAATCCAAATTTTTGTCTGTTTTAAACTTTTTATTCCACTGCAGCTTATAAATCTTAATAGGCATATGTAGAATACATCAAAATTCTTGAGGCTTACTTGAACTTTAAACTAAGCAGAACATAACTCGTCATAGAATGTCTAGATACATTCATATGGTCCTTGATATTATATTTATACCCTTGAATTGCATAACAATGGCAATTAGTTTGAAATTGTTTCATACAGGGTTTTGGAAAGTACCGGTATGTACACTGTACATGATGCAACTTCAGGCCACTTCTCAGCCCAAATGTTTCCTATTGATATGGAACCAAAATGAAGTGGTACAAAACTGTACAGCTATTTAATTCAAGAGTATTATCTACGCTAAATATGCTCATGATTGGCACCCCATACTATACATCGTGCTGCCAAGTAACTTCATAACCACAAGCAACTCTAAGTAGTATACTTTAGCAAGTATAGAGAATGAGCTGATCTCAAATTGGCAAGAGATATCTGTAAGGCATTTCTGGGGTGGTACTAACATTTCTGGGATGATACGAGAAATACCACTTAATCTTCAGTATCTTCTTTCTATCTCAACATACTTATCTAAGGATTTAGCAGGGTATTTCCAGAGTCAACAGCAGACATTTTTAATGGCTTACTTCCTATAAATTTGATTATTTTGGCCTAAATCAGGTCAAAATTTAAGGTGCAATCTGTGGTCAGAGAGTTTCTTAGTACATCCTCTTCAATATCAGAAACTGTCTAGGCTACTTTTGGTGCAGGTGTAATGGCGGTGTAAGACACATCTTTTTGAGTGTCAACTTTTCTACTGAAGATCCGTGTGTACTCTTTAGGTCTCTTTCAGCTGTCCTACTGTTGCTATTTATAGTTACTGCTTAATAAACACGGATGGGAGATAGGAATGTGACATTGTGGTATAGTTACAAGAACTAATATTTTGGATATAATATCTTCAGAAGGATAGAGAGAGCACAGCAATGTACGGAATGGGGTAGGCACTCAGTAGAGAAATTAAAAATAATAATTATAAAATGTACAGTCATAGCCTTTTAAAGTCATTTACTCTTCCAGTGTGCAATCATGCTATTTAAAAATTAAAAGTAGATAATCTTGTATAAAAACTCATATAGGAAATAAATATATTTATAACATGAAAATATTATATAGAAAACATGATTTTATTAGCTGTTATGAGGATAGAATTATGTCATGTTATGAGGAAAGTGGAAATTAATAATAAATCAGTGAATAAGATCATAAATTTAAAAAATTCTTGAGCTATTCAGAAAAAGATAAGTAAATCAAAAATACCATTTTATGAATATTATAAACCCCAACACCAGAAAAGAAGAATGCATGTGCAGACCTCGAAGTCCTGTTCATCACTCATTAATTTGTTGAACTTTCACAAATTAGATATCTCATTCAGCTTTTATGGCTCCCGACCATCTGAGCACATTCTGTTATCATTGTCCTCAGATAAGTTTCTCTCAGTGAGGGTGTTGACAAGAGAAATGAGATCTTAACTTTCTCTGACAGTGACTCCTAGCGACAATCATATTGAATAATACTCTAAATGACTCGAATACACTTACCAAGAGTGCTATGAAGATTAGGTATGGCACTGCAGAACTGAGTATAGTGGCCAAGGTAGAGATAACTCTTTAACATAAACCTATAAACCCAAAGCAAAGCTTTGATAAAGAATGTGCCAGGAATTTTAAATTTCATATGAACAGTTTGTCTCATACAAAGAATCCAAAGTAAAAAGTTTTTTTTTTTAAGTACAGGCTGAAGACACCTTAGTAGAATTTAAAGTAAATAGGACTAGCAACCAGCAATGATTGTAATGTTTCAGGAAACAGGCTAGGCTTGAGAAATATTCTGAGTGACAAAATACAACCGTGAACATAAATTAGAACAGTATTCCAAAAGCATAACATTGAATAGGGAAAAGTATAGTAAATGTAAACGTGAGCCCAGAAGTAGATAAAGAAAAAAACAAAAACATGATGTCGGATTCTTCCTATACCTGTCTATTTTATAAAACAATTTGATGGCAATAAAAATGGATCTAATAAATTATTATTAGCTTACCAAATAACTAGAAGTAAGAGAAAATATTTTACTATTATCTTCATGTTTTATTGTTACAATCTATTTTGAAAACTTTTTAATGATCTTAACCAGCAAATGCTGAAGAAAACATTTGATGTTTTTCATCAGGCTTTGTTTTTTATTGCCTACAAAATAATTAGCATATTAAAAATATAAATTTCAAAATATTCATTGTCGTATTTTTTAAAATGTCTACAATCAGATAGTAGCATGGAAAATAACACAATGTGTGTACTTTCAGATATTACCAATTAGAGGTTCCAATATAACCTGAAATCACTTAACATATAACACTGGAAGTGTATTTAACACTGTGATTACATCACCATATCCTTTTGGAGGCTTTGATCAGCTTTGTCATTTCAGACATCTAGTAGTTTTTATATTGATTCATGCATTAATTAGAGTCATTTTTGTTTCAGAATTAGCACACCAAAGCTATTCTGAGTTATAGAGCTAATATGTCCTATCAAAAACTAAATTAACATTTTACTGCTCTTAACTAGAAGCAATACCTAATAAAAAATTAGATAATTTTGCTAAAACTTCACATTCCATCCAAGCTGTTTAAATTTCAAGATGTCGAATATATACCGATAGATGAAAAAAAGGAAGCACATGTTCTTTTCTTTCTGACAAACTAAAATGCCAGGCTTCAAATATCTAAGGAAAGTTTTGATTTCCCGTCAATCTATGTGTTTAGTAGCAATAAAAAAAATCTTACAAGACCATTTAACTTCCTTAATAAAAATTTATATATAATTAGTGAGGTCATAAGTTTACTTTAAAGTTAAGCAAATGTAAAGACCTGCCTACTAATATAACATTTCTAATCCTCACCCAATATTACTAATTAATTTATGTAATAGTGAAAGTTCATTTCAAATATATTCTAACTTCGTCACTTAAAGATGATAATTAGGAATGCAAAACTTTCTTCTTCATCTCTGTGAGTGTAATTTGGTGAACTTTTTACTTAGCAACTTTCCTCAGGCAACAGTCATACATTAGTGTTTATACCAAAGAAATTCTTGTCCCCAACCCTTAGAGTTTTTATACAGCTAACGTCACATTTACCATATGCAGATAAATTCAAAAGTCAATGTGTACAGCTCATATTGCTTGAATCTTTATAGCAAATTTTAATCAGCTAAACGCATACAAATTTTGCCACACTTCATTCACTGCTATGATGAAATCAGAATATAGCAGATGTAGCTGCATGACAAAGAAACATTGCAATTAATGTCAGGCAGATTTGGGTAAAATGTCTTATGAAAATGTGACTAAGATTTTCTTTTAATCACGTCTTCACATTGTAAAATAAAGTGAGAAGATAATCTTGCTATTCACATGAGAACAGATTCAGATATAATAAAAAGATATTTTGTCAACTTTCCACAAAGTCAAGTTGTGTTAGGAACACATTACAGGCCATAAGGATGGAGGAAGAGAAGAGAAGGAGGGAGAAAGGTGAGAATATGCTTTGTCTTGTCTTGTGACTTTAAGAATGTAAATCTGGTGGTGTCCTTTGAGTAGGGGAAATAGTTGAGAAAATATTCTACACTGGTTAGTGTGTTGGATATAACAAAATAAAAAGATTTTGACAAAACAGTGTAGGAGAGAGATATGAGGATAAGCATCTCAGAATGGGCCAAGTGTAAAGACATTCTGTGTCCCTATAACGGACCAACTCTGAGGCTTGTAGGACACTCTTCACTGGAGGAAGAGAGGCAACACATCATCTAGTGGCAAGCTAATGTTGGCAGGCTGATTACACAAAATGGTTTCCATCTTGAAGGAGGAAGAGGTTATACTCAATGAAATATATAATTGGGACATAAATTTCCCTATTTTGCCTCAGTGCATATGCTGACATCACTTTTTGTGGACCTACAAAATGCCTGAGTTTTCACCACACAATACTGTTGCTCACTAAAAGACATATTTTATATCAAGGAAGTACATTTATGGGCTCATACTCAAAGTATTCAATTGTCTTACTATGTGTCCTTGAAAGCATGTAGCTTGATAAAACGATGAAGTCTCAATTGTAGGATATGTTTAGAGAAAACATTTTACTAGACTGGAACACTGTGCAATAGGATATATATCGTGTCTTAAAAAAATGGTCAATATGTGATGCCATTTCCTACATAGCCAGATTGCAAATTCCAGGGGCCAAAAGATGGAAGGAGAGGCTCTCTCACAATTATAGTCAATAATACTAATACTACTAATATAATAATAATAATAATAATAATAATAATAATAATAATACACATAAGGATTGTTTTACTACAATCCTAGGGTGCCTAAGAGTTAAATGTTTCTATCAGAGAAAAGAGTTGTTTCCAATGGGTTGAAAATTGAGAGAGCCACCTGGCAATTTTTCACATCCTCATTGCCCTGAACCCAAAGGAAGCGAGGGAGTGATCCTAACCACCAGTCATGAAATAAATTTGGGGCAGGAGAACAATGTCTAAATTAGGCATTGCCAATTTGTCTTCCCGTGGCTGATATTACTATCGATGGAAAACTGTGGAACCTCAATGAAGACATAACTACTAAGGACTTGTGTTTCCTATTATGTTGAGGGCTCAGTTTTCTTCAACCAAACAAGGGGCTAGTGTAGTTACTAAGGGGCATAATGTATGCATTGTACTGTACATTCTCTGTTTGCATCCCTAAATCTATTCTCCATTCTTCTCTGCCTTATTCCATGTACAAGAGGGCCTGACCTCTAAGACTTCCATTTGAGTCCAGTGAATGGGATCTCTGGCAGGAGAGAGAGGTTGAGTATTCATTCACTCTGCTTTCTGCCTTTCAGTCTGCAGTCCAACAATCACTGTGTCTTCTCCACAAGCCATAGCTTCTGTCTGGCCCAACTCCCAAGAACACAGCCTTCAGTGGGCTACAGCAAATGTCCCTTTCCTTGTCCTTTCAGGCCTGGAGATGGTGATCATTCCCTTTTGTTGTTGGGTCCCAGAAGCTTCATCATCTTTTTATTGTTTGTCCACACTAATATGAATTCTATTTGTTAAACTCTTTTCAAATTCTCTTTTAAATGTCTCATGTGTTCCAGTCAGGTTCTGACTAATATGTCATTGTATTAAATGATCCAAGGAAACATATTTTCGATAATCAAGAGTAGTTCAAGAAAATCAGAGGGGAAAAAAAATGGGAGGAATATAGAGAAAAAAATGGGAGGAATATAGAGAAAGAAGAATTAAATAATGAAGAGTCTAATAAACCAAAAAAGAACTTGAAAAGCTCATGTATAACTCAAAATGTATTACAGACCTAAATATAAGACGAAAAACTATAAAAATACTAGAAGATGATATAGGAGAAAAACCTAGCGGACCTGAAGTACAGTGATGACTTTTTGATACAACATCAAAGGCATGATCCATGGAAGAAATAATTGATGATCTGGGCTTTATTAAAATCAAAACCTGCTCTACAAAAGACAATGTCTTTTTAGGGCAATAAAATATTTCATATGATATTATAGTGATAAAGATATGTCAGTATATATTTGTCCAAACCCACAGAATAAACCTTTACATAAATGGACTTTGAGTGATTATGATGTAATCAATGTAGGTTCATCAGTCGTAACAGATGTATCGCTCTGGTGTGGGATGTGGATAATGGGGGAGGCTATGCGTGTGTGAGAGCAGGTCTTGGCACCTTCCCTCAGTTGTGCTGTGAACCTAAAACTGTGAACTTAAAACTTAAAACTGTTCTAATAACACACAGTCTTAATTTAAAAAAAAAGAAAAAGCTAATTTTTAAAATCCTGTTTTTAAGCATCAACAACAATATTAAATGCAAACAGATTAAGCCCAACATCAAATAATGACATTTTCAAGAGACTATTCAAATTCATTTTAGAGAGGCTGTATGATGAAGAATTCATAATCTACATAAGGGGGATCTGGTCTTGTATTTTAGTCTGTCTGTCTTATAGTTAACTTGTTTTCTTTAACTGCCAAACTGGTAGAGGTCAAATCAATGACTATATTGGCTTCTAGTGAGCTCACTTTTAAACTTTGGAATATCAGCACTTTGGAGTAGCACTGTTCTTGGAGGTATCACTAGAGATGAAGTATTTGATTAGCATGCCATACTTTGAAAGACGTATTCACACCACTGTCTTATTTTCTGTACTACATTGTGCCTTAGGACAGCTATTCAATCTTTCTCAGAATATGCTTTTTAATTGTGTCTCTGATCAAAGCCCTTGGCACTTGTCAATTTTGTGAATAGCAGAAAGATTGCAAGCAAGTCGGCTAGAATTTGAATGATTTTGTACATTTGGATAAGAAATCTGATATCACTAGATGATCAGCAACACAATAATAAGAACAACTTCCTTGGCAAGATGGATAAAATTTTTCATTTTTTTATAATTTACGTTCAAGCAGAACATTTGAAATATTCAATATTAATTGAAATAAATTTTATTTAAAACTTAAGATGAGAACATAAGTTAATATGTGTATATGTCTAGATAAATAGGTCCACAACCTGATTTTCACTGTTTTGTTTTTTTTAATGGAGACGTAATTTCCATTCAGTAAAGTTCACTCACCTCAGTGATGAAGTAGAAGAGTTTTAGAAAACAAATAAAGTTACTACCACCACAATCAGGATATGTGCCATTTACATCACACTGAGAAACTCCCCTTCATTTCTTAACTTATTGAGAGTTTTTAGATCAGAAATAATGCTACATATTTTCAAATGATTTTTCAGGATCTAGTGAGATAATCACATGAACTTTTAAATTTTTTATGGGTCGACTGGTGAATAACATGCATTGATTTTCAATTGCTGTACAAAAATTGTACTCCTAAATAAACCTGATTTTGATATACTATCATTTTCATACAGCATCAGCTAATCCTGATATGCTTCTGTTTTTAAATATTTCTGGATTTCACTTGGCAATATATTGTTAAATATTTTGCATCTGTGTTTATAACAAATATTGGTCTCTAGTTTTCTTGTGGCATCAGAGAAAAACAGTAATTTGAGAACTTTTTTTAAGCTGTCTATATTAATATATTTAAAGTGAATTTCTAGTAGACAGTCATGATGGTTTTGTTTTGTTTTCCCATTCTGATGTCCGTTTATTATTTCTGGATTGACAGTTCATATCTTAACATTTTAAAGATATTTTGTCACCTATTTCTGTCCTCCATGGTTTCTGATGAGAAATCTGCTGTCATTCAAATCTTTGTTCCGCTATAGGTAATGCATCATTTTTCTCAGGCTGCTTTCAAGATTTCATGTTGAAAATTTTTCACCAGTTTGCTTGTGATGTGTCTGTGCTCAGATTTCATTGACTCTATTTTGTTTGAAGTTAAGTTATATTCTTGAATCTTAGCTTTATGTCTCACTAATTTGAGAAATTTTTAAGCATTATTTCTTCTAAGTATATTTTTCGCATTGTAGTCTGTGTATGTTGTTTAGAGTATAGTAGCCATTTACAAAATCATACAAATTTTTACAAAACAGGTTGATGCTATATATCAAGAATATTAAAATAATCTTTTGAGCCAGTCATCCATTTAGTAATCTATCCTAAGGAAATAATCAGACCAGTGATCAAATATTTACAAACAAAGTTACACTTCCTAATATTATGCATGAGAAAAGAACATTCAACCACATATAAGTATTCAGTAATAGGGAATTTAGGTTAGGTAACCTATTGTCAACAAGACAAATTTTTAATAACAATAAGCGAGTTATTACACTCAAATATTTATTGAGTGTTCAAAACATATATGTGGTCTATGCTAAGTACTGTGATGATCACTAAAACATACAAACATAAGAGCTTTGATTTCCAATTAGAAAGATGGTACAAGTAAATGTAACAATTAAATAAAATATTATTAAAATATCACATGATGTTAAAAAACATTGATTTATTTATAGGGCATTTTAAGGCAATTGGATCTTAAATTTATGAAAGAAGCTAGAGAAAAATTATTAATTTATATATACCAGGTTTCTTTGTTTTCTTTTCTTTATTTTGCATCACATTGGATAGTTCAAAGCATTAACGAATAACATCATCGATGTTTAAGTTCTAAAGTCTTTTCAAATGCCTAAGTAGCATAAACAGTTTTATTTCTCTCCCATTAACTTGTGAAATGAAAGCTTATTAATGTTATCTTTAGGTAAAGTGATTCACAGAAATGTTTGCTTTTATCATTATTGCTATTATTCTCCTTTACATAATAATTGTATGTCTCACGGTACATTCTAGAAAATTACAGGAAACACAAGTAGGAAGTGCATTTATATGTTATGACCAGAGAAAAGAAATAGCAAGAAAAATAGAAGCTGTTTATTTATTCTATTTATCAGCATAAAAAAATATTTCTGCATATAGGCAAGCCAGTGCTCATATGGGGTTCCACTATTATAGGTTTCTATTTATCTTTCTGCTCTGTTATCTTTGTCTTCTATCTTTACAGACCCCTTCTAACACAACTGTGGGAGTTCCACCCACTTTGCGTGAATTTAGTACAAGAAAAATAAAGATTAATAAAAAAGACACTTGCCAGCTCTGTCCCAATTTCCCAATCTTAGGAGCTATGTTCCTCTGAATAATTTCTACCTTGCATCATTAGCCAGAACTTTTTCACATGGGCACAAAGAGCTATAAGAGAGGCAAGAATATTGAGACTTTAAGCTAAGTTCTTTTTTTTTTCTTTTATAAGAATAAAAACTGAAACAACAATTACCAATCTCTGCTACAATTCTACTGATTTCCAGTGTTTAGCATCTGCAACAAATCCAGGACAATATCTAATACTGAGATTACCATTTTTCTGGATGCTAAGCTATCATTAAATCTATTGACAACATATTTAGAGAGGATATTCATAATACTGTATATTATTCCTAACCTTACTAGTACCAAACTTAAGGAGTTCTTCTATTTCACTACAGAGAAAAAAATGAAAAAAATAAATAATTATTCTAAATTAAACTACTCATGAATTGATTCAATGAGAAATCAAATGTTTTATTCAGATAATATCAGCCAAAACCCAATTCAAAGGACTTTTCTGAAAATATACTTCTATTTTAAAAATAATAATCCTAAATTAACTAAGATAAGATAATATAGACCTTGACATCTTGCAAAATTCCAGATTATCTATTCAGACAACAGTGCTTATACACCTTGGCAGGCAATGCTGGCTGCCTATATTACAGTCGTTCCTTTTCTTCCTTCCAAATGGAATCTCTATTGCATTTGGCTTTAGGATTTATAAATTTCATGAGATGTTGGTCATTTTCAAACCTCAGAGGAAAAGCCTTGATTAGTCTAAGCCAGTCATGTACAGTAGTCGCCCTTTTGCAATGGGATTTTGAAACCTCAGATAGTACCAAAACCTATACATACTATTTTATTTTTCTATACATACAAGTACATAACTTTTCTCTCAAAAAAGACACTTTACTGTTTCTCATTGGCATATCTGAATTGCCAGCATCACTATCCTTGCACTTCAGGACCATCGTTAAGTAAAATAAGTATTACTTGAACACTAGCACTGTGATACTGAGACCGTTGATCAGATAAGCCAGATGGCTACTAAGTATCTAAAAGGCAGGGAGTTTATACAGCATGGCTACACTGGACAAAGAGGAAATTTACAACCAAACAGGATGAAGAGAAATGGTACTAGATTTCATCACGCTACTCAGAAAAATGTGCAATTTAAAATATGATTTGTTTCTTCCCGGAATATTCTATTTAATATTTTTGGACCATGGTGACCTTGGGTAATAGAAACTGAGGAAAGCAAATCCTCGAACGAAGGGGGACTACAGTAATGTTAATCCTACTCTATTTTCTGGTGATTAGGTTAATATTGGACAGGTGATAAAATTCTGGTCAATTAGCTGTTATCAGATATCTGTTGGCAGCATTCTGGTTAAGATTTACTAATTCTTAAAAATGAAGAGGAAGAGCTGTTACATTCTTGTTTTCTTCTTCTAGTTTTCTTCTCTCTGCTCTTCCAAGGGTAAAACGCTTGGAGCTCCATAAAGCCAACTTGTGACCAGGAACACACAAGCTTGAGAACAATCCTCAACAGGCTGAAGATGGCCAAGGGGAAAGAGAGAAAACCTGGAATACTAATGCTGTTGAGCCACTGAAATAGACAATCCCACAAGGGATCTATCTCTGGACTTACTATTTACAAGGGATAATTCCTTTTTTTACAGGATTAAGCCACTGAATGTTGGTCTTTGTGTTAAACACAGTTGAAAATAACCAGTCTGATACAGATATCTCTTATTTACAGAACATTGGAATTTAGCTTCAAGTGTATTATCTCCAGAATTGCAAATATCCAGACAATGATTTAGCATTCAGCTGGAGAAAAATGTGTATCACCTTTCTTCTCTTAAAATCATCATACTCATTTCTGGACACTTTGTTAAAGAACAGTCATGTTTTAGACTTCCTTAAAGGCTATGTCTGCTTTTTCAAGTCTCAACCTTGTTAAACACAGAAATCATAGCATGAATTTTGCATTAGAAATTAAACAGGATGTCATAAAAATGGCAGCATAAGGTAAACTTCTTGAAATCTCCCCTGGAATTTAAAACAAATTGGACAACTATAACTCCACAAAGGACTCCCTGCATGGCAGACAGGCAAGTCTAAGAGGCGCACGATTGAAATCATCTAAAGGTGGGCATATAGCACAAGCTGGGGAATTGGGAAAGGAGAAGTGTGGAGACGGGGTTCGGGCACAGGACGCAGACCTAGCTAGCTTGGTACTCTGAGGTCGCTGCATTCAGGAACTACCTATCGTAACTGTGGGAGAGGGAAGAACTCGGACAGCTAGGGCTCTGCTTATGGCCCACAGAGCTGAGGGGATAGTATATAACACGGCTGAACCCAACGCTCATAGCAGAGACCTCAGAGCAAAGACTGAGGGAAGAAGGCTGAAAACAATGGTTTAAGCCCTCATTGCCAAGCAGAGAATGGAAGCCTTAGCCACTGAGCCTAGCCGCCCAGCCCCTAATCTCCCAGAGCTCACATCGCCCCCACGCTCAGTGCTAGAAGTGGAACAGTAGCAGTGTCAGATCAAAAGAACAGAATATTAGTAGTTCTGAAAACTGTGGACTGCAGACATGGACTCGCAGCACAACTAGTTCCTGCACAGGGGAGGGAGCTGTGGAAGTAGGACTGGCTGTAGTAGTGATCACCACCATTGCTCTGGGCCACTTCTCACAACCCACCCTGCCCTGTCCCCACCTATCTGGGTGGATCCAAGCAGGAGTAAACAGAGCTGCTGAAACACACGGGCTCTGAATCTGGTGTAGAAAGAGCTTTGGAACTTCAGAAGCTCTCCACATCCCCACACAGAGGCGGCGACATATGATCCAGGCGAACTCTTCACAGAAGAGAAGCCTGCCTTCCAGGGAATCCCCCCATTGTGTGAGAAGCTGGAATAGTGCAGAGAAAACATAACATTACAATGAGAGAGAATAAAAGGCTGCAGTCGGAGAGAAAATAAAACATTCTACCAACACCTACTGGAAAACAAAAGAAATATCTCTTTCTATCAACCTGTTATAAAACCCACTCCTGAAGATGTCTAGGAAGAGAAATAATAAATCAGTAATTGCCATGAATAACCAAGGCAACAAGACAGCTCAGAAAAAAAATGAAAAGTCTTCAGAAAATGAACTTAAAGATATGGAAATATGTGACTTAAATGACAGAGAATTCAAGATTGCAGTTCTTAAAAATCTCAATGAGATGCAAGAAAACACAGACAGGCAGTTTAATGAACTCAGAAACACAATCAAAGAACAACCTGAACATTTTACCAAAGAGATTGAAATTAAAAAACCAAAAACAAATAGAATTTCTGAAGATTAAGAACTCAATAAAAGAAATGAAGAATGAAATAGCCAGCTTAGGTAGTAGAGTTTACCAGATGGAGGAAAGAATCAGTGACATCAAAGATAGAAACCTGGAAATGACACGGATGGAAGAAGAAAGAGACTTGAGAATTAAAAGAAATAAAAGAACTCTACAAGAACTTTCTGACTCCATCAGAAAGAACAATGTAAGAATAATGGGCATACCAGAAGGAGAAGAAAGAGAGAAGGGAACAGAGAGTATATTCAAACAAATAGTCGATGAGAACTTCCCAAACTTGTGGACAGAACTGGATCCTCCAATCCAAGAAGCAAATAGAACACCTAATTACCTCAATCCCAACAGGCCTTCTCCAAGGCACATTGTATTGAAGCTGTCTAAAATCAACGACAAAGAAAGAATCCTCAAGGCAGCCAGGGAAAAGAAGACGGTAACCTACACAGGAAAGCCCATTAGATTATCATCAGATTTTTCAGCAGAAACTCTACAAGCCAGGAGGGAGTGGAACCAAATATTCAAACTATTGAAAGAGAGAAATTATGAGCCAAAAATAATATATCCAGCAAAGATATCCTTTAGATATGAAACAGGAATAAAGATCTTTCCATACAGAAGCTGAGGGAATTTTCTAATACATGACTTGCACTACAAGAAATACTAAAGGAGGCTATTCCACCACCATCAACAGGGAAAATTTGTGGCAACCAAAACATAAAAAGGGGGAGAGTAAAGGCCTGAACCAGAATATGGGAATGGAGAAAGTATGCGTGCTGAAGAAAATGGAACACTCTAAATATCAAACTTTCTTTTATGTAAACTTAAGGGTAACCACTCAAAAAAAAAAATCCAGAAATGAAACATATACTGTAATAAAAGAAGAAATAGAGGGAAACATCATAGAATACCACCAAACAGAAATAACAGACAACAAAAAGGCAAAGAAACAATGGAGACACAGCCTTACCTGAAAACTAAAGATAGAATGACAGGAAATCCTCACATATCAATAATCACCCTAAATGCAAACGGACTGAACTCACCAATAAAAAGACACAGAGTAGCAGATTGGATCAAAAAACTAAACCCAACCATATGCTGTCTCCAAGAGACACATCTCAGCTACAAGGACAAGCATAGACTCAAAGAGAAAGGGTGGAAATTGACACTCCAAGCCAACGGTATCCAGAGAAAATCCGGTGTAGCGATACTGATATCAGAAGAAACAGACTTTAGGGTGAAAAAGGTAACAGGAGACAAAGTTGGACATTTCATAATGGTAAAGGGGTCTATACAACAAGAAGGCATAACAGTCATCAATATTTATGCCCCCAATCAGGGAGCACTGAAATATACCAAGCAACTACTAACAAACCTAATGGGAGAAATTGACCAAAACACAATTATATTAGGGGACTTAAATACATCATTGACAGCTATGGATAGATCATCCAAACAGAAAATAAATAACGAAATAGCAGCCCTAAATGACACATTAGATGAAATGGACATAATTGACATTTATAGAGCACTTCACCCTAAAACATCAGACTATACATTTTTTTCTAGTATACATGGAACATTCTCAAGGATAGACCATACATTGGGAAATAAAATCAGCCTTAGCAAATTTAAGAAGATTGAAATCATACCAAGCATATTATCTGATAACAAGGCTTTGAAATTGGATATTAACTGCAAAAAGAAAGCAGGAAAAATCACAAATACATGGAGATTAAACAGCATACTTTTAAAGAACGACTAGGTCAAAGAAGAAATTAGAGGAGAGATCAAAAGATACATAGAAACAAATGACAATGAAAATACATCCTACCAAAATTTTTGGGATGCATTGAAAGCAGTTTTAAGAGGGAAATTTATGTCATTACAGGCCTGTCTCAAGAAACAAGAAAAATCCCAAATAAATAACCTCATGTTACACCTTAAAGAACTAGAAAAAGAAGAACAAGTGAAACCCAAGTTCAGCGGAAGAAAGGAAATAACAAAAATCAGAACAGAACTAAATGAAATAGAGAATAAAAAGACAACAGAAAAAATTAATGTGACAAAGAGCTGGTTCTTTGAAAAGATTAACAAAATTGACAAACTCTTGGCTAGACTCACTAAGATAAAAAGAGAGAAGACACTAATTAACAAAATCAGAAATGAAAAAGGGGAAGTTATCACGGAGGCCACAGAAATACAAAGGATCATCCAAGAATACTATAAAGGACATGTCACCAAATTCAATAACCTAGAAGAAATGGACAAGTTCTTAGAAACATATAGCCTTCCTAGGCTGAACCATGAAGAACTGGAAAATCTAAACAGACCGATCACCAGTAATGAAATTGAATCAGTCATCCAAAACCATCCCAAAAGCAAAAGTCCTGGACCAGATGGCTTCACTAGTGAATTCTACAAAACCTTCAAAGAGGATCTAATACCAATCCTGGTCAAACTCTTCCAAAAAATTGAAGAAGAGACAGTACTCCCTAACTCATTTTATGAAGCCAACTTTACCCTGATACCAAAACCTGGTAAGGACAACACAAAAAAAGAAAACTACAGACCAATATCTCTGATGAATACAGGTGCAAATATCCTAAACAAAATTCTAGCAAATCAAATACAACAATGCATTAAAAGATTAGTTATCACAACCAAGTGGGGTTCATCCCCGAGGCACAAGGATGGTTCAACATCTGCAAATCCATCAATGTGATACATCACAAAAACAAAATAAAAGACAAAAAACATACGATTATATCAATTGATGCAGAAAAAGCATTTGACAAGAGACACCATCCATTTACGATTAAAACACTTAATAAAATAGGTATAGAAGGAAAATACCTTTACATAATAAAGGCCATATATGACAAACCCTCAGCTAATCTCATAATTAATGATGAAAAACTGAAGCCCTTTGCTCTACGTTCAGGAACATGACAGGGCTGTCCCCTATCACCTCTGCTTTTCAACATAGTGTTGGAAGTCCTTGCCAGAGCAATCAGGCAAGAGAAAGAAATAAAAGGCATCCAAATTGGGAATGAAGAAGTTAAATTGTCACTCTTTGCAGATGACATGATGCTATATACAGAAAATTCTAAGGACTCCACCAAAAAGCTATTAGAAACAATCAACGAATACAGTAAAGTTGCTGGTTACAAAATCAACATACGAAAGTCCATTGCATTCCTATATACTAACAATGAAATCTCAGACAAAGAAATACAAAAAACAATTCATTTTGCAATTGCAGCAAAAAGAATAAAATACCTAGAATAAACTTAAACAAGGATGTGAAAGACCTATATGCTGAAAGCTATAAGACATTTTTAAAAGAAATTGAAGAAGATACAAAGAAATGGAAAGATATTCCATGCTCATGGATTGGAAGAATCAACATAGTTAAAATGGCCATATTACCCAAAACAATATACAGATTTAATGCAATCCCCATCAAAATCCCAATGGCATTTTTTTAAAGAAATAGAACAAAAAATCATCAGATTTGTTTGGAACCGCAAAGGTCCCCGAATAGCCAAAGCAATCTTAAGAAAAAAGAACAATACTGGAGGTATCACACTCTCTGACTTTAGCTTGTACTAAAGGGCTACAATAATCAAAAAAGCATGGTATTGGCAGAAAAACAGACACATAGACCTATGGAATAGAATTGAGAACCCAGAAATAAACCCACATAAATACGGACAGAGAACTTTTGACAAAGAAGCCCAA
Organism: Rhinolophus ferrumequinum; assembly: GCF_004115265.2. NCBI lineage: Eukaryota > Metazoa > Chordata > Mammalia > Chiroptera > Rhinolophidae > Rhinolophus > Rhinolophus ferrumequinum. The sequence continues at coordinate 70,208,681 of NC_046286.1, read as the reverse complement.
AACATACAATGAAGAAAAGACAGCCTCTTCAATAAATGATGCTCGCAGAATTGGAAAGCCATACACAAAAGAATGAAATGGGACCAGTTTCTGTCACCATGTACCAAAATTAATTCAAAATGGATCAAAGACCTAAGCATAAGACCTGAAACAATAAACTGCAGAGAAGAATACATAGGTACTAAACTTATGGACCTTCGGTTCAAAGAACATTTTATGAATTTTACTCCAAAGGCAAGGGGAGTAAAAGCTAAAATAAAAGAATGGGACTATATTAAACTTAAAAACTTTTGCACAGTAAAAGAAACCATCGACAAAATCAAAATAAAGAGGCAACCAACTGAATGGGAGAAGATTTTTACAAACAGTGCCTCTGATAAAGGGCTAATATCCAAAATATACAAGGAACTGATACAATTCAACAACAAAAACAAACAAAAAAATGGGCAGAGGACCTGAAGAGGCATTTCTCCAAAGAGGACATACAAATGGCAAACATACATATGAAAAAATGCTCAATGTCACTAAATCGTCAGAGAAACGTAAATAAAAACCACAATGAGATATTATTACCTTACCCCAGTTAGAATGGCTGTCATCAACAAGACAAATAGTAACAAGAGTTGGAGAGGCTGTGGAGAAAAAGGAACCCTCATACACTGTTGGTGGGAATGCAGACTGGTGCAGCTGCTATGGAAGGCAGTGTGGAGGTTCCTCAAAAAATTACGAATAGAATTACCATATGACCCAGCAATCCCTCTCCTGGGTATCTATCCCAAAAATTTGAATACATTTATCCATAAAGACAAGTGTGCTCCAATGTTCATTGCAGCTTTATTTACGGCGGCCAAGACAATGGAAACAACCAAAATGTCCTTCGATAGATGAATGGATAAAGAAGTTCTGGTATCTATACACAATGGAATACTATTCAGCGGTAAAATAATGAAATAGGACCATTTGTGACAACATGGATAGATCTTGAGATTATAATGTTAAGTGAAATAAGTCAGACAGAAAAAATGGAGAACAATATGATTTCGCTGATATGTGGTATATAAACCGAAAACAACAAAAGAACAAGACAAACAACTGAAAGAATAAAAACTCATAGACATAGACAATAGTTTAGGGGTTACCAGAGGGTAAGGGAGGAGAGGGGAGTGGGGCTCTAGAAGAGGGTAAACGGGGTCAAATATATGGTGATGGAAAGAGAACTGATTCTGGGCGTTGAAAACACAATGTGAGATATAGATAATGTGTTACAGAATTGTACATCTGAAATCTATGTAATTTTACTAACAATTGTCACCCTAATAAATTTTAATTTAAAGAAAAACAAAAAAAAAAAAAGGAAAGAAAAGCAATTAGCAAGATCTCTAAATATTCCCATCAATTTAGTTTGAGAAGGAAGTGCATGTAGACAATTATCTCTAGAACTGTTTTACTAACTAATATTATAAAGAAATACAAAGTGAAAAATAGTATAAATCTATTAGGTTGGTGCAAAGGTAATTGCAATTTGAAAGGTTAAAAATAATTGCAAAAACCACAATTACTTTTGCACCAACCTAATATTAGGATTTCAAAAAAATCTCATTTATTATTCTGAAATATTTTGCAAGGGCTTATTTTAACTGATTTTGATGTTGAAATCAACATTTTAAATTTAGTATTTAATTGACAACTGACCTCCTGAATTTTCTTTTTGCCTACAATAGAATTCTGTCACATTAGATAGCTTTAATGATATGATATAGCTGAGGAAAATTAAGGTAGTTCCATCATTTTCTAAGTTTCAGTTTAGCAGACTCTTCATATTACAAAAATATATAAACAAATTCATCAATAATCTGAAATGCAAAACTTATGAGGTCAGATATATGAATCATAAAAAGATAATTTTGTGTAAATGTTACACAATCTTAGAGTTACTTAAAATTATCCTTATGATGCTTGTCTCAGAATTTGTGTTGCCACTGTGAAGGTCAATCATGTTTAGATCAAAAGATTTTTGTGCTCTGATTCATAATGTGCAGGATTTATCTGGGTGACATTTTATAAATACTTTATGAGCAGACCTTTAATAATTTCTTAAAGTTTTAGTAAATGTCCTTTTTCTTGTTGTCAGTGGAATTTATACATGAAAATTAAACATTGATTAATGAGTTTTCTTTTTATAAAAAGAAAGATTGCCAAAAATTCTTGTCTACAAGCATTTGTCAAGAAGATCCTATCAGATCTATAGATAATCATTATTTAATTGACCACAAACCCAACGACAACCCAATGGTTAAGATAATCAAATTTCTGGTGATCTGGCTTCTCAGAACTTTAGTTTCCTTGTATCAGTTAAGAGTTTAAAAGCCTAGCGGTTATAATACATAAAGCCCAAAGATTCGGTGATTTTAACTTAGAAACAAATATTTATCTCTTATTTACATTACTATGCATTGCCGGCTGACAGTATGTGTGTGTGTGAGTGTGTGAGAGACAGCAGAGAGGGAATCAGATCAGAAGCATTCTAGATTCAGAGGCCCAAGTCCCACTGAACTTTCAGAAGTGGTTTCAAGTTTTTTGGAACATTATTCAGCATGAAGAAGACAAACAGAGTAAAAATAAGGAAAGTTCATTTGCTCTTCACTGCTATAAAAGAGAAGTGATCCAGATCATTTTTCTTAAATTTGTTTGGGGAGACCTACTCGTTTGGCAACATCTAAATTAGAAAGGAGTAGAAAACAAAATTTTGCTTTGTGTTCTGAAGAAAAAGAAATGGATTTGGTAATATTCTTGCCAGTTTTGCCATATTTGTTTTCCAATCATTAGAATAATGATATTCTTGATATTTGTTAAGCAGTATCTGGCACCTCATAAATAATCTACCAATGCTAGTTTCTATCTCTATCTTAGTCCAAAGTCATGTTTTCCAAATAATCTTTATTATGTCTTCTCTTTTAAAGTGAAATCCACGAAAAACTTTTTTTAAATGAAAGAAATTAGTGATGACTACAACTTACTAGAATATTTAGTCCCAACAAAATATGAAATTATAGTCAGTTCCCTCTTTATAGTTTAGTTAATAAAAGTGCTTTAAATGAATCTTTATCTTAAAGGCACATAATATATATATATATATATATATATACACATATATATATATGTACATATATATATATACACACACATACACACATATATAATGTGTATATATATATATAGAGAGAGTAAAATTATATACTATATAAGTACTATATATATATATATATATATAAATTTCTCTAACTCCAGTATACATGGTTGGACAATTAAGTCCGTGAACTTGTTGCAACAACGTTGCTGACCTTTTTTGATATCAGAGGGATTATTCATTATGAATTTGTACCAACTGGACAAACAGTTAACCAAGTTGACTATTTGGAAGTGCTGAAAAGGCTGCATGTAAAAGTTAGATGACCTGAACTTTTTGCCAACAATTCATGGCTCTTGCATCAGGACAGTGCACTAGCTCACAGGGCACTGTCTGTGAGGGAGTTTTTAGCCAATAAACAAATAACTGTATTGGAACACCCTCCCTACTCACCTGATCTGGCCCCCAATGACTTCTTTCTGTACCCGAAGATAAAGGAAATATTAAAAGGAAGACATTTTGATGACATTCAGGACATCAAGGGTAATACGATGATATCTCTGATGGCCATTCCAGAAAAAGAGCTCCAAAATGGCTTTTAAGGGTCAGCTAGGTGCTGATATCGGTGCATAGCTTCCCAAGGGGAGTACTTTGAAGGTGAGCATAGTGATATTCAGCAATGGGGTATGTAGCACTTTTTCTAGGATACATTCGCGAATGTAATTGTCAGATCTTGTAATGTAGCACACAAAGAGAACTTATGCTTACAGCTAGTATTATATAATAGATTATAATTTTCATGATTTTGTTACAATTTTTTTTTCTCTTCTCAGGTTATTTTTCTATGGTTGGTAATTTATGTTAGCATATAAACTTAACCTGAAAAAAAGACACTCTAAATTATTAGAGTATACGAAATAATTTGAGAAATGATACCTAAAACAGTGTTTCTCGAATTGTAGGTCTCAAATGCTTCAGTGCATCCTAAAATGAATTTCAGGGGGTATAACATGTATATATATATAACAGCAGAATAGAATAAAGAATAGCATAATGTGTCATATGTATTATAAGGTTAAGAATTTTCACTTGAAACTTTTATTTAATAATTCTTCTTTGGGTATGTATATGTATAATGTATTTCTTCCCTTGGATCTTTATAAAAACATTTCAAAACTGTTTGTATTCTTTGAAAACATATTCTTACATGTAAGAAAAGTTCCTAATGAAATTCATTCAAATAGCAATTGAATGCAATCTAATAATTTTACTGGAAATGAATATTCTAATACATTTCAATGGAAATATTACTAATATATTATTACATAATTTATTTTCTAGGACTGAAAGTAAACCTTAAGAATGCCAGTTTCTGAAAGTTCCATTCCATTATTTAGCTTTGTGATCTTGGACAATTCATTTGACCTTCTTGCCCTCACGTGAGGGAAAAATGGACTGCTAATCCTAATATTCTACCCAAAACTCAATTTCTAAGATGCCTTGTTTTCAATATCTATTAATGTCCTCTGGGGCTGTGGTTCTTCAAAGATCAGCTTCTTCAAGTTAGCTTTTTCATGGCTGCATCTTCCAAAAATATTCCTACTTCCACTATTGGTGTTCTATTACAGTATAACTAGAAATTCAGAAAACTAATAGAGAATTCAAAATTAATTCCTATACAGTAGGTTTTAAGGCTCTTGTAGCAAGAAAAGTTCATGGACATATGATAGCTGTGATATCCCTGTCATGATTATTGTTGTTATTTTCAAGTCGGTCACTATAATGCAAGAGTTAATAGATTTCATGAATAGACGCCAACTTTAATACACTGCATATAGATTTGTATCTATCATTCAACAGTTTTTTTCTCTTTGTCCCCTATTTTATGCTCTTTTTTCCTCTCCTCATTTGCAATATTTAAATGTTTTTAGCATTTTTCTGCTATAAGCAAATGAAGAAATTATTGTTTTATTCTTCTTCTACTTGTTAATCTTGAGATTACTTTATGTATCCTTAATGTATTAGAAACAATGTTAGGAAGACAGAAATTTTATGCCTTTTACACTGTGTTGTTTTTTGTGATATTGTTTTATTTTTTTTGTGTGTGTGTAATTTAAAATGAATTACACACACGTGTATATGGTACAGTACCATTTGTTATTTATTTAGATTTATTTAACACAGTTAGTCGTCATCAAGATATATCCGGATAATTACGAGTTCCATTGTTATTCAGCTATTCATTCCTTCATTTGCTTTTATATTTTATTCTGTGATAATCTTTCCTCTCTCTGAGGTAAAACAAAGCAAAACCAACACAGAAATAAGAACAACAAAACCTTTCTGTGTTATTTGTTCTAAAGCAAGTATGCTAGCAATGAAATCTTTCTGATTTTATTTGTTTGAAATTACCTTTATTTCTTATTTCTTCATGTATGAAGGACATTACCATTTGGTTTGCAATTCTAGTTTGGCAGTTCTTTATATTCAGCGCTTTAAATATCATATGCAATTAACTTCTGCTATTATATTTTCTTGTGTTGGGAAGCCAGCTGTCTTATTGTTGCTCCCTGGTCAATCTTTATACTTTCCCTTCAGCTACACATATTGCAGACATTTTTCATGTGCCCTGCTTTATCCGGTATTATTTTTCTTTTGCTTCTCTGTGTTTTAGCCTGAATATTTTCTAATGACTTCTTGTTCACTAGTTTTCTCTTCTGCTGAGTCCAAACTGATCTCTAACTGTGGTTGTTTCTGTTATTGAGTTGCACCCATTCCAAGGCTATAGCTGTCCAGGTTCTCCAACTATTGTCCCAGGTATCTATGTTGCCATGTACAGGACCCTTATTGTTGGGTGCTCCCTTATATTCAATTATGCACTGTAATAGTACATGAAGTTTACTCAACCTTCCAGTTGTTTTCTGATTGATTTCCTTGGTTGTTTTCATGTGTAGCATAAGAGTGGGCTGATGCCTAAGGGAGAAAAAGATGATAGACTATAACATCAATGTCTCTACACTTCTCTTCTCCCTGGCATTTTGTCTTTTCCACAAGTCTTGGCTGCTTTCATAGACTCAAACTCGAATTTTTGTGTCTCTATCTCCATGAAGTTGCCAAAAGCTCTGCTGGCTTCTCTATCTCTTATTCACTGCCTTCTCATTATCGTCTCAGCTTGATGCTCTGCCTCAATTGAAAATCATCAAATGATCTGAGGGCAAAGGCAATGCCAATATGCTATGCTTAACAAACAGACAAAATATTATTCCATTTTTTCAAGGATCTTTCCTCCTCAAACTGACTGCTTCAGCAGCTCTTAACGTTTCTTCAACGAGATTTTTAAAAATCCATTTTTTTCTGTTTGTGGCAGAAGCTTTGGTCCTCTAGAAGACACCCTGTCATATCCACAAGAAAAATTCCTGTAGTTTTATTTTACACTTGTTGTTTTCATGTCAAGGAAAGTATTATTTCATGAGTTATTGCCCATTCATATTTCCACCTCTGAATTTTCAGTTCACAACTAAATTGTTGGAAATTTTCTTATGATCGATAAAACACGTTTATATATTTGGGAAAATAATATATTATAAACTTTATGTGGCATTCATATTTTCTCCTAGAATAGAGGATTTTTTTTTCATTTTTTAAAGGTGTTTTTGAGTAGTTATTTTAAGTTGTCTAATTTGTCAGTCTTGGCACTTAACAATTTATTCGTATCTTGTCCTAATTTATAAAGTAGGAGGCTTAATTATTAAATTTTAATTTTTCTTTTATATTTTAAAAATAAGCATTTAAAACTATGTTTTTCCAAAATATGACCTTGATGCATCAACATTTTTGAAGTCTTTTAGGTTAAACCATATAAAATTACCACTTTCATGGGTCAAATGGTTGAAAAATGATACCATCAATAATTTAAACTTAAGTACTATGGACATTATCAAATGTTTTTCATTTGTTTTATTAAGATACATGTAAATATAATAAACATTGATCTTTTTTGGTGAACAGTTTTGTGAGCTTAACAAATGTGCACATTTTAGCCATCAACTTGATCATAATATAAAATAGCTCCATCATCCTTCCAAAATTCCTATTCCTGTTTACAGTTGAAACCTTCCCAAATCTCCAACCTTTAACAACCATTGACCTGTTTTCTGTCCCTTTCATTTGCCCATTAAAGAATGTGATGTAAATGTAATCTTATATAATAGTGTGTAGCCTTTTGAGTCTGGCTTCTTTAATTTAACATAATGAATTGGAGAGTCATCGATACTATAATGTACCAATGATTAGTATTATTTTTTATTACAGAATACTATTCTTCTGTATAAATATGTCATAGTATATTTATCCATTCACCACTTAAAGGACATTTATATAGTTTCCAGTGTTGGTGGTTATGAAAAACTCCTGTAAACATTCACGTCAGGATTTTGTAAACATGGGTTTTCTTTTCACTTGGGTAAATACCTAGAAGCTGTATTTGGGAGCCACAAAAGCTCCCAGGGCACCACGGAATGAGAAGCACATTAATTCCTTCTTATTTCAACTCCTTAATCTGGTTATTGGGACTTTTTAAAACTTTCACTTCAACTTTAGCTATGAATTTAAAAGTGTGTTTATTACAAATTTAACATTTCTAGATTTCTCTTATTTTTATACCACAGAACACCCACTTCCTATTGCTCAAGTCTAAGTACCTGATTAAAGGAGATATAAAGCTGTCAATTCTTGCTGGAGAAGAAAGCATAAAAACTCAGCTTTCACAAAGAGAGGAGCAGAGAAAACACAGAAAGAGAAGGATATAAATGGTATGGAGGAAATTCCAGATGACATGATAATTTCTAGTTTTTGTATGTTTTGGGGCCCCTCTTATAATTCTGATTTGTGATTAAAGAAGACAGCTCTATGTTCTTATAATGCTCCTTTGGCTTAGTCTAGAACAGTGGTCTTCTTTCAAAGAACATTCCTAATACCAATTCTGAGCAGTCTTTGCCTGGCTCCCAGATACGAGCTCCAGAAGTTAGTCACTGCACTCCTCCTTTTTTCAAAATTGGCTTTACCAATTTTCTGGCTTGCCTTTATCTTCACTAGGACAAAAAAAATAGTCGGGGGAATCTGGAAGATTAGAATCTCTGTTCATTTATTTTGTCATTTGCAGGAATCTGTTATTCCACACAGCACTTCATTTACCCTCAACAATAGCCAAATATTGGACCCTGAACCAACTGCAAAATAGGAAACACAGACATCCTGCACTCTGTCTAAATTCATTCCCCTTTCATATTTATTACCCAATTGCTTTCACGACAGATGATTTTCATTTTTCTTTTCTTCTTTTTTTCTCCCGCTCCTCTTCCTCTCCCTCATCCTCTCACTCTTCTTCCTCTTCTTCTTTGCCATTTTCTTCTAAGTAGTGGGGTCTCCACTCCGTTGACTCCTCGACTTGCTTACTATTGAATAGAACTCTTTGTCTTCCATTTCTTCTCTTAGGTTAATGGCCCATCATTTAATTTTAAACCATCCTGGGGTCAAAAATCATCTAATTGTTTCCTCTTGGTTTCCTGTCTCACTTTTCTGACAAAGTCTCAACCCAGCATTTATCCAAATGTCCAGAGCCTACATCTAAGCTGCTAAACACTAGAGGATATAATCAAACCTCACACTGTCGTCTCTAAGATTTATGTTCTTTATACTAAAGCAAGTTCTCCTACTGCCAGAAAGTCTTACTTTGATTTCCTTTTCATGTTTTTCATTTTCCAAAATTTAAGGACAGAAGAATATTTTCCTTGTTATTTGGACCCATGCAGGGCAAACTGGCAAACAGATAGTCACATGATAAACCACCCTTCTTAATTAATTCAGAATTTTGTCATTGGAGTGCATGAATAGGGAATTTTGCAATATTCATGTCAAAGACTGAATAAAAGACATGGTTTTGGCCCTCACAATTTTGAACATTGTTATTTATCAATTCAAAAAAATCAATCACTCCCAAATGTAATACACTACTTCGAAAAGGATTTTGTATTTTTCTATAGTGGGGTCCTTGAGCAAAATTTCCCCTTAATGTTATGCACGATGCGTTTCCAACACAAACAATTTTAGTAATAGGAAGAATAGAGTCCTGCACCTCCCTAACCAATCTAATTAAACAGAACATGCATTGAAGGCCACATCAAGTTGAAAATCTTCCGTGTATTAAAGGAATAACCTATCTGACCCTTTATCACTCAAATGTTGAGTCAAAAGAGAAATAGCTCTCCAGTGTTTTGTCTACATAATACTTTTTCTGCTCCTTGAGAGTAATTTCCCATGTTATTCATGGCTTTGCTTCTGCTTCTTGGGATGAACTTCACTTCCCATTACACTTCTCAGATGTATTTATAGGGGGCACTAGAGAGCAAATCAGCTATGACAACTAAGTGGCTTTCTCATTCTGCTTCCTGTCCATAGGAGAATGAAATAGTTTTAATATATTATTAATGTGGTACTAATAACATATTAGTATAAACATGTTAATTGGTTTAATAGAGAATATTTAGTAAATAATACAGCATACCACACAAAGCCACAATCAAAATTTCACCTTTTTTTTAACTTGTTCCTCCCCAATTAGTAGTTACTAAAAGCATCAGCTTCCCATATCCTTGATAGATTGTTTTCTCTTGTCTATAAACCTATTCCATCTCAGCATATGCATCTCAGTCACCACATATTATCTCTTTTTGTCTTCATTTTTCCAGTTCACTCCTAAAATGATTTTGGTATTTTTGCATAATTGCCTTTTCTTGATTAAAATGATTGTGAGAAATATAAATAGTAGAACAACTCGGCCCAGAAACTGCCTGTGTAAGTAAAAAATGTTTACTTATTTCAGGACACTGAGGAAAAAAGCACATCTAAGATGAACTGCCCGGAGATCAGCAATGTTCTCAGAGAGATGTGTAAGTGCCTAGGTGTTTATATCTAGCCAATAATATACAGTGAGGAGGATAATAGTTGTGAAAATTAGCACTATATTTAAGCTTTTAGAAGCATAACTCTATTCCTCCAGGCCACACTTTCTTTTGAGACATAAGGCTAAGTGAATTCTCTATACATACGCTGTTTGAATATATGCTAGAGACCAACTTACTGGGGCAGGTGTAATGCATAAACTTCATTTATACAATACATAATATGCAGGTCAGTGTACAGTTTAGATTATACTCAGGTATAAACATAATTTCACCCATCTGCTTCACTTCCAAACAACTCAGCCTCATCCAGAACATTTATGAGCTTAATGCAAAATAATTAGAGCTAAATGGGTTACCCAGATATCTCTAGGAATCAGGCTAACATTTCTTCAGGGAGCTATGGTGCTCATTTCGCAGAGGGATATTTGCAAGAATGCTTGGTCATAGAATAGCCACATTAGACATTTTATGTTATCCACTACTAAATTTATATACTGACCCCCATAGGGTTTGTATAAAACCAAATGAATAAGTTCTCATTACCTACTAACTAATTTTAAAAGAGTAGTAAGAGATGAGTAATAGAGGTAAGGTCTAAAAGGTAACATACTCAGAAAAATAGGAAGACAATTAGGCCATTGTTGGGACAATAACATTTACTCACTGAACTGAATGCCAAGCACAGGGGTTTTACAGAAAGATGACATGATCTGAATTATTATATTTTTTAAGTAGCACATTGGCAACTAGGTTGAGTGTAGATATTAAGTTGACATTACTTTGTTTCTTACTTGAAGAAGGCGCACTAATAGGCTAATCCAATAATCCAGACAAAAGCTTGGACTAAGGTGGCAGTAGGACTAGAGGTAGTGAGAACTGGGAAGATTTTTTTAACATATTTGGATAGTAGCATCAATAGCATTTGTTGATGGATTTGATCTATGTGTGAGGAAAAAAAAAGAGTCAATAAAGACTACAAGTGTTTTGTCCTAAGGAAATAGAATGATGAATTGCTGAGGAAGGTTTTAAGGTAAGAAGAATCTGAGGGCTGATAATTTTGATTTGGCCCTTCTGAGTTTGAGGTATCTCAGTAATTTAAGGAGTACTGTTAAATTAAAAGTTATACATATTAGTTTGGATTTCATGAGTGGGGTGTTGTCTGGGAGTCTGGTAATATAGATAGAATTTAAAACCATGATATTAGATGAAATCACCAAGATAGCATGTGTGTGTAGACAAGATAAGACAACTAACGAAAAAGAGCAGAAGCTTGAAAGTAGACAGAGAATGAACAAAATGTGTTAGGAAATAGAATTCAGTATTTTAAATGCCACAATATTCTCTCTCTCTAAAACAAAAAAAATGTGTCAAGAAAGGAGTGACAAATTGTTTAAAAGTTTGCTTATTGATCAAATAAGGTGGACTGACAATCAAACATCATATATGGTAATGCTGAGTCATTTCTGATTTTGACAAAAGCAGTTTCAGTGGAACGATACAGTGAAAACATTATTAAAGTAGGCTCGTGAAAGAATGAGAGAAGAGGAATTAGACATTGCTGATACAGATGATCTGTAAGACAACTCATTTCCTAAAGGAACAGCAACAACAAAAGGGAAATAGTTATCAGGAAAGGTAGGGTCACTTTCACGTGCATCTATTTCAAGAGATGGCTTCCGTAGGAGGAATAAGATGAGGTCATTTTCAGAGAAGAGGTTGGGGAAATAGGGATGCTGCTTTTGAAGAATACACATTCCATAGTACATAGAGCAATATTTTAGGAGTTGGAGATAGGTAGGAAATGGAACAAATTAATGGATGTGTAAGCCTTAGATGTATTAACACAGTACAGTCACAGATGAAAGGCAATCTGGATTTTTGTATTTCCTTTTACCTTGTTTTTTTTTTGAAAAATAGAGAAGAAATACATGATTACATTAATATACAAAGAAACAGGCAAAAAAATTGTGAAATGTATTCACCAAGATTACACAACTAGTAAGTGGTAGGTTCAGATTTTGATAATGTTTTACCTGAAGAGATACTCTTAACTGCTGCAAATATTACCAATATTTAACTGAGGGAGGGTTAATTCAGGCTCCATGTTTTTCTGTAAACAGACATTTATTGTTTACCTTTACTGTCCGTATCTCCACTTTTAAAATCTTTTTCTCTAAGGTTAATCGGATGGGTGTTTGATGTAAATTTACCTCTTAGATTGAGTTTTACAGAGACTCCAGTTACTCTGGAGGTAAATAGAGCCAGGGATTTCTCTGTTTTTATCTTCTCTGGGTTTTATAGAGATGCTGAAGTGGAGGTCTGCCCATCAACAAGGGAGAAGTCCCAGTGTTCTCAGGTTTCTGTTATTAAAGTTGTTGCAAAAATCAATGTTCCTCAATGAAACAGCTATCATTATTTTCTAACCGTCTGTGGGAAAGTGATTCCAGGTTTAGGGTTCCCCATCAGCCTCATGACTTATTTCTCTCTAGCCTGCAACCTTCAAGTGAAAGGTATAAGGTTTTGCCACATTCCTTTCTATTCACTCCTCAGGATGCTGTTTGTTTCAGAATGAAGGATTTTTTTAGTTAGGTCTAGGTGCTTTTTCTTTTAGATCACAATTATGAAGCGCAGGAATTTTTTTTAACACTTTGCCTTATGAAAAAAGCCTTTCTTAAATTTTCTGGGACACTTACAGTATCCATTTGGTTACTTCCCTCATGGTCTTGGAATTGTATATGTTAGGGGTGGTATAAAGCTCAATCTAAGAGGTAAATTTACATCAAACACCCATCCAGATTAACCTTAGAGAAAAAGATGTTAAAAGCAGAGATACAGACAGTAAAGGTAAACAATAAGTGTCTGTTTACAGAAAAACATGGAGCCTGAATTAACCCTCCCTCAGTTAAATATTGGTAATATTTGTAGCAGTTAAGAGTATAACTCTTCAGGTAAAATATTATCAACATGGAGCCTGAATTAACAGTAAAGGAAATTGTCTTCGATTTTTTGTGCTGAATGTTCATTGTGAGAGTTCATTATTGAAAGGAGAATATAATTTGGTTGGCAGATCAAAAAGAAGCAAAAGAAAAGTATCAAGGATGCGATAGACTAACACATTAATTTTAAGTCAGAAAAAGTTTGGAAGAGGTCTGTTTTATAGATACTTAGTTCTTTGACATTTTACCATTTGTTTTGGATGAGTTATAGCCAACAGTATGCCACTTGACTAACATATTACAAGGCTAGACATATATATCTGATAGTTTCTCCTTAATTTCACTTGGTTTTTATAGACACATTTATCACCACTTAAATTATGAGAGACAATCTCAACATAAACAGTAAGGTATGCTTTGTAGAACAGCTTTGGTACAAAAATGATATTTCTTGTCATAACAAATTAGTGTTTATCTCATCCATCTCATTGTAGGCTGTGGGTTTTCAGCTCTTCCTACTTATAGAAAATACCTTTTGTCAATATAATCTCACATAAGTTATGATGCATTACAGAATAAGTGAATTTATTTGGCTGCAAGTTTCAACTGACAAGTTCAATTAAGAATATTTATTCTTATATGTCATACTTGCCACTTCATCTTTTTAAAACTAATTTCCCCTGTAAATTTTTAACAACAAGATGAAATTCACTCAGACATTGCATAAGGCTATTACAAAGATAAAGAATATTTTTGTATGCTTTGCTTTACTAAACTTAAGATAGAACATATTTAACAAAGTTAGTATAATTATATAATTATAGATTGACAAAGAGTGCTAAAAAATAAATAAAATAAGCTATCTTCTAATAACACAATACAATTCAGATAAAAATGTTTATTCATAGAAGAAATTAAATTAATTTTTAAATATTAACTTATAGAATAAAATAGTGGTGAATCCAACTTTTTATGCAATTTTGTTTCTAAATTAATTTTCCATCTCATCTACTAAAGAAATGACACATGAAATGGTTCTAATTTAATGTGACCATATTAAGCAGAGAGTACATATTCAGAGCTGGCTTCACTGATAATATTGTTCCAAGGTTAAGTTTATCTGCATTCCAGGAAGATGAAAGAAAAAAAATATATATCGCATAAATGAAGGGTCTCGCTTTTCCTAGAATAAATGAGCACTTAACCAAGTGAACTATAATTAAACTTGTTAATACTCTTTACCTGGTTCTGTTCTATGCTCCCAGCCCAGAAGTGATTCTTGCTAGAAATACCTGTGAAAATTACATCAATTACAGCCTTCTTTGAATTTGAATTAAGGCTGTTATCTTGCTTTCTTTTTTCCCCTGTGGAAAATTATGCAAAATATATTTTAATTTTCCTTGCATTCCTAGATAAAATTCCTAGCTATTTCCCAGCAAGAACAATAAACCTGAGATGACAACACTAAAATTGAGTCGTTTCACTACTTGCACCTCTACATACTAGCAACATTAATAAATTATTGGGAACATTTTTAGGATCAAGAAACTTTTATACTTTAATTTTGTAGCATATTTATTTTCATTCCTCTAAAAGTCCTTATGTCAAGGTACAATATAGTACTGTTTATTTATATACTGGGAACCCAAATGAGTAATAAAATGTCTCAAATAAAATAGCCATTTTCATTATTTCTTAAAATGTAAACCACATAAGCTGCCAATTAGAATTTGCTTGTATTACACGTTATTTTTGTAGTAAATTATGCTTAATATCTTTTAAGAAAATATATATCAAATTTTAAATATTTCTACCAATTCTTTATGTTTTCAAAGTATTTTTTCTTTTTCCAGAGATCATCTGTACGGTTTCTTTTTCCAGACTGTGTCCTATAGGAAAGCAGACACTAAAACGTTGTAAAAGGAAAATATTCACTAAGCTCAAATCCATAGGGACACCGAAGAGAATTGATTGTGATAAATGAAAAGGGACTCTTACAAATAGAAACAATATCTATGAAACCAATGAACAGGGAAAAGTATTCAAATACTTTAAAAGTTTTCCTGGGATCGTGTAGTGTACAAAGTTAATTGCACTTTATTGTAGTCTTCCAAAAATTCTCAGCAGGCTCACATGCACTGAATTAAATATCTCTAAACTTTGTCACAATAAAATGATGTACTTATACCTCCTTGTATGTATATAATGTGAATTTTGTTATCAGGAAATACCCATCTCTGAGTAACACACTTTGTTAATTTTCAAAAATGCAAGGATGCATAGACCTTGGCCAATCATTTTCTGTTTGCTAATTCCTACCTGTTTAAGAAGAATTTCTGGAAAACTTTAGGGAACCAAGAGTGCATATGTAACAAGGATTTATAGATGCCCAGGCCTATCTGATGGGAGAATTTTTAAAGGAATGGACTGAAGGAAGTTGTTGAGTAGCTCAAGGACATCGTTTAACTCCAGTTAGCATCATATTATCAAACTGTGACCCTCATCTGATAGTAGCAGTAAAAATACTCTCTCTCTCTCTCTCTGCTCATTATTCTTTTCCTTTAATCTTCTTTTCTTTGCCTTGTTACCTGTGTAGTAAAATCAAGATTTTGGTGTGTGCTTGAGTCTGCTTATCACACTTTAATGTTACATATTGCTTAGGCTTAGGCTGCCCACGGACTAGGCTGAATGGATCCTCTCTGCGGTCAAGCCCAGGTAATCAACAGACTTCAATGTCTTTTGAAACATCAAATCCTTAAATATTTTTTAATACACACACACACACACACACACACACACACACACCCTCCTAAATGATTAGAACAGTCAATGGAATGAGTAGACAAGGTCAGGACAAGGTCCGGGATGCTAGATCTTAACCAAATAACATTCTTTTAAAATTAGCCTACAGGAACTTAAGTACTATCTTAGTCTGCTTGGGATGCTATAACAAAATACCCCATAAATGACAGAAATTTATTTTTCAGAGTTTTGGAGGCTGAAAATCTGAGATCAGTATGTCAGCATGGTTGATTTCTGATGAGACCCCTCTTCCTAGCTTGCAGATGGTCACTTTCTAGCTGCATGTTCACGTGGTCTTTCTTTGAGGTAGGAGAGAGAGAGAGAGAGAGAGAGAATCTTTTCTAGTGTCTGTAATAAGGGCAATGATCCTATAATATCAGGATCCTACCCTTATTATATCATTGAAGTTTAATTACCTTCTTAGATGTCCCAGCTCCAAAGGTAGCCACACTGGAGATTAATATTTCAACATACGAATTTTGAGGGAATACAAACATCCATGCCATTTCTAGGCATTATTTCATTTATGACAGAAAGAGGAAGGAACCTATATAAAATGCCTTTTAAAATCCTACCACTACTTAAGAGATGAAGCAGAAATAGATCTAGAAGTAGTATGAGTACACATTTTCATCTCATGCTTTGTTGAATAAAGATGAGCGATAGGGTTAACGGAAGAGAAAACGGACAAAGTGAAAACAGAAAATCACACCCAATTAATTGGAATATCGCCTTTAGAACTAAATATACACTCAAAAAATAAAAATAAAATCAGAACTGAAAGTTTATAAGTCAGTTAATCATCTCTTATATGAGCAAGTCCTAATGAAGGAATTTTTTCAACAACTTCCAATTTACTTCCAGATTAAACTGCAAATTGCTGTTCCTACTTTTTCCAGGATGCTCAAAGTTTGAGTTTCTGTCAGAGCTGCCAAGAAAAGCCAAAGCCTGAACAGACCAAATCAGCACTGTCAGTTCACTGTGGCTGCGTTATGAGGAATTAGTCCTAACGAGGAATGACTTGAAGCAGACGACTCAGAAGGAGGAGGACGCAGCTCAAGAGTGTTCACCTTGAAAGGAAGCATCATGCTGAGTGGCAGAGAAAGCAGGAATTTTAAAAGTCAAATGTGGAATAGGATATAAAGAAGAGTGCAGAAGGTCCTTGACATTTACAGACAGAAGAGTGCATTTAATCTAAACGATAACAATGTGTCACTGATGAAATTTCAGGAAGAAAAAATAATTGGGCCCAAACAGTGAGCGTACAAAATAATTGTGAAGCAAGTTAAGGGCAAACTTTAGAAAGAAATGACCAAACAAGGGGCATTTTGAGAGTTAATTATGTCGAGGTAAAGATACCATGAGTGCTTTACTGATGATAAGAAATGAAATTGGAAAGTTAAGATATGTGAAATTAAAACAATAGGATTTAGAAAACAGGTTTAAATTGAAATTAGTAAAATGACGATACTGATGATAAGGATAAAATTGGGCAATTAAAGAGGTTTTAGGAAAAAGGATCAGTCGATACATGTACTTTTCCATTGAATTGCGGGTACTAGCGAAAAGGTTTAGAAAACACATTCCAGCCTCAAAGTGAAATATTTTTATTTGGGAGTTATCAGCACAAAAATCCCATGACACATTAATATTACTAACAGATTTTATTCTGTTAATTTAGAAGTATATTTTATTTATTTTAATATGTTATTGCAGATGTTCAGATTAATTATTTTAATATTAGGTTGGTGCAAAAGTAATGGCAGTTTTTGCAATTAGTTTTACGCTTTTAAACCACCATTACTTTTGCACCAACCTAATAGTTTTATACATTTAGAAATCTGTAATTTCTACCTGTTAGAATCCACTGTCAACTATAGGTCAATAGATAGCAGACCATTGAAATTAAGACAGAAGTTGCTCTTCATATAATCTGTAATATTCCCAAAACTTTATTTTTTATAGTAGAAACTTACTTTAGAATATAGAGTTAGAGTGTTAGAATGTGAGAGTTGTTATATAAAACTCCTCTCTCCCTCCTTAAAAAAAGTAAATCACTTTTGCGTGCTAAGGCCTACCTTTTACATACTTCTTTCTTCAGTCTTTTCATTTCCTTGAATTCATTTCTTTGCACCCTAATGTTCACTCATAGTAATACTCAAGCGGTTCTGAGATATTTCTCTTAAGTAACAATGTCAACGGTATTCCAATTTGAACTTAAGGTGTATCCCCATATATCAGATATATGATTTGGAAATATTTTCTTCCAGTCTGTGGCTTGTCTTTTCATTCTCTTAATAGTATATTTAATAGAGCAAAATGTTTTAATTCAGTTAAGGTCCATTTAATTAATTTATCATTTATTTTAAGTTGTGCTTTGTAATCTTGCCTAACAAATCGTTTCCTGTCCCAATTTCACAAAGAATTTCTCCTAAATATTTTACAAGAAGTTTTAGTTTATACCTATGTTCTATAAGGATACAGTTTAGGTATATGCTCCATTTATGGTTAATTTTTGAGTAAGTGTGATGTGGTCATCAGTTTTGTTTCTTTTTTTCATGTCGATATCCAGTTGTTTCTATACATTTTGTTGAAAAGTTTATACTTTCTCCATTTAATTACTTTCATGGTTTTTTAAAAAATCAATGATCTGTGATTTTCTGTGCCAATTTCTGTCCTCTATATTCTTTTTTATTGATCTATATGTTCAGGTTTTATGCAAAAACCACAGTGCCTTAAAATTGCTTTTCCTAATTGCTCTCAGTGTTTATTTTATTCGATTCTTTCTATATGCTCTGAGGTAGGACAGACATTTGTAGATACTGAAGTCCTATAACTTGAGGGTCTCAGCCGATGTCAGAGGTTTGTGGTTTTCTAATCTTGAAATTAAATAGCATAAATTATCCAATTTTGTTCTGTTTTTTGCAAAATTGTTTTGGCTATTACAAAAATATTTCTCACTTCTTTGTATGTTTAAAATCAGTATATGTATTTCTACAAATGTCTACTGAGATTTTGATTAAGATTGGATTTTATCTCTAGGTTAATTTAGAAGGAATTTACATTTTTTAAATATAAGTATTTTTATATATTGCCTATTACTATATTGCCAGTAATATATAAGTATTTTTATATATTGCCCTTGTATTCTGAGACATTGATAAATTTTCTTATTAATTTTAATGGCATCATGCCATATTAAACAATATTTGAGATGCTCATCTTCTTTTGCAAAAAGTAAGATTAGTTTCATCTGGAATCCAAATTGATTTTTCCAACTTTTATCTTTCCTTGATAACTAGGCTCTGGTGAGTCTCTTGGTCTAGTATGTAATTTAAAAAAATACTATGAGTTTACTTTAGAATTCTTTTGTTACATCAGAAATAGTTATATTCATCCTAGCATGCTATTTTTGTGTACTTTTCTTGAGCTCTCCAGAATTATGAGACTCATAAATATACCAATTATGTACCATATATACATGTTTTAATATCAACCTTTATAGATTTTCAAGAAAAAATTCCTCCTGATCTTAAAATTTTTTACCTTTCCATCACTCTATAACTTCTCTCTCAGATCACCCTTAGGATAATAACAAAAATATCAACTTCCTAACGGTATTGCTAAAATATAGGTAATTTGTATCATACTTAGAAAAAAGAATATTCCTCTAGATAATTATCTAAACACTTTATTAAGTATAATAAACAAGCAGTTTTGATAGGATTTTATAAAAGCCATCCACAGGCATTGTTAAATGTCCAAAGTCTAAAGAAACCCACTTGTGCTTAAGATTGAACTAATAGAAAGCCTCTGATGTATTCTAGATTCAACATGATATTTTGCAGTAACGTAAAACATATGTTTTAATATGAGCTGTATGTGATTATGTAGAATTATTATTTATCAAAAATATTTTTAATGGAGTCACCATTTCATTTAATGCACTACTATATAATTGAAGGTCTGCTTATGAAATCATAACAGTCCACTCCAATGATATTTCACAATAAGCAATTTCATCCATCAATATACATACCTCTACTCATCTGCTCATAAAAGTAACAGCAAACAAAACGAGAACCAAAGTTGACCAAAATTCTCCAAAATTGCCCTAAAAGTTACACAATACTCTGCAAAAGCACACACATAATTTATTTTATTATTTTAATATTTTCCCCTCATGACACTGTTCCCTTCCTCTCATTCTATTTCATTTTCATGAAAATAGTTTTGAAGACCTTTATGATAACATGGGACTAAAAAATTTTCCTGACATAGCATAGAGAAGGGCATCTACCAAGTTTAGAGACAACTAACTAAAATTGAAAATCTGGCACTCAGATTTTGAAGCTATGTTCAAGCTTGTGACTCAAGGAGTCACAAGCTATCTACTTACAAAGTTAAAGGGAACATGGTACACAACATCCAATGAGCATTAGACCAATCTCTTGGGCCTGTTGGTTCTAATGTAGTCCCATTCCTCTTGCTAGCTTTTGATTTTAAAATGGGTATATGACCTAATTCTGACTAATGAGACATATGAAAGGAAGAGTGCTGCAGTAGACTCTAGGAACATTTTTGTGTTTTAAAAGAGATATTGCATTAAGAAATACTATATCTTCTATTTCTAGAAGTTTGTGTATGAATGTGATAGATGAAAGGATTGCGGTCTTGCTATAAGTATAATGATGATATCAATAAGGCGAGTGGAGTGGAGAGATGGACAGAATCTGATCTTTGTTGATATCACTCACTCAGTCACTGAATCAAATAACCCTGAAACCCACTCCACCTCCAAACTTACTAATATATGAGATAATAACCATCTTTACTATTTAAGACAGCTTGAGTCAGTTATTGCTTTTGGAATTGAAACGTCATAACTGATACAAGTGGGAATTAAAACTGAAGATTCAGGTAGGTTTTCAGATACACAGCTCTCCAAGATTTAGCGTGGGTTCACCTTTGGTGATACATAAACCTTCAGGACACCAACATGTCAATGAAAAAGCAGCAGATTATTTCTAAGTTCTATTCACTGAGATGGCATTTCATACTATATTCTGTCCATGGAAAACATTATCATCTACAGTTGGACAAGACAGTGGCAGTTAGGCACTGACTATTCCCTGGTTATTTACATCTTATTTCTATTGTCATTTTTTTATCAGATATTTTTCACTAGCCCAAAAGTTAAACGCTTCTTCCCCCAGAGATCACTTACAACTCCCAGTGTATACATTACAGCTCATAGCTATTATCACACAGTTTTAATGTGACTCAGCTCCTCATCTCTAGGTTGTTCAAGCTTTCAGAAGAAAACTACCATACAGAAAAGAAAACATAAAAACTCCATTAAGAGCACGTTGGAGAAGAGAGACTCCTAGAAAAATAGAGGAGCATTAAAATGTCTTTCCGCATGATAAGAGAATTTGGCCAATTGATCAGAAAACCTAGAAATGTGTACCTCTCATCACTTTCACTCATGAGTTGCCTGCAGTATCTGTACTAATTCAATTGAGAAAGAGAACAAGAACTAAGGCAGCATCACTGAACTGTATGATATACACTAAGGGGATTAAGAAGCACTATTTGAAATTATTTCAAATAGCTTAAACACACTATGTTTTTATGATGCACATGCAACGCTGCCATTTTATTTTTTAATCCCATTTAATAAAACCTAAAAGATGAAATTTTATAATCAAATAATAATTATTATCATTCTGAGTTGAATGAAATTGAAGGAGAGATAGGAGCTACATACCAGATAAAATAACACATATCCCATATCTCATCTCCAGGGTGTTTCACTGCATTCCCATTTTCCAAAGTAATGCAAAAGTAGATATGGTTTTACAATACATATGTTTACTACTTTTAAAAATTTCCATATCAAGGACTGTGTTGAGACTTACTCATTTGAGCTCTAAATTTATAAGGAACTCAGGAAAATTATAATCAGGTTCTTGCAAAGTTTACCTGACTCAGCTATGGATCATCATGATCTTTCTCAAATTTAAAAAGTTTGAATTCTATTGTTTAAATATGCAGTGTAACTATATACAGCACTTTCAAAAGAGTTTCAGAGAAACTTATAAATAGGATATTGCCAATTAAAGACCACTAAATAACAACGTCATTTATTGGATGGTTGCTCACTCTGTACCAAGAATGCTGAGCAACTTACATGAATTATGTCATGGAATTTTATGAAAACTACAAAACAGGGTAAGTATTTACAGATAAGAAACAGAAGTTTAAAACAGTTAAGTAATCACTCGTGGTTTCCCTCCTTATTATTATTGGAGCTAAGATTTAAACTGAGTTTTCTTGAAATCGAGATTGTGTACCTAATCAATGAAATACTTGTTCCCATCAATAATGGAAAATGGAAGTTTAGAAATCTATTAGGCTAAAGAGTAGAAAGCACTGGAAAAAATATACAGTTTTTGTCTTTGCAATACATTTGAAGGAAGAATATGTACACGTATAAACATCTACTTCCAACAGGAAGAAAGAATATATTTATACAGAAAATAAGAAAATGTCAAATACACATGGATATAATTGGAGTTGCTGTTCATAATAGAAAAGATATATAACATCAAGTTCACAGGAATAGAACTGAGGAGCACCTTTAAATTATAATACATCATATCCAATCGAATTTACTCCCAAAGCAGGATAGTTCAAGATAAAGAAAAAAATTATAAATATTATATGTCATATCAAAATAAAAATATCCTCAATAGGAACTATATGATTAATTATAAACCATTTATAATACTAATATAAAAAGTATAATAAAACTATGTATTCTTAATATAGTAAAAACTATTAAGCTGGCAACTTCAACAAACATATTCCCTGACTTTTGGAGCTGGAGATACAGACATTAAACTATAATTCAATTCAGATAAATTCTGTAGTACAGAAATTCAGGGATATATGCACACATAGCGTGATATAGTCTGATTTTATCATAAAGATGCTAAAAGCTAAAAGATGGAAAAAATAAGCTCTGTGAAGAGGGGAGAGGTGAGCACTCTAGGCAGAGGGACCAGCACCCCAAAAGGCCTGAGAGAGACAAGATTATGATATGTTGAAGGAACCACAAAGCATGATGTGTTTGGGAAAAAAAAACGAATGGGAATGGAGTAGAACAGAAGAATTTGGCAGAAGACTTAAAATTTACATCCTATGGACAATGAAAGGTCACTTGAAAATTTTGTTCCGGGATGTTTTAATTCATTCTTTCTTCCAGTTATTCAGTTGTTATTCAGTTCCTACTGTAAACTAGACTGTACTATATATTTGGATATGGCAGTAATATAACAAAGCTCTTTCCCAATAAGCTTATGTTCTTGCTGAGGAAGATAGTTTACAAACAAAATTACAAATTAATACACAAAATATAAAGAAATCATAAGTACTATTAAAACAAATAAAAACAGTAAAGAAATTGAATACGACTCTGAAATGAATTTCCATAGTCTGACTCAATAATTCAGAGTGAAGGATGAGATACTCATTTCTAATAGCCTCCAAAGGTATGCCTATGTTGCTGGACTGCTCCCTACATTTTGAGTAGCAGGGGGACAGAGGGTGAAGAGTTATTTATTCAGGAAAGATCTCTCTGATGGATTACATTTCAATAGATTCACAAGTTGAGACCTAACAATAGAGCCGCCAAAATATATGAAGGGAAGAACAGACAGCTCTACACTAATAGTCAGAGATATCAATGCGTCAATTTTAATAATGGTAGAATAAGCAGACAAAAAATAATAAGGAAATAGAGGATTTGAGCAATACCATAAGGCTATTGAACCTAACAGACATAAACAGAACATTCTGCACAACAACAGCACAAAACACATTCTTCTCAAGAGCATTTTCCAGAATAGACCATATGTCAGGGAACAAAACAAATCATAATAAATTTAAAGAGACTGAAACACGAAGAATCTTTTCTTACCACAACAGAATGAAGCTAGAAATGCTTTACCAAAATAAAACTGAAAATATGTGAAATTAAATAACATACCCCTTAATAAATGGAGCATATTACAACAATATACTCCTTAATAAATGGAGTATATTCAACAAAGAAATTGCAAAGGAATTTTTTTTTAATGAGATAAATGTAAATAAAACATACCAAAATTTGTGGGATGCTGTGAAAGCAGTGCTCAGGGGAAATTACAGCTGCATATGTCCACATTAAAAAGTAAGTAAAATTGCAAAAGGATAAGCTAATTGTACACTTTAAAGAACTAACATACAAAGAGCAAACTAAACACACAGCTAGTAGAAGGAAGGAACGAATAAAATATTAGAACAGAGATAAACAAAATAGAGAATAGAAAATTAGGTATTCACTTTTGTCAATAGCAATAACAATGAAAGGTAAATATAAACTCTAGGATAAAAATTTGGAGGTTTCTATATAAAGCGATTAAAATGGCATGATTTTGAGCAAGTTATGGAACTTCAGTAAAGATAATCCATTTAACTTGCATTGTTTTCATTCAAGTGGAATAAATATTGTTAACATTAAAAGTATGAAGAAAACATAATTGCTAAAAGCTAATTGACTCTGTAGTAAACAATAATTATCATAACATAAATGTGAATTGATTTTCAGTTATTAGAATGAACCCATAGACAGAAAATAATAGACAACGATTATCTAAAGAGGGCTAGAAATAGATAAAATGTAAATGATACAAGCTGACATTGTAAAAATACAGTTTCAACTCAATTAGGGGGTAGGGGAGATGTTTCCTAAGGGTAGACAAATCGATAATACTTGTATCATAGCATAAAGAGACAAGGAAGCTGTATGTTGTTGAAGGAACAGGAATTCGAACATATTAATGTATAAGCAGTAGGGAAACAGATAAAATATAGCTACAAGTAGGTGGAGTGAACGAAGGGGTGGGGGTGATAATGTCTAAGTATGTTTATTCTTCCTTTTTTTTATAGCAGGGATTTAAAGTTTAAAACTCAGAAGTCAAAAATAATGGTGAAATCATATCATTTAGGGCCATGAACCTACACACAAAATTAAACAAAAGCAGGCATTCTTAGTAAGAACTGCTTCTAGACAGAAAGTCTAGGGTTCAAGATGTGCAGAGCAAGAACAACTGATTTTTATTATTAATTCTTCTGTACTATTGAATATTTTCAAACAACTTAAATTTATTTGCAAAATGAATACAAGAGAAACTAATTAAAAAATGGTTCTATAAATGAAGGAAAAACATTATCTCAAAAGTGTCTAAATCATGGTTTAAAGTCCCCTGAAAGAACAGGTTGTCAGTGACTTCTCAATGTAATGAGCAGGTAACTAGAAAATGCCCTGAATGGGAAGAACTATATTATGTCAAAGGCTTGTAAGACTTATGACTGTAATCAGAAAGTTCGATAATTTTCTTTCTTCACAAGGCAAGCAATCAATCAGCTAGTGAACCAGCCATCTTGGAGAAACCATCTCTCACTGACATTTTATATTGTTTTTGAAAACATAATCAATGCAATACTTTATCAAATGAAACCAGGACGAGCAAGTATTAAAATAAAAGAGACCGAATAATCATTATTTTCAAATGACGTGATATATACCTGAAAAAGTGAAAGGAATTAGAATTGATGAAAGAGTTTAATAAAACAGTCAAAACCAGGGCAAATATACCAAATTCAATAGTACTCATTCATATCAGCCACATCTAGTTAATACACATAATGAACAAAAAGATAGCATCTGAAACAAACAAGCATATGAATCTATAAAAAAGAAAAAAAACAACTGCATGTCAAACTTTTGAAACAGTTGCCTATATAAGCTTTCCCAAATTTTTCATCCATGTATTCCACTGTTCATTGGTATCAAATCCTCTTTTGTTTCAAAATCCAAGTGTTCATTTCTGAGGATTATTTTACTTAAACTCTCAGCTAACTACAACTCTTTTTGAAGATATATTTAATTAATTAATTAATTAATTTATTTATTTATTTATTTATTTATTTATTTGTTTGTTTGTTAATTCAGCTTCAGCTTCAGGTGTACACTGCAGTGGTCAGGCATCTACATTGTCCATGAAGTGGTCTCCCTAATAAGACAAGTGTGCATTGGATACACTACAAAATCTTTACATGATTGTTTATATTCCCCAAACTCTTTCATATCCCCATGGATACCTTGTGGTTACCAATTTGTGCTTTCTAATCTCGTCACCTTCTCCCTCATCTCCACTCCCCTCCCCCATCTAGCAACCCTCCGTTTTTTTCTCTATATCTCTGAGACTTTCTGATTAGTTTCTCATTTATTCTATTCTTTAGATTCCACATAGAAGTGAGATCATATGGTATTTGGAAGACATCTTTGTTTTTTATTGATATTAAACTACACCTTCCAAAATTTATTTCTACTTCTCTGTCTGATCTTTCTTCATTTATTTGCTGTCTCTTTTTCACCTACTCTGTTCTAAACATTAAATAACTTATTAGGTTTCAGTTTTTAGCCCCCCCCCCCTTTTTTATCATTCTACACACTCATCTCATGTCTTTCTATAGCATAAGTTTCCACCTTTATTGATGGCTGACAAAATACTACTGCCAGCCTACATTCTCTTAAAGCTTAGGAAGACTCCACTTGTATAATATATTCCTCCAAATGCCAGATTTCACACATGAACTTTATAATCTCTCCAACTTCACATATTAGTGTGTACCTCCAGCATCAATTCACCTGTGCAAGTCAGGATTCTGAGTGTGATATTTGATTCATCCTTCTCTATTCACTCACTTATCTAATCTAGCACACAATGCTATGAATTTTTCTTTCTAAATATACCTGAAATTTAGCAATTCTTATCTTCACTTATGCAATTCTAGTTACATCTACCACTATCTTTCACATGGATTATTGCCCAAGGCTCCAAACTTTCTTCTCTCCTTATCTGTGATTTCCTATAATTATTTTCCATAGCAACAAGAGCCACCATTTAATATGTTAATCTCACTATATTACTCTCATATTTAAAACATTTCAATGGTTCATCATTTCTCCTTAGAATAGTCTAAACTTAAAATAGCTACTAACATCATCCTGTTGATGATTTTTTGTTTTGTTTTGTTTGTAGCATTATTTATTCCTCAACATACCCCATGAAGTTAACAATTCAGCCACACTGAGATTCCTTCAATCTCTTGAAACTGCCATATAATTTTCTCCTGGATTTGGGCATGGTGTTTTCTATGTTTAGCATACCCTTCTCTCTATACACTGCTATGACAATCATTCATATTCATTCTTCAGATCTCAGTTTAAATCACTTCATTTTGCAATATTTATAAGAAAAACACGTATTTGATCAAAATATATTTCTCATATACTTATATTTGGTCTTCCTCCAGGGTTTCTGGCTCACAGCTCTCAAAACCTTTGGAATTTTCAAAGTGTCAAGAGTGATAAAGGTGTCTTTTATTATGTTAATGAGACTTTTGAAAAGTCCTTAGGTAGATAGTGTCAGAACTGAGTTAAATTGTAGTACATTCAACTGGTATCTGGAGAATTATTGGAGGTAGTGGGATAAACTCTGGGCCCCACACGTTGGAAATGGGTCCAGACAAATCAAATAATTTACTACATAAAAGTGCATCTGATCTTCTTTCTATGTATTTCTGTGTCATACCCCACTTTCCTTTACCACCTCTATTATCATTATATCTCCCACTAGTCTGTAAACTCTTATATGGCAGGAGATATGCCTCTGTTGTTCATTCTGGTCAGACTCAGGCCACATTAAACTTGATGCTTTTTAAGCATTCAACCTTGCTTCCTAATTCATAGAAACATAATTGTCTCAATTTCTTCAGTCCTTACTGATAAAAAAAAAGATTCCATTCTTCAGTAATCCTCTGTCTTTTCCTTCATTCTCACAAAACAGATTGTCCTCTTTCTGTTGCAGTCTAAGTCAACTAAGCATATTCTTGTTCTGATGCACTTCTGATTGGACGTTGGTTATTCACTTTCTCTCAAGGATTTTCAACTTTTCCTTTCTGATAGATGCTGTACTGCAGAGCATAAACTGTTCAAATTCCCTCACTTATTAAAAATGTCTGTCCTTTATGTTGTATTTTCTTTGAGGTACTTTCTTTCTCTCTCTCTCTCTTTCTTTCAGCAACAAGCCCACCATTTAAGTTTCTAAAATTGCTGCCATCATGCTTCCTTATCTTCTACTTAATGCAAGAAGAGAATAAATTTACTAAAACAAGTATTGACCATTGTCTCCACTGATTATAGATCATGCAATGGCTTTCATTGCTTCCATGAAAATCAAATCATGTATAGAACATAAAAATCCTCCACATCTTACTGCAATCTCTTAGTGACCATCTTACTTGTATGTCCTTAATTCCTTAAAGAAGCCAGAATGCCAATAAGTCACTTGAATCAAAATAAATTCCTAGTAGCTTTACCGTTTCTTCCTACATAGCCTATGCAACTGGTTGAAGAGGATCCCCTCAAAACTCACATCTACCCTGACCTCAGAATGTGACCTTATTCAGAAATAGAGTCTTTGCAGATATAATCAAGTTCAGATGAAGTCATACTGAATTAGGGTAAACCATAATCCAAGATGGGTTGCCTTCTAAAGTGGCCAATTTGAACAGAGATGTAAACAGAGGGAACACAATGTGAAGACATAAGGGAGAATGCCACGTGACGGCAGACAGTGAGGCAGTGGTAAGTCAAGAAAAGCCAAGGACTGCACGGGGTTACCAAACAACAAATACAAAGAGGCAAGGAAATATCCTTCCTTAGAGCCTTCAGAGAGGGCACAATCCCGCTGACGCTTTAATTTCAGACTTCTAGCTTCCAGAACTGTGAGACTAAGTTTGTGTTGTTCTAAGCCACCTGGTGTGTGGTAATTTGTATAGCAGCCGTGGGAAACTAATATAGTTGCGAGTTAAATACAACTCAAAATCTGACTGGAAAATTGTTTATAAGTTTTAGGTTATTTAAGTATGTGGGATCTAGTTCTGCCATTTTCTTCATAGTATTGGAAGGTCTTTATTGTGATGTTATCTAAATCACAGGATATTTTTAAAAATCACAATTGGAATTGTGCATATTCAACCAAGGTTTAGCCATTGTAACCAAAGCAACTGACAATCATTGAAGTAGCTAATTGAGATTTACACTCTCTTTGTAAATTAGGTTTCTGGTACAGGATTTTTACCTTGAAAGAGTTTATGGGAAATCATAGAAAACAATGCCTTGAAACAAACACACGGAAATTAATCCCCATTGTTACTTGTGCTTTTTTTTCCAGACATTATTGACAAGAACCCTGCTGCACTAACAAGGAGATGGCTGGGTAGTGCACAAACAATCTCAGTCAAGGGAGACCATTTTTGTCAAATCAGGGCTGACATTTGTTTTGGTTGCTTCAGAACCTCAAGAATCAACTGAGACTCATAAATTTGTTTCACTTACATGGTCTATTAGGAGGGTCACTGGATCTATTTGGCTTTAAGGTCATGACTTTCTAATTTCTTTGCTTGTAGATGTTACTGTATCTGTCACTTTTGAGTAAAAGCATGTGCATTTCTACATGCACACACACACAAACACAAACATGGTTATCTCATAAATCCAATAGGACCAACCAACCAATCATTTCATTGCACTTATATATGTGGAGATTTTTAGTTACTTTAATTTGCATTCAAAAGAGAAGACAAAATTTCCAGTGAAATAAAAATGCTTAGTTTTGCTGGTTCAATAAAGCAGAACAATGAGGTAAGATCTGTTTTTTCCTTTTACAATATTTGTACTTCTGAAGGTTAGTGGGCTTTTGGGGGGGAAAAAACCTTTCAGTGATATTTTGGTTTGGAGACTCAAAGCTAAAAAACATGACTTGGTGAGAACCAGGAGACTACCTGACAGAGTGAAAAGGTCACTGTTCATGCTTCCTCCTCTTCAACAAACACAGAGACCTCTGCAGTGCACTTTAGGAAAATCCTGTCGGAAGGAACAGCACCAGAAGCATCCGTTGATCAGAGCTATAACTGTAATCATAATAATTGCACTACTAAAGTTAATGAAAAATTATATCGGAATTCATCCTTGAAACATGCATGGCAAAGTACCTATTCCTTCCGAATTGTTAGTCATTAGTCTCTGAAAAAGTATCGTGGGAGTAAATGTCAACTTAACTCCTTTTTCATTTGATATATCTGCTAAGTTAATAGAAAGGAAAAAAAATACAATCCAGGCACGGCAATTACATAGATGGGCAAATGAGAGAGAAGACAAGTCTGTCTGATGAAGAGATATGTCAGGGAATATGTTATTCTGATGCAAATGCTACAATTTCCTGGTATTTTTGTTTAAAGGAGAAACTGCTATAATGCCATGAGCAATGTAAGGTGTCCTGGATATGTTGAGCTCCCAAGTTCATTTCCACTTTGAAGCAGACTCCACCAGGGAACAGGTATTAAGTCTGACACTATACCTGGACCCCTGAAGACCACAGTGCTTCAGCTGGTGTCCAGTACATGTCAGTTCAGGCATATCTGCACGAAGATGATGACCTTACAGCAGCCGATGTCTTTCAAATAACAGACAGGTGGCAAAAACATGCCTGACAACACCAAGATGAAGAATAAAAAGTCAAGGGCAAACACAATTGTTTCCGTCTGGTTCACAGTGAGATGTACTTTGTCATTGGGCTTCAGTGTCAAAGAAACCCTAAACAAGATGAAGTTGGCAAGAAAATTTATAGGTCTCGTCTAACACACTCCATGGCATATTGACAATTTAACATGTTCATATCAAGAATTTCTTCTGACATTATCATTAGCAGCTACGCGAAGTTTCACACTGATTCTATCACCTGTATCTTCCCTTTCCAAAGACAGAACAGGCTTTTTTTCACAGCAAAGTCAGTTTGCCTGTTCTCTCTTCTTTCCATACTTAGAGTAAATACTGTGTTTCCCCGAAAATAAGACCTAGCCAGACAATCAGTTCTAATACATCTTTTGAAGCAAAAATTAATATAAGACCTGGGGTTATTTTACATAATATAAGACTGGGTCTTATATAATATAATTAAAATAATTAATATAATATAATATAATTAATATAATGTAATATATTGTAATACAATGTAATATAACATAATACAATACAATACAATTCTGGGTCTTATATTAATTTTTGCTCCAAAAAACTCATTAGAACTGATTATCCGGCTAGATCTTATTTTCAGGGAAACACAGTAGTTACTGATCAAGAATATGGGGAGATTTCTTTTTTTCTTTTCCCGAAGAAAGCTTAGTCAGTGAAATGGTCTAAATTTCTTATCAGAAGAATAAATAGAGAATTGTTGCAGCCTAACCATACTGGTCCTTAATGGGTGAAATACTCACCAGTTACTTTTCAGAATAGTCTTCTGAAATACACTGAGAGCTATTTATCATTAAAAACATTTATTCCCCTAGAAGTAAAACCACCTCCATTGTTTTCTGACCTATGTATATTCTGTATTTTACAGTAACTTTTGGAAATTCATCTTCTATTTTCTACAAAATGTCTTTCATTTTCCATCTGCTTTTCTGAAATAATACATTCACCTTGTATAATTTTCAGAAAATCAGATTTCTCCCAGTTACAGTGTATCCTTCCTCACGTTACCTCTTCAGTCTTCTTCAGCTAGGGGAGCGATTGATAATCAGAGCTTTAAATTACCTTTATTTCTAGATTACCTCTTTTTTAAATTCCATCTAATATTGACGCTCCAGGAAATGCTCTACTCAGAGAGCACAACACTGAGCTCAGACGTCCTAATAATCCGCATTCCACACCATCACCCCAAAGGAGTTATATTAAAGACCAATATGAGTTTTCAGCCTTACAGTTACTTGACCCTCTCAATTGTTTTAGTTAGAAAACTCTTTAATATCATCATCTGCATGTCAGGCATTATGAAAAGTGCTTGGAAGGAAAGGTAATTAAAAACACAGTAACTTATATTGTGATAGCGTGGCACAGTGTTAAATGGTTGCTGGACTTATCATGGTGATCACTTCTTTAGAACAGGGAACATATCAATAATATGATAATAACTATGTATAGTGCCAGGCGGATACTATTGAATAACTATGATATACTCATAGACCTGAAACTGATATAATATTGTATGTTAGTTATATTTTAATAAAATCTTTTTTAAAATGGTAACTTTCTCAAGACTGTCACAATGTGTAGGGTATGGAAGAGATAACTCCTATAACTCAGATGTCTTTCCTATTCCATAGCAGACTGGTCTGGCTTACAAAGGTCAGCACCTGCATTTATAGTCCTTTCTCTCACAGCAAGATCTCCTCTGCCTTGCCCAAAGCAATCTGGACATGCCAGAGATGGATTCCAGAAGCAGCACTTAATTAATGACTGATAGGAGTTAGTATGTATAGATATGCAGGCTCCCTTTTCTTTTGGATGGGATAATTCTGAAACTCATGTTCAGTGTCTCCCACAGTTCCTCAATGGAAATAAGATATTATTGCTTATAGTGGCCCTAGTTTTACAGTACCCATTTGATTGGCAGATTTCCCTTTAGTTTCTCACTTCCTGTCTTAGTTTAGGATCCTCCAGAAGCAGAAGCTGAGCCAAAGATTTAAACACAAATCATTTGAAAGATGCAACAAACATTGGTAGGGGATGGAGAAGTGATACAAGGAAGGGCCCTCTCTATTCAAGTGAGCATTACTAAGCCAGCAACCACGGAGTTTGCTTAATTCTGGTGGGGAAAGAAAATGCATGCCTCAGAATTGTGTCAACCAAGAGAAGAGAGAGCTGGGATTATAAACCAACTCCCATAAATTATTGATTGAAGCCTTCTGGGGTTCATTTAGTTCCCTGGAACTGTCCTGCCAATTGCACAAGTAGAGGGGTCTACATGTTGGGGGAAATACTTATGCCTGGAGATGCAGATACTGGCCTTTGGAAATCATAATAAGCAAGTTGAAATGGTAGTATTTGAGGATATTTGGTAGGACATTGACACTGTGTCTACCCTTCTCCACTAGCCTACTAGTGTTGCCTGGGATCATTACAACCAAATCATCTGAAAGTTATGATGGAACTAAGATAGCCGTATTTGCTTGTGAAGATAGATTAGTTGTCATAAATACTGATAAATACTAAATTAAATATATAAGTAACATGCTTTGACAGGGGAAAGGAGGGTGGAGAATCAGCAAATGTCTCTTGGAGAAGATAAAGAATTACATGAAATCATCAGGACCAATAGGAGTTACAATGCAGACAGAAAGAAAGAGGCAAATGCCAAGAACATTTCATCAAGTGGTAGGAGCCCAGAGGTCAGCAATAGGTTGTGAGTTTGCTTCTAGAGAATCAATAATAATAATAATGCCAACTAGAAATTGTTCTAATTTTTATTATTACATGCATTCACAACTCTAAAAAATATCAGTGATAATATTTTTATTTACGTCCTTAACTACTTCTGCAGTTACCTAACACATATGTATGCTATATATATGCACATTTTTATTATTCACTAATAAACATAATACCTTACACATGTTAGTTTGCAGAACATACAGTTATTAACATTTAGGTACATATGTTTGTTTCAAGAGTTTGTAACAGTTTGGAATGACTTGAGCTTTTTCTTCTAGTTCAACTTGTCTTTACCCCATATAGGGCTTTATATTCCTGAATTTAAACAGTGGATTAAAAATAAGAGATGGTAGCACAGTGATGGTAAGATGAAGAAACAGAAACTGAATTACTTCTATTCTATCATTTGTAAGGCCAGGAGAAATGATGAAAGATGTTGCTCGACAACTGTCATAAAAAACAAAATGGCTAATATTTAAAATACTTGGTCATGTTTATCATACTGTGAATGCTATAGCAAATAATGTCAGTGTTTGCTATCTCTCAGACTATTGGGGGGATTTTTGTTTTTCTTTAGCAGAAAAAGAAAATCTGGGAAGTTTTAAACAAATATGTTACAACTTTTGGGGAAGTTTTCTGAAGAAAATTAGTGGAAATATTTTGACTCAGAGATATTTGAAGTCTTTAGAATGTATTCTGAAGAAACATAGGTATGGAGAATACTAGACATTTGGTTTTTTTGTGTGAAATGGAATGTTTATGAGTCTCTTCCAAACTTAAGGTGAATCTTCCTGCAAACAAACACACAAGCGCGCGCACACACACACACACACACACACATACTTTCCTGTGAAAGGAACATTTTGATATCAAAATGTATAAAAAGTGTTCTTTGATCAATTAAGAAGGAAGAAAAGTTGATATGATAACATGGCTATAATGTCTGTCAAACTTAAGTATATAAATAGACTTGTATATTTTCATTTAACATAAATTAAAATTGATATTTTTGGTGTACAAATCTTACAAATTTTAATACATGTGTAACCACAACCACCCCCAAATACAAAAATATACAAGCACCCCCCAGAATTCTCTCATGCTACTCTTTTGTATTCAAAACCCCCACCCACCCTTAAACATTGGCAAGTATTTATAATGGATATAAAGTGTTATCTTTCAGAGAAAATCATATTAATGAAATCGTACATTGTGTAACCTTGTGTCTGGCTTCTTTCACTCAACATAGTGCCTTGTTGCATATGTCAATAGTTCCCACCCCCACCTTTCAAATGCTGAGTATTATTTCATTGGGTGGGTATTACTACAGGTTGTTTATGTGCACTTTGAAATCACCTATTTTTTTTCTTTTCAGTTGTTGGTGATTATGGAAAAAACATTCTATAAACATTCAGGATATATTTTTTAAAACGTAAGTTTTCATTTTTCTAGGGTAAATGCCTGACAGTTATATTTTGAGGATATAGGATAAATGTATGTTAACATTATAAGAAACTACCCAACTTTTTCTTACTGGTTGTACCATCTTGTATTACCACCAGCAATGTATGAGAGTTGCAGTTGTTCTACTTACTTTCCAGTACTTAGCATTATTTCTATTTTTTATATTAGTCATTCTGATACTTGTATAGTAGTATCTTGCTGTGGTGTTAATCTGCATTTCCTAAAAAAACTAATGATATGGAAAATCTTTTTATATCCTTATTTTGTATCTATATATTATCATTGTGAATTGTCTAAGACATTTACCCATTTTTAATTGGGTGATTTATTGTTTTAATTTTGACTTTTAGAGTTTTTTATTTACTCTGGACACAAGTATATTGTTGGACATGTGATTTGCAAATATGTTCTTTCAGTCTGAAGTATGTCTCTTCATTCTTAAAAGAGTGTCTTTTGCAAAGCCAACATCGTTGTGATGAAGTTAAGTTTCCTATACTCCAATGGATTGTATTTTTTGTGTAGTATCTAAGAACTCTATGTAATCTCAGTTCAGGAAGATTTTCTTCTATGTTTTATTCTACAGTTTATCCTACAGTGAATTTCTGCAAGATATAAGGTTTAGAATGCAGTTGGTTTTCATATATATTTGTTCAACACTCTGCTGAAAAGATGATTTTCTTTCCATTGAATCACCTTTGAATCTTTGTCAAAAATAAAATAGCCATATTTATATGCGTTTATTTCTGGATCTCTATCTATCCTGTTCTACTGATGTGTGTGCCTATAACTTTTCCAATACAGCACTATTTCGAGTACTGTGTCAACTTTATTCTTCACTTTCAAAATCATTGAGTCAATTATGATTCCTATTACTTTCCATGTAAATTTTAGAATCTGTTGGTTTTCTCAAGACTGCAGCTTGGATTTTAATTGGAATTGCGTTAAGTCTGTAAGTAAATTTGGGAAAATTTGACATCTTTACTAAGTTGATTCTTCCAATTCACGTCCACAATATGTTTCTCCATTTATTTAGGTCTTTGATTTGTTTCTTCAGTATTTTGTGGTTACCAGCATTCAAATCCTATACATACCATGTTAAATTTATACCTAAGTATTTCATTTTGGAGCTATAATAAATGTATTATTTATTTCTAATCCCATTTGTTTATGGCAGGTAATTATAGCAATTAAATTGAAATGTGTGCTGAAATTATATTCTAGATAATGTTCTAGGAAGTTTTATTTATTCCTTGTAGATTCCATGGGATTTTATATAAAGAGATTTGTGTCACTTGTAAATAGGAAAGGTTTTATTTCTTCCTTTCCAATTTGTATGTCTTTTATTCCATTCCTCTCCCTACTGCACTGGCAAGGTCTTCCAGTGATAGGTTGAGTAAGAGAGGACAGACATCTGTACCTTCATACAGAGCTCAGGAGAAAAGCATTCATTCCTTCGCCATTAGCTTTAATGTTATCTGTAAGTTTGTTGTAGTTGCTCTTTATCCTGTTGAGTAAGTTTCTTCTAATCCTATCTGGTTGAGAGTTTTTATCATTAATCAGGTTTAGTTCTGTCACACGATTTTCTGCATCAATTGACATTACCATAGGATTTTTGTTCCCTTTCTGTTAACATGGCAGTTTGCATTGATTCAATTTTCAAATATCTATCCAACTTGTTATTTTCAGGATAAAACCAACTTGGTCAAAATGTATTATTATTTTTATATATTTATACATTTTATTTATTCATGTTTTTGCAGATTCTATATCTATATTCATGACAACTGGGGTCTGTAGTTTTACTTCTCCAGTATTGTCTTTGTTTTGTTTAGGTATTAGGGTGCATTAATTTTCTATCACTGGATAACAAATTACCACACCTTAGTGAGTTAAAACAATATGCATTTAATTTTTCAGAGGAATTTGGAGGGAGGTTAAAAGGCTAGGCATGGCATAATTGATTTATCTGTTCAGGGTCTCGCAAGGCTGAAATCAAGATGTCTATTGGGCTGCATTCTCATCTGCAGCTTGGGCTCCTCTTCCATGCTCAAATTACTGTTGGCAAAATCAATTTCCTTTCATGGGTAGAACTTATGAAGGCTGTATCTTCAAAGACAACAAAAGAATGTCTCTTTGACACTTTACCTTTTTTTAAAGACTCATCTGATTAAGTTAGGATGACTCTGGTTAAACTCCCTTTTGATTAACTCAAAGTTAAGAGGTCAGTAACCTAATTATCGGAATGGTCTTCCAACATATTCACAGATCATGCTCATACTCCAGAGGAGGGAACTATACAGGGCATCTACGCCAACTTAGAATTCTGCTTACCAACAAGTTGGCTTCATCAGATGAATACTAAATTTTTCACTCCTTTTTTCTTTCCCGGAATAGATTGTATAGAATTAATATTACTTCTCATGTGAGTCCTTTGTAGAGATTGCCTGTGGAAATTTCTTATTCAAAAGGTTTTTTTGGTATAAATATAATTTCATTACTATTTATATATTAATTGTGGCTATCTAATTCATTTTGGATGAATTTTGTAGTTTGTGGTTTTTAAGGAACTGAATAATATCATTATCTTTCAGAATTTATGTGTGTGGAGTTTTGTAATAAATTACCTTATTAAACACCGGTTGTGTGGAGAAACAGATAGGATTCTATAATGACATTACCTATTTCATTCGTGACATTAATTTGTATCGTTTCCCTTTATTTGTTTATCAGTATTGGAGAGAAGTTTATGAATTTTATTAAACTCTTCGAAGAAACAGATTGGGGTTTCAATGATTTTTCTTTATTGTTTTCAGCTTTCAATGCCATATATTTCTGCTCTTTGTTATTTCCTTTAGTCTCTTGCATTTTACTCTTTTTTCTAGAATTTTAAGGTGAAATCTGAGATTATTGTTTTGGGACCTCTCTTCTATTATTAGCATTTAATACAATAAAATTTCCCTTCTAGCTTTGATTTCACGTACCCTGCAACTTTTGATATGTTGTATTTTCATACTCTGTCAATTCAAAAAATGTTTTAAGTTCCCTTGAGATTTCCTTAGTGGCCCATGAATTATTTATAAGCATGTTGTTTAATTTCCAAGTGTTTGATTTTCCTGTTATGATTTATTAATTTCTACTTTAATTCCATTACACCATAAAATATATTTTGTATAATTACAACAGTTTTGAATTTGTCAGGGCATGTTTTATTGCCCAGGATATGGTCCATCATTGAGAATGTTCCATACGCATTTGAAAAATGTGCACATACGCTTTTGTTAATGAATTGAGTACTCTGTAAATGTTAATTAGATTCCCTTGGTTGATGGCGTTATTCAGGTCTTCTACAATTTTGCTGATTTTCTGTCTATTGTTCTATGTATTATTGTGTAAAAATTTTGATGTCTCCAAATATCAATGTGGATTTGTCTATTTCTCCTTTCAGTTTGTCAGTTTTGTTTCAGATATTTTGAACCTCTATTTTTAAGTGCTATGTTAGTTTTCCATTGCTTCCATAATATTTTACCAAACACTTAGTTAAAACAACAGAAATTCATTGTTTCACAGTTCTGGAGATCAGATTGACTCCGCTGGTTTGTCTAATCCAGATTTTATAAGGCCAAAATTAAGGTGTCAGTCAGCTGGGTTTTTATTAGAGACTCTAGGAAGATTGATTCAAAGCTTAATCATAGTCTTGATATACTAGAAGTCAGTCCTTCCCAGCTGTGGAAGGAAGATCTGCATTTCCTGCTGGCTGTCAACTGGGGACTTGTCTTTAGGTCTGAGAGGACTCTTCATTTTTTGTACATGGTTTCCTATATCTTAGGGCCAACAACATCAGTCAAAATCCGTCTGCTGCTTGGAAACTTTTTTCTTCTTCTACCTCATCTCTCTTCTTTTAAGGCTTCACATGATTAGATTTAAACTACTCAGAATTATCTGGGTTCATAGTCTTATTATAGCTGCAAAATCCCTTTGCCACGTAATATAATATATTCACAGAACTGAGGGATTTGGGCATGAGCACCTTTGCAGAGGGTTTCATCTCTTTACTACAAATGCATATAGATATATGATGATTACATTTTCGTGATGAATGGGCCCTTTAATCATTAGGCGATGTACTTCTCTATTCCTTGTGTTTTTATTTCCTCTAAGGACTATACTTTGATAATAAATCAAGTCTCTGTTGTTTTCTTTTGATGGTCTACCTATTGTCACTTTCTTACTTTTAACCTACACATATCACATTCTTTGAAATCCGTGTCCTATAGACAGTATGTAGTTGAATCATTGGTTCTTCCAGTCTTTATGATTTATCTGGGTATTTAAACCATATACATTTCGTTTAATTATCTATATAATTTGACTTAGATCTATTATTTTATTATTTGTTTTCTGTTTGTTCCTTTTATTTTTCATGCTTCTACTTAAAATATTTTAGTATTCCATTTTAATTTCTCTATTACTTTTTGATTACATTTGTTGGTATAGTTTTCGGCAGGGACCAAGTGGCAGGAAGACTGAGAAAGAAATATGCAATGGGGATTGCTCTGCAAGTATGAGACCATAGTCATCAGATAAGAGAAGGTTGCCCTGCCTCAGAGTCTTTGCCTCCTGTCACCCCTACTGCTGTTAACAGTGTCACCGCAGCTGCAACAATGACACTGCCTGTGGACTGGGGCACAAGGAAACAAAAGATAAAGAGGGAAATTCCCTTAGTTTCTCTGAGCACTATTAGTTCACATTCCCTTTCCTCAAACCAAAACTAGAGAAATTTTTTGTAACTCTCTCTTCTTCAGTCTGGTGCCTAATTCTTGGCTTAGGGCTACCTGGTTTCCAGGGCAGGGAAGAATGGAGTACAAATGATAAACTCATTGCTAATTTGGTAGAACTTAAACTTAATTTTGTCTTGTTCAATTCTCCTACCACTGTTACTTTCAGTCTTCAAGTAACTGTTTCATACATTCTGCTCAGGTTTTATGGTTGCAGTTACTGGATGATACAGAGACAAATCTGCTTAGTTCATCCTACCCTTAAACAAGAAGATAAATTTTGATGACGTCAATGACAAACTCATAGGAATTAGGCATAAAACAGGAACAATAATGTTATTAATTTATCAGTAGTCCATATATAACTTTTTGTTCCTTTCAAAAATATATATTAATGCAACTAAAATCATTACTCATATATTTCATATTATTATATTATATAATAATTTGTGTGTGCCTTCTCTCTCTGTTCTATTAGTTTGTTTTTAACTGGCATGATTATGTATAAAAAGTTCAAGAAAATTTCACTGTATTTTTTTTCTTTCTGGCCATGAAAATTTATCTCATTGCATAATAATTAATAGAATTTATGTTTTTCAAATAGCAGAAGTTAATAAATAATAATAATGTACCAAGTTCCAAATATTCAGAGTTCAATTTTGCCAGAGGGACCACCATTTCAAATGTCTGGGGGGAATGACACAAAATGACAATTCTTGGAACTACAAAGAATTCAGTATGGCTAGCTAAACAGTAAAGAAATTCAAGAGAGAAGTATAATGTAATATGTATTTTAAAGCTGCTGATTGAACATGTATTTTTTGTACCCCTAATCTCAAGCAAACACAGTACAAAGAAAATAACAAAAACAACAGGAGGAAAAAAGAAATAAAACAGAGGACTGGATAAAAGATAATAGTGAAACAGTTAAGGAAGAGCCAAAAATGACAGCTCTAGGTTAGTGAAGAAAATAAACAGTCTCCAATGAGAAAGTTTATATAGGAGAGATACTTTTAAGAAGTTGAAATGAATAGAATACACAATATGTTTGACAATCTTAAGAGAATATTTATATTTATCTTAGAAAGATTGGAAATGGATTAATAAGAAAAAATATAGGGAGCAAACAAATTAAGCTTACTAAAACAACTAATTCAAAATAAAAGGAAAAAATTGTATAATAGTATAAATATGGCCTACCTAGATGCTGTTAATATAGAAATAACAATATACTTCATGTATATTTATGTCACCCAAAATTATAGATATTGTGGTATAGAGAATGTGATGTTCAACACACAATCCATTTCTTCCTGAGTAAACAGTCCCATTTTTTTGATTCCATGTGTGTCCAAGTGATTATTTCTAACCAATGAACTATGGGCAGAAATAATGTACATCACTCATAGGTGTGACCCTAAAAAATCTTAAAAGCTCCTCCACCATCTTGCTTTTCCCTCATATTTGGCTAAAGGAAGAAGATATGTTAGAGTTCCCTAAGGTAGCATCCTAAGTTGGAGCAATTTGTATCTTTGAGTATTTGATAAAAGGAAAACTTCCCAAGGGGTCATACAACCAATAATAACTAGAGTGGATGTTGATTGAGAAAGAAACATTATAATAAGTCACAGAGCTCTGTGATTATTTATTTTTTTTTGTATGAGAACGAGAATCCCTGTGCTTAACTAATAGAAATTGGAACTAGAGTTCCACCGTAGGCCTCTGGCTAGCTTTTTTTCCCACCCTCCCTTCCATTCTTCTTTCTTTATAAAGATGTTTTGAGCTGGCTTATTTGCTTATCTGCTAAAGGAGTCATAGAAGAGAAGACGTTTTAGGAGAAGAAGGTATGATTGATAAAAGTTTGCCTGGATTATTTACAAAGCACAAACAGAGATATTCTCCATCTCCATTTTATTCAGAAGGAGAGAAACTTCATCTGCTGAGAAAGGAGAAAACCCCAGTTATCTCTATTTCCACTATACTCTCTCTCCCCTTACCCATTTGTAACCCCAGCTTGGTTACAAATGTACAATCTTCAAAATATAAAATTCTTCTTTTGGATTGCAACCACCTATCTCATTTCCCCACTAATCCCTACCCCTCCTTGCCACCCCACCACCACCACACACACACCGTTTATAAGCAGCAAAACAGCCAATCCTTTATTCCTCCAAGCTCTTTAGTCACAGAACTTAAAATTATAATACTAAGGCTACATTCTTTATAAAGTCCCTTGTCTCCTTCTTATCTTGGTAGTTCAACACTCTTGTTCATTTCTCCTCCTTCTAAATTTTGGCTCCTAAGTATTGTTGGGTATATTTTTAAAGTTTTGTCCATGAGATTCAATTAAAAAAAAAATCATGCTGTTTAACTTCACCTAGGGTCTCACTTAATTTCAGTAAGTTGTTTGTGTCTTGTTGATTGCATGTTACAAATTTCTGGGACTTAAACTAATTTCAGTGTTCAATTTTGTTTCCACGTGCTTCATTCTTCCTCCTATACAACTTTATTTAACTTATACAACACTTTTGCAAAACTGCTGTAATATTATCAGTTTTCTCCTTGTGACTGAGTCAATAGTCTACCCTCTGCCTCCATAGTCCTTTGTCTCTGCAGGATTTTATTATGTTAACCACGTACTTCTCAAAAGAATCCCATCTCTTGGTTTTATTTCTCATTATTTTTCTGTTTCCTGAATCTTCAAAGATAAATCAAAATGTCCCTCAAGTTTGGTTTATTTTCCCAAAGTATACATTTTTTAAATGAGGTATTCTTTTGTACTCATAGTTACACATTGAAATTGTAGAGAAAAGTTAATGGCTTTTTATCTTGGCCAACACCTAGCAAGGCTTTGGAAGTGAGTATTTTTCAAAAGATGTTATTTTCACTAGTTATCTCAGGACATTTGGAATCATTTGGAAATAATATTATAGGAAGTAGAAATGAACTCAGGAGAAATGTAAGGACTGTACTGCTTTGATACCTAATGAAGGAAATATGCTGGTTGATCACTTAAGAAGACAAAGTTGACACAGGTATAACTAGTGACTAGAGTTGCATGTGTGTAGCTGGGGCCTGAACTTGAGGGACTTGTAACCCACAGGTAGTGCTATTATTACTACCAACAATAACAAAAAAGCATTTTACTAAATTAAGACTATATCAAACTAGGGCAGCAAGGAGAGTGACCATACTAATTGTCATACATATAAATGCTTATTATAAGAAATAGAATAATAAACTAAGCTTAAATCACAAAGTAAAGATTCAGGCTCAAAATAAATTAAAACTTCCTCCTCTCTGTAAAGGTCATTAAATACTGGGAAGAATTAATTAGGAAATTAAAAAAAAAAACACTGAGAAATCTTATTCCTCTGAGGTTTTTAATAATAGAATTGGCATCCATTTACATGACCTGGGCAAGCGGCTGAACTAAGCATGTTCTTGAGTAATCTGTACGGCTATGTGCTAAGAACCAGGAGGATCACAACGAACTCACAAATAACAGAGTTGGGTGTACCAAGAAAAAAAGGACAATTGGAACAGATATGAGCATTATTGAAAGGACACATTTTATTTTTTTTTTTATTTTTTAAATATGTAGAGAACACATGAAAACTTCTATGTAGATATTTGGATTAAATAAACACTTGCAAACCACACACAGTAAAACAGAATTTCCTGGTAAAACTCTTTAGTTCTTTTATTGGTGAGTTTTTGCCATCGGAAGGCATTTTTTTTTTAATTTAAATTTTATTTTTCAATATTTTTCTTAGATGATAACCAGTAATCTAATTATAGAGGTAATGTGTGTGTGTGTGTGTGTGTGTGTGTGTGTGTGTGTGTGTGATTTAAGGCCAATATTATTATTTTTAACACCTTATTTGACTTCAGTAATATTATTTTTCCACTGGGAAATATATATAGAAAGAAACTTACTATTCATTCTGTGCATAACAGAGAACCACATCACTGACCTAGAGGTTAAAAACCTTGCCTCAGGTTAGCTCAAACTTTTGATCTATCCAACACACCAACAACATTAGTTTTGACAAGAGATCCAATGAATTTCAAATCTGGTCTCTATAAGCCATTTATAGCTATAAGCAATCTTCACAGGCAGCCGTATTCCATATTTACGAAGCCTTTTGGGGCAGATTTCTTGCTGTATTTCCATTTCATATTCTGATGAAATGAACTGAATATCAATTTCTTTCAAAAAATGTTGTCCCTAGACACATGTAACCATATTCAAAGAAGAACTTGCTAGAAGAAGTAAAACCTATTCACAATCAATTGCCCCTTTTGTACCAAGCAAATTCATTTGGGGACTGCTCTGATGGACATTGGTAGGAAAAGGCAGCAAATGCACTGGCTGAGTAGTTTGGAATTTAGCCTGAGTAAAGCTTCTTAGAGAATAAAAAGTGCTGGAACTCTAAGCAAGACAATGCTATGAATAAATTTCAGAGATTTTACAAGGAGGAAAACATGCCGTTCTGAGGGACAACTTCTTTTGTTTGTGACATCCCCTGAATATAACCTTAACAGTAAGAACTTGCTTGGAGGATAAAAAGTTCTGGCTAATGAAATAACAGCTTTCACAGCTCAATGCTGCAGTTTAAGGGGAAGAGAGGGGGAAATTACCATGGCCTCCAGCAGTCAGCGCTATACTTTTATCCTTGGCTCTTTTATTTAACCACAGATATGCTTACAGAAGCTTCTAGCAGAGGAAAAGATCCATGGCCTGATCAGAAAAGAAATTAATTCCTCGGTGAGAAATGCTATAATAATCTCATTATTATTTCTAACCTTAGGGATGAAGTTCCAGTTTAAAGGCTGTACCTTCAAATAATGTGTCTGAAGTGTAACTGATAGCCTTCAACATTTCCCTCCATCTAAATTGTTTTTTTAGGTTTTTTTTATGCTAATAGTTATGAAAAGCACACTGAGGAGCCATCATATGTAAAACTGTCCCGGAGTTTGACAAGTAGAGCAAATCATTACCTGAAAAAAATTCAAAAAACAGGAAAGGATTTTAAGAAAAATGAAAAAAGGATTTTAAGAAAATGAAGTATAAGGAAGCAAAATGTAGAGAATTTCAACTATGCTATACTCAGAAAAAGTGTAGATTGACTTCCACCAATAACATAATTGCAGGTTTTTAATAATGCTGTAATTTCTCCTGTGTGTATGGATACACAAGGAAATATGACAGTAAAAAATAATTTGAGTCACTACTGTATTTCAAGTATCTCTATTATTGTACTAGTGCACTGATACCATTCTCATAATGCTTACATCATTGTACTTGACACTACTGAAAAAAGAAAATTCTAACCTCACCATGGAAAGCTATGACTGGTAATTTTATGTGTCAACTTGACTAGGCTATGGTGGCCAGTTGCTTAATTAAACCAGTCTA
Organism: Rhinolophus ferrumequinum; assembly: GCF_004115265.2. Taxonomy (NCBI): domain Eukaryota; kingdom Metazoa; phylum Chordata; class Mammalia; order Chiroptera; family Rhinolophidae; genus Rhinolophus; species Rhinolophus ferrumequinum. Next base: position 70,163,747 of record NC_046286.1, on the reverse strand, counting down.
ATTGTTGCTGTGAAAGTATTTTTTTAAAACGTGATTAACACTTAAATAGTAGACTTTGAGTAAAGCACATTACCTCCCATAAAGGGGTGGCCCCCACCTGTTCATTGAAAGCCTCAAAAGAAAAGACTGGGATCCTCCAAACAAGAAGGAATTCTGCCTCCAAACTGATTTCAGATTCAAGATCGAAGCATCAGTCTTCCCTAGCTCTCTAGCCTGTCAGTCTTGTTTGAAGATTTTTGTAGATTTGGGTGTATTAGCCCCCATAATTGTAGGAGCCAACTTCTATTTCTTACAATTTCTTAAAATCTCTCTCTCTCCCATGTATATGTATATATGTAAACACACACATACACACACACGCACACACTCCCTCATATATCTATCCTATTGGTTGTGTTTCTCTGGAGAGCTCTGATACAGGAGTTCATTCATGTTCATTGCAAACCTTCTAAAATTAAATTTCCTTCCTTTATTCCTATTCCTAGCATTATAGTCACTTACTTGCTTTTATATGTTTGTTAATATTCAATATTAAGAGGTTTCAGGATACGACATTTGTAGAGAGCTTGTCCTTATTTTTTAATTGAAAAATTACTCATTGAAATTGAACTAAATGCAGACATTGTTCCAGTAGCTAAAGATATAGTGATGAAAAAGATAAGTTTTTTTCCCTGAAGGAGTTTCCATTCTTACATAGGCCAATCAGAAACTCCTGAAAAGTCACTAAATGTTTATACACAATTTATTTTAAATGTTATCTAATGTTAATATAAAAAGTTTCCATGTAAAATTAAGATGCTCTTTATTTAAACGGATCTATTTCATGACTGTATTTAATGATTTGAAAGCGTTTACCTAATATTTAATATACATGTGGAATTGTAAGTATATAAGAATTGTATGAATAATTCATTCTTTCCTGACTCATTCAATTTATGTATTTCTTACATGTCTACCAAATAGCTTGAAGAGAGGCCCAGCCACTGTAATTGCAATTTATGTAGTTAATAGTGTGAAACTCGAAAGAAATAACCAGATACATAGATAACAGTTTTTCCTTATTAAAATTTAAACTTGGATTATAATTTCGTACAGGAAATCACTAATTTTAAATGGTTTTTATAAAGTAGTTGCATTTCTAATTCATATTTCGATTGCTAACTACTGCTGCTGGCCCTAATATAGGGCTTTATTATTTTTTATTAGCACGATAGTGTCAGCGTCTGAACAGATTCTTTCACCTTCAGTCTCTGCCATCTTCAATTCAGACTATGCACTGCGTGAATATATAATTTCTCTATTCAAAAACTTTCAATGATTTCATATTACGTACGGAATAAAATTCAGATTATCTCCACTCTCAGTCTGAACCCTTTATAATATTCACACCTAATTCCCCAATCCTGGGCTAACTCCAATTGACTCTTATACTGTGCTCATCTCTGCACATTGTATATACAGCTTGCTTCCAAAGTTCTTTGTGTGAGTGTGTATGGGTGTACACAATCAGTTGAATTCTTTCCTTTATTTATTTTTGCTCAAACTTCTCTCCTGTAAATGGCTGCCATTCAAAATCCACTATATCCTTTAAGTTCTGTTTCAAATTGCAGTCTAAAAAGCCTACTTTAGTACTCTGAATCCATCTTTTTTGTTTCTTATACTCAAAAATTGTGATTCTAGCATCTATCAGTTTCCCTTGGATTAGAACTACTTATACATTTGTCTGTCTTTCTAAATACAAGAACCATGTTCCATTTACTTTGTATCTTCCCTGACCCATCATTGAAGAATTGTTTGATAATCATTTGTAAAGTTGAAGTTCTTTGGTAAACACTTTTAAGAAAAGTAAGAGTTATCTTTAGGGTCTGAACAATGCATTATATGCAGTTGAGTAGCAAAGTTTTCAAGACAAATATCTGAAATTTCCATTCCCCTCAATAAACAGGTGCAAGTTTGAAATATATTCTGAAGTCTGACAGCTAACCAACATGTAGTGGTTAAGAATATCCATCCATTGCAACAAGTTTGTGAACTTAATTATCAGACCTTTTATTCCATGTTTCTTAAAATCTGGTTATTTCTCAGATCCAAAGTTCTAAAACATGAAAAATGATACCAAAACTCGATATATAAAATGAAGGTATAACTTAGGTTATAAAAAAATGAAGGTATTACTGTTAACTTTAGATAAATAGTCTAAAGAAATAATATATCAATGAAGAGACAGATGGAGCTGGGGTAGGATGCAAAGAAATGCAGTAGTATTCAGAAGAGTTTTTGGTTCAAGAAAAATACATCAGATTCTAGGTGGGTATTTTATCAAAAAATGTGAATTGTCTGAGATGTTGCCTCAGACTATATAAATATGAAGTTGAACAATTAAGTTCGCCATCTCATCCTAGATAAAGTGCTACATACCTCACTGCTGAATATCACTATGGTCACCTTCAAAGTACTCCCCTACCCCCCTACCCCCCCCCCCCCCGGAAAGCTATGCACTGACTCCAGTGCCTAGTCTACCCTTCAAAGCAATTTTGGAACTCTTTTTCTGGAATGGCCATCAGAGCTGTTGTCATATTACCCTTGATGTACTGAATTTCATCAAAATGTCTTCCTTTCAATATTTCCTTTATCTTTGAATAAAGAAAGAAGTCATTGGGGGCCAGATCAAGTGAGTAGGGAGGGTGTTCCAATACAGTTATTTGTTTACTCGCTAAAAACTCCCTCACAGACAGTGCTGTGTGAGCTGGTACATTGTCGTGATGCAAGAGCCATGAATTGTTGATGAAAAGTTCAGGTTGTCTAACTTTTTCAGCAGCCTTTTCAGCACTTCCAAATAGTAAACTTGGTTAACTGTTTATACAGTTGGTACAAATTCATAATGAATAATCCCTCTGCTATCACACAAGGTTAGCAACATCATTGCAACAAGTTTGTGAACTTAATTGTCAGACCTTGTATTCCATATATATCAATATACACATGCATGCATATTCATGTGTACGTGTATATGTCCATTGCATGTGTATATATGTTATATGCATATGCATATGTATGAAACATGAGACACCTGAGTCAAGGCAAAGAGTTCTTGATACAAGGATATCAACAGCCAGAGTAACACTGTTTAGCATTCATCCCCACAACTTGACCTCCAAGCAAGGCAATGAGAGCCAATGAAAACTTTCTACATGAGTGGTGGGCTATACTCCATAGATGAGACTGGATGGAGAACTATGGATTTTCTGTTTTTATACAGGAAGGAGGTACATGCTTCCCCCTTCCCTCCTGCAAGAAAGGAGAAAAAAAACTCTGCTCTTTTCAATGTGATGTCAAGGATCCTAGGCTTCTAACTCTTTGGAATGTAAATACATATCTCTAAGAGTCAGATAAGAACCAAGTCTAAACAAAGAGATGTCTCCAAACCGAACTTCATTACATTGACATGCAAAGATCTAGGGGGATAAGTGTTTCAGTTTCCCTGCCATCTATGCAATTTAATTTAGGGGCTTAGTCTAGGTCGTAACCATTGACAATCTCAGGTAGATAAGAAAAATTCTATTATCCTTTTGGATGGAGAAACTAACTAGATAAATGGCTACAGCTCTAATTCTCATGGTATGTGAAGATAAAAATGTTTCTACAAGTGAAAGTAAACATTCCTCACGTTTATTTTGCATACATTTCCATATCTAAGGAGGTTGGCTTTTCTCAGATCACTGGGAAATCTTCACAGTTGGTTTATTTTACTTCAGGGCTAGAATAGTGTATTGGGTTTTTCCATGGCTTGGATAAAATATTAATTAAGGTATAGAATCTCTCTATGCCAAGCAAAGTATGGTTATGATTTGATTTTTTCCAAGCCATAGAAAAAACAAAATGCACTTACTAGAGTACTGATTTCGAATCTCTTTGCAATTACTTTCATCACTAATGAATACATAATCATTCTTTGACTACACAGTCCTCTTAAATATTTTTCTGTGCTGTGTCATTCCTTATCAGGTTTATCTGACTGTCCCTGTGCTAAGGTGGTAAATGAACTCATGGTTATCTGGTAATGGATGTTAATGCATTCATTGAAAAAATAAATGTGTACCTACTGTGTGCAATATGAACATCATGCACATAGTTCATAACCCTATGTATCTAATAGAACAACTTAGGATAATATATGTTTAAACAGAAGATTCTGAATTCTTAATTGGGGGAATTTTAGGATTATTAGAAAGAAGACACTGTGTACCTGTTTGTGTGTGTGCGCGTTCATGTGAACACACTTTTATAAGTTATTTTATTTTTAGTGGGGGTCTTCCTTGAACAAAAAAATACGTCTATCTAGAATTCTGGGCTTTGTACTCATAAACCAGTCATATTAGTAGACTTGGAATTTGGACTTTTTCTTTTAGTCAGAAAATTGCTTCCAAACTGCATTATTCTAAAAGTAATACTCAAAATTAGATTTCATTATTTTTGTATCCCATTCCTTTTTTCAAATGACCCATTACCACCAGAGGTATCATATCGTATTAGTTTTCTATAGTGGTAAATTTTTCTAATCATAAAAAAAGTGTTCAACGAAGGAAAAATAGAAAATATCCACAAAGAATAAAAAATGCTCAAGAGCACAACCATTAGTATTTCAAGTTTCGTTATTTATCCTAATAAATGTGAAAAGTCTGAATAATTATTTTTCTGTTTTTTCTTCACATTTTACTTAACTTAGACCTTTTGGCCAGTTTGTTTATATATGAATTGGTTATGTATGTAAATTAGAGCCAGAGTTGAATTAGAAATTGGTACATTTCCAGTAGAAGCATTTCTTGATCACTAAACAGCAAATATAGATAACAGCAAATATCTTTTTGTAAGAAGTCATATTAAAAAAAAAATAAAAGTATTTACATCAGAGATTGAGAACAAGTCAAAATGACCCTGAACATTTGTATTCAGAACTTTACCAAAAAAATATTACAAATATCACAATAGCACTCTTTGATCTCACTTAAGTAAAACTAGAATATGTTGATAGAAACAAATGCAGAAATGTCCTCTACCTGGAACATTACAGACCCACTACACTTTTCCTAGGTAAAAGGAGAAATAGAAACTAGAGTATAAAGATAATGAGAACAAAAACAACACTTACTATAATTATTAGTGCAGTTTAAGGGGGCTAGGGAGGAGAGTTAATTTCATTGTATTAAATAGTTTTATCAATAAAAATCAGAGAATAAAAATAACTAAATTAAATGACTAATTCAAAATTATAAAAGGGAACAACTAAGAGTCAAAAGGAAGCACAATGAAGGAAATAATAAATTTAAAAAAGCATTGATTAATTAGGTAGAAAACAAAAAACACAGTAGATTTAATTAAGGAATGCAAATACTGGTTCATTAAAAAAATAATAGGACAAAGAACTAGCTGACATAATCAAGGGGTAAAAAGGAAAAGGTGCAAATATACAGAAGAAGAAATAAAAGGGAGTAAGTAACTATTAAAACAGGAAATTTTTAAAAATTAAAAGAGGTTACGTTGATGACCTCTAATTAAAAAAAAACTAATTTAGATGAGATGGACAATTCTTTAGGGAAAAGTGAATTATTAAATTGGATCTTATTTGAGTTATAATGCTTAAAAAGCCTTTTTTTTTTTTTTCCATTTGAGAACATTAGACAATTCAATCACAGAGTACTTTCCTTTTATCCTTTCAGATTCACTCACCATCCTTCTTGGCCTTAATATCTGCCCAAAGAAGTGGCCCTTTTATGACCACATGAATGGTCCCGCTTAACCTCTAATTTCTGCTAGGGTTCTTGAACCTGGCCCCACGTTTTTCTAAATCTATTTGCATGATCATACAATTGATTCTTCTAATTGGCTCTAATAAAATGATGGATTTTGAAACATTAAGTCATCCAATCCTAGTATAAATACTATGTAGCTATGATATATATTTAGCTATGATATATATTTATATTTATGATATATATATATTTATATATCATATAAATATAGCTATGATATATATTTATATTTATTTTTATTGAGCTACTGGCTTCTATTTGTTCTAGGGTTGGCCAGAGGTTTGGAAAACTCACAGGCTCAATTCACCACATGCTGTGGGACAACTAGTTGAACCCATGCATGAGCATATGGTCAAGAGAACAAACTGGAAAACAGGGCTCAAAAGATTCTGAACCAGGATTAAGGTACTATTCTCAGATACTACTGCCAACCCTAGTTTGCCCCAAGCACTGGAGTGGAACTTAGAAGGGTTTCCTTGCCAAGGTCTGAGAACAGTACTCTTTTAGCATCACTTCAGCAGTGGCACTTTCCTCCATCTATAGCAGCTGCTTCCACACTCCAGATTATTTTGGCATCTCAGAACCAACATCATGAGTTTCCTTTCAGAGGTGACAGCAACAGTTGGGTAGCATCTCGGCTTCCAACAGCTGGGCTCCAGCTTTGTAGAGACCCTCTTTGAGATTGTAGCTTCGGGGCACCTGAATCTCTTCCTCTCTACTCCAACCCTAAGGGAAGTTACCCGTGTCCCGAGATTATCTTAGGGTGATCTCAGTTTTTCCTTATTACTCATTAAATGCTTCAACACTTGCATAAACAATTTTCTTTATTTAATTTCGTCTTGAATCAACTCTGACTGATAAATTTATAAATCAGGAATAAAGAAATATTCACTTATTCGAAACAAGCTTCTAAAATTGTTCAGTGTAAAATAAATGTGGTATGGTCTATTAGTTTATGATTTATATCTGAAAACTGGTTTGATTGAGACAGAACCAAACATCATGTCCTCTTTGTATTAAAATAAATTGGCTAATTTATAGAGATTTGGAAACCAATTTGAGATGGAGAAGAATTAATATGGATAATTATGACACATAATGGACTACTATGCCTTTAAATTAAACTCATTTCTGCAACAATTTGCTGATATTACAGTAGGTCATACGTTGAAAACATACATTAAATATCACATGGTATTTTTATTATTCTCATTTCCCCACCATGATGAATTCAATCATAACTTATAAGTGGATATTGATGCTTGATTATTCAGTTCTTGCATTTCTGTCAGTGTTCTCCAGTATTTAAAAGCAGTAGGATAGAATCACTGAAAGACACAGCCTGGAAAATATTTTACAAATGTGATAGTTAATAAAGCTGGACTTTAAACAAAGGGGTTTTATTATATATGATCCAGCTAAGGCCCTTGAATATTTTATTTTATTTATATTGCATTTATACTGATGAAGTAGAAATAAATACTAATGGGATTAAATTTGCCCCACTCCATATCAATCAGCCATATATTTTTATTTAAAGCACCAAATAATAATATTAGTTAAGTTTCCACAAAGAAAACTGAAGATAATTTTTCCCCTATTATTTCAGTAATTTAGGTGGAAGAATTGCATCCACAGTATTGACAAATAACACAGAACATATGCTCATTATGGTGAAGAACAGTGAAATCCCTTATTGTGCTGGCTGCTATTTTTCTGGATAACTTTCAAATCAAAAGTTCCAGTTCTACTTACCAGTTGAGAAATTTTGTAGACCGTACATTCTCTTACACTGTAGTCATCAAAATAATGATAAACTCTAAAATTGCAAACTGAAAAAGTCAAGTAAATTTTCTTGTTTGCCAAAATTATCCAGACTTACAGGTGAGAATGGGAGCATAAAATGCATCCACTTGAGCATTTATCTTATTCCTTGAGTTATCTCAGAGACCAATGAAGTCTGTAAAACCAGAACCCAGCTTATGATTGAAAGCAAATTTTTAAAAATAATTCACTTTCTGGGCTAAATATTTTTGCTTCTTCCTGAAAATATTTATCTTCATATTCATTAATTTCAAAGTGAAAATATGCTTCAATTTAGTAACTCTTTATAGGCAATCCTATCTAAATATAGAAAAATCACATGTAATTCTACATTTCTTTAGTATTTAGACTATGCTGATTCTCTAATTGGTAAATAAAAGACAATTACTTACGAAGTATAATGTAGATTACTTTTAAAAAATTATAGCTGTTTATCCAAAATAAACAGTTTTAATTAGTAAGACTAATTTTTCCACTAGATATATATTTAAGCACAAGTCATCAAAGAGAGTAAAAATTATTTATCTATGCCTCAACTTATTTTTTTGTAGAATTCCCCATGATAGAATTTATCCTGTTTCCAACTATCTCTGTTACTGTAGCTAAGGGCTTCTGAGGATTTCAAAACACATCTGTAATGGTACTCAGCTATGCAAATACATGTCATATAGCAAAAACATACCACTGTGTATAAAGAAGTAGAGGCACTAAGTATTTCACTGTTTTATACCTCATTATAATATTCAGTTGCAGCGTACCTTATTGAAATTTGACCTACTGCACTAGGATATTTTTAATATTCATGCAACTAGCAGAAAAAATTTACACTCGTTATATAAACTATTTCTATCTAGTGTTCTCAAAGTACTTTGTGAATAAAATACGTAAGTTTAACAAAAGTGTAAGAGAGGAGGTTTCCACAAAAATAAATATATAACGTCTCATGAATAGTCAAATATTTAATAAAAAGATTCAGATTTTTTATTTCTACCACACAAAGAAGATGTACTATTTACAGAATTAATATTTACAGAAACATATTAATTTATGTTACCATTTAATTTTGTATGTGCATATACTACTATGGTACAGACACTCAAACAATTTCTTTTATTTTTATCTGCCCTGAAAAAAGTTGTTATTTAACATTCTTCCTGAAAATATGTATCTTCATATTCATTAATTTCAAAGTGAAAATATGCTTCAATTTAGTAACTCTTTATAGGCAATCCTATCTAAATATAGAAAAATCACATGTAATTCTACATTTGTTTAGTATTTAGAGAATGCATATTACATGCCTAAAAGTTTAACTATTTGAACTATAGTAAAATGTATCTTTCCATTAACTTCGTTAATCCACTACTACTGTGCACTAAATAACTTAAGTTTAAATGCAGGAAGTTAAAATATAATAAAAATATTGAAAATAAATGTTTAGTACTAAATACGTTATTATGTTGCAGGAATATATGTACTTTATTTTTAAGTTGAAATAAATATATAAATGAATTTTGAAGTCTATTCAAACTTTTGTTTTTGGTCAAAATGCTGTAATATAAACGGAATATCTGCCTGCCTGAAACAACCAAATATCAGACATAGTATATGAAACATAGTATATAAAGTATATGGTTTTCCAGACATTGTACATTAGGCTATGAAAGAAAGTGATCATTGTGAGATGGGAAACAAACATTATGATATCTATGATTATCTACGTTCACGTCCTTGAGGGTTTCCAGGATATCTTGCAAGGAGAGGAATCTCAGGAGGTTTAAGACAGACTTCCTGAAGAGACAGAGCTGCGTGTCTGAAAAGAAGGGTACTACAGTTTGCAGAGGACTGGATAGAAGAGACCAGCACTGAGAGAAAGCTCTGGAGATCTGCAAAGGATACCCACTGAATATTTAGGAGAGAACTGTTCTGTGCATGCATGTAAAGGAATTAGCTGAGGCCAGAGGAAGAAGCATCTGAAAAAACCAGAGCCAACAATGTCCAGATACACAGGACTAGAAACAATGCCTTATAGGTCAGCCCACCCATTGACATTACAACTCATATAGACTCAGTGAATCATTGTGAAAGTCAAAACCACCCGGAAAATATCGTCTAAAATATCTAATGTAGACTTTTAATAATCTAACACATTATTAAAAGACCCTGCTAATTATGAATCATTTTCAGAAACACCTATTTAAAATATTTGGTAAGCTTCATTTCTTTTGAAAGGAAGTTATTTTCAATGTGAGGAAAGGGAAATTATTTGCAAATACCTATAGTGTGCATATAAAAATGTATTGATAATTTTAAATTAGAGTTTTTTTCTTAAGATATGAGACCTTCCTCTGTTAAAACAATTCAGAGGTAAATGTCATAAATGGTCACGTGTGAGGATTTTAAAGCAAGATCACGGAATACTGAGCCCTTTTTCTTTTTAAAAGTAATTTATGATTGTATTCCTCACTGAGATCATTTTAATGACAGATGGAATACCTGGGTTTCTCAGTTGATGTACCCCATGAGGAGGGATAAAAAGAATCTGAATTCACAAACTCTAAAAGTTATCTCAAATTTTAACTACCTTAGAAACGGATAAATCAAGAATTAGATTTCATGAGCAAAGCAAAAAAAAAAAAAAAAAAAAAAAAGCCATGTTTTTTACTAATGAATTTAAGGATGAAATGTCTCAGGTCACTCTACAAAGGGTAGGAGGAATATAAGTATATAATTTCTTGTAAATTGCACAGAGCTGTATTGATTTATTTATATCAAGACTGTCACTCTATCAGGAAGGAAACCATGTAGAAGCTGACAGTGTGACTAGCATACATAATATAACTATTGTGAGAAATACATTTTATTTACGCCAGGAATTGTCACTTTTTAATGACTGTGTTATTTTTAAAGTAAAACTAAAAATGTGGAGTATTTAGAAGCATGTCAAGATAAGTGGAAATTAAAATAGAGAGATAAATCTATGTTTCCACAATTCTAAACATGTACAAAATAATCTCCTAGCAAGATTGGGGGGTGGGGGTGGTGGGATATGAAGGAGGATGGTGACTGCAGAAAACAAGCCTGAAAACATGAAAATACCCTTTTAATCTAATTTGAACCTACAATTTTTTTTCATATATGCATGTATACATTTGAGTGTGTATGTGTGTTTCTACTTACTTCAGTGTTTTTCTATGATGAATTTCATATTCATCATAGAAACTTCAACATTATCTAAATTTGTTTTAGCTATAACAGCATACTACTTAATACTTGCTAATAATTTCTGGGAAGTGTGGGGGCTGAAAAAAAAAGTAATATTTCCCCCCTATCTTCTAAGTTCTTCTAGATAGGCTAATAATCAAATTAAAGAGTAACAAGAGGAAATCAAATGTTTAATACTTGTGCATGAGGAATTCACATAAGCATGAAAATTCCAAAGACAGTGAGGCAACATTGGGTATATAAGACATATTTGGACAAAGGAGAAAGGGGGAAGGAGTACTAGATTTCAGAAGTGAGAATGGGGGCTTTACAGGTAATTGAGGAGCAGCAGAACATACATGGCAGGAACATTCTGTTGGGCAACTCAGAAACAATGGGACACAGAGGGCATCTAGCTAACAGACTTGGAGTCCTGACTAATGCTTGGGTGAAGATTCTAAAGGTGATTAAGTGAAGGCTTCCTTCCTAAAAAGCAGGGTTATCTATCTGAATCTCTTCAGGAAAGGGGAGGTAGGGCTCAAAGTTTCTTTCTGAGTCTTGTTTCTTAATAAATAGCTTAAATCAATATCCCAAAAGGCAGCATTGGGGTGGCAAAATTTGAATTCCCTTCAGAAGCAATTCAGAAGATATTAGGTTTGAAGGTTAATATTTGAATGTGATGATTTACAAAGGTGTGTGTGTGTGTGTGTGTGTGTGTGTGTGTGTGTGTGGCAAATATAAGATCATTTCAAATGCATCCAAAAGGGAAGGAGACTATAATCAAACCAAAGTGAAAATAACCAAATAAGCAAAACTAAACTAAATTATTTGCTCTAAAATTCTTACTCCCTCACGCTAATAATGTAAATCCACGAATACAACATATGTGAAGGTAGAGAAGGATAAAGTTTTCACAGGGATTGAGACTCTTGGTCAATAGTCCCAAAATAGTTTCCCACTGGGTATTAGTCTCATTATGTATTCATAAATTTTGTCAAAAGATTATAATACGATATAAATTTAAAAACACTACTTACACTTTAAATACAATAAAGGCTTCTTGGTGGTTTATAATTCCTATTAGCATATTAGTATACTCTGTGTAGTCCACAGTAGAGAAACTTGCTTAAATTATTCAAATTAGAATATACCACTGTCATTTAACCACAGAAACATTTTTTTTTAAAGTAAGTAAAACTGAGGCTCTTTATGACTTTGATTAAATTTAGTTTTAAATTCTATCTCTAGAAATCATCTCTCTCCCCCCCCCCCCCCCCCCGCCGTCCCCAGAGACCTAGCCTTTCTCCCCAGATAATCAGCAACCCCGAGGCAGCAGAAGACAGTACCCTGGACCTAAATAATGGTCACAGGATCCAGACCTCTGGTGGCAGGCTAAAGACAGCATCTTGACCTAAGCTATGTTTCAGCTCCAGACACCCTGGCTACTTTCCAATGAGACCACAGAGAGGAACTCTGGAAAAGACCTCAGAACTGTCCTCAAGACCTGAAAAATGATTCATTACCCTTACTTCACCTCCTACCAATCAGCTCTCAACACAACCCCAACCCCTAACCTACGGCGCCTTATGATTTTTCCCTATAGAATCTGTAGACCTATACCCCATTGGGGACCCTGCCAGGTCTTTGAGCGCTAACCCACCTGTGTCTCTAAGCTTGGTGCCATTCCCTGAGATAAACCTTTACTGTCTTTGCCTCAAACTCTTGTTTGTGTCTCCTTTGGTTTTGATGCGTGCAGGTGAATGAACCTTCTTTAGTTTGGTAACATAAGTATTTTAAAATTATCCTTTGGCATTAACTATAATAAAATACATTTTGGGAAATACTTTTCTAGGTTAATCTCTGAAAGTAAATTATTCCATTTCTATAATGTAATTCAAGTTGCTTTTTTATAAGAAAGGATAGATCTGATTCAGAAAAGGTGAAAACTTATAATGTGCATGTTTGAAGATATTTTAAAAGTTCATAGCAGCTAAAAGGGTGCATGGTACACTTACCAATATTAATTTTCCTGTAAGGTTTTTAGATATCACCATTTTGTGATCTTCAAAATGAGAAATACAGAAGGCAAATGGAACAGATTCTCCACACACTGAGAAATTACAATAACTCGCAAGTTCAGTAAGTCACTAATAAATAGTTCTTACACGTATACAAAATGAAAGTCAGATAAACTGCTTGCTATTTGGCCATAAGAAAACAAAAAGGAAGAACTTGTAGGTTTTAATACATTTAAAGCATATCTGTGGTCTTTGGTCCATATTTTGAGAATAAATTCTTGAGATCAATTTTAAAACATTAAGCTACATTAGAGAATTTTTAAATTTATTGTTTAGAAGTACCAAAGAGTTCATTTGGGTCTGATGTTAAAAATTAACCAGTCCTGCATTATGTAAGATAGATTTTATTATTAACAAAAATGTGTAAATATTTTAACAGTAAACTGCCACTATTTATGAATGATATGTTTCCCAAATGTGATCAGATTTAAGACGAAAAATAATGAGATTCCCGACCCTTGCTTTCTATTATATTGTCTCAGTGAAAGAAAACAAATGAAAGTAAAGATGTTGTGTATTGAATCAAATGTAACTTTGAGTCCTATTATTAGAATATATCACACAGGTAAACCTTATCTGTCATGCGAATTGTTGCAGGAAATAATTAAAATCCAGGACCTAATAATCTACTTTAAGACATGCCTAACAGATGTAATTATGTGTATTACCCCACTGAAAATCTTTCCATACCCTTTGTAACTCTATAACATGTACAGTATTGAAAGCATGTGTGTCATTTCCTGTGGATTGTTTGCTTTATTACCACCTCTTTCCATACTTCTTCCTGTACTATTAAGCCTGGAAGTCAAAAGCCCTGTTTTCCAGGCCCTTGCTGCCTGGGTTCTGGAAGTGACGTTCATTCTACAATTCAATATAGAATTCCATGTATGATTTCAAATGAAAGTCAATAAAGGTTCTCTTCCTGCCTACTCCTGTATTGAAGTCATGGAGGCCCAAATGTCAGCCCCAGCAGATCCTATGGCTCTGGTTGTCCCTTGAGTCTTACTCTGCCAGACCTTCCAACAATTTCCTAAGCATCACTTTCCCTGTATCTAATCCATTTCAGTTTAAAATGTATTATCAAATGTGGTTTCTGCAGCTTACACTGAACCAGGATTGAGGCAGTTGGAATGACATAAACCAAATATTATAGGAAAGGTTTTAAAAATATCTCATTGAGGGGGATCAAATGTACGGTGATGGAAGGGGAGCTGACTCTGGGTGGTGAACACACAGTGTGATTTATGGATGATGTGATTCAGAATTGCACAACTGAAATCTATGTAATTCTACTAACAATTGTCACCCCAATAAATTAAAAAAAAAAATATGAATACATAAAATTATAACTGAAAATTATTAAAGTGCTAGAAACAATTAAGTTTTCTTTGTAGTGCATATGAAAATACATGTGCATTTGTTTTCTATAAAAGTTGTTGGGGAAAAATTAGCGACGAAATTACATTTTCTCAAACTTGTGTTTGTTCAGTTTTTGTTTAGTTTTACAATCATACATTTTTTCTTCATTTAGGAGAGAAGAAAGCAAAATTCCTACGTGTCTTGTCTCTCCATCATCATTATCAGTTGCCTAACCTAAAATCAAGGGAAGTGTTAAAACTGTTTTTTTAAAGGAAGCAATTCATGTAGTTTATAAAGTTGGTCTTTCTCCATTAGACTGATATTGAATTAAACTAGGATTATTCCAATAAAAACATTAATTTTAAATAAATATCAGGTTTTAAACTACCTTGCAGCTTGCCTCATTATACATAGTTCTAAGTTTAATCAATAGTATGAAAAAATTTTAAGTGAGAGTATTGTCTGCTCAACTTAATCAATTTTATTAAAATTATGACTTTCAAATTATGCATAAAGCAAAATTCTACAGCATTTCATAATTTCAAAATTACACATACATATACACACATACTTGTAACACATGTCCACACATATTATCTTATATAACTCTCTTAATGATACTGTAGATAACTTCTGTTTTGCAGAAGAGGGAAAAAGAGACCTGGTAGATGTAAGTGCTTTGAACAAACTAGTTAGTCAAGAGGCACAGCTGAAATTTCAAGCAAGTAAACTGAACTCTGAGTTACACAGTGCTTCTATTGCATTATGATCATTTCTGTATATTGAAAATCTGGTATATATTAAATTTTAACTGGATGACACAAAATTATAAACAAGAATGAAAACAAGTAGAACACCCAACAAGAAATCGGCAATACACTACAATCTCACTGCAGATTTAAGTTAAATTCTCATTTATTGGATAAAATTCATATTCAGAAGAATGAAACTTTATATATGTATATATATATATATGTGTGTATATATATATGTATATATATATGTGTGTGTATATATACATATATATACATATATATACACACACACGCACACGTATATATATATATATATATATTCCTTTTTACCAAACTCCCACTCCCATTACATTCACTAAATTATATTTCCTGAAAAATTTTTTGTGATTTCAAATAAGAAAATCAAAATCTAATCAGCTATGTTATATATTACCTGAAAAAAATACTAAATTGATAAAAGAGGGAAGCTTCTTCTTTCAAAGAAGCTAAGAAATTAGTTGAGTTATCTTGACTGTGGCCTAGAGACAGTATGCCATACCAGTAAATACAAGTATCCAATCCTGATGGATTTATAATGAAGTTAGTTGGAAAAAAACCTGGCTTAACTTAAGAATCCAGACTCTAAGTACATCTAACTCTCCTTTTCCTAATCAGTCTTAGAGAATGGTTGTTAATAAGTGCTAGGCATAACTAAATAGTAATTAACATATATTAAATTTTCATTGTGGATCAGGTAATAAAGTTGACTTATACGGATGATCTTCTTAAATTTACAACTAATTTATGAGGTAGGATCATTTCTTTAGATTGAGTACAAAGAGGATCTCGCTGATATCAGAGACTATTAATATTCCAGATTGTTTTGTAGATACACAATTTCTTATATTGAGATTCTTTACCTATCAACCTCTTGTGAATTTGGCTACAAATTTGATCCTAAGATAGTATACATTTCAGGAGTTAAAATATTAAACTACTTCATGCACCTGCTGAGTTGAAGGTTAAACTTTCAAGAAATGGTATGTGACCTTATTAGGTGCTTTTTATGACATTTTGTATGATCCCAGATGATAGCTCCATTTTGTCACTATACATTTGTTAAAAATTTTTCTGCCTACCCTTTTTATGATGTGATTATGAAATCTTAAATTCAGAGTTTGTAAATTGTCTTATTTTAATATTTAGGGGACGTAGCTATACCTACCATTTGAATATCAAATCCCCTGAGAATACTTATGAAACATTTTTATGAACTATTTAATTCAGTTAACATTCTGTGTTCAAATGTCTTATGATGTATATTAATAGATGAATCCAGAAAGTGGGATAGAGATCTTTTTCCTGATCTCACTTTTGCAGAGGAAAGACTAGTATAATCTTCCTTGTCTCTTTCTTTCCTTTTTCTTACTCTTCCCTAAGGGTGGCAGAATGACCTCTAAATGTATATGAAAATAAAGGATATGGGGAAAGGAAAGCAGTCCTTTTCTTCCTTTCTTCTTCTTCTTCTTCTCCTTTCTTCTCCTTCTTCTCCTTCTTCTCCTTCTTCTCCTTCTCCTCCTTCTCCTCCTTCTCCTCCTTCTCCTCCTCCTCCTCCTCCTTCCTCCTCCTCCTCCTCCTCCTCCTCTTCCTCCTCCTCCTCCTCCTCCTCCTCTTCTTCTCTTCTTCTTCTTCTTCTTCTTCTTCTTCTTCTTCTTCTTCTTCTTCTTCTCCTCCTCCTCCTCCTCCTCCTCCTCCTCCTCCTCCTCTTCTCTCTCTCTCTCTCTCTCTCTCTCTCTCTCTCTCTCTCTCTCTCCCTCTCTCTCTGTCTCTCTCTCTCTCTCCCTCTCTCTCTCTCTCTCTCCACCCCTTTGCCATCAACACCATCATTGTCATCATTATTATTCTTGCCACCATCATTACTTTTTTAACCTATCTGCCTTCAAATCGGGTAATTCTACTTAGCTTTCACATATATGGTAAATTTAGGGGCACAGGTTCTGCTCCCTGCGGAAGGGTGCAGTAGGACTGGAATTGTCCAGAGTAGTCTGTGACTAGGCAGGTAAATTCATTTTATTCTGGGATAAATTATCCGTGAGCTATTTTGGTCACAGATCTAAAGCCACACTCGTCAATGGCTTTTTAAGTAATAAAATTATGATTAAATTATATACAGGTCTCTTAAATTAGTTCTGAATTTTGGAAGAGGTATGATGTTTCTCCCCTAAAATTTTCAACACACGGGACACAATGACCCCCAACAGGCCTGGGAAAAGAAAAATAAGAGACTCTAGTTGTGAAGCCGAATATCTTCCCTCGTCATATTTCCATTCCACAATACTGTTTCTGAGGGTAGCTTCACTGCCTTGAGCATCTTCCTATCTACCTGTTTTCTTACCTATTTTCACCCGGATATTTCACCACTGGAAAAGGAGAGATGTATTCAAGAAGCCGTTTGCCTACAATCTTAGTACTGACTCTCCAAATGTAAAATACTTCACTAAAGTACTGCAGAGAAAAAATTGTTAAAATAAAATATATGTTATGCATACAAAATTTTTATAATTTGATAAGAAACACAAAAAAGCAAAGTAATCACATTTGATACTAATGTAAGAACAACCAGAGAGAGAACATTTGTACTGAACTCTTATGAGGAGAAAGGATAACATAATAGGTCATTTCTGGCTTTTATTTCTATAAGTATTTGTACTCATCAAATGCATTACTAAGCTCCCTAGATATACATATGCACAAGAATTAATTTGCCTAAAAACACACTCCATTTCTTCACAGAAAAACATAAAATGTTGTTCATATTCTATGTTTATAAGGTCAATAACTTAATTTCTAGGTAAAAGTCTCCAATATAACGAGGAAATGAGAGAAAATAGGCCAATGAATGAAAAAATTAGGAAGATGAAAATAGAGTATTTTGAAATATTGTTGTCATATTGTCTATGCATATGTAATTGCCCGCTGAAGGGTGAGCTCGTCACCTAGCTAGTGTTAATTATAATTACTAATAGCTAAAAGATGGAAGATGCTTGGAGAGGGCTCATCCAAAAGGTTCAAAGGTTAGTTCCCAGAACCCCTTATGTGGTAAAGTTCACCTCAAGTCCAGGAAGCTAAAAACAGCAGTGTGTTTTACTGAAGGGAACACCAGTACTTCAAATAATTCAAATATATTTGTGAAATTTGAACAGATCATTTTATTTGTGCAAATTAATAGCATTAGTAATATTGGTAATTAATATTAAAAAGGTCTAATATGGTTTTAACATATAAAAGACCCTAATGTATTTATTCATAGGAAGGAAGACTAGAGCAAGGTAAGGAAAAAAAGGTAAGGAAAAAAAAAAAAGACCATTTCTTTTCTTTTCTGAACAAGAGATGTGTGAGCAGCATTTTATTAGTGATTTAGTCTTTATAATGGCTCAAGGGTTTTATCTAAAATATTTATATATATGATATGCACATGGAGAATAGCATCATACTAAAGTGATTTAGGATCGGTAAGGTAGATAAATAAATCTCTTGTTTTAAATGTTCATTAATACAATATTAATACAGAAACTAAAAAAAATATATATCAAATTATTTTTGAAGAATGAGGAATAATAAACATGCTAGCAATGACCTTGTCCTTGAATACTTAACACTGGGTCTGGCAGTCCAAACATGTGTGTGCATACTCATCTGTTAATATTTTTGTTGTCTTCCACTTACTCTTTGTGTTACTAAGAGCTGTGAGCTGTTTTTCCCTTTGCTCACTGGTTCTTTTCTACCTCAGAACATGATTAGCTTCTGTCATTTGATGTTAATGAAAGAGATTACAAAAATCATTTAACGATGATCAACACTGACTAGGTATGGGGTATAAAGGTGGTACCCTTACTTAATGTTCCAAATAAATTTTAAGGTATAGAAAACATAGGCCCAATTGCCCAAAATGAAAATGGCTGAATTTTGGCAATCTATGTATTAAAAATCTCCTGCCTTTTCCTCTTTTTGTGCTCTGTACAAATATTTCATACGTATCTGTTCACTATTTAAAAAATTTTAATTGCTAAAGATCAATACTTGAAGACATCTGTGGGTCTTGCTGGCATAAAAGCATTTGATATTTTTTGTTTAAAAAGTACACTGTCAAAAACTCAGGGAAGAACTAAAGGAAATAAACTGCTCTTAGTTTTCTATTGATTTTTCTGATATAGTAATAAAATACATATAAAATATCAAGATAATGTTGTACCTATTATTCATTCACACACAAAGTATGCATTAAATAACTATTTTTTCCTTCTTCCTATGGCAACGACTGCATTGAATAAACAAGTCTGAGATAGTTTATATTTCAATTTTACTAGTTATAATTCAATATATCCTATTAAAGTATTTCAATTTTAATAAGATAATTTTGCATTGGTACAAACTTAAAAGAAAAAATGAACAGCTCAGGAAAAAGCAACAATGCCTAATTTTCTGTGCTACATACAGTGTTTCCCCAAAAATAAGACCTACCCAGACAATCTTATATGTCTTTTGGAGCAAAAATTAATAAAATTAATATAAGACCAAGGAATTATATTATTATATTATATTATATTATATTATATTATATTATATTATATTATATTATATTATATTATATTATATTATATTATACCAGGTCTTATATTGTAGTAAAATAAGACCGGGTCTTATATTAATTTTCGCTCCAAAAGACACATTAGAGCTGATGGTCCGGCTAGATCTTATTTTCGGAGAAACACGGTAACTCCTGAACTGCATTTGATTTAAAAGATGCAGTCAAGCTCTCTCAATTTTCTAAGCATAACTTCTTTATTCTTTTGCCAAATACAAGCCATCACTTTTTCAACTATAATATATTCTTGGTATCTTGTTCAGTATATCCTTTGTATCTTATCGTAATGTTTTGCCTCCTTAATCCATCACATCAATTTTAAAAATGTGTCTTCTTTAAAGCAACGTCCCATTACCTCCTGAAGACATCAGATCCTTCACAAGTCCAGGAAAATATTTCTTATGCCGGTCTTAACACAGAATCAATACATCACGTAGTTTTATAGCTTTGCTTATGGATGAATACTCTGAATAGATATTTTTAGATATCATAATCTCACATAAAATATGCAGAAGTATCTATCATTCAGTTCACAGAAATGAACATATGTAACATCGTTATTATATTCAACCTCCTTTAGGAAAGAGGACTGAGGTCTGCAAACCTATAATTTTCCTTTCTCCTTTTCAGGATTTGCCCTGCATATAATAACTAAGTGTAGCCCTGTGAGTATCTGAACATATCACTTGAACAGACTGATACTCTTTTTATCATGAATCCACCTTATTAATTTTCAAACATAAGTATTTGAGGTATTTATGGAACCAATGACCCATGTAATTTGCACCTGTAAAAGATCTCAAATATACTTTCCAGAAATGTTTCAATAAGGATTTCAGTAAAATGCATATAAAATATATTCTTGATTTGTTAGAAACTATATTGAATACATGGTATTTGAACATTTGAAAAATGGTAGCTTGGCCACTAAAGAAAGAAATAATGATATTTAATGTCTTGAGGATTTAACTTAATCTGTTAAGTTAAAAACAACATAGACTTAAGTTTAAAGAATTTGGATTCTACCCTTAACTACCTGTGTGACTACCCATAACTACCTTCAGGAAATTATTTAATAATTTTTTGACATATTTTCTTTATTTATGACATGAGAGGTTTATACCAGATGATCCCTAGGATACTCTCTAGATTTAAAATCTTGTGACTTTATAAAATTCAGCAAATATATGAATCCCACAAGATGTCCCAAGTGTTCTGAGTATTGGTATAAGGCAAAGGTACTAACTCAAGTACGATTTTGAATATATTTTATATTGAACATTATCTGAAGTAAAGATTTACAGGTGCAATTTTTTTATGCCAAATTCTATTTTTTTATTATTAGTTTCAAGTGTACAAAACATTGTAACAGTTAGACATTTATACCCCTCACAAAGTGATAACCTCCCCTCCCCCAATCTTCTACCCCTCTGACATCATATATAGCTGTTACATTTCCACTGACTCTATTCCTTATGCTGTGCTCCACATACTGTGACATTTTATATATATATAAATATATATATATTATATATATACATATAAATATATATAAATATAATATATATAATATTTGACATTCATTGTTATTCAGCTTCAACTTCAGGTGTACACTGCTGTGGTCAGGTACCTACACCATCCATACAGTTGTAATTATAAAGTTTAGCACATCAAGTGGTTTATTTAATTTTTGTGTGTGGGGAAGAAGTGGGGAGGAATCATCAAGAAAGAGGATCTTGCAATCTACATAATTTGTTCTCTAATCACATTTTTAAATTTGGGGATCATTATCCAAACATATTATATACATTGGTTATATAAATCCCCCATTTCACTTTATTTTGTCTACTATATATAACCTTGATTTATCACTTCTGTTTCAACCAAACCTATTTTATTTATATCAGTAAACATCAATGTCCTTAATCAATAAAGCTAATAGTATTTTCATAATTAAGAACAAATGCATAAAAATTGAAAAGAAAAATAGTATTTTTTAAATTCTTTTAATAATTTTCTTTCTATTTTGTCCACTCTTCATATTTTGAAGGTCATTGCAAGCTGAAATAAATTGGAGATAATTGGTTGTATTTATTTGGTAATAGCTTAGAGACTGTAGAAATTTAATGACATCACAACTACACGAGGTGTGACTAGTATGAATTACAATTTTCGAATTTGAGTGTGTTAAAAAAAAAGCCTAAAAAGAAATAAGGAATTTGCCAAAGCAATCATTCCAAAGGGATATCAAAGTTTCATGCTCTCCTTATGAGAGGTAATCTGCATGTAAATAAAGGCAGACTAGTCTGAACAGTCAAGAAGCTATCCCAAAGGCTTTGAGTACATTTATTACACTATAGCTAGGCAGGTAATAGATTGGAGCGTGACTATACACACTCTAATCTATTACCTGCCTAGCTATAGTAGGTAATTAGTTAGAAAGCTAATAACCCTTCTTCCAAGGTAACCTAGAAGTGTTATAGAAGACAGATTTGTATTGCTTATCCATTAAAGGAGGTTCATAATAAACTTTTAGAAATCCCCAAAATATTCTTTATAGTATTTTTTCTTTCATATTATCAGAGAAGATGAAGAGAGCCTAAATATTAAAAAATAAAGAATAAGTATGTAAATAAATGTTGTGTTAGTAGGTGGAGGAGAATCTGAATCTGTAAGACTTCCCTTAATACTGAATAATATAAAAGAAGGAAAAATAATCTGGACCATGGAGATATATAACAGGATATGGCTTGGCCCACAGAGAAGCCATTGGCAGGAAATAGTGAAGCAATAAAGAAACAATAGAGGAACATTCTTCAAAAAGGAAGAAAATAGCAACATGTGGATAAGGAGGTGGAGGCAGAGAAATGTATCAAGTAGAGGGAAAGGAAATTCAAAACTTCACCCCTCTAGGGACAGATGGGAGATTTGAGTGTTGGGAGAAAGTAGAAAATGGAAGATCTTTCAGCTTTGTACTTGTATGTTTAAGGCTAGCTGCCAATGGCTCTGAGCTATAATAGTTTTTTGGTAATCTACTTCTGTTCTTTTTCAGAATTGATCATAAGACTGGAAATATTAGAACAAAATTAGGTTGTAGAAAACTGAAGCCCAATACTAAAGAGAAAAATGTAATAAAAGAATCTATTCATCTTAGTCAAGAGAAATAAAAAGAAAAAAGCAAATACAAATTCAATAACTATGGCATGAAAGTACTCTCTGAGAAATCATAAAGGCAGTACAAAGACTGGATATTGGAAAACAATCTCCCTCTTTTGAAACAGGGAAGATACATTCCACAAGCCACAAGCCAGTAAGCATGACAGTAAATTAATATTTAAAAAACAAAACCAAAAACTACTGTGAGTGCCTACATTATAGGAAGAAGTGAGCAACTGACTTTGTATGGTCTCCGTAAAATCAATGATATAAAGCATATTATTATTATTTATTTCATAGCTTTTAATGTTTATAAAACTGTAGCTCTAAAAGATTAGACATTTAATAAATTTCATACAGCCAGTATGTGGCAAATCCTGACCTAGAATCTAGTTCTCTTGTCTCCTAATCCCATGCTTTCCACTCTTTCCACAACATACATCCTGACTTTGGAATATTAAGGTTGTAATATTGGAGATCCGAGGAATTGATAATGTTCTGTTTTCTTTAAATACGTTATAGGCTATGAATCAGTGACATATTGCTGTGTAACAAGCCAGCACAAAAATTAATGCTTTAAAATACTGACATTTATTAATCAGTGATACTTTGTATCTGCCATTTAGGTTGGGTTCAGCTATTCAGCTAACCTGGGGTTCCCTGCTAAATCTGTAGTCAGCAACAAGACAGAAGAGAGCTCTGTTTATTGGTATTTGCTGGTTTATGTCTTGGAAAACAGAGGTGGACTGGGCAACTGGGCCGTGATTTCTTGTCATCCAGGTGACTAGACTGGGCTTCTTCACAATTCTGCTTAGTATGGTTTCAAGAAACAAGAGGAAGCATCAATGAGCTCTTTCAGCTAAGCTGAGAACTGTACAATGGCACTCATTCTGAATTCTCTCAGGTGAAAATTCTCTCTGACAGGTGAAAAGTTAGATATCAATAAAATTTCATCTTGCCTTTCTCATATTATAAGAGAGGTTAAACTACTTTTCATATGTTAAGAGCCCATTTTATGAACTATCATTTCGCCATATTCTCTATTTTGTTTTTAGTTTTGTGCACATTGGTTTGTAGGTTTGAATTTGTAAGTAGTCTTTATATAATTGCTTAATGAGTTGAAAATATTCATAATTTCTAAAAGAATTTCTAAATTATTTTGTCTTAGTATATTTAAATATTGGTTCAATTTAAAATGTATTGTTTTAAGATGGGAAGAATGGTGTTTTACAACATTATTGACTATATTTCCCATATTGTATTTCACATCCCCATGACTATAACTTCTTAAATTATATAAATGCCTAGCCACTGTGCTATACACCTGAAACTAACATAAAATAATATTGAAAGTCGACTATAATTAAAAACTGTGTGGTGTATGTGTGTGTGTGTGTGTGTGTGTGTGGTCATAAGATGTAAAGTACAGCATAGGGAACATAATCAATAGTATTGTAAAAGCTATGTATGGTATCAGATGGATAGCAGACTAGTTGGGGTTATCATTTTGTGAGGTATGTAAATGTCTACTCACTATGTTGTTTTGTACTCCTGAAACTAGTAGTAATAGTAATAATAATAATAATAATGATAAAGCAGGAAAAAAAGATGTGAAAAACAGATCCAACTTTACTTTTTCACAATGTGACTTCCAGGTTTTAGCACAATTTACTCAATAATTTATATTTTACCATTAATTACTAGTATGACACTTATATAATACTTTACATTTTAATTAACATTTGGAACTTCATTAGTATTTTCTCCTGCATTCCATTGCTTGTTTAATTTACTCATTAACCCATACCAGAACATTAATTAAAAGTTGGATTAATATCTAATAGAATAAGTTGATCCTTGTTTTTATTTGTTTAATTTTTCGAAACTTACCTGATCTTACTTGCTAGTTCATCACCTAGCTTAGTATCAACCTGACTAAACTATTGTTTAGTTATTGTATCTGTATCTTATAGATATTTTTTTCTTGGGATTGCCTTAACTTTATAGGTTATTTTAGGGAGAAGTAACATTTTTATACTTTAACTCTTCCCAAAAGAAGTTATATTGTTACATTTGATCAAGATATTTTAATGTCTCACAAATACGTTAAAGTTATTTTATGTAAATATTTCACTATTCTTAGGCTTAGCCATAGGCTTTTCATTTCCTGTTCAGATTGTAAATGGGTCTTTTATTTCATTATATATTTTTAATGATTGCTGTTTTTACATATAAAAATAGATATTTATCACTTTTTTGATTCAGAAATGTTCATGACTACGTTTACTGCTTGTATTAGTATTTTCCCACTAGATCTCATGTGGTGTTCCAGGTGTGCAGTCATAACATATGAATAAAATGGTAATTTTCAACCTCTGTCGCAAATATCTTTTTTTAAACTAATATTCTACCATTATATCTCTTCTTAATATCTCATTTTGTGGTTATCATTCTCTATCTGTCCTTACTTTGAAACTATGGAGCATGATTTGTCTAATCTCAACACATTCTTTAGGCAATTCATCTTGTGATAGTTTATCTACCTTTTGCATGCATTCCTTTTCTTATGTTTATCAGCTCCAGTTTCATGATGGTTTACTTATGATTAGAATTCTTCTTTGAAAAGTATTAACTCAATAGGAGAAATGATAGAAACAACTAGAAAAAAGTTTAATATTAATTTTTGATATTGAGTTTCTTAAACATTTCCCCAGAGGATTTATTGCCCCCAAAGGAGCTTTCTCCTTAGTTTTTAGTGATTAGCAAGTTAGTGTGATTATTGAAGGGATTCAATTGTGATGATCTTGCAATCACTGCTGCTTCTCCTTGTTTTGTGCTGCCTTACCACTACCACTTGTCATGTAAAGGACTAGGCTACAGAAAATAAAACTGTAATGTTGATATAATTTCATCTTCAGGTCCACTCTCTATCTAACAAATTAATATATAACTCGATCTCCATGGACATACTTTCCTCCAACACACTTATTTTTTTTTTAATTATTATTTAACGGCATACCCTAACCACTAGATACATTCACTGGTATCAAAATTGATAGATGGAGTCCTCAAGGTGTAGCTACTTTACTTCTAGTAAAATGTGCACTGAACTCGATTAAGTTACATATACTTGTATGTTGTCGACATCCTCTTCATACACTTCCTAATTCATAGTACTGGGTTATTTTTCTTCATAGTTTGTGGTTTGGAATTCTGACTTTCTTTGCTTTATTAATACAGACTACTTTCCTTTATTTTCAGTATTTCATCAGTTTTAGAAAGTTTCAAGGATAGTAGCGAGGAGTATATTTGCCTTCATGCTGCCATCTTTATCAAATTGCCTTGAAGTGATTTCGATGACTCAGTGAAGCTTTATTAGACGTCTGATCATTTCGATATTTGCCTAAGATCTCTCAATTGAAATCCGTAACAAGCATCTAAACAGTTCTTTTTTACTTTCAGTTCTCAGCTCTATACTCAGGTCTTTGACAAGTTTTGCTATTGTCTTGCAGCATTGATAAAGCAATGCATATCTATTTTGCATTCTATGACTGGATTTTAGAAGTTATGGCATTACTACTTATCTCTTAATCAACTGCTATAAATAATGATATCAAATTCAAAGAAGTTCTCATTTTTCCCATAAACATTCTTTTAAAGTCCCTCTAATCATTAAAACCAAGTATATTTCCTCTAAAAAAATTCATGTTGTGTTTTAATTAGAATAACTTAAAATTAAAGAAAAAATGTACATTTCCAACAAAAATGAAAAATTATCAGAAATATTACAGTAAGAATAAAGCACAGTTATTTTGTATTTATCCTACATTATTGTAACTGATAGTTAAATTTAAAATGGTGTAATTTTCCCACAGCTGTCTCACAATACATTTTAAAGAGTAAAATCCTAAAAAATGTTATTTTCCCACTTTAAAGTCCCTTTCATCCTTATCTCCAAGAGAAATGCCAAGAAATGTTTTCTTTTAACTATGCTTACCTTTAATGTTCCTTAAATTGCCAATTTTGCAGTTTATAGAAATTAAAGCCACTTAAAGTATTCACTTTTAAACAAAATTTAATAAGACTCTTGTAACCACAGCAGGAAAAACGGAACAAACACTTAAGCAACTATGTTAAAAAGTCATTTATTTAAGCATTCATTTCCTCCGACATACAGGAAATGAAATGCAAACAAACTAACAAATATATACTTTTTTATCCTGTAGGACTCAGGAGTCTCTATATTCAGGAGAAAAGATGTTATTGCTCCTTTAGTGAGTTGAACAGGAAAATTTGAACTTATGAATAAAGAAATGTGTAAAAATGATGACACTATTCATTATATTTCTCAACATAAAGTGTCATAAAGTATAATGTAAATATTTTGTATCTTGAGCAGTATCTAATATACCGCAATGGCCCTAGAACTTGAAAAGGAATATTCAGAAAAAAAAATCTGTTTTTTCACTGATGTCTAAGTTTAGTATGATTAATTCAATTACTGTGAAATTATTTCTGAACTCTTGGAACTTTATTTTCCACTAAATTTCTCATTTTCTTTAAAGGAGACTGTTACATAAGCACTGTTAATAACAAAAATAACTCTGTTCCTTATTTCTGGAATGGGTGAAACAGTAAACAAAAATAAACCTATAAATTAGGTACTAGGCTAGTCATCAGCATTAATTTTCTTGTATTGAATTTTTTAACACTCCATTTAAAAATGTCCATGTTTACATTCTTCCCTTCTATATTCTTGTAATTCTTTGTTACTTAATCCAGGAATAAGGAATGAGGAATTAATGCATTTAATACACCAACACAGATATACAAATTATGCTTTTGAAAAATATTTGCAAATATGTTATATATCACTGAGTAAGTTCTCAATATTTATGTATAAATATGCGCTGTGTCTGTTTATGTGTGCATATTTATAATATGGCAAACATGGATATCAACTCTTTATTCTAAAAGATGATTTTAACTAGACAATAATGCAACTCAACTCAAAGTAAAAGCTATTGATTTTACTAGGTCTAAGCAAGACTCTTAATTATAAGATCATGCATTTTCAAAAAGTATGTTTAATAATTTATAAATTCCCCAACAACAAAGCATTAAAATAGGAAGTTGAATAACTAATGTTAAAATCAAGACATATTTAGGGATTTCTAGAAAAAAAATACAAATAGGCATAAGGGATTTATTATACGGCCATAAAGGTATAAAATATTCATATAATACTTAACTGGCAAATATAATTCTTCATAATAGGTCTATGACCTACAGAATGGAGGTCTAAACTTGAATATTCAAAAAAAATCTGGAGAACAAAATATATGTGCTTTATGGTTATCCCCTATGATGATTATGGAAAGTCATGGAGATTATATCTGAACCAGTCCCTAAAAGAATGGATAGAATTTCAACAGGCAGAGAAGAATGAATAAGTTATTTCAGGCTGAAAAAATAACAACAGTAAAAGGATTTGGGAGCAATAAAAACAGGGTAGTTACAGAAGACAGTGGAGGCTAAACGGCCCCAAATCTCAGTTGCAAAAAGCAGCCTGGAGATTAGAGTTAAGACCAAAGCAGAGGTGTTAGAGCTGAGATGACTGAAAGAATTGTGAAAGTGTTTAGCAATATTGAAGGTGGAATTTAATTTAAGGGTGAATAAAATTTGTTTTCATCAATGTCGTATTCAAGAAGCCAGAAGAGTACATACTTGAAAATGTCCAGATATTAGTAAGCAATTAAAATTTCACCTGCAAAAAAAAAAACATCAGCTATCTGCTTCTATGTTGTCATAAACAAGTCTCTCTATAAGATTACATTTTTTAAAATTATACATAATCATTTTTAACATTCAAAACCTAGATTTGACAGTAGTTTTCCTGAAAATGATACTTTTGCAGTTTGGTGAGCTGATGGGACAGGAGAAAAAAAAATCCAGATCAGAATTCTTGCTTGTGTAGACTGATAGATCTTAAGAAAAGCTGCCAAAGAGGAGAAATAGAAAATAGTCATAAGAAATGGAGGAGAATTAAGAGTGCATGTTGTGAAGTAAATCTGAAAAATTAATATCTGACTGGCTGAAATCAATACCTTCAAATGTTGTCATACCAATGAAGATTGTAGAAATTGGAGCTAGGTCATCAATGCCCTGTCATATGAAGTGTGTGATGAAGAAAGAGAAGTGATAAGCTTACTCCTTTTTTTCCAAAAAGTTTGGATGTGAAATAAATGGCAGTTCTAAGATGAAATTCTTCAGAAGAGAATAGGTCAGTAAAAATATCCATTTAGTCAGAGAAAATATGAGCGAGAATAATTCATCAGCCATCTTCATTAAGTGGCGCTTCAATGACCCGGAAGTTCACTTTATTTCAACCACCCTCTCCTATTGCGACACACTGTACTCCATCATCTCCCTGAACAGCTCGACTTCTTAAATGTTATATTCAAACTCATTCTCTTTGCTGAAAAACTCTTAGTTTTGTTCTCATTTCACTGACTCTTTGATCTCAAACAAAATGGACACTTTTAATTCTTATCTGTATATCAGATTTTTCCAATCCTCATTTTAAACCTCAGTCATTTAAGATATTCAGGGCAACACATTAGACAAAACCTGGACAATATTGTTGACTCCA
This sequence comes from Rhinolophus ferrumequinum, assembly GCF_004115265.2. Lineage (NCBI taxonomy): Eukaryota > Metazoa > Chordata > Mammalia > Chiroptera > Rhinolophidae > Rhinolophus > Rhinolophus ferrumequinum. The sequence goes on along the minus strand of NC_046286.1, from coordinate 70,134,285 downwards.
TGTTTCCCTTCTTTCAAATGCTTGTATTTATTTTTCTCCAGCTTCTACTCTGACAAGAACCATGTTATAGCTGATACTGCATGAATTTAATATTGGCTTTTTGTCAATATTGAAGAAAGAATTTGCATTTCAACACCATTGTGAGAGTGACAGTTGATTTAGAATGTTCTTCTAAAAGATTGTATAATAACTCTGCAAATTTAAACGAAGGTATACTTTTGACACCTTTATGTCTTAATGATATAAAATAGCTCTTGGCCAATTTGGAGGTATTTTTCTCATGTTAGATATAAGAGAAAAAAGGGTAATGCTCAAATGCAGGTGATGAGTTCACAGAGATCACTTAAGTTGACCAAAAGCTGTAGCCCTTTTTTGGCTTGAGCTTCCTGGTATTTCTATCAATATTCTAAAAAATATATAAATGTGCCATTTTATCCTAAAAGGTGAGAGAATTCATTGCCAACAGACTTGCACTACAAACAATATTAAAGAATTTTTTTTAGAAAGAAAGAATAGGAGACCAGATGGAATTCTCGATCTATAGAGAAAAAGGATGATCAACAGAATTTATAATATTGAATAAGAAAGTAAAAGAATGGGGTCAAATATATGGTGATGGAAGGAGAACTGACTCTGGGTGGTGAATACACAATGTGATATATAGATGATGTATTACCGAATTGTACACTTGAAATCCATGTAACTTTACTAACAACTGTCATCCCAATAAAGTTTAATTAAACAAAGAAAAAAAAAAGAAATTTTCTTAACTTCCAGATGTTAAAATTCATCAAATTATGTAATTTACATATGTGTAGCTTGTTATATCAACTATACCCTAAATATATCTGTTTAAACTGAAACATAACAGTAATACTCTCCACAAATAATAACAATTTATTGTAGGGTTTATAACAAATATACATGTAAAAACTAAGAGAATAATAACACAAAGATAGGAGGGGACAAATACAATTATATGTTTTTAAGTATCTTACATCATAAGTAAAAGGCAGTAATACCATTTGAAGACAGAGTGTGACAAGTTGAAGAAGTATATTATAAATACCAGAGCAAATGTTGAAATAAACTAAATTATAAGCCAATAATGGGGAGATATGAAAAAGGTAAAAAACTCAGTTTATTCTAAATAATGAATAAGGAACAAAAGAAAACAGAGATGAATAGGAAAAAAAAAACCACAAGTGATAGATTTAAATGCAACTATATCAATAATTATATTAAATGATAGTCATTAAATTACATTATCTTAAATTCAATTGTTACATTAAAGACAGCAATTGTCAGATTAGGGGAAAAAATCAAGTGGTACACATATTCAGGAAACACTTTAGATATAGATAATTTAAAATAAAATAAAATAAATCATATACCATACAAAACTACCCACTGAAATGTACAGTTTAAAAGAGTGAATTATACTATATGTAAACTATATTCAAAAATCCCTACGAGTGCTTATTTCTCAACTTTCTGCCAAAACAAGTAAAAATATTATATGGCTATCTTAAAAATATTACAGAAACATTTGGTAAAATTCAACAACCATTTATATTAAATACTCTCAGCAAACTAGGAAAAGAAGGGAAGTTTATTGATTTGGCAAACGGTATTTATAAAACACCTAACTCAATATTATATTTCTAGTGAAATATTGAACACCTTGATATATTGAACATAGGTTTACCATTATCATCATGTCTGTTAAATATTCTGTGGCAACTCTTAGCCAGTGTAATTTAAAAAAAAAAATGTCTCATTTATGGAAAGAAAGAAAACTCTCCATTCCCACATGAAATTGCTATCATAAGAAATAGTAAGTCATCATTCACAGAAAATACTAAGTAATGTCCAAACAATTGATAAAGAATAATAACTTAGAAAAGTTTTAGAATACCAGACCAATATAAGATAAATGAATTGCATTTCCAGTAGAAAAATATTGAAAAATAAAAAATTTAAAGGTATATCCTTTAGAATTACATCAAAATCAAGAAATAGTAATAAAATTAACAAAAAAGATGTACAATACCTCTCTACTGGAAAGTATATGACATTACTAAGAAAGTTTTAAAGTACTCAAATAAATGGAATATATATATATATATATATATATATATATATATATATATATATATATATACACACACACACACACATACACATGCCATGTTCATGGAGTGGAAGACTAAATATTTTTATTTCCATTATTTCTAAATTCATCCATGTAGTCTACACAATCTCAAAAATTCCAGCTAGCTATTACATAAGAATTGACAAAATGATTCTAAAATTTGTATGAAATTCAAAATACTGAGAAGATTCAAACAACTTTTATAATAAAAATAAAAGAATAGCTTTGGAGGATTTATGCCATCTAATTTCAAGAATCACCAAAAGATACAGTAATCAAAACCTGTTGGATTAGCCTAATGATGAACATAGTGATCTATGAAAGAGTCCAGAAACAGACTAAGACATTTATGATCCCCAAGACATTTCAAAGGAAAAATAGTAATTGTTTTCAACAAATGGTGTTGAACAAACTATATTCACTTTTTTTAAAAAAACCTAAAACTTTAATTGACACCATTCAAAAAATAACTCACAAGGACCCTTTATTAAGTAAAGATTTTATGAGGAACACAAAACATACTAATTATAACCTTGAACTATAAAACTTCATCATAATTGAAAACTTACATGTTCCAAAAGATACCTTTAAAAAGATGAAAATTGAAACCACAGACTGAGAGAAAATATTTGTAATACATATTTTTGACAAAAGATATGTATTCAGAGTCTCTTATAAATCAATTATAATAAAGCAAAAATTCAATACATAATAAGAAAAACACCCTCATTCATTTCAGAAATGAACATATACAAATAAACGATAGGCGTGTGAAGATATGTGCAACATCATCAGGCAATGATCTAGAAAATGAAAATGCAAACCACACTGGGATACTACTTTATACCTCCAGAATAGTAAATAATGAAAGAGACTGAAGATAACAAATTTTGCTGAGGATGTGGAGAAATTGGAATCCCCATACACTGCAGGTAGGGATGTAAATATTTAAAACTATTTTGGAAATTTCTTATACAGGTAAAGCTACACCTATTGTATCAATCTGCAGTTTTACTCTTAGGTATTTACACAGTGAAATGAAAATAAATGTCCCCAAAGGACCAATATACAAATGTTAATAGAAAAATTATTTATAACAGTAAAATCTAGAAGCCAAATATCAATAAATGAAAAGATTAATATGTATTCATATAATTAAGTACATTTTATCAATAAAAACATGGGTTATCATTGTCACACTTATCAACTAAGTAAACATAAGAAGCCAGACATACAAGAATGTATACTATGTTATTGAATTTATATCAAGTTCTAGAACAGGCAAAAAGATGATATGGTGATAAAAATCAGGTAAGTAATTCCCTGCATTGTGGGGGAGGGTTGACTGACTGCAAAGGTCATGAGGGAAATTTTAGGTGTGAGGCAAATGTTCTGTAAATTGATTGGCATCACTGTCGAAAATCATTTGACCACATATGCAAGGGTTCAGTTCTGGCTCTCTATCCTATTCCATTCATCTATGTATCTGTTTGTATGACCGTACCACACTGTTTTGATGACTGTAGCTTCGTAATAAATTTTAGAATCAGGAAATGTGAAACCTGAAAACTTGCTCTTCTTTTAAAAAAAGGTTTTGTCTATTTGGGGTCTCTAGAGATTCCATATGAATTTTAGGATTTTTTTTTTCCAAATCTGCAAAGAAATGTTTTGGAAATTTAATAAAGATTGAATTGAAAATGTAAACCACTTTGGGTAGTATTGACATCTTAACAATAATAAGTTTTCCAATTTATGAAGACTTCCAATCCATGAATGCAAAGATGGAATGCCCTTCCATTTATTTGTCTTTAATTACTTTCAGCAATATGTCATAGTTTTCAGCGTTTTCATAGTTTTCAGTTTAAGTATTTATTTTGTTCTTTTTGAGGCTATTGAGAATGTAATTGTTTCCTTAATTTCCTTTTTTGAATTGTTCATTGGATCATTATAATGATAAAATTCACAATTACATATTTAGCTGTAACTTTAAAATTTATGGCAATGTATCAAAGTATAAGAAATAGAAGCAGGAATAGAACAAAATTGAAATGGTAATATGGGGAAAGTTTATTTAATTTACCTTAGCACTTAACAGATAAAATTAAAAATAAAAGAGCAAAAGAATCATCACAATGATCAAATATGATCTGTGTCACCTATTTTTGTAAATAAGGTTTCAGTGAAATACATCCAAAATCATTTATTTGCAGAGTTGAGTAGTTACACCAGGGACCCTATAGCTCACAAAACCTAAAATATTTATTATAAATATATTTACAGAAAAGGTTTTCCAACCCTAATATACAAAATCAACCTACATTTCCATACAAAAGCAGCTTAAAGAAATAAACAATTAATTTGTCTCACATTCAATAAGTCTTACTTTTGGCTAGTAAAATCTTATTAAGTTGCAATTATTATTATCAGGACTCAAACTCGGTCCCACGTTTTGCTTATTTCTCCAGAACTGCTTCATAATACTGCTCCAAACTGCGAGGGAGTCAGTGATGTGAGATATTCTAGGCTGGGCATTTACCACTGAAAACATTTTGTTGTCAATAAGAAGAAAAGGGAGAATGGATATTTTAGGAGCAACTTGCAATTTACACTGTATCATATCATGTTGCACTCTCTAAATGCCACGGATCATGGAGTATTGTAAGAATGTATTGTACAAGACAAAAATTAAAATTTCAAAATCAAAATGCAAAATGTTTTGTTTGATTCTAATGCCATAAGAAAAGAAATTACTTATACTGGTCCAACCAAAAAAAGGTTACAAATATTTGTAAATTAAAAAAAACCACTAATTTCTTAAGTAAAACTTTGGTCAGAGAAGATGACAGCATTGCATTCCATGGCCAATTAAGAGAAAAAAACAATAACATGTTTCAAACATGGCATTTAAATTGTATTCAGATGAAAAAGTTGTAAATGAGTTATTATTATATATCAAAGACTGTACAATAAAACAGGCTGTAAAAGAAAATGAGTCTATCCAATCAAACTGGCAAAGGTTTACAGATGAGCAAAGGGAACCAGAATGAACATAGGTAAATGTAAAGAAAAATACTGATTTATAAAACATAAAAACAAGAGAATTTATAAATATTAAAGAATTTGGTGGGTTTGCTGTTGTTGTTCTCCTGATGCAATGAAAACCTGGGCTGATTTTTCAGGCACTGTGCTCCAGCACGGTCTACCAATTGCTTATATAGCCAGCATCTGCTCTGACTGCTGTCTGTGCTGTGGTGGTTATTTGAATATTATGAGTATAACTAATGTGAATATCCAAATGCTAATGAAGTTCAATATGAGACACTCATTGTTAACATAAAGGGGACCTAATTGTCCAATATAATTGAAGCAGACTCAATTGAATCGGAAATATTTAAACTGGTTTCCTCGCCTGACCACAACCCACATATCTTTAGGAAGCTATAGGAAGTTTATTCTTTAATTGAAGCGAAGTGGTTTAAAAACTTCCTGCCTGCCTGCCTGGTTACCTGCTTTCCTCCTTCCTTGTTTTCCTTCCTTTTTTCCTTTCTCTGGATCTCATGAAAGGCACTTATTTCTTCCTTGTTGGGAATGTAAAATAGATATTGTTCACATTTTTGATTCATGCCTGCTGGACATTGAGATATTGTGGATAGACTTTATATACTGTTGAGGTTGCAAAAATTTCTAGGAAGAATAAATGGATAGGGACCATGCAGTATATCACATGCTGTCAGAAAAGGTCAATACTTCAAGGCAAAGGCCAGGGAATGTTGATTTTTCTAAGTGGGGAGGGTAGAAATAGGAAGAAGTAATATATTGATAGACTATGTTGCATTAAAAATGGTTTTACAGTTTTTCTTCTCTGGTTTAAACTTGGTCAAAGCTAATATCAGAGTCACATGCTGAAAATAACTGAGCATTATAAAATCAATAAACAACACCTTCTTCAACCCAATCATTCTCTATTTCCTCTGTGCTAACCAGGGGTTGTAGAAGGACAGAACCACTCAATAAACATCTAATATGGCTAATCGGCAGACAAGGAGAAACAAAAGTACAAAACCTTAGGAACAAACAGAAGTGATTGCTGCAGTAATGGAAGACATCATAGTACAATAATTGTGAGAGAATACTAAGTGGGACACTGTGCTCATGAATTTGAAAACATCAATAAAGTGGATCATTTAGGAAAACAGAGAGAATAAAATCATCCACAAAAAGAAGAAAAAACAATAATGTGTAAAATTTGGGGGAAAGTTGGAGAATGATTCTCTAAAGCAAACTCACCCACATTAATTCATGACTCAGATCTTCCAAACTCTCACTAAAAGATAATTTTAGTAAAAGCTGAATGCAGGCCTTGAAATATACATTTTAATATATTTCATATAGGTCTTGCTTATTATTTGTTAATAGATTTTGTTATGAGTGTTAATCAAATTTTTTTCCATTGCTCTTACAAATTGGCTATTGTTTTCTCCAAAGTCACATGTTAAAATGTTCATGTTGATGAACTCTTATAGTTGAACACTCTGGTGGCAAGACGCAACTGCATTTATTCCTTATTTAAGAACTCCTTCTTTAACCCCAAATCATAAAGATGATGGTTTTATTATAACTATATTTAGGTTTCATCTTTTATATTAATTTCTCAATATCTAGAGTAGGTTTTTATGTATGGTCTTAAGAAAGAATAAAATTATATTTTTTCATGAATAACTAATCATTTCAGTATAACTTGTCATATAATTCATTCTTTCACAATTGATCTGTGATTTCAATTCTGATATGTGTGTATGTGTTCTGTTACATTTTGTTCCATTGTTGTATTTATCTATCCCTGGCACTAACTTAACTACAATAGGTTTTCAATGTAGTTAATGATTAAGAGCTCCAAACAGTGCAGATTTTTAAAAATTGCAATATAATTGACATAAAATATTGTGTAAGTTTAAGGTGTACAGATGTTCATTTGATACATTTATGTATTGCAATATGGTTACCACCATAGCTTTAACTAATGTCTTTGTCATGTCATGTAAGTACCATTTTTTTTGTGTGTATGTGTGTGTGTGTGTATGGCAAGAAAACTTAAGATCTGGTCTCTTAGCAATTTTGAAGTGTATAACACAGCACTGTTGACTGTAATCACTCTGCTGTGCATTAGAGCTCCAGAATTTACTCATTTTCTAGTTGCAAATTTGTACTCTTTAACAAATCTCCCCAGTTCCCTCACCTCCAGTTTTCTGGTACACAACTATTCTACTCTGTTTCTATCCCTACATATACATACAGTAAACTAATATTTTACAAGGCATTTAAAAATACTCAAAGATGAAAGGATAGTCTCTTTAACAAATAATGTTGGGAAAGTCAGATAATCACATGCAAAAACATGAAATAGTATCCCTGTCTTACACCACTCACAAAAATTAAATGGATTAAAGACTTAAAAATAAAGCCTGGTAACATAATACTCCTAGAAGAAAACATGGCAGTAAGCTCCTTAACACTGGTCTCGGCAATGATTTTTTTTGGATGACATCAAAAGCACAAATAACAAAAGCAAAAATCAACAAGTAGGACTACATCAAACTGAAAAGCTTCTGCACAGCAAAAGAAACAATCAACAAAATAAAAAGACAAACTACAGAATAGGAGAAAATATTTACAAACTACATATACGATAAGGGGTTAATATTTAAAATATGAAAAGAACTCATACAATTCAAAAGGAAAAACAATACAATTAAAAAAATAGAGGAACTGAGTACACATTTTTCCAAAGAACACATTCAAATTGTTAACAGGTGCATGAAAACATGCTCAACATCACTAATCATCAGGAAATGCAAATCAATAGCATAATGAGCTATCACCTCACACCTGTTAGAATGGCTATTATCAAGAAGATAAGAGAAAACACGTTTTGGCTGAGGGTATGGAGAAATGGAACCCCTGTGGACTCTTGGTGGGAATGTAAATTGGTGGAGCCTCTATGGATAACAGTATGGAAGTTTCAAAAACATTAAATACATGATCCAGCAATCCCACTTCTGGGTGTATATCCAAAAGAAATAAAAACAAGATATTAAAAAGACATATGCACCCCAAGTGTTTTACAGTGTTATTCACAATAACCATATATGGAAACAGCCTAAGTGTCCATCAATGGATGAATCGGTAAAGACAATCTGGTATATATCTATCCATCTCTATCTCTGTCTCTGTCTCTGTGCCTCTATCTGTGTCTCTGTCTCTGTTTCTATCTGTATCATCTATATCTATCTATGCCATCTATATCTGTCTACACACATAATGGAATGTTATTCAGCCATGAGCAAGAAGGAAACTGCCATTTGAAACAATATGGATGGATCTTGAGGGACATTATGCTAAGTGAAATAAGTCAGAGAGACTTATTTGTGTGATATCACTTATACAGAGGGTGCCAAAAAATGTATACACATTTTAAGAATGGAAATCCATTCCAATCAAAATTGTAATACTCAATGTATACTGATAACAAGAGATGAATATAAGTCACGTTTGACTTCTGCAATTACAAGAGGTGCTCAAAGTGTTTACCATCAGCATCCAAACACTTCTGATTATGGTGAACTACTGCTTGAGCAAAGTTGACCAAAGTGTCCACTTGTATTCATTTTTTTGGCACCCCTGGTATGTGAAATCTGAAAAAGCCAAACTCGTAGAAACTGTGGGTTTAAATCTTGTCTTTACAACTTGTCAGCTGTGTGACTATAAATATGCTATTTAGTTTCTATAAAATATAATTTGAAGATTTGACAAGGATTAGTTTCCTTTATATCTGTAAAAAAAGTTTAAAAATTGCATGACATGTAGCTAATTATGCTAATAATGATGTTGTCCTGATATTGAGTAGACATATATACTCTAGCTTGAGCTTATGAGGGAAAATTTAAATATCCTTGACCCTTTTTATTCTTATAAATTTTAGAATGTGGGTATTTTTTTTCAAACTCAAGAAATGACAAGTAAAAAATATATCCCTAAATACAAAAAAAAAATATATTCTTATTCAGTTAATTTTTTAATAGGAATATTCATGAAATATTTTGCAACAAGAACCTGGGACATCCTGTTCTGCTAAAATTATGTATGAAAATGCTATTGTTCTGTGATAATGTTTCTGTGTCAAAACTTACTTGGTACAGTTATCAACAGACATATTTCAAAGATAAGTGAGTGCACAAAGGTAATTGGAAAGATATCAATTATTTGAAAATGAAGACATGCATTGAATTAATCGTTCTATTCCGTATTTAGTACCACAGAGACAGTGAATCTAATATGGTCTGCTTTCTACTTATTTCCTACTCTACCAAGGAGGCTATGATAATGCTCTGAATCCCTCAATTTTAGTGTCAGTTCATCAATGTACAGTTACTCAAGTAATTATCTGTAGGTTCTTTTGGGAAAAGACAATGCTGTGGGGTTCAGGACCTGGAAATTGGGCAAGGTTTATGATGTTTTATTGTGATGACAGTTTTGATTTCTTATGATTATAACAGTTCATTAATTCCCTTGTTGCTGCCTGTTTTGCCCCTACAGATACTTTATTCAATTAATAATCTTCAGAATTATCTGGGTTAGGCCCATTGGCTCCCACTCTGACTTTACTACACATTAAAATTACAGCTATTTTGTTTTGGAAGTTAGTCCCTACCACCTGGCTTCTATTGTTTTAGGTTTCTATCATCCTTCTCAGTGAGGCTAGTTCTACGACAGCCTCTCCTACTATCCACTTTTACCTAAGTAGAGTCGGATTCTGGTGCTTCACTCACTAATGCATTCCTTCTAGCTTTGGTAACTGATATGTCACTTGGGCCTTTGGAACACAATTCTCTTCCAGGCCTTCTGCCCTTATATAGTATATCCTTCCTAGCCTGTCTACTTTCCTTAGCTTTCCAATTCCTTCCTTCACCATCTGCCCTGGCAGATACAGCATTTTGACCTCACTTACCATGGGTCATTGGTTGTTCCTGGTAGCAAGTATGCACCATCTCTTGGAAGTATTGTCATGCATTAAATCTTATACCTCAGGAGAATGGTCACAAATCAATAACTTCTCTATATACTGGTCCATTTGGACAAGAAATCTTGCTGTTTAAATTCCTGACACATTATTTGGGATTTCTGTATTTATGTCTAATAGAAAATCTTGGTGTGTAACTTTCCTGACTTGCAGAATCCTTGCTGGGTTTTGAAACTAGATAATGTTGGAATTTCAGAAGTGCAACTTATTTTTACACATCCTGAAAGTCTGTATAATATTTGTGTTAATTTTTCTTAAATACCTGTATAATTCAAATGTAAAAGCCATACTGACCTGGAGTTCACCTTTGTGGGAGGGTTTTTGTGTTTGTTTTGTTTTGTTTTTTAGTTTCAGGTGTACAATACAACATAGTGATTAAACATTTATATACTTCCCAAAGTGATAATCCTGATAAATCTAGTACCTATCTGACACTGTACATAGTTATTACAATATTATTGACTATATTCCCTATGCTGTACTTTATATCCCCGTGACTATTTTTTAAAATGATAGTTGACATTCAATATGATTTTATATTAGTTTCAGGTGTACAGTGTAGTGGTTAGACATTTATATAATTTATGAAGTGATCTCCCTAATTAGTGTAGTACCCACCTGGCACTACACACAGTTATTATCGTATTATTGACTATATTCCCTGTGCTGTACTTTACATCCCATGACTGCTTTGTAACCACCAATTTGTACTTCTTAATCCCTTCACCTTTCTCATGTGGGAGGGTTTGAATCACAAATTAATGTTTTTAATTGCCATTGGACAGTTTAGATTATCTTTTTCTTTTTTGTATAAGTCCATAAATTATGTTTTTCCAGATGTGTCCATTTAATCTAAATTATCAAATTGATTGGTTAAGGTATTTATTATTTTTCTAATTTCAGTTAAACCTATAGTGAAATCACACTTTTATTCATCATAGCAGTAATTCGTATTTCCTCTTTTTCTTACTCTTTTAGTGATTTATGACTTTTTTAAACTTTCAAAGGAATTGAAGTTTGGCTTCGATGTTTTCCCTGTTGTCCATTTGTTTTCTTTTTCACTGATTTCTGTTTTTATTTTCACTATTCACTCCCATTCACTTTCTTCAGGCTTGATTTTTTTCTAGCATCTTAAGATGAAAACACATCATTAATTTTCAGTTCATTTTATATTTTAATCTAGGAATTTAAGGCAAAATAAAGCAAAGCACTCTTTTAGCAACATCATACAACTTTTGATCTATTACATTTTCCTTTTCTAGAGTAATATTTCCTGATTTCCACTGTTATTTTTCTTTGAATCATGCATGATCTAGAATTATGATTGTTCAATTTTCAAGTAGTTGAAGATTTTCTAGTTTTCTTCTATTTATTGATTTCTAACTTCTTTCTTCTCTGGAAAGGAGGCAGACTCTTAATTATTTTGGTGCTTGGAAATATGTTGAGACTTTCTTTATAACCCAGAATATCATCAATATGCATACTCTCTTGTAGGAGTCTATATACATCCAGTTGGTCAAATTTGTTAATTGCATTTTTAGACCTTCTACAATATTTCCAGGTTTTTATTTTGTTTTGTTTTGTTTTGCCAGCTGCTTTCACTATTGCAAAATACAGACATAATTTTTTACTGTAACACTCGACTTGTTCTCTTTTCTTCTAGTAATGTCAAACTTCCTAATATGGATACGATTTCTAATTTCTTGAAATAGATACATAGCTAATTTTTTTCCCAGCCATTCCTCTTTTCACATTTAAGTCTCTAAATTTTATTATAAGCAGATTTGAATGCACCCATCAAATAGTGTTGTGTCATATTTATATTATTCAGCACAATTCATTTTTCCAATCTATGTTCTAATTTGACCCGTTATTGTAATTTTGTGTAATTTGTAAATACTTTTGGATTCTGTACTTGTCATATTGTTATTGACTTTTGGCTTTATTCCAGTGTGTCCAGAGGTCATACTGCAGATTATTTCAATTTCTTGAGATTCGTTTAAACTTGTTTATATGGCCAGTGTATGGTTAATTTTAATAAATAATCCAATGTGTACTTGTAAAAAAAAATGAATTATTCAGTTAGATATGTATACCTATATATCTACTTATATCAGTATCTATCTACTCTATCTACCTATTTATCTAACTAGGTATAGATATAAATAGGGATCAGTATCTATCTATCTATCTATCTATCTATACATATAAGCATATATATATATATATATATATACATATATATATATATATATATATTTGATTTGATTTTGTTAATCACCATATTTAAGCATTTCTTTTTTTCTTTTTTGCTTTGTTTTGTTTTTGGGGAGTCGGGTTTTTGGTCGGAGCATTTAATTGGTTTCTATTTGTCTTTAATTTTGAGTTATGGAGAACAATGTCTAAAGTCTTCTACCATGAATATGGAATTGCTATTTTTTATTTTAAATGTGTCAATATTTTCGTTATTTACTTTAAATCTATGTTACACTTTACTGGTAGAATCACTATAATAGTCACTTTCACTTTGTTAGTATTTTTATGGTATATCTTTTTGTATTCTTTATTTTCAATATTTCTCTATACTTATATTTAAGTTGTGCTATTACTGGCACATGAACGATTGTATTTTATCCATTCCAATGATCGTTTTTAATTGGAGTATTTGGTCTCTACATTTACTGAAGAAGCTCATATTTGTTTCAAATTTTTCATCTTTTATTTATATATGTCTCTTATTTTTCTTTTCTTTTACTTTTTTCTTTACATTTCTTTGATTTTTCTTTTCTTTTACTTTTTTCTTTACCTTTCTTTGTTCTCTTATTTGTTTTTGGATTAAAAAACGTATCTTGTCTTATTCTGTTTTTACTCTCTGTTAAATTGATATGTATAGATCCATTTTTATTCTTTTAAGAGTTATCATAGAGCCTATACTTTGCATAATCAATTTATTACAGTTTAATAAAAATAATCACTTTACCGTTTCTTAGTAAATACCAGATCACTGCAATTTCATTTATCACTCTTTGATGGTTTTATGTACTTTGCCATTTAATTTTACATTTATAAATTTCAATATATATTATTAACTATAATAATAATTATAATTATGTTCATCCAATGTTAATTCATATTTATCCATATGATATAACATTATATTTTTCTTAATTTTATTCTGCATTTTCACAGACAATACATAACATACTTCTGCCTGGAGAATTCTTCACTAAATATCTGTTAATAAAAGTTTGCTTGGAATAAATTCTCTTGGTTTTCATTTGTTTGAAAACATCTTTAATTTAATGTTTTAAAGAGGTAATTCCATTGCAGATAGAATTATGTCTTTTCAGTTATTTTCTTTCAGCACTTTCAATGCCATCTGAATACTAATCAGCCATAAAAAGAAAGGAATTACTGATACATACTATAATACAGATCATTTTTTTAATATCATTCTGGTTTAAAAGAAAACACAAAAGGCCACATACTTTATGATCCGATTATATGAAATATCCATAATACTCTATAGATACAGAGAGCAGATTAGCAGAATAGCAGAAAAAGATAGGTTTCTTGGGATTAGGGGAGAGGAGGAAATGGGAAGTGACTGTCTACTGGGTACAGGCTTTTATTTTAGGGTGATAAAATGTTCTGCAGCTAGATAGTAATGATGGTTGCACAAAATTGGGAATGTACTAAATGCCACTGAATTGTAAAATTTAAAATGGTTAACACGATAAATTATATGTTATGTATATTTTCCCACAATAAAATATGTGCTAAATAATAGATGTTTTGTTCTCATTTTTCCATTTTTTAATTAAAATAGTAGTTGTCAAATTATTGCTGCTTATTCACACTTAATATTACTTTTTTCTTTGCTGTTTATAAGGCTTCATCTTTATATTTGGTTTACAAAATCTTACTATTATTTGCACAGGTGTGAGTTTCTTTGTATTGATCTTGTCTGAAGTTTCAAAACTTCTTCAACTTGTGGCTTCATGTATTTTAACTCTTGAAAAATTGTTGTTTAATTTTATTCCACAAATCTAGCTTCTGCTCCATAATCATCTCCTGTTCTTTGCCTCTAATTTTACATATTGTGGAAATTTTCACCATGTCCTTATAGTCCATATATATTTACTCCCTTTCATTGCTTTAGTCTTTATTTTATAATTATCTTTCTTCCAGTTCTTTCCAGCTATGTCCATATGATAATCTGAAGTCGATTTTTGAATTCTTAATATCTAATATTACGTTTTTCATTTTTAGAATTTCTACCTAATTCTTTTTTATACATATTATAGATTTAATTTTTGGTGAAATTCACCATCTTGTATCTATTCTCTTGAACATATTCTAAAAAATTTTTCTAAGTATATATCTAATTGTTTCAGGATCTAAATCGCATGTTGGTCTGTGTCTCATTTATTTCCTTTTTAGACATTCATTCCTCTCTTTTTTAGTTTTTTAATGTTATATTATATGTAAAGATAAATGTTCTACATGCTGTAATACTCCTTCAGAGATGATTCATTTGCTTTCACCAGGCAGTTAAAATAGGAGCAGTTATTTTTGTTCTAATCAGAGATTAAGATCATTACGCCACGTTTCCATCTCTGTTAGGGTTGATCTATTTCTAGTATACTTCACTCAATGGACATCTCGAAAGCCTTTCATGTGCCTTAACTGTAAGCCAAGTATAGATAACAGGCCTCTCCCATAATAGTCCCTAAGCATTAATTTTTGTGTTTACAGATCAATAAAACTGGCTAAAGCTCTGCTCAACCTTTTATCTTTTTGTCACAACTTTCTGCTTGGGTTTTTAGACCTCTCATTTTCTTCAGGTTAAACATCAGCAGACACCACATAATGTCAGCCCACTTCTCTTCAGTTACTTTTTACCCAGTGCTTTTGTCTCAATTCCTGCATGCTTGGGTAATTCTATCTTCCATTGTTTTTTTGGTTTTCTTTAGGACAGTGAAACTCAGAGTTTTGAGGTGCCTCTTTTGGCTCAGTCATTGGCCTAGCACCACAATGTAATGAGTGAATACATCAAAGCAGAAAAGTGGCAGAGGATGTTATTTTCTCCACAATGCATTTTCCTTTATTTGGTATATTTTATACTCAAATCTTGTATATTCTAGATGTTCTCGGATACCTTCGACACAGGTTTCAGTGTTATAAAAACTGATCCAAGATAGCCAAAAATACATTTTTAAGTTGTTTTTTAAATATGGAAATTTTTTGAGGTAAAAATTATGATGTATTCTTTTTCAAGAGATTTGTGTTAGTCTCTACCATGTGGCATAAACAATTTTCAGTTTATTTCTCAGATTGGAATTACCCACATCTAGTAGATGATGTAAATTTGAAATCCAAACCCACAAGGAGCCACCTTCTTTCCTTTGATAGATTTTTTTTTTTTTTTAAGACTGCAATTTCACTAAAGCTATAGTTCTATTCTGGCTTCATATGATGTTCTCAATTCTTAATACACACCTTACATGGTCCCAGTGCCTCATCTATAGGCCCCTATGTTAACTTGAACATTCTGGAATCTTGATTACCAAAGTCCATCAGTGTAAGCATGTGTTCATTGGCTGGCATGCTACACCTTACTGAACTTGAAGTGCTTTTGATTTGCCAAGTCTCATTCAGTTATTCCTATCGTTGGGCATTTGAAGAAGTCCTTCTAATCTGAATTACATGTCATCCTGAATTTTCTTTCTTTCTTTCTTCTCTCTCTCTGTCTCTCTGTCTCTCTCTCTGTCTCTCTCTCTGTCTCTCTCTCTGTCTCTCTCTCTCTCTCTGTTTCTCTCTCTTTCTCTTGCCTTCTTCCCTTACTTCCTACACATTTATAAACTCAATGTAATTTTTCTGAGACACTCCAATCAACCTTATATGCTTTCTAGAGCACTGATGCAACCCACAACCAAAAATAAAGTTTTGGTTTTGTGAGTACAGGAATAATACCTAATACTGGTTCCTCAGCCTTGTATATGGTTGTACAAATTTATCCCTGTGTTATTATCCTCTAGCACCAGAACCCAATCGAATTTATTTTTCTGGTAGAGGCACATTATTCCAGTATTTTGTCTTGTGTTTATAGTGACAAAGAATTTTAATAATTGTTTTGTTTCTGACAGACAAATCTTTGGTGACTCATTTCAGCAACAGTAGCTGGGCAATGAATTTAAGTTATAAAGGCTTCTTTGACAAGTGCTTAATATCTCCATCCAGAAGTTCTCTAATTTCTTAATAATTGCACTGTTTATGAATGTTGAATAAAATTGATCTCTAGATTGCAATTCCATGAGAAATATTTTAATTGATTTTTTTTAACTTTAGAGAAAGTATGTAGTCTTGCCTAGCTCTGTTTTTCTAATAATTTCCTAATAGTTTTCTATTATGATTCTGATCACAAAGCAGTCTCTCCTGGATGTATGATTTTGTCAGTGTGTTCCAAAGCCCATATGGTTTCATTGGTCAAGTTGTCTTCCTTTGTCTAACAGTCTGGCTGTCATGGAAATATTTGCTATTGTAGGGTAAGGCTTTTAACAGTAGATGCCACCAGTACTTGCACAGTACTCTGGCATAAAAATTAAAGGAAAGGTCTTTTAGAACAGATTCACTTCTGCAAAAAGCCAGTTCTCTCAGAGAAAGTCACTACAATTACATTTTTGTTATTCCTTTCACATATAGCACAACTGTTCCCCCAAACATCTCCTTTGTTTTTTGCAAGTTCCTGAACTCTACCTCACATCCAAATGATCCCCACCCCACCTTTTTTTCTGAATAAATTTTATTCTCTTTAGAGAGTATTCCTTTGTAGTTTTCCAGTGTAAATCAATCTAGCATTTCTGGCCTTGATTTCTTAGTTTTTACCCATCACTGTGATCTGATTAAGGAAAAAATAAAAGCCACATCCAGCAAAAACAAATGCTATTTTAGTTTGTTGGCAAGTATAAAAGACTTTATATAATCACCTAGAAGTCTGTAGTATCACACACACATGCATGCACACACACACACACACACACACACACACACACACCTCATAAATATCCAGATTTTTTGAAGTCTGAGCAGTTCAGTATTCTTATATTTTGTAGAGAAAGCTTTCATTACCAAATTAACTGCTAAAATAATGACTATAAAATATTTGTCTGGACTTTTGTACTTCTTATATTTTTAAATCAATACCTTGATTAACAAATTAATAAAAACTCAGATAATTACTGTATCACCAATTGTTTACAAGCATGACAAATATAAATTTAGGAAACAAAACCAATTAATATGCCAAAACATTAACATCTTCCCCTTGGTCCGGCTACATGGTTGAGAATGAGGTTAATGTCATTTTTTTCAACCAGATGGCAATTAGGGATTTGGGGGCCATTAAAATGTGTTGTTTAAGATCCTATATTTTATTTTTCAGTTTAATTTTCACCTTCTTGTTCAAAATAGTTTTGGACAGAGCTACTATGCAGGCTTCTTAATATGTTTATCTATATGGAAGCTTCTCTAAGCACATAATTCAGGGAGGGGAAGATGCAGGCATTTGCCATTTTTAACTTTTTTGTTTTATTGTGATTATTATATTTATGGTCAAGTCAAACTATATATAAATTAAAATTATTTTTCTTCAAAATATTCATTTTATCTTAAATATCTATATTATGTTTATTGCCTCATGCAATTATTACTTAAATATTTATTTCCAAAGATACATGCTTATTCTCACTTTCCCACTCAGTAATGAAGCACATCTTTGCTTATCTGACAATTTTTAGATTTACTTACTCTGTATTATAAAATAGTAAAGTTGTAATTGGAATATTATGTTCAACGAAAATAAAGAGTAAGGGTTTATTATAACATGTAGAATATAGTAGTTTTATGTAGGCCAACAATCCCAATGTCAACAACTAGAACTACGGTCAATGCTTACATTTTTATAAGCATCAAAGAACTGGAAAATAACTTGGACTAGACAGTCTAAAGTATAAGAATGGGGACAAGCATTTGGAGCATGTGCTGCTGTTTCCTACTCTGTGCACTGTAAGTGGTTCGTTCATGACAGGGAGTTTTATAGGCAAGGAGTTCCCTTTTGCTTGAGTTCAGTTTGCAGAATGTTCTGTTTCTTGATCTGGGTACTTATTACATCCTTGCCTTCAGTTTTCGAAAATTCACTGAGCTCTGCATTTATGTACTTTCATTTCCTTGTGCATTTTATACTTCAATTGAAGAATTTAAAAAAAATAAATGAAGAATAGCATCAAAATACACAAAGTAGAAATTTTTGTAATTTTATGATAGCCGGAACTCACTGAGTTGAGAAATAGAACACAGCATAATTTAATGGTGTTTGTAAATAACATTTGATTGACTCTAATTGTGACATGATTTGAATGCATTCATGAGTGTCGCTGTTTAATTTTCAGCAATCAAAATTGTTTAAAAATACTGTTTGCATAGTGATAAGTTCAAGAATTTATAAAGCCAGCTGCTTGGACCTTTAGATTTACTAATGAACATAACATTGTAGCTTGTTTAATCCAGCAGACCAGCATCTCTCACTAAGCATGTGATGTTACACTGAGAGTAATCTGCCCTCTACTCTGATTGTGCTCTTGGTTGAGCACAGCTTTATTTCCTACTAGAAAGATTTTCGTAGCATATGGTGCTTTCCTCACTAGATTTTTTAACATACAACACAAGATTGAAAACAATGATATGGATATATTGGATTTATTTATTTGCTTTATGTGTATTTGTAAAGGAAAGTTAAACTATTTCAAAGGCTGTAATTATTACATAGAGGAAATGGCATTTAACAGAAAATAAGTAAGAAGGAATCTCAGGAGTCACACAAAGCCAACAGAGTGTGAGAAATGTAAACAATGTGCTGATACACTTGGCTTCTATAACAATTCCTGGGACATATTAGGCACTCAATAAACACTTTTTGAATTGCAGGAATATCTTTTTTCAATGAAAAAATTTTCTCTAAATAGTTGAGTAAAATTAAACTTTACAAAAGCACACATATGTGTTCTGCCTTTGAGATAATCTTGGCATATTACTGTATTCCTACCAATGTATATACTAAATTGAAAGGCCCAGTTTATGTTAAAAGCTTAAGCCACAAGTTTGTTCATCACAGTATTAATTATAAAATAGGAATTACCTATACATCAACAAATGATGGTTAATGAAATATATTTATTGAATTATACCAGGGGTGCCAAAAAATGTATACAAGTCGACACTTTGGTCAACGTTGCTCAAGCAGTAGTTTGCCATAATCAGAAGTGTCTGGACGCTGATAGTAACCACTTTGAGTACCTCTTGTAATTACAGAAGTCAAACGTGCCTTGTACTCATCCTTTATTATCCGTATATATTGAGTATTACAATTTTAATAGTTTTTTTCTTTCTTAAAATGTGTATATATTTTTTTGGCCCTCTGTATATACTCTAGTGAATGATATCAGAGGATTTATAATAAAATAAATGTTTTTAACTTTTAATATATTCATTTATTTGTACTATCTAGAAGTATTGCAGCATAGTCATTAAAAGCTTAGCGTTTTTATTTTATAATTAGATAATATGAATGAAGCATCATCATACCCAGTACAAAGTAAGTGCAATGTAAGTATTGCTATTATATGTGTTTTATATATTTTTTACAACACATTGATACTGTTCTAGAAAAACGAAATACCTTATATTAAATTATTATTTTGTTTAGGTTTTCATGGACACGGAAGAGTTCTTTATATGATGCTTAATGAAAATGTATGTTAGAAAATTATTCATTATATGATTTAACTGCATATAAAATATAGAAATATAAACTAAGAAAAACAAGAAAACATTAATGTCCACCACGGGTTTTTTGAATTACAGATTCTGTCTACTTTTTTCTCTTCCCAATTTTGATATTTTACCAAGAAATGCCACACCAATGAACTTAGTTATCAAAAAACATGATAATCAACGTGCCCCTTTGTAAAAAAAATGTAAATATTGAGGCAGATTTGATGAGTCTATGCTTGTGACGGCATAGTGTAAAAGCAGTTCTCACATTTTGTCATCTAGGCTCAGATCTTAGCTTTACCACTTTTTAGATGTTTGATTCTTATCTTTTCATGTCCTTAAGGCTAAGAACGTTTTTGCAAACTAATGATCCTTGATATTCAACACACACACACACATACACACACACACACAGCTTTATTGGGGTGATATAATCTAGAAGCCAAGTTATTTTTTTCTCAGACTTATCCCAATTTTAAAACCTCAAGTCCCAAATCAGAAGCTCTAGCTTTCTTAGCAATGCATCATTTTCTGCTCCAAGGATCCTGGAAGTAGCCCATACCAGTCATCAACTTTCCTCACACCCAGGACAGCCTAAATAGGCAGTCTAAACAAGCCTGAATTCTCAACCAAGGCTGTGAAGACCATTGACAAAGGCTTACTATATTCACTAAAACAAAAGTGAGAATACGCTCTCTATGCTCTTGTTTCTCAGGATTCATGAATAAAATCATTACAAACCAGTATTTAATTCAGTCTTTCTCTGTGTCAGACAGTCTCTAACAAGGATAATTGCAAATCAATTTCTAATATAATTAATTAAAGAATCCAAAGGAAATACTCATATTGAGATATTGAAGCAGGGAGAACTACATACCATCAAAATCTTCATGTAATGGAGACATAGATCAAGGGACTGCTTCTCAGGCAGGGCAGTATACAACAGGGCCAGAAGTCTAACCAGAAACACCTTCATCTGACTTCTCCCATGCAATCTGAACGACCTTATTTGTTAGTGAGTCAAGCTAGGCACAGTGTATGAAACATCCTACCTCTACCTCTTTTGCAGCACACAGCATGTTTTGCCAAATGCATAACTTCTGCTTGTAAAAGATTAGCGCTAGGTCCTGGTTGTAGCTCTTGTACCTGGAATAGGGTTATATCCTCCACATAGTCCTGAAAAGAACTAGTTCACCCTGATATTGGGCCTGATTAGCAATTTTCTCAAGTGTCAACCTCTAACTGAAGGGGTGTATACAAAGTGTGTTGATTACGGAGATTTCTTCTTTATTTTCCCCTCTTCTTTTTTAACTGCTCCTTTTGGGCATTTCAACATTTACCTAATTTTTAGTCATTCCATTTCTCCATAAGGAAAAGCTGGAGAAGACAGAATAGAGAATGGATAAAACCTGCAACCATTCATTTCCTCATCTGTTAAAATAAAAAAGTATATATACCAATGAAATAGGTGGATACAACTTACAAAAACAACAAATTTAGATTATATGTGGACTTTCTTTATCTACATCATTCCTCTTTTCCAGTAGTGTAAATAATTAAATATTTATTTCTGCTCCCTCATCCTGCTCTTGCCACTTTTTTTTTTCCTTGCCATGAGTTGTCTTTTTAAGAGTAGAATTTCCTCTGTGTATATTATCTGTGAACAGGCACAGATGCTTTCACAGTCTCAATTAAAGGAAGTAGTGAAGGTGATGGTAAAAGAACCAGGCAAAGAGCCATGGGGTTTTTATGCAACTACAATCATTTGAAAGAAGGCAAATAATTTTTAAAGTTTTTAAATAATTTCTATAGAAAAGCACCAGAATCAGTGGCATATTCAATAATTGTATAATCTGTTAAAGCTTTGGGCCCTTGGTTAAAAAGGAAGGATCATCATTAAAAATACTATTTTTAGTTTTAAATGTTTATTGTATTAGGAGAAGTTAATTCTCCCTAAGCTAGTCCTCTGAAGAATTTGACCAATCCATTAAGTTCATCCTAATGTTGTCCTATAACTTCTCTTTGGAGAACTGCAATGTGGCTGGTTTATTCTGGGAAGCAAAGTAACAGTGCTAATGAGAATTGTTGGAAACAATGAACTGCAATCAAATATTAATAAGCCTTTAATCCAAGAGCATTATTTATGCCCATTTTATATCTCTTGTGAGTAGGAGAAACAGGCAGACTGTCCGTGTTATGAATCTATATATATGCTCATCTAATGATACTAAAAACTCACATGAAGATTTTTTGAATAATATAATTGTTTTGATCTGATATATTGTTAGTGTATGAGGGGAGAAATTGACATCTGCAAGAAAATCTGTCTAACTAATCCTGACTTACTTAGGCTCTAAATGTGCTAATTCAGTCCCCAGTCTTCGTTTATGTCCAGGTAAGCTGTGGCAATAATTGAACTGTTTAATACAGTTGGTCCTGATATACAGTGGTTCAACATTTGAGTTTTTTACTTTAAAATTCACTAGAAACCATGCTTTTTTGAATTTTGATCTTTTCTTTGGTTAGCAACATGTGGTTACATACACTTATGATGCCCGGCAGCGGCAGGGAGATGATTTTGCCCAACTGGAGGCTAACGTAAGTGTTCTGAGCACATTTAAGATGGGCGAGGCTAACCTATTATGGTCAGCAGATTAAGTGTATTTTCAACTTACAACATTTTCAACTTATGATTTTATCAGAAGTATCCTCATTGTAAGTCAAGGAGCATCTGTACTAATGTAACAGTGAGTGAATAATTGAAAGTTTCAGTCAGGAGAAAAGTTAATTAGGTTTTTGTTATTGAATAGTATCAGTTTCACAAATTATACAGGTACATAATTATTTCAGAATTCGTATTTTCTCCTGTGTGTCCATTTATTTTTGCTTTAGATCAGAGGTCATAGAATTAAAGAATCTCTTAGAGCAAAGAATATACCATGCGGTGGGGGGGGGGGGTGTTTTCTCAAACAACAAGCTCTAAAGTGTTTTCAGTGGCTTGAAACTTTAACTGAGGGTAAAAAATACACGAGAGAAATACAGCAATGAATAAAATTAATAATTCAAAAAGACCATTAGGAGAATCATTTCTTTCATGAAGAAAAAAACAGACATTTCTAATGAGATAAAACTTTCATCTATGTATCATGTCCTTTTACATTTTTCTAGACTTTGGTTTTGAAAGTTTCATTTTAACATTGACACACTCTTTGATTGCTTAATCAGCCACATATCTTGTCAATGAAGACAAGTTATGATTGGTGCACCAAGAAGTGTCTGTTATGCTTGTGAGACACTTCTATTTTTATGTTATTATCTTAAATAGACATTGCACATTACTTGCTGTGATCAGAGGTAGAGCATACATACTACATATGGAATTATGGGTAAGAAATTCTGCTACAAAAAAAGGATTCCAAGTTATCTTAGGGTAATTTAATAATTTGAAAAATACGTATGCATTTGCCTACCTCTGCCAGATTTGGCTGAGTTCATTGGCAATAACACTCGCAACAAATAAGCCAAACTAGAACTTCCACCTACTTAAATTTACTCTGGACTTACGCGGAGTTAATTCCACATTAAATCACCAAAGATTACAAGCCACAGGAACTTAAAAGATCAATAGCCCTATGTGAACCAGATAATGCCTTGGATCATATACCACTTATTTGCAGAAGTAGAGTCAAGTTCTCATATCAGGTAGGATAAGTTTGGGGGCAGAAGAAGGGGATAGAGTAGATCTATAAGATCGACTTGGGGGTAAAACAGCTCATGAATATGTGCAAACTTTTGACAATTTTTATAAGTATCTCAAGAACTAACCAGGAGGTTTCAATTAAGTTTTAAAGAGACTGCTGCCTTTACACTGTTCTTATAATGCAGTGCTCTTCAATAGTGTTTAAGAGTTACTACGAGGTTTGTGTATAATATTGAATCCTACGTCCTCAGCCACAGAGGTTATTACTTAATTGACCTAGAGTTAGGCCCAAAAATGGCATTTTTACAAGCTCTCTGGGTGTTTTTAAAAACAAGTATGCTAACATTTTGCCCTTAAAAGATATATTGAACAGATTATAAGTCTGGAATATGTGCCCAAGGAGAAAGCAGCGACTGCTTTTGCTCCCCACCTTGCTATGCCCAGTTTCTTTTCTCCATGTTTACAAGAAGGCTAAAAATATGTTTCATGTAGTTTGACATAGACAGATCACACTCAAAAAATGATGGTGTCACTTCAGTAGTTGAAGCCAGAATATACTAGAGATGATTCTTCTGAACTATATAAAGATTAGAGAAGGCCGTTGACAGAAAAATGCCCTCATCTTTGTATATTTTGCCTGCTTGATCCTAAGAGCAACAGAAGTCTACCTTGATCTGGTTCTACAGTCACCAAAGAAAGACTAACTCCTGCAGAAAAATTATTAACTGGAGAGTGAATAGTGGCATAAGAACATGAATTTGTTTAACGTTAGTTTTACTATAAGCCTGTATAGTCATAGTTAGGCATGTCTTAAAACATTTTCTACATTCATAGTTCAACATGATTGGCTACCAATGCTCTAGTAGTAATTGTCATCCAAATATGGACATGCAAGTTTGCAACTGCTGAACTATGAAAGTTGAACAATTAAGTTCATAAACTCATCCTAGAAAAAGTGCTACATACCACACTGCTGAATATCATTCCGTTCACCTTCGATGTACTACCATTTGGGAAGTTACACACTGATGTTAGCACCTAGCCCACCTTTCAAAGCAATTTTGGAACTCTTTTTCTGGAATGGCCGTCAGAGCTGGTGTCATATAACCCTTGATGTCCTGAATGTCATCAAAATATCTTCCTTTCAATATTTCCTTTATCTTCAGGTAAATAAAGAAAGAAGTCATTGGTCACCATATCAGGTGAGTAGGGAGGGTGTTCCAATACAGTTATTTGTTTACTGGCTAAAAACTTCCTCACAGACAATGTCGTTGAGCTGGTGCATTGTCATGATGCAAGAGCCATGAAATATTGGCAAAAAGTTCAGGTTGTTTTTATCTAACTTTTTCATGTAGCCTTTTCAGCACTTCCAAATAGTAAAATTGGTTAACTGTTTGTCCAGTTGGTACAAATTCATAATGAATAATCCGTCTGATATCAAAAACATTTAGCCAGATTGTTGCAACAAGTTTGCAAACTTAATTGACACACACCATATATGCTTAGGGTAAGTTTGCAAATGAACTGTCCAGAATCAAGGTGATATTTTCCAAGAATAGTCCTCCAAAGAAAAGTCATGGGTTTTGTAAAACCCATGTTTAGAGAAAAAAACTACAGAATTGAATCCATATATTAGAAAATAAGAAAGATCTAAATTCAATAATCTGTTTCCTCTATAGAAAATTAGAAGAGCAAGTTAAATAAAAAGTAAGCAGAAGAAAATAAATAATACAATTTGAAGCAGAAATCAATAAACTAAAAACAGATGATGTCATAAAAAGGGCGGCGTGAGGTGAGCTTCTTGAAATCTCCCTTGGAATTTACAACAAATTGAACAACTATAACTCACAAAGGACATCCTGCACAGCAGACAGACAAGACTAAGGGGCCCATCTAAAGGTGGGTAAATTGCACGAGCAGTGGAGGAGGTAAGGGAGAACTGCAGAGATGGGGCGCACAGGCGCAGGATGCAGACCTAGTTCAGTGCTTCGAGCTCGCTGCATTCCGGTACTATCACAACTGTGGGAGAGGGAAGAACTCGGACAGCTAGAGCTCTGCTTATGGCCCACAGGGCTGAGGGGACAGTATATAACATGGCTGAATCCAACACTCACAGCAGAGACCTTGGAGCAAAGACTGAGGGAAGAAGGCTGAAAACGGTGGTTTAAGCCCTCACTGCCACAGAGAACGGAAGCCTTAGGCACTGAGACTAGCCGACCTCTCCCTACCCTCGCAGAGCTCACCCCACCCCCACCTGCCCAGTGCTAGAAGTGGAACAGTAGCAGTGTAAGATAAAAAGAACAGAATATTTGCAGTTTTGGGAACTCTGTTCCACAAACACTGACTCACAGCCCAAGTAGTTCTAGCAAAGGGGAGGGAGCTGGGGAAGCACGATTGGCTATGGTGGTGGTCCCCGCCATTGCTCTGGGACATCTCTAACAATCCACCCCATCCCTGTCCCCATTTATCTGGGTAGATCCCTGCAGGAGTAAACAGAGCTGCTGAAACACAGAGGCTCTGAATCTGGTGTAGGAAGAGTTTTGGAAGTTCAGAAGTTCTCCACATCCTCCCACGGAGGCGGTGCCCTATAACCTAGGTGAACTGTTCACAGAGGAGAAGCCGCCTTCCAGGGAATCCCCCTATTGTGTGAGAAGCCGGAAGAGTGCAGAGAAAACATAACATTACAGTCTGAGAGAAAATAAAAGGCTGCAGTCATAGAGAAAATAAAACATTCTACCAACACCTACTGGAAAACAAAAGAAAGACCTCTTTCGACCAACCTGTTACAG
This sequence comes from Rhinolophus ferrumequinum, assembly GCF_004115265.2. Lineage (NCBI taxonomy): Eukaryota > Metazoa > Chordata > Mammalia > Chiroptera > Rhinolophidae > Rhinolophus > Rhinolophus ferrumequinum. Next base: position 70,107,733 of record NC_046286.1, on the reverse strand, counting down.
AACCCACTCCTATAGATGTCTAGGAAGAGAAATAATAAGTCATTAATTGCCATGAATAACCAAGATAACAGGACAGTTCAGAAACAAAATGAAAAGTCTCCAGAAAATGAACTTAAAGACAAGAAAATATGTGACTTAAATGACAGAATTCAAGACTGCATTTCTTAAAAAAACTCAACAAGATGCAAGAAAACACAGACAGGCAGTTTAAAGAACTCAGAAACACAACAAAGAAAAAATGAACACTTTACCAAAGAGATTGAAATTTTAAAAAAGAACCAAATAGAATTTCTGGAGATTAAGAACTCAATAAAAGAAATGAAAAATGAAATAACCAGCTTAGGTAGTAGAGTTGACCAGATGGAGGAAAGAATCAGTGACATTGAAGATAGAAACCTGGAAATGACACATTGGAACAAGAAAGAGACATCAGACTTAAAAGAAATGAAAGAACTCTACAAGAATTTTCTGACTCCATCAGAAAGAGCAATATAAGAATAATGGGCATACCAGAAGGAGAAGAAAGAGAGAAGGAAACAGAGAGTATATTCAAACAAATAGTCGATGAAAACTTCCCAAACTTGTAGAAAGAAATGGATCCCTGAATCCAAGAAGGAAAAAGAACACCTAATTACCTCAACCTCAACAGGCCTTCTCCAAGGCACATTGTATTGAAGCTGTCTAAAATCAATGACAAAGAAAGAATCCTCAAGGCAGCTAGGGAAAAGAAGACGGTAACCTATAAAGGAAAGCCCATTAGATTGTCATCAGATTTTTCAGCAGAAACTCTACAAGCCAGGAGGGAGTGGAACCAAATATTCAAACTATTTATGAGCCAAGAATAATATATCCAACAAAGATATCCTTTAGATATGAGGAGGAATAAAGACTTTTCCAGACATACAGAAGCCGAGGGAATTTTCTAACACACGACCTGCACTACAAGAAATACCAAAGGAGGCTATTCGACCACCATAATTAGGGACAATTTGTGGCAACCAAAACATAAAAGGGAGGAGAATAAAGGCCTAAACTGGAATATGGGAATGGAGAGGGTAAGCATACTGGAGAAAATGGGATACTCTAAATATCAAACTTTCTTTTATATGAACTTAATGGTAACCACTCAAAAAAAAAAAAAAGTCCAGAACTGAAATATATAATGTTATAAAAGAAGACACAGAGGGGGGAAAATCATAGAATACCACCACACAGAAATAATAGACAAACAAAAAACAATGAAACAATGGAGAGACAGTCTTACCAGAAAACCAAAGATAGAACGACAGGAAATCCTCACATATCAATAATCAACCTAAATGTAAAATGGACTGAACTTACCAATAGAAAGCCACAGAGTAGCAGATTGAATAAAAACTAAATCCAAACATATGCTGCCTCTAAGAGACATCTCAGCTACAAGGACAAACATAGACTCAGAGTAAAAGGGCGGAAATTGACACTCCAAGCAAATGGTATCCAGAGAATATCACGTGTAGTACTGATATCATACTGATACCATACTGATATCAGATGAACCTGACTTCAGGATAAAAAAAGGTAACAAGAGACAAAGATGGACATTTCATAATGATAAAGAGGACTATACAACAAGAAGACATAACAGTCGTCAATATTTATGCCTCCTATTAGAGAACACCAAAACACACCAGGCAACTAGTAACAGAACTAAAGAGAGAAACGGACCAAAACCCAATTATAGTAGGGGACCTAAATACATCATCGACAACTATGGATAGATCATCCAAACAGAAAATAAATACAGAAATAGCAGCTCTAAATGACACATTAGATGAAATGAACATAATTGACATTTATAGAGCACTTCATCCTAGAACACCAGACTATACTTTTTCTTTCTAGTGTACATAGAACATTCTCAGGGTAGACCATATATTGGGACATAATACTAGCCTCAGCAAATTTAAGATTTAAATCATACCAAGCATATTCCCGGATCAGAAGCCTTTGAAATTGGCTGTCAACTGCAAAAAGAAAGCAGGAAAAACCACAAATATGTGGAGACTAAACAACATATTTTTAAAGAATGACAGGATCAAAGAAGAAATAAGAGGCAAGCTCATAAGATACAAAGAAACAAATGAAAATGAAAATACATCCTACCAAAATTTTTGCGATGCAGTGAAAGCAGTTTTAAGAGGGAAATTTATATCATTACAGGCCTATCTCAAGAAACAAGAAAAATCCCAAATAAATAACCTCATGTTACACCTTAAAGAACTAGAAAAAGAAGAATAAGTGAAACCCAAGGTCAGCAGAAGAAAGGAAATAACAAAAATCAGAGCAGAACTAAATGAAATAGAGAACAAAAAGACAATAGAAAAAAATAATGTGACAAAGAGCAGGTTCTTTGAAAAGATTAACAAAATTGACAAACCCTTGGCTGGACTCACTAAAAGGAGAAAAGACACTAATAAACAAAATCAGAAATGAAAGAGAGGAAGTTATCATGGATGCCACAGAAATACATCCAAGAATACTATGAAGGACTATATGCCACCAAATTTAATAACCTAGAAGAAATGGACAAGTTCCTAGAAAAATATAGCCTTCGTAGGCTGAATCACGAAGAATTAGAAAATCTAAATAGACAAATCACCAATAAGAAAATTGAATCGGTCATCCAAAACCTTTTCAAAAGCAAAAGTCCGGGATCAGATCTTCGCTAGTGAATTCTACCAAACCTTCAAAGAGGATCTAATACCTGTCCTACTCAAACTCTTTCAAAAAATTGAAGAACGGACAATACTCCCTAACTCAATTGTTGAGGCCAACATTACCCTGATACCAAAACCTGGTAAGGATAACACACAAAAAAAAACCTACAGACCAATATCTCTGATGAATACAGATGCAAAAATCCTAAACAAAATTCTAGCAAATCGACTACAACAATACATTAAAAAGATCATTCATCACAACCAAGTGGGGTTCATCCCCAGGGCACAAGGATGGTTCAACATCCACAAATCCATCAATGTGATACATCACATAAACAAAATAAAGGACAAAAATCATATGATTATATCAATTGATGCAGAAAAAGCATTTGACAAGATACAACATCCATTTATGATTAAAGCACTTAATAAATAGGTATAGAAGGAAAATACCTTAACATAGTAAAGGCCATATATGACAAACCATCAGCTAATATCATAATTAACAGTGAAAAACTGAAGCCATTTTTTCTATGTTCAGGAACATGACAGGGCTGTCCCCTATCACCTCTGTTGGAAGTCCTCGCCAGAGAAACTTTCCAGGCAAGAGAAAGAAATAAAAGGCATCCAAATTGGGAATAAAGAAGTTAAATTATCACTCTTTGCAGATGACAGGATGCTATATATAGAAAACCCTAAAGACTCCACCAAAAAGCTATTAGAAACAATCAATGATGAAGAAGACACAAAAAAATGGAAAGATTTTCCATGCTCATGGATTGGAAGAATCAACACAGTTAAAATGACCGTATTATCCAAAGCAATATACAGATTTAATGCAATCCCCACCAAAATACCAGTGATATATTTTAAAGAAATAAACCAAAAAATCATTATATTTGTATGGAACCACAAAAGACTTCAAATAGCCAAAGCAATCCTGAGTAAAAAGAGCAATGCTGGAGTTATCACACTCCCTGACTTTAGCTTGTACTACAGGGATACAATAATCAAAACAGCATGGTATTGACAGAAAAACAGACACGTCGACCAAAGGAATAGAATTCAGAACCCAGAAATAAAACCACATAAATATGGACAGATAATTTTTGACAAAGAAGCTAAAAACATACAATGGAGGAAAGACAGTCTCTGCAATAAATGGTGCTGGGAGAATTGGATAGCCACGTGCAAAAGAATGAAACTGGACTGCTATCTGTCACTATGTACCAAAATTAATTCAAAATGGATCAAAGACCTAAGCATAAGACCTGAAACAATAAATTACAGAAAAGAATACATAGGTACTAAACTTGTGGACCTTGGGTTCAAAGAGGATTTTATGAATTTGACTACAAAGGAAAGGAAACTAAAAGCTGAAATAGATGCATGGGACTACATCAAACCTGAAAGTACAGCAAAAGAAACCATCGACAGAATAAAGTTGCAAACAACTGAATGGGAGAAGATTTTTGCAAACAGTGTCTCCGATAAGGGGCTAATATCCAAAATATAGAAGGAACTCATACAACTCAACAACAAAAAACCAAACAACCAAATTGAAAAATGTGCAGAGGACCTGAGGAGACATTTCTCCAAAGAGGACATAGAAATGGCAAATAGACATATGAAAAAATGCTCAATATCACTAAACATCCGAGAAATGCAAATAAAATCCACAATGAGATATCACCTCACCCCAGTCAGGATGGCTATCCTCAACAAGACAAATAGTAACAAGTGTTGGAGAGGCTGTGGAGAAAAAGGAACCCTCATATACTGTTGGTGGGAATGCAGACTGGTGCAGCTGCTATGGAAGGCAGTGTGGAGGTTCCTCAAAAATTACGAATAGAATTACCATATGACCCAGCAATTCCTCTCCTGGGTATCTACCCAAAAAATCTGAAAACATTTATACATAAAGACACGTGTGCTCCAATGTTCATTGCAGCTTTGTTTACAGTGGCCAAGACATGGAAACAACCAAAATGTCCTTCGATAGATGAATGGATAAAAAAGTTGTGGTATATATACACAATGGAATACTATTTAGCGGTAAGAAAAGATGAAATAGGACCATTTGTGATAACATGGATGGATCTTGAGATTATAATGCTAAGCGAAATAAGTCAGACAGAAAAAGTAGAGAACCATATGATTTCACTGATATGTGGTATATAAACTGAAAACAACAAAAGAAGACAAGCAACTGAAAGAACAAAAACTCATAGACACAAACAATAGTTTAGCGATTACCAGACGGTAAGGGGGAAGGGAGAGTGGGGCTCTAGAAGAGGGTAAAGGGAATCTAATCTAGGTGATGGAAAGAGAACTGACTCTGGGTGGTGAACACAACAATATGAGATATAGATAATGTATTACAGAATTGTACACCTGAAATCGATGTAACTTTACTAACAATTGTTGCCCCAATAAACTTTAAAGAAAGAAAAAAAAAGAAAGCAATGTCATTAATAAACTATAGACCTGAACAAGTACATCACAAAGATGATATACAGATGGAAAATAATCATATGAAAAAATACTCCACATCTTATGCCAGTCATGAATTGTCAGTCAAAACAATAGGTATCAGTATACATCTATTTGAATGGCCAAAATCTGGAAAACTGACAGCATCAAATGCTTGTGAGGATGAGGACCAACAGGAACTCTCATTTATTGCTGGTGGGAAGGCAAAATGGTATAGACAATTTGGAAGACAATTTGGCAATTTCTTACAAAACTAATCACACTCTTACCATATGATCAAGGAGCATCCAAGATGCTGAAAACTTACGTCTACACAGAAACTGTCACATAGATATTTATAGCAGCCATATTCATAATTACCAAAACTTGAAAACAACCAAGATGTCCTTCAGTAGGTGATTGAATAGGTAAACTGTGGTACAACCAAGCAATAGGACATTATTCAGTGGTAAAAAATGAGCTTCCAAGCTATAAAAAGACATGAAGGAATCTTAAATACATATTACTAAGAAAAGAAGCCAATCTGAAAATACTACACAATGTATAATTCCAACTATATCACTTCCTGGAAAAGGCCAAACTATGGAGACAGTAAAAAGATCAGGAGTTTCCAGGGAGGAGGGAAGGATGAGTAGGCAGAGCACGGAGGATGTTTAGGGCAGCAAAACTATTTTATTTTATACTTCAGTGGTGAATACATGTTGTTAAACATGTGTCAAAACCCATAAAAGTACACCAAGAGTGAACACTAATGTCAACCATGGACTTTGGGTGATCATGAAGTATCCAAGTTCAGCATTTGTAATAAATGTACCACTGTTACAGAATATTCATAGTGGGGGAGGTGGTGGGCACACGGGATATATGGACACTCTCTGTACTTTCTGCTCAGTTTTATTTTGAACACAAAACTGCTCTAAAATTTTTCTCTCTTTTTTTTAAAGACAAACTATGTTATATAATAATCATTAATGGCAAAACAAAGAAACAAACTGAAACACAACAAACAATTTTATTAAGGAAGTTTTTGTATTGCATATACTCCACAATTTATAAATAGAAAAGTGATTCATATGACTCACAATGTTCTTTAAAACTGTAAGTTAAAACCGAATCCTAACCAAAGTTTCTTACCCATTACTCAAAAACAAAAAAGCTTTGTCAGGGAGACTTATGCTATCTTTTCGTGATAAGCATAACAGCAGAAACTATTCCAGGCCGTTGGACACAGACTTTAGCCGAGATGTTCATATGAACAAAATTTTGACTTCCTGCAGATGAAATAACTACTATAACGTGATAGTCACTTTGGAGTAAAGTACAACTGTCTCATAAAAGGTGCTGATTAATACCCATTACATTTCACCAGTTTTCACTTAGAGATAAACACACTTATATTAGGATAATCTCTCCATACTGGAGAATGCAGCTTCAAGTAAATATACCTCAAATCATTGCATCTTATGAAGTAAAAATATTGAAAAGCATTCTGTTATTCATGGTCCTGGAACACACTTTAAAAAAGCTTGTAAACAAAAAAATTACAGGACAAGTAATAATTTCTTGGACTATCTTATGTCCTGGCACACTCATTTATGGTTCCTGACTATGATTTTTGGAGAGAAAAGATACATAGTTATTAACACGCCCTAGGGACACAGTGTAACAAGATCAACTGTAACTCTATGAGTATAGTCATTCTAAATGACAAAAGCAAAACAGCAGTTTGGTTATTTATTATTATTATAAATATAGAGGAAGAGAATTTTGCTAAGTATTACTTTAACCACATGTGTTGTTATGAATCAAACTTTCATTTTAATATTTAGTATATTTCTGCATACGAAGTTTATACAGCTAAGTTACAACTGCCAGAGGAACAAATGTATAATGACACAGACACATGTGATACTCAATAGAGTTTTCTAATCTGATAATTAACACTGTGAAGCAACAAACCAAAGCAGATGGAATAGATAGAGAGAGAAAAAGAAAAAAAAGAGATGGACCAAAAAAAAAAAAAAAAAAAGTACTGCTTTACCCTAGTAATAAGTGCTACAACAAAGGTCAAGTGAAAGAATTCAGGAAAACAGTTGACAGGTAATTAGCAGTCCTGGAAAATCGTTAAAACAAGGAAACCCCTCTTTATTTCTTCATAACTTTATAAAATTGTGCTAGTCATTGTTTATTTCCATTACACATTGTCATTTTGAAGGTGGTTTATGTTTGCAAAGTTGTTTTTAACACTTAAAAATAAGGTGAATGAAATATGTGTGCTTCTAGGAAACAAAACTACTCCACTCTGCTTTACTTTAGAGCTATTGTTTACTTCATAACTACAAAAGCTGCATTTTATCCACAGGTGACAAGAAACTGTTACCCAGCTGTGTCCAGTCTGCCAGTCGACTGGGTGCTCTGGGTGCCCTCTGAAAATAGATATGGGCACGACATATTTTCCAAGCCCTCATAGGAGGTTGGCCCTTAGGTGATCTCACCATCATATCAGCTCCACACGTAAATCTACCCCTAAAACACAAATATACATGCACACTCAGAAGGAAAACAAAACAAAAGAAGCGCACACTCAAATACAATATGAAGTCAGAGCCTGAAGCCAGGAGCAACGGAAAAATGGGAACCAGAGTACGGTTCAACAGAAAAGTGCTGATCTGATTTGAGTCTTGGCTCAATGTGAACTCAGATGCCTGCACTGAGACAGAATCCTTAAGGGGACTGAAGGTGTTTCTGGTCAGTCACTCTTCCTGGTCAGTCACTTCAGGACAAAGCAAAAGCAATCCTGGAGAAAATCTGGCCAAATTTAGGCCTGCAGCACTCCTCCAGATGAAGATGAGTAATGAGCTGCTTACATACACATTAATCATTTGACTTGCTTATCGCTCTTTCCGGTAACGCAGACCTCCATTATGGGATTATTTTTCTATTTCTGTAATATATCCTAGAGAATTGCCTCAGTACAGGCCTTTTATGCTGGTATTTCAATTCATAATTTTTCTTGGAAGGTAATATTTCTGGGAATTTAAAGGCAGGTTGAGAGTCATTTTCCCTCAATGATTTGCAGGTATTATTCCACTATATTTCTATTACTTTATCTCTATTCAGCTGTGTTTCATTGTTTATCTAATACGTTTTTCATTTCATCAATTATATTTTTTTAATTTCTAGAACTTCAATTACATGTTTTTTTCTTTCTCAAGCTTATGTATCCATTCCTGGAAATTCCTTTATCTATAACTCTATGAAGACTTATCTGTTGCTTGTCTTGCCTTCTACTCTGATTAAAAACTTTGGGTATGAATCCAGACAAATATTATATTAAAAAGACTGATGGTGACACTGATTAAGGTGATGATGAACTAGGATTATTTGCTCTATCAAATTATATTTTCACGCTGTAGTAATTATAATAGAGTGGAACTGGGCAGAACTAAACAGAAAAACTGAGGAGAACACAGGTCCTAGAAAATGACCCATACATAAATGAAAATTTGACACATGGAAAAAGGTGGTACTGCAGAGCAGTGAGCAAAGGAGAGACTATAAAATGATCTGGCTGTTTGGTTATATCTGTGAAAAAACAAGAATGTGATAGTGCATTAGTTTGCTAGGGCTACCAAAACAAAATGCAAGAGACAGGGCAGCCTCAAAAACAGAAATTATTTTTTTTCACCCTTTTGGAGTCTATCACAAAATCTAGATGTTGGCAGGCTTGGTTTATTCTGAGTCTTCTTTCCTTGCCTTACAGGTGGCCACTTTCTCATTGTTTTCTCACATGGTCTTTCCTCTGTTGCATGAGCATGCCTGGTGTCTCTTTGTTCAAATTTCCTTTTTATAAGAATACCTGTAGTACTGGATTAGGGCCCAACCTAATGAACTCATTTTAATTTCATCATATTTTTAAAGGTTCTATCTCCAATACTTCAGTCACATTCTGAAGTATTTGGGGTTATCACTTCAATATATGAATTTGAGGGGACACAATTCGGTCCAGAACAGATAACTTACATAGAAATTAATTAAAGTCAGAATGTAAGAGTGAAAACCACAAACTGGGAGAAGACATTTCCAATATTTATAATCTCTAAAAGGCTGAGATAATAAAAACATTTAGTCAAAATTAAAATAATCAACCTAAGAAGTATTATGAAATTTCCCATTGCACTACTATGTGGATTTTATTTTACAAGATTAGTAATTTCAAGAGTAGTATATACACACAGTTGATAGACTTGAAGAGATTGCAGCTTTATGATTATAGAAATATTCTGTAATTAATATATCAATTAATACAGAAAGATTCACAGAATTAATCACTGAAGATTAGAGATAAATTGCAAAGATGATTTAAAGAGGAAGATGTTGCTGAACTTCATTTAAAATATACTAGTCCCTTTGGGCTGAGTTGATCAATACACCATCTCTACCCCTTCATGTCCATTAACATAGGTCAGTGACTTTTGATTTTCATCATAATAATGATGATAAACTATTAAAATATTGAAACTTAATTTAAAAATGGTTTTGATGATAACCATTACTTGCCATTCAATTTTAATGTCTACTGTTATCTTCTCATATATATTTTTCTTGGTGTCTTTATGACTTTCATTGTAAATTAACAACAACAAAAAGTATATATGTAGTGTTCATCACTGTTATGTGAGGACCAGATGACATTAGAACATTATATATGAATAAATGTCTTCCAACAGTTCAACTAGATATCTCATCAGACTTTACATGGCAACAGAGATATGCTAAACTCAGAATCAGCTGTGCAATATTATCAATACACAAATCACACCATGAACAATTCTGTTTCAACAAAATGTCAACTCGCATATCAAATTAAACCTTTTGATTAGCATGCCACTGATTTTTTAGTTTTGCTTGTATTTAACTTACAAATTTGGTTTTGGTTGTGCAGTTTATGGTTGTACATATTTATAGTTTATATTTGTACATATTTAAGAAACACTACAATAAAAATAACTTAAATAACTCTTAGGATATATAAACAGTTTTTTAAATAGTATTTATCCATACTCTTGAGAAATAATTTTATATTTTACATTTCATTTTATATCTTCATTTCCTTTCTAAGAAATGAAGCTATCTAAGAAATAAAATATTTCTCTTACAGGGAGGCAACGTTAGTAAGATAATGTCTCAGGTCACTTTCTTCTTCACAATTTTGACTCTGAAAATTGGCCCAGAAGGGTCCAGATATTCAGACATTTTAATTTACCACCATTTTTAACTTAGAAGAAATTTTAACGTACCAAGTATTTTCTATTTTTAGTTACTTTATATTGAATCTTTTATTTTGGATGACCATACATTTGTCATAATTTAAAAAGACTTTGAATGTATGAGTGAATGAATTTCTGTTACATAAGCCATAAATACACAGTAAAGATACTTTAGAAATAATGTTACCAGAAGAATCAATCTTCACAACTGTAGGATCCCTCTAGAATAACATTTTTTACTAGGGGATAATTTTCCTTTAAACAAACTTTGAATGTGTTTCTTGAGCCCTTAAGGTAAATTGAAAGATTTATTGACCACTAGAAATAAATGAAATTTGAAGTTAATTCACTTTACTCTAAAAAATTATTCTCATTATTCAAGTCCTAACATTGTCATTAGAAATAGTTGGAAGTTATCTGATTTAATTATAAATTGCTCATATATAAATAGCATTAAAAAAAAGTATCATTCTTCTTCGAAAAATGCATTAACACATTATAATACAGAATTGAAATAGATATCTAAAAACAAAATCATAGGGCTATGGAATAATATGCTGTAACATAACTACTTAATTAAGGATTTGTTAGAATTGAATAGGCATATTGATTTTGCAAAGATAGACTAACATTTTCTCTGAGTCTCAATGCATGGGTATTTATACAAGTCAACATTTGAACTTAAAAAAAATAACTCTCAAGTAGATATTAATTATATACTTACATAGTACTGTAATATAAGTACAACAAAATTCATGTGACAAGTCATAGGGTCTATAATGGGGAGATCTTGGGCACTAAAATAAGGAAAACACAGATCCCAATTTCAGCTACTAGACTTACTGTATGTTTCACTTTTGATTGGCCCCAAACTTATTTGAACATCAGTTTCCTCATCTACAAAATATGTAAAATAAAGTTTTCATCATAAGTGATTGCAAGAATTAAATGATATACTATATGTAAGAATCCTAGCCTATAGTAAAGTTCATAATAGTACCATAATTATTGTTCCTACCATGTCTGCAATTATCCTTCCATAATTAAATGCAAGTTAATAAGTATTTTTTATGTTTGAATTTCTGATATAATCTCCGGTATGGGGAAACTGTTGAAAAATGTTGTTGAATGAACATGCATTGTCAACTTACTGCCTAGGCTTTCAGTTCTCAATAACTGCCACAGAAAGGCAATAGAATTTTGATTAGACAACTGTTTAAACATATGCAAGTTTTATATTGAATGTTTTACATATAGGAAAATTATACTTGGAAATTTGAATTTTTCCATTTCAGGAAAATCATTACATAGTGATGCACAGCAGCTACAATTGATTCAACTTACATGCATTAAATCAATTCATAATCCACGGTACTAAAATGTAACTATAATGTCATTTAATGTCTGTATACATGTTTGTAATTTACAAGATGTTTTCACGTACAGTAACTCATAAGGTCAGAGAAACATGTTATATTAAACATTATTAGAAAGGAGAGAAAAAACAAATTTTGTTTTTTGCCACAGATTTTATAGTAGTTGCTATTTGGTGCTAAGAATATACTTCTTTTCTTATGTGGTATTATAAATTCATATTTTATCTAATAGATAATATGATAATAATAGAAATTCATTAATTGTATCTTCGAATAACAAGTTTTATAGCCAACTACAAAATATGTAATTTAATCCAAATTCAGTTTGATATACTTCTGTAAGCATTTCAAACAAATACATACAATAAACTCTGTATTGTAAAAAAAAAAATTGTAAGGAGGAATAATCATTAATTTTACTTCACATTATAAGAAAGGATCTTTGTGGTCAGTATAATTTGAAATTACTAGAGTAATTCAAGTGATACACATTTCACCATTTTATATTGCAATCTCTTAAAATATAGTTGTTTTCATAGTTTACTTCAATAAAAATAAAAAGAAACATATCAAAAACAAAATATAAATATTAATTATACAGTGAAGGTGTAGCCATGCTAAGGTGTAATAATTTGAAGTTTTACATATTCAAACACTTAAAAAGGGAAATAGCATCAGTATCTACATAGAAATTTCATTTAACACACACGCGCACACACACACACACACACACACACACACACACACCAGAAAAAAAAAAGAAAAGAAACTAAATAACATAAACTATTAAATATTAAGATAGTGGTTAGACACGTGGGCAGTAGAGACTGGTAAGGGACAGGAAAAGGTTTCTATTGTATTGCTAGTGTTATGTTTTTTGACCTGTGTGTTATTACGTGGATATGTTCAATTTATGACAATTTATCTAGCTTTACATTTATACCTTCTCTTCTATATTCTTATTATATTTTAATACCAGCTTTAAAAAATAAAGGTGTTATTTTTTAATTCAAAGGCAAGCAAAGAATTTATATGACAATAAAGATCTGTCATATGTATAATAGGAGTCTTTAGGAAAGAATTTCGAAGTAAGAATAGAAAGAAAACACTAAAAATTATAATTTGAGGAAATATTTTTGAGTAGCAAAACAAAGTTACCAATTCAAAGAACATACCATATTCCTGTGAGAGAATCAATCCAGAATTACCAACACTGAAACATATCCTCAAAAAATCAATAGAAGTTTTAAAAAATTAACAGTAAATAAAAACATGAGGCAGACAAATAAAAATACCAAGTCAAAACATAGAATAGGGGACAGAAAAGCAGATCATCACTTTTCAACCTCAGTTCTTTAGGCCAGAAAAATGTGGATTAAATGATCTAAGACATCCAAAGAAAGAAAATATGAACTAAGGATATTATATTTGCCAACAGATTTTCAAAAGTAAACGTTATAAAAAAGTTACATGAATGTGAAATAACTCAGGAAATATTGTATAAATCTATTTAAAGGTACATCTAATAAAATATGCATCTTATTTGAAGAATCTACTAGAGTACAAGCTTCAGGAAACCAAAATAACTAGAAATAAAAATCAACATAAAGACTAGTGGTGAGTATTATGTGCATGACTAAAACTAAATGTGAATTGTAAAGAAAAACATATTGTCTTTAATCCTAGTATTGCTGATAGTTGGAGGAGTTCCTGTGAAATTTACCAGGATAATTAATTTGGCATTAAATTGGTAACACTTAGACATGTGTATCCCCCACTACTGGCCCAACACGCTTGAGGAGGCAGAGAAACAAAGAATGATTACCTTAATATTTAACAAAATTAGAATTACAACTGATTTTCAAAAGAAATAATAAGTACCTACAAACACTGAGATATCTTTAAAGTGCTTTAAAAATAACTTTGAACATATAATTTTATACCCATCAAACTATCTTATAAAAATGAAAATATATTTCCAGCTTGGAATATGATGAAGCACCCTGCAGAACACTAGTGCCTCACCTAATAACTAGAAAAAACATATTAAGTAACACCAATAATAACAATAAACATTTATTTAAAGTTATGAGATAACTAATGAAGCAACCAGAACAAGAAGAGCAAAATTCTAGAGAAGTAATAAATATTCCTCTGACATTTGGCAATTGCATTTTCCCTTTGATATTTGTCTCTAACTAGATGCAGGGCAAAGAATTAAAAATCTTGACATTTCCTAGACAGAGGTATATGACTAGGGGATATAGAAATCCGAAGAGCTTTGTAGTTTTTTAGGAGATGAGGAACAAAATTAGAGGCTAGAGGGATCAAGCCTGATGAGAAAATATGACCAGAGAACTGAGCTTAAATAAAACAGGTTTTCTACTCTGAACATTGAAAAATTCGGAAGCAATGTGATTAAAAGAGATAAAAAAGCAATAAGAAAACCTCTATGAGTAGAGTTTTTGAATGTCCTAATGTATCAAGACATACCAATATGATGTACACTCATGAAGACAGGCCTCTCCATCACTCACCTGGGAGTTTTGTTGGAATAGGGGAAAACGAAAGTGGATGAAGTAATACTAAATCTGCAAAACAGTGTAACTCAGTAGTTTCTAACTGAATTAAGATAATGATCCCCATTCTGTCTCCCTAATAGAGGAATGAGTGAACTTTGTTTGAAGGAGGGATATGTCATCTGGAACACCTGCAATATTCATCACAATGTCCATAAATCACTCAACAAGTACTCTATTAGACTTGCAAGAATGGGAAAATATAACCAAAAATCAAGAAAATGAAAGATATATATGCAATTCAGATATTGGAATATGCTCACAAAATTTTTAAAATAGCTATGATTAAGATTTTTAAAGACATAGTAGAAGATGGAGAAGATATTTTTAAAGGTGGAGAATTTTACCAATATATTGGAACAAAAAAAAAATCAAATAATAAATCTAAAATTGAAAATTCAGTAACAGAAATAAACAGTCAATTGGAAGAATAAGAAATTAGATATGAGCAGGAGACAGGATTGTTAATCTGTTACAACAAGCCAAGAGAAAATATGCAAATTAAAGCATAGAGAAAAAAATGAAAATTATAAAAAAAGAGCAAGAGTCATATGGAACATAGTGAAAATATTCCATATTCAGATGGAGTTTCAGAAAAAGAGGAGAGAAAATTCAACAGAGAGTTGATAAAACATATCAACATATATATTCAAGATACTCTGAAAACTTTAAGAAAAAATAAAAAACATAAAGAAAGCCAAACGCAGTTTATTTAGTAAAATGGCTAAACTTCAATGACAGAGAAAATCCTAAAAGCTGCTAAAGAATAAAGATGCTTTACCTTCACCCGCACAACAAAATTTTTTTGTTAAAGCATAACATACACACCAAAAAAATCCCCAAAAATATAAGTGGATTATATCATATACATATAATCTCCAAGAATTTTCAAAAAGTTAACACGCTCCTGTAACCAGCACCTATATACAAAAAATAGTAAATGTCTAATCCTATGTGAATTAGAATTCTGGGGGCTCCATTACTCATACATGAGTACACTAGAACACAATAAAAACAATGTTTAAGGATTATTTTGTTCCAATTTGCACCTACACCATAAGTGTATTTCCTTGATGAGGTAAAAGACCAGACACTCCTCAACTGTCACCACAAAATATTAGCCTAGTCCCCACCCCCTTTCAAATACCTCTGAGATAAATTGTTTATACTCATAAAATCCTTCTCAAATTCACAAATTATAAAATGAGAGTAGCAATAGTTGAAGAATACCATTTGAAGTACACCCATTTCTCTTTTATACAATCTAATTTTATTTTTAATGTAAACTATAAATCAGCATTGAGATGGTACCTGAACCTCTGGCAAAAATCACTTTCACTGATTTGCTTTTCGTCTGATGTCTTCATACTATACTGAGTATCAATATAAGGCAGCGCCCTGTGCAACTTCCTGTTGCATCTATTTTGTAAAAAACAATAATACAATATATCAAACTGTACATACCTATGAGAGTTTCAGGAGAATGGTTGACTAAGAGGTGTTGTATTTCTTCTGAGTAATTTGATTATTTTTATGAATACTGTGAATTGTGTAATTATGTAGGTTTTCACTTTAACATTAGCGGGTAGAATGCTTTCAATCATAATTCTGGATTGCCTTAAGCAAGTACATAAATAAGATGCTGACAAATATGTGAGGCAATTTTTGTCCTATTTTATCCATACTTTATATACCAAGGACTGATCACAGTCTTTCCTGCTGAAAACTGTACAACCTCAGCATCAGTCAAGAGTTTTAGTCAGGCATAAATTAGACTAATTTAATATACACAATGTGGATCATTATCATATGCATATTAAGTTTCCTGATTTCTGGAGGATTTTATGTTCTTACAATTGTTTTCTTTCTTTCATTTTTACTTTTACCTTTCAGCATTTTGTTGGAAAGCAAGCGTTGTTTCCATTGTTTTTTTTCTGCCTTGATCCTGGACTTTAAGAATGAATGACACGCGCTGGGTTTAAAAATACTCCTACTAATATTATTTCTAATACAAATTATCTTTCTTTCTGACCACTGCGATTAGTCTGAAGAAACACAATGAAAGACAATCGTCAAGAGTTTTTTAAAAATACTTTTATGAAATATTGAGTAGATACAAAATAACACTTAAACTGTATGTAAGAAATAAAGCATCACAACTCAGCTCTCAAAATCTTATGTCTTGCCATGCATGGCTGTAAGAGATTCTCTATAGTATTTAAATTGAAATAGAATCACTGGATCATAGGCCATGTGCTTTTTCAAATCTAGGAAATAAAATCACAATTTTCCTCCTAAAGGGACTCTATCAATTTATACTCCACCAGGTAGCATATTTGTATTCTACTTGCTTTATATCTTTGCCAAGCCTTGCTACTGCTAGGCCTTTCTAACCTTCCCCCGCAAATCTGGAGTTTGTGTAATGGTGGGTTATTTTGATTTCTTTGTACAACAATCCCCTCTTACCTGTGGGATACCTTCCATGACACCACCAGTGGATGCCTGACACTGCAGAGAGTCCTATGTTTACCTTTTTTTTTTCCTATTCATACATACCTGTGGTAAAGTTTTCTTTATAAATTAGGCACAGTAAGAGATTAACAACAATAACTAATAATAAAATAGAACAATTATAACAATACACTGTAATACAAGTTACGTGAATGTGATCTGTCTCTCTAACGGATCTGATAACCGAGAAGGCTACTAAGTGACTAACACGTAGGAAGCACATACTGCGTGGATAGACTGGATGACTCACATCATGGGCAGAATGGCTTAGGATGGGGTGAAATGGAAAACTTGTTTGAATTGTTTATTTCTGGAATTTTCCGTTTAATATCCTTGGAACTTTTAACTGAGGGTAACTGACAACACAGAAAATGAAACTGCAGATAAAGGTCGGCTACTGTACATCCTATGTGGTCAATGAAGTTGAGCATCTTTTCTTCTGTTTATTAGTCATTTGGGTATCTTCTTTTGTATGGTGCCTATTCATCCCATTGCCTATTTTCCTACTGGGAGGTTTGTATTTTTCTTGGATTGCTTTTCATTCCCTTTATTGTGTCCTTTGATGAAAAAAGAATTTTGGTTTTTAGCTACTCAATATAAATAGTTTGGGTTTTTTTCTGTTTTTGTGTGTGTGTATTTTAAAGAAACATTACTTTGGTACCATAAAGATTTTTTATTATGTATTTATATAAAAGTTTTATTATGCCTTTTACACTTTCACATGTATGGTTTTAATCCAAATAAAATTAATTTTGTGTATTATAGAAGGATCAGTGTTAATTTTCTATCGCTGTGTAACAAATTGCCATAAACTTTTAGAGGCCAAAAACAGTGCTCATTAATTATCTCATGATTTCTGAAGATCAGAAGTTCACGCATAAAATAGCTGGGTTTCTTATTCAGGGTCTCACAAGGTGATTTCAAGGTGTTAACTGTGCTATGTTCTCATTTGGAGCTCAGTATCTTTTGTAATTCACTGGCTATTGGCAAAATTTATTTACTTGAGGCTGTATAACTGAAGTTCCAGGTTTTTTTCTAGCTGTTGGCTAGGGGCTGCTTTCAAAATAGCACCTACTCTTCAAGGCAGCAAGAGAGCATCTGTTATTGCTTCTTGTGTCTTTCATGGATCACCTGATTAGGCTGCGCCCACCCAAGGTAATCTGTCTTTTGATTAACTCAAAGTCATCTGATTACGAGCATTTTTTACATGTCTACAAGCCCTTTTACCAAGTAACATTATATGGAAATAGATATCCCACCATATCTACAGGTTTAGCATGTATTTTATTTAACTAGAGGAGATTATACAGGGTGTACACAATACAGAGTGAGAATCTTGGCAGTATCTTCTAATTTCACTTTTATCCATTTGGAGAGCCAATTGGCCCAGGTTCATTTTGTTCATTTTATATGTCACTACTCAGTACTGCCAGATCTCTCATAAATCAAGTTTCCATTTTGTCTAGGTGTTTTTCTGGATTCTCTATTCAATTCGTGGAGCAATTACTCTTCATTACACAATCTGAATTAGTAAAGCTTTATAATAACTCTTGACATTAGGTCAGCAAGTCATTTAACTTTATACCTCTTCAGAAGGGTATTAGCTATTCTTGGCACTTTTCTATTTAAGGCTTGGAATTAATTGACCAAGAGTCACAAATATTCTCAACAGGATTTGGAAAGAATTGACACCTTTGATAATTCATGAATATTATATTTATGTCATTTTCAAATTTATTTTGAGGGCCTTTAATAGCTTACAATAAAGTATTGAAGTTTTTCTGAATATCTTGAATATATTTGCTAGATTTTTTTCCTATCTACTTTATATTTTGATGGTATTATAAATAATAAATTTAATTAAATTACATTTATAAACTACTTTTTGTGAGTATAAGGAAATGCAATCTATTCTTGTATTTTTATCTTCTACTTTGCTAAGGGCTCCAATTAATTATAAGAATGTATAGGTTGTTCTGAATTATTTACATAAATAATTATTTAGTCTAGTTGGTTAGAGCCTGGTGCTAATAATTATTTAGTTTATTAACAGTATGTTGTTTTTTTTTTGATGTATTTTGTCTTGCTCTGTTTTTTAGCTAAACTTTAGTAAATTGTTGAGTGAAAAAGTGGTAGCTTGCATCTTTGTGTTGTTGAACTTAAAGCAAAGTCTTTCAATGTTTTACCATCAATGAGAATTTCTGCTCTTATTTTTATGGACATACCAGGTACTCCAGAAGTTGTTTGTTAATACTCAGGACTATCCTTATCCTTCTTAGATCATCCCTGATTCTCAAGGATGTAAAACCTTGAAGCTGCATTTCTCAGACTCTTCAGTCACTAGAGTCCCAGATAAATTTCACCATGAGAGGCACTGGGATGATTTGTGGAGCACGGAAGGAAAAGAAAAGTTGGCAGCTATGGACAAAGGTGGGTTTTGGGTTTTTCAAAGGTTTTGTCACTCTCTTGAGAACTAATCATTTCAGTGCTGACAGAATCTAGGTCTATTAGTGAAAACTTTTCTGTCTACTCAACACACCCAAATTTATTTTGTAAATGGCCTTGCTAATTGTTTGCTCCCTCAGGCTTCAAAGTGCTGTGCAAGTTTCTAATACTCTGTTCTAAATGTCATTTCATTTTAAATGCCTAGACTGACTTCAGTTTCCAGATTGAACCTCATCAAATGAACATTTGTTACCAGTAGTGATTCTAAAGAAAAAAACCCAAATATGAGAATCTTGGATTGGTTCTCTGATCTAGTTAGATTTGAAAGCAGTAATAATCTTGTTACCAGTATATGTAAAATACTGGTATGTAACGACAAAAAAACAAAACAAATAAAAAAACCCACACCAAGAAAAAACACTTAAATTTAAAAATTTACATTCGTTACTGTTTGAAATTATGTGGTAATTAAAGCAGAATTTGAATGACCATGTTACTGCTACAATAAAACACTGTGGTGGAAAACATGAGTATTAAGGGCTGTGGATATGAGATGACTGACTCATAGAGTAATGATGAGCTTATAGAAAATTGCAAGTCCGGCATTTAAAGTCTCAGGTGAAGGTATCACCAAAAACCGGAGAACTCCTATGATTGGCCTCTTTCGTCATGTGGTTGCTGACAGGCATTGTTGAAAATCAGAAAGCAATTTTAATCCTGTCTGTGGGCTGCTAAATTACAATTCACATCCTTATCAAATGTTTATCCTTAATGCTAACACTGATTGTGACAGAAAGAATAGCTCCCTGAAACTGAAATTGAGACATTTGCTTGAATTATCAGTAATATAAATATCTTGCAGTCCAAGATCCCACTGAGCCTATCTTGCCATTATAAACATATTTCTGCCACTGCCTCAACTTTCCGAAGACCCTATAATGATCTCATTTGAGTGACTTCCCTTGCAGAGAAAGCTGATTCCTCTCAGGACCCATGCCCTGACTCTCAATACTTATAGATCTATATTTTAGTGTTATATCCCAGCAACTCAGGAAGACAAATTGTAGAGGAGGTACATGTATACCAAATAAATTATAAGATTTTTTTCAATACATAGTCACAGAAAACTTTGGAGTATGTAAAGATATACATTTCAAGGATATTAGATCAAGGAGGAAGTGTATAAGCTGGGATTTGTCCAAACTTATTAGTTATGAGAACACTTCCTACAGATTCTGAATTTAATGTATAAATTTGAGCAACTGAGAATAGTACAATTGTTTGGTTGCTTAATGAATTACCATCACCACATGAAAGTAAACTGATACCAGAAGAAAGACCTGTAATGAAAAATCTCTAAATACAATGTCTAATGAATCAGACATGCTTTGGTGTTGGGAAAATGTAGAAATAGGTTTTGTTAGCAAATTCTGGATGTCTTCCTGGGAAGAACATGCTCTATTTAGGTGGAGTAGAAAGCAGAAACCATAGATATTAGTTTTATGTAATTCAGGCCCTTCTGGAATTCCTGAAATTTACCGTTCTAATCTTTGTTCTGGCTTGCAAAAGTTTTATATACCCCTACTTTCCTAAAATAAACTTCTTCCTATATTGATTGTCTGGGGTGATTTCTGCTTTCCTTACCCAATTTTGATGATTTTCTCCTTCCAAGATCCATTTTTCACCTTGGACCAGAGACACCATGTTCCTATCAGATGGTGAGCAATCTAATGTTTGAGTACCTGGGATTCTGGCAGCCATGCTTCCTATCTCAGTAAAAGAAATTCTCGTAGTAATGGAAACGGATTTCACACTAGTCACCACAGAACTTCCTGATGGTACTTAAATTTCTGATTTGACACATCTCTGCATCACAGGGGCACACTTCCCTTGCCACAGTTTGAATATGAGCCTGTGCATTCTCTTCTTCCCCTAAGTGGTTGCTCTCACTTACAATAAATACAAACATATAAACACATTGTGGGGACAGAGCCCCCAAAAAGCAGTTTCCAGGCTCTCGGCCTCACATAGAAAGGTGCTGGCTCAGGTAGTAAATGGCCATCGACTGTGATCAAATGGCCAGCAGCTGTGGCTAGTTGGCCGTCAGCTGTAACCATTGAGCCATTGGCCACTAATATAACTGCCGTGGCTAGGCTAGCAGAAAAATAAGGGGGGAGCTAGCAAGAAGATGGTGGCTGAGCCTGCAAGCGGCGCAGTGAGGGTTGAGAATTGTGTTGCTCCTGGTTCCTGTTTCTCCAACCCAGCCGCCAGTGAGAGTATAGTGGTATGACTCCCCTACCTATGGCTCCGTGGGTGTTCCTTTTTGGCCTAGCCATATCCTGCGTTTTTGTGTGAGGAGTGGGAGCAGAGATCCTGCCTGACACCCCGCACGACACACATACACACGAACAAGACTTTTGACATACAGATAAGCTATATTTCAAAACATGTAGGTATAAGGCTGAAATTGAATTAATTTGTATTGAGTTTTATAAAACACCTGATTCTTATTCTGTGTTCTATAAATTATGTCAAAAATGAGAAATACCACTATTAAGAAATAATCTCATGCTATAGAAGTTAAAAAAAATTCATAAGATATAGTGATGTTAATGATTCTGCAGTATAGAACTCTCAGAATTTTTATGGGTTTCTGCCAAGGATATGTTTGTATAAAAACATTATAAATATAACACATATATATTACACATATATAAATCATATTATATAGAGGTGCACATATTTATAAATGCTATTATATATTATGCTTTTAGTTGATCCCCGAGATATTCTTATCATATGATATATTATCATAAGTACTGTCAATGTTCTGATCTTAAAATACACATATTTGACAAAACACTTGAGGCTACAAAATTTCCTGGAAATTTTTGTGAGCTAAACAGGAAAAAAAAATCTTATTGAATAGACTATTCTGATCTTTTCACCCTGAGCTTAGATACCTTAGCTGTAATGCAGAGTCATTGATTCTGCTATAACACCTTGTTATCAAATCTAGAAGACACAAAAGTGACAAATCTTGCCATTACGCCACGTGATTCTTATTTTACTCTGCAGAAACCCTTTAAGCTTTGTATTCATTATCCAAAAGAGAAAGCAGATCACTTCAGCATTTCTGATGATTAAAGGTATGCCTTCAATATAACTTTAAGAAGAAAGAAGCAGCAACAATCTATTCTGTATTTTTTTCCTTTAGATAAAATAATAATAATAATAATAGCAATAATAAGGTAATAATAAATAAATTTGCTAATGCAAAATCCTGTCTTATTGTGGAACTTCCTAAGCTTTTAGGAGCATGTACATTTACATAATGTATGATTAATCAAGCATTACAAGGACAATAGCCCTCTTTGTCCAGTTTAGAACCTTTGAACTCAGGTTTCCTGCCCGGGGAGGGGAAAATGAGCAAGGACTGAATTTCAAATCTATATTGAAATATAAAAGTTGAAAGTAATTAATTCAGAGTGTGTAACAGTCTTTATAATTTTGAATCAGTCAGTGCTATTAAAAGTAGATCACCTTATCTAGGTGCCACAGAAGATCAAATTATTCTTTCTGGACATAAGGGCATTATCTTTAAGATTACAGTTACATCCATTCAATGTTCTTCCAGTGACCCCAAAAAGTAAATATATTTCCAAATGACTTAATTTACATTCCATAAATTTGGCAAATTGCTATCTCTTTACTACATTATAAAAGGTCCCTTTTTGCCTGACTCCTAGCTCTCTCACTCTCTTTATCCATTATGATTGCTCTCATCAAACCTTGTGCTTTATGTTAGAATACTGCTTAGTTATTTGAATGAAACCTGCTGCTTTGACTTTTTAGTTGCTCTTTTTCTCACCACCCAATCACATTTATTTAGTCACTTACTCTTTCTTTTGTGATATAATATTATACATACATTCACATACAGAGAATACAGTAAACCTTCAACAAACATTGACTATATGTGATGAAGGGGATGATTAAAGGGCTGTGTGAAGTGGATTTCCTTATATAATCATGTATATCTGTATATAGATATGATAATATATACATACATATATATTGTGGAAGGGGCAATTGATTCAACTGAGGAAAGGGAAGAGTCCACGGGTGAACCATTTAATCAAAGTACAAAGGAAATAAAACTGATGAGTATATAAAGAAATGGGCATTAGATAGTTTTCTTTGTTGTGTATTTGTTCTGCATTGTAACGATATATTCAAAGGCATAAAAGAACATAGGGTAGTATGAGAAAGCTTTTGTGGCTAGAACCCTGATGCAAAAAAAGATAGCTGTATTAGTTAGCACTGATTGTTTTTATGTGAGAGAAACAAATCGGCTAATTTACAAAATAAAATTGGGATAGGACTAGCACAAAGGTGTCAAAAGAAAACAGCTATCTCACAGAACCCAATGTTGGGGATTGTAACCACTACATAGAAAACCATCAAAATACTTTTGAAATCTCTAATCTCTTTTTTTTCTTTCCATATCTGATTACTTTATCTCTCTTACTTCTTCCTCAGCATTATGAAAGACCTAATCGGATCATACCATAGTTCCAAAGTGTTCAGTTACAGTTCTTGCCACATGCAGAAAACCAAAACCAAACCAAAACAAAACAAAAACTGGCATGCCACTGATATATAAGTTTAATATTCTGGAAGATTCTGAGAAATCTCTCAGCATGGGGCAAGTGTCCAACATTGCTTTAATGACAAAATGCAGTGCATAAACTATCTCCATCCTTACAATGAAGACTGTTATTATACACATGTTAAGAATTAGGCAATTGAGATGCTTAATGAAGTTCAGGAACTTATACAAGTTCATAAATTAAGTAATTGGGTCATTGATATTATTGGGATTTTAACATGGTTTGGTAATCATGGAGACTATACTTTTAACCATTATGTTATACTATTACTACTTCACACACTTGGACCATTGCCTAGCTGAGAGGAGAAGAAAGATTGTATGAAAACTGATTTCTAGCCTAACCACAGCAAATTCACATCCCTACTCTTTTCATTAATGTCTTTTTTTTTTTAAGACTGCTATTGTCAGCCATTCCATGTGAATGATGACATCTGTCCACTGATAAGAGTCATAGGTATTGCATATTGTATTTTGAGATAGAAGCTTTTACTGTTTCTTCTAGTAATTATAAGATAAAAAGTTTTAAATAAAATAAATAGCAAATTCATACTGTTTCAAAGTATTACAGAAAAAAATCAATTTATGCCAGGAAGAAGTTAAAGGGATACCTCAACATATAAGGAGGCTTGTCAAGCATGTTATAATCCAGCAATGGGCTAAAGATTCTACATATCAATTAGTACTCCAGGTGGTTAAGAGTAGGAGGTAAATACCAACACAAACATGGAATGAGAAAAACGCATCTTCTCTTTATGGATAAAAGCTTAGGCTTAGTTTGATTTCCATATCCTCAAGGATGAAGAACAGAATAAACACGAGGCCAAAAAAAAAAAAAATCCTGCATTATAAAATACAAAGAACATAGGATTCAAAAGGCTGTAAAAGACACACTTTTGAAGCAATCACTGCAGTAAACAGGAAAAAAAAATGTTTGTACCTTTAATGAAATTCAGGAAAAAACACACATCCTGCTGGAAATAATATACCTACACATTTCCATTTATATCTATTTGCATTTAAAGAGGTGTGATGTGTTTTTCTGCCCTTTTTCAGTTGATATTTCCTTTATGAGGAAAAACTAAGTTTGTCAAGAAGAAAGTGTGGGTAGGGTATTCTCAATGCAGGTCTCACCTTTTAATAAATTCTGCCTGCTCTCATCTATGGCATTGACTTCTTCTGCCAGTCTTAGGTTTTAGTATTACATACTAAAGTTTAATTTAATTTTTTAATTGAGTCATTGGAAAATTGTAACCTGTGAAGAATTCAAGAAGTCTTATATGTACTATATTTCATGATTTTAAAGTTGACATCCTGGATGATGTCAAAGCCCAAGGTGTAAACATGATATAGGAGGAAGAATGCTGTAAAAGTGAAGTTCATTAAGGTGAAAAATGTCAGAGACGTATTGCAGAAAAGTTAGAGGAATTATCTCTATAGATAGTGAAGCCTCATCAATCATGACAGTTGTTTGAATAAGCCACTGATGAATACTGGATAATTACTAAATATTGCAAGGAAGTACAGAATAATCTGATGGCATAGGTGTAAAACAAGTTGTACTTGAGAAGGAGTATGGAATGTGCTGTAGTAGGACTAGGAGCTGGGAATATGCATTGTCACAGTAATAGTAGTACATGAAATGGAAAATGGACACCACTCACTTAGGGGGATTTCTTCAAAGAAAAGGCTTTACAAGGGCAGCATCCAGTTAAGATCACAAAATAGACAGTGACTTCAGTGAAAAGTTAATTTGTGTTTATGTTAGACAGAGCCTCCAAAAGACATGACAAAGGAGTTTGAGATGGTGAATACATTTCATAAAAATGTAATGAATCCCAACTCTATATTAGAAAACCAGAATTTGGCAAATTCCATTAAGTTCTAAGCATTGGTTTCAATGGTAAACACAAAGGGCAAAGTCATACATATACGTAAAAAATGTACATGTTTAAAAAGCATAAAATGAGATGAATTTATTATCTGTAATATCTTCTTATGACAGCATTTTGAAAGGGTTATGGAACTAGTTCTTAGGAAATTCATTTGCAAAGCATTCAATAAAAATTTTGCACACCAAACAGAATATCTCTGGTTACGAACTATGGCAAAAGTTACTTAAAACACTGGAAATGCCCATTTATGGGAAATAAGAAACCTAACAACTTGTATGTAATTGTACTTGTCAGCAGCACCTACAACTTGAATGTAAGTTTTGAAGAACTACATTTATCATGTCAAAGGCAAATTAGCAGCTGCTCAAATGAGGCTGGTAGAATTTTAATATAACATCTGCAAAACAGCTTTACATATCTAGAATCAGCTTTTTCTCATGCCAAAGAACTTTCAGTGAGTTTCATTGATAAACTGTTCACTCCATATGTCTCATACAATATTTCATACTTTCTATCACAACAGCTATTTTAAATGGTGTGGCTCAGCTCAAAAACCGTTATATCCCTGAGACTTATCTATCTCTTTTATATCCCTTCCAATAACCCCCAAGATTAGTGTAATGTTTCTCTAATTCATAACAGTCTTACATTTTCATATCAGTTTCTTATCAATATAGGCCTAGATGCATGAATAGGGTATGATTAGTTTTCCAGTCTCTAATACATTTTAAAATATTTTTGTTATATTACATTCTACTCACAATGAGCCTCCCTTGGGTTTCGAAGAAAATGGTAGTCGAGTAATAGAAAGTGTCCCAGCCTCATCACAATAAGACAAAACAAAAATAAAATGAGAAGAGAAAATGTTCTCAATAAGGAAACTCTGGTATGAACATGGATCGAGAAAAGTATATTATCCACATATCACAAAAAATATATAGTTTTTTTCCTTAAGTACAAAGCAAAGATGTCAGCAAAGAACACAAGCCTCAGAATGAGACAACCATTCTATATTGTGACAAATTATAAGAAAATCTTGAAAATCAGTGAATTAAAAAAGGATAGATGAGAAGCCTGGCCAAAAAGAGGTCACAAACATGGAGCTACACCTGAAGAAAGCATGCAGTCAGTGAGCATCTTCTCTGTTTTGAATTTTCAGAATGTGGAAATGTCATATTAGATAAAATTGGCCACTCTTCACAACTCGAGGTTAATTTCTTTAGTTAGGTAAGGAAAAGTCTGGAAATAATAGATACAGTCGATTTTCATTTGTAGCACTATTGCTTCAGCAGACCAAGAATGAACCTTTCGGCATTAGAAAGCTTTGGACCAACAGGTGTAGCAACAGGACTCAGAAAATCTATGCATTATGCAACTTTTTCTTGAGTCTGCTTCCTCCTCAACCCCCACAGTGCAGCATCTTATCTTGAGTTGGACAAGCACTTTTCTGAATCTGAAGGACAATCCCATAGGTGGGTAGAGCATCCCTCTGACTATACCAGGAAAGAAACCAGACAACAGATATACTGAAAAGAGAAAAGACAATTTCCCAAACACAGACTTGGTCTTTGGAATAGGGGAAGCCAGTGATGTAGAGATTTCAGAATGGTGAAACAAAACCAGGTAAAGGACAGAGATCATATAGTGGATAGAAAGGAAATGGTGATCAAACATACAGAACAAACAACAATCATTCTTCTTAATCATTTTAGCTGCCAGAGGACTGTGATGAAATATCTATGAAGGTTAATCTCAAAATGCCCCTCCCTTCCCTGGTGGAAAATCATTGGCTATCAGCCCAGTTAATGAAGGGAAGATGATGTATTCCTTAGGTAGTGATACTGAAGAATCCTAGAATTACAGCAGAAGCTGGAGTGAAGAGAAAATTATGAGCCAGTTTCCAAGATTGATTAGCAGAAGGAATTGACCTAGAAATTAACAAAGATAGAAAAAGGAGAAAGAATTAAAATACAGAGATAAAGTCATTTGACTGAGCTTCAATGAAAGAGATATTTTGCAAATAAATGAAAGAAATGTAATTAAGCAACAATACTTAATTACAAAAATATTAACAGCTTCTTCTGTTTCAGAAAGAGAAGAGACAGTTTCAGCAGTGATTCTGAAACTGGTATGAATATTGAATTATCTTGGGAAAATTTTATTTAAATGCTTATGCAGTGCCTGATTTATTTAATCTCTGGTTGGACCTAAGTATCAGTATTTGAGGCCCATTAAAAATAAGAGGCTTAAATGAATAAAATAATAAAAGAATGTAAGTTCACTGCCTGAAGACCAAGAATTTCCAAAGGTACTCTGAGAGACACTTGGAAGAGGGACCACCATCAGCAGGAGCCAGGAAGGATAAGGAAGGATTGATAGAAGCCAAAAGGGCTGAATTGTAAAGGGAGTTTATTAGTCTTCTATTATTGCCATTACAAATTGCCACAAAATTAGTGGCTTAAAAACAACACACATTTATTACCTTATAGTTCTGTCACTCAGAAATCGTACACAGGTCTCACCGGGCTAAAGTCAAAGTGTAAGCAGGCTGGGTTGCATCCTGGAGACTCTAGGAAAGAGTCTATATTC
Source organism: Rhinolophus ferrumequinum (assembly GCF_004115265.2). Taxonomy (NCBI): domain Eukaryota; kingdom Metazoa; phylum Chordata; class Mammalia; order Chiroptera; family Rhinolophidae; genus Rhinolophus; species Rhinolophus ferrumequinum. Next base: position 70,079,201 of record NC_046286.1, on the reverse strand, counting down.
TTGTTTTCTTCTAATTACTATAGGCTGCCTACATCCCTTAGCTGCCTACATCCCATTGACTCCTTCTCCTACAAACTCAACAATGTTGAGTCTCTCTGTGCTTCTCTCTACATCAGTTTTTCTGACTTTCTTCCTCTCTCCTTCTTACTCTTTAAAGAACCCTTGTGATTACATTGGGCTCAGGCACATAATCCAAGACAAACTCCCTATTTTCAGGTCACCTGATTCATAATTTATTACATCTGCAGGCTCAGTGCCCCTGTACCATGCAACCTAACCTATTCACAGTTCAGGGGAACAAAACACAGACATCACTGGGGAGGGGTATTTTCTTTCTACCACAGAGACGTATTTTTAAGGAATTACAGGAAGTTAAGGCTCACCCATGGCACCTAAGTTTGAGATGTGCAGTCAGATTTTATTTATCTCATGTGTTTAGCTTTGAGGAAAAGTGTTGCCATTTCTGGTTGAGAGTTCCCAGGGATGTGGGGCTGAAGTCCTGTGGACCATGCCTCACAACAACGGCTGAGCTTGTGAAGAGGCAAATTGGTTACTTCAACTGAGATGGTGAGTAACTGCCTAGACAAACAGGAACATGCCAAGGTTCCCATAACACACTTGGAGGCGAAAGGGGGGAAGTAGAGACTAAAACCCTAGAACATGGCAACTGTTACAGAGTTTGAGGAATAAAGTATATGCAAGGACATAAAACAAGAGATGATAATCTAACCACAAAAACAAACAATTTTTGGAAAATTTTCAAGTATAGAAAGACAGACATAAAAACTATTCCAACATGTTGGTCAGGCAAGACAAAATTTTATATCCTCTTCACCATAACATTCTCCTCTGCATTCATTAAATATCTAGTTAGGTAAAAGGTTAAAATTTATCTTCTCCACACTCTTCTTCTCCCTACTCCATCCCTCATATTCCCTATTAGAAAATTTATTAATTACCCGTTCAAATCTCAGCTTCTTTTTGAAAACTCTATTGGAAAATCAAGGGACATTCTATGAAATATAAATTTTAAAAGCAAGAAATATTTTGGAAAAGAAGAGGTAAAAATCTAAATGAACTTGCATTTAGATTTGGTAACTTACAAATAGAATTAAAATTAAAAAAAGTTTAAAATATGATATTTAGAACTTAAAATAAATGCGGCATGATATGGGAAAAGTTGATGAGAAACTCAACTACAAAGACATCAAATGATTCCACTGTTTTATTTGAAAAATGGTGAGAAAAAATCATTTTGAAGTCATAGTTATGTGAACACATGCATAGTCTATGATATGTTAACATTCAGAGACCAGGGGTTGAGGGAGAGCTTTGCAAGGATACTGTTAGCTGCTTAGGCTTTATACTGGGCACCTAATACATACTATCTTTGACAATTACTTTTCCTGCTTTATATGGTGTCTTTAGCTCTATTCGTGCTAACACCTTGGTTTGTTCTAATTATGGGTCATGTATATATAAGCTTTTAATCTGCAGGCTTTCTTTAGCAAGCTGCTGAGTTCCAGTTAATATTGCCTTAATTTATAAATTTATTTTGTAACGCTAATCTCATTGTCACATTCTCAGTGTTTTGACTAAAGAATTCCTTGTGTCCACATGTAGAATGTCACTTCTTTTCAGGATATAACTGCCCTGAGCAGCATAATGCTGAGACATATCACAACCCAACCAGTGTATTCTTTAGGAAAAAACAAACAAAAAATCGAAAACTAACATCTTGGCAAAGGGGATAAGTATAGAGTATATCAAGGTGTTTGACTGATCAAAGAGAAAGTGAGAAATTGGGGAGACAGTAAAGAAAGAGACTCAAATGTTTTGTTTTCTGCTAAAAAGATAGAAATAAATTACACATAAATATAACTAAATAGAAAAATGCATATTTAATTAAATCTTTATTGAATGTATTATATCAAGAAACTACCTTTATCCTTGCCATATTTGAGAATATAAAATATACTTGCCCATAAAAAAAGGATTAATCGTCTTTTTCTTTTAGATATTTGCCAAAACTCAGTCTTTAGTAGGAAAAAAAAAAGTCTCAAGAATCTAAACTATACTATCAATGCTCTTTCTGAGTAATAAGAGGATCATTGGGTATTCAATATTAAAATATACATTACAACTCTAGCTGGATCTTTAGGAATGTCTATTCTTTTTTTGGTCTCAGAGACATATAGACTCTGGAGTCAGCCTACCAAACTTTAAACTCTCGCACCACTACTAACTAATATGAGACTTTGGGCAAGTTATATAAGTTCTTATGAGCACACTGGAAATAACAATATCTACTTCAAAGGGATATTTTAAGGATTGAATAAAATAACGCATATAAAATACTTAAAACTATACCAGTCACAGAATAAGTACTCAGGTATTTTCATTATCTGAATTTAAGATCGAACTCATAATAAGCATTTATGGACATTAAAGATTTTCTTCAATCACTAATTGTTATGCATTTATACTTGCAAGTTTAGTTTCTTTGCCCTGAATAGTTTCAATGACCATCCATTAGTAACCATTGACTTAATCAGTGATTTTAATTTTTATATTGATCAAGTATAATGTACAAGTATGTTTTCACTTAACTCAAGTTTCAAGTGGAATGTTCCCTTTGTAAGAAATATATCAATTAACTGGACAATTATTATTCCTTCTGTAAACTTCAGTGACTGCTGCGATACAGTTATGCTTTTAAAGAGTCCAAACCCCAAAAGAATTATATCCTGTTTAAAGTACTTTGTGACTCTTTTTTTCGCTTTTTTCTTTTGATTTACTGGGTCAAGTTGATTTAATCAGTTGGAAAGCCTTATGGCTTAGTTGACTTTGAGTTAGTCAGAAGAAAGATTATCCTGGGTGGTCATGTTCTAAATTGGGGGAGACATTAAAAGAGGCTGGCCCCATCCTGAAGAGAGAAATTCAAAGTGAAATGTTCTCCTACCAACCTAAGGCTCCTAGGCAGTTGTACCATGCGCAGTGAACTTCTGTTATCATCCCGAACTCATGTCCGACTAAGCTTTAGCAGCAGAGACCACATCCTACTAGGATCCAAACTCAAATGTCTCCCTAATATTTTTTCCCCATAGGAACACATTAAACTGTATGTAATCTCTGACCTTCCATAAATCCAAGCCCCCAAAACCTATAAAGGCCCCAGTTCCCAAAAGAGAGTAAAGCATTTACACTCCATATCTACCCCATGCTGAGTACGTTGCTAGAAAAGACTGAATGTGTAGTTTACTCTCAGGACGAAAGTCTATTTTACCAGTTGGCCTAAATTAGTCTGCCATTTCTAGAGCATATTTACACATCTATATTTATATGTACACATTGCACAGATGTGTAATAATTTAATTTTACACAGCATAGTAATATAATTTATACCTAGGTATATATTATATGCACATGTTTATACTATATATATGTATATATACACATTTATGTACATAAGCATATATATGTATACACACATGCATACACACACACACACACAACACACCTCCTGACCGAAGGCTTGGATGCATTCTAGCAATGAGTCGTACTGGTAAAAAATAGCAAGGAAAAAGTCAGACTCTGCATATCTGTGGGTGTACAGGGTGTTGTCATCTGACATTTCTCTTGGTTTCCTTTCCCTAAGAGACAGGCCTTTATCAGTCATGCCTTCACACGTATAGAATTTACCTCTCCTCCCTCTGACATCCAGGCTCACGCACAGAATTTACTCAAACTAGACATAACACCTGGGAATGAAACCCAGACGAGGAAGAAGACAACAGTTTACATTGTTATATAAAGTGCTTTACCCCCTCACGATTTAAACACTTTCACAAAAGTACTTTGGTTCTACATCTACATATTCAAAGACTAATATAATATTTCCCACAAAACAAACATTAACTTTCTCCAAAGATAAATCAGAAAACACCTGTAGCCAATTTAAAATAATAATTTTTACCCATTTTTACGCTTCCAAATTACAAATATTGAAATATAACCTCATCAACAGCATGGTATTAAAAGTTTGATGTAGTAAAGAGATATTTCACCTCAAAAATAGAAACTAAAGTATTGCAATTTTTTGTGTTAATTACTTTGCACCACAATGTTATAACTATCATGGAAAGAACAGCTCTCCACTTACAGTATATAGGTGTGTGTCTGCCTCTGTAATTTGGAGTACCGCAGTAAAGGCCCTGAGAGTGGGTAATTATATTTAATGAGCTCAGCTGGATTTGATATGTAGCTTCAGCTAACACCCAAAAGATTAGCAGAGGTTAGCACTGATAGTTCAGGGTGGCTAAACTAGCTTAGAGTGTGTAATAATTAAAATCATGACTTCTTAGTTGCCTCATTTCATCAACTGATTCATCCCCTCTGTCTTGATTTTTATCTCCCTTAGCATGATTACCTATTCCTGTGGACAACATTTCTGTCTCATCCTCAGAGCATCCACTTGAAAATGGAGTTGCGAACCAAATGTCTCTGGAATGAGGCAAGCAACTTTAATGTGTAAAGTATGCCGCATGTTAAAGCTTGATGTGGAAGGCCAAGGGCTGTGTTAAATTGGAGAATGCATATTCAGACTAAAGGAACACAAATGCAAGCTCTTTAGAATACTGTGTAAACAAAACTATCTGCAGAATTATTTTGGCCAAAGGATATTAATTTCTGTCTACTGTTACAAATCAGTACTTTGTAAATTTGGGGGGTAAAATCCTTTTAGATTGCAATAAAAGATTTTTCCCCACAGATATGTTTCTGTTGTTATACTACACGCTGTATAATTTCAATCAAAGCAATAGTCACCTATATATATGTATATATGCATTTATATGTATATTATTTATATATGCTATATATATACATATATGCATATATGTGTGTGTGTATATATATTTCACTTTTATTTAAACAATCAATAATTTGGCTTAAGTCAAATAGTACCAAGAAAGATTATACTGAAAATTACCACTTCTCAGCTCCCACTCTCCAACCCCGTCCCTCTGCTCAGAAATCACCACTTTAACTCAGATTCTTTTTTAAATGAGCACTATTAAAAACAAAAAAATATATATATATATATATATATATTCTTTGCTAATTAAAATAATCAAATCTATACTTTGTATTTACTTTATGCTATGATGGATGAGGATTAAGTAATCTTACAACAAATTCATCTGTCCTGCCCCAGCCTCTGAAAGTATTATGTCACTATTTTCCATTAAACCTTAAAAGAATATTTACGGCAATATATCTTTGTAAGTGTGGTTCACAGCCTAACCAAGCAGAGTACTATCATTACATTTCTCTTCTTCGAATGGTAGTACAGTGGTACCTCGTTTTTCTAACGTCTCCATTGAGGAACATTTTGGTTTACGAATGTCCTAAACCCGGAGATAAATGCTTCGGTTTTCGAACACGACTCAGAAGTCGAACATGTCACACGGCTTCCGCTGAGTGCAAGATCCTGAGACCTAGCTTTCGGCTGTTTTCGAACGTTTCATAACTTGTGTATTACGTTCGAAAACCAAACCGAGGTACCACTGTGTTTTGACTTTCCTGATGATTCTAGTTGTCCTTTTTTTGGAAATATACTTAAAATTTTCATTACATCAAGTTTACCTTTCATCATTCTTAAGAGTTTTAATAGATTGTGTTTCCGTGATTTAAAAATCAAAAGAAATATACAAATATAAAAATAAAGGAGGGAAAGCCTCCCTATATTTCAGTCCCCGATGTGTTCATGTTCCGTAACAAGACATTTCATGCACACATATAGTAACATGTGTTAATAGATTCTTAATTATTAACTATGTAACCTCCCAGCGTTTAGCTACACATTGAGAAAAAAAGAAAATATATATATTCTTATTTCTACCTTCTTTCAAGTTTACTATATGTATTTTCTAAACATTTGTTTTCCATTTCTTGTATTTACATAAAGATGAATTAACATTTTTTGCATTTAGTTCTTGAGTGTTGACAAAAATATGCAGTACCTTTATAATCAACATACAGAATCATTCCCTTGTGAGGCTCCTTTCTAGTCCCACCCACCCTTGGAAACAACTGATCTGTTTCCTTTCTTTATAATGTTGCCTTTTCCAAAATCTCAAATGAGAGCATACAATATGTAGCATTTTAAATCTGATTTATAAAATTTAGCATAATATATTTGAGATTCCTCTACAAGATCCATCTTGTATGTTGTTCTACATATCACATTTAATTATTTTTATTTATAAATAGCATGCCTTTGTAAGGGGGGACCACAGTATGGTTACACATTCATAGGGTGAAGGATAGTTTGATTTTTAATTTGTGATAATAAATAAACGCTCACACCCCCAAGTGCATGAGGATGCAAGTGTGTATGAGGATCACAGCTAAGCAAGAGAACATATTTAACATTAAATATTGAAAAAAATGAGCTAAAATATCTACTATTTGGAGATGTTATCCCAAAAATTGGGATGTAGGCTTTAGGTAGAAGTATGAATGATGCATATATGGTGCCCAGAGAGAAGGCCAAATATGTGAGTCTAGAGGGCTATGTGGTAATAGGAACGTTCTATTATGATTGCTTAATATTTTTCAGTGATACAGGAAACAAAGGTATCAGCTGACATAGCGTAGACAGACACATGCCATAAATTAAATGCTATGAATTTTCATGTGAACCTGTTAGCTATTTTGTAGCTGTATTGCATTTTGAGCAGACTGTACTCTCAGTACTACTTTTATTGCTTGGAACTCATAGCGGGTGTCTTTGTAGCCTAATATATTATCAATATTTTTAAGTGCTCTTTGGCCACTTGTAAAAAAGCGGTGAAATTTATTTTCAGTTAACACATTTCAATGTATAGCAGTAAGTTATATCTTATTATACCAATTAGACCTCAATATATATCAATTATATGTTACTGTTTATCAATGTATTGCAATAACACTTTGATGTATATCAGTAAGATCCATCTTATTAGTTAGAAGTTTTCTTTATTTCTTTATTCAAGCAAAGACGTCAAATAAAATGCCAAGCTAGTAGTAGTATGTTTTTATATTGTTCTCCTTATTTTTTCTTAAGAATATCACCACTCTTGTCATTAGATATTTCTAAATGGTACATCTTTGTTTGGAAGGTTAACAATATCTGGCATTAAAGTGCCTGCATGTTTGTCTGAATCCCACATTATGTAATATTAAGATCATGACCCCTACTTTCTACTATGTTTTCAATCATTCGGTATATCTTTCCCCATTCCTTTAACATTCAGCCTGTATTAATGCTTGATTTTAGGTGTGTTTCTTGTAAATAGTAAAATATTTGACTTTGTGATATAATCTGCTGAAAATATTTTTCTTTTAACAGATACATTTTAATTTTACTATTGCGACAGATATGTTTGGCCTTATTATTTGATGTTGCATTTTTTTTTATGTTTTCTGTGTACACTTATTTTTCAACCTTTCAATACCTGACTTGTTTTCTTTGGTAGGTGTGTGTGTATCCATGCATGTGTAATTTTTTATGATAGTCAGTAGGGTTACCTTTTTGTTGTAATGATTACTTGAATAATTATTTCTGTATTACCCTCTGTGGTGTAAGGCCTAAATTTATATTATATGCTGTCTTGATATCTGAAATAGGGAGGTCCTAGAATGGCCAACTAGTTCCCCTCCCCACTCTGCCCTTATGAATAAGGTTCCCCTAAACAACCTTTCTTATCACACAGATCAAATGCAGTTCTTATTTGTACCTGATAGCAGATTTCAGTTCATTCCATGCCCATAACATTATTCAAACAAGCAAATATCACCCTTCTGTTGGAACCCAGGGCTCCCTCAATCATTTGATACTACAAAGCCTGCTTCTCACAAACTCTGGTTGTTCACTCTGTTCCCGAGTGCAACCCCCATTTGGCTTTGCATAGCATGGAGTGTCTTTCTCATCTGTCCAGTGTTGAATGCCATGTGTCTGGTATCGCCATAATGCTATGTGGGAATCCTTCCCTCACCAAAGGGATGAAGAGAAGGCAAACAAAACATGCTCAATCTTCTATTTTTTTAGACAGACTCTTGGTTGTCTTTCAGTTGTAAAATCTGTGTATTTCCTCTTCCTCAGTGTTTTCACTCCCTGTCCTACACCTCCCGATTTTAGACAACAATATTAACTTTTAGCATTTACCATTGTACTGCAAAATATTCCACAGAACACTATTGTCTGTCACCCTAAATCCACTGACCCTTCCAGCTGGGCACAGGATAAACCCCATTAGATAGAGTATTACAGGTGTCAGTTTCTCTCCCAGTGATTATGGTCACAAGACAAGTTCTCATCATTGGGATGTGAACACAAGTGTTATGTGCCACTTATTCACTTAAAGACCCTTGTTCAGAACTTTCTTCTCCCCTTTTTACCCTGCTGCCTAAAAATGGCTATACCAAAATAATCTTCAAAATCAAATATTAAATATTGCAGAGCCACTCTGTTAGCTGGAGTCCTTCTGTGACTTCTTAGAAAACACACATATCTGCCCTAGACTGTTAAAATGAGAGATAAGTAAATTACTGTTTGGATTGAGCCACAACATTTTTAGTTATTTTTTGCAGCAGATTAGCCTTCATCTTAACTAATAATACATATTTTTTAAAATTCTTATTTTAAGATAATTACATACTTACAAAGAAATTCCAGAATAGTACAATGAATCCTATTGATTCTTAACTGTAAATGCATCAATTGCTTATATTCTGTGCCATTTCACTATCATAATCAGTAAATAAATGAAAGGAAACATATTTATTATATTGCCACGTACAGCACAGACAGGAGTGCTAGCCTTGAGGGGGAAGGGTGGGAGATTAAGAAAAACACAGAGACAGGAAAGTTGGGATTAGGAGGTCCACTGTCCATGGATGGCAAAGCAGCGGCGCAGTTATTTCTCACACAGTTTGTATACAATGTTAGAACAATTGCCTATACAATCCAGTATTAGTAGAACAAGCAAGTATTAGAAGAACATACTATTCTTTGAATATGCAAGTTTGTATGTCTGTGGCTTTAATTGTGTTATCTTGTTCTTTCTGGGGGAAGATGTTGAGGCGAGGCCTCCCTTGAATGACCTTGCAGGCTGTAAGGTCCCTGTCAGCACATATCCTGCTCTCCACATCTCCCCCTTCTGTTTTTGGTTTAAGCCGTGGTCTATGAGTCTCGTATATCAAATGTAAATCATTCCTAAAGCACAAGAAAAGAATGTGCCTTGATGTATATACATATTATTGAAATACGCATGCTTATTCCACTTTACTTTAAAAATGGCTTAATAGATAAAGAATAAATGTGATGCCATGCATGCATTACACCTGCACATGTAATATTTGCATTTGTAAATTTCCCATTTCAATAGCTGTTTGGCTGACTTTCAATTTTAAGTGAATTGACATAGTCTGTACCTTTATAATGGCTATTTGTTTATTGTATCTTTCAGTTAGTGAAAATGTATTTCATCCTGACTAAAATTTGGAATTGTGTCTTTTATCTTTTATATTTCATCCTCACCATTGTTATTAGATTTAGTTAATTGTATAAGACCATTAATGTATCACATAAATATGTAAATAAAAGATGTTGAATCTTGTTTAAAAGCAAAAAAAAAAAAAAAAAAAGAAAGAAAATAGATTTAAACCAATCACCCTTGTCTGTCAAAAGTGTCATGAATATAATAATAATTGTTGCATGTACCCTTCCAGGGGACGAAATCTTTATGTCCAAACTTACTAAAAAGAATAGATGGAGAACTGATGTTATCACATCAAGAATTACTTGTATCATTGAATACAGCCACAGAGGCAGAAGCTCTCCTAGCCGGAGGGGGAGGGGGGAGGAGGTGGGGATCTATGTCAACCTTTATCAACCCCATAAGTATTTAGATGACCCCTATGCGACTGTGCCTGTCTTAGGTTGTTCCTTCCTTGAGGAATCTTACCCGTCATTGACTAACCAGCCATCTTTTTGGGGTCGAGTTCTCCAGATGGCCCCTATGCGGCTGTGCCTGCCTTAGGTTGTTCCTTCCTTGAGGAATCTTACCCGTCATTGACTAACCAGCCATCTTTTTGGGGTCGAGTTCTCCAGATGGCCCCTATGTGGCTGTGCCTGTCTTAGGTTGTTCCTTCCTTGAGGAATCTTACCCGTCATTGACTAACCAGCCATCTTTTGGGGGCCAAACAGGGAGATAATAAGGTGTAAGCACAAAGGTGAAGTAAAGTCCCCAAAAGGATCAGTCTCGTAGACTCTTATTTTTATTAGGAGGGCTAGGCATGAGACTCTCTGTATTATTTGTAAGGTTTTATGCCCTGCAGCTGTATTTGTGTTATCTTGTTCTTTCTTGGGGAAGATGCTGAGGTGAGGGCTCCCTGGATGACCTTGCAGGCTGCAAGGACATTATCAGCCTACATCATGCTCTCCACACTATATATTCATGTATCTATAATTTTTATTAAACTATTTTGAAGTAATTGTTCTGTAGCTGCAAATTATAAGTAAAACTTTATGTCTGCTAATAAAGTATATTCATACTTCATTTCAAATCTTTAAATATTTTCTTTCTTTTCTTTTTTTTCTTCGTTACACTGATTAAGATTTGCATTAGCAAGTTGAATAGGAGAGATGAGAGAGAACATCTTTCTCTTTTCATAATCATAGAAAGGAAGCATGTAATACATTATCATTAAATATGAGGTTAACTGTATGCTCTTGTATCCCTGCTCTATCAAATAGAAGTTTTCTTCTATTCCTGCTTTGTTATTAGTATTTGTCATAAATGACCATTACATTTTGTCAAATCGTTTTTTTGTTTTGTGTTGTTTTGTTTTTTGGGTTGTTTCTTTCTTTGGTGTCCATTGAAAAATGATCATATAATTTTCTCTTTTATATAGTTAATGGCATAAATTAATTTTTGAATGTTGAATCAATCTTAGATATTTAGGATAAACCCACAGAAGTGTGATATATTATCCTTTTTAGATATTGCTAGGTTCAGTTTGTTAATATTTTGCTATATATATATATATATATATATATATATATATATATATATATATATATATATATATATGCTTGGGCATAGGCTTTTTTAAATAAATGACCAGATTAAGACTTTTAGCTTTATTGGACCTAACTGCTTAATGGCTGTGTTAATGTAAAAGCAGCCATGGTCAATATATGAATGGATGGCGTGTCTGGATTTGGCCTGCAGGTTGTAACTTCTATGCTCACAATGATATCAGCCTATAGCTTTCTTTCCTTGTAATGTCTTTATGATGATTATGTGTAAGGGCTATAGTGCTTCATGAAACGGACTGAAAAATGTTCCCTCTTCCTTAGCTTTCTGAATAATATTTTTCATTAGAAAAAGTCTTCCTTAAAATTCACTTCCTTAAACTAAAACTGTCTGAACTAGAATATTCTTTACGTGAAGGTTGTATAGTAAGAAATTTAATTAATAAATAAAAGGCGTGGCAATGTGTAAAATGTGTGCCGATTTTGCTGTTTTGTTTCTTTAGAATTTTTTTTTTCACTTATGTTATCAAATCTATTATCATATAACTCTATACTCTATCACCTTAAAACCCTTTAAGTGTCTGTAAGATGTACTGCAATATTCTTTTTGATGTTTGACTTGAAAATTTGTGTTTCTCCCTCTCCTTTTTTAAATTGATTAATATTTATAGCAATTTTGTTAATCTTTTCAAAACACTACTTTTGAATGTTAATTTTTTCTATTTTATATTTCATTGTTTCTGTTATATTCTTCCTTTCCTTGTCTCTAGTTACTTTTGGTTTAACTTGTTCTTTTTCCAGATTTTTGAGATGGAACTAAAATAACACCTTTTAATCTTTTTTTAAATACTAATATAAGCATTTAACATCATAAATTTTCTTCTAAGCACTGCTTTTAATTCTTTCCCCAAATTTTGTTATATCATTTTCGTAATTATTCAGTTTGAACTATTTCTCATTTTTTTTCTTTTCTTTCCCTTTCTTTCTTTCTTTCTCTTTAAATATGATTCCACAAGTATTAGTTTTAGCTGCCAAATGCTTATGGATTTTCCACATATCTCCCTGTTATTAATTTCTAATTTAGCTTCATAGTTATCAGAATACATAATCTCTAAGATTTTAATGTTTAGAAATTTATACAGATTTGTTTTATATATAAAAATAATATTGTTAGAAGTTGTTAGATACAGTGTTTAAAATCATAAATAAGGTCAGTGTTGGTAATGTTAAAATCTTTGCTATTTTTGAGATATGTTTATATTCAAAAAATAAATTATTGAGAAAAGTCCATTAATCACAAACCATAATTTTAAATTGTTTCTTTCATGTTTTAACAATTGTATTTGGTAATTTCACATACAACTAGAATTTTATTTTCACTCATATTACATACTTGTCACCAATTTTTGATGTGAGAGCAGGCCTTTTGTTTTAGTGTGGGTTTGGATTTGCAGGTTACTTTATGTATAAACCACATGTATAAACCACATGTATAAAATATTATGTATAAACCACGTAATCACATATCACCTTCAATTTCCACATTCCTTTAAAGAGGAATAATAAAGTATAGATGTTACTGAATACAAATTCCCTCTGAATTTGTACAATACATATCCAATCTTTTATCATTTTTCTTACACATCACTAATAGCAGGTTTTTACTATTTATTGTATTTCACCAAAGTATTCAACTCATATTTTTAATAAAAATGTTAACTTTTTCTGTTAAGCTCACATTTTGTCACTTAATTATGAAATACTAATGGCAAACACAATCAATATAAACATATTTTGGAGCAAACAGAGCTGATTCTTGGTATCATTATTTGTTTTATTGTTACCAAAGTAGAGAGTACATTAGACTTTAGCCTTTTGTGTGACCTCTGTGGTATGGTATGAAGATTACTGAGTGTATTTTAGAGGGAAAAGCAAATTGTAGATTAATTTAGATAGCTGGTGGATATCAGTTAAGAGAAATTTTGGTATTCTTAAAAAAAATATTGGAAGAAGAATGGAGATTTAACCAGATTTTTAAGTCTGTGAGAAAAATACTAGCCAACAATAATTGAGCTCATAACTTGAAACAAGGGCTGTTCTAAGCACCAAAAATATACATTTATTTCACAATTACTGATTAGTACAGAGAAATCATCTGTTAAAAAGATGGGTGGACGAGTAACATCTCAAAAAAAAAAAAGAAAGAAAATGAGCAAGAGATATAAGTAAGCAAATCTCAGTATAAGAAATGTTACCGCACAGAAAAAAAAAAGTAATTATGGGGTGATGGATGCTAACTAGACTTTTTGTGGTAAATATTTCACAGTGTTTACAAACAAGGAAACATATTGTACACCTAAAACTAATAAAATATTATATATTAATTATACCTTAATTAAAAAAAGAAATATGATTATCACACAAACATAATGGGAAATATATAGATTCATTCATAATTGTTTTAAAAATAAATAAAAGCAACAATATGTTTTAATTGTTTGTGAATCAGATATGAAAAGATTTGAAAGACTGAGAACCTCCACTGCTGAAGACAATCTGTAGAAGTGGCACTGTAATGCCCTTTTGGTGAGTTGTGAACTAAAGCTGACTTTCTGGCAGGTGACTTGAGGATATGTATCCAAAAAAAAACATATGTATATCACTTGGAAAAAGTCAAACCCTGCTATCTCAGTAGAATTTGTAATTTGAGTGGACTAACATTTCAGCCATGCATATTTCCTCCTTCATATTCATTGGTCATAACTTTATGTACAGCTCATATTATAATTCAATTATTCAGACAAGAATTCAGAAAACAATCTAACGTAAAGCCAACATCTTATGAACATAATGTTTAGCTTCCCAATAATATTCCATGGGTTGCTGAAAGAAATTATGAGTGGAGCTGAATAAATAGGCAAACATGGCTCGAGGAAAGGCATAGGTTCTTTGTATCCTTAGGCCAGTAGGATTTAATCAAGAGTCAAATCTATTTTTGCACATTAGTAATGGCAGCTACCAGAGACTATTAGTTGTAAAATTTAAGCAGAAGAAAACAGCTAAATGAAAATGTGCCATCACTGCCTCTAGCTTAAACAAGCACTTTGTTTTAATTAAAATTTATTGGGGTGACAATGGTTAGTAAAATTACATAGTTTTCAAATAGAAGAGAGTAAAGGTGGTCAAATATATGGTGATGGAAGGAGAACTAACTTTGGGTGGTGAACATACAATGTGATATATAGATAATATATTACAGAATTATGCACTAAATGAGCACTTTTAATTTTGAGGTCATGAAATGATCATCCTGTAAGATTAGTCCTCCATGATTTTCCTATCTCTTATGACTCAAAGATAAATTCCTAAATGTTTTCCTTTGATGGGAGCAGGATCCAAAGTAGATTAATATATTTTTCCAAGCTTCAAGGAGGTGAAGGTATTTTGAGTCAATCTAGGTGAAATTCAACGAGTTAAGTAAATATAAATAGGTGAGCTCTGTTGAGCAAAAATAAACTTTTACCATAGTGATTCTGACTTTGCCATTTGAACTAAAAATAACTAGCCAGTCCCCAGTTTTCAGTTTTTCCCTGATCTAAGAGCACTGCCCTAAAACTACTTCTAATTCATTGTGGATTTTATAAAAATCAGATTTTTTCAAATGGCTAAACGATCCTAGAAAAGTCAGTTTCCATGTAAAATAGGATCTTTGAATAGGCAAAATACTCTGCTGGAGTCACTGTATGTATGTAGGGTGAGGATAAAAATGAGAGTGTTCTTAGTTATACAGAAAAACTTCAAAATGTAGAAAATATTAACAGGTTCTCCTCTGAAAAGATATATAGAATAAGAAAAAACTCTCAAGAGATAGAAGGGAATAAAATAATACAGTAAGCATAACATCTGTATTACAATTCCAAATTTACATCATTTTTAATACATTATTTTTGCCCATCCTTACAGCTACCCTGTGAAGTACGTATTATTAAGCTTGCGTTATATTTGACATAACAGAGAGATATTGAAGGTATCTTGCCCAAGGCAATGGGTGTACCTGAAGTCAATGAACTAACCCCAGGTGTTCATTTTTCATTTATTGTGTTAGGTCCTGGGTTCTCATGGGCCTCTTGATACAATGAGGATCCTGTGGCTAATTATGCAAAACAGCTTCCCTTCTATCTCTTGTCATGACTTCAGAGTCCACAATACTGTGTAATGCTCTCATATCTGATTTGACTCAGATTCTCTACTGAGATTGTAACTATTTCCTATCCTATAGAGCAGGGGTGTCAAAACTTTTTTCAATGTTTTTTACCAAGCGCCATATGCGGTAAAATACACAAACAGCCGGGCCACTCACGCGAGGTGAAATACGTATTGCCTCACCTGGTTTATTTAAGTAAACTAAATATATTTTTGGAATTCGCTGCGGACCAATTAACAATGGATTGCAGACTGCAGTTGGCCTGCAGGCTGCAGTTTTGACACACCTGATATAGAGGCTCCTCTATATAAATATTCTCATTACTCACAGCTGTTTGTCATGATCCCATCGTATTTACTCCCACCCCCATTTTACCACCACTACTCCCCTCAGCTATTACTCGCTATTTTGTCTAAGGGTTCTGGTATAATCTGGACAACACTCCCATTCCACTACATCCACTGTTAGAATGCTTAACTACAGACAACACAGATAAAGTGTGAGTTGCTCACATTTCTTACACACTTTCATTTGGATTTATAGTCATCCTGAAAGGATCCATGCCCTACGTCACGCAAATGCATCCATCTGTCCCAGACTTGCCATTCCCCACTTTATACAAAAGATCTATTTGCTTGTTGATGCAATTACAGTTAGCTTTGCAATTGAATAATAATAATAATAATAATAATAATAAAAAGTTAATATTTATTGAGTACTGGCAATGTTGCAGGCATTGTACTCTTCATATGTTTATCTCATTCCATAAATACAGAATCCAATTGCATAGGCATTAGCAGTATCTCCATTTTATAAATGAGGGAACAGAGGCAAAAAAAAAAAGGCAGAATTTCTTGCCAAAATACAACAGGGAAAGCCAGAATTTCTATCCAGGCATTCTGTCTTGTAAATCTGTAAATTCTACTCCACAGAGTGAAACTGTGATTTTGACAAGTTATCACCAGTAAATCTATTCACTTAAGAGAACAATGCTCACCTCTCAAACAGTAATTAGAAATCTTAGACTAAGTTTTGAATTGAGGCAGAGCCAAGAGGGTGGATCAGGCAAGAACTTAACTCTATGCCATGTTTAGTCATCCTTTCCTTCTGGTCAATTCAAAGCAAAAAACAAACTCAGTGGGATCTATCTGTTCTTATATGACTGTCTTGGCCTTTGCACTCATCATAAGGAGATCAGGAGTGACAATAATGGTATAGCACCACTGGATGTCACCTTCCACCTCCCTGCTCCAGCTCACACCATTGATATCATTGCCTTCACATCCTTCAAAACTCAGCTCAGGTGTCACTGTCCCCAGGAAGCCTTACCTGAGCCCATAGGCCTGCCTAAGTGCCTTTCCCATTCACAACCATGGCCCCTGTATTTGAGCACAGGTTAGTCCACTTTGCTCTGAAATCATTGTTGTATGTCTCTCTGGCCCCAAACTGGGAGCTATTTGGAGTACTGATCTACTTGAAAATATCAGAGCATGTAGTGTCTAGTATTCTGGGTGAACATAACTATGTATGGTGATGGATATTAACTAGACTTATTGTGGTGATCATTTTGCAGTATATACTAATATTGAATCATTATGTTGTACATCTGAAACTAATATTGTTATATGTCAATTATATCTCAAAACTATGCATCACATAAAAAATACTCCTTAAACTTCTGAATTTGTATAGTAGGGGATGGGGTAACTTTATTTGGTATAATTCCCTTTGTGAAACCAGGAATATAAAAACCTGCAACTAATAAATTCACAGTTATAATTACAGTGATAGCTTTTAATTAATCATCGAAAAATTATACATCCTCTCTAATCCTCAATTTTCTCATCTGTAAAATGTGATAATTCACGGGATTCTGTGATAATTCACGATTGAATGAGTTCCTTGTAAAATTGTCTATGCATTTAAATATTATTACTAAAACCTATAATTTGCTTTTGAAAATGGAGCAAGGAGTGCCTTTTCTGGCCAGGCTTGGCAAGGCAACACTGGAAAAGATGAAGTAACTCACACTTTCTTCAATGTACTTCCTCTATTCATTCTGAAACCAAGCCAAAATAAGCCAGTGGGACTCATGGAGAAAAGAATCAGGAAAAGCTGAAGAGGAAAAAATAACACCAAGAACTCTGCTTTGTTAAAGGGAGCAGGCTTTCCTTATAATTCAGTAAATATTTTATTCCCATATTCAACTTTGATATAGTGCTACAGTTTCATAATCTTAAGATTCAGTTTGAATAGTGAAATAATCTGATTTGCAATGCTTCAAGTATATCTTTCTCCTTCTGTGACCATTAGCCACAGATTTGCAATGACTTGCAAAGACAAAATGTTTCGCAATAATTTCGATGTGTCACTGCAACACCATCTGAAATACCAGAGGGGATCTCAAATGTTCCCTGCGTCATAGAAGGCATTTGGAGACAGAACTTCTCATAAACAAAAGAAGCTACTTTGTATAAGGAGCCACTATGCTGAATAATGAGGGAACCTGAAGTGAGTAGTCATATGAAATAATTAATTTATCCATAAAATTGCCCCTAATTTAAATCAATAATCTTGTTATCTCAAGTAGAATCAATTCCAGTAAATTCATTTACTACATTAAAAAATAAAAATTTTAAAAGTAAGATCCTACTCAAATTATAAGTTATATTTTATATATCTATACCCTTTACTAGGAGACAACTCCCTCCTTGAAACAATATCTTCACTTGACTTAGAGGATAACATCTTTAGTTTCTACTCCTTTATCACTGGTTGCTCTTTTTTAATCTCCTTGGCTGCAGTTTTCAAGGGTTTAGTTTTTAGACATCTTTTCATTTCTAGTGACACTCACTCCCCATATTCTATTATCCACTCTTAAAAGGCTTTAAATACTACATATATGCTGATGAGTTTCAAATTTACATTTTTGGCTCCCACTTCTCATCATATTTCATATTTAACATGTTTAACAAGTTAAAATTTCATATTTAACGTGTCCAAAAAATATTTTTTTCTCCCAAAACAGCTTCTTTTCTCAGTGTCCTTCATCAAAATAAATGGAAACACCAAACTTCCATTGGCTCAGAACAAAAACTGCAACATAACTTTGGCTCATATTTTTCTTTCATACTCCATATACACTCTGTAAGTAAATCCTGACAACTCCACTTTCCAAATATATTTAATATGTAATAATTTTATATCATTTTATCCACTTCCTCCATCATGCAAGCCACCATTATGTTTTACCTGGATCATTACCACAGCTCTGCTTCTTTTTCCTTGCTTTTCACTCTCAAAATAGAGATAGAGTCATGATGTAAAACTCTTTCACTTAAAGTTCCCCAACAGCATGTGAGAAAAAAACAATCTTTTCAGTGGTCTAGCAGAACCTGTATAACCCACAACCATGATATTTCTCTGATCTCATCTCTGACTTCTCTTTCATTTGCTCATTTTACTCCAACTGCATTAGATTCCTTGCTGTTCTTTGAACCCACTGAACTGCTACTGTAGTTCCCTCTGCAGGGAATGATTTAATTTCAAATATCCATCAGATGCCCTTCTGTGATATAGTGATATTTGAGGAAAGATCTAAAAGAAAATGAGGAAAGATCTTCATTTTCTTTAGATCTTTCCTCAAATATCACCATATCACAGAATCTGCGACTTCCTTAAAAGAGCATCCCACATTCATTCTCCACCTACTTTTCTGACTTAATATCCCCTAACAATTGTCATCACCCGTTACATTATATATCTATTTAATTTTTTTTTTCTTGCCCCCCTCTACTTCTCCAAAAGTATGAAGTCCCTGAGGGAAGGAAAAGCATGTTTGTTCACTGTGATATCTCATGTCCCTAGAATAATCAATACCTGATATTTACGAAATTCTTTAAAAAAAAGTGTAAGGAACAGCAGATGCTAGAAAATATAATAAACAGAATTATTTCAAATAAATATGTTAAAAAGAAAGAATTATATGTCAGATCAAGGTTAGTGAGGTTTAGTTGGAGGTCAGATTTGTGGATAAGTTAATGTACCAGGTACTAGACAGGGCTGATTATGAAGTGGAAAGAAATGATAAGAATATAATACAAGTTAGCATTCAGTCTTTGATGTCATTGAATTAGCATATATGCAGTTCTAGATTCCTATAAATCTTATAGCAATGAGTAGCAGTAATATGAATCATTAAGTGACAGCTCATCATTCTGCAGCTAAAAAAAATTCACATAAATCTTGGGACTATGGAAAGATTATAAGATAATGGTTTGTATTTTTAATTTCTTTTAACTAAAATAAACTGATGAATTCAAACATGGGAAAAATTCCATATACTCTTGATTTATAGTGGCAGAGAAATTAAAAGGGTCATTTACTGTATATGCACATGAAACTCCAGTAGCAAATATTTAAATTATTGACTTAAATTGTACATGAATATTTCTTTGTAAGTTGATCAATTAAATAGTTAATTAAAAAACTATTATCTGAGGCTTATCTTTGTGTCCCACACCCCAAAATGGAAAGTGATGGTCCTTCTCTAAAATCATAGGAAAGGGTAAATCAGTGCTTTCAAAGAAGGCTGTGAACATCAATTAATGTAATCCATCACATCAACAGGCTAAAGGAAAAAAAAACTGCATGATCATATCAATAGATGAAAAAGGCACTTAACAAAATACAATACCTAATTAATTATAGAAGCTCTCAGTAAACTAGGTATAGAGGAAAACTTTCTCAACTTGATAAAGAATATCTACAAAAACATACAACTAACATCATACTTAATAGTGAAAAATTAGAAGCTTTCCTAAGGTCAGGAACTGGGCAAAGAACCTCTCACCACTGCTTTTCAACCTTATACTGTTAGACATCCTAACTAATGCAATACAACAACAAAAGGGAATAAATGTTGTATTGAGTGGGAAGGTAAAAATAAAAATACTTTTATTCACAGATGACATGATCTCTATATACAAAATCTGGAAGAATCTAAAAAAAAAGCACAACAAAAACCTCTTGTAACTAAAAAACATTTATAACAAGGTTATAGGATATAAGGTTAATATATACAAGGCAATCACTTTCTTATCTACCAGCATTGGAGAAGTAGAATTTGAAATTAAAAGCACAATATCATTTACATTAGTATCCAAAAATGAAATGCTTAGGTACAAATCTAGCAAAATATGTACCTGCTCTATACGAGAAAAACTGCTAAACTCTAAGGAAACAAGTCAAAAAACTAATTAAATGGAAAGATATTCCATGTTCATCAATATGAATACTCAATATGTCAAGCTGTCAGTTTTTCCCAACTTGATCTGTAGATTCAACCCAATCCAAATCAAAATCTCACCAAGTTATTTTGTGGATATAGACAAAATGCATCTAAAGGTTATATGGAGAGACAAAAGACCTAGAATAGGTAATACACATTGAAGGAAAAGAAAAAAATCAGAGGACTGACATTACCTGACTTCAAGACTTACTATTAAGGTACAGTAATTAAGACACAGAGGTACTGGCAAAATAATAAGGAATATACCAATGAAACAAAATAGACAGCCCAGAAATAGACCCACATAAATATAATCAACGGATCTTTGACAAAGAAGCAAAGGCAATACAATAAGCAAAGATTCTTTTCAACAAATGGTGATGGAAAAACTGGACACCCACATGCAAAAAAAAAAAAATTCAAAAGAAGAATCTAGACCACAGACCAACACCCTTCATAAAAATTAACTCAAAATAAAACCCTGACCAAAATGTAAACTGCAAAACTATGAAGCTCCTAAAAAATAACACACAAAAAAAACCCTAGATGACCTTGGATTTGGTGTTGCCTTTTTACATATGATATAAAAGACATAATCCATGAAGGAAAGATTTGATAAACTGAACTTGATTAAAATTAAAAACTTCTGTTCTGTGAAAGACATGGTCAGAAGAATATAAAGATAAACGGCAGACTGTTGGAAATATTTGCAAAAGACACGTCTGATAAATATCTGTTACTCAAAATGTGCAAACAAACTTAAAATTCAACAATAAAAAAATACAGATATCAAATAAGCATATAAAGAGAAGCTCCTCATCATATGTCATCAGGGAAATGATATACCACTGCATACCTATTAGAATGGCCATAATCCAGAACACTGACAGCACCAAATGCTGGCAAGGATGCTAAGCAACAGAAATTTTCATTCATTGATGGTGGGAATGCAAAATGGTTCAACCACTTTGGAAGACAGTTTGGCTATTTCAACAAAACTAAACCATGTCTCAATATAAAACCCAGTAATTTTGCTCCTTGGTATTAATATTTACCCAAAAAAGCTGAAAACTTATGCATGCACACAGACATTTTAACTTTAAATACATATTTTGTCATAATTGACGAAACTTAGAACAAACCTAGATGCCTTTCAGTTGGTGATTGGATCTGTAAATCATGGTACATCCACAATAAAATATTATTGGTACATCCACACTGGAAATAAACCAGTACATCCACAAAAGAATATTATTCAGCACTAAAAAGCTAATAGTTTTTAAGCTATCAAGTTGTAAAAAGACACAGAGGAAACTTCAATGCATATTACTAAGTGAAAGAAACCACTCTATAAAGTCTTCATACTGTATGATTCCAACTGTATAACATTCTGTAAAAGGTAAAATTATGGAGACACTGAAAAGATGAGAGGTTTCAAGTGGTTAGGTGGAGGGAGGGATAAATAGATGGAGCACAGGATTTTTAGTTTCATAGATTAGTGAAACCATTCTGTATGATATATAATGGTGGATGCCTGTAATTGCACATTACACATTTTCCCAAACATATAAAATTTACCCTACCAAGTAAATTTTGACCTTCGGGTGATTAAAACAAAAAGAAGTAGAGAAAGGCAAGGGTGAAGCTTCGTGGTATTACCAGGGCTATATGAAAAAGAGTCTTGAATGCCAATGACATTTGAATTCAGTCTTGAATGTTATGATGATCCATTTAGGTTGATTAAAGTACTGCAGAAAACATTTATTATTTAATAATAAATGCCCTGCATGCTCTCAGGTCCAACTTAGTAGTGATTCACAATGAATGTGCTGGTGAGAAAATTGCCCATAGTCCATGGAAATGAGTAAAACTCTACTACTGAATTGAAGGAGTAAATAAATGTCAAGAGGAAGAATCTGATCCAGTGAGTGAGAGAGCACGTGAAATAGACAGGTTGTACAGTAGATCTCATTCTTATGATGAAAAGACATGAACCATGCAGCTATAATTAAAACTCAAGAAATAAACAACCTTTGAGTGATACTACTACTAGTAGTAGTAGTAGTAGTAGAAGAAGAAGACTGCCATAACCTCCCAGAGACAATCCATCTAACTTAATTGAGGGATACATGAATTATTAAAGCAGGGCATTATGAGATAAGTGAGTGCTAACCATTTGAAAAGCCCAAATGAGGCAGAGAAAGTATAATATTTAAAGCATGGAGGGCATGAGAAAACACAGGGGCCATAAAGAATTTCAAGGGATTGACAAGGTTATTATCAATAAGACTTTTTGTGCCATACCAATATGTTTGAGTTTATTTTAAAGGCACTAACAAAATTTATTATGTCATAATGGGAGAAAAAAAAATGATTAATTATATCATGATAGACACTTTCTTTAGGATGATATTATATACCTCAAACAAGAGAAAGGAAATGTAAGTGTTCAAGGCACTTATGCTTTACACATACTCACTGACGCACAAAAGTACCAGATACCTCGTTTCCCCGAAAATAAGACCCAGCCGGACAATCAGCTCTAATGCGTCTTTTGGAGCAAAAATTAATATAAGACTCGGTCTTATTTTACTATAAGAACCGGTCTTATATAATGTAATGTAAGACCAGGTATTATATAATATAAGACTGGGTCTTATATTAATTTTTGCTCCAAAAGACGCATTAGAGCTGATTGTCCGGCTGGGTCTTATTTTCGGGGAAACAGGGTAACCATCTTTGTTTACTTGTTAAACAAATCAAAGGAAAACTTTTACACATTAATATATACTAGAGGTGTAACATGTTGTTACATGTAAAATAATATCTATATATTGAGGTGAGGTGGGAAAATTTGTTGGAGATCAGAAAATGATGACCACGTTTATTGCTCAGTAATAAAAATAGCATTGAATGACATTAGTCGATCAAGATATGAAATTGAGATTTAACTGCAAAGTCATGATAATGGGTAAATTATCATCTAAACACATTTTCTTATTCCTTGGTTACTTTAATAAGGCACTTAGCTTATTAGTATGCACTCAATAGTTTCAAGGCTCTAGTTGCTGACAGAAATAAATGATTGTCCCCTTGTAATCGTTAGTTAAAGGGTAGTGGAAAAGTGCAGGAATTATTAAATGAGCTTGAACTAGACATGTGTATTTTTATATTCCCAAAGTTTAGTTTACCTAATTGCAATTGGTAATTCCTCTTAAATTTTATAATATAAGTGTATCATTGTGTAACAATCTGATTTATACAAACTCCTGACATTCCTTAAATGGTGTCCTCAATATTGACCATACCTTCTTCTAAAAGCAATCTCCAGAAAGAAGTCTACATTACTTGAAATCATTTTTGAGTGAACATATTTATTCTAAATATGTTCTTTTGATAAATCCCTTAGAGATCATAATATATAAAATGTAAAAATGTTTCAACAGACTTTTTAAAGTGACATATAACAAATTTTGAAAAGCTCCTTTTTTCCTTAAAATTTTGAAAGTCTCAAAGGACTGTTCACAAGATGCCACCTATGTAGCATTCCATATTTTGACTCTCTATTAAACTTTACCTAAAAACATGAGACAACATAGTTTTCTTGTTTTGTGTGTGTGTGTGTGTGTGTGTGTATGTTTTTGGTCTTACACAGATTCTTCTAAACTATCAGTAAATACAAGTAATAATTAAGTTGTGCTTGAAAGGGGATATTTGGTAAGAAAACCAAATTTACAAGCTCATATTAATGTGCCTGAACTCTGGCTATTTTAAAAAATATTGATCCACTCATCAGTTATAAGGAAAAAAAAGGCATATATTAAAACAAAGTACTTGTAAAAAGCACCCATTTAAAAACAGTAATTGTAATCTATAAAAAAGATTTAAAGTTCCTCTTCACATTATAGTAACACATTGAATTTAAGACAGAATATGCATATTACCAATCTCCCATGTCTTATCTACAAAATGACTCTATAACAACTTGCACTTACTATTTCATTCAGAAAAGCAGATCACAACTGTATAGCTTAAGTTTTGCATAAATAGGCAACAGTGGAAATCATCCAATCCCATATTCTTGTGGCAACATACATTCCCATGTAAATTACCTTATGTCAAATGCCAATCATTAATATTTTAGAAATTCAAGAAGACAGCTGGACTAGCACAAGGACAAACTTGTAGTAGCACAGTGCAACCCAAAGAGCTAGCTACCAAAGACACACTACAATTACTGTAGATAAACTAAGTGCAATCTGCTAAACAACAACTTCTGTAGTTAATTGATACAGAAAATTATTGGCAATGTTACATTCATATTATTGCAGAAGGTTTTGCAGATATTAATAGGATGCTTAATATCTATAATTCTGCCTAAACCAGGTTATTATATAACTCTTATGTTCAGAAATATTTTAAACATTTTCTTTAGTCTCAGGAAAATTTCTTGGTAACAGCACCAAATTTAAGAGAAATCCCTACATTTTTTAATAAGAGAGCGGAAAGTTCTACAGATTAGGAAAAATAAAGAGTGGAAAGAAAGAAGAAAGAGGAGGATGTCTCTGACTATTAATTACCATGTTTTAATGAACCATTCCATCTTCAAAACACAGTACCATGACAACATGCCCAAGTAAATGGTGAAGGAATAGTATCATGCTTACCTCTCTTTGGTACCAGTAAAAAGAGAACATTACCTTGGGATGGTTTTCTGTAATTAATTAGTCTTTTCATCCTTAAATATTCTAATTCATGGATATAAACTTATGGAGAAAATAGCAAACAAAAATGCCTTATCCAAATGGCCACTTCAATAGAGAATATCCAAGTGCATTTACATTCTGGTGACTTACACAGTATGGTCAATAAGTTTCCTTGATTGTTATATTTTTATTACGAAACTCATAGTGAGATTTTTAAAATATTGCTCAACTAAACAATTATGAGGAAAACAAAAAGCCTATATTAAAACAAACATACTTTTTAAAAATACCCATTTAAAAACAGTAATTATAATCTACAAAAACAGATTTAAAGTTAATCTTCATATACCAGTAGGAAAGTATATTCTATAACTAACTGTATAATTAAATTGTTTTCATAAAGTTTATTTTGAATATATGTTATGTTATACTAGACAATGCACAAAGGACAGCTAAACAGATAAATCCCTTATAATAGTACACTTATTAACCTAAACACATTTATGAAAACCATGTGCAAATATCAAAGATTTTCTTTAACATAAGAGTAAATGGTTTTTCATGGTCAGAAAAAATTGAGAGTATTGAGTTACAAGTTTGGGCAAGGTGAAAAGTAATAAAGTTATTTTCAAGATCCAAGGAAAACTGTAACACTTGAAGATTACTTTTTCACAAGGTGAATAGTTTCTGTTTGTTTTTTATAATTTCTCCAACACTTCAGAGGATGTGTGGGTCTATATTCCCTCATGTACTTTCTGAGTTAGACACCTTGCAATTTTGAACTCTTTCATAGAAACACACATGCAGATGAACTGCCTAAAGGCTTATTAGAATATACTCACCTTATTTCAATCTGTAATGTGATCAAAAGGTTAATTTGAAAAGTGACATTGTTTTAATTGCTTTAGATATAAGGCCAACTAAATGTTTTGGCGAGTTTTTCTTAGAACACCTAATTTTTGAAAATTCTCATATTAAAAATTATACAAAAGGTAAAACTCAAATATCTCTATTGCTTTCTTCACTCTTTTTTATTATGCTTATTATATTTACACTTAAAAAATTAATTCATTTATAAAAATGTCAAACAATACAGGGGTATATGTATATTAGCTTAAAAACCCCATTTCACCATTCGCAATACATTCTCCTCTGTTTAAAGAGATAATTTTTGAATAACTATCCAGGTCTTTTTTCTATGCAGTTACACACTGTCATGCAGGGTGCCCAGCAGGGTCTCCGCTCCCATTCCCCACACAAGAACACAGGATATGGCTAGGCCAAAAAGGAACACCCACGGAGCCATAGGTAGGGGAGTCATACCACTATACTCTCACTGGCAGCTGGGCTGGAGACACAGGAAGCAGGAGCCACACAATTCTCAACCCTCACTGCGCCACTTGCAGCCTCAGCCACCATCTTCTTGCTAGTCCCCATTTCCTGCTAGCGTAGCCATGGCAGTTATATTAGTGGCCAATGACTCACTGGTTACAGCTGACGGCCAACTAGCCACAGCTGATGGCCATTTGATCACAGTCGATGGCCATTTACTACCTGTGCCAGCACCTTTCTATGTGAGGCCGAGAGCCTGGAAACTGCTTTTTGGGGCTCTATCCCCACACACACAATTTTATAAACACAGTCATATGGGTTTTCAAACAAAGATTAGATAATTATACAGACACCTTTTGCAAAATCAATCAATCAATCAATCCCCCTCGTTCCAGTCAAGATGGTGGAGTATAGAAACGCAATGCTTGCTTTCTCTAATGACCGCATCAAAATTACAACTAAACTACAAAACAACCATCACTGAGAATTATCTGAAATCTTGCTGAACCAAACCAATTACGGATATGCAGGAGAGGCCACCTCGAAACTGATAGGAGGGTAGAGACAAATAACGGACTGGGCCCACTGGTCCGTTCTTTGTCTCTATCCCTCCTACCAGTGAAAAATTGGGAGGGATATTTCAGCTGTGAAGGTCTTCCCATCCCCCAGAGGAGCGAAGGGTCCCAGCACCACACCAAGCCCCCCAGCCAATGGTTCCAGTACCAGGGAGAGAAGTCCCTGTAACTTGAAAACCAGTGGAGGAAAAAAAAAAAAAAGTGGAGATTGTAACTGAGTGAGAAGAGGGTGGCTGGAGTCCCAGGCTCTCCTCAAAAATGGACCACCCACGGACGTACTCACCGATAGAATCACTGGCTTTGAGCTCCAGTGCTGGGGCAGCAGTAGGAGAGGTGACAGGAACATACGGGGGCAACCCAGTGAGCTGACTTCAGGACGAGGGCTCAAGGAGCAGCTTTCTCCCAGACGGAGGAGCTTCTTTGTTGAGCTCTTCCCCTTCCTGGCATGCAGATGCAAGCTGCCGCCATATTGGAGTCTCCATCAACTTGGCCCTGCCCTGAATATTCTGAGACCACACCCCACCCGACTTTCGGGCCCAATCAAGCTGCTTCCAGCAGCTTTTTTTTACAAATCACCTGCCTTGGCTTATGCTGGAGGCTTTCCTACTGTCTCTCAAAGGTTTGTGGAATCTAGATAAGCAGCACCTGGCTTAAGTGTGTCTCGTATCTCTGGCTGAGCAGTTCTATGACCAGCACTAGCAGCAGCTGGCCTTGGTTTATGGGTTGGCCTCTTGAGGCAATTCCAAACACAGCAAGGGTGGCAGCTGCAGCACTCATCTACAAATTGCTCTGTGGCTTCTGCCAGGTGGCCCTAGTTGAAGCACAAGCTGTGGCTAAACTTGACCTACAGTAGGTCCCCTCACAGGTGGCCTTGGGGCTGTCCTGCCCAGTGGTCAGCATCAAAGGGAGCTGGAGCATCACCCAGTTGCTTCCTAGGATGACACATCCAAGGGCCTGAATGGGTGGGCAACAGAACGCTGTTGAGGCAGATCTTGCTCTGTAAGGTTAGCCCCTATATCACATTTCCTTCACTGTAGGCATGGCCAGTCCTCACAAACCAATCATCTTGAGGGCCAATCCCTCCCATTGATGTGCAAACAGCAACCAAGGCTCAATTACAAGAGAAGGGTACAGACAACCTATATAAGGGACACACCTGGAATGTGTGGCTCAGGTGGCCAGAAAGACTATACGACTGAGCCCCACAGCACCTACTATATAAGGCCAGTCTACTGATACTGAGAGACATATCAGCTCTACCTAATTCATAGAAACAAACACAGGGAGGCAGCCAAAATGGGGAGAAAGTGTAACATATCCCAAATAAAAGAACAGAATAAAGCTCCAGAAAAACAACTAAACAAAATGGAGATAAGCAAGCTAACAGACTGTGGGGACAGAGCCCCAAAAAGCAGTTTCCAGGCTCTCGGCCTCACATAGAAAGGTGCTGGCTCAGGTAGTAAATGGCCATCGACTGTGATCAAATGGCCAGCAGCTGTGGCTAGTTGGCCGTCAGCTGTAACCAGTGAGCCATTGGCCATGAATATAACTGCCGTGGCTAGGCTAGCAGAAAAAAGGGGGAGCTAGCAAGAAGATGGTGGCTGAGTCTGCAAGCGGCACAGTGAGGGTTGAGAATTGTGTTGCTCCTGGTTCCTGTGTCTCCAACCCAGCCGCCAGTGAGAGTATAGTGGTATGACTCCCCTACCTATGGCTCCGTGGGTGTTCCTTTTTGGCCTCACCATGTCCTGCATTCTTATGTGGCGAGTGGGACCAGAGACCCCGCCTGACACCCCACACGACACAGACGCAGAGTTCCAAACGCTGGTTATAAGGATGCTCAGTGATCTCAGGGAGAACTCCCACAAAGTGATAGGAAGCACAAAAATGGAGATAGAAAACATAAAAAAAGAACCAGTCATGAATAAAGAACACAATAATGGAAATGAAGAAAACATTGCAGAGAATCAACAGTAGATTAAATGAAGCAGAGGACTGAATCAGTGATTTAGAAGATAAGGTAGTAGAAAATACCCAATCAGAACAGCAGGGGAAAAAAAAAAAAAAAGAAGAATCCAAAAAAATGAGGAGAATTTAATGGGCCCCTGGGATTACATCCAGCACAGCAGCATTAACATTTTAGGGGTACCAGAAAGAGAAGAGAGAGAGCAAGGATTGAAAATCGATTTGAAAACATAATGATGGAAAACTTCCCTAACCTGGTGAAGGAAACAGACACAGAAGCCCAGGAAGTGCAGAGAGTCCCAAACAAGATGAACCCAAACAGGCCCACACCAAGACACATCATAATTAAAATGCCAAAGGCTAAAGACAAAGAGAGAACCTTAAAACCAGCAAGAGCAAAGCAGTTCATTACCTACAAGGGAGCTCCCATAAGACGATCAGCTGATTTTTCAACAGAAACTTTTCAGGCCAGAAGGGAGTAGCAGGAAATATTCAAACTGAAGAAAGGCAATGATTTATAATCAAGATTACTCAACGCAGCAAAGCTATCATTTAGAATGGAAGGACAAATAAAGAGCTTCCCAGATAAGAAAAAGCTAAAGGAGTTCATCACCACCAAACTAGTATTGTAAGAATTCTTAGAGAGACTTCTTTAAGATTTATATATGTATGTGTGTGTGTGTGTATATATATATATATACACATATATATGTGTATACATATATATATGTATATATGTATACACATATATATGTGTATATATATATATACATATATATATATATATGAATAATAAATTGGAAATAACTACATACCTATCTATAACTACTTTCAATGGAAATGGATTAAATACTCCAATTAAAAGACAAGGGAGCTGAATGGACAAGAAAACAAGACCCTTACATATGCTGCCTACAAGAGACACACTTTGGATCAAAAGACACACACAGACTAAAAGTAAAAGGATAGAAAAAGATATTTCATTAAAATGGAACCAAACAAATAAAAGCTGGGGTGTCAATACTTTTACTGGACAAAAAAAATAGAGTTTAAAAGAAAGTGATGAAAAAGGATCTAGTAATCCCACCTCTGGGTATTTATCTGAAGAAACCCAAATGCTACTTTGAGGGGATGTGTTTAACCACATGTTCACTGCAGCCTTATTTACAATAGACAAGATATGAAGCCAATCTGGGTGTCTCTGAATGGATGAATGGATAAAGAAAAGGCGGTACATATATATAATGGAATATTACTCAGCCATAAAAAAGAATGAAATCTTGCCATCTGCGGCAGCATGGATAGACCTACAGGGTATTGTGCTGAGTGTAGTAAGTCAGACAGTAAAGACAATGTCATATGATTATACTTATAAGTACATTCTAAAAAATTAAATAAACAAACAAAACAGAAAAAAAAACTCATAGATATAAGGAACATTTTGATGATGACCCCATGGAAGAGGGGTTGGGGGTTAAGTAAAAATGGAGAAGGGGTTAAGTACAAATTAGTCATTAGACAGTAGTTGTGGCGGTGTAGGGTGTAGCATAAGGAATATGGTCAATAATATTGTAATAACTATGTATGGTGTCAGATGGGTACTAGATCTGTTGGGGTGATAGATAGGAGGAGGGTTGGGTGCAGGGTGATAATGGTGAAGGGATTAAGAAATACAAATTAGAAGTTACAAAGTAGTCAAAGTGATGTAAAGCACAGGGAATATAATCAATAATATGATAATTATGTATAGTGCCATGTGGATACTATTGAATAACTATGAGGCACACGTGAAACTAATATTGAATGTTAGCTGTATCATAATAAAAATCTTTAAAAAAACTCACCTCCTGGAACAAAAAAATGTGAACATATTCCACATAATTACAAATCTACCTCATTCTTTTTAAAGGGTACAGAGTATTCTGTAGTGCAGATACACCATTATTTAATCAAACATGTCCTATGAATGGACAGGTATGTTGCTTTTGAAAATCCCTCTTAAAATGTGTTACCTTGAATATTCTTATATAGAAGTACTCAGGTACATGTACATGTATTTCTGCAGTTTGAATACTTTGATAAGGAATTTCTAATCTAAGGTTATGTGCATTTAAAATTTTTATAATTATTCATGAAAAAAACCTAAAAAATATGTATCAGTTTATATTCTTATCAGAAATGTACAAAAATATAAATTTCAACTCATATCCAATACTAGATATAAATCCTTTATTTGTTTCTAATATGATATGAAGAAATGCTACTCATTGGTATAAAATAATTTACCGTTCACTGATTTTCAGTGAGCCTAAACATTTTCTCAGATACTTATTGACCATTTGTGTGACCAATCACACAATTGAATATTATCAACTATCCATTTATGTTATGACTACTTTGCTCTTTTGGGGGATTTTAAATAGATTTCTAAAAGTTATTTATATATAATTGATGATATTTTATTTAATAAATATTTCACAGATATTTATTCTCAACCTGTATCTCATATTGCACCTTTTATGTTTCATTCGCTTATTTTAAACTTTATATTGCCAAATCCAACAATCTTCTTCTTTATAGTTCCAAAACCTAACAATATATCTTGAACCTAATTAGAAAATGATTTTCTTATATTACAATCTAGCAATTTCATATTGTTCAACATTTACTTGAACATCTTCAACTTTTGGTATAGTATTATCAAGGGGGTTAACTTTTTGGGTTTCTTTCTTTTTTTTTTTTGATGCAAATAGATAGCTAACTTTTTCAAAAGCATTTATTTAACAGATTGTGTGTTTTTTCTTAACAGTTTTAAAATCTCAATTTTCTTTAGCCTGTTTTAAGCCCATCTTAAAAATGTATTTACATTTCCTCCTTAACTGCACCATTATTGGTCCCTTAATTTATTTCCCCGTCTACAAGAATCAAAAATTTCCCCACAATTAAATGATACTAGCAGTGAAGAAAACACTGGCAGACTCAGATACAGTTCAATTCAATCCCTGGGATAAAATGTCAGTGAGTTTACATGAACCAAAGTGTGGTCCATAAAACCAAAGTGTGTATTTGCACCCAATTAATAAATACAAGATATATATACACAATGCAAAATATATTCAGCCACTACTGCTCTACAGACCACCTCTGAAAACAGCTGTTGATATTTTCTAGAAAGTGAGAATTAATATTTGTCACTATAGGTCTTTAAGCAACACATTTTAAAAGAAAATGGGGAAAGGAAGCCAGCAATCACTTCACTATGCTTGTGGATCCTGCTGCTGTGCAGGGACATTCATCACTGCAGTGTGAATAAATTCCTCCTCCTGCTTCTATCAGGCAGCCTCACTGGGCCCCAACACTGAAAACACTAAAGGAAAGGCAATTGCAGGCTAGAGAATTAACAAGAGGAAATGAGAGAAAGGGAAAACATTGTTCTAATCATTCTTTGAGTCTTTATAATTATGAAGTTAAATCATTCCTTGAAGGTTTATTATGGCGATAGCCGTGTAACGGAGAGGGGGACCGGCAGATTAGGATAAATTGTTTCGGGTGAGCTTGGAGACAAAGGAAATTTAGTAAAAAAGCAGAAAGTGATTGGTTTTACAGAGAAACATCATTTTGATTTTAGTCTAACAATTCAATGGTTGCTTATTAAGAGAAAAATGAGAATGAGAAGCCCTTTCCCAAACTATCTTGAGTAAATGTATAGAAATAGACATATTGTTTTGGTCATTGTTCATGGAATTGGACCCTGAAGATGTATTCTCTGTATGTTTTTTATTATTGTTGTCGTTATTAAAACAAAATGTCTTTCACATTGTTCTTTATATCTTGAGGGGTTTAATCTCATTTTCAAATCCTACAATCATAGTTCCTAAGACTGAGTAACCAGTTGAAAAAGAGACCAACTTACTCTTAAAAATAAGTTTAAGATCTTGTCCAAACTCTGCCATCACGCCACTCCTTAAACTCATTTGCATAAATAAATATCTATCAACATTTGTATTTTAAACATAATGTATTGAGGTAAAATCCACATAGCATAAAATTAACCATTTTAGAGTGAAAAATTCAATGGTTTTTAGTACAATCAATATGTTGTACAACCACCATCTCTAGCTAGTTCCAAATCATTCCCATCATTCTATAGTAAAACCTGTGACCCACTAAGCAGTTTCTCTTCATTTCCCCCTTTGTCTATCCTTTGGAAACCACCAATTTTGTATTCTGTCTCAATGGATTTAGCTATTCTGGGTATTTCATATAAATAAAGTCATACAGTATGGGATCTTTCGTGTCTAGCTTTTTTCATCAGTGGAATATTTTGGAGGTTCATCTGTATTGTAGAATATATCAGTCCTTCACTCAGTTTTATGTCAGAATAATATTTTATTTTATGTATATTCTATAATTTATTTATCCATTCATATATTGATGGTATTTTAGCTGTTTCCACCTTTTAATTATTGTGAATAGTTCTGCTATGAACATGTGTAAACATGTACTTGTTTGAACGCCTGTTTTCAAAATTCTTTTTGGTACATATTTATGAGTGGAATTGTAGGGTCATTTGGTAATTTTATGTTTAACTTTTTAGGAACCATCAAACTGTTTTACCTAGAGACTGAACCATTCCCACCAGCAACAGATGAGGGATTCATTCCTCCAACATCTCACCAATATATTTTCATTTTTATTTTATTTTATTTTATTTTATTTTATTTTATTTTATTTTATTTTATTTTATTTTATTTTATTTTATTTTATTTTATTGTGTTGCTCTTTTGATTTTTTTTCCTTTTTCCATCTTCCTGGATATGAAATGGTACTTCCTTGTGGTTTTGATTTGCATTTGCCTAATTACTAATGATGTTGACCATCTTTTCATGTTTATTGGCTATTTTTTAACTTTGGATAAATGTCTGTTCAATATTTGTATTCTTAAGCCCCGTGAAATGGAAAAGTAAACGTTTTAAATTTAGTTTCTTTGTAATATTTCTTCAAATGCCTATTCTACCTTTTTATGGTAAGAGAGAAAAAGGCTGTCACTTTTATTTTCCATGATCTTTTACTTCAATTCAAAAGATGTAGGCAAAATGACTCAGAAACATATAATTAAGAAAGCCAAATGTGTCTGACATATTGACAGTGCGCCCAACTAAGTCTTGAGGCTAATTAGGAAATTGTGTACACTAAAAAAGATTTTACCCTTTGTGTCCATGTGGTGAAATGAAGATGTAATTAAAAGAATTTGAGTCATAAGCGTATGGTAACAACAGCTGAGTGACAACTAATGTGGCATAAAATATAGCAAATGTTTGTTTCTTCCTTGAATTTTAGTTGCCGTAAGGCATGTCTCACTTCACAGTCAGAGAAGAACACTGAAAAAAATTTCACTCAAGTACACATCCATATATTCCTAGAAAGTCAAGGCTGACTAAATACAGGAAGAAGTTCCTTTGCCTTTAATGAATTAAACATATATTAAATCACATTGTGGATCCAAAATGCTTATCAATATATCAGTGACAAGCCCTACCCTTTTTCTCTTCTCCCAAAATTGCATTATTATCTAGAAACATTCTGGCTTCCAAGTTGACTTAATGACTCTTGTAAGGAAACGAGCCTGACTGGTTTTAAAAATTACCCTTAACTGACTTTTTAATGTTTCTTATTATAAATTTAGTTACATGGCCAGATAGCACAGCAGATTTCAGAGTTTCATATCATCCATTTATTTATTCATCATTAAATATTTTTAAATGCCTTTAGGGACCAGGCACTATTCTAAGCATTAAAATTTAAAATGAATCCAACACAATCCTATCCCTGTGATCACAGTCTAATCAAATGTCTGACAATTAAGTTCACGAACTCATCCTAGAAAAAGTGTTACATACCTCATTGGTGAATATCACTATGATCACCTTTGAAATACTCCCGTTGGGAAGCTATGCACCAATGCCAGTGCCTAGTCCACCCTTCAAAGCCATTTTGGAACTCTTTTTCTGGAATGGCCACTAGAGCTATTGTTGTATTACCCTTGATGTCCTGAATGTCATCAAAATGTCTTCCTTTCCACATTTCCTTTATCTTTGGGTAAAGAAAGAAGTCACTGGGGGCCAGATCAGGTAAGTAGGGAGGGTGTTCCAATACAGTTATTTGTTTACTGGCTAAAAACTCCCTCACAGACAGTGTCGTGTGAGATGGTGCATTGTCGTGATGCAAGAGCCATGAATTGTTGGCAAAAAGTTCAGGTTGTTTTCATCTAACTTTTTCATGCAGGCTTTTCAGCACTTCCAAATAGTAAACTTGATTAACTGTTTGCCCAGTTGGTACAAATTCATAGTGAATAATCCCTCTGATATCAAAACGTTTAGCAACATAATTTTGACTCTTGATTTGTACTGACAGAAATTTTTGGTCATGGAGAATTGTCTGACTTGCATTGTGCATTTTGAGACTTTGTTTGAGGCTCATATTGGTACACCCTTGTTTCATCACCAGTGATAACATGGCTAAAAACATCATTTTGCCTCTCCAAAAGGTCTTGGCAAACTTTGACTTTCCTTTGCTTTTTTTCATTGGTGAGCTCCTTCAGGACTATTTTTGCACATACCTTTCTCATGCCAAGATTTTCAGTTAAGATTTTCCTAATTGTTTCTCTATGGATGTTTACTTGGTCTGCTGTGCTTCTCACAGTCAGCTGATGATTTTGATCCACAGTTTGATGAATTTTTGCAATGTTTTCTTCAGTTCTGCTTGTTATTGGCCACTCTGACCTCTCTTCATCTGTGACGTGTTCTCTCCCCTCATAAAAACATTTAATCCATTTGTACACTGCTATTTTCTTCATGGTATTATCCCCACAAACTTGGACTAACATGTCCCTGATTTCACTTCCACTATTGCCAAGTTTAACAAGAAATTTAATGTTTGTTCATTGCTCTAATTCAAGCTCAGACGTTCTTGAGATGGCACACAAAACCCGCAATAACAATAATGAATGCCACTCAGCAAGACACCACCACACATCGACACGAACATAGCTGTGAGATACTGATATACCAAGGTTATGAAACTTTACCGAACTGTTTGTACAGTGCTGCCAATGTAAGCGTGTATTGGCAAGTTCGTGAATTTAATTGTCAGACAACGTAGACAAAACAAGTAAATATATAGTTATGATATGGTATATTAAGTGCCGATATCATGATAAACTCATATTGCTATAAGAATAAGAATAAATAATCCCATAGGAGGACTCATGTAAATTTTCCAGAAATAAGGGGGAACTTGAGCTAAATCTTAATAGAAGAATTAAAGCAGAGAAGTAAAACTGAGATTCTTTTCAGTGAATATGATGTCTTTGTTGTCCAAGAAGGTTTGACATGTTATCTCCTGTCCTCTGCTTTGAGACTCCAACTGATGACAGACATAGCCCCACATTTTCACCCAGAACACTCAGGTTGATAAAATCTGAAAATCTCTAGGGTCACAGTTGTTTTTGTTCCTAAAATGTATTGATTGAGTGGAAGCTTCAAGAATACATAGACTTTCACCAAAGTTAAGACAAATATTCAAAAAAATAATGTGTTTTGGCACTAATAACATTATTAATGGATGTAAAATTAAGGTTATCTACCTACCGCTAAAACAATTCAATATTACTGTAACATTTATCATGTAGAGCAATTTCTTATGAATAAATGTCAAGGTGTATAAAGCAAGTCAATATCACCACAAAAATTATTTGGTTGTAATGTTAATTCTGTTTGATTGAAGTCAAAATAGAAAATTTCGGGATACATAAACCATGTAACTTTCAAAGAAAATGAACATTGTCATTACTTTTTACCCTGAATTTAATAACTATTGTATCTGAAATCTTTTAAAGAGAGCTTTGATTTTTTTCTAAATGTTATTTTTCAGATATTAGTTGACCCTTGTGTAGTCAATATGGATGATATATCTACATGTCTTCTACTCTGTGGGGAAGCATTTCTTTCTTAAGAGAATAATGGTTTTTTTTTGTTTGTTTGTTTGTTTTTGTCTGCTTAAAAATTTGCAATGCTAGCACAAACAACACACATGATAGCAACACGTTGCCTCATTCATCTATTGCAAAATCTAATTAACCATTAGCAGCCTTTAGAGTACATAAAATTTTGTTTCTATATCATCAATTAAAAAAAAACATTGAGTAACTAATAGCTATTACAGAGCTTGGGAAATTCATGTATGTTTGCATCTGTCTTACTTCAAATTAATGTCATAAATTTATACGGACTACTAGCCCTGCAATACTTTCAGTGATGATATTTGTTATTTATTCAGTAGGCAAACCACAGAGGTTTTCCCAATCACCATCAAAATATTCCATACAGTAAATTCAGAGTTGGAACAGAATTCTTCCTTGAAAGAAAGATGAACTCCACCCATGTGTCTGATAAAGAAGTATCTAGATTATATAAAGAAATCTTAAATTCAATTAAAAAAGACAAATAATCCAACTTAAAAATGGGCAAATAGTTTAAATAGACATTTCTCCATAGAAGATATACAAATGGCCAATAAGCACATGAAGAGATGCTCAACATTATCGACCATCAAGGAAATGCAAATGAAAACTGCAATCAGATATCACTTCATACCGACTGAGATGGCTATTCTCAAAAGTAGAGATAATAAAAACACTAGTAAGGGGGTTGGGGGGGGTGGTAGATGAGAATAAAGGGGATCAAATATATGGTGATGAAAGGAGAACTGACTCTGGGTGGTGAACACACAATGG
The DNA here is from genome assembly GCF_004115265.2 of Rhinolophus ferrumequinum. NCBI lineage: Eukaryota > Metazoa > Chordata > Mammalia > Chiroptera > Rhinolophidae > Rhinolophus > Rhinolophus ferrumequinum. The sequence continues at coordinate 70,041,255 of NC_046286.1, read as the reverse complement.
GATTTATAGATGATGTAATACAGAATTGTACACCTGAAATCTACATAACTTTACTAACAATTGTCATCCCAATAAACTTTAATTAAAAAAAATAAATAAATAAAAATAAAAATGCTAGGAAGAATGAGGAGAAATTGGAACCCTTTTACACTGCTAGAAATATAAAACGATGCCACCACTTTGGAAAACACTGTGATAATTCTTCCAAAGACACAGTTACTATATGATTCAGTGATTTCATTCCTAGGTATACTCCAAAGAGGAATAAGAATATATATCCATGCAAAAACTTGTACATGAATGTTCATAGAAACAATATTGATAATATCCAAAATGGGGAAACAAGCCAAATATTCATCAACAGAGAAAGAATAAAGAAAAAGTGGTGTATTCATACAATGCAATATCATTTAGCAGTAGCAAAATATGAATTACTGACACATGCTAAAACATAAAAACATTGTTAATGAAAGAAGACAGCCACAGAAGACCATGTAATGTACGATTTCATTTAGATTCAATTTTCAGAATAGAAAACAAAAAGACACAAATAGATTTTTGGTTGCCTAGGACTTGAAGAAGGGGGCTTGGGAGAAAATGTGAAATGGCTTCAAAGGGTGTAGGATTTATTTTTATGCTGGTGATAAAAATGTTCTAAACTTAACTATGGTGGCAGTTGCAAAACTCTGAATATAGTAAAAACCATAGAATTCTATACTTTGAGTGGGTTCCTTGTACAGTATGTGAATTATATCCCAATAAAGCTGTTATATATAGATTTTTAAAAAGTGAGTCAGGAGACACTACTGAGGAAGTTTAGCTATAGATGTAGTTTCTGTGGTACATTTCTCCTGGAATGAGCTGAGTTTTGTGAAAATAAAAACTGTTCGATGTCATTAAAACAATAAAACACACAAAAGGGAACCATTGTATCTTTATTACCTTTATGAAACACAAAGTCTACATCTGGGAAAGAATTTGTACCATATTCCAAGATGAAAATAATGAATTCATAAAATTATTCTTAGACTTCCTGAATTAGGAGAATGTAAAAGAGTAAGTTTATCTCAAGAAGAGAATGAAAACATCTGAACTCTTAAATTTGGAAAACATAAACTGGGGTAGGTATTACTGAACTCCGTGAATTATTGAATGGCACAACTAAAGTCAGTGTAAATTTATGTATTAACTGTTAATGTGAATATAAAGAGACAAACTTGTAAATCAATCTAGTAGTTTAAAGATAAATATAATGACACACGGAAATAATAAATGGACCATATTCATTAACCCAAAATATGATAGCAGCAGAAAAAATAACTTCATTCAAAAAGAGCTAAGATTAAATTAGGAATTAAATAAGTCTTTAGCAGACTTGTAAACACTCAGTGATCTCTAGAGTTTATTTTGGCATGGCAACAAAGCTCTCAATGTTGATAAAAGCCAGCCAGATAAGTCAAGTTACAGATGCAGGAAGGTAATTATGATTTTCAATAGATAAATCAAATAGGCCATTAGATATATAGGTCTGGGGTCCAAAGAATAGTCTGGGCTGAAGGTATGCATTTTGGAGGCAACAGAATATGCATAGAACTTAAAGCCATTAGAATGGATGAGATTGCTAAGGGAGTGTGCATAAATATATCAGTGTAGTGGATAGACTATAAATAGATGTAGGTAGCATAAGTGGTAAGTAATGTGAGGAATAGAATCCATGATATACTATAAGGATATATTTCAGGGAGTATTTCTTACTACTGAGTTCATCAGGAATCAAGTAAAGTTCACGGTAATTGAATTCAAGCCCAGAAGTGGTTATTGACAATTTACTAGATGGAAAACGAAGGGGAGGTTTTACAACAAAAAAAAACAATAGGGTTAACTGATTCAAGATTAATACCTTTTAGGCAGGCATCCTCCTAAGAAGTTGGAAGACACAAGTTTCCCTGGCAATTGTCTATAGCCTGGTAATTATACCAGGTAATTAAGGCAATATATTCTGGTCATCTGCATGTCTTACACAACCCCTGTGATGCCAGGGCAGGGTCTCAACTTCCCCAACACTGAATGCTGATAGGTAAAATCCTACTTCCAGTTTCAGATATCACACAGTTAAAACAAGTCTTGGACTCTAGGCCCCGGTGTCATGCAAGGGGAGAAGCTAAAGTGTATCCAACTAGATGAAGCAAAAGTAGGATCAGGTTGGATTTATGAAGAGATGTGTATTGCACTGTATACTTTTGGGCACATTTTTGAATTTTGTACATTGTGGTTGTACTACTCATACAATTCTTCCTTCTAAAAGTGAATAATAGTTTCTATATTTTAACAATAAAAAGTATTGCTAACAGCTTATGTTTAGATAAAGCTTATGTTTATGAAATAAGAGTAATTTGAAACATCAGTCTGTTCATGGAGTACAGAGCCTTTAGTATACACTATTACTCTGCTGTTCTCCAACATCCAACTACTAATTCTCTTAGATACTCTCTCAAGTAACTATATATCTGCTAATAGTTATAAAATCACAGATTAAACGCTTCTTAGAGTACATAATCTGGAAAATTGAAACCTGATTTAAAAAATGAAATCTTATTTATTAGGTTAATATTTTCTTTGCTGAGATTGATTTTGTGCTTGCTTTGCAAACACTATAACTTTTAAAAATATAAATGAAGTATAATTATTTTTGTGTTTCATATTACTTGTTCCTTTCTCTTTACAGTATTTTCCAATAACTTATTTCAATTATCTGTTGGATCACTGCTTTGATCCAACAGTATGGCTTGAAAACTTCATTTTTCAAATTAGTCATAACGGATTATATTACATACTGACAACTTTTAATCACACTTTCTCTCTCCCTAGATCAACAATATGTGCTAAGTGTGTTTTTTCCTTTCATTCATTTATTGTTTGGATAATATATCATTACTGCCTAATTTTAACAATTCTGAAAGGTACATAAGCTTTGAGGTTTGTAAATATTGGCCAACAAATAGAGTGAGCCCACACTGGCTGTATGCACAGAAAACATTCCCAAACGTAAAAATAATGTAATGTTATTCTTCCAATGGCATTTAAATAGGTCTGGCTGAGTACTAGGTGTAAAGGAAGCAGGAATGTGTTGCTTTACTAGACAAGGCACATCACTGCCAAAAACCACCATTTCCCAGGCACCATCATTCCTCCTCTAATATGTGTTAAATGCTTCACACATCTATGAGGCAGGGGCCATTACAATCCCTATTCTCACTCAGAGCCAGGGAGTTTGGCAGAGCTCACTTTTACACACTGATCAGCTCTCTGACCTCAGAGGATATGCTCTTAAACACTGTTCTGGCAGACTCCAAGAGTTGAGGAAAATAGGAATACTTTAAATCAGGATAATCTGGTTTGGAATAGTTCTCTGCATGTCCCAATTCACAGAAAAACTGAACGGATATTTTTCCAGGCAGCAGAACAATGACAAGCAGGTTTCTACCATAGTTCACCTACAGTCAAAATTGTTTCTATGAGACCACAGCTCTCACTAATCATAAACACAATTGCAGATTTACACACAAAAAATCTATACTGTGCTGTTTTGGTGTATTAGGTATGTGCTCAGTATGGTGAGGAATCCAAATGCATAGGATTTGTTTCCTCTTCCGTGATGTTTGGCCTATATCTATCTTCAGCCATGACCAAACAGCTGCATATGAATTTTTATCAGATAAATGTGTCCATATCCATAAGACATTTCTCCAGCAGTTTTATTGACATATCTTGGCTTAAGTCACATATTTGCTCAGGGAAAAAAAAATGTGTACAAATCCCTAAAATAAAATTGTCTAGGAAATAACATATTTGTAAGCATAACTTGACAGCTTCACATTCACATCCCATTAAGGTGTCCATGGTGCAATCTATTTCAAGATAGCCTTCAGGTTTATCTTTACATTTATACAATAAATGAAAATTCTGGGTGTTTACTAGTGCAGGAAAGCTATGAATGCGAAATATTTCTGTTTCTGTTGTTTTCTCACCAGCCATATTTGATTATTGGATGTATATTTCCTTTGTTTACTGTACCGAGTAAAACACTCCCCAAGACAGTTGATTGCTGAATTAAAATCTGAGGAGGGAAAGAAATAAATTTGTGCACTGTTTGTACAGCAATACATTCAACAGTGTATTCTAAGACATTATGAGTTAAAATAACGCTATAGAATGCTAGCAACAAAGAATTTAGAGCCAACTCAGAGGGAACGCATAATCATAAAGTCATCCTTAGACAAGGATAATAAAAACACCGTTACAGTAAACAGACTGTGTCCCCAATAACACCGGATAAATCACAAGGTGAAAAATGGAAAAAGCAAACTACAGACATCATTTGAGCAGGGTAGTGAGAAATTATCCAACAATGAGGTAATAGAAATGTCATAACACTGGAACCAGTGTTCATTACAACTTCTCTCAGTGCCATTTGTTTCCCTTAAAGGTCATAGAGACTTTGGGAAGGATGAGACACTGGTTTTCTTCTTTTCTTTTTTTTTTTCTTTTCTTTTTCTTTTCTTTTCTTTTCTTTTCTTTTCTTTTCTTTTCTTTTCTTTTCTTTTTTTATCCTACTGTAAATTATTTCTTTAAAAGATTTACCTGAGATCTGATTTGAAAGTTGCAATAGCAGCCCCTGGTTTAGAGAGGAAGGCAAATATATTTTCTCCTGACACTGATGACATGACCCACGATTCTTAAGAAATAATTCTATTGTTGCAAAAGGGAAAGAAGCATCAATATACAGATAAATGTGTTCATAGGAAGTCACGGAGGAAGTATCATGATAAATAAATTCTCTAATAATTCGAAGGCAGAATTCGCACTCTTAGACCCCATGAAAGATAGATAGTGGAAAGCTGAGACATTAACTTTATTTAGAATTCATGGGTGACTTCCTCAGCTGATGATAAAATCAGATATCCCTGGTCTTGTCAAACTAGTGTGTTTCTTATTTTAAGGAATCCCTATTTGTTTACCACTTTTATCAGTGTCCTATAGTATAAACAACTAATACACCTCATGAACAATAATGAGAAAGTCTAGGAAAATTAGATCTGGGGTCAAGAGTCTTTTTAAGAGTCAAAAGTGATCAATCTGAACTGCTAGCATATTGGCTAAAAGGTGAAGAAATTAATTCAAGTTCTCTTTTATAATTAAAGAAATAAAACCTTTGACTTTAGAAATTATTTTATTGTGAAGTATAATATTTGATTAAATCTCTCTATGTGATACTTTAGACCTGGAGTAGTAGACCACCAAGATGCCATCAAGAGGCACAGAGACCCATTAAGACTGGTAGGAAAGGTCAGCTAGGCAATCAGTTGCCGAGATCCACTCTACCAGCTCTTGACCATTTGGTAGATTCTATTCAATTAACTAATTTTAAGTCTCACATGTAATACCAGATTCTAGATCTCTCTATGAAATGGTTGCATATGGGCAAACTACTATAAAAGAGACTTATAACATGGCAGCTGAAATAAGATTGTATTTTAGTCTCTTCACAAAATAATTCAGAGGAAGTAAGCAGTCCACGGCAGGTAGGCAAGTCTGACACCCAGGGACTCAGGATAGTATGAGAAATCTTTATTACATGCCTTTCTACATTTTCTCTCTAGATCTAATGTCCCTGGCTACTTAAATATTCATCATTTTCTATACAATGAGAAGGCAGTAAGACAGAATTAAAGGAAAATCAACATCCACTGGTCTGACAATAGTACGTATCACTTCTACTTGTATTCCATACTCACAGGGTCACACTTAGGTGCAAAGGAAGCTGGAAAATTAAATGTCAAGTTATGCAACCCTAAAAGTGCCAGAGAGAGAGAGAGAGAGAGAGAGAGAGAGAGAGAGAGAGAGAGAGAGAGAGAGTTGGAAGAATTCTATTGCTCTAAAGGAAAAAGGGTGAAGTAATAAAATAATGAGCTGTCTCTGTCACACATTGTTTTCTGTTTATGGAAGCAGAATATTAAATTTTGAAGCTAACTTAGTCAGCATGCCTTGGAAGTGGACCTCATATAACATTTTCCAAAATATTTCAGTATATATATATTCCAGGGGTAAAGATAGTGAGATAGACTTAACCCACATAAAGTAAATGTGGTGATACTCTGTTTCCATTAGTAACTGTGGTACAACAATTAATGAAGTTTCTATCTTTTTATCAGAATTAGAGCAATAGACTCCATTTCACCGAAAATTTTCCTGTGCCAAGAAAACTAAGTAGTATCGTATTTATTAATATAATAGCAAATCATAAAAATGGCAAGGAAGAATAAATCAAGAAGTACATTTTTGCACCTATGATTCTATTTTATGTTCTAAATGGTGCTATGATTTTTTTCCAATAAATTATTTTTGGTCAATTTATTGTGTCATTTATTATTTCAGCTCTTTGTCAAAGTCACAAAGTTAAAAAAGTAGATAACGATTACTTGACACTGAAGTATTTTTCTATTTTAGGTTTGGAAATTATGGGACAGTTTGTCTTATTGAGTCCTTAAAGATAATCTGATGGAATGAATTACTGTCCCTACTTTCCCTGCCCACTCACCACAGAATAATTATTTATCAGCATTCATTTTCATGTGATTTGCAGTATATTCCTGTGGGATAAATACACTTTCCCATCAGCTTAACCAGGTGAATTGTTTTAGCCAATAAACCGTAGAAATAGTACCCATTATTCAAATTCAAAGCTAAAGCTTTGAAGATGGTGTGGTTTTTCTAGTTCTCTTGCCTTTTCCCTCTGCCTCAATAGTATCAAGTCTCAGAAAAGAGCTGCTCCTTCTGTGTGGATGCTAGAATAAAAAAGAATTGTGCAGAGGAGCAGAACTGCTGCTGCCCTATGTGATAGTTAATTTTATGGATCAACTTAACTGGACCATGGGATGTCCAGACATTTAGTCAACATTGTTCTGGGTGTGACTATGAGGGCATTTGGATGTGAGATTAGCATTTGAATCAGCACACCAAGTAAGCAGATTTGCCCTCCCTGATGTGGGTGGGCTCCACCCAATCAGTTGAAAACCTGAATAGAACAAAAAGACACAACCTCCCCCAAGTGAGAGGGAATTTCCTCCTGCCTTACTATCTTTGGAGTTGAACTGAACTATCAGCTCTTGCTGGGTCTTGAGCCTGAAGGCCTGCAGGCCTTCAGACTAGAACTGTACTATGGGCTCTCCTGAGTCTCCAGTTTGCTGACCACAGCACTTGCCTGCCACCCTCTATAATGACACAAGCAAATTCCTTATAATATAATAAATAAATATTCCAGGGGTACCAAAAAATGTATACACCTGACTTGTATTCATCTTTGTTATCAGTATATATAATTACAATTTGAATACAGTTTTTTTTTTCCTTTGTTAAAACGTGTATACATTTTTTTTGGCACCTTCTGTATATCTATATCCAGATATCGATATAGATGATATCGATATCTGGATATAGATATAGATAGATATAGATATTTCTTATTGGTTCTGTTTCTCTGGAGAACTTTGACTAATACAATCTGCATTTGATGTATAAAATGGGCTGGAAACTAGCTTTAAATATATTAAGCCATTGAAATATGGGTGTAATTTGTTATAACACCTAAACTGATTAGCAAAGGTTGATTTCTAAGAGTTCTTTGCACGTTTCATATATTAATATAAGGCATATGTCAATATATGTATTGCAAATATTTTCTCACAGACTGGAACTTAAGTTAGCTTTTGAAGAACAGAAGCTGTTTATTAATTTTGATGAAATCCAATTTACCATTTTTTTCTGTTAGGTTTAGTATATTTTTGTGCCTATCTAGAACATTTTTGCCTGGCTATTGATAATTTAATGTTATAATTATGTTTGCATTGCCTAATGTCTTGACACTTGTTTTCTGTTTGTCCTATCTGTTTTCTGGTATTGTTTTTATTCTTTTTTCCTCTTTTACCTTTCATTTTTTGTAGATTAACTACCTATCTTAGTAGTCCATTTTTTTCTCTATTATTAGCTTATTAGTTATACATCTTTTATTTTTTAAATGGTTGCTCTAATGTTTATGACTTTCCTCTTGAACTATCACAGCCTACCTTAAAATAATGTTACTTCACACAAACTGTGAGACCTTTTTTGGGTGACTTTCCATTTATCCCTTGCAACCTTGATGACACTTATTGACATATATTTTTTTTTACTTTTACATGTACTATAAATCTAAATTACTTGATTATTTTTTAAACAGTCAATTTTATATTTGTTTGTTATTTTTTAAAGAAGTTTTAGGTCACAACAAAATCAGCAGAAAGTAGAGAATTCCCACACACCCCTATCTCCCACACACATAACCTCCCCCACCATCAACATCCTACACCAGAGTGGTATATTTACTACAAATGATGAATCTACGTTGACACATTATTATTACCCAGTGTCTGCGGTTTACATTAGGGTTTACTCTTAGTGTTCTACAGTCTGTGGGTTTGAGAAATATATAATGACAAGTCTCCACTATTGTAGTATTATGCAGAATAGCTTCACTGCCTCCAAAAGTCCCTGGGCTCCACCTATTCATCCCTCTATCAGTCCAAAACTCTGGCAACCAGTCATCTTTTTACTGTCTCTATAGTTTTGCCTTTCCCAGAATGTCATATATTGGAATCACCCTTTTCAGATGGGCTTCCTTCTCTTAATGATATGCATTTAAGATTCCTCCATGTTTCTTTTTACATTCTATGATAATCTATTGTCTAGATTTAACACAATTTATTTATCCATTCACCTACCGAAGTTTCTTCCAAGTTTGGCAATTATAAATCTTGGTTGCTTTGGTTTAGGCAATTATGAATAAGGCTGCTATAAACATCCATGTGCAGGTTTTTGTTTGTATATAAGATTGCAACTCAATTGGGTAAATATCAAGGCGTATAATTGTGTATCATCTGGTAAGAGCGTGTTTAGCTTTATAAGGAGTGGCCAAACTGTTCTCCAAAGTGGCTGTACTGTTTTCTCTAACATTTGGTATTGTCAGTGTTTTGGATATTTGCTATTCCAGTAGATGTATGATGTCATCACACTGTTGTTTCAACATACGAGTTGAGCATCTTTCCACATGCTTATTTGTCATCTGTGTATCTTCTTTGGGAAGGTGTCCCTTAAAGTCTTTGGCCCATTTTTTAAATCAGGTTGTTCTTATTCTTGAACATTCAGAGTTCTTTGCATATTTTGAATAACAGACCTCTATCAGATATGTGTTTGTTTTACAAATATTTTCTCCAGTCTGTGGCTTGTCTTCTCATTTCCTTGACAACATCTTTCAGAAAGCAGACATTTATAATTTTAAGTGAATTCCATATAATCAATTATTTTTTTCATAGATCATGCCTTTGGTGTCATTTCTAAAAAGTCATCACTAAATCCAAGGTTATCTAAATGTTTTCCTGTTATTTTCTAGGAGTTTTATAGTTTTGCATTTTACACTTCAGACTGGTTTCCATTTTTAGTTAACTTTTGTGAAGGGTGTAAGATCTATATTTATATTTGTATTTTTCTGCATGTGGATGTATCAGTTATATTTTTAGTCAGCTTTATTGAGGTGTAATTTACATATAATCAAATTCAATGATTTTAAATTTCATTTTGATGATTTCAATAAATATAAACGGTTATTTAAATGCCCTCGCTGTAAATTTTTTTTCTTGTGCTTGTTTGCATGAATCCCTTCAGTTTAACCCTGAACCCAGATAACACTGGCATCCCTTTCTGTAACAACAGCTTTGCCATTTCTAGAATTTCACATAAATGGAATTAAGGAGCATAGAGTCTATGCTGACTAGCTCTTTTTATTTAGCATGAAATTTTTGAGATTCATATATGTTGCCATGTGTCTCAATAATGTATGTGTTCCTTCTGATTACTGAATACTAATCCATTATATAGTAAACATTTTTCAGTTTACCTGTTAACAGACATTGGGGTTGTTTCCAGATTTTTGACATTATAGATGAAACTGATATAAAAAATCATGTATTAATATTTGTGTGGATATATCTTCCATTCTCTTGGATAAATAAGCAAGAGTGGAATAACTAGATCATATTACCGGTATAGGAAACTGCCAACCTATTTTCAAAAGTAGCTATACCATTGCAGATTTCACCAACAACGTATATGAGATTTCCACTTGCTCCAGCAATTCACCAACATCTGTTCTTGTCAGTCTATCGAACTGTGGCTAGTTTAGTGGGTATGAAAGTTATCTTGATGTGGTATAATATGCTTCCTCAGTTGTTAATAATGCTAAGCATATTTTATCCACTTATTTACAATTGTGATGCAAGTATATTCTTCCAGCCTATGTATTATATTTTCTTTTGTCTCACCATGACTTCAGAAGAGCATTCTTTTTTTTAAAATTTAGTTAATTATAATTTATGTATTTTCTTTTATGGTTTATACTTCTATGTCCTTCATAAAATATATTTTTTATATTTTTGTATTTGATATGCTAGTATTTTAATAAGAACTATTGTATCAATATTTATGACAGAAATTTGTCATAGTATTCTTTACTTGTAATATCTTTGTGTGCTTTTGGTTCATTTTTGCTCCTTGCTATTTTGTTACCTAAATGTAGAGTGTTGTATTTTAATTGAGCCTGGTATCTACCGTGCAATCATACTCAAAATGCAGCAGGTAGGTAAATGTCGTGTTTTTTTTTTCCTGTTTCCAGGATTCCATCCTGGATACTACTACATTACATTCAGTCATCATGCTTTCTTAGACTCCTCTTGGCTGTGACAGTTTCTGGGACTTTATTTTTGATGACCTTAAAAGTTTTGAGGACTATTGGCCAGGCATTTTATAAAATATCCCCTCAATAGGTATTTATCTGATATTTTACTCATGATTAGACTGGGGATATGGGTTTTGTGAGAAAAAACACATAACTTAAGTAGCGTTTTTCTCTTCTAACATCAAGGGTACATACTATCAATATGACTTATTCCTATTAGTATTGACTCTATTCAGTTGTCTGAAGCAGGGTTTGTCACATTTCTGCACTGTAAAATTACTCTTTTTTTCCCTCCTTTTCCATATTGTACTCTTAAGAAGGAAGTCATTATGTGTAGCCCACACTTAAAGAATGAAGGGTTATGTTTATTTCCTTGATGATGAAGTATTTCTCTAAATTATTTTGAATTCTTCTACGAGGGAAATATGTCTCATCACTCTTTTATTTATTTGTTTTATAAATTTATTTATATCAGTATGGAATTATATTTATCTTATACTTTGGATTAATATACTATCTTATTTATTTGTTGTTCACATTGCTCCATCTTTAGACACTGGGAGTACTTTCAGTTGGTTTGTGTATCACTTTAACATGACAACATAATTGTTGAGTTTGTTGTTGTTGTTGTAGTTTTTACCACTATCTTACCTTCTGACACTATAAAATCCTCCAGGCTTATTGTTTTTCCTGCCTCAGTCTAGAATCAGCCATTCCTACAAATAGCCTTGTACTTGTTTTAAATTGATTTATTTATAGAACTGTGGATCTCAATCATTTCAGCAAAGGTCCACAATAATAATGTATGTATATCAATCACATAGTACCACTTTTTATAATTTCAAGCACTAAAATTTAAAAATAATTCTAACATAACTTTCAAAATTATTCTACTTTCAATGTTCATATTTATTCACAATTGCCTTGATGAATTAAAGGCAGGTTAGATGTTTATACAATGAAACTTACCTGAAAATTCAGGTAATTCAGAAAAATTTAGGTAATTCAGAAAGCTAAACACTTTCAAATCTAACTCTTTTTTGCATCCCCTAAATTGCTACTTAATACTTCCCATCCCCTTAGTTTTTACAAGTTTACAGCTCTACCCATCTTACTCTATTAACAACCAAGCAATTCTTTTATATGTACTATTTTTACAGCTTTTCAGCATTCTATGTAAATAAGTATATTTTAAATGAATTTAGAGGTTTATAGAATCATTTACATAACATAGTTTGACATAATAGTCATCGCTTATCATATTTAGAAATTTAAAATTCCATATTACATTCTACTCATACGCACAGAAAATCACAATTTACAAATTGAAAGATTAAACATGAAAACACAATGCTTTTAAAAATTAGTGTTTCTAGAGCAATATTATCCATGTAATATGTCATAAGTTCATTCCCTCAAACTGTCACTAAACAGTCCAAATATATTTAACTTGCAGATTTTATTTCATAATCTCTTCAGCATCTTGGTCATTACTAACCAAGACTTACCATTCTTTGAGCACTTTTATCAACAAAGCCAGAATCAGTTAGACTCAGAATCTAAGTAAACATGCCAAATTAAAGCTAAATTTGGAAAGAAGCATTGTGTCAGTAATAAATAGCCTGTTTTAGATTCTACTGTTTGTGGGCAATCCGAAATATTGAGACCAAATAAAATATGTCCATGATGACTCCAGGAAAGAGTTTAATGCTTATAGATATAAAAGTTACAAAATACATAGGGCAGGAAACTGAATGAGGTGGTTCATATTTCTCCAGTTTCATTATGGCGTAAGGAGATGCAATTTTTGGGCCCATTTGCAGAACAATCACAAGTATTCTTCTCTCATTTGGGAGAAGTAAAACTCTTGGGGACTACCCCTGGATGATTTTCCCTTCACCACTAAACTACCGTCTATGCAATACATTTTATTCTTAAACCTGACCATCACCTTCAAAACCAGAAGGGTTTTAACCTGTCAACAAAGATAGTTCACTGAGGCATTTTAAATATAATTTGGCTCTTTCATGTAAAAGACATTCTCTTAAATTCTGATCTAGCCAGAGTAAAATGCTTTCGTTCAACTCTCTACTATGTATTTTTTTCCTTTAAAACTCAAATTCTGCAGCAGGGCTTCTCCACTAGTCTCTAAGCTTCTCATGAAGGTATTTTATTCATCATGTTACAGAATCCAGGTGAAGCTAGTCTGTCAATTGCACCCAGAGTGCAATTAGACATTGGATTTCCTTTCTTACTTAGATTGGGATACTGCATATGTTGCCATGAAACAGTTATTTTCAGATCTGCATTTCTCAGACCATGATGAGCATTCAGAGAGTGGTTATTCTCTGTTTTGTGTGTAATATATACATAACTTTATTTCAGAGTGCCTTGTTCTTGATTTGAAAAAAAAATATTTGGCCCCTGCCACTATTTTATCTGAACATAGATACAGTATTATACTTAACTGAGCCTAATTATGCAAACACACTTACAACTCACCATGTAAAAACCATTTAATGTAGGCTTTTTTTTTTTTCAAATTCAATTTGTGAATAGTATGATTTTTGTGGTACCAGAATTTCCAATTACATAAACTACTCTCTTGGAACACATTTCTCAATTTTGGAATCTGCATGAACACATTCCATAAATCACTTAGTGTATAAAAGCAATGATGTTTATTAAGTAATCCAGCAGTGATCTAGTGAAGTAAAAAATAACACAGTATCTTCAAGAGATCTCAGATGACTACTTAAATATTGAGTGTCCAACTAATGCAGTGAATAATCTCAAGGTAATTGCTCATCTATTTCTTCCACTGTATGTAAAATGAACTTCCTAGTAGACTTGCATTCAATTTATGCCTCAAGGTATTGCCAATGGAAATTTAAAAATGAAAAAAATGAGTAAAAGTAATCATGGTCTTGTCCTGGGCCTACCTTGCCATTTTTAGATTAACAATAAAAGTAGACATATAATCTACAGTTCATAATTATGAATGTATCGTGAACCTCTATATGCGTAATAGAGTATACCATAATGCTTACACTCTAAAGTTTTAAAATCATATAGAAAAATGTAAATTTAAAGAGAAAAAAGAAAGCTATTACATAGTTGCACAATAGGCTTTACAAGGGAATCTTAATTGAATTGGAATTATTTAAACGAGAAATAATAGTTTATTCAGCAAGGTGACTTACTGTTGAATATAGAGCATATAATTACGAGGAGAATGCCAACGTGCTCTGCATACACCAAGAAAAATATTAGAAATGTATTAAATTTGGCAATTCTTTCTTCTATCCCAGCACCTGCCCCCATCCCCATTCTCATCTTCTCTGCATGGATTTAAATTGTAAATAGAAGAATATCATTTTAGGGTATGCGTATGTAATCTTCCCAACAGTATAGTGAAAATGTTTTCCACATGAATACAAGATAGGATGCAGTAAATTTTTCATGATGTGTTTAAAGAGAAAATTGGTTATTATAGTTATTCTTCAAATAAAGTCCTACATTTTGAAATAAAAAATAATTTTAAAAATTGAAATAACAGATTTTGGGTGTATGGAATAAATAAATTATTTTAAATAAGTGGAAAAAGAGATAATGAGAACGAAAGAGATAATGTTGAGGTAGATACATAGTCCTCCTTATTGGTGATACATAGTCCCCCATGGAGATACGTTCCAAGACCCCCAGGGGATACCTGAAACCTCAGATAGTACCGAACACTATATATACACTATGTTTTTTCTATACATACATACATACATACATACCTATGATAAAGTTTAATTTATTAATTAGACACAGTAGGAAATAACAGCAGTAACTAATAATGCCATATTTTGCTGTGTACCATGCACACTTTTTGCCCAAATTTGTAAGGGAAAAATAAGAATGCACATTAAACATGGGTAGCACAAATTCTGTACCAATATAAATGTTTTTAATTGTTTTATTTATGCTTATGAGTTAAAAAAGTGTAACCCAAGAAATCAATAATGATATCCATATGCAAAATAATACCATGGAATACAATAATTGATTTTTTTGAATTTCTGAGGAACTTGCAACAACGAAGAGTTCTTGGCCTTCCATGATGCGTGAATATCGTAAATTTGTTACTGGTACATAACATTTCTTCTACCTTGTTTCTGTTCTTGTGTTTTGCAATTATTTGTTACATAAAATTTCTTGTACCATAATATGTTAAAAAATAAATGCTAAAATTACTTTATAATACAAAAAACAAGTACCTAAATGTAAACAAATACAAATTTGAATTAAAAAATTAGAATGATATACAATTTTTTCCTGAAAGTTTGGGCCACAAACGTGGGTGTGCATTATACATGGCAAAATATGGTAAAATAGAATAAATATATGGCTTCTCTTTGGTATATCCAAATTGCCAGCACCACTGTTCTTATGCTTTGGGGTCATTATAAGAGCATATATTATAAGAAGTAAAATAAGAGTCACTTGACTACAAGCACTGTGATACTGCAGCAGTCAATCTGATAACCAATTTGGCTACTAAGTGAATAATAAGCAGTACCACGTACAGCATGGACATGCTGGATAATGGAATGATTCACATATCAGGTGGACAGAGTAGGGCTGCAGGAGATTTCATCCTGCTTCTCAGAACAGCATGAAATTTAAAACTAATTGTTTCTTTGTGGAATTTTCCACTTAGTATTTTTGACCATGGTTAACCGTGGGTAACTGAAACCGCAGAACACACAACCGTGGATAAAGGGAGACTACTATACTTTCTATCTTACAAATATGTACAGAGACTTTCTTTAGAATATTGTTTTCTTTGCTTGTTTGTTTTTTGTTTACTATGCCATCCTCAACCTTCTGTTTCTACAAATTGCACATTTTTCATTGTCAATCTCTCAGTAAATCACTTGCAGCCCCAAGGATGTCTTTTTTGTGTATTTCCTTTAATATTATCTGCTATATCTGGATATATATTCATAATTCACTCTCCAGAATTCATACCAGATTTTTGTGTTTGGAAAACTCTTTTCATTTCCATACACCAGAGTTCTCAAAATCACTCTGTGGTAGGCAGGATTCTAATTTAGCCCCCAATATTCATATCTTCCTGCTCTACACACCCTATGTAATCCCCTTTATTGAGTATGGGTATGACTGCATCACGTTATGGTAAAGGGATTTTACAAATGCAATAAAGGCAGGCAATTATTTGATTTTGTTTTAGTCAAAACAAATGGGCCTAACTTAATCAGGTGGACATCCTTAAAAATGAAGAGATTCAAAACATGAGTGAACTTCCCCTGCTGGTATCAAAGAAACAAAATGCCATGTTGTTAACTGGGCCACAAATTAGGAAACTTGGGCTCTAGAAGCTGAGAGCAGCCCCTGGCCAACACCTAGCAAGAAAAATGGGAACCTCAGTCCTACAATCGCGAGGAACTAAATTCTGCTAAAAGCCTTGTGATCTTGGAAGAAAATCCTGAGCTCAAGGCACACAGCTTGGCTAAAAGTTCAATTTCAGTCTTGTAAGACTCTGAGAAGAAGATCTAGCTATGCTGTGTCAGGACCCCTGACCTAAAAAACTGTGAGATAATAAATTTGTCTTGTTTGAAACCACTAAGTTTGTTACACTTAGTGAAAATTTGTTACACAGCAATACACATGCCCAGAAGAAATCTAGAAATTGAAGTATTTTAATCCTTCAGATTCTTACTTTTGAATCACTTGGTAACCACACACATCCCCTCCCAAACAATTAGTTAATAAATAAATAAAACAACAGAAAAGGAGGCCCTGTTGACATTACATTTTTCAACTCTAAAATGTCAGCTCTGCCTATCTTTCGTCTGTTGTCTTTGGTACATAAATAGGGCAGGTAACTAAATCAAAGGAACAGTTTGGGATAATCAGAGAACTATCTGTAAATTTGCCTTGGAATCAATCATGCCAAATATGTAGGCATAGACAGAGAAAAACTTAAATTGCAGCCAGTGTCAACCTTCCTGCTTGTTTCATTCCACCTCATCTAGATGTAGCCTCACAATATTCTAGCAGGACTGCCAAGTTCTGTGACTCGCCTTGGACGTAAACTGTGACTTTACAGTTAGTCACCCTTCGAGATTCAAATTCTATTTCCATTATTTTGCTGTGAAATAGTTGTTTTCAGGGTATAAAGAAAAAAATAATGGTAAAATATATTGCTTTTACCACCTCTACAATTCTTATTTTTTTATTTTAGTTGTAATCCCAATAAACTGCCATGCCACTGGTTTTACCTTTTCCTGCTCAATAAAGCACAGCCAAAGTTAAGATCATTTGCTTTCTTCTTTCATATACACCCATAAAATATATTAAAATGTTATCTCTAATAAATTTCCCAGTAAACAATGTGATGATGCCAGTAATGGACTGACAAAAGCCACAGCACTGAATACAAAATACAACACCACCCTCTGCAAATGCCCAGTTCCATTTGAAGGTAGTCAATACAAACTCTTTGACAAATGATGACTCTAACCAAAATGCATTGCCTTAAAATTCCTTTTCAAAATGCTTTAAATTTCTGCCAGATTTCCCCTAACGCAACCCTTACTTTTTATCTCATACAAATTAATTTTTTTATCATACTCCTAAAAAGGACAAAGATGGCTCTGACAGATTACAGATAGTAAGCACCTTGCTGACCCAGTTTATTCTCATTAATTACTGTAGTGCCTGTCAGCATATTTTTGGCCTGAGCTGTTGTAATTATGGAAACCTATATAAAAGCTTAATCTGGGTACTAATGTAGGAAGCTATTTCTATGACTTTTGATCAATGGATTGTTGCAATTATGCCTAGATTATGTGACAAGGAAATAAAGAGAGAGGACTCCTGATTACATTGTTACAGAAAAGCATTAGAAACCACATAATGGTCACAAAGAAAGACCATTAACATTCCCAAAGTAAATTCCATGAGAGCATGTCATATTTGTTCAATCCAAAAAGTGGAGAAAAGTTTCATAGCAGCTGAATTTTAAAAGAACAGCTCCCATATAAGGCACTTCGGTGTGGAAAAGTCCTGCATATATTCATCATGTACTCATAGGCTGTGAAAGAAATGCTTTCTCCATTCAAAATGGGTAACAGTCTTGCTAGACTTTTGGCAGAAATTCTTTTCTTTTTTTTTTAAATGAATAACTTCTGCTTTATATCAGTTCTCTTAATGAGTAGTGTGAAACGTCAAACACTGAAAGGAAAGGAAACACATTTATGCATTGTTGGCTTAGCAATGAATTCAGACCCACAAGGCAAAAATATTATAACGTAAATCCAACTTACAAAAGCCAAACTAGATTTTCAGAAAAGAAATTGAAATATCTGATTGCACATTCACACAAGCAATCAGCTAGCCAAAGAGAGAGTGAAAAAGGCTTGTCCTAACGTCCAACGGCATTCTGTCTGTTTCCAGGGATGTGTTCTATGCCTTAGGTCATGATAATCATGCTGCCTGCCCTGTCCCTGACCTTCTACTCCATATCAGCTTTTCTGTTAGTATTGAAGTCAAAAACACACCTGCCTAAATGCCTAAAACTTACTGCTAAATGCCTGCACAATACAGCTAAATAGGCTGAATGCAACCCAACATAGAACCTTCCAAACATGTGTTTGAAATGCACTGAGAGAAGCATTTTTATGCAAAAATGACAGAAAATGTAATAGAAAAGAAACCCTCGAACAAAGCCACATAGCCAGATGGTGTCCTTTATTGGGGGCCAACTCATATCTCTGAGCTTTTGAAAATATCACAGCTCTTTCCTGCTCAATTCTAGATTTACATCTGAAATTTGGGAAAACCCTTCTCATGTGAATTTTCTGAATCCTTTCACATTTGTCTTGTTATTTATCATTTGGAAGATGTTTTGAAAACAATTATTTGTACATTTTTGTACAGACAATGTATATTCATCATAAAAAATAGGAAGCAATGTGAAGAAATGCAAACGCAAATATTAAAAGTAAAATCTTACAGAACATGCTATTGTTTATATATTGCTTTATGGTTTTTTTTTTCTATGCAATTAGATAAGCTTGTTGAAGAGTTTACAAAAATGAAGCTAATATATAGAGATCTGTAAATTTTCTTGTCAAATTAAACCTTGCCTTGTTACCATTTTCCTATATCAAAAATATACATATATTCAAATTAACATTTTAATTCATGGGTACGATTCCATTTTAAGGTCATTAAATAGTATATTAACCAAGACAATATTGTGGGCTGTTTTTGTTTTGTTTTGATATTTCTAACAATGTCTCAGGAAATATTTTTATACATGTAAGTGTAATTTTGTTAAAATGCTTGCTTAGAATAAATTACTAGAAATGGATCACTGGGCCAAAGTGCATTGGTAAGTTTAGTAGCACATATTACTAATCACTGGAAATTTTGCATTAATTGAAAGATCCAAAGAGATTGTAAGAGTTCTTACTTCCACAAATCTCAGAAACTAGGCACTGTCGTATAGGCAAGTTAAAAGCAAAAAGGCAATAGGCCCAAAATGGAGTGGATTACGCTAAAACCCAGGTCACCAAACCAAGTCTTAATTGCAGTTCTGGCTCTCCCAGAAATGGAACCTTAAACCAGTAATCACCTGATCAGCATTAGTGACAATCTACCTGATAAACCTCTGCTGTCCTCTGTAGCGAAAGTAACCTTGCAATAACCAGCCTGCTTTTTGAATAGTATAACTTCCTCGTTCTCTATCCCTCATTCCTATAAAAGTGTTTCATTTTGTACAGCTTTTTGGAGTTCCCTTCTGTCTTCTAGATTGGATGGTCCACAATTCAGATATCTTTAAATAAAGCCAATAAGATTGCAATAAATGACTCATTTGAATTTTGTTTTTTACAGGCAGAAAGTGGTAACTGCTATTTTTAATTCTATTTATTTAGTTAGGTGATTACATATTTTCATATATATTTTGACTATCTTTGTATATATTGAATGTTGGTATCTCTTTGTCTTTCTCTGGTAAGGTATTTGTTTTTTATATAACGACTTATGAGTTCTTTTTCTTATTACCTCCCTGCTTGTCATATGTAGTACATTTTTCACTTAGGTTTTTGATATTTTTATTTAACTCACAGTAAGTTCTATTATATTTTATATGTTATATTATATAGCTTTTCTATTATGATTTATTTTTGATTTATTTATAACTTCAAATCTTTCTACAGGCCAAGTTTATAAAATTATAAACTATATTCTCTTCTAGAATTCATTTTGTTAAATCAGTTATCCCAACACCTTTCCTGAATGATTTAAGGTGTCATCTTCATTGTATACTAACTGCTTATATTTACTTGGAGGGATTCATAGACTTAGGGTTTGATTTTCTATCTTAGTTTTTTAATTACTATAGATTTATAAGAAGTTTTCTTAGCTCTTCAGTTATGAGCCCTCTCACTAATCTGATTTTTCAAAGATAGATTTTTGTTTCCCTTGTCTTCATTAGATCACGTAATACTTGTTTGATCCTTTGTTATATCATTTTTTTGTCCCATATATATTTTATATTGGGACCTGAGATTAATTTTCACTAGTGTATAGTTTTAAACTTTTCAATTTGCGTATATAATACTGTATTCTGTATACAGAACATTTTCACCCACTACATATTAGATTATCTATTTCATTTGTGTTGGTCTCTGCTTTAGGGGGAAAAAAGAAGTTACCAACATAGCATCTCTCTTCTCTGTACCTCATATATCTAATCTTCTTTCTACATTACTTTTCATAATCATTTTATAAGTGCATCTTTCATAATACATTTTCCAATTTTGACAGCCTTAGGTTTTACATTGACTGCCTCTACTACTGTGGTTGTTAAAATGTGTTGGTTTCCTTAAAAGTCTTTTATCATTTTATTAGGCTTACCGTTATATCACTGTTTTGCCTTTTCTCTGAGTTGTTTTCCCTCTTAGGATTTATGCTCTTAATATTTAGAAGTTATATCATCTTATACACCTTTAAGGAAGCTAAATAATTTAATAATGAAAAGAAGCTGATTTTCATAGTTATATAATTATGGTTTTCCAGGTATCCTTTTAGCTTCTTCTAGAGTAATCTTTTTAAAGACTACCTTTAATGCTACTGAAGTAGATATGGGTGCTCAGCCACAAAACCACAGAAAAGAAATTCTAAAATTTGGAAAACTCTGAACTCAGTCAAAGTAATCATGCCCCTATAAAGAAAACAAAACTGGAAATGATATAGGTTGTGTTATGGTGGGATTTATGTAAAAAAGATGACAAATTCTAGTCAATAACTCAAAATGATCTCTTCCCTCCATGAAAAATACTGAAACATGGGAAGCTTTATAGCAAATAACAGATGGCTTGACTTTTAGGAAGAAAAACCTTAATGATACTCAAAATATTTAAGTATTGAACATAATATTGGCAAAATTATCCACTGGTCAAAGTTTGCTCAAATTTTATGATATGATTAACATATTTTACCAAGACAAAATTTTGATTCTAGAATAATTCTATAATATAGATAAAATAGCTCTAAATCATACGATTTGCTTACTGTAACGACACATAAAGTAGAGCATACATAAAAAATAGTAAAAAATAATAGTAAAATAATTTTATTAGCTGTCTAAGGCAATACAACTTTAATTTACAAACTGTTGTTTTTTATTATTGACTATTCAAGAAATTCCAAAATGTTAGAGCCCTGAATTTTTTAATTGGGGTAGGCTGGTTCTGTAGGTGGTATGAAGTTTTATTCTAATTTTTCTGTAATAGAAAGTGAAATTGAATTAAAGTCTGATAATTATTTTCTCAGTCCAAAAATCTATTCCATAATTATTGTTTCTACTTCCTTCAATAATTATGTTACCTTTGAGTTTGATTATACTATTTTGAAGTTTTGTCTTTTAATACATCTTTAAGAAACACTTATTAGGAAAAGCCACATATTACAAGCTATAATACAAATTTGAGTTGGAAGTCCTGTTTTCCACTGTGAAGCTGTCAAAGTTATTTGGTGTATAGAACAGTGATACACCCTCACTATATAAGTGTGAAAACTGAGCGCCAAAGTAGTTCAGTGGCTTGTGCTAGATCACACATCTAGAAACATGCGGAATTGAGACTGCAGATAGGATATTTAGTTTTCATTATAAGTATTTTCCAATTTTACAAGTGAGAAACAGCATGAGATTATGCAGATTGCCAGCAGTAGCAACAAAAATATACAGCAAGTGGACAACGGTAAGGGACTGTTAGAATTGGGTGACACTCTAAGATTCTCTAATCCTTCACTGTGAAGAAATTGACAAGAAATCCATTATGTAATCAAGGCTGATATTTGAGATATATGGTCAAAATATTAGAAACAAATTATTCTACATATGCCATTAAAAGGGAAAGGAAGTATGTAAATGAGTAATTCTAGGAAGTAATACAATTAAAAAAAAAATTATCTTTCCAGGACAATGTGGCAACAAGTTTACAGTCTCTGTTGTATTTTCTCTGGAGATTAAAAAAAAGTCAAATACTTTATAACAGCACCTTTGAATAAGAATACCAGCAATGTTTTGCCAAAGTAAACTTAACTAATTATAGCAATGATAAAGGTAGACTAAGGAACAGAGCCAAATTGCAGAGTTTTCCACTAATACAGAGCAGGAAAATAATCAGGATGCAATAAAAAACTAAGACTATCTACATATATCTTAAAGGTCTCAGGTCTACTTAGAAAAGTAAACAGCTTCTTCCACAATCATCACCACACTACACTGTGCTCCCCAGTTCAGGAGAATCACATGCTAAAAATCACACACTGTTATGGACTGAATTGTATCTTTCAAAAATTTATTCATTGAAGCTCTAACCCCCAATGTGATGGTGTTTGGAGGTGAGGTTTTGAGAGATGATTAGGTTTAGATGACATCATGAGGAATTAGGGCCCTTACAAAAGGGACACCAGAGCTCCCACTCTCCACCATGTGAGGACACAGTGAGAAGGCAGCCATCTGCAAGCCCAGAAGCAAGCCCCACTGGAACGAAATCAGCTGGCACCTTGATCATGAACTTTCCAGCCTCCAGAATTGTGAGAAATAAATGCCTATCATTTAAGCCACCAGTCTATGTTATTTTGTTCAGACAGCCAGAGCAGACTAATACACATATCCATTCTGTAAGTTTTTCTTTGACATCATCCATTTAGATACTTCCTGGTACATTAGGCAGAAATAGAATGATATTAGGAAAGCATATGGTAGTGCTCACAGAAAGGATCTGTAGCTTATGAGAAGAAATTGTTAAAAACCTAGATGGAGTTTTTGTACAAAAACTACACATTTTTTGTTTTCTAGGATGAAAATTATTTTATTCAGTAGATCTTAGTGGGGTCAGGAATGGGGGCAGGGCTGAAAGAGAGGAATGAGATAAAGCAATAGGATCCTCTAGAGACCATTATCTAAAATTAATACATTCAAGATAGAACCCAGATATATGTATTATTGAATAAAATCTCCAGCATAGGAGTAGGGTTAGGTGTGTAAGGCATTCTCCTCAAACACAAAATTTGAAGGGGCATAGAAAAGTGCAGGAGTCAAGATATATATTTTAAAGCAATGTTTTTAAATACAAAAGAATCAATGGTGAAAAAAAAATCAGGATTTTCAATAAAGTCAGGATGTGACCCTGCATTAACATGACTCTATCTTACTCACCTCACCCTAATTCCAACCCTTGTTCCAATAAAACTTTATTTATAAAAACAGTGGCCACCTGTGGGTCATTGCTTCACAACTTGATTATTTTTATTTTTATTTTTAAATAGCAACTTCACTAGCTATAAGGGAAATGCAAATGAAAACTACGAGATGTCACCTAACACCTGTTAGAATGGATATTACCAAAACAAGAAATAACAAGTGTTGGAGAAGATGTGTATAAAAAGGAACCCTCATACACTTCTGATGGGAATGTAAATTGGTACAGCCCCTGTGGAAAACAATATGGAGGTCCTCAAAAAATTAAGAATGGAGCTACAATGTGACCCAGCAATCCCTCTTCTGGTGGGGGAGAGACAGGGGAAATAGGGAGAGGTTGATAAATGGGTAATGAATTCCAGATATAAGATTAATAAGGTGTGAGGATCTAATGTAAAACATAGTGACTATAGTTAGTAACACTGTACAGTATAACTGAAATTTGTTAAGAGAGTTAGGACTTAAATGGTTTCACACCCACACAGAAAAAGATAAATATGTGAGGTAATGGAATTTTTTTTTTATTAACTAGATGGGGGAAATCCTATCATAATGTATACATATACATATAACAAATCATGCTGTACACTTTAAGTATCATACGATTTTGTTTTTCAATTATGCCTAAACAGAGCTGAATTAAAAACACTGAAATATGAGTAGCCATCTTTGCATTTTGAGGACCAATCCTCGTCTGAATACAAATCTCAACCAGTTTTCTAGTGCTCAATTTTCTTTAAAACTACTTTTGAATGATAGCCTTATCAACAGTTGCAGTAGTGGAAATGACAATGGAGAAAAGTAAAATCCTGGTTTTTATACTTGTCCCTGGGCCTTGCTGAAGGTTCTAGTTTATGCATGGACAAAGTGAGCAAGAAGAACAGGTAATGCTACACAGGCAGGTCTGCTATCTCTGTTACCTCAGCTCTCAGCCCCATTGCCATGCTCTAGATCAGAGGTGTCCAAACTTTTTTCAACGTTTTTCACCAAGGGCCATATGCCGAAAAACAACACAAACGGCCGGGCCACTCACTCGAGGTGAAGTACGTATTGCCTCACCTGGTTTATTTAAGTAAACTAAATATATTTTTGGAATATGCTGTGGACCAATAAAAAATGGATCGCAGGCCGAAGTTGGCCCGCGGGCCGCAGTTTGGACACCCCTGCTCCAGATGAATAGTATAGGCAGTGGAAACAAAATAGTTGGAGAGACATCCATCTGCCTACAACTAGCATACTGCTCTGAAATGTCACTTCCATAACTAAAAACTTTCAAGTTGGCCAATTATTTGAAGTAAAGATTAAACTCATTCCCAAGGCATCTACAGTTGGCTCTCAAACTATATCTCCATTTCTCTACTATTTTCCAAACATTGCTTCAATTATCCTGCATGTCAAAAAATTAGTCTTCTTCACTAGTGAATTCTACCAAACCTTCAAAGAGGATCTAATACCTGTCCTACTCAAACTCTTCCAAAAAATTGAAGAAGAGACAGTACTCCCTAACTCATTTTATGAGGCCAACATTACCCTGATACCAAAACCTGGCAGGAACAACACACAAAAAAGAAAACTACAGACCAATATCTCTGATGAATACAGGTGCAAAAATCCTAAACAAAATTCTAGCAAATCAACTACAACAATGCATTAAAAAGATCATTCATCACAACCAAGTGGGGTTCATCCCCGGGCACAAGGATGGTTCAACATCCACAAATCCATCAATGTGATACATCACATAAACCAAATATAGGACAAAAATCATATGATTATATCAATTGATGCAGAAAAAGCATTTGACAAGATACAACATCCATTTACGATTAAAACACTTAATAAAATAGGTATAGAAGGAAAATACCTTTACATAACAAAGGCCATATATGACAAGCCCTCAGCTAATCTCATAATTAATGGTGAAAAACTGAAGCCATTTGCTCTACGTTCAGGAACACGACAGGGCTATCCCCTATCACCTCTGCTTTTCAACATAGTGTTGCAAGTCCTTGCCAGAGCAATCAGGCAAGAGAAAGAAATAAAAGGCATCCAAATTGGGAATGAAGAAGTTAAATTATCACTCTTTGCAGATGACATCATACTATATATAGAAAACCCTAAAGACTCTACCAAAAAGCTATTAGAAACAATCAACGAATACAGTAATGTTGCTGGCTACAAAATCAATGTACAAAAGTGCATTGCATTCCTATATACTAACAATGAAATCTCAGAAAAAGAAATACAAAAAAACAATTCCTTTTGCAATTGCACTAAAAAGAATAAAATACCTAGGAATAAACTTAACCAAGGATGTGAAGGACCTATATGCTGAAAACTATAAGACATTTTTGAAAGAAATTGAAGAAGACACAAAGAAATGGAAAGATATTCCATGCTCATGGATTGGAAGAATCAACATAGTTAAAATGGCCATGTTACCTAAAGCAATATACACATTTAATGCAATCCCCATCAAAATCCCAATGGCACTTTTTAAAGAAATAGAACAAAAAATCATCAGATTTGTTTGGAACCACAAAAGACCCCGAATAGCCAAAGCAATCTTAAGAAAAAATAATAATACTGGAGGTATCACACTCCCTGACTTTAGCTTGTACTACAGGGTTACAATAATCAAAATAGCATGGTATTGGCAGAAAAACAGACACATACACCAATGGAATAGAACTGAGAACCCAGAAATAAAACCACATAAATATGGACAGATAATTTTTGACAAAGAAGCAAAAAACATACAATGGAGGAAAGACAGCCTCTTCAATAAATGGTGCTGGGATAATTGGAAAGCCACGTGCAAAAGAATGAAACTGGACTGCTATCTGTCACCATGTACCAAAATTAATTCAAAATGGATCAAAGACTTAAGCATAAGACCTGACACAATAAACTGCATAGAAGAAAACATAGGTACTAAACTTATGGACCTTGGGTTCAAAGAGCATTTTATGAATTTGACTCCAAAGGCAATGGAAGTAAAAGCTAAAATAAACGAATGGGACTATATGAAACTTAAAAGCTTCTGCACAGCAAAAGAAACCATCGACAAAATAAAGAGGCAACCAACTGAATGGGAGAAGATTTTTGCAAACAGTGCCTCCGATAAGTGGCTAATATCCAAAATATACAAGGAACTCATGAAACTCAACAACGAAAAAACTAACAACCCAGTTGAAAAATGGGCAAAGGACCTGAAGAGACATTTCTCCAAAGAGGACATACAAATGGCAAATAGACATATGAAAAAATGCTCAACATCATTAATCATCAGAGAAATGCAAATAAAAACCACAATGAGATATCACCTCACCCCAGTCAGAATGGCTATCATCAACAAGACAAATAGTAACAAGTGTTGGAGAGGCTGTGGAGAAAACAGGAACCCTCATACACTGTTGGTGGGAATGCAGACTGGTGCAGCCGTTATGGAAGGCAGTGTGGAGGTTCCTCAAACAATTATGAATAGAATTACCATATGACCCAGCAATCCCTCTCCTGGGTATCTACCCAAAAAAATCTAAAAACATTTATCCATAAAGACACATGTCCTCCAGTTTCATTGCAGCTTTGTTTATGGTGGCCAAGACATGGAAACAACCAAAATGTCCTCCGATTGATGAATGGATAAAGAAGTTGTGGTATATATACACAATGGAATACTATTCGGCGGTAAGAAAAGATGATACAGGAACATTTGTGACAACATGGATGGATCTTGGGAGTATGATGCTAAGCGAAATAAGTCAGACAGAAAAAGCAGAGAACCATATGATTTCACTGATATGTGGTATATAAACCAAAAACAACAAAAGAACAAGACAAACAAATGAGAAACAAGAACTCATAGACACAGACAATAATTTCGTGGTTACCAGAGGGTAAGGGGGTGGGTTTGGGAGATGAAGGTAAGGGGGATCAAATATATGGTGATGGAAGGAGAACTGACTCTGGGTGGTGAACAAACAATGGGATTTATAGATGATGTAATACAGAATTGTACACCTGAAATCTATGTAATTTTACTAACAATTGTCACCCCAATAAATTAAAAAAAAAATTAGTTTTCATAGCATACTAGAACATGGCTAATGCATTCACACAGTGTTCCTTTGTTTTTAAACATAACTCGAGCTGAACAGCCTTCTCTAAAATGTGGAATATGACCATATGACCACATCTTCAAGACACAGCTCAATAGCCATCATCTTCTTGAAGTCTAGTGTTCCAATATACTTATAAGACTCTTGTTTTTAATGCATCTCTCAGCATGTTGAAAGCACATAAATGATATTCACTTTAGGAATGCGCCTTTCTCTTTCTTTCTCTCTCTCTCTCTCTCTCTCTCTCTCTCTCTCTCTCTCTCTCTCTCTCTCTCTCTCACACACACACACACACACACACACACACACCCACACACACATACACACACACACACCACTACCATTACCACCATTCTCCATAGTACCCTCTCCCAAAATTCTCACTCCATCCCCTTCTTTAATGTGAGCTATCCCAACAATTGTAAAGACTCATGCAAGATTTTTATGATGCAAACATAATTATTTTACTAAAATCAGACACAATTATGTGTACAAAATCAATACAAATATGTGGGCTACACAGAGCTTAGCAATATTTCATATTCATTAATTCCTTTATTCAACAAAACTTACTGAGCACCTACTATATATCAAATATCTTTCTAGATTGTAGGTATACAGCAGTAAACAAAGTTAGTGGGATGCAGACAATAAACCTGTGTGTGTGTGTGTGTGTGTGTGTGTGTGTGTGTGTGTGTGTATCGCAGATTTTCAGGTGATACCGTGTTTCCCCAAAAATAAGACCTATCCGGACAATCCGTTCTAATGTGTCTTTTGAAGCAAAAATTAATATAAGACCCGGTCTTATTTTACTATAAGACTGGGTCTATAATATAATATAATATAATATAATATAATATAATATAATATAATATAATATAATATAATATATACTACTGGTGTTATATTAATTTTTGCTCCAAAAGACACATTAGAGCAGATTGTCCAGACAGGTCTTATTTTCAGGGAAACGGGGTAGTAAGTACTATGAGGACTAAGAGGATAGAGAGTCACAGGGTTACTGTTTGAGTAAAATGGTCATCGATGTGCTTTCCAAGAAGGTGACAAATGAGCATAGATCTGATTTCTTCAGGCTGGTAACCTCTGCCCAGCTTTCAAGTCTAGTCTATTTCAAGTCAATTATCATTTGTTTTAGTTCTTTGAATCACTTTATACTTAAATGTCCTAGTTAAGATCAGGCTTACTGTTCAATTCTTAGCTATTCAATTCTGGTGAAAGAAAATCCTCTATAAAATTTAGTGTCTTCAGCAATTTCAAATTAGATACTGAAGTTTTAAATTTTAAAAATTCTTTATAGGCATATTTATCTAGTGTGAACTTTTTTTATCTATTTTTCTATCACTGAAATCTGAAGCATCTTAGAGTCACTCTCAGGCAGAGGATATCCACGACATACTCATTGCCAGACATGTACAAACTTGTCATAGCTGTTCATACTGTCACCACTTTGAGTTACGTGTACTGTTCATAGTTCATGTAGTGAATTCAATTGCCATTTCATATTAGCTTCAAAAAGATTACACTCTTATTTCTGCTTTAAAATGAAATCTTACTTTTGCCCAGAAATGCTCAGAAACAAAAAGGAAGCAGCAAAAAACAAGCAGGGCATAAATGTGAAGCAAACGTTTGTTACTGGAGGAATGGAGTGCTCTGGTCCACATAGTCTCAAATCTTCCAGAAGTCTAGATGTCCAAAGAGAGAAAGGAGAAATGTGCAAGTCCTCCTGAGGACCAGGCTTCAAACTGGTACAAGTGTCACTTCCACCATATTTGTTAGCCCAAGCAAGTGACAAGGCCAAAGTAGATACAAGGGAAGGGTAAGTAGACCTTTTCCCTTGAAGCTGCAATGTCACACTACAAGGAATATGTATATGGGGAATGTTGGAGGACGGCGGTTGGTTGCTTTACAAGTAATCTACCCACTATCACACATCATTATTACATGCAAATGCAGAAAAAAAGTGGCAATTCACTTGAATAAATGAAAGAAATCTCAAAATGCTGAAAATTTGGGGGGCCTGGGTGATGTCATTCAGGTGTGGTATAAGACTGTCATTAAGTTATCATATAATGATTTGTGAAAAACTTCTAACTTTGATCAAGACCTGCATAACTTATGATAGCAAGTGATTCAACTCATACAGATATGAAGCTGAAGTTTTATCCCATAAGATATTCTGACAGAATCTTGATATGCCTCAAAATTATGTTCTCAATATAGTAAAATAGCTAAAGATTTCAGGATCATGAGAACAGATGACATGTTTTCTAGGTTGAGATATCCATAATAGCTCTTTCAATAAGTATACAAACTGTAAGTGATGAGAGCAGTTTTCCATGATTTAATCGGTAGTAGTTGGTTTTGTGTGTGTGTGTGTGTGGGGGGGGTACATTAAACAATGACACATGTTTCAATTAATGATAAACTAAATTTTCTTTGGGAGAAAAAAGAGAATAAAAATATTCACCACCTATGTGAGCTGCTCTTAAATACCATTATGGATGTACTTACAGCATATTCAAGACATGGCTTAAATGCACATGGCTGTTTATTTCTTCTCAAATCATGGGTTCCTACACTTCAGCAAGTGTGAGAATCACACTGAAAGTTTCTCTGGCATTAGGTCCTTAGGGAATGGGGGGAGTGGAGTCTAGGAATCTACATTTTGAACTAGTTACACAAATGATGCTCCAGGAATGACACCGGGGAATATTTGACTTAGACTCTTTCCGCTTAAATTTTCTCTTATTAAATTAGGTGTGATATAATGTTTTAATAATCATAATTTGTTAAGTGTTACAGAGATTATTAACAGAGAGACTTTGGTTGAACAAGACTCATTATCTTTTTTTTTTTCTTTTTTTTTTTTTGCATGTGGTTTAGTTTGTTCTTTATTTGTTTCATTGCTGAGTAGTATTCCATGGTATGAAAATACTGCAGTTTGTCCATTCGCCTATTGAAACACATTTGGGATTGTATTTTTCCTTCCTTCCTCCCTCCCTTTTTTCTTCCTTCCTTTTTATTTTTTTTATTTTATTTATTTATTTCTTTTATTTTTTTTATTAGTTTCAGGTGCACAAGACAAAGTAATACTTAGACGTTTATCATTTCTATCCCTCACACTGTGGGCCCCCCTCCCCCCATCCACTATCTCTCTGACATCGCACCGAGCCATCCCATTTCCACTGACTCATTATCTTTTGAAAGAAGTATTTTTAAAAACATATAAAACTCTAAGAAGTAAGATGCACACCAACTTTAGACTTATTTTCCACTTGGAGGGTATAGGATTAACAAAAAGTAAAAACAGATGTTTCAACTGTATGATGTTTTATCTCTTTAAAAATGATTTTTGCAAACATTGCAAGTATAAATCTGCCTAGTGTACATTCCAGGGGGAACTGTCACACATGTGGTGTCTAGGAATAGAATGATCCCCTGCTCCCCACCCCACCCCCCTGGTTGTATGTTTCGTGGTGTCCACAGTCACATGAGGAAATGCTGGCAAATGCTGTTTTTTCAGAAGGTATGTGTGGTGCTTACAATAGCATTATACTGTTATATTATTCCCTAGATTTTTTTTTCTTGAAATTTACATAACTTAAAAAAATAGCAGTTACCAATAAACACATTTTATTAGGTGGGACTATATGAAATTGCCAAGAATTAATCATTTTAGACCTATTAAAAACAGCAATTTCATGTGGTTCAACCTAGTATATACAACGAGGGAAAATTTATCATGGCCGGTCAAGTTTCCTGATATCCTGTATAATTAATATCTTCCTAATCTGGGCTTAAAACAAAACAAAAGAGATTTGCTCAAGATTCACTTAATCATATTGTTATCACCAACCTTGCACTTAAACTTACTTAACATCTATACAAACATTGCAACTTAATATAAATACAATGTACAATATGCATGAACACTAAAGACACATTTTTTTTTCTTACACAGAGAGAGGGAAAATATTGTTTGGCCAGGAACCTGTAAACCAGTGACTAAATGATTTAAGCTTGATGTCATTTAATTCCTTGCATGTGTGTTACAGAGAACAGACTTCCAGCATTTCTTAACGTCTGGTTATTGTAGTCATTGTATTACTGACCCTAGGGATTATATACAGACTTTACAATTACATTCTTACATTCTTTCCTTACTGTACATACTTTTAATTTTTCTTCTGTATAATTTTTTTGTCCTGAGTTTGTTCTTTTTTCTAGCGTTCACAACTATTCACTCAGTGCGTACTGTGTACCAGCCTCTGCCCTAGGCACTGGGGATACGGGGATAAACAAGACAAACATCCCAGCTTTCACAGAGCTGATGTGGTGACTGTCTACACTGCTAGTACTTCCTTCTTCATCCTAAGTGGGCTCACTGTGCTAGACTTGGGTCATTCTGCTCCCTGGCTGAGCTCCCAGGATGGACTAGTTCACTTCCCTAGTAGTCAGGATATTTTCCAGCTCTGCACCGTCCATTCACAGAAGAATTTCTGGAAGCCCTTTGGCCATTTCCCTTTGAGACTCAATCTGTACATACACATTGTTCCCACACTGGCTATCCAGTCTGTCTGAATGTGACTTAACAAAACACATTAACACAAACTCTTAACAAAGAGACTAGATCTGTACCTATCCTGTCAGAAACACTGAGGAGGGATAGTCCTCCTGTTGAAGTACTCCAGGAAAAAAAAAAAGTCCATTCCATCTCTGTGAGCATCCTGATCAACTAATCACTTTGGAGCAGTGGCTCGCCAATTTAAGTGAAACTCAGAATCACCCAGAGGTTATGAAAGCACTGGTTGCTGGTCCCAGTGGGAGTTTCTGAGTCAGTGGGTTTGGAGTGGGACTGAGAATTTGCGTTACTGCTTGTCCGGTCCAAGAACCACACTTTGAGAATCCTTGCCTGAAACTGTGAAGAAAAACAAAAAAATGGACACTTTTGCACTTTAGGTATGGAGAGTTTTGCTTTTAATTTTCATTTCTAGTATGAATAGTTTTTACACTTACCATTTCCTCAAATCATTTTCTACAGGTATCTAAACAACTGAAAAATTCACTCAGTACAGTGAAAACTCAATAGAATGAGTGGGTTGTTTTTTTTTTTTTTTTTTAGTAGAACAATATAGTTGGATGTTTATTTTCTTTGTTTTGTTTGTTATAAACTTTTCCAAAGATGGTGCTTTCTTATAATCTCAATCTAAGACTTTTGGATTCTTTGTATGTAAAAATTAGAAAAGCATGCGATACAATGTATATGCTAAAAAATAACAGAATTTTACTATTTTAGTTCTGTCTTAGGCAAACAATAAGTAACATTACATGATTCTTTTAGACTTGATGGAGGTAAGAGAATGATTATCCCAAAACAAGGTTAACGCTGTCCAAAATGGAGAAATGATGGATGTGCCGTTGATACTAGGATATCAGTGTTCAATTGACTGATAATCTATTCCCTTATTTTTTATCACTAAAATTTACTTTTAGATTGGGGACAAGTTGAGGTTATTTGAAATACTAGAATTCATGAGCATTTTTTAATGCTCAGAGTCAGGTGAGTGTAAAGCATTTACATTAAAGTAGGCTTTAAGATTTTAAATAATCCTTAGAGGTCATGTTTCTTTTTTTAAGAATAAATCAAACATTCATTTTTTGAAAACTTTAACATGTATGTTACATGTTGGGAAGGTTATTTCCAATGTGTTTTCTGACATTTGGACACAGCGATAATAATATTGGCAAAACGAGACTGGAAGAGTTCCCCCCACACCCTACCCCAGTTCTTCAGAACAGATCCCCTTGGGAGCAGGGATGAGGGAAGGTCAACTTGCTGTGTTCTCATCATTTAGGAGATCAAGTATCCCTGATCCCTGAGCAGCCATGGGAGCACCTCATTCCGCGATATGGTTACTGGAAGTAAATTTTGCCAGTGGATATTAGAAATGACAGCTCTCGCTCCAGGAAGCTAGTTTATTAGATGCATAAGGAAATGCAAAGTAACAAGAGAAAAAGCAAACTTTGTAATTCCCTGATGATGATGATGATGATGATTTTAGTTATTATAAGAGTTAAAATGAAAGTAAGAGATGGGCTAAGCTCAGAGTGTGGCTGGTGTGAACTACAACCTCTCCTCAGGGCAGCTACAAAAGGAATGTGTCAGAGTAGAAACTGTCACTAGATCAAGTTTAGAGTTTGGATAGCCTTAGGTACAACAGCTAGCCCTAGAGCCATTTCCAAAGAGAATAGTTATGTTGAAATAACACACAGCAAAGAAGGCTAGACTAATTCCCTAGACAATGGGGAAAAGCAAAGGAGAGAATCCAGGGTTTCTCCCCAGAAGAGGGAAATCTTTAAATGATTGTTAAGAAATGGAATGAATAAATCGAACATTGAAGAGGTAAAACTAAGGGGGAAGAAAAAAGGGTAACTAAAGGGAGTCATTCCAGTAGTGTACAAATCTTTAAGCGGTTATCTAAAAATTGAATGAATAAAGCTGACATTGATGGAGTCAAAACGAAGCTCATAATGCACTACTCTCAGAGGACGGGTAAGCCCGTGGAAGTCCCTATTGCCCTCACCCCCCACACACATTGAAGGGCCCTAAACAAATCTGCTTTATTCACACTGGTTTGGAGGAATTCAAGAAACTTAACCTCGGATCATTTGCTCAATGATTACCACAAGCAATCTAATCCGTACTCAACAAAAGGGGTAATTGTTTCATTAGAAGGACTGACCCCTGCATTGAGGACCCAAGGCTCAAAGAAAAAGATAACATTGTCTCTTAGCTCAGTTATGCCAGATGCTTGAAAGGATGAAGCCATACATTGCTGAGATCAGTCTTGCTTTTGGAACCTGACAAGATTGAATGGAAAACCTCAATGGCCTGGTCCAAGGATATATTTTGGTGATATAATATAATGGTGGGGTGGACTAAATGAAAGACCAAATAGGACTCTAGTAATATGCCAGTTTCTTTTGACACTTGCTTTTCAGGTTATAGCTACTGTACTGTGATACGAGATCTGACAAATAAGTTCATAAATCTATTGTAACAATTTTGCTAATCTATTTTGATACCAGAGGGATTATTCATTATTAATTTGTACCAACTGGACAGTTAACCAAGTTCACTATTTGGAAGTGCTGAAAAGGCTGCATGAAAAAGTGACACGACCTGAACTTTTTGCCAGCAATTCATAGCTCTTGCATCACAACAATGTACCAGCTCACATGGCACTATCTGTAAGGGAGTTTTTAGCCAGCAAACAAATAACTGTATTGGAACACCCTCCCTACTCACCTGATCTGGCCCTCAATGACCTCTTTTTTTACCTGAAGATAAAGGAAATATTGAAAGGAAGACATTTTGATGACACTCAGAACATCAAGTGTAATATGACACCAGCTTTGACGGCCATTCTAGAAAAACAGTTCCAAAATTGCTTTGAAAGGTGGACTAAGCGCTGGTGTTGGTGCATAGCTTCCCAAGGGGAGTACTTCTAAGGTGATCATAGTGATATTCAGCAATGAGGTTTGTAGCATTTGTTCTAGAATGAGTTCGCAAACTTAATTGTCAGACCTCGTATAGTAGAACTGCAATGTTGGTAAAATTATAATATTAATACGGATGGTCATGTTTGGACTAACTATGGGTATAATGCAATGAGAAAAATAAAGCAGCAAAGGTAGATAGGCAGTATTAGTGGTAAGGAAGTATGTGAGCATAATTCTAAATAAATTGTTCTGGAAAGGCCTAACTTAGAATATGATTTTAAAGTGGAAAACTACAGAAAGTAGGAGAGAACTTTGCTAAGGTGTCGAGAAGAATAGCAAATGCACAAATCCCTAAAGCAAAAACCTGACCTAGATGGTTCAAGGACAGAGTGCTAGGGGAAGAATTTGTACGGGATGAAAACAGAGAAAAGGAGAATGAGGAAAATTCAGAATCTCCGTAGTTAGAGGCTACTGGGAAATCCTTGGCTTTTAACTCTGAGTATGATAGGTGGATTTTGAGCATGGAACTGACATGATCTGACATGCAGTTAAAGAATCACTGTGGTTGCTGTGATCAGCAGAAAGCAGGGAGACTAATTAGGAAATTATTATCATAATTCAAGTGAAAAATATTGGTAGTTTGTACTATGGTGATGGTAGGAAGGTTGACATAAGTAGTTAGCAAAGGAAAGCCAACAAGATTTGTTGACCGAGGTGATATGGATACAGAGGATAGAAAGAAGTCAAAGATAACTCCAAGGAATTTGACCTAAGGAACTCGAAGAATTGGAGTTGCCATTCCTGGAGTTGTATAGGAAAACCTTACTGGAGAAACAAGATTGGGGTTGAAAATCTGGGCTCAGTTTTGGAAATACTAGATTTAAGAATGTTTTTAGACATCCAAATGGAGATGTTGACTAAGCAGTTGGATATGTGAGACGGGCGTCTGGGAAGAAGTTCAGGCTGGAAGAAAAACAGTAGGCGTATTCCGCATAGAGATGACTTTTAAAGCCAAGAGACTGGAATCCATCAACAGGGTCATTGTAAGTAGAAAAATAAGAGACCCAGATGGCCAAGCCCTGGGGCATTTTAGTGGTTAGCATTGTGTAGATGAAAAAGAGGAAGCAAAAGGGAAAGAAAGGTGCAGCTTTGAGGTGAGAGGGTAACCAGGAAAGTGAAATGTTCTGGAAACTCTGAGAAGACAGTTTGAATGAAGAGGGAGGGAGTGATCAACTGTGAAAAATGTTTCTAATGGTCCAGTAAGACAAGCACTGATTTTACGACCAAGAGGTCATAATGTCCTCAACAAACAATTATTAAAGATCAATTTCCTGAATCAAAGGCTAACACTTAAAAATGCCAAACATTACTATAAAGCTGATAGCTTCAAAGCAACTTTTCAAAGGATAACTTTATAATGCTGATTATTCACTTAAATATTGACAAACATTTCTAATACTATCTAGACATTCAGCATCATACAAATAGAGCCATAATTTAAAAATCTCCCTTTGAATTTTTTCTCTTTCTTGAGGTACTATTTCTTATTCAATTTCCTTTGAATAAATTTACATTTTTAAATATTTTAGTAAGGACCCTCGTGTGTTCATATATCTTTATATTCTGTGAAATTTTTCTTTAAAAATACTTCTAAGATTTATTTTTAAACACTGAAATGGAGGGTCAGTTTAGATGAGTTTTTGTTGGTTTTACCATTTTACCAACTCCTGAAAATTTTGCTGTTACAAAAATAAGTATGTCTTTAAATTAAACGATAAGAGTGATTTATGCCTTTTTTCCCCGAAAAGAAGCAATTTAGATGAGGGTAAATGGGATCAAATATACGGTGATGGAAGAAGAACTGACTCTGGGTGGTGAATACACAATGTGATATATCGATGATGTATTACAGAATTGTACACTTGAAACCTATGTAACTTTAGTAACCATTGTCACCCCATTAAACTTTAATTTAAAAAAATACAATAAAAAAAGAATAGAAAAAGAAACAATTTATGTCAAGATACAACGATGCCAAACACATTTCTGTAAAGTGGACATTAAAGATTTTTCTAAGCCTCACAGGATGGACCCTCTATGAAATGTTCAGTTATTACCACCCTAAATAACTAATGGTCCTACTCCCAAGTTTGCTCACAACTAAGGTGTTTCAAAGGATTCAAGGCTGCCAATACTAATAGGGCAAGACCTGGGCAAACCAGAATGGTTGGCCACTAACTCCCCAAGTGTCACAATATCATCTGGGTATCTCCCCCCTGATTACACATCAATGATTAAAAAGGACTGGGTCTAGATTTGAAGCACCTGGGTTTGAATATTGACTTCATGTCTTGCTTATTAAATGACCTGGACACTTTACTTTATCCCAAGGATTAAATGAAAGACTGGTTATAAATGCCAGGCCCCAGGCATTGTTCAGAATAGGTGCTCAAAAACTGTTAGCTATTTTTATTATGGATTAAGTTGCAGTATGTAACTTCTGTTTCATAAGGAAGTTAAGGCTACTTTTACTCCTAAGCCTTAAAAAAACAATGAAAATCAACCACTGGAAAAAGAAAACTAAATAAAATGGGGAAAATATGACATTTAAATACGTGAAAGATATGTCTATTATAAAATAAGGAATACACCATTAACAAAACTTTTAAACTATTCTTTAGAAGTGCAGGTGCTGGGATAAGAGGATGTTGTGGGAATAGAAATTCATTTAAAAAATCAAATTTTAGAACTGAGTTGGTCATACTAGGGTATAATACGTAATCAATACTTGGAATCATAGAAAGCAGATCATCCAATAACTTTCTCATTTACATATGAAAAAACTGAAGTCCAGAATGTTAACTGATTTTTTTTCAAAGACATACAAACAGCAGCAAAGGCAAGCTTCAAGTTTCCTGGGGCAGTGACCAGTACTTCCTTTTCAATCTCTGCATCCTTTTTGCCTTAAAGAGTTCCTGACGCATAACAGGAGCCAAATAAACATGTTGACTCACTCATTCACTCACTCACTCACTCATAGAATGAATGAATGAATGAATGAATGAATGAATGAATGAATGAATAAGTGAATGATAGATACTAGGGAAAAACATGGGTTTCTTTATTCTCAGCCCAGAGATTCTCACTTTATCCCTGCTCTGCACCCAACATTGACAGCAAAATTCGTTTTTAATGTGCCTCAGTTTTATTTCTCTCCAAGCTTCTCTTGAGTAGGAGTATATAAAGAGTAGTGTGGAAAATAACACATTTTTGCAGAGATAGGCTTTCTACTAAGAACAGATAGTAACGCTGAAAAAATACGTTTGACAAAGTGTTGAAGGATGAAAGAAAAAATGTTCAAATAAGTTTGCAATTCATTGAGAAGAGGGAACTCCCACTGTGTTGATTTACTTTACCAAATGTCTCATGTAGCTACTGGATTCAGTCCATTTATCTAGTCCTCCATAGCTGTGCTCAACTTAGACTCTTCTGCAAGAAAAAAAGATTTCTGTACAAACCCCCTGCATGATTTTCCTGGTGTGAAAGGAATTATTAATGGGAAAGTAAATTCGGAAATAGTTCTCTGCACTGGATAAAATCCTACACTAAAAGCCAAAGGCAGCTTCTTTCTTCAGTGTGCCTAAGTATACTTGTGTGGATTGAAAAGTTGTCATTGAATTACTGCTCATGCAGAAGAGAGACAATTAAATGGGAAGCTATTTAAAGAAAATTACAACTAATAGAAACATCAGATTTACAAAGATTCTGCTTTGCTTTGAAATTCTTTAGTGTCTCTTAAGTCTTAAAGTACCAACCCCCAAATGGAGTCGGTGATGTTTCAATTTCCATTTCTAAGTCCTTTTTGCTTTGCGGGAAGGGTAGATGAATGGGTGTCGGTAAGAATTGTTGTTTTCTTCTTTTCTAGTTTTGTCTCCCTATAAATCTTGATGCTAATGTCCAGTTTTCCAGACCTATGTAAAGTACTATATAGATAGTTCTTGTGCATTGTCACTAAAAAGGAAGAGAAGCTTCATACTCAATCCTGATATCCTATTAGAATAGGAAAATCAAAGAAAGGTTTTATTTCTTTTTTCTATTTCATGAAGCATCATGAGACCCAATAAGTCACTCTGACACAACTTGCATTTTGTGTATACAGTTCTTTGCTATCACTCTAAACTCAATTTTTCTCTAAAGGAGTGGTATTCTACCAAAAGGCATGGGAATACCTAAGAACAAAAATGCCAAGAATGTTATGAAATACCTTAATGGCAGGTGCACTTGCAGTCAGAAGTATTGCTGGAGGTCAGGTGAGAACCCAGCCAGCCGATTGGAAGCATGGCTGAACTGTGTGACAAGTATCAGGAATATGGGAGATTGCTATAATCATAGACTCAGGGGATCAAGCAAGGCGGTGAATGAGAGCTAGTGAGAAAACATAGTATTAGAGCTTACAGGACATTTAGTCAGGTGGCATAGGTTCCAATACCACTCTAACACCTTCTGGCTGTGTCACCTTGAAGACGTGTCATAAATCTCTCTGAGCCTCACTTTCCTCATCTGGTAGCTTTATTGTGAAGAATAAAAAAATATGATGAATGTAAAGCACTTTGGATAGTGCTGCCATGTAGGATGCATTCAATAAATGGTAGATATCATGTTGGTGTTAATGCTGCTGGTGGTGGCATTGTCTTTTGTGGATTAAATGTTCAAAATGTCTTCTATTAGGACTAAAAACATATTGTCTGAAAGTCCCAAATGAGTGGGTTAAACATCCAAGTCAATTCTCAAAATACAAGTCTGCCAGAATATCTCTGAAGGACTCGGGTAGACTTCAGTCATATTTTGAAAAAGGGTACTGGCCAGTAGGGCAGGCAAGAGTTTGAAGGGCCCAGATGACCAGAGTTCATCCTGCTATCAGTGGTTAGATGAAAGGTAAGGGTGTGTAATGACAGAAGGAGAAACAGGAGAAAAATCACTGTCCTACCAAAGTCTAGCCTAAAAGCTTCTCTGAATGTAACTATTCATTGCTGATGATGTCAAAATCCAGTGATTCAACAAACTTACACTGAGAGCTTTCTCTGTTTCAGGCACTGCAGTAGGTTCTGAAAATAAGACCTGCTTCTTGTTTCCCCCAAATACCAGATACCAAAACAATTCACCTCAGTTTCCATGATATGTGGGAGGGTGAGGATGAATGAGACATTAATCAAAGGAGATGAGTTGTCCTGAAATGAGGACTAGGGGTGGCTGTGAGCATGGGTATAATTCTGAGGAGAATACTGGCCTCTGCTAGCACTTCTCACAGCACCAGCACATTTTAATGGTCAGAGTACTTGTGCATCTGTCCCACTGGATTCTGAGCCCTTGGAGGACCCAGAATATGCTTGTTCACCATGGCTTCCCAGAACCTAGAATAATATGTAACTGTAAGAAAATGTTTGTGCAACTGAATTATTCTGTAGCTTTCTTGGATTAGCTCAATTTGATTAAATGTGATTTAATTTTCTTTATAGGGATTAGAAAGGTCATAGGCTTTTGTATAGAACAAAAATGCAATTGAGTAAATTTGAAGGTCTAATTGTTTTTATTAAGTGATTCATGAATCAGAGAGCATCCTATCTGGCAAGTACAGAGGAGTCTCACCCCCTACTTCCCAGAAGCTGTATAATATGGAAGGCTTTTATAGGTGGATACTATGTAGACAAAACAAGAAAGTTATTAGCAAAAGAAAAAAAAAGAATTGTTTCAGGCAAGCAGTTTACCAAGGCACTGGGGTTGGGGGCAGAAATTTCAGGCAAATTTCTTCAGCTTCCTTTGGGGGCTGGAGAGGGTCCACACAGATTTACTTCATTAGTACTGAACAGAAAATTCCAAACTAATCAATTAAGATTACATTCCTGGAGAAGGTTGAAACAGCAAAAAGGCAGCTATTAAGTCTAGGTTAAGTACCATGGGCTTTAGCACAGTGACTCCATTTTGGGCTTGTGGATCTCTTTTACAGCTTTAAAATGAGAGTACCCAGTAGTAGGATTGTGAACAATTATATCAATAAAGAAGTAGGAATTAATAAATAATTTATCCACATAAACTGGGAGAAATATATTGGTAAAGAAGGAAATAGGAAACCGACAAACTTTGAAAACAGAACTATTATCACCTTGTAATTAAAATATGAGAGTATCTGTATAGGGTATGCATGCTCGTTTAGAATGCAAAGCAATACAAGAGAACATAGAACTTCTTTGTCACTGGTTGTGTAATTAAAACAAATGAGTTTCCATTCACACAAATCCTGCCTAAGTTGTTTCAGAAGGTTCTATTTAGAAGAGAAATGGATATGTTAATGTTTTTCAAGCACTAAAAGATGAAGTGAGCATGCATGCTTTTCCCCAGTGATAATTGCTTTCTTAATAAAGGACCAAGGTTAAGAAAATAAAAGAGGAAAGAAGGTGAATACAGAAAGAAGACAAAGAATTAGACAAACGCAAATTTTTATTTTAAAAATATTTTGGGCAGGATACTACATTTTCAACATGACCTTGCATAGATGGTGATTTACTGACCAATACAAAGAAAAGGAAAAAATTCTCCTCCATTAGCAGCTGAAAACAACACTCTGAGGCCTGTGCCCCTTTCCACCAATCTTCTCCTAGGGACTTAGATTTCTGCAGAGATCTTGTCCAAATGGCAAAAGCAAAGGAATCCCAGAGGGATCTGAGACTTCTTAGGAAAGAATACCAAAAGAATGTGCCAAAAGAAATAAAGCCACAGACCATAAATTCCAAAAGCACTAATCAGACCTCTGAGGAATCAAAAGATGTGGGAAATGAATTAAGAGGATTAATCTGTTTGAAATCCAGGTGTGTAGATGGTCATGCTTACCTTTAACTCATGCGGCACATTTTCTTACAAACATTACCCAAACAACAAGCACCTGAAAGTTTCAATGATGGAACATCCACGTATATATGGGATTTGGGAGATACAAACAATCATGAAACATAAACCATTTTATCATTCCACAGGAAATTTTACAGTAGAGGAGGCAAGGTGTTGGAGGAAACTTAGATTGAAGCCTTGACCTGATTCATCATGGGAGTTTATTTTTCATTCACTTCACTGTAGAAGCAAAGATTATTTTTATCTAAAGCAGAATGCTAATGAATTCAGATGTTGCAAAACCATAAAATAATGCTTTGCTAAGACATCACAAGATAGCTCCTAAAGGGGAAAGCAAATAAAGAGGATAAATTAATTTGACTTTGGGGAAACCTGTACTTTAGCACTTGTTTCATTCCTAAAGAACATCAAGTAAAATGAATAGGTTTGCTATCTAAACAAGGGATTCACCTTAGACATCAGGAAAAATTCTCAAATAACAAAGCAATGTAAATCACAAAAGTGGTTATCAACTTCTGAGGTTGAAGCTGTGCTCCTGAGAAAGGAAACTCCTTGTTGGTATACAGCAACAGATTTAACACCAGAATGGCAAAGTGCAACTTACTCCTTAAAATAATTGTGTGGTTTTTTTAATGGTGCATATATTTATATGAGTTTTGGAGTGCTTGTTTCTTTGTCTTTTTGAGGGTATATACATACATATACATATATATTATATATATATATATATATATATATATATATATTCAGAAAATGGGAGGGAGGGTGGGACGATATTTTTTTTTTTTACAAGAATGTAGACCTACCTTTTCCTGGGGATCTGATGGATGTCTTATTTATGTCATATTGTTTAAATGACACAACTACCCTCTGAAGTATATCTCATATTCAGGTTTTATTATTTCTACCTTAAAGACAAGAAAATTGAACCTAACAAAATTTAAGATAGTGGTTCAAAGTCACACAGCTAAGAAGCTGCAGAGCAGGGAGGTGAATCTCTCTACATGTGTCTCAAAAGTTCAGGCTATTCCCTCTGGATTTTGCTGTTTTCTGATATGATCCTCAAAACTATTTCAAGTGCTAGAATTATGTGTAATTTACTTTAATTAAGAACATTTATTTTTTTTTCCTGTAAATCTATGAAACACATTATCACTCTTCCATCCCCTTACAATCAAAGGAAATTGAGAAGCACCATGTGGCAGTGTTCTAGATGAGAGATGCCTAAACTAAGAAAATAAAATACGGAGACTGAATAAGATGTAGCAATTAATTAGAATGTGTGGGACAGGAAATGGGAATCGTTGATGATGAAAAAAACATAAATAAAGGAGAAGGAGAGTAGGTTCAACAAAAAAATAATGCTTTCAGTGTTGGACATAACTACTTCATAATGAGGTATTTTGCTACTCAATAATTAAATCTACTTGGATAGGGTCCAAAATGGACTTTCAGTTTTTCTTTATAGCATAATAAGACAACAGTGGTTACTTTTGTGGACCAATAAGATGTTCAAGTCAGTCAAATATATGACATTTAAAATGTGTTCTTTATAAACAATAATATGTGCCACACTGGTGATTACATGTTTTAAACATAAAAAAGTAGTTCACGGAGGATTCTGAGTTATGACAATAAATTCACCATAGCATTGAAAATGTGACTCTCACTTCCAGAAAAACATCTCATGGTGAATATTGAATACTCCCTTTAAGAGAGAGAAATCGTAGTCAATCACAACAGAGGGAAATTACTTCTAGTTCTACTAAGAATGTTCCTGAGTTTGAACTTCTCTGCAGCAGCAGATTGAGGAGATTT
The DNA here is from genome assembly GCF_004115265.2 of Rhinolophus ferrumequinum. Taxonomy (NCBI): domain Eukaryota; kingdom Metazoa; phylum Chordata; class Mammalia; order Chiroptera; family Rhinolophidae; genus Rhinolophus; species Rhinolophus ferrumequinum. Next base: position 69,997,271 of record NC_046286.1, on the reverse strand, counting down.
CAAGTAACACTTCATCTAAAAATATAGCCTACACAAAGACTACACTGAACACTTATAAGAATTGAAAATCCAACATCCAGCCAAGGATATGATACTTCATTTGTTATATATAAAATTCTATGCATTATATGAGTGTAGCAATATTATAATAAAAAGCAATTTTAGGAAAATCTGAGATAGTCCGTTTTAAAATTCAGCATAAGCTGACTGTCACTCATTACTCATATAATCAACATTACAGACTTTAACTCTACAGCCTTGAAAGTATAATTTCTTCAGTGCTTATAACATTTCAGCCCAATGATGATAAATGCCATTAGAGTGTCTGGTATCTGGCTCTCTCCTTCCACAATCTTTTCTCTCAGATAAATGGTGTGAAACTCCTGAATGAAGTGCTACTGTTTTAATTGTACCTGTCAATGGGTGATTTTCATCTTAAATGATTCAGGTAATTATTTCATACTTGGTATGCAAAGGGGATAAGAGTCTTTTTGCCTTACATTTCTCACTTCAATGAAGTGTCATGTAGAGCTAGTTTTGACTAAAAATATGTACAATGATATTTAAAAATTGACATGCAATTTCCTGTATGGTGGAAAAGAAAATGTTTCTAGAAACGTGGTGGTAATAGCATTTTCTAATTTGGAAAAGACAGAAGGGACTATGTTTTATTCTCAAAAGATGAGGGTTGTCATAAGAGTTTACTCCATGGACACCAATTTTAAAAGTTGATTAGACAACATAAGGAGATATTTCATTCTTCTATTTCATTCTTCCCCAAAGTATCATATTTCTGAAAAAAGGACTGAAAGGGCAAATTTCTGTGTATCTTCTCTCTTAGTGCAGTAACTGTCAGCGCACTAGAAGTGAAGAGTTTTTCTCCCTTACAATGTATTGTAGTTGAAGAATTAAAGAGAAACCTGGTTGTAAGTGTGCGTGCTGTAACACAGTGGTTTAGAGCACAGGCTCTACAGTCAGAGGAACTGGGTCTCTCTTCATTTAACGGTGAGTCTCGGACAATTACTCAACCACCAAAATACAGCACTCTGTGGCTTGTTCCTTTCTTCCACTCTAAATTTCAGTTAGTGACAATTCCTTTCTCACTGGGTTGCCATGAGGACTGAAGGAAAATATCTAAATCACTGTGAATAGTGACTGGCATATAATAATGTTCCTTTTACTATTTCAGTCTTTAAAATATGAAGTTAAATATAACAACATATAATATTTGTTAAACAGACTTCTCTCTCTCTCTCTGTTTATAAAGTTGACAACTCAAATTTCTACAGAGGTCAGACAAACAACTCATGTCAGATTGTATTTTTTAAGAGATTTTTGCATATTAAATGCATAAGGAGTATCATTCATTTCCACAAACAAATACGGCATTTTCTTATTTTTATTGTATGTGGCCCTCTCTAACTATGTAGTTTTCCTCACGCACTCCTTATAAAGTACAGAAATATTTGCTTCCACTATAGTGTAAAATAGTCAACAACATACATAGTATAATGACAAGGCAAATGAAATTTGGCCTGAGTTTGGGAGAGGAGGAAGTGAGAAGAAGGGACTATGCTAAACTGAAGACACATGTCTCTGTCTAAAGGAAGAAGCCTCTACTTTCCTCTATGGGTCGCTGCCTCTCAGGAATATGAGCTTCTAGATCATACTGATTCATTGGTCAGAAATATGACAAATGTCCATCTCTAGCTGCAAAAAAGGCTGAAGATCAAGTATTTTGCTTTGAAGACTCTATGCTATAAAACAATAAGAGATAAGTCAGTAGGAAAGGTTGATCATAAGTCAACTTATATCTGTCACAATATATAATATCTAAACTTTTATATGTTCATTATAGACACACACACAAACATACACACGCACAGAGGGTGCCAAAAAAATGTATACACATGTTAAGAAAGGAAAAAACTGTATTAAAATTGTAATACTCAATATATACCAATAACAAAAGATGAATACAAGTCATGTGTGTACATTTTTTTGGCACCCCCTGTGTGTGTGTGTATACTTATGCTCACTCCCATTGGTCACAGCTACTTGTACTAAGTACCTATAATCCATCTTTTTAATCATTCATTCTGGAAAGTTTTCTATGATTATTGTCATTCTCACAAAACTTTATAGAAGTCATGTCCTTACTTTCCTTAAAAATAAAGATAACAGTTATTTGTGTCCAATCTTACAAGTCCTATACCTTGCTCCATAATTTTTTTAAAAAATAGTTTCTTGGCAATAGACTAATTTCCATCTATAAATTCTTTCAGGAAACTAGGTTTCAGTTAACCTAGCCCAGAAAAGTAGAACTCATTTAGAGTAACTATATGCACATTTACCTTCTCAATAACTTGGCCTCATTTCTCTATTACTAATAAATTCTCTAGCTTTCAACTGATTCTGTCAATGTGAAAAAGACACAAGCAAACAAATGAGACTTAAGTATTATAGTTCACTTTTCACATCTAGCCCCAACACCAAGCCTAGGCCTTTCTTTCTCGTCTTCTAGAGCCAAATATAGAAAAATCTCTCTTCAATCTTCTTTCCTTTTGAAATATAAAATCAACTCAACCTTTTCTCTAAACTTGTAGTAATTTCTTCTAAAGTCAGACTAACACATTTCCACACCCCACCACATCTAGCATATATTTTAATAGCACGTAATTGATTTCTCCACTTCCATAACAATTTACACACAGAATTAAGTTAAAAGGAGTAGCAGTTCACATCATTTCCTAAACTCTCAGGTTAACAAATCATGAACACAGCAGTTCTCGTTAGTATAAAAGAATGTAATCGGTGGATTATAGCTAACTTCATTTTTATGCTATCAGTTTCTTGTAAAAGTTCAGCACATAGAGACAGAGCGATAAAATGTGACAGAATAACAAAATTCTCATAAGCCCCAGAGTGTTGGTCTCAAGATTAATATAACTGGATATTCTAAATCTCACAATTTAAATCTGTATAAAACTCAATGGGTAATGAAACATCATGAATAATATTAAAGTAAATTTCCTTTGAACTCTTATGTCCAGAGAACAGTCCTAAAATGACCAAAATGGCTACCTTCCCTTCTAGCTATTAAAACCTTTTTTAAACGACATAACAAACACATTAAGAAGGCAAAAAAAAACCTGCATGATTAAGGCTATTTATAATAATAACCATATTTAATGCTGTTCACCTTGAAAAAAAGAAAAACACAGAACAACACCACATGATTAATGAGCATGAAAGTTTTAGCTTCATGAAAACAAGTTTGCTAACCCAATTTTTTGGCACCAGTCTCAGAAATTGGAAGAAAAAAGGTTCTACAATATGATGGTCTAAGGAAACTCAGTTCTACAATTATGTACATTTTTTAGTGTTAAAATAAAAAAAGTTTGCAATTTATTATAGAAGTTGCATGAAATTATTCGGGCTTGTACAAGGGAAACTGCAAACAATTTCACATGTATGCCTGAGAGTTGAGGTCAATATCTCCACATACATTTAGGAAGATGTTATGGTTTCCACTGTTCCTATATATCTAACTTGTGAGTAGATTGAAACCAGATGGCATAAGTACACGTTGGTTCCCATTAAGATGGGGTGATTTGTTTTTAGGTAAATGAACCTAAGAATTTTATGACATTTTATTTGCACTCATGAAATACTATGAAAACTATTCCGCAAAAAATAAACCTTGGCATAAAAACAGATACATATATAAATGGAACAGAATAGAGAGCCCAGAAATAAATTCATATATGGTCAATTAATTTACAACAAATGTGCAAAAAATGTACAATGGGGGGAGAGAGTCTGTTCAATAATTGGTGTTGGGTAAACTGGACAGCCTCACACAAAAAAGAATGAAACTGGACCACTCTCTTACACCACACACAAAAAGTAATTCAAAATTAATGAAAGACTTGAAGGCAAGACCTGAAACCATAAAACTCCTAGAAGAAAGCATAGGTGCTAAGCTCCCTGACTTATGTCTCGGTGATGATTTTTAAATCTGACACCAAAAGCAAAAGAACAAAAGCAAAAATAATCAAGAGAGACTATATCAAACTAAAAAGTTTCTGCACAGCCAAAGAAACCATTAACAAATGAAAAGGCAGCATGCTTAATGAGAGAAAAAATATTTGCAAATCATATATCTGATAAGGTGCTGATATATAAAATATATAAGAAACTCACATAACTCAACAGAAGAAAAAAAAAGAAAGATCTGAACAGACCTTTTCGAAAGAAGACATACAGATGGCCAACAGGCACATGAAAAGATGCTCAACATCGCTAATCATCAAGGAAATGCAAATCAGAACCACAATGAGATATCATCACACACCTGTTAGAATTGTTATTATCAAAAAGACAAGAAATAACAAGTATTGGTGAGGATGTGAAGGAAAGGGAACCCTTGTGCACTGTCAGTGGGAATGTAAATTGGTAAGTCACTATGAAAAACAATATGGAGGTTCCTCAAAAATTAAAATTAGCCCTACCATATGATCCAAAAATTCCATTTCTTAGTATTTGTCCAAAGAAAATTAAAACACTAACTCAGAAAGATATATAGACCCCCATATTCCTTGAAACATTATTTACAATAGCTAAGCTATAGAAACAATCTAAGTATACAGTGATAAATAAATAAAGCAATTGTGATATATATATATATATATATGTATATATATATATATATATAGACATAAAAAAAGAAAATGAAATCTTGCCATTTGTGACAACATGAATGGACCTTTAAGGGCATTATGCTAAGTGAAATAAATCAGACAAAGAAAGACAAATACCATGTGACCTCTCTTATATGTGCCATCTAAAAAATAGAAAATCCAAGCTCATAGATATAGAGAACACATTGCTAGAGGTTTCCAGAGGCAGAGGTTAGAAGGTGTGAGAAATGGCTGAAGGGGGTCAAAAGGTAAAAATAAAAGAAATATTGAGTCTATATTTAGATATAACGAAATAAAAGTGCTAGAAGAGATAATCATGTATATCACTACAGGAAGGAATTCCTTTCTGTACAAAAAACATAGACAAATTAACAAGGAACAATCCAAAAGAAAATAGCCTAAGGATACGTAATCTCTTGTATAAAACACACAAATAAAAAATAAAAATATTTTAAATTAATAAAGAAAAAAACTTGATTGTTGTTTATATACACTCACCTTGAAAAAAAATGCTCAAATCACAATAGCATATAATTTGTGTACACTGAACACAAACTCAGTTCTAGTAAGCAAAGAATTTTTAAAAATATTTTCAAGGCTGCCATGTACACATTGCTTTGAGGAAACTGATCCACTTCACTATTACTGAATAGCAATTGGGTGCTTTCTTAAGGGCCTAATTTAGATTTTTTGACTCATCAAAATAATCATAACTCCTCCAATTTATTTTGATCTTACACTTTGAGACACAATGTCTCAAATTCTTATGAGTCTTGTAGACAATGGCATTATTAGTCTGTTTTTAATGACAAAAATTTTGAACCTAAAAAATATATAAGGTCTTTTCCCAAGATCATCCATTTTATTAGTGGCAAAGCAATGATTCAAATGCCATCTAAAGCCCAATGTAGAGTTTATGCTCTTCCTTCTATGCCATAGTACCTCAGCTACAGCACAAAACTAAATGAACATAAGGCCATACCTCACAGTGGAGCCTCGGATCGTATATTCCTTGTATAGTTGCCTTATTATTTATGTTTGTATGTATCCATATTGTAGGCCAAGAAGTCAGTTACTTGGGGCAGTATCATATAATTCTCTTTTATCCTCCTCTGTGCTAAGATCGATGCTGAGTACCCACTGGACACTTGATTAATGGATATGTCTAGGAAAGTGATTGTTTCAATAAAATACAGAACATTGTGAAAACTCTTTCATTGTTTTCAATTGGCTTGGCTTAAAAAAAATAAAATTCAGAAACAATATAGAACAAGCTTTATCATAACTGGTATCAAATACGAGGGAAAAGTTAAAATCCTAATCTCTCTATATAAAAGACAGAGGTGGGAAATTTTAAACACCAAAGCTGTAACGAATAACGTACTGGTAAATGGCAATGGATGGATGAGATTATAAGAACTAAGGCATTAGTCCACTGGACATAAGTATTAAGAAATTCTGTGAAGTATGGTATGACATGTTCATTATAGTATAGATTATAATAGAAAAATAATAAAAAAATAACTGACCCATGTATTTAATAGGGTGCTGTTTCATATATTATGAAATATTATATCCTAATAAAAATGATGTTGTAGTAGAATTTTTGATGATAAAATGTTCAAAATACATTTAGTTAAAAAACAGCTATAAGTCAAATGTAAACTGTGATCCCATTATATATGTATGTGCACATGTTTTTCTTTTTTGTATGCAACAGGATAGAAAAATGAGAATCTTGCTGTATCAGTTCTAATTGAGGCTTCAAGACCACAAGAGCCAAATAACCCCACATTCCAAACACACTCACACAGTAGAAAAGGAGTGTTAACATCAGTTTTGTGACGCTTAGATGATTATTCACTTTATCTGAGTCCCCAAAACCACCACTACCCCACATGGGAAGTGATAGGTTCTCTCCCTTCTCAAGCCTAGCATGAGAATGATCTCAGGAAGACCACTCAGAGAGCTTGATATATAGCGCAAGAATACAAAACACAGATTTACATCCGAATAATTCTAGCTGAAGCAGTTTATAACCACACAATAGAGGGCTGTGTCTGGGATGTAGCTGCAGTTCTACAGACTAGGGCAAAGGTGTATGTTTCCTGTAGACCAGCTGCAACTGACATGAGAATGTGTTGCCCTGGGGTTCCCATGGATCTTGCCATTATCAGACACCTGTAGCTACATAACAAGCAACTACAAAATTAGTAGGATACAAAATCAGCGTTTGTTCTCATAGCTTTCAGGATGGCTAGAGGTCAGCAGGGGGTCAGCTGGAGTGTTGTTTTAAGCTTTGGACTAGGTGGGCCAGGTGGGCTCTTAGCTCAGTTCTGTTCCTTATATTTCCATTCTGAGGCCCAGGGTGTGAGAGCAGGAGCTACACTGATAAATGAAATTGTTGGAAATTTTCACTCCCTCCCACTCACTTCCATGGAAGATCCTCTGTCCCATCGACATTGGCGTTTTTAATGTGACTTTCTTTGGCCAATAGGATGTTAACAAGTGTGAAGCAAGAGAGAATGAAAGGTGCTTGTGCTTACAGCTCCTCTGTGAGAGCCATAAGAAGTGCATGACTTTGGCTATCCTGCTAATCCCACAGGAGACTGAAAGGCCTGACGAGCAAGATGAGTAAAGAGATGCAAACTGCAGCCGCTATGGAAGGCAGTGTGGATGTTCCTCAAAAAATTAAGAATATAATTACCATATGAACCATCAATCCCTTTCCTGGGTATCTACCAAAAAAACCTGAAAACATTTATCCATACAAACATGTGTGCTCCAATGTGCATTTATTTATGATGGCCAAGACATGGAAACAACCAAAATGTCCTTCGATAGATGAATGGATAAAGAAGTTGTGGTATATATACACAATGGAATACTATTCGGCGGTAAGAAAAGATGAAATAAAACTATTTGTGACAACATGGATGGATCTTGAGAGTATAATGCTGAGCGAAATAAGTCAGACAGAAAAAGTAGAGAACTGTATGATTTCATTGATATGTGGTACATAAATCGAAAACAACAAAAGAACAAGACAAACAAATGAAGGAACAAAAACTCATAGACATAGACAATAGTTTAGGGGTTACCCCTTAGAGGGTAAGGGGGCAGAGGGACTCTAGAAGAGGGTAAACAGGGTCTAATATATGGTGATGGAAAGAGAACTGACTCTGGGGGATGAACACACAATATGAGATATAGATAATGTATTACAGAATTGCACACCTGAAATCTATATAGTTTTACTAACAATTGTCACCCAATAAACATTAATTAAAAAAAAAAAAGAAAGAGATGCAAATTTACCCTCACCACTTTTCCCACTGGATTCTTCCCATGTAGAACAGGTCAAGGTCGGGGAAGGAAAGAGGCTACACTTAAAACAAAAAGAGACATGGAACCTAATATTTTAATTATGAAAAAAATTGCTTTGAGATGAATTTTTTTGTATTTCTTATTATCTATGATTAACCAGAAACCTTCTAAAGAGTTTACCCAGCAACACAGAGAGTTTTGAATAAACTGGGTGGGGAGAGAGGGATAGGGAGATTGGGGAGTAGTTTTCTGATTTTATCCTGTGAGTCCTGCTTGTTCTATAAAATATTTTTGTGTGGTATATATGTATATGTATGTAGCAGAGAGGTAAGAACTGAAAGTAAAAATTTAATGGTAAAATTTATCAGGTAACAGATTTCATTATATGTTTTATATGAACTACATCCATTATTATCTTTATAAAGGTAAAAACAAAAATCATGATTTTAAATTGGTTCAATAAAACCCTTGTATTTATCTCTTTTTTTCACTCCAACAAAAACAATAAAAAAACATGTTCTGAACTATTTTTGTATTTTTCAAATGTGCAAAGGTTTTGATGAAAGAAAATGAGAGAATATGGTACAATGACATTGGCAATGAAATAATCTTTAGTGCCATCCCCTCATCCAACAGCATAAAACTTCGCAGTCCCCACCATAGACGGTTGGCTCGCATCCTTCTGATCTCTCTCTATAATACTTAGAGGAACTAATTAGGCCTACGGGACGGAAAAATACCTTTCCCATCAGCACTGATTTCTCAGGTTGCATACATCTCACAGGGGCCTTCCAAGACATGTGCTTTTTACCAAGAAAAGGCATTAAGTGCACCAGATCACCTGGGAGAGGGAAAAAAAAGCAGTTTGCTTCTTTCTGTATTAGCTGAAGTCACTCTATCTGATTAAACCTACTGCTGCCATGCAGCCCTGGACAGGGCCTGGAAACAAGGGCACAGGGTCAATTGCTGGAGGGAGGAGGCATATCCAGAAGATACAGGGAATGGCCTTCATTGAGAAACCAGTGTGCAGCAGGGAGGCAGTCAGTTGGCGCGGCGGTTGGGAAGATGGAATGAACAATGACAGGAAGAATGATAAAAAGAACCATATGCCTTATTCAGCAATTTCCTCAGACTTCCCTGCCAAAGAGGCCAACATGAAGTACTTGCAATGTAAAGTACAAATTAGATTGTACCTGAGAGATTGTAAGTAGAGAGTTAAAATGATTTAGAGTCCTCTATGGTTAACCCTTAGGGAGGAAACTATGGTTACATGCTGCAAAACGGTAAAGTCCATAAATGGTTAAAAATGACAAATAGAAATTTAAAATGTCGACACATCTCTGTCTCTGTTACATTCAGGTGTTGCTGCCACTTGAGCCAAAAGCTGGAATAGGAAACATTGCTGAGTCTGTGGCTGAAAAACAGTCGTTGAATCTCAACTCAACACAATTCCCTTTTTAGTACCTATTTTCTCTCCAAATCAAATGTCCCATCCACCTGCTTTTTAAGTCAAACCAGCTAGAGTCTATTATACACTACATTAACTTTTACCAAGTTATTAAAACAAACGCCTCATATCAGTACTGTGTTCTGGCTAAGGTCATAAGGGGAACAAAATGAAACCTGCTATTTTGACAAGATACACATTCAAATGAAGAACAAACTCACAACAGGATGTCTTTCTTTACTTTGAGATGATTTCTCTGAAAAGGTAGATCATCAGGTTTTGAACACTCTAGCCATTAGTTCAGTTCTCACATAGGTTGTAAAATGTCTGTTCCTTTCTTCAGAATGACCTCCACATTTCCAACACATGTCCTTTTTCACAGGGGAAATTTTTTTTTTAAATCATATTTACATGAACAGATCAAAAGTGTACTTTAAATCCCAATTGTATGTGGGTATCATTATTTTCTTATAGAAATATATATTGCATAGTTCATATGATGGAGAAACAATAAAAATTCAATGTGCACTAATTGTTTTATTGACCTTCCACAGTACTTTAAAACCTAAACCTTCTAGACAAATGTAAGAGACCTTTACAAAGATGATCTATAAAGAATGATTGCCTTTTTAATGGAATCTTAGCCGAATGCTCTGCATTCTTGATGGGTTCTTATATCAAGGGGAGAAAAGCCTGTCGTTTGCCATCCTCACAGAGCATAGAGCGGCTGTACGTGTTCATGCTATTAACTAACAGGTCCTCAAATGTCTTACTAGGTTGAAAGAAATTCATGGGTGAAGGCTGTAATGCACCAGTCTAGATTCCTGGTATAGCAGCTCATGAGAAATCTCAGCCCCATGCATGAGAATTTTCATGAGTCAGGCTTCCGATCAGACTTCCTGAATCTCCTTCATAGATTCTGAGAAATCACAGTTGTAGACCCAGGTCTCTCTAGTGGAAGCTCTCTTCATGGCTAAGTCAAAAGACAACAAACATATTAGACATGGGCCTTCTCCAGAATACCTGTCGTGTCATTGGCATTCTTATTCATGGACTGAAATAATATATAATGGCAACACAGGAGATTTCCTGGCTAGGAGATATTTTGAAGATACAGACATGCAGACTCACATACACACAAACATACACACAAGCACACTCTCACCTTCATCAATGGTGTGTCATTCTTCCAGAAAGGTATATCAAAAACTTTATTGCCATTTAAAGGATCCAAGAATTGGACACAAAGTTATGAAAATGTGCCAACTATTAACAAAACAATGAAATACCTGAAACTTCTGGGCAAATTATGTATCAGGAAAATAGAGAATTGATGCCTACATTTGGTCAATCATAAATCGTATTATTGGCAATATAGAAAAATATATTCAGAGTGATATATTAACTGTCAGATATTTTCAAAAACAAAGCCATCAAATTTCAAAATATTATAAATAGGCTTTATAAAGTAAGTGAATAGTCTAAACCAAGAGCCTATTTAACTCTGGAAACTAGTGGACCAAGTGCCCAGATAAATGCCAAGTAGGGTTTCTAGACAGGCAAGCTGGACATCCCAAAATCTAAAGACTCTGGGAAAGGATGGATCAGAGGCCAGGTAAGCAATAGATGTAAACATCAAAGTGGGTTTCTTGATGTAATGTGTAACCCTCAAAGAACTTCTCAGTCACAGGTAACCTATTGGAGTAGACAAGAATAAGTGACCAGCCACCAAGATAGAGCAACAGAAGAAGGTATCTAGACATCAGCTACAAAGGAAGGTCCTGAATTTCAAGGCAGTTTCTTTGACAGTGTGTGGTATTTTCATATATATCTCTATATCTTGGAAGACACACTTGCAAGTGTATGTCATACTTGAAGGTCTGGGGAGTCCATATTTTAAACAATTAACATCAACAGGAAATGGAACATAGAAAGACAGCAGCAGGGTATTTTTCTGACCTATTTCTATGACGGTAACATAGAAAGAGGCTTTACTACGAATTGAATTGTGCCCCCCAATCCATATTAAATTTCCCTAACCCGCAATGTGACTGTGTTTGAAAATAGTCTTTAGGAGATAGTTAAGGTTAAATAGGGCCATAAGATAAGACTGGTGGCCTTATAAGAAGAGGAAGAAAGAGAGATTTCCCCTCGTTATGCCATTCCTCCCTTCCCCAAGCATACACACACATACACAGAAGAAACTTTATGTGAGGACGCAGCAGGTAAGTAGCCATTTGTAAGTCAGGAAGAGAGAGATCTCACCAAGAACCAAATCGGTCAGCACCTTGATCTGGGACTTCAAGACTCCAGAACTGGGAAAAAATAAATTTCTGTTGTTTAAGTCACTTATGATATTTTGTTATGGCAACCCAATTACTAATGCAGAATTTTTTTTCCTAGTGGGGTGACAGAAAGTGATGGCAAGGCAGAGGAATTCCTAAGTCATAATGGAACGAGGGAGAAATGAATAAGGCTAGGGAATACTACTAAAAGGGAACATCACCATGTCAACTGAAACAGTTCAAAGTCACTACCACTTTTGAATTAGAAAGAAAAGAGAAGGTGTCTTCCTCTTCTTCATCTCTCACTTTTCTATTTAAAATCATCTTCCTGCTCAATGACCCCTTCTTTTTCTCTATGTGCCCTTTTAGTCTTTACTTTCTCTTCTTCTACATTTTATTCCTTCTTTCTACTCATTTCCATCATCCATTTTCTTATCCCTTCCACTTACTCACATATCCCCCTAGACAGACATTTTCATTATTTGTTTGAACAATCATATAGTGACACTGGCCTTATAGAATAAAATGTCCAGGATGAATGTAACACTTTGGATATAAACTGTAGATGATTTACAGAGCAGAAGACGGATATGGGAAAAGTTAGTTTGGTCATTCATTAACACTGGCAAAATCAACCCTAAGTTTCCCATTTAAACCAATAAAGTAAAATTTCAGCACATAAATCCAATGACCTTGCTGCAATTAAAGTGCATTAGAATATATTATGTGGAAGTGTGAGTATGTGTACAAAAGCAGGTTTATGTAGGAGTGGAAATAATAAAAGCTTGTACATAGATGGCATAACCAAAGCACATATTTCTCGTACCTAAGTACTGATGACACAAAAATCATTGCACCTGTACAATTATATGAATACTTAGGGAAATATAGAATCTGGTGAGGCAAATCATTTTCCCTTGTATAGCTAAATATATGTGAGAATCCAAATTTAGTATTTATCTTGAAAAAAAAATCCCATATTGTGAGACAATAGGGTTTCAGTTTCCAATTCCCATAAAACAGAGCACTTATCAAGGTGCAGGCTTTGTAAAACATGTCTACCAGATGTGAGGCACATTTTTTGGTTTGAAGCCTTCCAACACTCTCTGGCATCTAGCATCCCAGGAGGGCACAATAGATCCCAAGTCATTATGCTGAAATTGTACACATTGGCCATTCAGATTGACTTGATGAATATGATATTGCTGTATCTAACCCGATTTCTCTCCAGTTATCAAACCTAACCCTATGACCCAGATGAAGATAGAAGCATCTTACCTTTGGTTTATTAATTATTATTGAACTTTGTGCAGTGGTATTACTCAAAACACAGTTCTAAATACACAGTGCTGACACTAGTGAAACGTCTGTCTATCATACTTTGCTATTGAGGTTTTACTTCGCTTAACAAGCACAACTCTTGTTTGTGCAACTCTTGGACCTGGACTAGAAATGGCCTTTCATGGCCACTGGAACCTTTAAATCCTGCTGCCCACAATACATACTTATTCAATTAGTCAAGGCTAAAATCATTAATTAAATGACAAAAGAGTTTTGGAAGAGTTACTGCCTCGTAAAGGTTATCAGAAATATCAGTGTAAGAGGTAAAATAGGATCTAAGTGGGTTATATAGACATAGTTCTGTGTGATAACTATCACGCCCACTCCTACAACATCATTAGAAGGCTAAAGTCATACATAGGCTTTTAGGCAAACAAGTGAAGGGAATCAAAGATGCTTCTCCAGATAGAAGCTTGATATCATGTCTGACTGCTTAATATCTTTCATAATAACAACCAGATGTATCTTAATCAGTTTGAGCTGCTATAACAAAAATACCACTGATTAAGTGAATTAAATGACAAACATTTATTTCTCACAGTAGTGGACGTTGGGAAGTCCAAGATCAGGATGACAGCATGGTTGGTTTTTGGTGAGGAACCTCTTCCTGGTTTCCACTCATGACAGAGACAGAGAATCAGAGAAAAGTAACCTTTCTCGTTCCTGTTCTTATAAAGGCACTCATCCTGTTCGTGATGGCTCCATTCTCATGGCCAAATTACCTCCCAAAGCTCCATCTCCTAGTACCATTACATTGGGCATTAGGATTTTACATATGAATTTTGGGAGAACACATTCAGTCTACGACAACATATATGACAATGAGACCACACTTGAGAATTTACAAAGAACTTTCAATGCATGTTTGTCTCAATAATTTCTCATTCTGCAGAGTGGTATTCCTGTCTCTCATTTTAAAGAGTAGGAATAGAAACTGAGGAGTTGGGTGTCTGGCATGCATCCAGCAAGTACCAGAGCAAAAAGTGGAGTTTAGTTATCTGGTTCCTGATTCAGTATCTTTCCACCTTCTGCCAGCTTTGATCTACATATGAACAAAACTGCATATGAAGATATACTCCATTATACTCCTATAAGCTGTGTATTGATCATCTGAAATGCTCTGTGATAGACAGAAAACTGTACTTTCTTATCCCATAATGTAAAAGCCCCCAGTAATTATTTGTGCTGAACTGAATGAGTCCCAGACACCTGGCAGCACTTTTGCACCTTGGAGGAGCAAGTTCACAGTGATGGCTAATGTCATACAGGCTTTTAGGCAGCATTAGGTACAGCTCTGATGTTTTGCCTAACTGTATACACATTCTACGGATATTAATATTCATGTTATTTTAAGTAGCACTTAATTTTCTTTTTCATAGAGCATATAAATTTTCTGAAAGTCTGGGATCTATCATTAAATCTCTTCTTTTCTCTGTGTAATAGGAGAAATAAGAGGATCTATCGTCTTAAGAGTTACTAGAACACTGCATCAACATAATTGGAAATATTCTGTATTTAGAAAATAAAAACTCATTTAAAGTATACATTTATAGATATACCTGACTAAATGATAGGCTGCAGATTTTACTTTATAATGATTATGTTTCTAATTTTTTAATTGAAACTGAAGTAAGAATCTCTGCATTGTGTCACCTGTGTTATAATCTTTAGCAAATGCTTTATTTTTTTGTCCCAATAAAAAACATACCATTCTTACTTGATTAATGTGTAGAAACATTACTATATTGTAGAAAGTCTAGTGGGGTGTTCTACCTGAATACTATGATATATAAAATTATGTTATAATAGATTATAAGTTTTAAAAGAGAGATTCAAATTCAAATTACGTCCAGTTTGTGTTAAGTTTTGGTTCCATACAGGGTGTCATGCGGGGTCTCAGCTCCCGCTCCCCACGTGAGAACGCAGGATATGGCTAGGCTAAAAAGGAACACCCACGGAGCCATAGGTAGGGGGTTCATACCACTATAGTCTCGCTGGCGGCTGGGTTGGAGACACAGGAAGCAGGATCCATGGGATCTGCAACCTGCTAGCTCAGCCACCATCTTCTTGCTAGCCCCCATTTTCTGCTAGCATAGCCACGGCAGTTATATTAGTGGCCAATGACTCACTGGTTACAGCTGATGGCCAACTAGCCACAGCTGATGGCCATCCAATCACAGTTGATGGCCATTTACTACCTGAGCCAGCACCTTTCCACGTGAGGCTGAGAGCCTGGAAACTGCTCTCTGGAGCTCTGTCCCCACATAAATACAATCACTGAAAGGTAAAGGAATAAATTACTAGTAGTTGAAACATGCTGGGGAAAAAAATCCTCAATTACATAAGGCCCCTTTAATAATATGAGTACACTGCATGATGTACAAGAAAAAAAAAGCTGACATTTAACACATGTTGTTTAATGTCTAGATTGTAGTCCTGGAGCTTGGTCATATATGTTTGGGTTATTTTTTCTTTTTATTTTTTTATGGTACCGTTTCTGTAGTAACTAACCCATAGTTGGAAACACACGCTGACCAATTTGATGATGTCCTAATGAAATTTTGCCAGGAATTTTCTTCAATATTTCCCACTGAGATCAAACCACCATAGGAGTTTTTTCCACACTGTTCTTCCATTTCACCTCTTAACATTTGACTAAGCCTTTCATTTTATTTAATTAGTCCTATAGAGGGCCGTATTTACGGCTGCCACCTGAGGGAGAAGGTATGAAGAGACAGGCTTTTGTAGTCATTCTTGGCTCAGAATCTTCCTTTCAACATTAGGAACATATGTGTGCTGTTGGCTGCTTAAGATTACACCCATCTGCTCAAACTCAGCGGAGAAGTTTGTTGCTTCCTTGCCTTGGGGTTTAATGTCATAAAGTGATGGGTGTATATGAACAAGTTGTAGGATCTTTGACAATACCTCCCTTTTACCTGGACCAAAATAAGGGCCCACACTCCTCCTTACATGCTGCTCTTCAACACTTGCCAAAATATGCCAAAAAAGGGAGCAAAATTATGTGTGTTTTTAGGTGCCAGGAACAACAGTGCTACAAGTGCCTTGGAAATTTAATTAAATCCTGAAGCTGACTCCAGGTGACAATAAACACCTGATGAGGAAAACAGAATTCAAGCCACAAATGTACCATGAACACTGTCAAGCTAAAAGGGCACATCTCCTATGTGAGACTAGAAATCTCTACATTCATAGTTCTCCACCCATGATAGAAAATTTCCATAAGAATAAGTCGTAAAGAGACAATGACTCATTGACCTCTAAAGTAATTGAGAAAGTGTGCCCAACCCAATAGTCAGTGGGAAAATAATGCCAAAGAATTTGTATATTTCCCATATGCTCAATGAACAATTTATATATGCAAACACAGTCAACCAGAATATAATCTGCATCACACACTGCAAGACACAAAAAATACATGGCTGTGCAGTGACACTCCTTTATGTCAGCCCACCAACTCTGTCAACCTTGCACACCATTCTGTATTCAAGGTAGTGATTGTCGTGCGGGGCGTCCGGCGGGGTCTCTGGTCCCACTCCCCACACAAAAACGCAGGATATGGTGAGGCCAAAAAGGAACACCCACGGAGCCATAAGTAGGGGAGTCATATCTCTATACTCTCGCTGGCGGCTGGGTTTACATGACGTGCGACCTGCTGTCCACTTTGCAGCCAACTGACCGACTCTCCTCCACTCTCCTTCAGTCTCCTTTAGTCTCCTTTAGTCTCCTCCTCTCTCCTCGACTTCCCTCCGTAGCCACGGCAGTTATATTAATGGCCAATGGCTCAATGGTTACAGCTGACGGCCAACCAGCTACAGCTGATGGCTATCTACTACCTGAGCCAGCACCTTTCTATGTGAGGCCGAGAGCCTGGAAACTGCTTTCTGGGGCTCTGTCCCCAGAGTGATCCATTCCTGCAACACTTCTAATAACTCCTCACCAATTCTTTTAACAGTAGTTAAATTTCTGAACAAGGTCAAGTACTGAACAACGGTCTCTCTTCATATTTGTATAATCTCATTTCGTCTGTGTAGTGCTATATTTGCTTTATCACGTCTGTCTTATTCAGAACTCACGGCTACAGTCGTCTTTGATGCATGCCTTAGTCCCTTCCAAATTTCACATCTGTACTGATATTGCTCCAGTGGAATGGCAGGCAAAGACCTAACCTAAGAAGTGCTGGATCAGAACAGTTGTCACCCCAATAAACTTTAATTAAAAAAAAAAAAAGATGTAAAGACAACTCAGAGCCAGTGCCAGAAGGCACCAAAATGTAGAGGGTCTTGCTCTACCAAGATCCCTTTAAAGTACATGCAATTACTCATATAGTATATATGCACTGCAGATGGAACACCATGGTTGTGGGGAAGTAGGGAAGAGAGTGGCGTGGCCTGGGGGGACAAATCTGAACTGCAGTAGTAGTACTAGTAGTAGTGGTAGTAGTAGTGTCCATAATATGGTATTTTTGCATCTTAAGTCTATCTTAATGAAAAAAAAATAGTAGTTACATTGTCACAAGACCATAAAATAGTAATTAAATTCATGTACAGTGGCATAGTTCTACCACTGTATTAGTCAGGGTTCTCCAGAGAAACAAAACCACTAGGAATTTAGACACACACACACACTGGTGGCAGGGGAGAAAGATAGATGAGGAATTGGCTCACATAATTATGGAATCTGAGAAGTCCCACAACGTGTGGTCTGCAAGCTGGAGACCCATGAAAGCCTGTGGTGTCATTCAGTTCAAATCTGAAGGCCTGAAGGGGAGACCCAGTCCAAGGGCTGGGGAAGAGAATATAAGATACCCCAAATCAAGTAGGCAGGCAAAAAGGAAAAAGGGACAAATAACTCTTTCCTTTGTCTTTTGTTCTATTCAGGCCCTCAATGGATTGGATAATGACCACCCACACTGAGGAGGGCCACCTACTTTGAGTCCACTATTTCAAATGCTAATCTCATCAGCAAACACCTTCATAGACAATCCTAGAAATTAGAAATAATGTTCAATCTGGACACCCTATGGCCACTCGATTAAAACACAAAATTAACCATGACAGCTACATTTCCTACATCCTTTTCTTTCCATTCTGGAATCTTTCCATGTGATGTCATGATGTCGTTGAGGACAGCGGGGAGATGTGGGGTTGTGAGACTGACAAGGGCCATCTCCTATTTCCAACAAGATACATACTCGTATGTGCAACCCATCAAATGTCCTAACAACGGCTTTTTCCAAATAGACCAGGAGCTCTCACAAAAGGGAAAACAGCTAAAAAGGCATTTCAATAATTCAAGTAAGACTAGATGGGTTTCTGAACTAAGGCTACTAACAGTGGGGGTAGAAGAAAGTTGACTGATAGGAGATATACTATGGAGGTAAAATCAGTAAGACACAGTTACAGACTAGATCTAGAAGAAAAGAGAAAAAGATTCCTAAATTGGGGCAAATGTTGGTGCCATTAAATGAACTAAAGATTTCAAGAAGGGAAACAGGAATAAGAAAATAATATATATAGTAAGTTTTGTATAACCCTCTTAAATTTAAGGTAATTTGAAACCTTCACATGAAAAAGTCCACTGTCTGGACCAGTGTGACCTGTGCTGGGTGATGCTCTTTAGGATACTCCTTTGTTCTGAGAGAGATAAAAGACTACTCCTGACAGGCCTTGACCTGAGACCCATGTGCCTTTAAAATAGTCCAGCAGAAGCGCATGGGGCCTATCTTGCCAGGAGAAAGAACAGTACCTCTAATTAGGCAGTTTTCAAGGGAACTGCTGCTAAATCTCACTTGTTTAAGTTCCTTGGGTAGTTAGGGGTCTACTTCTGTTGGCGACAGTTACTTCCTGGCTTCCCTGCAGCAGTCACTACAAAGAGCACACAGATAAGAGAACATTTCCCATTGTACGCACTGACACCACAGGCACGGTGAGAGATCATGAAGAGGAATTCGGGAAGCCAAACTGTGGCCCTAGTTGATGAGAAGATGCCTTATTGCAAGAAGATGATTCTGTGGATTTGTATAAATTGATTACAGGGCGACATGAATAAAACCGGTCTGAGTGACAAATTTTTCTTATGAGATCCAGGAGCTCCCTCTTTTCTAAAAAAAATTCCTTTAATGTTTGCTTTTAATGCTTACTAACCAGAATTGATTTAACAGATTTAAAATAATCTACTCTGGGAAGCTAAAAGGGTAAGTGTGTTGGTTTTACATGAGACAAAGGTAATGGAAGGAGCATAGGCTCCTTGAAGAACTGGTGTATTTGCTGACAAAAGGACAAGCTTCCTTTGATCAATACAACCTGTGGATTTAAGAAGGAGGGAACATTTTTAGATTCCATATATCAAGTTATATTAATAGTGTATCAGGTTACAGTACGCTTCGTTCTCTGACTTATTTCACTTAGGTTAATGCCCTCAAGGGCTTCCCTGTTGTCCCAAAAGGCAGGATTTCCTTCTTTCTCATGGCTAATATTCCGTGCGCGTGCACGTGTGTGTATTTGTGTGTGTGTGTGTGTGTGTGTGTGTGTGTGTGTGTGTGTGAGAGAGAGAGAGAGACGTCCTCTTTATCTATTCATCTTTTGACAGACACTTTTAGATGGTTAGCTTGGCCATTGTGAATAATGCTGCAATGAACATGGGAGTGCAGATATCTCTTCAAGACCCTGTATTCATTTCTCGTGGATATACACCCAGAAGTGGGATTGCTGGATCATATGATAGTTCTATTTTTAACTTTTTGAGAAACCTATATACCGTTTTCCATAGTGACTATACAAACTTACATTTCCATTAATAGTGGACCAGAATTCCGTTTTCTCCACATCTCGTCAACACTGTTATCTTTTGTCTTCTTGACGATAGCCATTCTTTTTTTTTTCAATTAAAGTTTATTGGGGTGACAATTGTTAGTAAAGTTACATAGGTTTCAGGTGTACCACTCTACAATATATCATCTATATATCACATTGTGAGTTCACCACCCAGAGTCAGTTCTCCTTCCATCACCATATATTGGATCCCTTTTACCCTCTCTACCACCCCTCCCACCTTCTAACAGGTGTGAGGTGATATTTTACTGTGGATTTGATTTGCAGTTCCCTGATGATTAGTGATATTGATCACCCTCTCATGTACCTGTTGGCCATTTGTACATCTTCTTTGGAAAAATCTATTCGATTCCTCTGATCATTTTTTAATTGTATTGTTTGACTTTTTTTTTTAACTTTTAAATTTTTTTTTTTTGCTGTTGAGTTGAATTTGTTCTTTGTGTATTTTATATATTAACCTCTTATCAGATATATGATTTGCAAATATTTTCTCCCATTCTGTATGTTGCTTTTTCATTTTGTTGTTTCTTTTGCTGTACAGAAGCTTTTTAGATCGATGCAGTCCCACTTATTAATTTTTGCTTTTATTGCTTGTGCTTTTGTTATTATATCTAAAAAATAATTTCCAAGACCAATGTCAAGGACCTTACCACCTTTGTTTTCTTCTAGGAGTATCATGGTTTCAGGTCTTATGTTTAAGTTTTTAATCCATTTCAAGTTAATTTTTGTGGGTGGTAAGACAGGAATGATGGTTACCAGGGGCAGGAGGGTAGAGGTAATGGGGAAATGTTGGTCAAACAGTACAAAGTTATAGTTTTAAAATGAGTAAGTTCTGGGATCCAATATACATCATAGTGATTATAATTAATAATACTATATGATATACTTAAAACGTGCTAAAAGACCTGAAATGTTCTCATCACAAAAATAAATGGTAATTATGTGACATGCTGGGGTGTTCATAACCCATAATGGTAATCAATTTGCAGGATATAAGTATAGCAAACCAACATGCTGTATACCCTAAACTTGCACAATGTTGTATATTAATTATATCTCAATAAAGCTGGAAAAACTTTAAAAAAAAATTTTTTTAAAGAAAGGAGGGAAAAGAAATGAATGAATGAATGAATGAATTACAAAATGGAGCAGTTGACAGAATTAAGTGTTATAGTGATGTGAATTACAATTCTCCATTGAGATCTGAGAACTCTTAATAATCTTAACAAAACCACATCCAATACAATTATGAGGACTGAAACAGCTTACAGCATGGAGTGCAATATGGAGGAAGCTCTTCTTTTTTTCTTCCTTTTCTTTTCCTGCAGTCATCTGCTAGTGCTGCCATAATGAAATACTGCTGGTTGGTTTAAGCACCACAAGTCTATTTCTCACAGTTCTGAGAAGCTCGACTTCCAAGGTCAAGGTATTGGCAGGTTTGGTTTCTCCTGAGGCCTTTCTCCTTGGTTTGTAGAAGGCCACCTTCTTGCTGTGTCCTCACAGAGCCTTGTTTCTATATATGAGCATCTTTTATGTCTCTTCCTCTTATAACGTCACCAGTCCTACCGGACCTCATTTAACCTTAATTATTTTCTTAAAGGCCCTTTCTCCATATTCAGTCACATTGTAGATAAGGGCTTCAACCTATGAATGCCATGGGGCCCAATTAAGTTCATACTACTTCCCTTTCATCCCTTCCTTTCCTGAATAATTCAATCCAAAATCCTGGTGTTGGGGCCAAGCAAGACACAGGCATCACACTAAGGTTTGGGTGAGGCTAAATTGCAGTGGCATAGCACAGTGTGTCAGCGCCCATGTAGAGTGAGGAGAATGATAGGAAGGCAGCCACAGTGCAGGGTGCGAAGAACAAAAAGGTGCAAGGGGTCAAAGGTCGAGTAGGCGGAAAAGGATATACATGATGGTGGGGTTGGAGAAGATGGCCCATCGAGGATTTCTGGTGCCCTGGCAAAGTGAAACAGTGCTCTACCTAACAGAGAGGACTGGCATAGATGTCAGAGCGTAAGCAGAGTACAAAAATCATCCATGCAGAACGGGTGGCAGCTTGCAGTACAGAACAATGGAACTCAAGTGGGGTAAGAAGAAGGACTATGCAGGTGCAGGGGGTGCCCTGAGTGGCATATCAGAGCCTTAGTGGGGAGAGGAGGATATGTTAGTAACAGCATGGCACAGGTTGAGTGTGAGTGGCATTAAGGAATGAAGGAGGATTTTCATGTGGGAAGAAAGAAGAGCCAGGAATAAGATTGGTTATATGAAGGAGAACTCTCCAAATAAGTAAAAAGATTAAGAATAAATGACAGCCTGTATTTCACTATCAGAAACAAGTTACAAATATGGAAAAGAGAAAACTTGAATAAACCTATGGTGTTGGATTGGAATTGGAAATTGCAGTGTGAACTCGCGGTTTTCGACATATCGAAAGAAATACAAATAGATACAAATGACTGTGTATGTGTGTGTGTGCGCGTGCATGTGCACATGTGCACATTTGGATGTATTTCTTAGTTCTGTTCATTGAGGGAAACTGGAAGGAATAATACACTAATAGCCATGAGCACAACCAGACCTTGCTTACTAAATCATATTTTTTTCTAAAAGGAATCAGGGCTCCTTGGAGAAATGGTTGATTCCAGACCTGGGGCAGTAAAAGGGAAGCCTGGATCTTCCATTATACCAGACAGTAAGTATTAAGGAATGAAGAAGGCATGTCAAAAAGACAAAGCAAGCCTGAAAGAGCTGTCACTGGACAAATCTTTGCCAATACAAGCATTAAAATGAAGAATTATAGTAAAGTATTTTAATCCACTGAATAAATAGAAAATCCAAGTTCATTCAGATATAAATACATATATAATTTAAAAGTTTGATAAAGAACGGGATATTTACATAGACTCAAATTACCTTTTCTCAAAATATTCATTAATTACAAAGGGAACAAGAGTAATTTGCAGAAAAGGAGCCTGGAAGTTAGCACCATAATCTAGTGATCAATGTGAATATCATCAATAAATGGGATATATTGAAGTCATGAGCCACTGACAGGATTCAATGAGAAGAAAAGAGAATCACTCCCCTAATCATCCTGCCTAACATGCCTAACTTGAATCTACTCATGAGGAAATGCCAGAAAAACCAAATTGAGAAACATCATATAGAATAATTGGCCTGTGCTTTTTAAAGCTGCCCAAGTAATAAAAGTCAAGGAAAGACTGAGAATATTTCCAGATGAAAGTAGATTAAACAGAAGTATAACTGAATTTGATATGCGGTTCTCAACTGGATCCTTTTGCTATAATAAACATTTATGGGTAAAATTGGAATGAATCCTGACAATTAGATGTTAGTGATGTTTCATTCCTAGTTTCCTAATTCTGGTGGTTGCACTGTAGTCCTGTAGGAAAATGGTTTTGCTAGAGGACAAAGCCCACTAAATTATTCAGATGGGACAACACGTTGACAATTCAATTTCAAATGATTTTTCTAAAAGGAAAAGAGTTTTTGTACTGTGCTTACAATTTTTTTGTAAGTGTGAGGCTCTTTTAAAAATTGAAGGAATAAAAAAGACAGGAAATATATGATCTATAGTTAAAGAAACCAGACCAGTGATTGTAGATAAGAGAAGGGAAAGGATTTATTGAGAAAGGGCATGAAGAAACTTTCAGGGGTGATGGAAGTGTTCCATACCTTGAATAGAGTGATGGTTACTGCGGTGTATGTATTAGTCAAATTCTAGCAAACTGCATATTTAACATCTGCACACTTAGCTGCATTATACCATAATGAAGTAAAAAGCAAAGGAAAAAATGGGGACAATGAGTTCAGATAATTCATTCAACTGCTTGGTTTGGAAAAAGAGAAGACAAATCGGGCTTAGCTTGAGAGGGATCTAAAGAAGAGAGAGCTTCCTCTCTGTGCGTTTCTCTTTAGTTTTATCTCTACATGTGGCTTTGGAACATTTATGTATACCATATGAATTATCTGAGCATGTTAAAGGGAAACAACAATACAGAGAGAGAGGCTGGAACTAGAACAGAGAAAGAAGATCCAAGACAGAATAAGGATAGCTGCCAGAGCAGATTCCTGGAAGAGATGGGAGGATAGGATCTGGTCAGAAGTACATGTCATTCCAGACCAAATCAAAGTGACTCAAGATGTGGGGAGTTAAGTAGCTGAAGATCCTCTCACTGGATCTCTCTATTTTTTCTGTGAAATAAGATTTGGGGTTATCTTTTGAATGTGAAGGGCTTAAAAAGGCTAAGAGGTTTTTGAAAGTTGGTGCAAGCCTTTTTGGAACATGGGGACCAAAATAGGAATCTGACTAGGCATTGTAATTATGTAATGAGAATGTCATGGCTTTGCCCAGGGATTCAGACTTGAGCCAGGAGAAAAGATAATGACCTTAAATCTGTCCTTAGTCTGATTATGCAGCCTCAATCATCTTAATTCCGTAAATCTACTTTGCAGAATAGCAATTTGCTCAAATACAAAGGATCCAAAGGAAAAGCAATAAGTCTGAAAGAAATGCCTCATATCCTGACCAGCAATCTGCTCAATTTTACAGGATTAATCTCAGAATGAACAGGATGATGATATGCATTTGTTCTCTTAGCCCAACAATGTGTGTAGGAGTTGTGGAAAATTACTCCTGAAAGGGTTAAGGGAGGAAACCTTGATAACTGTTTATAGGCTTACTTATATATTTTTCTAGCTGGTGATAAATTCTGCTTCCAGAGCTTTTGTTTTTTGTTAACAAATTTACCAGGAAGCTGTGTATTACGTAGATTTTTATTGACAGTTTTACTAGTTCAATCAGGATTAAAAGTTCAGAACTACCTTTTAAATAGCAAGTCAGAATGTCAACAGAGAAGACAAGATTTTTTCCAAGACTACTTTCAAAATATAGCTATGTAGCCCTTCTCTGCATATCCCTCACCTTCTGAGAGGACTGGTGCTCTCATTGTTCCATTGGAACTCTGCTCTAATCCACTGGGTTTTCCACATAAGTAGATCCCATCCTGCAAGGGCCGATAGTATCAGTTAGATGGCTTAAACGTTCCGTTTTGACCAAAATTCAGAGTATCATATGCAACTAACATAGATTTATGACAATTCTAAACAAAGTGATTTCTTCCTTTCTGAAACTAAGCAACAACAGTTATTTCCCTCATTCAAGCAATGTTTTCCAATAGAAAATAAAAACTGGTTGGTGCATTCAATTTTATTATTGTTATGGGAATTATGTAATCAGAATAATAAGAAAGGAGTGCTTTGTTTCTGATGTGTATTCAAGCAGAGTACTCAATGATATCACCAGAAAAGATGTGTATTAAAGTTACATTAAGAACTAATTTGAATAATGGGAGGGAATTGAGTCCTTTAGGTACAAATTTCTCCATAGGTGCAATTTATGAAATTGTTTTATTTATGAGCTTTTTCATTTTTGTTTCATGGTTCGGTTGAATTGGAGAACATTGGGCAATCACTTTTATATAGCCATCTTAGAAACCAAACATTCTTGTTCTCAGCTTTGAAAACACACAGAATTGAGAAAAACAGATTTTTTTTTCAGTATCATTGGATCCAGAATCTCACAGTGATATTCATCCTACAACCCTCAAACCATATGTGGCTCACAGAATATTGCATGCTGCTGTCTGCTAAATCACATTATGGAATCAGACAACTTCCTTTGGATTGTGATATAACAGTTGACCTGGAAAATGAGAGGTTTAAAACAGTCATCTCAACAGACACAGATGGACTCACACTGAGGCGAGTGGGAGGAATTCATGAAGCCAGCTGTCTAGAAATGAATGACAGACTCTCCTTGATTGATCTCTCCTTCAACATAGAATACAACTCCTCAGATCATAACCTTTATTTAGCAGTTTTGGTAAGCTTGTTTTTAAATCATATCATGAAAAACTATAATTGTATATTACAATAATTAAGCTGAATTCTTCAATGGCTTCTCAGAGCCCCTGATGGTAGGGAAGGGGAAAGTGACCTTCAGACAGTTATGAGAGGTAATATATTACAAAAAGCAGAGCACAAGATTTAAAGACAGACAACGGTTCTATTCTTAATCTTGCCACTCACAAACTATATAATCTCTGTTTACCCATTTGCTCTCTAAGGCCACTATGAACTGCACAGAAGTTACTAAGAATCAGTTGTGCAATGCACTCAAAGTATCAGGCAAGTCAGTGGTGCCCAATAATGGACAGCTATTATTGATTTTTAAGATGCCTGATTCATCTTTTTATCACTTAACACTTATTGCTGTGCCTTATCTACTCAATTAATTCAACATTAAATCATTGATTTTTAGTGAGTTTCTGTTAATCAACTAAAAAAAGTGCTTTCATATAAAAAGCATCTTATAGGTAAATCCATAAATTTTAAGTCTTAACCCAGTTCATGCCCCCAAAATCTGACAAAACTGAAACATTCCAAATAAGATGCTATTGATCTGATAGTTTCAATGCAATTCAAATCTCATTTAAATGGCCAGAAATTTATGGATGTTATGTCTCTTTTGAGCTTTCACTGGTTTCTATTTTGTTTAAGGAAAAGAATCGTAGAGTCACAGCATTTTAGAGCTGGAAACAGGCTGCAGAGATCTCTAATCAACTCTTTCATTTTACAGATGACAAAACTAAGTCCCAGGGAGACAAAGTACTTGCACATGATCACAGCAGCAGAGTCCAGATTAGAAAGCAGGTCACAGAAATCTCAATGCAGATATCTTTATTCTACATTACACTGCATTAATCAAACCTAAGGTGAAATGATATACTTTGATGCTCTAAAAGAGAACTCTGTGGTGAGTTCTTATGGAGCAAATGACATTGAGGATCAGTGCACTCAAGGTAAGAAAGATATGGTATCTCATTCAGTCTGCATTTTTATGGAAAATAATAAATTTGACATACCCTATTTTCCGCCCCTCGGTATAACATCTGTAAATTATTCTAACATAAATACTAGGATCTTACAAAATTATTGCTATTAAAAGCATGTTGGTATTTCCAAGGTAACGGTAAATGGTTCTCTTGAAAGAAATAGAAAAACTATTCTTCAAAATGAATTTTGTTCTTTGAGTATTTGTCAGTTGTGTGGAAACATTCAAACACATTCTTCTGCAAAGGTAGATGAGTTTAGCTTCTGTACACTTGCTGGGTAATATTTGGAGGGTACTTAATTGATTTCTGCCTAAATTTTCACTTCCATTCATATTATGATAACTGATAGTAGTTATATAGTTAGTATAAGAATTCGTTGAGTTAATACATGCAAAGCACTAGAATGATAGCATAAAACAAAACCTTCACAAACACTAAATGCTACTATTATTGTTCTTATTATCATTACCATAATTGCCACACATTGTCAAAAATAGATAATATGCACATACAGCAATATTAGATTCCATCCCCTTATATCTTTATACTTCATGAATATGAATCTCCCATCTCAGGTCCCTCTATTATGTGATTAAATGGTGCCATGAATTTTTAAAATTTTAAACTCCATTTTCCTTGTTTTATGTTCTTTGTGGACTTTAGAACTTTAAAAATTAAAAGTGACAGTTGATAAATATTCCCACTTGCTTCAATGGACACTAATGCTCCTGAAAATCCTCTTACTTTTCTCCTCCAAATCTGCTAAGCACCCCTTCATTTGGAAATCAAGATGAACATCAGAAAGGAAAACCTTTTAGAGATATGAATACAATCAGAAATAAATTTAACATAGGATGTTCCTATGTATCTGTAAGAATAGGAGTTTACTTGGATTAGATATAAGCTTGTTATATGAAAAAATAGTAGAAAGGATAAGGAAGAGCTTTTCTGCATTCTCCATCACCTTAGTTCAGGGTCTAGAGCTGAACTAAACATAAACTGAACTGAGTATAGGTAGACCTCACTAAATATTGTTGAATGAATGGATAAAATAAACCAAAGTGTCACTGAAAATTCAAGTTGTCATGCAAATATTTGCAACTGTAACATTTCTTCAATTTAGGCTTTTTATTCCTTTTTCCTTATACATTTTCATTGGCAAAATGTGAATGGATGAGTCTTGTTTCCCTGCCAAGACTTAAAATGTGTATACAACTCTTTGTCACCTCTAAGTGGACAATTATTGGGTATTCATCATCCACATGCCTGTCATTGATTACCATGGAGGCTGTACTAAAGAAAGTTTATTTTTTAATATATTAACAACAGATTCAGAACACTGGAGACATAATTCATTTCTCAAGCCCAGTTCCCTTCTTCTGCTGATAAAGTGTATTTTCAAAAGTTAGATCATTCTACAAAAAACCCCAAGATCGTGACTAAAATTACTTCAAAACTCGTGTGGTGATGGAATATATATCATCCATCATTTGCAGTTTCATGTACTCATTTCCTAGCCATCTCTGTACTTGTAAACAAAAAGATGAAATGAGAGTTGACTCTGTTGAACAGAAATTGCCTAAATTAGACTGATATACAAATACATATTTTAAAAAGCTAATGAATACTGGAAAATTTCACGGAAAATGCAATTAATCTAAATATAAATTAGATTTGATTTAGGATGGATATAAATTAGGTTTGACTAGAATAGATAAAAAAATAGTAATTTACAAATATTTTTAGGTTTTAAAAATGGAAGAAAACTATATTTTTAATTAAACCTATAAAATAGTATAAATAAATTCACTTTAAAAAAATAATGTCTATTAAGTAATGCTGAATTCCCCTCTACCAACACCCCTTCCCCCATCCCTGACCCTCCAGGGTATAGCAGAATTTCAGACTTCCCCTGAAAGAAAATTACAGAATTTTCTCCAACTCATACTGACAAAATACGTCTCTAGAATCTTTGTTAAAAATGCTTAAAATGTACTTCTGCTGAAAAATACTTTCTCTGATAAACTAAAATCAATGTCTTCATTTTCCATTTACCTTAAGACATTTGTCTTAAGACAATTTCTTAATGCAATTGAACTACAAAGAGAATCTTTGTGCTTTTTCTCCTTGATTTCGAAACCCTTGAACCCAGGAAAGAGAAAAACATGGGCTGATGGGCTGAATAACATATCCTACACAACACCAACGCATCTTCATGATTCTTCCCTTGTTTGGTAGCATCACCTAAGGAGTGATGTTGCAACTTCCTGTCATGATATTTAAGGCTTTCCCTGAGCTGAGGACTCCACCACATTCCTGTGTATATTTTGCAGCCTGGTCACGTCAAATTCTTTGCCATTTCCAAAATGTACCACAGGCTGTCTTGCTTCCAAATCTTTGACCATCATGTTCCTTCATCCCTAACCTTTCTTTAACCCTTTTCTACTCTCCAAAAGTTTACGAACACTTCAAGTCCAGATAAAATGTTACTTCCTTTATAAACCTTCCTGGATATCTCCAGTTTGAATCTCTGTGATCTCACAGCATATTTGTTCTCTTTCTCACTAGGTAACGCAGGGTAGTCAAAAGAGAAAGATGTGAGAGACTGACACATCTGGGTTGAAATCTTACCTCCAACATTTATTTAAAATTCTTGAGATTTCAGGCAATTCACTTGAGTCTCAGCAAAGAGATTTATTTTGGGGGTCTATTGTAAGGATTAAGGGTAGAGTATATGTCAAAATATGTAGAAGATTGTGCATATACACTTGAGAGTCAAAATATTAGTTCTCATGTCATTGTGCCCTCTACCCTAAGGGTCCATCTTAATTTTGAATGGTGCAGAGACCCTCAATCATATTATATTTTCAAACTAGATATCCATTAAATTGAAATAAAGGGATATAGATGTGAGAAACTGATATTACTCTGATTCTATGGAAAATTAGAAGGTTATTCTAGGCTAATCAAGAATTGCCTGATAGCCTTCTAAAGAAAGGCCAAAATGCCAAGATGAGGCCAAGACCAGCCAAATGAAGAAGGAACAAACTGTGATAAATCATTCACTCTTACTATCAGGCTGCCACTACCTCCATGACCTCCTTAAGGATTAAGAACAACAATTTAATGATTGATACTACTAATCCAGAAATTTTTTGCAAACTTGGTGATCATATCTCCATAATACCTTGAGAATCACTGATCAAATTAAAGAGAGTCAGTTCATTAATGGAGCATGAGAAATCTCAAGGTCAAACATTGTTTGCCAATTAAATAGCAGAAGGAAATGGTCATCTTACTGTTCCTATCAGACATCTTCCACAATATAAAAGAGCATGGTTTTAAGGCAATCAAAAATAAAATGAAACATAATCAGAGTTGGATATGTAACTTCTGAATAAAATGGATCCCTGAACCCCTAGCTATGTCGTGACTCTCTAAACAATAACATGTTCTCTATTTATCATGGAACAGGGAGAGATATATTTAATCTAAATAAGAGAGAGAAAACATGCACTGTATTTTTAAAAAAGTCAATGTAAGGCATAAATTAAGTACAAAAAAAACTCAACAATGAATTATAAAAAGTATATTTCAGGATCTTTAATAATTATATTAAAACAGGAGGAAATTTCTTACTTGATAGCTCATAAGTGAGACATAAGGTGCTTTTGATAAAGTGCTGTTTACACACAAGCCTTTATACTGACTCTGGGTACTGCTCTCTATTTCCAAACAGTCCGCCCAGAAAAACTGCTGGTTGGTGTTCACCTGTGAAATTGAGTGTGCACCCAATTCAACCTCCTTAGACAGAACGAAACACTGTGAGCGATAAGAGAGGGATGTGAATTTGTAAGAAATACACGTATGCTGTTGGAGTCTAATAGAAATATTTTAACCACTGGACTGAATCCAATCTGCACAGTAATTTAATAGACTATCAACCACAAATGCAATCCATAAGGCAAGCAAATGGGTACCAAATGCAATAGGTGATTTTCTAGAAATGGGATTGGTAGAATCAAACTAATCTATATGAAAAAGGAAGCTGCTTGGCAACATCATATAGTCAAAATCTTACATAAGAGAGTGTAACCAATTATGTCCTTATGATATATTGCTTTGAAAGAAATTTGATCAACACCATAAGACCTAACGAATCTAAAAGATTATTTTTGTCACCATGATTTTTTTTCTAGCCTATTTTATCTCATGAAATGTGCAGTTATGTGCCACATAACCTTTCAGTCAGTGATGGGCTGCATACACGATGGTGGTCCCATAACATTACAATGGCACTAAAAATTTCCTAGTGCCTGGTGACATCATAACGATTGTGCACCATTTTTTAATTTTGTATAATGTATTTTTACTGTAACTTTTCTATGTTTACTAGTTTAGATATACAAATACCACTGTGTTACAATCACCTATAGTAGTCAGTACATTAACATGCTATATAGGTTCGTAGCCTGAGAGCAATTGTCTACACCATGTAACCTAGGTGTATAATAGGTTATACCATCTAGATTTGTGTAAGTGCAGTCTGATGTTCATACAACAACACATTTCTCAGTTAGGCAGTGTATGACTATAAAGAAATTCCATGGGAAGAGAACTTGGAGCCAGTGGTTTCTAAGAAACATGTTAAGTATACATGCACAAATGATTATTATTTTTTTTCAAAGCAACTTATTGCAACTTGTATCATTTAGACACCATTTTAGAATTCCACCTTGGGGAATTATTTTCAGAGTCACTTAAGGAACTCTAAAAGGAAATTAATCCCCTGACTTTATAATCATAACTCAGAGAAGATGAATTCAGAGGGTTGTGATTAGTTCTATTCTAGCTCTACTAAATACAAATATTTAGATAAGGTATAAAAATATTTTATAAGAAAAAATACAGAAAAAAATTTGTAGAAGTGATCATTTTTCTCTTTAGGGAAAGACCACGATGAACTGCCTTATCTAGATGGTCTGGAAATATCTAAACAGACAGAAGTAAACAAGGTGGTCTGAATATCCCTTCTAGCTGAGAAGGAGATTCTTTTGCATCACATTGTATCATATACATAGTATATGACGAAAATCTTGCCTTCCAAATATACTGGTTAAATTAAGTCTCTGCCAACCATATGAAGTTGTCCATATAAACCTCACTGTTACTCTTTCCTTCCATGGATGTTCAGTTTAAAATCAAATAAATAAAATAAAATACCCATAGATTTTGTTTATACAACAAGGTTAATCTTACCATTAAAGATTAGATTGTTGGCAGGACCAAAAAATAGGGAAGATAATTTTGAAAAATCCAACACCATATTTAATTAAGTTATTCAAGCAACAAACAGTGTTGCTTATTGTATGACAGTCAGTGTTCTAAGTATTGACATGCAGAGGTTAATAAAAAATACAATAGCCTCTGACCTCATACAGTTTGTTATGTGGAAGACAAACTTTAAACTAAATTACATACATAAATGTACAATTAAATATGTTGATAAAGTCTATGATGAAATATTAATGTACTTTGATAGAGAAGAAGGGAAGATCTAATTTAGATTGGAGAAAGAAACATTTAATCTAAGCTCTGCGAAAATATTAGGATTTACCAGATGGAAGTTTACTTCAGGCAGAGAAAGCAATGTGTAGAAAGTTTGCGGTATGGGAAAGATCTTGATATTTTCAAAGGACTGAAAGGTAGGCAGTGAGGCAAGAACTTCATTAGTGATGGAGAGTAAGAGATGCAAAACAGGAGGAATGGATGCTGGCCAGGTCATGCAGGGCTTCGTAGGGTATATCAGTAATATAGGCTCTTTTGTCTGAAACACAGTGGAAAACCACTGAAGGGTTTTAAGCAAGGAAAGGACATGGCCAAATTTTAATTCAGAAAAAGTTCACTCCAGCACTGGGAGTGATTGGGATGGATTATAGGGAACCAAGAGTGGTGATTAGGCTACTGCACCTGTAACATAATGTAAGTAGGATGCAGGTAGTGATAGTGGAGATGGAAAGAAACAGACGGCTCTGAAATACATCTCGTGTGATATAAAAGTATGATGTAATGTCAGGAAATAAACATCAATTGTGTCTTGAATCAAGATAAAACTTTGACAATTACTTTACAAAAAATACTTTAAATGAAACACTCTATAGTTATAATAATAGTTTACAGAACACAGAATAGGGCAGTTGAGTTTATAAAACTAATCACATGTTTACCTACCAGGAGAGCTCTCTGATCCTTGGAACACCAGCTGAGGAATACAGACTCATGTCAAAGGTTTCTGTTGTGATTAGTATCCCACTAGGTGGGATTAAGTTCAGAATTTACCAATTCATAGTGAATTTACTATATTGTCGTTACTGTAATGTCGAGGCTTAAGGGAATAGCAGCAAAGAGAATATGCTTAGTTTGATGAAAGGTAAAACAAAACCAATTATTTACTCATAAGTAAGTATATATAAATATGACAAAATCATTCAACAGGATTTCCAATATGTTCTAAAGTATTTGTCCTTGAATGTGACTAGGGATTTGGATACATTAAACTAAAAACAGCTATGTGCAAATGCCCATATCAATAAAAGTTAAAAAGGTATGAGCGATGTTAAACACGGTCCTTGGGGTAAGCTAATTAGTAAACTAGAGAATTTTAAAACTCTCAAGTGCCACCTTTGAACTGAAGAAGACATGTACTAATGAAGTCCCCTGTGGGCTAAAAGTCTAGATCTAGCAGTATGTGTATTTCTGTAGCTGAATTTCAATGATGTTAATGCATTAAATGCAACATGAGAGGTTATTTTACAAAGAAAAGAAGGAGGGTAAAAATGTTCACACCACCATAAGCTGAAAGCATTTCATTTTAAATTTCCTGGTTATATTTAATTCATAGAAAAAAATCAGATGCAACTGAAGTACCAAAAAAACAGAATGGAAGGGGAGGAAAAAATCAGTATAATAGAGAGGAGAGTAGATATTTGAGGGGAAAAATCATCAATTAAATCCAACTCTCTGACTCATTTACATATTACAAAAATAAAAGCGGTATATTTGGCTCTTCTAAGAAGTTTTGTAGAATAAACTATTAGCTTTTATGACCAAGAGTACTATTATTTCAAATGGAACATTTTAAAGCGGCATAATCAAAGCACATATTTAATTAGGAAATCTGTATAGCTCACCTAATTGTCTTAATTTTGACAAGAGAAAAGGATTGTTCCAGCAGCTGGCTACACTTACTACTTATTTACCAAACCGTGATTTATTATACTTCATAGAAAAGTCATTTGCTATAAGAGTTGTGTTTTCTTATGCTTTTTTAATTAAAGTTTATTGGGGAAACAATTGTTAGTAAAGTTACATAGATTTCAGGTGTACAATTCTGTAATACATCATCTACATGTCACATTGGGTGTTCACCACCCAGAGTCAATATTCCTTCCATCACCATATATTTGATTCCCTTTACCCTCATTGGCCACTCTCCTCCCCCTTTTCCCTCTGGTAACCACTAAACTATCTGTGTCTATGAGTTTTGTTTCTTCATCTGTTTTTCTTGTTTTTTTGTTATTTTCAGTATAAGCATACCACTATGATGTGCTACTGAGTGTTTCCTCTCTTTCAGGAAGAGAGTCTAGAGAAACTGAGTAGGTCTCAAGGTCCAGAAAACCTTGCAAACAATACTTTGAACAGGGTCAGGACACAAGGAGCATATCCAGGACAGAAACTGAACATAGAGACAACATGCCTTCTTCCTTCCCTGAAGACACAGGAAGATTCAATACCTATAGCTCTATAATTTGGAAAAACAGAAATAGATAAACAAGGCAGAGACATAATTTAAAAAAAGCACATTTCCACCAGTACGGAACAAGCTCAGTGAAACTAGAACACTGCACACACCCTCACTGTAGCCATATCCCATCACAGTCAGGAGGATTTTGATGACACTCTTTTTTAAAGCTAATCCAAACTTTTTAATCAAAATCTGACATGAGGCAACAACAAAACTCCACTCATCACACTGGTTTGGTACAGAACTCACAAGGAAAATAATTCAGAGCTGCTGAAGAAGGCAAAAGCTGGGGGAGAACAGTGAGTGATAGCCAGTCAGACCCGTGTCTGAGAACACCGCAGTCATTGGATATATTTGCCTGGGGCTCAGTATACATGTTCATTACATATTTACCTTGTTACTATTCTTAACTTTTTTGCCTTTCCTCCAAATAGCAATATCTTTATAGGTCTATTTTTACATCTGTTGTAAACTTTCTGTAGCATAACATTTGCCATTGGCATTCAACATTTGGTTGTTGTTTTTGTTTGGGAGTTCAATATCCCTGATCTTACTTATCCATAGACAGGTGGTGAGTAGTATGAGTCAGGAAAGACAAAAAGCATTTCTGTTTTCTAATAACTAATATTTCCCTGGATAGTTATACCTTAAGCCGATCTGCACATCAGCAATTAGAGCATGATTTAGGTTCTGTTCCCTTCTTTTAAAATGAAAATATCCCTGGGACCTTAAACTGGGCTACCCATCATTGACACATCAATGTAAAGTAGTTAAACTAGATTGCTGCCTCCTAACACTTTGCCTATGCCATTTAAACTTCAGGGACTACAGGTTTCATGGACGGAGCCAGAAGGATGATCTAGAAGCAAGTGACACAGACAAGGCATGTGTAGTGACTTCAGTAAATAAGAATCCTGTGGCAGGAGACCATGTGACTCAGGAAGCACAAAATGGTGGAAAATGATTAAATTTCTATGTTTTGCAATTTTTCCTCCAATTGGCCCTGGGTCCCACTGTATTTATTAATTAAACCTTCCTTTAAATTATCTCAGTCTTTTCCATCATGACAGGTACTTCTTAAAGTCATGTATTGGTTCTAACTGCAGTTCTCTGATATTTTATCAGTGCTTAGAGAGTTGTTCAATCTTTGGATAAAGTGTAAAACTTGATTGAAAATAGTATAATCATTATGGATAAAGAACTTTCAAATAAAACCATTTTTTTGGAAATAGTAGAATGAAGACAAATGTTGTCTAATGGTTCAAACACTGAGAGAGGATGATGGGAAGGAACAAAAGAAATATATGAGAGACAAGTAAACTAGCTGATGGGGTTGTGTTAATCAAAAGTAAGACAGTAAGAACAGTAACGATTGGTTCTGGGATGAGAAATGCTATTCATTATAGCAAGGGTGTAGGTTAAGGGAGGTGGAGGGTACCCATACAGAGACAGAGAGCGGGACAATGTAGACGCCAAGCAGCAAATCTATCTAAGACAGAAAGCAAATTTTATGTCCGTCTTCTTAAGTAAAAGAAGGCCTTAGGATATTCTGAGGGGAAAATGATGAGTAGAAAAAAAAGATGATATGAATAGAGAGAGCAGCCTCTAAATGTGCCTTGAATCCCCTCCTTTCAATAAAAAAGATTAAAAATTTTAATTGAGCTTGTTTAGCACAGTCGCAAGTTTTATGTATGTTTGTTTGTTTGCGATTGTTTTTTCACATTTCTCTGTTTCAGTTGAAACAATCAGATTCAGACAAAGGTGAAACTGCTATTGTTCTTAAAGGGCCATCCCTATCTTACTTTTAGGAAAACAAGCAAAGAAAATCTCGTTTTGTTTCAGACAGGGTTGATTCTAATGAGAAAAGAAACATTCAATTTAAATATTTTTTTTCTAGATGATACTATATTTCAGTAGACAAAATGTGAAAAGAAAAAGTTTATGAGAAAGGCATAAGGAATGTAGTTCGCAACTCTTCTGGGCACATTGCCCCAAAGTGAGGAAATTCTGCTGCACAAACTTCATGTTCACAAGCCAACATTACTGTATTAGCTGATGACATACATTAAAAATTAAACAGCATCTCCTAAATGTATCCTTATTTTCATTTATGACTTCTCTAGCTCAACACTCTTATATACTGCCTTTTTCTTTAATGATTCATGATCTTTCCATATTTATCCTTCAAAATATAGGCTGATTTTTCTCTTTTCTCCTCTTCTTTTCATTTATTTAGTTTTCTCTCATCTTTCTGGATGTTTCTTTTTCCTGAGAAACATTTTATCCATGAGAGCATGCGTGCCTCAAGAGTTGAGGGGAAGGTAGGCTACACCTGGTGGTGATGGTGGTGGAGGGGATCGTGTTTTATTTATTTTCTTTTTGGCTTATTCTGAGTGAAGTGTAAATTGACTTCTTGTTTTGTTTTAAGCATTGAAATGTCAAGAACATTTAATTTGACCCTCTTTACATATGTAAAGAAGGAAATTAGAAATCCTATTAAAGTCTGAATGCTAAGAGTTTTTAATCAGTTACTTGAGTCTTCCCTGGTATCATTTTTTTACATACTTCTAAGTTGTTTTGGAGTTATGAAATTTGTATTAAGGTGATAAAGTAAAAAAAGTTCAAATTGTAAGAATATACAGCCATTTACCTTCATCCTAAGGTAGTACTTTTCTTTGATCTTTTGTGTACATTTCAGCCAGGAGGCCATCATTGTATTGAGTGAGATATTATAGGTTTGGAAAAGAAATTCAGAAGATAGTTAAATGGAGTAAAAATGTGCATGGAAACATGGAGAAGAGATTTTTAGTGGTACCTGAGGAGGTAAGAAGGTAAAAACAGTACAGGAGGAACTGAGCTAAAAGAAGGAAGGAGTCGTGAAAAAAACGCCCGGTGAATTTGGGATTTTTATTTGTCAGGAAAAGAGAAGAAAGCCAAAGAGAAAAGTTGAGATTTGGGCAGCTGCAATTGGAAAACAGACTGTGACGAAAAAGAGATAGTTACTCTGCATAATGTGCAATATACTGCCCTCCTCTTAAAACCTCTGAATCTCCCCAAAATACAGCATTTATCTTCAATTTTCTTAAATGTTACAACATGATTTGATTGTTCTTAAAGTTGAGAAAAAAGACAATTTTATTCAAGTAAGCTCTCATGGAAGGACTTATGGAATTTTAGACATAAAGTTAATGCCTGATTAAATAACTCTAGTGAGCCAAGACTGCCCTTTCATTAGGCAAGTAAGATTGCTGCATTTGAGGGACAAGACACAGCAGATACAAGCCATTGATTGATCTAGGATCAGCCAGGATTGATCTTATAGCACCATGTTAAGGTGAGAGGCAAATTTTAGAATGACTCAGATTGGGAGCATGCCTGATTTGTAACTAGATGTAACAAATGAAATAGAGAGCCTTGGAACTATATGAGATTGCCAAAGTATAAAATCTAGGAAACTCCCTTAGGAGGTTGCAGGATAGAAATTAGTGTTTAAGCCACATCTACAGACACATATTTTATTGAAACATCTAAGTCTTTCTTAGAAAAAGAGAAGAGGTCTGTGGCAGGTGCAATTGAACAGTTTTCGGGCATTTTCCGGGCTTCACAGGCTAAGATCTGATTCACTGGTGCTTGGAGACCTCAGAGGACAGAAAAATCCTTCCCGTAAGAAACTAGAGAAGTTTTCAGAAATTACATTCCAGGGCTGGGAAAGAGAATTTGCTACTGAAATACTATAATAGTGGAAGGTCTCAGAGACTGGGAATCAAAAGAGATTAAGAGACATATTATAGGTTTTTTATTTAAAAGAATTTTAGGGTGTAGAGCTGCAGACTTCTATTGCCATGCCTGAAGTAGCCTTAAAAAAAAAAATGCTGGAATAAGACAGGGAGTTGATATAATCAATTTACAAAAATGTGTCAGAGGAAAGGGAGACGTTAACTATATAGTGATGAGATGTAAGTGTCTTTTATAGCAGATCACACAGTTGGGCTAGAGCCCAATTTGGAGAAATGGAATGGCTGGGTCCAGTCAGTGGAAAAGTAATGTAAAGGATATGTTGTAGAAAAAAGTAGATGTTTTTTTCCAGAATCCCAAGAGGACCGACCCCTGCATTATCAATATTAAGGAATTTAATTAAAGATGAAGCAAAGGAGGTTATCGTGGTGGTAGTCCTCAGTGATACAGCCAAATAGTGGACTTTAGGCTCAGGTTCCAGTATAGCCATGGGGGTCCAGAAAAGCTAAGGTAGGGAAGAAAACCTATACAAGGGAGAAAGCCTTAAATGTATAGGTCCTCATGAGCATGCATAGAAACATTTCTCCACTTTCTGTCAAGAGGCCCTCAGAACTAGTATGGGAGAATTTTTATGGATTATGTCTCCAAATTTACCAAATGTTCATAAGAGTTGGTCAACAACAGCATTTCTGTGCCACTTAGCACTAATCTCCTGGACTATATCAGAACCTACTGTATATGCGGGGACAGATACTCTAACAGACTTCCATCAGCTAAGGACTTTGGGACACAGCAGCACCTGGTGTTTATTTCAGTTAGGTAAAGTCAAACATTTGTTGGCAGATTATACTTAAGAAGCAAAGTAACCAATGAAAACACCAATCCTCCTTTCTGATTAAATAGAAAACACTTTGATGAGCACAGTCAGTTCGAATCAGAAATAACAAGAGCAAACGCAAGAGTTAAAGAAACGCATGACATTCAACTCAATGGAAGGAGTAGAAGACAGAGGATTGAGATTTGGATGGAAAGGGACACTGGGTGCCAAAGTATATATTGTAGCCTTTTTGATAAAGTGTAAATTACAACACAGTCAAAAACTGTCTTAAAATCTATCTCACATCCTTTCCTTCACCCTAACATCTGATGATGTCCCTTTAGTTTCTTACTGAACTGGTCAGCTACAGGCCCTTTGCCAAGCTGTGTTGAACAGTGGTAAATAGAGACCGGAAAGTAGCAGATAACACTAAATTGAGCTATACTAGAAAAGATGTGGCAGTAACTGGAGAATACATCTGGGAATATGCAGAACAAAAGTAAATAGAGGAGGTTTGTAGAGGAGGTAGTTATATGTTGAGGAAATTCATCATGAGCTAATTGAGGGAGAGATGATTTTTGCATTTCATTTTACTTAGTTTTTCTTGTGAAACAGAAGGAAAATCATATAGGATAAGACATTATTTTTAGTTTCCATTAAGAACAGAAATTTGGGAGAAAGGTATGACTCCTCATCTTTTAAATGTCAAGTGTCAACTGTTTTCAGAGACCTTCTCTGTCCATTTTGTATAAAGTAGGCACACCTCTTTTCAGGTAATCTCAATCATATCATTGTTTATTAACTTCACAGAATTTGTTATACCAGTCTGTAATTAATCTTATTTATATACTTACTTATGTGTTTTCTGGGTTTCCCAATAGGATTTAGTGTTCATAAAATCAGAATTTTTTTTCTGTCTTGTTCACAATATATACAGACCTACCACATTCTTAGTCCAAAGTAGATACCCAATAAATATGTCATGACTGAATGAATGAAATATTGACTAGATAAGTGATAAATGAATGAATAAATAGGTTTTCTAGAAAACGTTGCTCTGTTATGTACAGAATAACTTCCCAAGCCTTGCTTTGCTCTAATTGCATTAGTATAAAGAAGATTTCTCTAAAAAAGCATGATTTAAATATACTCATCCTCCTTCCATTTTGAAGACAAACCCTTCATGTTTTGACAGAGAAATGTGACCAAGTCAAAGAACTCTATATGATAAGGTTTAGGATAACATATTACTGTCATTTTATAGAACAAATAAATATGTACTTTTTATTCATATTTTTTTCATGAAAAACATTATTTCCTCGCTCATTGTGACTCAGCAAACATTCACTCCTTCAGAAACAATATGCAAAAGGATTCCTCAAAATTATCCTTAACGTATTGACTCTATAGCAATAAAGCATGCAGCTTTGTTCTCCATAAAGTAATGTAGTTAATTGATACTTTAATCATTTTAAGTAAGTGATCACCACACAATTCATGTAATGAAGTAGAAATATCTACTCTAATCAACTCTATCACAGAGCCACATCTAAACTAAATACATATTACTGTCCTTCTACTTCTTATTGGCAACCTGGTATCTAAGAACCAGATTTGTATTTAATATAAATCCCCATTCCCTAGGGTTAACCAAGACAGGTGTCAGATATATTATATTTTCAACCATCTCTCAGGTGATCTCTTACTTACTACAACTTACTACTCTTCTCCAAATTCTTGATAAGCAAAAATATCTACAGTGTATTATGGCTTTCAAGCTTTTGATGAATACATATTTTAGTCTTTCAAGTTTAATTCCAATGTTAGTAACCTAGGTCAAATCCTCATTAAAACTCATCAGAACCATTGAGACTCTACACTAACTAGGTTTCCTACTTTAAGTTGAGACTACCTCAAACTCTGAACTAGATCCTCTGCAGTGAAGGTCTGAAAACATTTTGGATCATTCACCTCTCAGTAAAAAAATTTTGCATGTGCACTAACAAAATACATGCATTTATTTATTTAATATTTATTCATTTATAAACTATGTACCTATTTTATTTTGCTAAAGCACAATATACATTTCTAAATATACAAACAGAAATTTACAAAGTGAAGTAGAAATAAATATAAGTTCTAACATTTCTTTCAAAGCCCAGTGAATCATATCTTTCTGCCCCAGGTCGTGGTTAGATAACTTTCAGAAACCTATAAATCCCTGTATCTTATATGTATATACATAACATTCAAGTCATCTTACTTCTTGGTTACTTCTTACTTACTTCTTAGTTACTTCTTAGGTTAAGATCCAGTTAATACATCACATGCACTGTCCCCAGATTGATTTTACTTAAACACAGATCTTACCTTGACAGTCTTCCCTTTTGAAAATCTATGACAGTTTAAAAGATTACATCCTGTCTTCTTTGGTTGGTGAAGATAGTTCTACAAAATCTGAGGCCAAACTTTGCAACCTTAATCTCCTGATGGGCCTGCTGATGACAAAGAAAATATCCTTCTCTGTAGCACACTATACATGCCATATTTTTATGTCATTTTCTACTTCTCTATGAAAGAAACTGCCATTCATATTTAAGTAATAATCGTAGTGAGAGCTAAAATTTATTAAACACTTACTTTGAATTACACATTTTCATTATCTTATTCAATCCTCACAACATCCTAGGATACTGTGTTTCCCTGAAAATAAGACAATCAGCTCTAATGCATCTTTTGGAGCAAAAATTAATATAAGACCCAGTCTTATTTTACAATAAGACCAGGTCTATAATATAATATAATATAATATAATGTAATGTAATATAATATAATATAATATAATATAATATAACATAATGTAATATAATTCCTCTCCAGGCAGTATAAGACGTTATCTGCCCTATGGTTTTTAGCCTTTTGTTTTCCTATCTAAGCACTTACAATCCTACATTTGAGTATCTTGTGCGTGTGTGTGTGTTCTCTCCAAGCTTACTGTAAGCTACTAGAAAGTTAAAAAGTTTAATTATTATTTCTGTCTCAACTATCTGGTATTTAATAAATGTCTACATAAACTCCTATAGGGATACCATAAATTATTATTTGATTGTAAATTGATTCACCACTTATTTTAAAAAAGAAAAGGCCAGTGTCCTGATTTTCATCTTTCAATATCAAAGTTCTTGACCAAGGGAACCAGGTTGATATCAATACCTAGGACCAGCTCTCATCCAAAAGTAGTAATAGAGAGTAGACTAAATATTTTGGGGAAAGAAAATTGAAATCTGAAAGTTTTCTCAAGCTCAAGGACAAAAACAGAGAATTAGCACATCTAATACTTATAATTCTTTAAAAAATAGCTCCTATTTTCAAAGAAAAATACCATAAATGTTTTATTTAGAAAGACTGTAGAAATGATACCATAGATCATAACAGAGATTACATAATGTTCTTACCTTTTAAGAGTAGATATAAAAACAATCAGACAAATACAAATTGAGGGGTATTCTACAAAACAACTGTCCTAGACTCTTTTAACATGTCAATGTGTGAAAGCCACAAGAGGGTGGTGAACTGTTCTAGATCCAAGGAAAAGAAAATAGATGTGGATAAATGTAATACATGGGAAGAGGGAGCTACATAAAACAGTATTGGAACAATTAGGAAACAAAATCCCTAAATGTCGTTAGGGTGATGATTGAATTGCTATTTATGAGAATGTCTGCTCTTAGGTGAAACACATGTTGAAGTAAGTAGTTAATGAGTTACCTGACTTCTGAGACCAATTTTTAAAATGGTTCTAAAACAAGGTGAAAGTAAAAAAAAATGAAAAAGAAAACAAAAGAGAGGAAGGATGGAAGGAAGGAAAAAAAGAAGGAAGGAAATACGAATGCAAGGAAGAAAGGGAGAGAGATTAATACGAGGAAAAAGAAATGTTTAGAGAGTGTCGTGCAGGAGACCCTGCTCGCTGCGTCATTTGTC
The DNA here is from genome assembly GCF_004115265.2 of Rhinolophus ferrumequinum. Classification (NCBI taxonomy): domain Eukaryota; kingdom Metazoa; phylum Chordata; class Mammalia; order Chiroptera; family Rhinolophidae; genus Rhinolophus; species Rhinolophus ferrumequinum. Next base: position 69,954,057 of record NC_046286.1, on the reverse strand, counting down.
ACGCAGGGTGGCCTGTGGGGTCTCTGCTCCTGCTCCCCACATAAGAACACAGGACACGGTGAGGCCAAAAAGGAACACCCACGGAGCCATAGGTAGGGGAGTCATACCACAATATTCTCGCTGGCAGCTGGGTTGGAGACACAGGAAGCATGAGCCACACTGTTCGCAACACTCACTGCGCCGCTTGCTAGCCCAGCCACCATCTTCTTGCTAGCCCCCATTTTGCTGCTAGTGTAGCCATGTAGCCACGGCAGTTATATTAGTGGCCAATGGCTCACTGGTTACAGCTGACGGCCAACTAGCCACAGCTGATGGCCATCCAATCACACTCGATAGCCATTTACTAGCTGAGCCAGCACCTTTCTATGTGAGGCTGAGAGCCTGGAAACTGCTCTCTGGGGCTCTGTCCCCACAGAGAGAGACAAAGTAAATAGTAAATATGGCAAAATGTTAGGGATGTGTGAATCAAGGTGAAGTGTACATGAGTTGTCATTGGACTGTTATTATACTTCCATATAGGTAAAGATTTTTCAATATAAACCCTCAAGGAACAAAAGGGAGTATGTTATTAGTTATCTATTAATATATCATGCATAGGAGAAACCTAATATTATATACGTGTTACTCAGTTTTGAACAGCATGGCCCTCCAGTGGTCTCTCCATGGAAAATTAGCCAGAAAATCCACACAATACTGAATAAATCTGACAAACAGAGTTTTTATTATTTAAGATTCAAATTTTAAAAAGGTCTGCCCAAACTAAACCTTTCTAACTTGACACTGTTAATATTGAACTCAACTTTTGAATGACAACTATATGTTATGGTGGTTTTACACACTTCCCAGTGTTCAATAATAAAACAATATCATTATTGAAGAATATGATGTTCATGTCATTTTTATGGCATATGGACATGATGTAATTTTTTTAAAAAGCTGTCAACATATTTAATTATTTTAAATATATTAAATAAATGGTAATTGGAACAAATCAATTTTACGCAAGATTCAAATGTCAGCCAGTCTATCAGGGAAACTATTACTATCCTTTTATTTATTACTATTACTATTTAGACTAACACTTTCATATTTAATTTTTAAGTTTTGTAATGCTCTGAAATTTATGCTTAACATTTTCAAGTTGGTCCATGCCAAGTTTTTTTTTATTTTTATCATAGCATTAAAAGCTAATAATATTTCAATGAACACGCAGAGTCCTATTCTTGGTCATGGTTACCCTAAGCAACAGATACCAGCTTAAGAAATCTAGAACTTCCATTTAAACGAAGAATACTGGTGTATGATTTATATGACTTTGTAAGAAGACTAACAGAATTAAGCTCCACCCAGGGTGGATTACACCCGAGAGACAAATTGATGAAGCGATCTAGCAATACAAATTGCTCAGAATGTGCTGATGTTAACATCAGTTCATACTCTCTGGGGATGATATTGTAAGTGCAGTACTTGTTTGCTGTATCTTTGAGAATAAAGAAAACTTCCTTAAGAATGAATAATCTACTGGTATGTCATTAACATCAGTTTGTTTATAGAATTAAAAATCTCATTCTATCTCAGCTTTTTAAAATCCTGATTAGTACAGATCGATTCTGAATAGCTACACCAAAGAAAATAAACTAGGAAAGTGATCTCTTTCAGCATAATCTAATCCAAACATTTCAGATAAGCAAAAATTTGTACTAACAGGTAAGTAGTCAATGACACTGCTACCGCTGCTTGAGGGAAAGTTAAAATCCAGTCTAGGCTTGTCCCATAGCTTGCCAGCTAACAACGTTAAGTGTGCTTATGGGTAAATTTAGCTACATGCTTTCCTCTGTGATCTTGGCAACCATTTCCATAGAAATATTCCATGAGGAATCTGTCTTTTAGTGAGTTTTCTAATGATAAAATGTTAGTAGAACACTACAACTTCATCAGTTGAAACCCCATTAAAATAAATGATGTAAGTATGAAATGTTAAATATAAGACTCTATATACATTTTGGCAGGGTAAATAGAAAGGTTAAGTCCAGCTTGGCTGTATAAAGTATGCATTTCACAAACATCACAAATACTATTTTATTACATGTGCCTTGTAATCCTATAACTATTCTGCTAAGATTACCAGTTAAACCTATTTTATTTCTAATAAAATTACTTTGTGTTGTAAACAGTAAAAAAAAAAAAAAGGCTCAAATTGAGGAACAATCAGAAATGCATTTTGCAAAGTGTGGTTTCCTTAGAGATCCACTAAGAAAAGAGGTTTAAAATACATGTTGTTTCATTGCTATACCTACCTGCAACAATCCAGAAGACAAAATCTTCATACAAATGTATATTTCAACAATGCACATGGCAAAAGAATGTATGACTATTTATTTGCCTTCCAGAATTTGGGAAAATTAACCTTCTTAGAAAAGATTGGATTACCCCTGATGACATACCAGTGAATTTGCATGTGAAGAATTAATTTCAGTAACAATGCGGCAATATGAGGTAATCAGGAGGAACTGATATTAAATTTGATTTATATGGCTGAACGGCCATGAACTACGGATCCTGATCTGCCTGGGCTGAAATCATGTTCCTGCTCTGACTAGTTCTGCAATTTGTAGGATTCTGGTCACCTTTTGCTTAAGCAGCCTGAATCTTCCCTCTTGGATCTAGAAGTGATAGAGCTACAGTCACAGCTCCCTGACCAAAGGAAAAGAAAAAAAAAAAAAAAAAAAAGTCATGGCAACTACACCACTCTTCTGAGTAATGCCAAAACAGAAAGAGATTTGAGAAAACCTCAAACTCAGAAAATCTTTCTGAACCCCCATGCTGCAAAAAGATGATTCGGCTTGATTATGTTCATCCTGGGACAAGAAACTTGGCCTGTAAGTGTTTAGGTATAAAAATAATATTTTTCAGAAATATAAAAGAACAAAGGAAGTTATATTCAAGATATGCCGGAAGGAGCTAGCAGAAAAGTTTTCCATTTCTCCTTCATTTTTTAATAAGCATGTGCAAGACTGACTTCTCCATAATGAGATTAGTTTTCAAAATTGTTAAATGTTCTCATTTCCTTGCCAGAGCCCTCAGAAATTCACAGCTCATTACAACCTTCAGAGTAGTTAATAAACAAAGCTTGCTATTATTACCTAATTAAAATATATCTCATTTTAACATTTTACTACCCATCATTAAGATTCTTCTGCTACAGAGATTACATAAAAATTATTATTCTACTTTCTTTTAATTGCAAGTTTCACAGGGTGTTTCTTTCATATCAAAACACATAGAAATTGCAGATGGAAGTCATGTCACCCAATCTAAATGCATTTAAATAGGCTCTGAGAGAATGTTCTGAATGCAAGATCATCTAGGAAATCTACTTCAGAAGTTGTTCTTTAATAGTTGCTTCCATCAGATGCTGCTGAGTCATTAGTACAAATAAGCATTTGAATTTAACATTCATTTATCAGGGCATTTTCTATGCCCTTATTCTTTTACTAACACATCTTGGCACAGTGGAAGGAGCATCAGAAGGGGATCTAAGTGCTAGCTTTGGTTTCTGCCATCTTTTAAGAGTTGGGGCAAAATACTTATTCTTTTTGTACCCCATTTGCTCTCATTTAATATGTGTTTACAACAATACCTTCCCTGTACACCTCACATGATACTAACAATGATGAAATAAACTTAACTTATAAAAATTAATAAATGTATTTTATTTTACAGACTTTTCTTGTGTCTGAGAAGTGACATAATGGGCCCTAGGGAATTGAACACTTCCCCACCCCACCTACTGGGGGAGAACCAGGAAAAATGGGGGTCCTAGTCTTTTGGTGAGAATACATGATTAAGGATGTCAAATAAATGAAGACAAAAAAGTGTGCATTGGATTTGGTAAGTCTTGACCTTCATACAATTTCAGTGGCAAGAATTAAGGTGGAGATAGGGAAGTTATGAACTGGGTGCCAGGATTCACTGTGAATGTATAAAAGCGGCATGACAAGCCAAGGTATAGGACAGATGCCCTGATGTCGGAGTGTCAAAATAGAAGGAACTCTAGCAGTAGAATGTAGGAGGGGAAAGCGTTGAGGAGCAATGGGAATACTGCTCTTACATCCGAGACCCGTGCATATAGGTTTGGGGAGACTACATGAGCAGCCTTGACCTTCGATTCCTACAGAGGGTGTGTAATCAGGTTCCATTTAAGACAAAGAGAAGGAAGAAAGAGTCTCTCAACAACTTGAATAATGTAGAGAATGTTTGTAGTGAGAGGAGGCGATGACTAGGCAAATTGTGGGAAAGGAAACAGTGAGTGTGAGAGAGAAAAATGATAACTTGAATTGTGAGTGGAGGTAATGAACAGTTGGCTGAGATAGACTCAGATTTCTGAAGTGGTTACAGTAACTTGGAGGCTGTGACTGTATGATGCCTCATGTGCTATTACTGGCCTGAGGTCACAAGGAACAAGTACCCTGGGGGATGTCACTCACTATAGTCCACATGGTCCGAGGACCCTGTACTGCTGGGAGCAGGGTGATACTTGCAGATAGTCTTGACTCAGAATTCTTTATTAAATGTTAGTAACAATTTATAGGGTTACCCTTGAAAACCCCAGTCCAACGGATAGGAAATACAGGATCAGGTGTCCTCAAGACCCTCACCTGGTGGTGGACATAGCAGCAGTGCTCGGTAGTTAGAACTCTGGCCTCCCTCTTGGGCATGCATGCAGACTCTGAACCCCACTTGACTGCATAAGAATGGGCTTTGGGCCTGGAACACTTTCTTACCAAGATATAAAGAATCCTCACAGCCTGAGGTGGGTTTATTGCCTGGTGTAAGAATATTTCTTCCTGGTTCACACTCGATGTGTACTCGTTTGTTCTGCTTAAACACTTGAGTTATTGGCTCTCAGGCATGCCCCCAGTTTTACACAAAACTGCAAACATGTAAAATTTTGATATACTTTGAGGGTAGAGGAAGGATGTAATTTTAAACTTGAAAAGTCCCCTAGGTAATTCTGATGTGAACTCCCTGTCCAGAGTTGAGAACATGGCTCTATGCAATTTTTCAGGCTCCAGGAGTTGGGGGTCTCGGGAGGGATGGGATCATTCCATTGCATCATGAAGTGGAGGGTGTGCAGCTACATTGCCCTGGACGGCTGCAGAGTGGATGCACGGGCCATGGGGGACTAATGCATTGCAAGGGTTTAGATCTTGTACATTCTTTATCTCCTCCTGCAAAAAATAAATGCTGTTCCACTTGAGCCTGGTGTGCATATTGTCTGTTCTCAGTGACCTCCAATAATATACTGGCTTCTTCCCTCAGTGGCACTTAGGGAAGTGGCACTGCTTTTAACCTTGGCTGCATAACCTGGCCACACAGTGAGCGGTAAAACAGTGGATTACTCAAATTTCTAATTAGCAGAGTATGGTAACTTGAGAGGATCATGAGTTATTTGTTTTTAAATATTGATGATTGATGATTATTGATGATTATTATTTTCTAACTTCACAAATCTAACAGCACTCTTACATAAATAGACAAATGTAACAAAATGAATAAAATATAGAAACATACAATTGTAAACTTCCTAGCCTAATCATACATTTTTATGTGTCAAAACTCATTTTTAAGCCAATGTTTTATGTGTTTTGTTGTTGTTGTTGTTGTTCAAGTCCACAATAATGTATTTACCTAGAGCAATGTTCTCAATCCTGCACAGGGAGTTCATATTGGAACTGCCTAGGGAACTTTTACGTTTAAAATTGCATCCTTTTCCCCACCCTGAAGGTATATCAAAATTGTATGTGTCCGGCGGTGGGTGGGGAATGAGTTGCTTATGGGGAGTCGAGATTAAGGCAGCAGGCCTTGGTCATTTCTATTGAAGAAATTCTTTGGGTGATTCTAATAACCTTCATCTCCATCCTCACTCCCATCCCCACCTCTATAAATGACTAGTCTAGATGAAGTCAAAGTACCAAATGTCAACCTATGGTTAACGTAAGGGAAATCTGTGAAGTAATAAAATGGACAGCGCAGTATGGCAGGAAGGAGATCTACCCATGTCATAGCTCCAGTTTCATTAACTGTTAGCCATATAATCCCCAACAGGCCTTTTATTCATCTTTAGCTTCTTTTTCCTCATTTTCCTTTAAATCAATTGCTTTGAATTAAAGGATCTCTTGATCATAAGATGATATAAGATGTCTCCCCTTACTATTTTTCTCCCCACAAATCACAATGACTTCAATTAAGTTCCATGAGATAATCTATAAAACTTGGTGAGTCTTCAGAACAAAAAAATAACAATATAAAGGATCTTCTCAACAAAGAATTCAGAACTTTCTTAAATGATAAGCAATTTTGAGTAAAATTTTGTTTAGGCAAGAAGCACAACTTAGTGACACTGAATAATTTCCTAAATCAAAATCAACATCTGGGACTCAAAGTTATGGTTCTAGTCACTATGCTTTAGATTATCTATCTGAAATTTGAGGCCATGATTACAAGTTTGCACTGATTCATGTGAAATTCCATCATCTTTTAACCTTTAACTAGCTTTCAAGACTTCATGCAAACAGGAAACAGAAATTTCATCAATAATATAGAATCATAATTTCAGCTAATAGGTCTACCCTCCTTCACTCAAACTGTACTGCCTGACTTGCTAAACAGTAGAAGACTGAACTGTTCTTTGTTTCACTCCAATAAGAGATGTGTACAACACACATAAAAGAGAGAATAATAAGGGAGAAGGCGGAATCATGTTTCACATAAGATGGAGCTGAAAATCATTTATTATTTTCTATGATGCTAACAATCCTATCCATGTAACTTTAGTGGTTCATTTCAGGGTGGTCTTTTTACATAGTATCTGATTCTGAGTCTTAAATATATATTTTTCCAAACTGAAATTTAATGAACATCTAGTGACAAAAATGTTTTTATTTGAAGTGAGCCACAAAAAAAGTATCTGTTAACGTTGATATCTAAAAACTAGAGTATATGGTCTTAAGAGAGACAGTAATCATAAATTCCACCTCTGGTGCTTTACTATGCTGCCATATGGTCAGAAACTAGATTTTTAGCCATTAACAATATCTTTAAAACATCTATAATGTTGTCTGGCAAGTAAAAGAAAACTAAGATATGAATTTGACAATAGACTGAAGCTTAAAAAATATCTATATTTTAATATTTTAAAAATGTTGAATATGCTTTCCAAACATGTTTATTTGTATACTGAGTTAATATTTTTAGATATGAAAAAGGAATAAATTTGAATATGTATTCATATGTGTACATATTAATACACATATATATTTCATTATAAGAGAAAGGTACCATATATACCATGTTATGGGTGTTTGAAGCTTCTAAGTGACAGTGTTCTAAGAAACATCAGAGATCCAGTAAAGAGTAAAATGCCTATAGTCAAATATTTGAAAGGAGAAGCTCTCAGAGACATACCAGAGATGTTTGTTCCATGTGGCCCCAAGAAATAAATCAAGAATAGTGTGTTATTCCTATGGGAGATAAATTCTAACTCAAAATTGTTTTTGTTTTTCTTTAATTCTAGAAGTCAGAGATGATCAAACATGAAAAAATAAAATAGGATTTGTTTCAAATGCTTTTTACTCATCTCTACTTCTTAAAATGTCTTCAATCAGCTTGTATTAGGTTTACAATTAATATAAATAAAATTTTAAATAAATGCAATGGTAGAATGGACTAGCATGGGAAATAATGAGTTTCCTGTCATCAGGACTTTATCAGAATTGATTGGATGGCTACTGCCAAAGATTCTATGCAAAATGATTCTGGTTTGTCAGTAGAGTGACTGATCATCTTGGTTTATCTACCACTGTCCTGATTTTAGACATGAAAGTCTTGCTTCTCTAGAAACCCCTGATATTGGGAAAACTGGAATTGTTGGTCACCTTACTTAAATATATGGACTGGACGGCTAGAAGGTTTTGGTCACACACAAATGAAAATGGACATGACACCATGTAAGAGCTGTCAACTAAAGTAGCTGCTAGGAGCCACCAGTGCTAGAAATCAGGGCTGTGTGCCACGCCCCGGGACAGACGGGATCAGTGAGTACACTCCCACTGCCAATAACCGCCTTTGGATCCACCACTACTTTTATCCACACAATTCAGTTACATAATTCAGGTAAACATTTATTGTCAAAGACTATGAATTTAATCAAGACGTTGCTCTACTAAATCTCTCCAATGACTTTCCATCGCCCTTAGTATAAAGTCCAGGATCATTAGCAAGGCATCTAGGAAAAGCCTGGCACCATCTAGCCTGCCATTCCTTTTCTAGTCTCACACACGGTCACATTTTTAGTTTGTTACTCGTAGGCTATCTCTCAACTCATCGGATATATTGACCCTTCTACTTCAGGGACTCCAACTATTTTACTTCCGCCATTTACTGTCCCCAGGTAACTCCTACTCTTTCTGTGGTTCTAGTTTTACCTGGACACCTCTCCTGATCACTCCAAACCATGACGATATTAAGTTCTTCCTTATCTGCTTACCTAGTCTCCTGGCCTTTCCCTTTGTAACACTTGTTCAAAACGTAGTAATTTTTTGTATCATATGTTGATTGTATATCCCCATTACATAAAAACGGCTATGAGGGCAGGGGTAGCGGTTTTTTATTGTTCTTTGCTGTATTCTAAGCATCAAGCTGGGTTGTTGAATGACCATGGTAACTGCCTTGGGAGCTCACATTATAGAGTGGTTGCTGCTCAACATGACAGGCTATCAGAACCAACTCAGAAAAGTCAAGACATATGGTCACTGTAGTTGTAAGAATCCTGTGAGTTAGAGCTGGTAATACTTACTTCCACTGCAACAAAACGTGTTCTTTAAATTCCAGCCAAAATGCTTAATGTACATTCCCACAGAAAGACGTCTTAATATTTAGTACTCTACTTCCTAAGGAAGTAAATTTCATTTGCTGATCTGGGAACCCAACTACCACTTTAATCAAAGTGTTCTCAAAATCCTATTCAATGAATATACAAAGGAACTTTAGGAGAATATAGCATCTGTAAATTTAAAATTATCTGCATATTGCCTCTGTATTCATCATGCTTTATTACAATTTAATGCGATAATATCATCATAAATTATTCCAATTAAAAATAGAGGTAATTTCAAATATTTTTTTTATGATTATTAAGTCAGCACCAAAAACCCCTATTCTAACAAGTGTATAAAGCCAAATTGACTTCCTATAAAGCCCTATTTATAATCTTTGAATGTTTACAATTTTGTAGTTTCCAATGTTTATGGTACTCTTTCAAAATATTTTTGCCTTAAACCATTTTTTCAATTTAATGATGATGTGCTTTATTAAAAAGTTGATAATTGAATTTCAGCAGCAGAGATTGTGAACTATTGTATTACATTTATGGCAAAGCCATAAAGTTGTTTATGTCCTTTTTGGATAATACTGCCATGTACATTTTTTTTAATTATTGGAGAGTTTTTACAGTTTTCAAATAATGTGTTTATTAGGTCAAATATGACTGTGGGAAATTCTTTGTCTAATAAAAGCTTAAAATCACATTTACTTAATAGAGATAAAGACTTTTATGTGTTGAATAATATAATATAGTCTTTAGCACTTCTTTGCATTTTAACAAATAAACTATGTGCTATAAGAAAATTTTGTAGAAAGAAAATCAATAATGAGTTATCTAAATAACCTTCACACAAATATAAATTTAATGCTTCTTTTCATAGAAATTCAGTTCAGAGTTCAGTCATTTCTTTTTCACCACACTGCATTATGCAATGGGGCTACCATTTCATATGTAAATATGCATTAGGCAACACCATTCATTTGTTAGAGGGGATAAGAAAGGAGAGAATGTATGACTCTGAGAAGCTTATAGAATGAATAAGATCATTGAAATGCAATATATCAGATATTTGACATTTGTTCTAAGGAGGTTCTTAAATACAAATAAGTAACCATGCTATTTTCCACAGCCTGGAGGAAGGGCAGTTTCAGATCATTAAATACTTTCTACAACTCAACCCAAATATACATGTAAGCCAGAAATATCTGGGAATCCCAAAGCCTTTCTTCCACATACTTCTAAGATCTTATAAAAGCCTTGACACTTCCAAAATCCACTTTACCCTCCTAACAATGTTAAGTAGAATCCAAGGAGAAGAAATGTTTGGACCTTCCTCTGCATGTCACTGTGCCTCTCCTCCTGATCTTACCTGGGGTTTTTATTCATTTCCTCTGCCAGGTATTTACTGAACAAACATTAAATATCTCCTATTTCCTAGATAACTTATAAGCATTGAGGATACATGATAACACATGCTATTGTCTTTGGAGAGCTTTTGATTTAAAAGAATCAACAAATGGAAAAGGGATAATTAGAGCACCACATGACAAGTGCTAGGATGGACCTGTTCAGTAGGGGCTAAGGAGTCAGTGATACCCTCTCAGTTAAACTCAGAGAACTGGAGGGATTCTTGGGGACAGTGATGCTTTCACTGAATTTTATAGAATAAGTAGAAGTCAAAGAGAGGAAAATGGGGACAAAAAATGTTCCATGAATAGGAATACACACAACATCAAGAAGATACAAAAGAGTATCCTGCTTTCAAAGACTTCTACGTATTTGTTTATGCTAAATATCAATAGACATGTGGGAAAGGCTGGCAGGAGATAAGACTAGAGAGTCAACATATTACAATGGACCTGTGTACCAGGTTAAGGAGTCTAAACATGATGAAAACTATGAAGATCAACCGAAGGTTTTAAGCAGAGGAGTGACATAATCACAGTTAAGTTTCAGAAAGATTACTCTTACAGCAGTGTGGAGAATAGACTGGAAAAGCACCAAATAAAGATTAGGAGACCAGTGAAGATGATTCTGTGGTAATCCAGGCAAAAGTAACAACAATAATAGCAGCTCACATTTACAGATCATATATTATGTGCCGACTTCTGTTCTTTGTCCTTCATATGCATTATTAGCTCATTCAATCCCACTATTACCCTACAGGGCATATACTGTTCTTATTTTTGTTTTAACGATGATTCAACTTAGGAAAAGACAGGATTGTAATCAACATAACTAGGCCACATAACTAGCAAGTAGTGGAGTCAAGATTTGATCTTAGGTTTGTCTAGCCTGAAATTTCATCATTATGCTCTAGGGATTGGTATCTGACCATCTGCCCTTAACGAATACTACTGGATATATATATCCACTTATATATATACATATATCCTCAGAGGTCTATTTACATTAAAAATTGAGGAACCTCCTTAAACATGGAGTTCACCCTAACAGAACAGAAAGTTACGTGTAACTTTGGCTCAAGGCAAACATGCGATCAATCAACGTAGTAAGCACTAATTGGTTCAGAAAAACCACTAAATATTACTCAATTTTCCCTTCTAGCCTAGCCTGTTAGAACACATAGGAAAGCACCACATCTTCCCCTTCTTCACAGAACATGCAGGGTCTAGGTGTCCACCCCCGTGGCTCCAGGGCAGTGGAGCAGGTGAGAGAGGCAGTGCACAGATCCATGGGAACAGTGCTGGCTGTGACGGCCTTGTGGGAATGGCAGGAGGATTGTCAGTGACTAATGGACAACTATGCCCCAGATAGAGGGAGATCATTTGGGGTTCTGCCTGAGTACTACATGTAGATAGTAGAGTAAATCCACCAAAATAATCACAATGGATTAGTTATAATCACAAGGGACCAGGTGGTGAGTATAAAGATGAAGAGAAGAAGAACTCGATCGTTTAGGCTTTGGAGGACATCATGTCTGATCTCTCAGGAAACTCCAGCATCAAATGTATATAACAGAATTGGAAAAGAAGGATGATGCCCTAGCCTGAGCAGCTTCATCATCCCTTATGCCTAGGATGGAAAACATGTATAGCGTCTTTTACACATTACTCCTCCAAGTAAGACTCCAAAGGTGCGTGAAGGTCTGCCTGCCAGATGTGAGGGATAGGTGATTAAAGTGAAGACTGTCACTTCCAGAAATAATCTATCATTGCCAAAGTATGGAAATTACATGAAGTACTGGCAGGGCTTTGCTTTTCTTCTACTGTTTTTTCTTCTAAGTGCCCAGGAGAAGGTGTCATATCCACAGCATATTCCTGTATCTGAGACTCTGCCTCCAGTAGAAATGGTGGAGTAGCCCAGTGAAATAACTTTTAATTCCATCCCTATCATTCCAAGTTGGAAATGTCAGGTAAGGCACTTAAAGAAATTTCAAATATTTGACAGGAAACAGAATGTAGCAGAAGTCCAACCTTAAGCCTAACATTCTGTTTGCCCCAGGATTCAACTGTGTCTGGGCTTGTCTGGAAGACAGGATCCTACAGTTGGCCAAGAGTCTAATTAAACAAATGATCAGGGAATATCAGGAGGAAGAAAAGCACTTAAGGAAACTGCTGGTACAACAATTCCCAGGCAGACAGTCACATTGACAGCAACAGCAGCATTAGCAGCAACAGTGACCAGGGGTCATGACCCCAGTGTCCTGGGCACCAGGGAGCAGCACTTCCAGTACATTTATTTTTAAGTTTCCACAGCCTTAATACAAATCACATGAACATCACAAGTAGTAGCAACATTTCTGTAAGGCAGCAGCGGTGGCCCTGGGGACTTCTGTAATATGATACTGGTGGTACAATTTACTGTTGATCTCAGAAGCAATTGAAGATGTAAGGTAAAGAGGCTAATACAGATCTCAAAGGGATGACAAGTTCTTGAAGTAAATATGAGATACCCACTGGAAATACTAGGAAAAGTTTAGAAAGATCTAGAGGGAGACTCGAATTTCCAAAGATGAGACAGGTTCAGAGTCAAAGAAATATTGTTTTTGTTTTTGACTTATTTTGTAGCCTCAGAAACAGATTTTATTTAGTTGGTAAAAACTGTAAGCCTGATTGTATATGGAAAAGAAGGGATAGAGAATTGTCTGAAATGACTTCACTATTTTTCGCCTAGGATATAGATAGATGGTGACAGTAGTCACCTAGATAAAACATGTAATAGAAGGAGCAAAGCTGGGGCAGGATAAGGGAGTGTGTCTGGTTTGAGAGATGATTAATTTAGCTTTTAACTTGAACTTTATGGATTGTACAAGTGGAGATATTCATTATGTGGCATATAACAGTCTTAATCTCAGTAGAACAATCAGTGAGTTCAAATAGAATAAAAATAAGAAGTGCCAGTTAGATTTCCTGTTATATATTTGGTAAATATAATGAGAACATTGGCAGTGAAGTGGTGAAGTTGGAAGCCAGATTTTTATGTGTTGAGTGTCACTGCATGGTGAGGACTTATAAGACTTTTAATATCATAACTTGTGGCCTGAAATTTGGATTGTTTCAGCTTGAGTTCTGAAGCTGCTGGCAGAGCATAACTCAGCCCTTTTGGGCTCTGGAACTGCAGGGCAAATAGCGCCCCCCCCCCCAACCCCAAGGCTGATTGTGCTGTTTGATAAATTGTACTCCTTACATCATTGTTAAATAATACTCCCTGTACTTCGATTGTGTGATCAAAGACAGCCTTTTTGTTCTGCAGGCCTGGAATAAAACTAGGACTTGAAAAATACTTAATCATATGTTATCTATTGTTCTCACCTCACAACCCTACTTGCTTGATCGCTGAGTCAGTCAACAGCTGAAAGTCCAGCTGCTCCCACCAATCAGAAAACAAATGATGTAAGATTATGGTCTTGTTTCCCCTAGCAACTATCTCTTTGATCAACAGCTCCTAGAAACTTTTGTCTTTATAAACCCGGTGGTATCCTCTCCATTTTGGAACATAGTCTCGGTTCATATCAAGGACTACATTTCCCAGTCTGCAAATCATCACCCGAATAAACTCTGTTTACATTTCTTTAGAAAGATATCTCCAGATTTTTATTTACATTGGTGAGGAAGCGTAAACTACTTTTTTTCTTTTTCTTTTTTTTCCAAAAAGCTTGACTAAGAAATATACGACACAGGACATGTGAAACTGTTTGTTGGTTGATTATTTCAAGTAGAACAAGAGAGAACTGGAAAATGAAAGAAATGCTATGTAGAGAAATGGGTTCTGACATCAGACAACTTGAATCTGAGGTGCAAATAAAGAGAATTTTCAATGGTATGAGCCAAACTCTAAGTCTATTAGGCCACCCTCAGAATCAGGCTGCCTATGGTTGCACATTTCCATATTTCAAACATGTTTCTGTTTCAATATATTTTCTTTACAAGGAGAAATTGACACCACAGTTGAGCTTCAATGTAGTACAGTGTCCATGCTTTGGTTGCTTAAGAGAACTACGGCACAGAAATTGAGAAAAGCTTTGGAGACACAGTTTATCCCAGATGCCTAGAAACCTTGAGATTCCTAGATGGCAGACAGCAAAGGAATGGCAATCCTAAATATGTGGCACCTCGTCACAAGAACGGTATTCTGAAATGGAGATGGAGGTGGTAAATCCAGTGTGGCAGATATTGCCGAGGCCCCATTCTTACCCCTTAGCCCACTTCAGTGGGCCAGCAGTGAACAACCTGCTGACAATTTGACACCTCAAGTACCCACCTCTCTGTTCTTCTCATTTTTTTCAGCTATAAGGAGGCATTCCCTGGAGGTGTGGGGGAATTAATGAGCCTGAAGCTACACGCAAAGACAGGAGACACATACTAGTACATATGCTGATTCCGCCCCTTGCTTGCTGGCCTCCGTGGGCTGGTTTCTCAGAGGGTTCCCCATTCAAGCCCCAGTTGCCCACGTGGGTAACCCACTCATTATAGCACCTTTTATTGGCTTTTCTTCTTTTCTCACCTAATTTTCCCTAATTCCTCACTTGGCCATCCTGGGATCTTTCAAATAAACTTCTTATACGTAATTATCTATCTCAGGGTTTGATTTGGGGTAAGCTCAAACTGAAAAACCTGGTAAGTTGTCATCTGAGAATCTATCATTAAGAAAACAATTGGAAATGTTGGGCATTTTTATGAATAAAAATGAATTACTGTGGTTTGAGTCAGATGACCCAAATCTCCCCACACTGATCAGTAGGTTTACATTAACATTGGTATCTAAACCCCAATACTTAAGCCTTACTTGCTCTTAGGCCTTCTAGAATACTTCATGGACGTCCATAGTACTACCTGATATTCGCCTCCAAGTTGCTCAGGGCTGTCGCTGTCTGAGGCCTCTGTCCTTGTGGCTTCACTAACCTTCACAGCCCAGATCTGAAGTCCCTGCCCTGGTCCCAACACCCATGCTCACAATGCTACTGCAGTTTCTTGTCAGAAAATCCTGGGAAGTAGGAAGGTAATGCTCTCCTTCTGAGTTATGCTCAATATGGGGTTACACAGCACATTTCCGTGGGTATTACCTGGCTATCAAACAGTTACCAGTAGAGTCCTTCAGTTTAAACACACGGCTCTTCCTCTCTTCCCCTTCACAGCACACAGATATCAGGGCATCTCGTTTGAACGAGGTGTTTACACCATAATTATTTCTCATATATGCATGCATCAAATCATCACACCATACACCTTAACCTTATACAATATCATATGTCAATTATATGCCAATAAAGCTGGGGGAAAAAGTGTCCCCACTGTCACATTAAATCCAAAACCCTGAGGCTATGTCGCCAGGCCTATTGAATCACGAATACATTTTAGGGATTCTGTTTGCTGGAACTACTCATCTCCCTCTAAAGCCTAGCTTGTTATTTGATTGACATCCCAACACCTCTACTCTATCACACAGGTACACGGACACATACATGCATACACACTTGCACACACAAGCACATGCACACAAAGCATGTACATACACAAGCATACACATACACATGCATATGTACACACAAACTCACAAGCACACATATACATAGTCATGTGCAAACATAATTCAAGGGTTTTTTTCGAAGGGATGTCATTGCCACATGTTTTCTATTTCTCTGTCATGAGTGTCCTAAACATCCAAAATTAATGGGTATACCTATGTCCCTGAAGCAAGGACTCTCACCAATTTTAAAAACCTAGCCATAGCTCAAAGGTTTGGCACAGAGTCCCTATTAAAATGAGAAGGAAAAAGAGAGAAGAAATAAGAGAAGGAAGAAAAAAGAAAAAGGGGAAACAATGAAAGAGAGAAAGAGCAAGGGAAATCAAAAGCCCCAAACATGGGAAATTATTAAACAAAGCATGGACTTATCTATTCTGTGGACTTTTGAAATTATTTAAAATTATATCTATAAAGAGTTCATAGAGGCACATGAAATGTCCATTATGACCTTAAATAAAAAAATAAATAAGATACAAAATATAGGAAAATCACAAGTACATTAAATAAATGTCACTTTTACATTAAATAAAAGCCTCGGGAGAAAAATCAAAAAAAGATATTAGCAGTAATTTTCCAATTACCTTTGGATTACAGAAACATTATTCATTTATTTACAACTTTTTGGTTTTTCCACAGTTGTCAATTTTCTAAATAAACTATATTCATATGCATGCGTGTACATACAATGTTTATATGCACACACGTGTATGTATGTATGCATGATGAACACATGTATACATTGAACTTTGCTTTACAAAGCAGAAGGACTGGAACTGATGTCCCTTGACCTCTAAGTCCTGGGTTAGCACCTGGGACAGCACACTGTCACTCTCACACACTGTTCTTTATTTCCTTGTATGACTGCTGTTCTCAGATCCAGCTTTTCATTTCATTTAGAGATTCACTAAGAAAGATATGCAATCATGGCATGTCTGTAATATAAATTGCTCCCTTTTGATTCCACATCTCTTTAAATCCTTTAATTCTCCATCATCACAACCCTAGTGAAGTAAGACAGGTGGGTCAAGAGTTTGAAATGAGTTTCTCTTATTTCCAAACTAAAAATGGTAAGTCAGGACTGAGCAACAATGGTGGGCTCTCTTACCAAGTAGCACTGAGCAAAAGCTTCAAGACACATGTGTAACCTACTTATTTCTTTTGAACTAGACTGGAATCCAGGGATAAGAAGTATCTTCACAGGTTAGAGATGATATTTTTTTTCTCTAAAATCAGGAACAATTGGTTATCTCTGGGCATTCTTCCACAACCAGTCTCTGGAGGACTTACAGGTACACAGAGCTCTTTTTGGAAGATTCATCAAGTACAAGGGTAGATCCCAGCTCTACTTACCACAAGAAGCAAGAGGAAGTTCTTGATACTACTGTAAACACACAGTCCTCATCTCCAATCATAGAAGAGGCCACAGTCACCATCTGGGTATCGGGCACACCATCTGAACAACAGACTGGCCAATCCCTCACTTTTCTTAGGACTCATATAAGTTGTACCATTTCAATTGGTCAAAGCAATATAATATATCACTTCTAGTAATATTTACTAAAACAGGAAAGAGAAAAGAAGAAAAGGGAAAGGGAGAAGGAGGAAGGAGAAAAGAAGAAAGAGTAGTTCTAGATGTAAATTTAGCATTTTTCCAAAGCATAAGAACAAGTCAAATATAGCACTTCGTTGTTTGTGATAGTGAGACGAGTTCTCCCACATCACCCTTCAGATGTCTTGGAAATCGCATTGGATTTTGTAAAGAACATGGGATATTTTAATTCTTTATTATGAGAACATTCCTCCTAAGGGGATGGAAGAGCTACGAACAGAGGCATCAGTGAAGGCACTTCAGTCTTCCTTGAGTCCTGATGATTGGATTGCTCTCATTTTCCTCTTTTGAGATCTATTTCTGTGTACCACTGAGGATGATGGCATTTGTTTTTCTAAAGAATTTCTCCATTTTTGCTTCTTACAGTTGCTACTTTATAAAGTTTAGATGATAGGACTACATAGTCTTTTAGAAGAAGGCAGGTGTTCCACAATAAAAGAGTATCACCTCCCCAATTTACATTTCTGTGAGAGTCCTTATATATTGTGCTACATTTCACTGTATACATAACTCAAAGCCAAGCTTGCTTAAAGTTCACATGAAGACAAACTTGGTGACTAGGAAACATTGGAGGCTACAATACAGCATTTAAAATGAGCTACCAATAGCCATGCCATCTTTATATCTTTTATTAGAAGTTCTGGTCACAGAAATGCATTACCTAGCACCTGGAAATATGATATCCCTGTGGATGAAAGGGAGGTAAATTCGTGAGAAAAAGATTGCTTCCAGTGCTTGCAAAATGATTGCTAGCTCAAGGCTGAAACATAATTTTTAAAAGCTAGTGTATTTAAGTGGGCAGGAATCCACAGATGATCCATAAAATGTATTGACACAAAGGAACACAGAATTTATGGTTCAAATGAGAGGGATAAAAACTGTAAGAAGGAAAAGGGCTAAAGAGGGAAAAAGAAGATATGAGATCTTCAGAAATGTACAGTCATAGAAGCTGCAATTGCAAACTGTAAACCTAGGCTGTGTTCCCAAGCACACTCTTCAATCACTGTTCAAATGGGTCTTTTGACCGTTGCCTCAATCCTCCTTTCCTTAATCCCACTAAATTGCTTATAATTATAGCCTTTACCACCATGCTAAATAATTGACATGTCTCTCTCTTTAGGTTTAACATTCTCCATGTGATTGTAACCCCCAACCCCCGCACCTTAGTCAAGCCTTACCAAGCTATTTAATTCTTTTAATCATCTCTTCTAGAAGTAAACCTGGCAGTTCCTTAACCACTATTATTCCTCTTTCCTGTACTTCTTCCATTTTACTATAATTTTCCGGCAATGAGATCCCCCAAACAGAAGTATTATTTATTATTCCAATTGTGATTGTGTCTCTGCCTTGTGAAGAGGGGCAACTCCCTCCTGCTACTCCCACTACATAACAGGATGCTTCCACAGACAGCTCTAAAATCATAATAACATTCCTGTGTACCATCACATTTCAACCTCATTTCTAATTTGTTTTTCTCTATTACCATAGGTCTTTTTGACAATATTATTTCCAGGTTATTCTTTCCCTCTGAACATCTTGTTTTTAATTAGTTTTCCAAGACCTGTGAGCTTCCTCCTTTCCACACAGAATTCATCTTCTTGTTCTTTGTCCATATTTCTTCTGTTATAAGAATACTGTGTTTAGATTTTTTTATACTCATCAGTGTTCATATCGTTTTTATTTGAAGGAATATTTGTGAAATACTTTATTTATTTGTTTAGCATGCAGGCGGACATGTTGTTTCTAAATTTCTTGTGTGTGTGTATGTTTTTCTCCTAGTTTTATTGAGAAATAATTGACATACATCACTCTACAAGTTTAAGGAGTACAGCATGGTGGTTTGATCTTCACATATCTTGTGAAATTATTACCCTAATCAGTTTAGCTAACATCCATTTTCTCATATAGATTCCATTTTTGATTTCCTTCTTTTATGTTACTAAAGCAAACTGACCAATCTTAGAGGTTTTTATTTACAGAAATGTGTCTGATGATATATCACCATTTCACAATTTCTGTTTAATACTGAACATAATTATAATATCTTTATAATTTTGGTGGTTTCAAACTCTTCCTAATTTCCATTGGAGGGTTCCTTTCTTAACTAGGAAAACTATTCAGATGAATATTACAGTTAAGCAACAAATCAAGAAGTTATAAAATGCAAGGCTCAAGAATGAACATTTATGTTTCGTACCTGGAAGGTAATCATGTGCTGTTTATTAAGGAAGAACAATTTTTTTATTTCTCTTTTATTCAGGAAAAGCTTCATAAAGGAAGTGGAATTATAAACAGTCTGAAATCAAAGAGAAGGGATATATTTATATGACATTAAAGAACTATCTTTAAAACAGTCACAGAGGAATGTTAGTGTTTCTTTAACATCTTGGTGAAGTAAAGCAATATAAAAGTCACAGAAACCCAAATTCTGTTCCAACCATGCAGATAATTGAGTGCGAGTCTCTGGTAAGTCCACTTCTGAGTCTTAGTTTCTTCATGTAGAAAAATGGGTATAATGTGCCTACCTTCACAAGGTTGTTGTGAGGTACATGAAATAATGTAGATAAAGTAATTTATACAGTGCCTAGTATACCTCAGTAAAGTAGTGTTTATTCAATTAATATAGAAAAATATCTACTGTGTTTGGCACTTGTATCATCATCATTTGCTTTTGTTTCTATGGTATGTATGCATGCTCTAAGATGTGTCTCAGATAGTTAATTCTATATTTGTAATTTGCTCCAACACCTTGCTCTCAAAAGTTTGTCTAATGTCAGCAGCCATGGCTTCAAAAGTAAAACTTTGGAGGTTAAAGATTTTTAGTTATATTTGTAATCTCTAATTTATATTATAATGAATTTATATCGTAGTATATCTAATTATATATCATATAATATCATGTTATCTATCATATATTTTTACAAGCAAATCTCTTCTTAATGCACTGATGTCATGTATAAATTATTTTATTTAACTCCCATTCTAGAAGACTTTGATGTTACAAATATAGCTTACAATAAACATTTCTAATTGCTCATATCCTTTTAATTCATGTATGTAGCTCAGAAAATCTTAAATATAACATCAGTTGGTTATTATCCCAGTTTTAGCCATGTGACCTTAGATAAATTACTCTCTTTGCCTGTGAAATATAAATATAAATAGATAGATGATACATAGATAGATAGATAGATAGATAGATAGATAGATAGATAGATAGATAGATATAATTAGTCATATAACAAGTGCTCATCAAATGGCATCTGTGTTGAGTTTTTCATTTACACTTTCTATTGACACAAACTGGGGCACCTATGTTTTAAAAATAAAGCATCACAATCTGATATTTTTTGTCCTTCACAAGCTCCCCAGTGTCTACATATTCATCTTGACTCCCACTGTCATCCCTTATCTGAACCCTCATCCCCAAATGTCTAAGTGTTGATATGAATGAGCTCCCATCTGTTCTCTAGGCCTCCAACCTCTTTCTCATCAAGTCAAAGTTCTGCCAGAATAACCCTTCTAAAATATTTTTGACCATGTAACCTTCTGTAAAACACTCAATGGCTTCTCTTTGTTCAGAGCAAAATTGCCAAAATATATTCCATGGAACACTTGTCCCATAAGATGCTCCTCAGAAACAAGGTCTCAAGAACATATTGGAAAACACAGCATACTCATTGTCTACTTAAAAATTCACAATGAAAGTCAGTATCACAAAGCCTCCAAAAATGTAAACTCCTTACTTTCCAAAAATTTTGGCCTCAGAATCCATCATTATGGAAGATCTCTAACTTGCATATTTAATTTGGATTTCTGCTAGGCTCCATAAGATTGATCTGTCCAAAAAGAACTCTTGACTCTACTACTTCCCTTAAACCTCTTACTATTCATACATCCCCATTTTTCCAGTTGCTCAAGACAAGAACTTAGAGGTCATTGTTGATTGTTCTCGTACTCCTCCTTACCACATCTAATCTATCAGCAAACTATCATGAATACATACTAAAACCAACCAATCACTTTGTACAAAATATACTAAAAACATGTTACCCCAACTAATAATCATCACACTCTTGCACAATTCTAAGAGCCTTCTAAAAAATCTCTCTGCATCCACCCTGATCCTCAAAAGTCTGTTATCCACAAAGAAATTGGGATAGAATTTTAAAAATATAAAATGCATCGTGTTACTTCCCTGTATAAAATCATCCAGTGAATTCCTGTTTCTGTCTATCATGGAGTAACTGCGACTAGGCTAATCTTCCCACCATGAACAGATTTAAAGCTGATCTAAAAGGGTGAAACAACCACTTTTAGACATTAGTTGATGATGTACAGAGAATACAACATTGAGATTAATACAAAAAAATAGCACAAACATTCTTTCTCGCTGAAGATACTTTATGAACAAGCAAGCAGAAGAATTAGTCATATTGGGTTGATAAAACAAAGATCACAATTTGAGAAGATAGAGGAAATCTATATTGTAGGACAACTTTCTAGAACAGAGGGATATACGCAGAAAAGGGGCTCCAGAAATCAGTTGCATTAAGTCTAATGTTAAATATGAATTTGTGCATGTACAAGATGAAATTTAACAAGACTGAGCAAATAATAATTTGAAGCTGCAGGCTGAATTATTCGCAGCACTAACACAGGGCTGGGAGACATTAAAATTCCCATCAGCCAAAATAGAATTATGTTGACTCCTAATTTGTGAAGTAGAGATATAAAAAGTTCACACCTTAGCAGCAGGACTCAACTATCCCTAAACCACAAACTATTCTTAATATAGCCTAAAAACATATAAAATAAACCTAAATCTTTGGATGAATAATATATGTATACAACATAACTCTGTCAGAATACAACATAACACTCTTTAAAAGGAAACAAAACCTAGCAATCAGCAATGTAAAATTCACATGGTACAACATTTTATAAACTTAATAGTTTTGAAAAAAGGAAAGAAAATATGGAAAAATGAGGTCTACAACTAGCAGTCAATAGAACCAGATCCAGAAATAATAGAGGTTATGGAATTAAATAATAAATTTAAAGGGGATAAAATAAATAGGGAAGTGCACGATATTTAAACAGATAGAACTTCTAGATATGAAAAGTGTAATATCTGAAATGAAAAACTCATTGAATGAGATCAATAGCCAATTAGACATTGCAGAAACAAATATCAGCAAACTTGAAGATTGGGTAAAGAAAAATTTCCAAAATAAAGCAGATAATTAAAAAAAAAAAGAAAAAGAAAAATAAACAGAGCCCCAGTGACCTACAGAAAAAATTATCAATAATATTTGAATTCCTAGAAGGAAAGGAGAGGGAGAGGATGACAGAAAAAAAACTGAAATAATGACTGCAATGTTCCAAATTTCATGAAAACTATATATCTCAGATATTTTTCTCTTTTTCAAAAAACTTACTTTTAATTATAGTTGATATACAATATTATATTAGTTTCAGGTGTGTAGCACAGTGATTACACATTTAAATATCTTAAGTGATCACCCCAGTAAGATGAGTACCCGTCTACCACCATACATATACTCTCAGGTTTAAGGAACTAAATAAATCCCAAATAGGATGAAAACAAAGATTTATAAGACATCTCATAATTAAATTGCTGAGAACCAGTGATAAAGAGAAACTCTTAAAGCAGCTAGAGGAGAAAGGGCACGTTACACAAGAAAAACAAGAAAATAGTGACCACATGCTTTTATTTCAAAAAAAGAAAAAGAAAAAGAAAACCTTTAAAAGGCAGAAGGCAGTGGAATAACATCTTTAAAGATCTGAAAGAAAAATTTATCAACCTACAATTCAATGTAAAATGAAAATATCCTTTAATAATGAAAGTACTAAAAATAGACAAAACTTCAGACAAATGCTGAGAAAATCTTATCACTAACAGATTTGCACTATTAGAAATGATAAAGAAAGTTCTACAGGCAGAAGGAACTGACATAAAGTAGAAATTTTTATCTATACCAAGGAATAAAGAACACAAAAAAATGACAAGTATATGGGCAAATGTTAGTCTTCTTTTTCTTGTTTTGAATTTTTCTAAAACTGGCAAAATTCTAATATCTGTAGATAATATTAGCATGCCAATGTTAAGTTCCTGGTCTTGAAAAATGTGCCGCATCATGTAAAATGGTAACATTTGGTGAATCTGAAGAAGGGATAAAAAATCTCTGTACTATTTTTGGCAGCATTTCTATAAGTCTAAAATTGGTCTAAAATAAAAAGTTAAACAAAAAGATAGATTTACTCTTTAAAACATAAGTAATGACAATGTATTTTGGGGTTCATAACATGTAGAAGTAAATTATTTGACAATAGAATAAAAGATGGGAGCAAGACATGGATCTGCATTGTAAGATTCTTACATTAGGTGTAAGTGGCATAACATTATGTGAAAGTAGACTGTTATAATTTAAAATTCATATCATAAACCATAGAGCTATTTCTAAAACAATATAAAGAAATAAAACAAAAAGCAATAGCTTTAAGCCAATAATGGAAATAAAATGGAATGCTAAAAATATACTCAATTAATCCAAAAGAGGATTTAGGACAAGAAGAAAAAAGAGAAAAAAGAATGTATGGGACAAATAGAAAACAAAGAACAAGATGTTAGATTTAAATCCAATCAGTTATATTAGATATAAAGGGTTTCAACACCCAAAGAAAAGACAGGGCCATACAAAGGGATGAAAGAAGGTAAAAGGATTTAAAACATACAGAGTATATTCTTTGGCTCAAGTGTAATTAAATTAGAAAGCAACAGTAAAAAATTCTTGTCTTACTAAACAGGCATACTGGGATTTGCCATTGGCTTTCTCTGGTTGTTAAAATGTCTAAAGCTGACTTTCTCCAAGTATGTGGTAGATACTGGAGTTTCACTATGGGGAGCTAAGCTCCTGCACCAACCATTCTTTTTGAGTATCCTTCTAAACTAACCAGTTTAGAACACTAACAGCTGCACTACCACTAGCTTACAGCTAGGGTATGATAGGGGCCCTAGATTTGATGCCATCCAGGGTACTAAGTGAGTAACAGGAGTTAGTTAGCAGCAGTAAATGAAAAGGAGAGCTCTTCTTGCAAGCAGAGGCCTTTGATTCTTCAGGTTAACTCTAGCAGAGGTTCTAAAATTTGACGACATTCTAAGCTTTAGTCTGTATGAGGTCACGGCAATTTTTCTCTTACAAAAACCAGTTCAGTGATGAGGTTGGTTATTTCTCCTGGCTGCTGATTTTCATAGCTTTGTATAATTCCAAACTGGTTTCCTGGAGCTCTCCAAATTGTGTAAGCTATAAAATAACCTGCAATAAATTCCTGTTTGCTTAACCTTGCGGTGAAGTATACTGACCAATAGCAGCTTTGGGTGTTCCTCAGCAACCTCTCTCTTCATCATCACTGGGAATTACATAACTGCAGTTCTGTTGATGAGGCAAATTCATCTCCTCAGAATTGCTATTTCCATCTTCCCTTAGCTCCTGGGAATTTGTCAGGCATCTTCTATTTGCTTCTGCTCAGGTTTCCTCTCCTACCTATATGGACTTCTTGGATAAAATCTAAGTGAATGCCAGACGGGAAATTGCTCATCTAGCCCATTTTTGGTCCTTAGTAAACACTTACACAACCTTTACACACATGAAATTGCAGGAGTGAAGGTTAAACAAATATAGTCACCAAAATTTTTTCTACTGTAAGAGAAGAAACTCCGGCCTTTACCTCTCATCTTCATATTTCTCAAGTGCTTATGACACCTGTCATCTATGGCCCCCAAGCAGCACACAGAATCTCTGAGAGGGACAGAGAATCATGTCCAAATGTTATGCAACTTCAATAGCAGCATCAAAGAGGTATGTCCAATCTCATAGCAAGCTCTCTGGTTGACGAACCCCCTGTAACTTGAAGAGAAATGAGGAAGCAGCATGCCTTCTTATCACCATGAGGGTATAAGCAAGATTATGAGAACCCAACAATTTTTTCTAACTCAAAACTCTGTTAGCCTCCTGAACCTCTTTTACAGTTTATATGAGGGAGGAGAGCTAAGGTTCTCAAAACCAGTTCTCAGATATCTTATTGCAAGTGTTGCTTAGGTGGTCTAACACATTAATTTGGATTATGGGAATATCTGTCATGTAATTATTTTGCTCTCAGTCTTTATGTCTAAGCAGAAATTTAGATACAGACTCTATTTAACTTTCTATTTTAAACAATGTACCATTTCATATTTTCTACCCTAGCCTAATAAATCTGTTTGAAACCTTGAAAATATCACACATAGTGCCATCTCCTCATTTCTACTCACTCTTAGTTAATTTTAGGACTTCTTTTTCAAAGGGCCATCTCAAATGTCACCTCCCCCATGATGACTACTCATTTGAGTAGTCACTTTGTACGTCAGTGCCTGAACCACGTACTAGGATCTTGGACAATGGCAAATACTCCAAATGCAGTACAAATGCTTTATTCCTTCCTGTAGTGCCCATGGCAGGCCTTACCAGTCATTCTTGGTACTCTTTCTGGCTAAGCTACTGGATGCAGTCTTTTTAACACAGCTCTGCAGACAATTATCATCAAACAATCATTGCTGAAGCATGATGTAAAATCCCTATCACATCCTTGAATTTTTAATAGAACTTCTGTAGATATATCCCACCAAAATAAATTAGAAGAGGCCAGAGGGTATATACCAATTTCTTCTTGTATTCTTAATGCCTAAGACAATTAGGTCTCAGTGGTGTTTGATGTGTTTCATTACAATGGCTCTTAGCAGTGGATTGACTTTTACATATTGTTCTAGTATTGTTTTGCCAATTAGTCTTTTGTAACAAACATATAGGAAGATTCTAATGTATTTGTAATGCTTGAATTCTTCAGTTGGCATCTGATGATTATGTCATTTTTAAACATCTTGGATGTTTGAAATGTTTCATAATTTAAAAAATAATTAAGTGATGAGGAACAAAATCCCAAGGAGAGGCAATTTCTATCATAGTACATGGAGTCATGCAGCAGATCTACAGGCACGTGTGAAACACACATATTCAAATAAAACAAACAGAAGTCCAGGTGTACTTTGTTTAACAACAGAATAGAAGAAGCGTGTATCTGGATCATACAGAATGATATTTACAGGGGTAGAACTAAGCTCTTGATGCTTTCTTGGTCCAATTTCACTGTGATACAAATTAAAAGCCTCCATCGTTAGGGCATCCAAAATTTCATTAACTGTCCCTGGTGAGGGTACTAATATTGGTGAACAGTACTAATTCAACAGAAATTCAATGAAAACAGACATAAAGCCCCACTATTTTCTTGTTTAGGAATTAGAAGATAACCTATTTGATGGTAGGCTTCTTGTATGTCTTACAAGGTATGATCACAAAATATGGTGAATGTTCAAATTTAAAAAATGCATTATAGTAAAAGACACATTATAATTAATCCCCCTCAAAATACTTTCCCTCGCTTCAGACACACTTATCCCATTGTTCTTGCCACTTTCTGAAGCAGTTCTGGAAGTCCTCTTTCGTGAGTGTCTTTAGTTGTGCTGTTGTGGATGTCTCGATGTCCTGAACTGATTCAAAATGTTTATCTTTCATGGTCATTTTGACGTTGGGAAAGAGCCAGAAGTCACATGGTGCCAAGTACAATGAATAAGGTGGATGAGGACACACTGTAATACTTTTATTTGATAGAAATTTCCATACCAGAAGCAATGTGTGACAAGCAGCATTGTTATAATGAAGGATGAAACAATTTGCCCATTTCACGTTAATGCATTGTTTGTGATCCACGGATGATTTATGGCACATTTGAAAACATACCTTCTGTCAACCGAAGCTCACACCCAGCTGACTGCACTGGACAAACTGAAACTTGTCACTATTACTATACTTGTCGCTATTACTAAGGTTCGTTGCACTGCTTCCCGTATTGAAGATACCTGCCTTTCTGTTGGATGGCACTCGGCAGCAGCATTCACCATTTTGTTTGATCACAACGGAAAGGCTCTGTGTCACACATCACTTCTGGTATGGCAATTTCTGCCAAATAAAAACATTACGGTGTGTCTTCATCCACCTAATTCGTTGGATATGGCACCGTGCAACTTCTGACTCTTCCCCAAAGTTATTTTGACCATGAAAGGTAAATGTTTTGAATTGATTTCAGACATAGAAGCAGACATGACAGCACAACTAAAGACATTCACAAAAGAGGACTTCCAGAACTGCTTCAGAAAGTAGCAAGAATGATGGGATAAGTGTGTTTGAAGTGAGAGGGAGTATTTTGAGGGTGATTAATAACAATGTGTCTTTTACTATAATAATTGTTTTGTTAAACATCCACAACATTGTTTGATCACACCTTATATTTATATTCCAACACCTAACACAGTGCCTTTTTATACATACAAAAAGAAGTACTTAATGACTATTTGTTGATTAGTATTAAAAAGTAAGAATCTTTCTCTGGTTAGATTAATTTATCATTAAAAGATTTTCCCATTAATAACATAATTAAGGGTGGGGATTATTACATACACTTTTATGTATCCCTCATGACTAGCTCAAAAGATTCTTTATTTATAGAATGAAAAGATTGAATGAGAAAAATCTGATTTTATTCAAGATCTAATATTCATGATTCTATGAAAAATGTTCCCTCAAATGAACTAATCAGAAACCTTAGATTCCTAAAGAGAATAGATTTGGATTTGCATTCAGTTGTCCTGAATGATAAGCATTCTTTGTAAATATATAGGAATAATTAATTAATTCATTCATTCATTCAAAAAAGATTTATTGAATGCCTACTAAGTAAACTACTGGTTCTAGGTGCTTTATGGCAGCAAAAAAGTCTATAACCTAAAATTCACTAATCATTAGATTTAGAAAGAAATATGAAAAACTGAGGTTGTCATAAACAATCTCTCTTTGGACTTTTGGTAGCTGCACGGGCATCCTCCTTCCCATCCTGCTGATGTTCTGGTTGTTTACATAATATATTGAATTCACTGCCTTACTTTTTCTTCTGTGTGTGTGTGTGTGTGTGTGTGTGTGTGTGTGTGTGTGTGTATTTCTATTTGCTTATCCAGTATTACCTCCATATTTTATGCTTACTCAGTTCTGGTTTTGATCCCCAGACTGCTTCCTTAGCCTGATGCTTTTTAAGACCAGATTAACAATTGATGAGCAATTCAGACATCAAGTTCTATGAGATCAGAGAAAAGAGATGGGAGTCAATTTTTGAGGGGTAGTATAAGGGGCTACAGGGAGGTTTGAAAGGGAAGATATAGATAGTGGATGTTTACTGGGTAAATAGGATTTTAAAAGGTGCAACTGAAAGCTAAAGATACTTCAGACATACGAGTGCTGAGCTAAGGCAGGCAGAAAGTCTGATCAATGAGGTAAGTTAAAAGATTTGGAGAGACCCATCTACTGAAGAGACATATTTGAGTATCTGAGAAATAAGTGATAAAGGCTGGAAGCAGTTCAATTCCACCCTAATTAATAGAGCCAAAGGTAGGCACATACTGGAAACTACACAGGATGGCAAAATAGTCTCAGAATCCCTCCATTTTTACATAAGCCTCTTTATAGTAAAAATAATATATGGTCTGTTATGATTCCACCCAGTCCTTTCCAGAGCTCCAAAATGTAGCAGGAAAGCAGAAAAACCACTTCCTGGGAAAAGTAATCCACAAAACTAATATAAGAATTAAACTCATTACAAGGATACCTGGGTAGGACTTACTTTTTTATTTTCTTACAAGGCTCATTCAAACTATTGTCTCCTTTTGCATATTTCAAAAAAACTCTTGAGTCCTTAGTAAATGTTTTTGGCACAAACCGCCACACTTCCTTCCTTTTATTCTCTCCCACACAGACTGTACCTATTAATTTTGACATTCATTATAAGAATCATCTCACTACATTTCAATTGTGTGCATTAAAGTACAATGTATTTTCTCCATTACTCGCCCTTGCTTATGTTCCTAACTTTCTTTTTGGTAATGTACAAAACCCTGTTCAAGATCATTTTCCTACCTTAATCCACTATTTTAATTTTCAGGTAAAAACCACCAGACAGTATTGCTGAATTCTGTTTTATAAATAAATTATATGTATATTATATATATATATATATATATATATATATATATATATATAATCATACTTATATCCACTTATTGTACTTAGGTAGTATTTTACATTATGTAGTATTACATATCTTAGTGTAACTTAATGCTTCCTTTAAAATTACCCTTTAATATTTAAAAGTCACTTAAAATATACTCTGTTTGACTTTTATAATACTAATACTAGTGGCAAATATTTGTCTGAACTAATAAATAACTTTTCCAGATTTAGGCAACAAAAATTTCTTCTTTATATGCTTGAAAAATGATCAGTTTACTTGCTTCCTAAATCAGACAATTTGTTACATAGGAAGTTTGTTGAAACACGAATGATATCTCTATCCATCTATAAGAATTTCAGAAACTGTTGAGAAAGTACAGACCAATGAATCTTACTTTCACACTGAGAAAAGTGGTTGAATTCATAATAAAAGTAAATTTAGTGTACACTGAAGCAGGCATAATCTGTAAAGGAAAAGAAACATGGCAAGAAATCAGATCTGACTACTTTGAGACATAAAAGAAGCATGTTGAAAATAAGTGGCGTGATTCGTTAAGTTCCAAAACATCCTTTAACATTAGACTTTGATTTTGTTGTATGTTTCTATTTATCTCTGTATACTCAATGTTTACCTCATTAATTAGCATTTGTTGGGTACACAAAAATTGGCTTTAAAATTGAATGGATAACATTAATAAAAATGTAATTGAAACACACCAAAAATTTAGAGGTAGTTGTTTTGTGATAGACAAAGAACTGAGTTTTAAGGAGACAGCAATGTGGAGAAAACAGTGACTCCCTTGCACAGTGAAGTACAAACCATTGGGTCCACAAAGGATCAGAATGTCATAAGTAACCAGGGTAGAATAAGATACAAGTAAATTCCTTGTGTTTGCAGAAGATTTTTCTTTTTTGGATAGTGAAATGCCAGCCTAATGGGGAAAACTTACAAAAATATTTTGCTTTGTGTGTGTGAGATGAATAAAGTGAGTTTCAATATACACAAAAATCATGTAAACCACATACAGTCAAGTTTATGAGTTATCCATTATGATCCAGTGTTTATGAGATGCATAATTTGTTGCATTATACCTGTATCAGGACTCTTGGAGAGCTTTATTGTTCTGTAACGTACTTCAGTGTGGGCCACTGAGGATAATGCGTCTGAATGAAAAAAATAACTACAAACTCTCGGACACAGCTTAGACAAGTCATCAATTACACTTCTAGAAAGCACCAAAATTTTACTATAGAATGCTCCTCAAAGAGGATGATCCAATGTAGTGTTACCAGCAAAGCGTCAAAAATGTAAGTTATCCTCAAGAAAATTATTAAAAACCAACAAAGAAAACACTCTTATAGAAATCTGAAACAAAAGTCCAAGCTGACACAGGTGCTGGGTGAGATCTACACAAAGATAGTATCTCAGAGCTCTCCAGAGAAACACAGCCAATTGGACACACACACACACACACACACACACACACACACACACACACATTTATTTTAAGGAATCAACTCATGCAATTGTAGGGGCTAGTAAGCCTGAAATCTGCAGGGCAGGGAGGCAGGCTGAAAACTAAGGCAGAATTTCTGTTACAGTCTTAAGGCAGAATTTCTTCTCTTGGAAGCCTCTTCTTTTGCTTTTAAAGCCTTCATCTGATTAAGCCCACTCACATCTTGGAGGGTAATCTTTACTTAGAGTCAACTGATTGCAAATGTTAATCACATTTCCAAAATACCTTCATAGAAACGTGTAGACTAGTGTTTGACTAAACAACTGGGCAACATAGTCTAGCCAAGTTGACACATAAAACTAACCACCACAGACAGGAAAAATAGTAAAGGATGTACATTATGAAGACAAATAAAACGGAAAAGGAAGCTTTGGAAAGATAAAATTATGTGATATGTGGTTTCATGTCAGTATCAGAGTGATTTTGCAGAACTTTATACCTGTAATTTTAGGAAAATGCCACCTTATGGGGAGTGTATCAGATAGCAAAGACATTCTAAAACACTGATTGGTGATAAGACTAGGATCAGTGACTCCCAATCAGTTTAGCTTTTGCTACACATCAGCAATTCCTAAAACAACAGAATACATATAAAATATTCTTCAGAAAACTTGCTACAAAGATGCTATTCATTGAATGTAAGAACAAATATATTTATATTTCTAAGACCACTGTGCTCTGTTTTCTTCTAATAGCTGTGACTGAAATGAATAATTTTGTGTCCCTTTTATAATCTGTCAGGATCTCTTGACACTTGGGGCTTGATCTGCCTTTTAATGCAAACCAGCGTTCTCAAAACAGGCAAAAATCCTTCTGTGAAAGGATATGAGGTCATTGCTCTGTTTTCCATGGTCACTTCCATTATATTCTCTTAAGTTACATTGCTTCACTTGATATTTGAAATTATTCAATTCACTTAATTTTCTAAAGCAGCTATCAGGGTATAAGAGTTCCTTTCTTCAGAGCTTCAAGAAACTTGATTCCAAGTTCTGATTCACTGCTTGTATCTACAAGTTTCTGGATTGTTCCTTCTTATAATAACTAATTATCTGCTCTTGAGTACCTGCCAGGTCCTCTTAAGTTCACTTGACTGGCCCCAAATGGCCTTGTCTTTCCTCTTTCTAACCACACCACCTCATGACATAGCCAATTGTCACTTACTTTAATGCAGTTATCTAGCTATCCTCCATCAATCCCTTCATTGATTGTTTCCTACAGAGCTTGCCACTGCTGGAAGATACACTGCCTAAAATAGATCTGCTATTTTATCAGTATCATGCATAATCTTTCATGCTTCATCAAAGGCAGATATTACATTTTTCTTCATGATGCCATGTATCCAAAGAAACAATTTTCTGATCTTTGCCTTAATCATCTTCCATGCAAAACAAATAGTTTGATTTTCCCGAACTATTCCAGAAATTGTGTCATCCAGCACAGCCCAATAGAAATAACCTTTGACTCTCTGAAATCTGGGTCAATCATGGCCCAGTTACATATCCTTGGGAAAGTGACCTTACTTCACTCAGCTTAAATCTTAAAATAAATACAATAATATTTTTGTGACTATCTCACACTGTCATTTATCCACTTAATACATATTTACTTCAATAAATATTTGGTGAGCAGCTATCTTAGATGCTATACTAGGAGTTAAGAATTAGAAGGTGAACAAGAAGATAATGTCCCCATCCTTATAGAGCTTACACAGTGATCAAAAATATACAAGTAAACAACAAAAAAAGTCTATGTTGTTTACATTAATAAGAGATTGTAATGCATTCTGTGAAGGGAATAGCCACTGTTCTACAGCAAGAAGTCTGTGAGAGAAGGAGGTTTTGCTTTAGATTAGTTGGGCAAGAAATGACCCTCAGAGGAAGTGATTTGTGGGCCTACACTTGAAGAAGAGATATCCAGGTATGTTGAGAGGGAAAGAACATTTTAGGCAAAGAAGACAGATGGTTGAAAGTGAGAAGGAACTTGGAAATAAACCAGCAAGAGGACAGTGGCCAACTTGAGGTTCAATATGTAGACAGTGGCCAGATTGTATGGGAGTTCATAAGGAATATTTAAGACAATTAAAACATTTAATCAAGGAAGCAACATGATATGATTTGTTATTTTAAAAAAGATGATGCTGACAATTGCATATCAAATAAAATGAAGGAAAACATAGCAAAACTAAATAGGATGCAACAGCAGTGGTGTAAATAAAAAATCATGGTGGTTTTCTCTAGCGTGGTGACAGTGAAGGTAAGAGAGAAATCTTGTTGGTCCATAAAACAAGGACCATCAAGCACAATTTTATAGGTTGTATACTGCACAAGGGTGTCACACCTAACAGGACACAAATGACACTGTGACACAAAAGTGCTATATGTTTCCAATAAGAATTCCTGACGGATTGGATGAGGGAGATAAACTAGAGAGTGGGATCAAGGAAGAGTTACATGTTTCTACTTGACATACTATGTGAATGGCACTGGCATTAATTATGACTGTGAACCTCATAGAGGAATAGTTTTTGGGGTGGGAGAGATATATGAAGTAATAGTTTTGGATAAGTTGGGATACCTATTAGACATCCAAGGGAGAAAGTCAAATCGGTGGCTGAAGATTTGCGTCTGCAGATAAGAATGGAAATCGAAACTTAAAATACAAATGTTACAGTTATTTGTTTATAGAGTGTATTCAAATTATGAAACTGGTTTGTGTCACTTTAAGGAGAGCACAGGAAGAAAAACAGGCCTAGGACTGAGCCCCGAGGAGCTCTACGACATTTAGAGGTGGGGGATAAGTGGAGGAGGCGATGATCAAAGAGACTGGGAAAGAGTTGCCGGTTAGGTAGCAGGAGAGGATAAATTCGTTTCAGGTAAAAGTCATTTCAGAGAAGCCTAATGAGGAAAGTTTATCCAAAATGAGGGACTAGTTGGCTGAGTTAAATGTCCCTAAAAAGTCGAGTGAGATAAAGACAAAGAACTGCCCTTTAAATCTCATTAATATGCCAACTGATGCTTGCCACACTGTGGCAGTGGAGCAGTAAGGAAAGAAGCCAAACTGAAATGGCTTAAAGGGTAAATAGGAGGAGGACTCAGGGATTCCTTTTTTTTTCTTGGAAAAACAACAGAGAAATAGAACGGCAGCTAAGCTAAAGACGTGAGGTCAAAGGAGAGATTTTGAAATTTGAATGAGAAATACTAGAGCATGAGAGTCCAAGTGAAGGAATGCGACCTTGACAGGAGCAAGGACTTTTCTTCAATTATAAAGGGAGAGAATAGAAAGAGGCTGGATGAAGATGCAGATAAGTTTGTTGACTTGGTGATGGGAGAAAGAAGCATTTGCTCTCTGCTTTTGCTTGATTAATGAGGTATTAGGAAGACTATCAGCTTAGACTGTGGGGAATATATAAGGTGAGGGAAGGTTAAAGGGAAAGGAACTGTTTTTAAATTGTTCTTTCAAAGAATGGCAAAGCAAATTTACCATGGAAACCTAAAAGTTTGCTGGGCATTATTAAGTGTTGATCGGGTTTGTGGTAATTAAAGTAAAATCAGTTATTCCAGGTCGGTGTTTTGTTTTTTATTTATTTGTTTGTTTGTTTTCTTTTCTTAGAAGTTTCAGTCATTCTGTTGTGGTCATGGAAAAGATAGACAATTGGAACAAATAAGTTAGAGCTTTTGCAAGTGCATATGAAAGGAGGAGAAAAGGGAAAACTTGTTGAGAGTATCCATAAGGAGGTAATCGTAAAAATGAAATTTGTAAACTAAATTGCATATGAAATGAAGTGAGAGCAGAAGGGAGGTGTAACTAGAATTTGCATGGGACATCATTCCAAGACATGATATTTTAGATTGGAAAAGTAATATAGATTCCAGAGTCCAGAGGGAAGGAGAAGATAAGAAAACCAGAGACAAAAGCTGAAGCAGCAGAGAAGAAGCTCCTGGTCCTGAAGTGGAAACAATTTGCAGAGTAGGGGTAGTGAGGTAGCATGATTGCAGAGAGAAATGGGGGCAGAGCTGATTGTGGAAAATAGTAAGGCAGTTGGGTATCACTGAGGGCCAGCCAGGATTAGAGATCATCAATTTAAGATGGCAAAAGTACTTAAAAGTGTTCTGTCTTCTCAGAAGCATTTAATATTCAAGATATTGGAATAAATAGGTGAATTTGATAAAATATGAGGGATTTGTAAGACAGCTACTGCGAGAGCACAAATGCTAAGTAAACATAAATTATGATCATTACTCTTACTCTCACTACTGTGATCAAACACATAGGAACACATTGATAAAGTATGAGGAAGGAGGCTCTTGCTTGCAATTGTATGTCATAGTCACCTCTCCTAACTCTCTTCTCTTTGACCCTACTCCTCTCGGGCATTGAGTTCAGCAAATGCATTTCATAGTTGAAACAGCTCTGCTTCTTTCACTGCTATTATCGTAATTTGCTTTAGGTTAGCATAACTGAATGTCTGAGTCTGCAGGTAAGAATAGAAATCAGAATTTAAGATACAAATGTGACAGTTATCTGTTTATAGATTGTATTCAAACTATGAAACTGGTTTATGTCATTTTAATGGGAACTCAGGAAGAAAGACGTGCCTATGACTGCATGTTTTCTGGCAGAAAATAAAAATTTCAAAGTAGTCATACCTCTTTTCAACAGTTTAAATATAGACTTAAATGCAATAATATTTTTTTAACAGTTATATGGCCATTTCCTTACATAGTCAGAGTCTAAAAAGTCATGTTCATCCACTACAATTCTCGTTCACCAAATTCTGTAATAGTTGAACTAAAGGGCACCCTAGGTAGCCTGAAAGCTGTGGTTATAAAACAACAAAAGTAAAGTATTAATTTACACAGCGGGCGGTAAGTTCATGAAAATTATTTCCCCAACTAGTGGAACAAGCCAAAAATATAGCTTTCTATAAATTTTTAGATGATACATTCATAATAGGTTTAAAGAAACTAGAATGCTTGGTATATAATCCTAAATTTCCTGAAGTTGAAATTGTGAGGAACAAAATGGATTTCTGCCCCCACAAAAATCTGTATACCTATCAAAGAAAAATTATTGGGCTAAATAAACCATGGGCCTAAAGTATTGGTTCATTTCCCTCTTTTTTGATAATACTTTACATTACAAATACATGCAAAAAAATATATACAACATGAATATTAGTCATACTTTGCAAAATGCTATCACTTTATTTATATGACACTGTCTCTTTTGAATTAGTTTAAAATACATGCATACATAGCCTATCTATAAAAAAAGAGATGCGTATCTCAAATTTTCATAAAATAAAATAAAAGTTGTTGACAAAAGAATGTGGTTTAGTGAACTTGGCACAGACAGAGAGCAATAGATTATAATCTTTAAGATTCTTTTTTCACTCCTGAGAAAATCATGTTATCTAGACTTTTAAAAAGAGAAAGTAATAACACATGTTGAAAATATAATTGCCAACGACTGCTGATAAAATGGCAGATAAGGAGATGCAATTCCATATACTGCTTCAAAACAAAAAGGATGCTGGATACAATGTAACAAATAAAAGTTGATACAGAGCCAAGACCAACAAACAAAAAATAACACAAAAGGGCCATAAATTAAGAGGGCATTTAAACCAGAGCTCTAAGACTGAACAGACTCCACAGTGGAGTCTGGAACCTGATACACACACAACTCATTAGAGCTATCCCTGCCTATGCAAGGACAGAATATAATTTTAGGCTGTGAAAAGCAAGAAACAATAATTGACACCATTATAAAATAAATAAATGAGTAAATAAATAAATTCCAAAATTTAAGAACCAGGATCTGTGAAGGCTGTTTTAATATATACAATGGCCAACATTCCTTCAAAAATCATTAATAATTGGCCCCAACAGCTATAAATAGTCTTTACTACTACATATGACAAACTTATATTTTCCATAGAACTCAGCAAACAGAAAAAAATTAGTTTTTCTAAAAGGACACCATTTCATTGCATAAAAAAATTGGTTTCCAAATTTTAAGCAAGATATACATAATCTCTACTCACAAAATATAAATTTATCAATACAAATAAAAGGCCTAAAAAAGTAGCAATATACATGTTCCTTTGTTAGATAACTCAATGTCATAAACATGTCAGATTTCCCCAAATGGATCTATAGATTTAACATAATTCAAATCAAAATATCAAGAGACTTGGAACAAACTAATCAGAAACAGTCTCAGAGATATAGAGAAAAACTGAGGGTTGGTAGATGGGAGGAGGGTGGGGATGAGGGAGAAGGTGAGGGGATTGGAAAGCACAATCAGTAACCACAATATTGCCATGGGATACGAAAGACAGTTTGGGGAATATAATCAATAATGTAAAGATTTTGTAGAGTATCCGATGGGCACTTGACTTATTAGGAAGAGCACTTCAGGGACAGTGTAGATGCCTGACCACAGTGTACACCTGAGGGTGAAGCTGAATAACAATGAATGTCAATTATAATTTAATATATATATAGTCACAGGATGTGGAGTACAGCATAGGGAATAGAGTCAATAGAATTGTAACAGCTACATACGATGTCAGAGGGGTAGTAGATCGGGGGTGGGCAGTTATCACTGTGAGGGATGTAAATGTCTAACTATTACATTGTTTCATACACCTCAAACTAATAAGAAAAAATCAAGAGATTTGTTAGAGGAAATTAACAATCTGATTCTAAAATATACATGTAAATGCAAAGGGCAAAACAATAGCCAAGACATTCTTAAGGAGGAACAAAATAAATTTACCCTACTAGTTATCA
Source organism: Rhinolophus ferrumequinum (assembly GCF_004115265.2). Taxonomy (NCBI): domain Eukaryota; kingdom Metazoa; phylum Chordata; class Mammalia; order Chiroptera; family Rhinolophidae; genus Rhinolophus; species Rhinolophus ferrumequinum. The sequence goes on along the minus strand of NC_046286.1, from coordinate 69,916,090 downwards.
AGACAATTTAAAATCTACAGCCATTCAGATGTCTGGTGTTGAAGTAAAAAAAACGATAAATAGACTAATGAAATAAAACAGAAGGCATAGACAATACCTAGTCAGGAAGCTCTCCAGTGTACATGTGAACCCTTCATTTATGACAAAGCTAGCTCCCAAGTGCAGTGTGTTAAGGTTGACCTTTCAGTAAATAGTGTCGAGTTGCTGGATTTATATACCATACATAAAAATTAATTCTCTTTGGGTTGTAAATGTAAATGTGACAACTAACATAGTGACATTTCTCAGTAATGAAGTTGGAGACTATCTTTATGACTTTGCAATAAATAAATATTTCTTAAACAGGATATACTAATTATAAAGGGAAAGATTAATGCATTGGTCTATATTAAAATAAAAATTAAGCACTGTTCATGAAAGGCATGTAACATTAAGAGCAAAGACAAGCATAAGGATAGGACAAGCTATTTATAACATATAATCAATAAAGATTTTACATTCAGAATGTAGTGAAGAACTTATACCAATTAATAAGGAAAAAATGAAGATAATACGAATTTTAAAAATAGGCAAGATACTTGAATAGGCATATCATAAAAAGGACATTCAAATTGTGAATAGACATATTGAAAGGTGCTGCAACTCATGAGAAGTCAGGGAAACACAAATTGAAAACGCAATGGAATAACACTAGACATAACAAATTGGTCAAAATTATACAGACTGACAATACCAAAACTGTTGTTAAATGGTTTGAAATAACGGGAATACAAATTGTCGATAGTGGAAGTTTAAATTAGTAAAAACACTTTGAAAAACACTTGTTTTTTAGATCAGTTTTAGGTTTACAGAAAAAAAAAATGAGCAGAAAGTACTGAAAGTTACTTCAGTAACTAAACTTTTTAGTTCATTTCGTTGTCTTATACCATTAACTCAACTCAATGTACGTTGAACAGTAGTTATGATAAATGGAATCTTTGTCTTGTCCTTGACTTTAAAGGAAGTGTTTCCAATCTCTCATCATCATCTTTTCTGTGGGTCTCTTTTAGGTAGGTATACTTTGCCTTAAGGCTATCATTTATCAGATAAAGGAATACCGGCTTTAGTCCTACTTTGGAAATTCACATTAAGAATTGGTATTCTCTTTTTCTTTTAAAAAGATTTTTATTAAAATATAGCTAACATATAATATTACATCAGTCCCAGGAGTACTTCATAGTTATTCAACATTAATATACCTAAAGAAGTGGTCACCATAAGTCCAGCAACTACCTGATACCATACGATGCTATCACAATACTATTGACAATATTCCCTATGCTGCATATTATGTCCCCATGACTTATTTATTTTATACTTGGAAATTTAAACATCTTATTCCCCTTCACCTTTCGCCCCTCCTTTTTTAATTTTTCAATTACAGTTGACATTCAATATTATTTTGTATTAATTTCAGCTGTGCAGCATACTGGTTAGACATTTATATAATTTACTAAGTGATCCCCCTGAGCAGTCTAGTACCCACATGGCACTATACATAGTTATTACCATATTATTGACTATATTCTCTATGCTGTACTTTATATCCTTTTGACTATTGCTTAACTACCAATTTGTACTTCTTAATTTCTTCAGCTTTTTTACCCAGCCACACCTCCGCCTCCCCCACCCCACCACCTGCCTCTGATCTAGCACCCATTAGCTTGTTCCCTGCATCTCTGAGTCTTTTTGTGTTTTATTTGTTCATTTATTTTGTTCTTTAAATTCCATATATAATTTAGATTCCTATGGTACTTGTCTTTCTCAGTCTCACTTATTTTACTTGGCATAATACCTTCCAGATCCATCCATATTGTTACAAATGGTAAGATGTCACTCTTTTTATGGCTGAGTAACCTTCCATTGTATATACCACATCTTCTTTATCCAATTGTCTATTGATGGGTACTTAGGATGCTCCATATGCTGGTTATTGTAAGTAATACTGCAGTGAACATAGGGGTGCACATATCTTTTCAAATAAGTATTTTGGATTTCTTTGGGTAAATATCCAGAAGTGGAATTGCTGGATAATAAGGCAGTTCTATTTTTATTTTTCAAGGAACCTCTATACTTTCCTCTCCCCCCAAAAAGCTCTACAATATATGTCATCAGAGAAATGCAATTTAAAAATAACAATGAGATACACTACAAACCAAAATCCGGAGCATTGACAATCCCTAATGCTGGGAAGGATGTGGAGCAACAGGAACTCCCACTCATTGTGTGGAAATGCAAAACGGCACAGCCACCTTAAAGACAACTGGCAGTTTCTTACAAAACCAAGCATACTCTGACCGTGAGATCCAGCAATAGCATTTCTTAGTATGTCTACACAAAAACCTGCACGTAAATGTATATTGCAGCTTTATTCATAATTGCCCAAACTTGGAAGCAACCAAAATGTCCTTCAGTAGGTGAATGCGTAAGTAAACCATGGTACATCCAGATGATGGAATGTTATTCAGTGTTGAAAAAGAAATAACTACCAAGCTCTGAAAATACATGGAGGGAATTTAATAACATATAACTAAATGAAAGAAGTCAGTCTGAAAATACTACGTACTATATGGTTCCAACTATACAATATTCTGGAAAAGGCAAAACTATGGAGACAGTGGTTGTGAGGGTTTAGGAGGGAGGGAAGGATAAATAGGCAGAGCACAAAGGATTTTTTGGTAGTGAAAATACTCTGGACCATACTATTATGATGGATACGTGTCATTGTTAGCTTGTCCAAACCCATGGAATGTATAATACAAAGAGTGAACCCTAATGTAAGCTATGAACTTATTGGATGGTAATAATGTGTCAATGTAGGTTCACTGATTGCAACAAATGCACCATTCTGGTGGGGGATGGTGATAATGAGGGAGGATACGCATGTGTGGGGACAGGGGATATAAGGGAAATCTCTATGCCTTCTGCTGAATTTTGCTGTGAACCTAGGACTGCTCTAAAAAAATAAAATTATTATAAAAATAAAATAAAATAAAGAATTGGGGTTTTCTTTCCTACTTTTTTCAGAGTGAACATGTACTTTTTAATAAAATGTAATGCAGAAAATTGCTTTGAATTTTTCCTAAATTAATTTATTATTGCATTTATGAGACGTATGTGTCATTATATATCTCATAATATTATTTTACTATGTAGCTGGATTCTATTTGCTAGTATTTGATTTTTAGAATTTTACATCTATTTTTAATGGATTAGCCTATAGTTTTCATTTTTATTTTAAGAAATTTTTTTCATTGTACCACAACAGCAAATGATCTTTCTTTGCAGGAAAACTGTTTTTCCTCCATAGACACCTTTGAGTTTTATTTTCATCCTTAATATTTTGACATTTTACCACATTTGTCAGGATCTGTTTTCTTTCATTCATTTTATTGCATGTTCAACAAGATCTTTCACTAAAACTGTATATATTTTCTCAGCCCTTTGAAATAATCTTCCATTATTCTATTATTTATATTTTCTCCTTCTTTACCTTTGTTCTTTACAATTTATTAAGTAGATGCTTAAACATCTTAATTTGCCATTTATGTCTTGATCTTACTCTATTTTTTAAAACTGTCCTATTGCATTGCATTCTGTGAAAATCTCCTTTTGTTTTCTTCCAGTCCATCTTTAACTTTATACATTCCATCTTTTGAAAGGTTTAAAATTTCAGTTATCATTTTTAATTTCTATGAATTTTATGGATACACAGTTCTCCCAAATTCATCTCGAACTATTCACTACACTTAGTTGAAATCATTCTACTCCTTGCTACTCTAATCCTGTTTCTCAGGAATTTGTTCTTCTTTTATTGATTTTGATACCACCATTTCATGGTTTGGGTTTCAATCAAACCTTGGTGATTGTCGAACGCTTGCTTACCTTTGCATTTGAGATGCCCCATAGGCCTTACGTGGATATGGTTCTGTTCATTGTAGGCTGTCTATGATGATTTGAGGATGGGGACATGATTTGCTGCATTGCAGTTGTTTGTATTTCTCCTTCAGTGTCAGGGAAGGGAATTCTTTTCATTTTTGTAGATCAGTACCTATCCATTGCTTTGCTCTAATTCTCTGTATCTTGTACAAATATTCATTAATTTAGTCTCAGCTCAAATACTTTTGATACCTGGAATATAGCAGAAGAAAAAGGAAGAATCAACATACCTAATTGCTCAAAATGCAGTTCCACAGTTATTCTTCATAAGGATTTGTCTGGCATTCCACTTCTGCGTCTCGTATTCACTCTGAGAAGGCTGTTCTCCTACCAGCAATCCTTCCTTTGCAGCAGTTTTCTCTCACAAGTACCATTTTGTTCTCTTTTGTTCTAACTCAGGCTAATTTCTGCCTTTCAAGAATTCCTAAGTATATATGATATGATGGCATCCATTTTTAAAAATCTGCATATTGAAATATTAGTACTGGCTTTAGATCTTTCTTTTCAACTCAGGGAATTTGGAGGAGGAAAAGCGGTAGATAAATTCATTCACTCTACCATTTTGTCCCAAATCTTACTAAAATTTTGGCTGTTTCACTGGTATAAACTCAATAGTTTTTCATTTCTCAGAGGCATCCAAAAAATAACTATACTATCTGTAAACAGCATTTGTTTATAACGGTTATTTCTTTTATTCCCTGATTTCATATTCTGTCATTTGACAACTGTAAATTATTGTGTGCTTTGATAATCATGCAGAACCTACCAGTCATAAGACTCTTCTAAACTCTAAATAAAACTAATTGCTTAAAAAACGAACCTTTCAAATTTTGAAGGAAACATGACTCTCTTTTCAAGGATTACCTTAAAAGAACTATCTAATAACCTCTGTGAAAGTCTCAGACACTCTTACTGGGTGGGATCTTGAGCACTGAAAATTCTCAAATATGCATGTTGTAGAGAACATATACACAGGGTATGCCGCCATGCAAAATACTTAGTACTCAGTATGTATGAGAAAAGAACGGTTTCTCTATTTCAAAGACTAAATTCAATAAGCAAATTATATTTCTAGGATCTATATTTTATTGAAATATTATGCCAAATATTAAACCAATTACTTTCATTCTTTTTACCACAGAATACTGGTACCTTGCTGAGTTAGGTAAGACTACTTTACCATTCCAAAACACCACGTAGACTTTCTGGAGCTCTATTCTGTCAAGCATATTAAGCAATGTGTGATAAATATATCCCACATGACATTCTTGATTATAAGGTTTTTCTTAAAACAAGACATAATTTATGTGTACATTTCTAAATCAGGTCTCTATGTTATAAGTAGTAAGTAGTTTTAACATAACATTATTCATAGAGTACAGAATATATTGAATTATTAATATTTTTAAGTTAAGAATTATTTTAAATTTAGATTAAAAGTGGGCAGAATTTGGAGGTATCAAGCCAAAGATAGACATTTTAATTAAATGTGGATTTCATTCAGAAAATGAACGGTTTTCTTTTATTTGCAAAATAATATACGTATGCTTAGGCAGTGCTTCACTGCCCTTGGTATCCTACATCATTGTCCTACTTACTAGCTATAAAACCTGAGGAACACTGATTATCTTAAATAGTATATGCTTCATATGTCATATCATGAGAGTTACATCAGATAAAACATGTTAGGCACTTAGAACCATGCCTGACATATGGCAAGCCCTCAATAAATGTTAGCTATAATTATTTGCATTATGGTTATCTCCCATTATTCTATCTAAGAATCCCAGATTGTAGAAAACCATTTCTTCTGAGATAAATATTGTGAGTTCAGAGTTATTTTCTGGTAAGACTTAAGAAAACAAAAACATGTAGTATTTTTGTTCATGTATATTGTGTGGTAATCACATTGAAACACACAAAATAGTCATTTCTTTTGTGTCAAAAGAAATGGAAGCAATTTGCAAGCATTCACTTGAGGATCTGTGAAGTTTTACCATCAATAAAAGTACTGCTTCAGTCAGACACACAGCATCAAATTTTACCAGCATTAACTAGTTGTGAGACATTAAACTGGCACTAGTACCAGATGAAATGTCAGCTTAAGAAAACTGGAATAAGGGAAAGGTAAAGCACAATGTATAATTCAGATGGCAAGTAAACCACTGGAGACAGTGGAGTTGCAGGGTGAACGTGGCCAGGGAAGAAGAAGTATCAGGAGAAATTCTGAATGTCCAACATCATAAAAGATCAAAATAAAACTCATAGACTATCATAGCTCATGGAAACTACATCACACTCCCAGACTCACATAAAGACTTGGGGAGGAGGATTCTTTACATATCTGCCACCTGTGCTACCTCCTAGCATGTGCACTCTGCAACTAAAAACTAACAGGTAATTGATAATGGTTATAAAAGCAAAATAATAAGTAATCTGAATATCCAAATCAATATATTGCTTCTATTGATACAAAGAAATTGAAGAGAAGTTCCAATGCTTAGAATAAAGATTAACATATGTCTATAAATCTGCCACATAATAGGCACTCAAAATGGATGAATGAATGAAAAGAATAAATGAGCAAATGATCAAAACGACCAGTGGTGAAAGTGCTGTAACGATTCCTTAAGTATGTGTATATATTATGTTATTATAGGTCTCTAAGCATTTCTGCTACTTGAAATACAAATGCCAAATTCCACCTGTTTGCAGAGTCCTGCACTATTTGAGCTATTGCTCTTTAACTCTGAATTTAAGCTTCCTCTTTTGTGGTTCTATTTGGATCGCACTGTCATTGACTGTTACCTACTGGTATCTACAAGATTTTGGAACTGCCTCTTTAATATCTTTCGTGAAGCATTTGCAATTATTTATCTCTCAGGCCCATCAGTATCGTCCAATAATTTTAGCTCTAACAGCTGGAAACTGACATCCCAATTTCACTTACCTGTATACATCTAAATAATAATAATAAATAATAATAATAATAATAATAGCACTTATTAGAGCATTATTATCTACTACTACATTTTCTGAGCACTTTACTGCTTAATCTCTCTGAATTTCTTGGTTTGTACAGTTTGTTGTTCTGATTGTCCTCCTTCAGTCATGTTGACCCTGCTTTCTTGCTAGTGAACCGCCTGATTCCTCTGGTTTAGGACTTTCACTCTGATACCATGAATTGTCAGCTGAGCAAGGATGCCTTTTACATTCTTCTTCCAGGATGACCAATTGAACATTACCCAGTGTCCCAGACTTGGATTTTCTTTCTAACTCAAACCTCTGAGGGCTGAGCTCTAGATACTTTTTACCTGATTCTAATGTATCTCCCTACCAATTTCCCACTTCTCATGGATAGTGAAGAAATTTCTACTTTTATACAAAATAGACCATAATAATATCTAACTCTATCAACTCTAAGATTGCAATTTAAAAATTCAACTGGATCAAAAATGTCCAGAGCTCATTTCTTTACTCCTTTTAAAAAAAAAGTCTACTTTATCCTTTTAAACATAGCTTGCCCACTTACACATCATGCTGCAAAGGTCTGGAATAATAACAGGATTAAATTTTTACCTGAATTCTGTGTGTAGTGGGGGGTGGAATGGGTGCACATGTGAATGCATGCCTCTATGTTTGCATGAAGGTCCTATACATATTCCCAACTTTTATTAATGTAGGGCAGAAAAGCATCTGAAAAGCACCTGCCCTAGGTCTTCATTTATACTAATGGTTCTTATTCCTGGCTGGGCTTTAGAAGCCCCTGGGAAAAACACCAATGCCCATCTAGACCTATTGTATCAAAATCTCTGAATGTGGGTCCCATGCTTCAGTATTTTTTAAAGGACCAAAACTGACTGTAATATATACCCAGGGTTAAGGACTGCTGCTTTAGACAAGCTTTCAGTCTTCTCTCGCCTTTCCTATCATGCCTTCATATGACTTGCCCCATGATCTGTATTACTCTGACCTTACAATCACGTAATAAGTGAGATTGCATAATAGTTAAGCTATTCTGAGCTTATAAAACTATGATTATAAATTCCAGTTGCCCTATGAGGAGACAAAGGGAGATAGCTACAACCTCAGAGTTAGAACAGGCTTCGGATCAGAACCGGCCCCAGGGACCAGAATGGCTATAGAGCTGAAGACAAAGGTGGAAATGGGAAGGGTAGAATGAGAGTGGAGTTTCTACAAGAGAAGATTCGATATATCATAGATGGGTCTCATAAACCTGGGAACAGGTCCAAACTAAATTTATTTCACTTTCATAGCCAGCTTACTTAGTCTATTATAAGTGTTGGAGCCGAAAGAGAATGTGCCTTGGCATTAGAGACCTAAGCCACTTGTCAGCTATGTGACCATGACCTATTTTTCTCAGTTATAAAACGGAGGTGATGGAATGCAGTAATGCCATAAAGGATTAGGGCTCCTGATAGAGTTTCAGGTACACAGAAGATGCTCACTAAATGGTAACTATAATTCTTTGTTGTAGCTGAAGTAAAGGAACTGGATCTTATGTATTATAGAGCTTGTCATTATAAGCCAATCTTTAATTAAACTTTTTGTGTTTTAGTATTTTCCATTTTGATATTTTTGCATTTTAATAGTTTGGCTTTCTTTTCCATTGCTACAACTTTCCTAATAGGTTTCAATTTTAAAAAGGAATGGTTTCTTAGCTTAAGCCAAGGAGAAAAATAATTTGCTGTGAGAACCAGAGAGAGTGAAGTGACTTTAGAAGACAAATATGCGGGGTGGGGGGGTGGATTTACTCTTACACACTGTATTTGATATGTTTGAGGTCCCTTTTTTATTATGACTCTTTTAAAATAGATTTGTGCTAGTATTAGTTTTTCAAGTCCTAATATTTTTTTACCCAACTAGCCTACGCAATTCCTTTTTTGACAAGGATTTGGGTCACATACTTCAGCTCTCCAATATTAGATGTATATAATTAATGGCACAGTAAAATATGCTAAGTGGACTTAATCTACACTTCAGTAAAAAATCAGTTTCCAGGAAATATTACAGCAAAGTGTAACAGCAAAATAAGTAGATGTGAGTTTATTTGCAAAAACATAGTTTTTGAGGTCTTTTACTGCAGACAAAACTGGATAGCTAGGATAAGATGTAATTAGAAAACGACTCATCTGCCATTTCCGAATGCAGTTGCCAAGTATATCCCAGCTAAAATGCATGCTGTGACCACTCTGGAAAGAGAATAAAGGAAAGTAAGTGAGGCCACCTCCTCTTTATAAGGTTGAGAATTCAATCTCAGAAATAAAACAAAGCTTAACAAAAGAAGATGAAACACAAGAAAAGCCAGCGCAGATGAGGACATACAGTGAGAAATGCATTGAGACTCCTTAATGTCACACAACAATAGACGCAAAATATGGGTGCTTTCAACAGAGCAAGGAAGGAAATTTACAGGAAGCTTTGGGATTCCAGACATTGTTATGCTTAAATTCATCATTTTGTTTTCAAAGACAATGTCAGAACTAAAAAACATGTTGGGCTTAGCTATGGAAATTCAAGGGAACTTTTCCCTTTCAATTTGCTTATTGATGACCAGTGAAGAACACTCTGAAGAGAGAACAAAAAATGTGGAGTTTGGCAGCGTGATATATTGTGATGACAAGGAAGTCGTGCAGTTAGATTCCCAGGGAATCTATGCCTTATGTCTCCAAGTTCCTTATTCCCACTGGAAGCTTTCAGTCCCTTGAGAGTGAAAAGCAGTGCAGTATGTCATCATTTTCTCCAGGAACTCTTCCAAAGGTTAAAAACTATAGAATCCAAGTCAGCTGGAGAAGCTCACTGATTCTCTACTCTGATTACAAGGCCTTAAATCCAACTCTAACTTCCCTTTGTCTCAGGTAGGAGCTTTAAACACCTATTGACAGATAAAAATTCACTCTCTACAAAAATGCAGACACACACACACACACACACACACACACACACACACACACACTAAATCACACCGGATCTCTCCTATAAAGAGCCACATTGCAGAAACAAAGGAGGGAACATTGAGAGACATGGCAAAAACAGAAGACAAAAAGCAGAAAATATAATTAATAAAACTGTATCTCATATTCACCCTAATGTTCATTTTTCAATATGTAAGGTTACCAGCGATAGCAAAGATATCTCTCCGTTGACCTGAGAGGCTGTACATGGAATCAGTAACCACAGGACACTAGGTTCTTATTTGGTTGTTGTTTTCTGTTGACTGTGGAAACATTTTACTTAGAAAGAGCTGATAAGAGCCTCAAAACAGAATTCAGGGTAGAAAAAGAATGGCAAGGGAGAAAAAAGAGTGTCTTTAGATATAGCAGTTAATAGATATACTAACAAAAATGGTAAAACAGTGTTTTGGCCCCAACCAGGAACTGGTATTATTATAAACAAATCACTATTCTCATTTTAATAATGATTATATACTCGTATATTTATTGATTACCAGTATAGGAGACCCCATTAAAGGGAGAAAGCACCTTTCATGTTTCTCTATAATGCACAAATTTGCAGACCTGAATATGTATAAGTGACCTTCAGTAAGAATACCCATCTACAGAATCTGCTCCATACCTATACAGAATAAGCAAACCACGAAGACATCATTTATTTTCTAGAGGTAACAAATCATTTTGACCTATGTCCGTTACTCTGGATGACTTATTTAATGACCTGGCCAAGATTTGAGGCAAAATCTATACACTTATTAAACTCACCGTATTTATTTTATTCACTTTTGCCAACTTATCCAATTAAGTTAATTCATTGCAGAAATAAACACAAAGGTATTATGCCATAGCCTACAGCTGTGTAGTTGTAAAACTGCTTGATGTGAAATAAAAAAACATGTTATCATATATCAAATTATAATAGCAAAAGTTAAGAAATAATTCCCAATGGTATGCACAAAAATCATAAAGAGTACATACTATCTTTAATACAAGATATTACAAACTTACCACATTCAGAGTAACAGGGAAAGATAGAAATAAATCAAAGCTCAGGTCATTATGATACTAAACTGCAAACATATAAAATGTATTTAGAAAAAAAGATATTAACATGCCAATTTTTATTCCAGTTTAAATTATAAACAAACTAGATCTCAAAATATTTACTAACTACCTTTGCCACATTATTACTGATAAGACTACATTTTATTTATTATAGATATTGATGGAGGAATAAGTTTATGATAAATTCCCAATATCCAATATATAACTTGTAAAATTTTTTTTAGAAATCATGAAAACAAATCAAATCTTCTATTTGGATTATCTTAACAGTTTTCTTCAAATAATTAAAGAAAGTTAGATTCAAATAAAATCATAATAAGAATTTAACGATGTAAGGAGATGTAAGAAAAATGTAATAATTTTCTATTAATCATTTTATCATTTGTCTAGAGAAAAATTATATTTATATTTTCAAAATTTTGCTCTTATTTCTATGACAACCTAAAGAAAACTAAAATAAGCACATTTAAGTCATCTGGGTTCTGCTGCCTGGTTATCTGTGTGCCCTGATTTGTGCCTGTATTCACAATTCAAATGGCAGCAAAAAGCACCATTTGGGTTGAAGGTCATGAGAAAACGGTGGACTTAATTTTAAAAAAGGAAGGGAAGGGAAGGGAAAGAAGGAGGGAGGAAAGAGAGATGAGAGAGAGAGAGAGAGAGAGAGAAGCATTTGCACCATGTGATGTCACAGCACAAAATGAGAGAAACTAGTAAACTGAATTGAAGAAAACCTACACCAATCCAGTCACTTCTACAACCACAATGGTTTCACCAATGTAATAATTTCAGGATCCAGTCACATTAAAATTAAGTTGTTAGTTTTTATTGTTTTGGTATTGATATTATTTGCATTTCGTTTTGTTTTATACTCGTGTTAAGGTTTAAGCATATGAAGTTTATTAGGCTGGTTAATCTGTAAAAACTTAAGTGATATTGTATTATAATTTTTTAAAAAATACTGTTCAACACTGGTGATTCATGAGAAATCCTTTGTTTAAGTGAAGTGGCTGTATGTCCATCTCATATGTTTCAACCCAAATCAGAGAATATTTTTAATCTCAACCGGATCTTCATATAGTGCAATGTGGGAGGAGGTGTCTGTATGTACACATATGTTTGTGGAGGTTTTGCAGTACTGAAATAAACAATTTGCAAATAAAAATATCTGTTTAACCTGTTACTGGTATCATGAAAATTAAAGGCATCTAATATCTACAAGTAGAAATAACATTTTATGTTTTGGAGGTATTTCATTCATTTCTAGAAGTTTCCTTTTTTATAAGTATGGCTGCATGTACCAGAAATGAATCTTAGCTCTGTTACTTGGTGGAGCAGAAGATATTGAAAGAAGGTGTGCCATGAGTGTGGGATTTTTGGTTTTGTTTATTAAACTTTACTTTTCAGCGCAATTTTAGGTTCACAGCAAAATGAGATAAAAGTACAAAGATTTCCAATATACCCTCTTCCCCCACCTACGCATCGCCTCTCTCATTATCAACATCCCTCACCAGAGTAGTACATTTATCACAACTGATGAACCTACATTAATATGTCATAATCACCTGAAGCCCCTAGTTTACATTAGGGTTCACTCTTGATGTTGTACATTCTATGAGTTTGAACAAATGTATCCATTATTTTAGCCAAAGACAGAGTATTTTCACTGCCTTATAAATCTTCTGGGTTCCTCCTATTCATCACTCCTCCCAACCCAAACCCCTGGCAACCACTGATCTTTTACTATTTCCATCGTTTTGCCTTCTCCAGAATTTAAGAGAGTTGGAATCATACAGTACAGAGAGAGGGTGCCAAAAAAAATTGTATACACATTTTAAGAAAGGAAAAAATTGTATTAAAATTGTAATACTCAATATACACCAATAACAAAAGATGTATACAAGTCACATGTATACATTTTTTGGCACCCCCAGTATATATCTTTTCAGATTGAATTCCTTCACTTAATAATAATAAGGTGACTCTTGTGTTTTTTCTTTTTTTTTCTATTTAATATATATATTTTTTCAATTACAGGTGACATACAACTTTATCTTAGTGTCAGGTGTACAGCATTTTTAGACATTTATATAATTTACAAAGTTATCACCCTGATAAATCTAGTAGCCGTATGACACCATACAGTTATTACAATATTAGTGACTATATTTTTTACATTATACTTTACATCCACAAGACTATTTTGTAACTACAAAGTTGAACTTCTTAATCCCTTCCCCTTTTTCACCCATCCCCCTAACCCTCCTTCCATCTGGCAACCATCAAAATGCTCTCTGTATCTATGAGTATTTTCTGTTTTAATGTTTGTTTGTCTTGTTCTTCAGATTTCGCATATAATTGAAATCATACGGCATTTGTCTTTCTTTGTCTGAATTAACTCTACTCAGCACAATACCCTCTGGGTTCACCCAGATTGTTGCAGATGGCAAGATTTCATACTCTTTTGTGGCTGAGTAATATTCCACTGTGTATATATATATATAGCACCTCTTCTTTATCCATTCACCCATTGATGGATATCCAAGTTCCTTCCATATATTGGCCATTATAAACAATGCTGCAATGAACATGTGGTGGATATGTCCCTTTGAAGTAGTGTTTTGGTTCTCTTCAGATAAATATCCAGAAGTGGGATTACGGGGTCCTTCTTTGTCTTTTGTCATAGCCTTTGTTTTAAAGTCTATTTGTCTGGTATAAGTATTGCTTCCTCAGGTTTTTTGTTGTTTTTTCTGTTTCCATTTTCATGAAATATCTCTTTCTATCCCTTTGCTTTTATTCTGTGTGTGTTAGTCTGAAGTGAATCTCTTGTAGGGAGCATATGAAAGGGTCTTGATTTCTTATCCATTCAACAACCCCCCCATGTTTTTTTCAGTGGCACATTCAATTTATTAATATTTAAAGTAATTGCTAATAGATATGTAGTTATTGTCTTTTTATTATTCATACAATTTTATTTTTTTATTTCTTCCTCTTAAAGAAGTTCATTTAAAATTTCTTGTAGTATTTGTTTGGTGGCTATGAACTCCTTTAGTTTTTTTTCTTGTCTGGGAAGCTCTGTATCTGTCCTTTATTTCTAAATGATAGCTTTGCTAGGTAGAGTAATCTTGATTGTAGGTTCTTGCTTTTCATCACTTTGAATATTTCATGCCAGTCTCTTCTGACTTGCAAAATTTTTTGAAAATCATCTGACAGTTTTATGGGAGGTCCATTATAGGTAACTATAATAACTGCATTTCTCTTGCTGCTTTTAGGATTCTCTCATTGTCTTTAACCTTTGGCATTTTAATTATGATGTGTCTTGGTGTGGGCCTCTTTGGGTTCATCTTATTTGGGACTTTCTGCTGTTGCTGGCTTGTATGTCTATTTCCTTTGCCAGCTTAGAGAGGTTTTCCATCATTATTTCTCAAATAGGTTTTCAATTCCTTGCTCTCTCTTCTCCTTCTGGTACCCCTATGATGTGAATGTTGGTTCACTAGATATTGTCCCAGATGCCCCTTAAACTCTCCCCCTTTTGGGGGACTCTTTTTTCTTTTTGCTGTTCTGATTGGGTGTTTTCTGCTACCTTACCTTCTAAATCACTGATTTGATCCTCTGCTTCATCTAATCGAATGTTGATTACCTCTTATGTATAATTCATTTCAGTTATTGTATTCTTTATTTCTGACTGGTTTTTTTCTTATGTTGTCTAACTCCTTTTTTATGTTTCCTATCTCTTTGTTAAAATTTTCACTGAGCTCCTTGAGCAATCTTATAACAAGTGTTTTGAACTCTGCATCTGGTAAATTGTGTGTCTCCATTTTGTTTAGTTCCTTTTCTGGAACTTTGTTGTGTTCTTTCATTGGGACATGTTTCTTTGTCTTCTCATTTTGGCTCCATCCCTGTGTTTGTTTATGTATATTAGGTAGAGCTGTTAGGCCTCCTGGTCTTAGTAGAGTAGCCTTATGTAGTAGATATACTGTAGCGCCCAGTGGCACAGTCTCCCTGGTCATCTGAGCTGGGTGTGTCAGATGTGTCCCTTGTCTGGGTTTTGTGTGCTCTCCTGTTATAGTTCAGCCATGGTTGCTGTTTGCATATCAGTAGGATGGATTGACTCTCAGGCTCATTCGTTGTGAGGACTGGCCATCACTACAGTCGAGGAGCTGCTGTACAAGAGCTGAGTCTACAGAGCAGGATTTGCCTTAGTGGGGCTCTGGTGACTGCCCATTCTGCTCTCTGGGTTTGTGGTTCTTGGAGGTGGCCAGGTAATGCTCTGGCCCAGTCCTAAGCTGGCCACTGGGCCTGCCAGACCTGGGACCACCCGAGAGGTGACCCACTGCAGACAAATTTCAGCTGCAATCTGTACCCAGCCTGGGCCACTTGGCATGAGCCAGAAAGCAATCCAGATATGGCAATGCCCATGCTGTGGCCAAGATATCTTTCTTGATTTTTAACTGCCACATGTAGGTATGGGACCATCCCATTCTGCATCTCTGCCCTCATACCTATCTCCATGTGGCTTCTTCGGTATATTCTATTTATAGGATTTCTGTTCAGTTAGACTTCAGGTGATTCTCAATGATGGTTGTTCTGTAGTTTAGTTGTAATTTTGATGTGGTCATGAGAGGAGGTAAGCACAGCATTTACTTACTCCACCATCTTGACCAGAACTCTGACTCCTTGCATTTTCGTGGCTTGATAGCTCATTTATTTTTAGTGATAAATAATATCCCATTGCATGGATGTATCACAATTTATTAATACATTCACTCACTGGCTGAAGGGCACATTGGTTGCTTCTAAATTTTAGCAATTATGAATAAAGCTGCTATAAACATCCAAGTTCAGGGTTTGTCTCCTCATTCTCTTGACTTCATCTTACACAGAGCAGAGGTTTTTAATTTAATGAAGTCCAGCTTGTCAATTACATTTTTCATGAATTGTGCCTTTGGTGTTATATCTAAAAAATAATCACCATACCCACTGTCATTTAAGTTTTCTTCTATGTCAGCTTTGTGATTCATTTTGAGTTACTCTTTGTGAAGGGTGTAAGGTCTTTGTGTTGATTTTGTAATTTAATTTAATTTACACGTGGCTATCTAGTTTTTCTAGCACCATTTGTTCAAAAGACTATCTTTGCTCCACTGGATTGCCCTGCTCCTTTTTCAAAATTCAGTTGACAATGTTAATGTGGTTATATTCCTGAGCTATTTATTGTCACATTTATCTAGTTGTCTATTCTTTTGCCAAAACCACACTATCAATTACTATAGCTTTATAGTAAGTCTTGTTGTTGTGTACTGTCAGTCTTCAACTTTGTTCTCCTTAAATATTGCATTGGCTATTCTGAGTTTTTTGCTTCTCCATGTGTACTGTAGAATCCACACATAAACTGCTGGGATTTTGATTGAATTGCACTGAATCTATAGATCAACTTGTAAAGAAATGACATCTTAAATTATCGAGTTTTTCTATCCATGAATATGGCTTATGGAATATCTCTCCATTTATTTAGTTATTTTTTTTTCATTAATGAAAATTATGGAGTTTTCCTCATAATAGATCTTTTATATATTGTCCATCAATATGTTTTTAAACCTCTACCTAAAAATAGGACTCTTACATCCATAAAAAGTTTGCCAAATTGGAAAAGAAAGATACTGAGCTAAAGTAATAGTTATGACAATATTGGTCTGCAGAAGATTGGATGCTAAGATCACCTCTAGACTTCTACTGATTAACCTGAATCAAATATTATCTTCTGATGCTGTACTTCAGGTTCTAAATAGTTCCATGCCAATCTTCATTTCATAAGTAAATATTTCTTTCATATCACATACCCACTGTTATTTCACCTTCAAAATTTCCTAGATGTTCATGCCACTCCCTCTGGACCTCTCCTTTTATAAATAAAGAAGAACTCTCCAAGCTCATTTGTCCACTATAGCAATGTCTTCTGGATTTGTGTTTCTTCTTTATTTATAAAAGCAGGTCCACTGAAACATATGACTAGGCATGGTATCTCCTTATAAACATTAGAGAAAAATCATAACTTAAAATGAAAGGAGGAAGAGAAAATACATGATAAGGGAGAATATACCATGAAATGGAAGTTCCACTTAACCACAAGTAGCACTGTACTAAGATCCTTATTCTTACTCAGCCATTAACCTGAATTACTCTAGTCTAGTCACACAACCTCTATTTTAGTGGTTGCAAAAAAGGGATCAATCAATGAAGCAAATAATGTTTTATTGTAGGTTAAGTTTTATGAGCTTCATGTTATTATTTTACTCCCTTTTTAAGTTTTATTTTAAGTAAAAAAATAAACATATTTTTTTGCACAAAGTGAAAAATTGAAACTACAGAAGTTAGCCTCCTTCTAGGCCACAGATTCAGTTCTCCTCTACAGAGATAAACAGAAATGTTAGTGCATTCTTCCATACATTTGGATTTATTTATTATTTTTTTATTTTTTTCCAAGGGGTTTATTTCATTTCATTTATTTTTATTATATTTATTGTAATTTCAATTTTTATTTTTATTTTTTATTAGTTTCAGGTGTAAAAGACAATGTAATAGACATTTATCTTTTATATTACTCACACAGTGATAACCCCTCGCTCCCCATCTACTACCCCTCTGACATTGCATACAGCCATTACATTTCCACTGTCACTATTCCTAATGCTGAACTCCACTTCTTGTAACTATATATATATATATATATATATACATATAGTTACAAGAAGTATATACATATGTGTATAAGTATATATATATAATTGTAGTTGACATTCATTAACAGACATATAAAAAAATGCTCAACCTCACTAATCATTAGAGAAATGCAAATAAAAACCACAATGAGATACCACCTCACCCCAGTCAAAATGGCTATCATCAATAAATCAACAAACAACAAGTGCTGGTGAGGATGTGGAGAAAAGGGAACCCTTGTGCACTGTTGGGGGGATTGCAGAATGGTGCAGCCACTATGGAAAACAGTATGGAGGTATCTCAAGAAACTGAAAATTGAACTACCTTATGACCCAGCATTTCCACTCCTAGGTATCTGTCTGGAGAAATCCAAAACTCTAATTCAACAAAATGTATGTACCCCAATATTTATTGCCGCACTATACACAATAGCCAAGACATGGAAACAACTGAAATGCCCATTGGTAGACGACTGGATTAAGAAACTGGGGTACATTTATACAATGGAGTATTACTCGGCCATACAGAAGAATGAAATCTTACCTTTTGCAACAACATGGATGGACCTAGAGAACGTTCCATATATTTTTAAACAAATTGGAATATACTGTGTATATTGTTGTTAAATACATGTTTTCCAGTTAACAGCATATAGCAGCCTCTTTTTCCATATTAGTTCACAAAGGTGTAACTCATTATTTTTTGAAAGCTGAGTGTTATTCCATTGATTTTATCATTTATTTTAAGCTTCAACATAAATCAGGAAAAATTAACCAATCTTTCATAGCAAACCATATAATAACATAAAGCAGAAACCATTAACAAATGATATTGAATACTTAACATTTGTCTAATACTTTATGCATGAAATTCCAGCCCAAAATTCACTTTCAATTTCTAACTTTATTACTCATTCCAAAGATTTTAAAAAAACATAATATTTGTGTTAGTCTTCAAAGGAGCAAAGAATTTCAATATGTAGAAAAAATAAAATATTAGCTAAATGATAATGAATTTGAGAAGTTAACTGTGGAAAAATATTCTCAAGTTTTATAGGAATATCCAAAAGAAGAATTATATAACTGAAGTTTTACTAAATAAGATTCAAGAACAGAAAGTTAAAGAAATCAAATTCAAATTTCTAAAGAAGTTTGGTTCTTATTATTCTTTGGACAGATTTGCATGTGCATTTCACTTCAGATGCTCTTTTTCTATTGGTCATGATTTGGTGCAGGTGTCAAAGACACATGCAGCGCTGGGTCACTGCACTGAATTAAAACCCACAGGTAGGTCATATTTGAAGAAGCATATGTATGTATAATTACCATGCGTATTTGAAAAAATTGAAAACTAAGGCAAGAATTCACTTAAATTTGAAATGGTTCAGAGTGAAATCCTTTTTATTTAAGAAAATTCAAATGTATTTATAAAATATTTGAAACTTATCAGACACTTATGGTGCACCTGTGTTATGCACTATTCCACATCACATATAATTCCATCAATAACTGTGTAAGGGTCATTATTGTTATTACTATTAATGTTTTTTTGTTATTATTATTATTATCCAATGATTGCCTTTATGCCTGGTACATAGAAAGCACTCTATAAATACCTACTGAAAAAAAATGAATGAATGAATACAATTCCATTTTACAAGTGAAGAAGCAAGTTCAGAGTGAAGAAGCCAAGGGTAATTGAGCAATTATACATTAACAAAATTAATGCCACTATCACCTTCTTATATGACTCTCAGAGAATACAATATTGCCCGTAACATTCACCTTTATGGGACAGAATTCACACTCATTTCTGGTGCTTTAAATATGGTCGGCCATCTCAAAAACATTCAGCAAACCTATTAAGTAAACCAAAATTTGGAGAATTTGATGCTAGTATTTGACAGAGTCAAAGTTAACTGTGGAGAGTCAAAGTTAAATATTCAAGGTGAGCTTGGTAAAATTCCACAGATAAACATGAAAAAGCTACAGTAAAGTTTAAAGGAAGTTTTCAACCATTTGGTAACTTGATGACCAAGTATAAAAACATGCAAGCAAAGAAACAAAGAACTACATCGACAAAATAAATGATGAAATGTACACCAGTTACTACAATGTTGACTTCACAACATGTTAGAAGCAAGACGTAAATAGGGAATTAGAAGTGTAATTTTAATAACATATTTATATTCCCAATGTAAACAATCAAGTGGAATCATTAATAGATAAGCTTGATCATAGGGGAGAAAATAAATAGATGATGTGATCAAGGAAAAAAAAAAAAACTTTACCCAAGTGGAAGTATTACAGAATTCCAAACCCAATTTTGAGAGAGAAATGTGCTTTTGTTTTGAGAGGTGCTATCAATATTAATCATCAGGTAATATAAAGGTAGCATGGTATAATAATGGTTGGGAAGATCACATTTGTTGGATGCATATTTTGTGGTAAGGTACGTTAATGTGATGACTTACACAACACGCAATATAGGTATTATTATCCCCAGGATACAAATGAGGAAACAATGTTAAACTAGAGTCATAAGAGCATGATTCTAGTGCAGGTCCTTCCAGTTATGAGCTCTGTGGCTCTGGGAGAAACCACAGCCTACCTGGGCTTTAGTTTCTTCACCTGTATTATAACAATCTTGCTCTGCTGACATTCCACAGTTGTTTTGTCACAGCAATTAGGTAACATATAGAGCCTCCATGTTGTAGAAATCACCTCACAAATATAAGGATGTATTACAGTTACGGAAGTCATGCTAATAGAATCAAGATAAGCAATGGCAAAGGGGTTAGGATCTCAGTCCCTGGCTACCCAGTAAGTGTACATCTTGGCTACATTATTTTTTACCTGTGTAACCTTAGGAGAGCTGTTTCATCAATTTGTACCTCAGTTTCAATATTGGCTTAATGGGAATAATAATATCTTAGAGAATCATTGTATTAAATGATACAACATTTAAAATCATGCTAATTTCTATGGAAAGAACCAGTCTCTGGACATCTTTGCCAGTCTTCACCAATGACTAAATAATTTGTGTATTTAATTTTGCTTATATCAACAAACATATATTAAAAATCAACACTCTGAAAAATACTATGCCAGGTAGCTCAGGGGATGCAAAGATAAATAGGTTAGAATCTTTGCACTCTGAGAACTCAGACTGCTGAGAAAAATAAACACATAAATAATCATAATAAAAGACAGTGTGATATATGAGAGTATCAGAGAGAAATTCTTACTGTACCTCAGAACGAAACAAATATTTAATCACCTTCATTCATTTGAGTCAGCCCAGTCCCTCGGTCCATGGTAACTGAAGGATAACATATAGGGAAGTATTTTCAAAATTGATGAACATAATAAAAATGTGTACTCATAATCTGGGTCTTGTGTTCCAATATGAAATGAAGATGTAACTTTTACCTGAGAGTATTATTAGCCTTGGGCTGTCCTCTGGAAATTAACATAACTGGTCCACGAACTTGGGATTATTTTTCTGAGTGCAAATGGATATGTGTTGATCAGTTCATGTTCTCTTATTACCGTTGCAACCCACTTTAAAGACAGGTGCCTATGCTTGGGAATCAGGCGTTAAGCATGGTACCAGTCAAAGATAAAAGACATGTCAGAGATTGAAGCTGAAACCTCATTTCTCTAGGTTGCTGCTATGTAATCAATGTGTAGAATTCAGATGCCCAGACACCACACTGAAAGGTTGCTCTTTTTCATTTTCCTGTGCAAGGTCAGCAAGTATTTATTAAAGATCTATGAAGCTTAGTTCGTGTGCTTCAGCTCTTCATCAAAAATTCAATTAAACCGTCAATAACACCACTTCAATACCATCCCATTTATATTGCAGAAATAACCTTTTCTTGGTTCTTTGTTGGAAGTTTTCATTGGTAGTTACTACTTGAAACAAAATTTAAGCATCTCACCTAGATTTGTGCAATAGCAATCCTCTTAATTGGTCATATCTTACAGCTTCTCTTATTTTTAAATTGATCCTGGACAAATTTTTATAGTGTTCAACAGTTTTCAAAGTACTTCCATTATTTTACATTACATTTTCATTCAGTGACCAAGGGGCTGGGCATCTCAAGTGAGTGAAAGCGAGAAAATGTTTGATTCATCCTTGAAATATAGTAGGGTTTTCTTTCTGACAACCCCATATAACATAATCTGTCTTTAATTATAATTGTTTATGTGTTTGTTTCCCTTATGAGATTATGAGTCTTCAGAGTGCAGGAATTCTATCTTAGTCATCTTTGCATCCTCTAATGTGCAAGTACATTACAATGTGCAAGTTTATTACAATCCACATCAGGAACTCTCAGTGGTCACTTAATAAGACTTTATTGGAAAAAATCAAACTCTACAGTATGTCTTCCAATGACCTAAATTCCAATCTTATCTCTTGATATTCTCCCATAAATGACCTATGCTCAAGTGGATTCCAAAAAGGAGTAAAAGAAATGAGAAAAATAGAATATTTTGTTTCATCTCCAGATATTCTACATTAGTAAGTTGTAGGTAGAGTCCAGAAGTGTATATAAGAGTATATGTATGGAGAGAGAGAGAGTTCAGAAGTATATACATATAATATATATGTATTATACTGAGGGTGCCAAAAATTGTACGCATTTTGAGAAAGGAAAACTGTATTAAAATTGTAATACTCAATATATACCGATAACAAAAGATGAATACAAGTCACGTTTGACTTCTGCAACTAGAAGAGGTGCTCAAAGTGGTTACCATCAGCATCCAGACTCTTCTGATTACGGCGAACTACTGCTTGAGCAACGTTGACCAAAGTGTACACCTGTATACATTTTTTGGCACTCCGAGTATTATATATATATTCCCATCTCTAGAACAAGTAAAACTATTTTCTATTCTCCAGGTCCACTCTGCAATTTCCAACACATTGTTTTGTTTTCTTTTTTACTGTTAACAGCCGAGAATGGTCAGTTCCTTCTCAATCACTGCTTCTCAATGCCCATCTAAATAACACCTCCTGAGTGAAGGTTTTCCTGATTTACTGCTTCTCTAAGAACTTGCATGACATTTTATTACACTTCTTTTTTGATTCTTACCATAGTCCACCTTGTAGTATCGGCATCTGGATAACTGTTATCCCATTAACAAGTGTAATAAATATAATCCCTTTAAGGGCAGGGACTGTCCTAAACTTTTTGAAAATTCAGATTGAGTATACCGCATAATATATAGATAGCGTGATTTAAAAAAATAATCACACTATCTTATTCAATCATTATCTAGTTCCTAGAATTGTCCCTGTAATTATTCAAGTTACAGTTAGTTAGCAACTGCCATACACAGTTAACACATCACATAAGACCCTTACCAGTCAAAAGATATAAGTAAGCAGCCAAACTCCCCTTAAGTGTGTCTTTCGTCTAAAGCAAATGTGTTAGTTACACTACTAAATGCCAGCAGGCCTATTTTGTTCCACTGGGTCACATAAAGCTGGAAGTTTCTAATTACCAGCAAAGCAGCATACAGCTTTTACATAATAACTTCGTTTTATGCAGCATCATTGCTCTGAACATGGGAGAGAGGTTAATAGGCAGAGTGAAATAAACTATGTGCATGGACATGACAGGATGCAGCACCTTTCAGCAGTGCTACTGTTTCCGGAATGGGTGCTCACAGTCCCAGGCATGGGCCTAGAAATAAGGTTTCCAGGACTTCCCAACCCAGTAGTGCTTTAGTGTCTGAGAAAAAGGGCTGCTTGCTTAACCAAGATTGATTCTCACACCCATTCAGCAGGAGAAATGAGTCCTAAAGCTAAAGGGAGGACATCCATGAACCTCTGCTCCAGTTCTTTACAAACCAATCTCCCTGATGCCCGGAACTCCATATCATAATGCCTTCAGCCTTCCTCCTTATACTCTCTTCTCTCTCATACCATTATAATCTTACACCATTTCAGAAATATGAGTCACTGAAGTTCCTTTTTCTTCATTCCTGATATTTAAACACCCCTTCTGCTCAGCTTCCCAAAAAATGTCTGTTTCCTGTGATACAAGATTTTTGTACAGCCAACAGGACCCTCTTGTTGCCCTACAAACTATCAGGAAATATCACCAAGACCGTGAGGTATTCTGGTAACATGGGAACATGCAATGAAATTTTCTAATCCTAGTTCAAAAGAATATATGTTTCCAAGGTTGGTAAAAGATCACCTTACACCCCCCCAAATGAAAACAACACTTCTTATATTATTGTGACAATTTTCCTAGTTATCCTCTTCCTGCCTCTTTACCATTAACATTACAACCACTCCTGTGAGGTGTCAGGAGCCTAAGTCAGAGAATCAGTAGGAACAGATATTTGAATCTTTATCTCCATATAGAGATATTGGTCTGAACAGGAATTTTTGGCATTGTGTGACCTAAAACAATTTTAAAATATATTAAAGAAGAGTGGTATATTTTATGTTTATAAAATAGGAATTGGTTTCCAATAGCTGAAAAAGTGGACAGTATGACAAAAGAGATGACTGATAACAACAAGGTAAACTGGAATTCAAATCTAATTAAAACTCATTATGACTGAGGGAGTCTGAATGAATAAAATGTACTGGCCATATGTGGCAAATTAAAGTTTTCTGGAAGTTCATGGGAAAAAAACTCTAATACTTCTAAAATTGTATTATTTATCATATAAGCTCCTAATTCCTAATTCCCTAATGCCCATAAATTTAATTTTGTTTTCCTGGGTACAACTGAAAAGTTTTACAATATCAACTTGTCATTAAATGTTTCTTAAAAATATATGACAGATAGTTGATTACTTTCAAGCTAAAATTTCAAAATATATCAAATTGTTTGCAGAATGAAGCGTACAGCCCCTCTAAAATCTTTCTACATACTTAGGGGCTGGCCACTTTAAACTCATTTCCAGGAGAAAGCAGAGTAAATCTAAACTTGGAAAATCTCATAGGTCAAGGACTGGGGATGTGATTTAGTATTTATGTGATTTAATGAATAATTTGCCCTTCTCCTTTGCATCAATCTTTCCCATTCACTGTGACCTTGGTCAAATCACTAAATTTATCTAGTGTTCAGTTGCAACTTCTATAAAATGGAGATTACAAATTCTGCTACATACATTGCAATAGAAACATGTAAAATGAACATGAAAAAAATGTTTATAAATTGTAAGGAGCTATACAAATGAAAAAGATAGACAGTCCCTTCTCTAGACCTAGAATGAGACTAGACCCTTCTCTAGTCTCATTCTTCTTTGACTTTGTGTTTCAGCTAGATAATAATTGTAATTGGTGAATGGGCCTGTTTACCCCATTTTTGTTCCTGAAGGCGCTCTTTTGAGTGCTTCATGTCTAAGAGTAAAACATATTACATAGGAGTTGCAAATAAGTATCGCTCTTTCTTTCCTCTTTAATTTAATTTGTTTTTGTTTTATATGTTGGCCTATTATTTATATCGGGTCTTTAATCTATACAATGAAACCCATGTAACGCTCTTAACTCTAACATATCATCTCGTTGTGTCTTATTGGTACTTTTCCTTTCTAAATTCAACACACCACACACGACATAAACACATACACAGAACAAGCAATTCTTGGTAGAAGTAGCATAATCAGGCAGTACTTCTTTGCACAGATGTGTAACTACTTAGGGAGCTATAAATTTAAAACACCATCTACCTTTAAAACCAGGTTGGATTTCTAAGTTTGCCATTTATTTACTTATGTGATCTTGAACAGAATGTCTACTCTTAAATTTTGTTTTTATAGTGTGTCAGATAGGAAAAATAATGTATTTTTTCATATAATCACAGAGTTTTAAGGAGAAAATTTATGCAAGTGCTTTGTAAATTATAAAGCAGTCTAGTAATGGAAAGTATTGTTGCTATTACAACAATAATAATATTAATATTATCTATCAAATGAATAAGCAGAGCTTTAATGATACTGCA
This sequence comes from Rhinolophus ferrumequinum, assembly GCF_004115265.2. NCBI lineage: Eukaryota > Metazoa > Chordata > Mammalia > Chiroptera > Rhinolophidae > Rhinolophus > Rhinolophus ferrumequinum. The sequence goes on along the minus strand of NC_046286.1, from coordinate 69,890,380 downwards.
GTTCTATGAACCTCTCATCCTGGATTCTGGACGCTGTACTAGACACCCTATTACCAACACCAGAACCAGTACCTCCAGCTGAGGCTGCAGTCACAGGCTGAGAAGTAATTACAAGAGTCAGCACTAGGCATATAGTCAAAAGTTAGATAGTCTAGTTGAAATAAGACAAATGAAGAAGTAGAACCAAGATTCAAGATCAGTTACTTTTGAAATTAAGGAAGATGAAATCCTATTGAATATGGTAGTGCTTAAAGTGAACAGAAAGAAACAAGAGTGGAAAAACTTTTTAAGCTAGAGTTCTGGGGCTTATGCTGGCTATTTGTGAGACTCTACTACTGGCATAGCATCCTGGGAATATTACATAGGGCATGGCATATTGGAAAAGGCGGATCACAGAATCAGACTATGTAGGCCTACCAACCTGAATTACACAGATTATAACCTGGGAATGGAGATGGGTAAATTACTTGTCCAGAGACACATAGCTGTGGTAGATCATACATTTGATCATGCATTATTTTAAGCTTGACGATTATGAAAATATTATAAGGGGATTGGGCTTTAGATGATATTGTGTTGTAGCCTATTTTCTTTTTAGGTTTGTAAATAGTATCTCAGAATCTATTTTCCTTCTCTTATTATCTCTCCAAATTATTTTTTATGGTAAGCTTCCAAAGTGCCCGTGAGAATCAGTAGAAGTATTGCCATACATAGGGGAAAATGCATGGTGTTTATTTCATTATGGCATAAATCATTTTAAAAAACTAAAATATCCTATAAACTCTACCTTCACTCTTACTTTAAGGATATTTACTTATTTTATTAATAAGATGACTCATTAACAATTAATATTTAATTATTATTAAAAGTGCTATTAAGAATATGAATATAAAACCATCCTTCACGTAATAAATATATGTATACCTTTTAATGAGCACATTATTAATACAAGTTGACTCAATAAAGAGTTGTATTATTTTCTTTTTAATATAAAATTTCTATGATTTCAAAACTTTTACACTGCCACATGATTCTAACAGTTTAAAAAATGTTAACTGAGCAGTAGGGCAGGAAAGTAGTATAGTCATGAAAATTAACATTTTTACACTAAATATGTGTATTCTATAAAAATATTGATAATAGTTTTTTGGGGTTTTTTTGTTTTTGTTTTTTTACCATTTAGTAACTATTTACTCTGTGTGTGCAGTGTTTTCATGTATTGCCTTATTTATTCTTCATCAGAATCACAGAAATGTAGAATCCTGAGGAAGCCATATCTACAAGCCATCCTATCTATCATTGGACTTTTCAGTTACTTAAACCAAAAAATTTTTTTCTTCTTTAAACTTATTTGAGTTAGCTCTCCTGTTACTGCAATTGAACAACATAAAAGAGAGAAAAAAGTCAAGAAAATCATAAAGTCATAAGACTTTCTTGATGCTCCTGCTGCTTTTCTCTCTGAGCTCCCCTAGACTCCTTGGCTGGCAATTTACTCCTTTAGAATACGGTCAACCTCTTAATTCTTATTTCCACTCCTTGAGATTACAAGGAGAGGATTACAAGATTACAAGTTCCTTGAGCAGAGGTTTTGTATCTTATTCTTTTCATATCTTTCACTGGATGTAGAACTTTATCTTGGGTATATCAGGAAATAACTTGCCAATTACGAATTGGTATTTCACATAAATGCTTCTTAGCTGAAAGGATAAAAGAGTTTCTGCATATTTTTGTCCTTGATGTATTAAATCTCCTCTGGTTCCTGTCTGTCAAGTAACTTGCCAACACATAAAAGTTCCTGTGTGTTCATTCAGTTCCTTCTGAATCTCCCTCCCTAGACAGGGTGGCCAGGAAACATGACAGCACCCAAGCAGCCCAGCCAGATCTCTAACAAGTGTCACCTCACTCTGCACAGCCAGAGAACCAAAAGGGAAACAAGTACATCAAAGACATGGACTGTCAAGAAAACTTCAGGGCGCCGTGACAGAACCACAGGAGCCATGTCTGACTAACGTTGCGGGAGAGTAGTCCTTGGCGGTCAGCAAATGTTGCCTTCAAACATCAGGAAAATGAGAGCAGAAAACCTTTTATTTAGAGTAGAAAGACAAAAGATCGTCAAATTCAGTGAAATTAAATTGTTACCTTAGAATTTTAAAAAAATTATCATTGACTTATTTTTAAATGAATCAGTGAGCATGTGTTTTTCCATCCTTTCCTCACCAACATATAGAGACAAAGAATTGCTTGTGATTTATCAAGAGGAAATACAGGAAAAGCACAGAAGGAAGCCGTACATAGTCATGGCAGGCCTATTCACCCGAGCAGAGCTATTTGTTTTGCTGGCTGCTTTTTCCTCTTTGTTGTCACAAAAGATTTAAATGTCTAAAGAGCATTTCATAAACATTCTTTCTCTTTATGATACCTACACTTCCACAATGTAAACAAAACATCTTTTTTCCCCTGGGAAATACAAAATAACTGGGTAAATTTGCAGCCTGACAAATTATAATATATTGGAAAAAATAGTCAGTGTCTATTAGCTGTACCCCGCTATACACACACACACACACACACACACACACACACACACACACACACAGAGAGAGTTTTTTTAAAACCCTCTCCCTGTCTTTAAGGATTTCACTCTAGTTGGAGTGATTCTTCCTGAAATAACGGCACTTATAACTTGATAACTTCCATTTTCCCACTTCACTCTTGACACTACCAACACACCCAATATTTGAAATCACAAATTAAAACAGTTGTATTTTTTCCCTATATTTATAATGGATAGAGGGTCTTTGGAGTAGAATCATTTTCCTCAAAAAATGCATTTATTTTTCTAGTAGCATCCTTATAGTACTATTTAAAGGAGATCTTAATTATTAAACATGTACCCTGAGTTCAATATTATTGATATCAATGAAAAATCTGGTTAATGTTTGCCCAGTTATACATACAAACATTCTACATAAACAAATGCAGGTCCAATGGTATCTTTAGAAATGAAAGTTAATTTATTCTATTAGAAAAATTTGAAAACACATTAAGGTGTTACTGCAGGAAACCATGTCTGTGTTCTTCTAGGAAACACTGAGGTAAATTAATCATCACCAATTGTCTAGATTGGTTTAACAATTTACAGATACTCCTTTCAAATGCTAATCATGCAATTTGCTTTTACAAATCTACAACGTTCTCAAGCAGTTCACCTATGAACAGAAACAATTGCCTATTGCTCCATAGAGAGAAGAGGCAAACATTTTAATTCAGGTCATAAATGTAGTTTTGGTCAGTATAAATATTGTCAAAAAGTGACTACAATAAGCAAAGAAAGCCAAGTTAGAGAGGAGATTAAAGAAAATGAGATCATGTCAATTTATGAAGAACTCAATATTTAAAGATAGTGACTGAAATTTGGTGCTGCATTTAATCAAATTCAATATTTCATAAACCCAAAACTTTGAATCCAATGATGATACTTAAAAAGAAGAAAAAGAAGAGGAAGAAGAAGAAAAGGAAGAAGAAGAAGAAGGAAAGAAAAAACTACTAACCCTGCCTGAGAAACATACTAACCTACTAAACTACTAACCCCCCACTGAGAAACAGTTGTGAAGTTCACAGTCCAGAGGCATAGGGTCATCCAAAACCTGAGATATAATCAATCACAAGACAATAGAGTTCTTCCCATTACTAAATGTCTATCTACAGCAGTTCCTTTTACCTAGTATGTCAGCTGAGGAAATAATCTCTGACCTAAAGAATATGTCAATAAAAACCTCCAAAACTAAAAACAAAGAGAATAATAGACCTACATAAATATAGTTAACTGATCTTTGACAAAGGAGCAAAGGCAATACAATGGAGCAAAGATAATCAAAGATGATACCGGAACAACAGGACATCTTTGAGCAAAAAAAAGAATCAAGATACAGACCTTATACCTTTCACAAACATTAACTCAAAATGGATCATAGAACTAAATGTAAACTGCAAAACTATTAAACTCCAAGAAGATAACATAGGAGAAAACCTAGATGAACTTGGATATGGCAACCAAAGGCATTATCCATGAAAGAAGTAATTGATAAGCTGGACATCATTAAAATTAAAAATTTCTCCTCTATGAAAGATAATGTCAAGAGGATGAGAAAATAAAACATAGACTGGGAAACAGTATTTGCAAAATACACCACTGCTAAAGGACTATTATCTAAAATATACAAAGAACCCTTAAAATTCAACAATAAGAAAACAAATAGTCTGATTTTAAAAATGAGCCAAAGACCCTAACAGACACCTCACCAAAGAGGATATACAGATGGCAAATAAGCATATGGAAAAGATGCTCCACATCATGTCATCAAGCAAAAGCAAATTAAAACAGGGAAGAGGTACCACTACACACATAGTAATGGCCAAAATCTAGAATACTGGCAGTATCAAATACTGGCAAGGATGTGGAGCAACAGGAACGCTCATTCACTGCTGGTGGGAATGCAAAATGATACAGATATTTTGGAAGAGAGTCTGATGGTTTTTTAAAAAACTAAACATACTCTCACTATACAATTCAGCAAATGTGCTCCTTGGTATTTACCTAAGGAATTGAACATTTATATCCACACAACAACCTGAACATAGATGTTTATAACAGTTTTCTTTATAATTTCTAAAACATGAAAGCAACCAATATGCCCTTCAGTAGGTGAATAGAGAAATTAACTGATACATCCAGACAGTAGAATATTAAGCACTAAAAGAAAGTTATTGAGCCATGAAAAGATCCAGAGTAACCTTAAATGCATATTGCTGAGTGGGAAGAACCAACATGAAAAGACATACTATATAATTCCAATTATGGAAAAGACAAAACTATGGAGACAGTAGTAAAAAGGTCAGTGGTGTCCAGGGGTTGAAGCCAAGTCCAAGACTCTTGAGTAAAATATGAAATTGCAAAAAAGATGGGATGGAGACATCTAAATTCAGGAATAACACTGTAATTGGACACTTGATTTGGTATAAGAGTTCAGTGTAGCATTGGAAAAAATATAGTTCATATTTGGTATAACAGCTCAGTGTAGCCATATAAAAATATAAGAGAGTTGAATCAGAAATATCAATGCAAACATGATTTTTAAAAAGATTGTTTTCTGGCAAGACAAAAAGGAGACCGGTAGCTTCTGTGTCATCCTAGTCTTTCTCAAGTGCTCATATAAAGCATCACATCCAGTATTCAATCATCCATATTCAATCCATGGCTACTCTCCAGCAAAGGGGGCCAGGTCTTCTTGGAAAACAATTGACTCAACCTATGTAGGCAAGACAACTCAAAATGAACCTGAGATACTTTGTATACCTTGTTGTCAAGGCAATTACATGTTGGGAATAATAGAATTAGTTTTACAAGGGACAAAGAGATGAGTCTCAAAAGAGAACTCCCAGTGGCCAAGTAATATCAATAATCCCTTCAAAACAATCCCTTCTCTACTATGGGCTCCTTGTAACTGTGGGACAACACCATAAAGAGTCTTAGAAGCCCTGTTGTTTATTTAGAAAAATCTATGAAGCATGCTCTTAAGATACTTAGAGGTCATTGTGTCTTTATAAAAGTTTCTAATGTTGCTCTATCTTAAATCATTCTAATGTCTTAACAAAGGTTCTTAAAATTTCACCCTTGATTTGATCTTTGTGTTTTCTTTTCCGACTTTGAGAACACTTTGTTATCTGACAAAATCCTTTTGGATCTTTTGTATTTTTTTTTCTAAATTCCATTTTAAAACTGAATAGTTTGTTCTTTAATACATCTCTCTCCTTTCTCATTTTATTATCGGTAGCTAGAAGAAGGTAGGTGGCACCTGTAAGACTATGCCTGGGAATATTCTTAGCTATATGGTAAAGTTCATTTGGGGCATTTCTCTTTTTTTCATGCTAATAAAGGAAACAGTTTTGTTAATTTTCTTTCATTATATTACTCGGGTCACCTTTTCTCCCGCATTCAAAACTATCTTCCTCACTTTCCTTTAGTCCTCTGTAACATCATCCTTGTGTCCATTTACCTTCCATTAACACCCACCTCAAGGCCCTTTCAGACTTTCCCTCACACATCCAGTATCCAATCTCCTCAAGGCCCTTCCAATGTCTACTGAGGACTGGACCTAAATCTAGTGCCACAAGTTTTCGTGTTTTGTTTTGGTAGAGCCCTGCTTTCAATTCCAAAATTCTGTTCCAGTTAATATTGCTGCATAACAGGTGTTCTAAAAATTTAAAACAGCAAAAATCATTCTATTGTCTTCCATGGTTTCTGTGGATTAGGAATTAAGAAAGGGCTCAGCTGGATAGTTATGAGTTGGGTTCTCTCATATGATCACTATCTAGACTTTCTAGAGTTGGAACACTGGAAGCTGGAACATCTGGGGACTAACCAAGCAACTTTCTCTATCTACATATTGTTTCAGGACTTCTCCATACTATGAACTAGTTTGGGCTTCATTTACCGGGCCAATGAGTTCAACAACTTTTCCATATAGACTAGTTCTAAGTTTTAGTGTAAAGATTAGTAGAGAGGTATATAGCAAGTAATTTACTCAAATGATGGTTGAAACTATAAAAACTGAGATAATATTGACAGTTAATAAATAAAACTTAAAAATAAAATAGAACACATATAACATTATCATTATTATAATATTATACTTATTCACTTAGAGAGATACAGGTGGAATTATAGCTACCTAATACGCAGTTTTACATATTATAAAGCCAGTTCTGTCTATGCCAAACCCTGATAGCCTGATACGATTATGTTTAGGATGTGGATATTGCCCCTTACGGGTTTCAGGGTGGGGAAGTATTGAAAACTGCTGTTGTAGCCAGTGAGAAGCCACTGAAAACTTGAATGTTAACATTAAGCCATTTTCCAGATGTTAGCTTTATCTCATTGAGGATAAATATAATTTTATTCATTCTTTTTGCTACCATTGCTACAATTTCTTTTACCTACAGAGGCTATTCCAAACCTTTTATTCTTTCCTCAACCCCTTAATTCACTTACCTTTTTCATTACCAACAGATGGTTTCAACTCATTCTCTTTTTCCCTACCCAAGTTAACAGTATATCCATCAATCAGTCACCCAAGCTAGACACTTCAGTTTTCCTCAACTTCTTCAATCCCTAATAATCTGTTCTAAAGTCTTACACATTCTGTATCTAAAATACCTTTGTAATCCTCATAGCCTGAGTTTAGTCCTTCATCATCCTTTACTTGAATTATTTCAATAAACATTTAATTTGTCCTCTTAAGTCTCTGTTCTACAATCAATTATACTTGCTTCATTGCAAGCAATTCACATTGTTTTCTTCAATTTTTCTAGTCACGGAGTAGATACAGAAGATACAAAAACGTAGAGGTAAAGAAGACTTCCCTCTACATGGCACCAATAAAATATAAAAGCCTCTCACTTCATCTCAGATTTCTCAATCTATGAAATTCAGCATTCCATTATTGAAAACATATGAGTATATATTCTTTTCTGAAGTTAAAACACAGTGTGTTTGTTGTAGGGGAGGGGAATATGGGTTAAAACCATCACATTATATCTAGATAAAAAAATAGTCATCTTAAGTATGATAGAAACATAGAGGAAATAAATGTAAGATAGTTTATGAGTGTGGTGATGTATCTAAAATTTCCTCACTAGCAATCAACTTTACCAGTCTTTAAATACATATTTTAATAAATTTTATGTTCAAATATATAGTGACTCACTTTCTCATATCTAATACTCCATCATAATCTTTGCTAATATTTGTGTTTATATATCAAAAACTATCTTTGTTGGGTGACAGTTAATAAATAAAACTTAAAATATTGTCACAACATTCAGCCTTCAAAATCAAAACAATCAGATGCTTCCTAAGCTAATTTATGTTTTCCCTAGACACAGAAAGAACTTTATGCTCTTACTGCAATAGATTTTTCACCATTTCCTACATAGAATACTCCACAGAAATTGTTCATCTCTGTATATTTGCTTATGCTATTGTTTCTTCTTAGAATCTACTTTTATTACAGCTGTGACTGACATAATCCTACGTATATGTGAAAGCTAGCTATAATTGGAGCCTTTGCTGATGGGCCAGACATAATCAATTTTATGTTTCTGGGTGTGCCAGGATATTTTAGTCACTCCACTAGAATGACCTAGGACACAAGGAATATTAAACACAATGTTCAGAGACTATTCTTGGGATATTTTGAATCTAAAATGTAAAACTCTTAGGTCTAGGGAAACTGCTAGTACTGGGGAATAGTGCATACCTCATGGATGTGTTCTCTAAGACCAACTGGTAAGTCAGTGGCAGTGACTATTCAAACAAGGGAGTGTTGAGTTCCTATGTCAATGCTTTGATAGCAAAACAGAAATGTTTTCGGAGACTAAAAATGACAAAGGAGTGAATACATTGGCTCCTCTGGGATTTTAAAGCACATCAACTTTGAAGTGAAACTAAAAGGAGAAACATACGTAACAAAATATATATCACACACAAAATACAGAGGGTGCCAAAAAAATGTATACGCATTTTAAGAAAGGGAAAAACTGTATTAAAATTGTAATACTCAATATATACTGGTAACAAAAGATGAATACAAGTCATGTGTATACATTTTTTGGTACCCCCAGTATATACAACACATAATATATAATGTGTAATATGTAATACTTAATTGATAATATATAATTAAAATTATATTTACACACAATTATATGTAACTATATAATATATGACATAAAATATATGACATAAACATTCTTACAATTCTTGTCTTAATGAACCACATTTTATCGTTGACAGTGCTGAAGCTCAGAGAGGATCGGTAACATGCCCTACATCAAATGTCTACTAATTGGTACAGCCAGCACTGAAGTCAGACTTTGTAACACCAGTTTTTTAATGTTCCCTTTATCATACTACACACTCACCAGTGTGCAATTATTGCCCAAGAATTATCCAATAAAAATGAAGAGACGTGGATACATTTTCAAGAGTAGTCCAAGTAAGACAGAGAGTTACAGCAATCCAATAGAAAGTAAGAAACAGCTCAAGCCTTACATGACACCACGAGTAAAACACACGACTGATCCCTGATCAGGGAAACGTGCAAGGCTGAGATAATTGGTTTCCCCAGCTCTTCATCCAAAACCAAATACAATTTAGTAGTGGACACAAAATGGTAAAGAGAGAGATGCTTGTCAGAAGAAGGCACTGCAGTAAATAGCTTATACTGCATGGAGGTTACCTCTAGTACACAGAACACCAGAATTTTGAAGTAAAAGTGATTTATCTGCACACCTATGCTACTAACTTGATTAAAAAATAAGTTTGGAAGGCAGCTACTATCGAAGAGAAAAAGATATGCTTTTTTTCTGCTTCCTAAAGAAAACATTGGATGTCATTACAGCATAAAAATAATAAATAAAATTTAAAACAGCCCAGAAGCTGAAAATGTTCTGCAAGACATGACTGATTTTGATCCTATTCTAGTTAGCATGGTTCTGTGTCTGTGCACAATTCAACAGAGCAAACAAGATAACAAGAAGCTCGGAATGATTTTTTTAAAAATGAATATTCTGATCTTTTGGGTGTAACCTAACCTTTAAGGTATAATATTCATAATTAAATTGTCAACATATTATACAACTAATTTTTGAATTACAATAATAAAAATAAGAGAGTAAAGACACGATCAAGTAAACATACCTACAATTTAGGGAACATTAATTGTATAGAGTTAAATACAACAAAATACATAAATTACTGGAAAATCAAAAGAAAAGGAAGAATGTTTATGAATGTAAAATCTGCTAAAGTATTCCTAGACTTTTATAAAAAACATAAATGTCTTATAAGTTCGGGAACACTTATTGAGGTATTTAAAATAAAGAGCCAGATCCCCGCTTGATAATAGCTGGAAAAAAACTAAGAGAATTCTGATATTTATTTTCCCAAACTTTTCTATAAGGAAGATGACATTATTCTATTTATTTGCATAGCAGCTCTAAATATTTTCACCTACAAGAAATAGTGTTACCCTCTAAGACTAACGTTACATATACATCTGTCTGACAAACATGGACCTTAACTTCTGGAAGTCATACAATAGCTATGCTAAAGAAGACTGTGGCAGAGAGGCAAGGTAGGCAATTGAGACACATGGAGAATCTATACCTGCTCCAGACAGACAGTAAGCCTCCGCTGCCCCTTGACGGGAGCGCCATGATAAATCATAGCCATAGAATAAAATCTTCCTGCTCTCTAGTAGGCTAATAAGACCTAGTCACGCTCAGCTTTATAAAGTGGAGACAAAGATTGTGAAAGAGAATGAATGAGTCTAATTATATAAATTTATGCATTTTAATACTTTTCATGTCACTTAGGTTATAGCTAAATGGAATCATCTGTTCGCTCATACCACTTCTCACTACTCAGAATCCTCCATTTATTTCCATGGTCAGAAAATGACTTTTGAAAATGGCATAAAACTTTGAAGAAGTATTTTAACTCTATAGTTATTTTGTTAGGGTGCATAGTTATTTTGTTAGGGTGCATTTCCAGCTGCAAGAAACAGACACAATTTTCAGTCATTCCCATGGTAGAGGGAGTTAACTACATCAAGACTCCAGAGGAAGTTGGTTAATTAAACTTGTATATAATAAGCCACCTTCAGTAAAATCAGGACATTTTGTTGCCGTAGCAAAATGCCTCACAAATGTGCACCAGTCTTTTTCTTGAAGTCAGACCTTCCCTTAAATTACTCCTTTGATTTCTGTTACCACAACTCTAGAACATCATGTGGCAAGGTAGAAGAGTGTAGTCGTTGTTTAAGAGAGTGAGCTCTGGATTAAGAATGCCTTGTTTCAAAGCAAGGCTCAAGCATTCCACCTTAGAGCTGCAATATTGCCCAATACCTCTAACTCTCAGGTTCTTTGTTTTTTATCCCCTTTTGGTTTGTTTTAATCTCTGAAAGAGAGATAATAATATTTGCCTTTTAGGATCGGTCAAACAATGAATTTTTAAAGATTTTATGTGGAATACTTAGCATCTTACCTGACATAAGTGCTAAATAAAGGCTCATTTTTTTTATTACTCTTGTTCACAAAAATACTCCAGCTTTCAAAATATATTGGGCCTAAAATCCATCATCATTACCAAATATTAACTGAATGTCTACCATATGCTAAGCACTCTATCAGGCTCGGGGCCTTCACAGGCATTTCTACATGGAACAATTAAAAAATTGTCCTTAGAAATATTTGGAATCTAGTACACAGCCAGCTCAGTGTTTCCTCTGTGACCTTAGGAACAAAACAAAAACAAAACAAAACAAAACAAAAAAGGTTTCAAAAAAATGTCAGCAGGCCCATTTCTGTGCATGAATATTGACATTAATATTTTCACCTAGTTAAAAAAGAAAAAGAAAAATGTTGTACTTAAAATAAGATATCAGTTGAATCAAACAGACCACAAGTTTTCTTTTCCCTTCTTGTTGATTTTCCTGATAGCTATAATACAAAACATGCACAGTCCTCCCAGGATATGAGATACATCTTAAGCCATAGAATTTTAATGTTTGCTGCTTTGCTTGGTTTGATCATTGAGTTGTCTGAAAAAAATTATTTAACAGATGTTTAATATTTAACATGTCTTGACAAGTCTGCTAGTCCAAAGATTTTATGGGTTATTGAACTACAAGGCTTTCGTTGTTTTTCTTTTACTGTATATATATAAGTACATGTCAACATCTGACATCAAAAAATATAATTACTAATCGGCCATTTAGTACTCTATGAATCCAATCACAATATACTGTTTCATCATAATTTTACCTTGGTGGAAATAAGTTGAAATTATCTGGTCTCTCTCAGCCTTTATTACCCATTGATCACATTTTTTTTCTGACTAGAGAAAAATAGATCCAGCCATTTAACCCCCAGAGTAATTAGTTCACTTTTACTGTCTGATAATTATATGGAAAATTATCACACAGACAAGAAAAAGATCATTAGTATGAATGAAAATATAATGGAAACTCTAAATGAGAAATAAGGCAGTAACTCCTAAAGAGATTTTGAGGATGGCAAGACCTCAAGGATTGCTTGAAAGGGAAAAATATGGCATGTCAGGAGGTAAGCTCAATCTCTTCTTAGCTTGTTTGGTCCGAAAGTTTATCATAGATGCTCTCTGAATTAGTAAAATTCAAGATCACCCGTAGAAATGTTTTCTGGCATCTAAAGCTATAACAGATGCACACCTATCTGTATGCGCATTACTATGAGCTGATATATGCTTGCAGGAAATCAGGGTTATAAAGTGGTATACCCACAGGAGGCCTTCCAGTATTGTACTGCTCACTTTATTTCTTCTGTAAATAAATATGGTCTTTCTATACTTTCCATGAAGGGTCAACATCCTTCCCTTAAAATATAAAATAAGGACCTAGCAAACTTTCAGACTAAAAAATATGTAAATTGATTCATCAAAAAACACAAATATTATAACTTGGATATTTATTTTCCTCTTCAGATATCCCTTAAGCTTAGGTCTGCATTATATCATTCTTCAGCTGATCATTCATAAAAGAAAATCCTTTCCCAAAAAAGCAGTTTGACATTTATCAATCCTTACTAACTGTGTTACTTTGGACAAGGTCACCCTTAAATTTAGCGAGCAACCCCCCTACCCTGGGACCATACATAGGAGGCCCTACATTTTGAAGCACCCACAAGATATTTAAATACATATTATTAGTATCTTTTATTATTGTAGGTATCCTTGAGCTCATGTAGTTTGTATAATCAAAGCTATTTAGGCATGCCTGTGATATAAGAGGAAGTATTTCTACAAGATCCATAATATTCTGTATTCTTACATTGTTGAACTGTTCTTTGGATAACTTAAAATATTGCAGTATTTTTTGCAGTCCAGGAAGGGTGTTCCACACCCAGACCTACTTCAAAGTTCCCTACCTGATCACCCACCTCTCACCTGTTTTTCCCCTTCAGGGATCTTTCCAGTTTTCTATCTACATCCCCATCCCATCTCCCACATGTGGGGTTGGCCAGATGCCCCAGGCAGGTACAACACTTATGGCTATCATTTCCTTGTGGAGCCACATGGCTGGCTGTTATAGGAGAATGGCCTAGCTAGTGGATTGCGTCCAAGTAATTTGCGATGTCTCAAATTGTTTAGACAGGTCCCTGCAAAAAGTGTTTGCCCCTACACACACACACACACACACACACACACACACACACACACACACACACACACACTCTAGAGGGTAGCCCAAACTTTGAGCAAATTATTTAACCTTTCTAAACCTCCATTTCCTTGTTGGTTAAATGTGGAAAAATAGTATTTACATCACAATGTTGTTCTGAGAATTAAATTGTGTAAAATATGTAAAGCACCCATTACAGTGCCTATCTCAGTGTGGTGTGTCATTCTCATTCCTCTAAATGAATTGTAGCACATGTTCAGAGCTGCTGCAAGCCAGGTGACTAGCAAAGCTCACTTCATTTCATTTGCATGCATTTGCATGTCTCTACATGGAGCAGGCACTCTCAAATAGGTGGCAAACCTTTAATCACTCTTTGTCTTACACTGGTCACATTCACAGAAATATGTTTCTTGTCACACCCCTGTAGGCATTTGAATTTATGATTTTTATACCTCAACTCCTTTAGCTTTTATCCTTACTTACTATTGAGAAATAGAAGGACAAACTTTTGACTAGCGACAGACAGAGGCCCCTTTGCTTAAACAAACACTTGCTACCCCCAACCCATAACTGTCATGGTGTGTGGTCCTTTGCTGCCCCCTAAGGGCGTCTGCTCTCTTTACCCACTTGCCTTGACTATAGGCTATTTAAAACCATTAAGAATTCTTGTCCTGACTTTAGTGTGTAGTGCAGTGTATGGAGTGTATCCAGGTATAATTACAAAGTTTCACATTGTAAAGGACAATAAGTACCGTGTTTCCCCGAAAATAAGACCTAGCCGGACAATCCGCTCAAATGCGTCTTTTGGAGCAAAAATTAATGTAAAACCCTGTCTTATAGGATACTATATCATATAAGATCGGGTCTTATAGTAAAATAAGACCGGGTCTTACATTAATTTTTGCTCCAAAAGACGCATTCGAGCGGATTGTCCGGCTAGGTCTTATTTTCGGGGAAACACAATATATACTCCTCACCTGAAAGTTCTCCTCTCATGAGGTCCTTTCCATAGCACTAATCCCACTTTCTTGAAAATACATCATTGCTTGTCTATTTATAGTCCCCACTAAATAGCACAGTCAGAGCCACATAATCCAGCTTGGACATGAGGGAAGGCCTCGCACAGTAATGGTAGCACAATAAATAATACTACACACCTATGACAATGGCAATTAGAAAAACTGACAACACCAAGTCTTGGTAGGGTATAAACAATTAGATATCTCATATATTGCTAAAGGAAATGTGAAATGATACAGTCTCTTTGGAAAATAGTTTGGCAGTCTCTAATAAAATTAATATACACTTACCATATAAATCAACAATTCTACTTCTAGGTATTCAACCAAGAGAAATGAAAACATGCCCACTCACAGACCTATAAACATTCAAACAGCTTTATTCAGAATAGTCAAACACACTCAAATGTCCTATAATAGGTAAATTGTTGCATATTTATACCATGAAATAATAGTCACAAATAAAAAGAAATGAACTATTGAAACATACAATAACTTGATGTAAAAAGAACTTCACTAAGCAAAAGCAGCAACAAACAAAAGTGTACATACTGTATGATTCCATTTAATGTGAAGTTCTAAAAATGACATATCTAATATGTAGGAAACAGGTTAGTGAGGGACATGTTCTATATCTTGATTGTGATAGTATTTATAAGGGAATTTTAATTTGCCAAAGCTCATTAATACTTAAAGAGGTGCATTTTATTATTTAAGTCAATAATGTTGACTTAATACAAACAAATAAATAGATATCTAAATACTCGGTAATTTAAAAGGCCAGAACCAACAATTTATAAGCTCCACATGATGAAGTTTCTTTGGCTTACTTACCTCTCCAGAGCCTATTTTAATTGAGTTCTAATAGCAAAACATAATGGCATGTCTCAATAGTATTATGGACAACAAAAATCAATTTTCAATTTTATAAAACTAATGTGTGATAACGAGCATTAGTGCCCCTCTATCTAAAAAAAAAAAAAAAACAGTTCTAATTTGTTCAGAATATTTTCAATCAGTGAACCTTTATGTAGATATCATCCTTTCTAATAAAGAGCCTCATTGAAACATCGCAAAAGTCAAAACAGTAACAAATTAATGTGGCAGAATGAAAAAGAGGCTGTACTAATGATAATTGTTAACACAACCACTAAACAGATGTTCAGCTCTTTCCAGAATCAGCCTTACCCTTGACTACATCTTCTTGAGCCTTTCTCTTCTGGCTCTGGACCATCTGTCATTTGGCAGATACGCCATATTCTGAGACATCTATATTCAACCACCATTCTCAAACCCTGCAAATATGCACTAATTCTAGGCAAGACAATGATGGCCTATTTTAATATTTTGTTTTCCTTATTTTCATTTAAGATCCTATCACACAAAGGAAAAATTTAGAAAATTTCAGTGGTAAAATGTAACATAATTGCCTCTAGGAAGTTTCCCTTACCTTCTGTAAGCTTTTAGTAGCGATTCAATAAAAATTCAAATTTTGCAAAGGAGAATACTATACATTTTCCTCTAGTCAATAATGAAGATTTGCTGGGGATTCAGCTAATTCAGAAGCCTCACAGATTTGGAGCATCTGTAGGATTTTTTTCCTTAGCTACATTTCAAGCTCAGTCCTGAATATAATATTTTAATTAATTATGGTCATAGTTATCATTCCACTGCTTTCCAAATTTTATATAACACTTATGAGAAACGGAAATAAAATTATCTTTTTTGATTTTTGAAATAGTGCTGAGTACCCCGTTGATTTCCAAATCTACTTTCTAAGTTGAGTAAGGGAAGAAAACGAAATAGAACCAGCTTGATGAGCTAAACTGAGCTAAATAGAAAAAGTTCAGAACTGAAATGAAGCTCTTGTCAAATTATAATTTCCAATACATCAAATCAACAAGTTCGTGGACAGCCTAGAAAATCATACACTCTAAACTTTTCTCTTAAACTCCCATTGAATGTATTACTTAAGGTGAGGTGAGAAATGGAGAAATGTGGAGTTATTGTAATATTCCTAGGAGTTTATTTTGTTCAAAATAAGCATATCAAGTTATTACTCTCTTGACAAGCTATCCAGTTTGCTCTTAGAGCAGTCAAAATACTTGATTTAAAAAAAAATAAAATCAAAAGAACTCTTACACGTGATATAGCTATCTTCATTTTAATTTAGAAATTGAAATAGACCCTACCGCATGCAACCCACTGTTTTTGCTCCAATTTGATGATGTTTTTACATTCCAGGAGAGAAAGGCCACTTTACTTTCTGCATAATGCAAACATCTGCAATGACCACAGGGCAGTATGCAGGAGGTTCTCAAAAGAGGAAAATTACCTTCTTTCTTCTGTTTCTATCACTTCCCTATTTCAATTTAGGGGGTTGATTGGTAAATTATCCTTATGCATAAGAATCAGGGGATATAATTATCCTAAGGGATAAGCGTTGTGCTATAAAAATGATCACATAAGAGGCCAGGTAGCTGGTGCTCCCATCACTAGAGACCAGTCACAGCTTTGATTTATTTGCAGCTCCTGGCACATTAACCACTCACACAGTTAGTAAACTGAACAGCTAGCCAAAGTTCAACACAGTTCACATGTTTGAATGCTTTGCTTACCAAGAAAGCACCTACTAGAGTTGAAAGAACCTTTACACCAAAAAACAAACACAGCAGAACCAAGGGCAATGTATATTTCAACTACACTTCCTCTGAAGAAAAACACTATTTCCATTAAGCATCCAAAGAGATTCACATTACTGCACGTGTTGGTAAAAGTATAGTCGCAAAAAATGGAGGCCTCACCATCAGAAAAATATAAAGGGTAACATAGCCCATCCCTGTGACCTCCTGCTACTCCTTCTTTCACTCTTTCCTCTTCTAAAGACCAAGTCAGGAAAACTCAAAATAAGGATGATATTTGTCTTTACTGATGGAAATAGAGTTTTATGATTACGCCGTTTTATAACATACCCTCAAAATCTGTTTTGGGATCATTTCATTAAATAAAATAGATATCCATTTCAGTCTTCAACATTGCTACCATTAAACACACACCACACACACACACAAAACCTAAAAAAATATATACAAAATTTTCTGGGAACCTCAGATATCCAGAGCACACATCCATTTCAGCTCACATTCATGTGCAAACATGTATTTGGACTCTCTCTCAAGGTGTAGTTACTTTTGAAAAGTTATGATGAGCTTTATTTACCCTTGAGCTTTTGACCCTGCTTCATCACAAACCTCACAAATGAGACACAGAAGACTCTTACCTTTCTTACTGCCCACAATAAGCACTAAATATTTAGAATGAAACTGGAGAAGCCCTGGCCCTAATGTTAACAAACACACAAACCAATTAAAAATAAAAAAATACCAACCTCCTCCCCCCCAAGAAAAAGCCCCTGACTCGAATTCTACAGTTAGCATTGACTTATGGTGCCATTTTCAACACATAAAAAAGTGTAATTAAAAAATATGGTGAATGTTTAAATTAAAAAAAATTGTTACAGTAAAGGACACATTGCCATTAATCCCCCTGAAAATATTCCCCCTCACTTCAAACACACTTATTCAATCATTCTTACCACTTTCTGAAGCAGATCTGGAAGTCCTCTTTTGTGAGTGTCTTCAGTTGCACTGTCGTGGCCGCCTCGATGTCCTGGATCAACTCAAAACATTTACCTTTCACAGTCATTTCGACTTTGGGGAAGAGCCAGAAGTCACATGATGCCAAATCTGGTGAATAAGGTGGATGAGGACACACCGTAATATTTTTATTTGACAGAAATTGCCGTACCAGAAGTGCTGTGTGACAGTGTTGTCATGATGGAGATTGAAGTAAAGACACTCACAAAAGAGGACTTCAAGAACTGCTTCAGTAAGTGGCAAGAACAATTGGATAAGTGTATTTGAAGTAGGGGGAGTATTTTGAGGGATGTGAAAGACAATGCGTCTTTTATTGTAATAATGTGTTTTCATTTAAATATTTACCATTTTTTTATCACACCTCATAGGATCAATGTCCTAAGAGAAATGCCACAATAAAATTAGTGCTATTAATTCTCTTTAGTAAAGATATTTGCTTATTTCCTGTGAGAATAATTTTTAGGGAACAAAATGTGATAAAAAGCCCAAAATTAGAATCAAATGATAAGTTTCCCAGACAAAGCTACACGGTACATTTTTCTATAGTTTGTGTGTGTGTGTGTGTGTGTGTTTCGTGCCTGTTTTTCTAACCTATGACTAAAAGAAAAATAACTATATATATTTCTGAAGGAATAATTACAACTGGTAACACCTTTTTCTTAGCTGAGTAGAAACAGGGGACAAAGTTCTATAGCCATTGCTGGTATTATAATTGCTGGATTTTGCTTTCTGTTTTAAGATTTATATTATCATAAAATGTTATTAAATACTAAGGAAAGAGATTAAAAAGTAACAAAAGAGACTAAAAAGTATCAGTCCATGGAAATTCAAGATGGCAAGTTAGATAAACACTGTGCTTGCTTCCTTCTGTGAACACATTAAAATTACAATTAAATCATAGAACACTCAATCTGGAGAACTATCTGAAGTCCAGCTGCAAAGAAGTTTTATGACTAAGAATATCAAGAAGAAGCCACGGCAAGACTGGTCAGAGGGGTGCAGACACAAAATGGTCTGGCCCCAAACCTCCATGTGATGGTTGAGAATCAGAAGGGAAATCTAGGCTCTGCAGGTTACCCAAAGAGGAGTAAGGGACCCCATCCCAAAACCAGACTCCGGAACCAGGAATAAGAGCCTCCACAACACCTGGCTGTGAATAACAGTGAGAATTCTGACCATCCAGGTGGGATGGAAGGCTGCAGGAAACCATGACATTCTCTTAAACGGTCTGCTCTTCCTGGGCTCTGGTGGAGGGACAGTAACCCCAGAGGGCATGGGAGGCATACAGGGGGAACGCTGAATTTTGTGGCTGTGGGGCAAGGGCTGGAGGGCAGTTGTCATTTTTCCCTGTGTGGGGTCCTTCTCCCATACAGCAGTCAGGTGGGCACCATCTGTCCTTTGTTGAGCCCTCTCCCCATGCTCATGGCCAAATCTGAATCTGAATTGGTTTGGTGAGCTACATTGGGACACCACCCCACCCAACTACCCCAATGCCAGAGGCACTTTCTTGATGAGCAGCCAGCCCCACCTGCATTGCACTCTTTCTTGGAAAACTATCAGAGTCCACATGCCCCAGGTGGGCAGCGACTGGTCTCGGTATGCTCTGAGACTTTTGCTGAGTAGCTTCAGGCTCAGTGCTGGCACCAAACCAGAATCTACGTTAACCTGGTGACCACAACTCTTCTCACTCTAGTGTCTCACTGAGACTCTGCCCCACCCAACTTGCATACCACACGAGGCTTTATCAGTGGCTAAACATTAAGGGTGCCAGGAGGTATCAGCAAGCCTCAGGGTGTCCTGGATTTTTGTGGAGATACCCCAGGCCTGGTACTTGTGGCAGATGTCCCTGCTTCACTGGTTCACTGGTTCACCGTGTGGCCTCTCCCACATGCCTAAGTTTTAGCACAGGCAGCAAACAACCACAGATCACTTTGTAGCTCCCACCAGGTAGTCCCTGGCCAGACATAGGTGTGGGTAACCTGGGCATGAACAAGAGCCCCTCCCAAGAGACCACATAATCAGCATACTTGCAGGTTAGCTTCATACCACAGCAGAGCACCACCCAATTAGCCTCACAAGCAGCACACACAAAGGGCAGTCTCAACAGGCACCAGAGCCCAACGGGGTGAATCCCACTCAGTGGGATAAGCATTCCGCAAAGTAGCCTGTAAGCTGTGGACATAGGCAAAACCCACAGCCAATCAGTCTGAGGGTTAATCCCACCCACTAATGCGCCAATAGCAATCAAGACTCAAGTATAACAGAAGGGCACACACAACCCACACAAGGGACACTTCAGGAACACCCGGAGGAGATGACCAGGGAGACTTTGCCAGGGCTTCACAGGGAACCTACTATATAAGACTACACAGCCAAGACTGGAAGACATAGCAGAGCTACCTAATACATAGAAACAAATACACAGAGGCAGCCAAAATATGGAAACAAAGAAACACATCCCAAATAAAACTGGAGAAGACTACAGAAAAAGAACTAAATAAAAAAGAGGCAAGCAACCCATCAGAGATAGAATTCAAAACAATGTTTACAAGGATGCTCAAGGAACTTAGTGAGAACTTCAACAGAGAGATAGTAAGCATAAAAAAGGACATAAAAAAAAACATAAAAAAGAACCACTCAGAAGTGAAGAATACAATAACTGAAATGAAGAATGCACTGGAAGGAATCACCAGAAGACTAGATGAAGCAGAGGATCAAATCAGCGATTTGGAAAACAAGGAAGTAGAAAACACCCAATTGGAACAGCAAAATAAAATAAAAATAAAAAAATAAAAACAATCTTAAAAAATGAGGATAGTTTAAGGGGTTTCTGAGACAAAATCAAGTGTAGAAACATTCACATCATAGGGGTACCAGAAGGAGAAGAGAGAAAGCAAAGGATTGAGAACCCATTTGAAGACATAATGACTGAAAACTTCCCTAACCTGGTGAAGGAAATAGACATATACATTCAAGAAGCACAGAGAGTCCCAAACAAGTTGAACCCAAACAGGTCCACACCAAGACACATTATAATTAAAATGGCATAGTTTAAAGACACAGAGAGAATCTTAAAAGCTGCAAGAGAAAGACAGCTAGTAACTTATAAGGGAGCTCCCATAAGATTGTCAGCTGATTTCTCAACAGAAAATTTTCAGGCCAGAAGTGACTGGCATGAAATTTTCAATGTGATGAAAAGCAAGGCTATCATTTAAAATTGAAGGAGAGGTAAAGATTCCCAGACGAGGAAAAGCTACAGGATTTCACCAACACCAAAGCAGAATTACAAGGAGTCTTAGAGGGATTTTTTTAAGATGGAAAAAAGAAAAAGATTAAAATTATTAATAATAAAATGGCAATAGCAATATATCTATCAATAATTACATTTAATGTAAGTGGATTAAGTGTTCGAATCCAAAGACATGGAGAACTGAATGAATAAGAAAACAATATATGCTGTCTATAAGACACTCAATTCAGATTGAAAGGTGCACATACATGTAAAGTAAAGGCATGGAAAAAGATATTTCATGAAGATGGAAACAAAATGAACAAACAAAAAGCTGGGTAATAGTACTTATACAAGACAAAATAGACTTTAAAACAAAAGCTATAACAAGAGTTAAAGAAGGACCCAGTAATCCCACTTCTGTGTATTTATTCGAAGAAACCGAAAATTCTACTTTAATAGGACATGTGTATCCATATGTTCATTGCAGCATTGTTTACAGTGGCCAAGATATGGAGGCAGTCTGGTGTCTGCCAATGGAAGACTGGATAAAGAATGGATATATATATATATGGACAATGGAATATTGCTCAGCCATGGAAGGGAATGGGTTCTTGCCATCTGCAGCGACATGGATGGATATGGAGATATTGTGCTGAGTGGAGTGTCAGACAGAGAAGACAGGTGCAATGTGATTTTACTTTTGTGTGGAATCTAAAGAACAAAATAAACAATCAAAACAAAAAGAAATGTATAGATCCGAAGAACATTTTGATGGTTCCCAGTTGGGAGGGGGTTGGGGTGTGAGTGAAAAAATGGGAAGGGATTAAGAAATACAAATTGATTGTTACAAAGCAGTTATGGGGATGCAGGGTATAGCATAAGGAATATAGTCAATAATAATGTAATAACTATTTATGGTGTCAGATGGGTACTAGATTTGTTAAGGTGATAGACAGGAGAAGGTTTAGGGGCAGAGTAAAAAAGATGCAGGGATTAAGAAACACAAATTGGCAGTTACAAAACAGTCATGAAGATGTAAAGTAAAGCATAGTGAATATACTCAATAATATGGTAATAAATATGTATAGTGCCAGGTGGGACTAATTGGGGGAATCACTTCTTAAATTATATAAATGTCTAACCACTATTCTGTACACATGAAATGAATAAAACAGTAACTGAAAAAATGTTTTTTTAAATGTTTTTTAAAAAAAGTGGGTAGGGAGGCCTGGCTTGTGAAAAGTAACAGGGCATCTTAAATGACCACAAGTTTTGTTGAGACAGCAATACGTTGTGCTAGCTGTAAATGCTAATGCCGACTTAGTCTTCATCAATGAACGATCTGAGGATGGGATTTTCTTGCTGTGCTGTATGCATCTAAATTACTACCAGCATACTGTATTCACTTTGGAAGACTGAGGTTTGAGCTTGGCATCGACAGTGTAGGAATAGGAGACTAGGACAGCTATGGATCAGAACATCCTGTCAGTCATTGAATAGTTGAAAGAATTGAGAATGTTTTGATTGTTAGGCATCCTAGAAGAACTGAAAGGAATGTACACATGAAGGAGGGAATATATTCATGGCTCCAGAAGGCAGAACTGCAGACCTTGAAAAACAATGAGATGGGGGTTCTCTTTGGCCTAATATAGTGTGTGTGTGTGTGTGTGTGTGTGTGTGTGTGTGTTAACAAAATTATCAAGATTGTCTAGTAATGGAATAGAACTCAGGAAGGGGTAAGTTTCTGCTCACTGAAGGTATTTAAACTGAGATTGAATGGGTCACTGCCAAGAGGTACTGTACTGTACAATGTATTTCTTCACTGGATTCATTCATTCACTCACTCACTTGCTTTTTATTGAATCCTTCTTATATGCCGGGCACCATGCCCAGTACTAACTCAAGAAATAGAGATAAATACAGTGGGAAGGAGGTTGGATTAAGTGACTTTAAAGATTAAAAACAAAAACAAAACAAACAAACAAAACTAATCCATGACATTTGTTAAAAATGTGTTTCAGTGAAGGAAAAGTACCACTCTCTTCATTTTCCTGCTGCCACACATGACTCAGTCCCTCAGGCCCCACCCTGCTCCTACCCAGAACAAGGACCTCCCGAATCCTGGTCCCACCACCCTTGAGGTATTCCTTAAAAGACCACTTCATTATTCAACCTGACTCCTTCCACTCTATCTACTTTAGGTTTGCAGGTCCTCTACTTACAAAGCTTTTTCGGAGCTTTCAGTCCACATTTGGAAAGAAGTAACGTCTTTGTGTTCTTCAGTCCATGCTCAGTCACAGCTTGCAACAGGACATGCCTATGTGCTTTGCTGTACCTGAATTTACATGGATTCAAAAGTACCCTGGCAGTCGCATCTTTTCACAAACAGGAAAATTATCCATCAGTTCCCTCTAACACACAGGGAGAGAGGAGACCAACCACCTAAAACCAACGCCACCAGCTAGCTGTCCCTCGGGTCCTTTCCAGCCCCCACACACCTGTTACAGTGCTAAGAGGGAAAGCACAGCTGCCTCAGTTTGACTCACACCTACAGGGTTTTTCTTCATTCCCACTCTAATTTCCATGAACTCCGACTGCTTGCATCTCTCCTCCCCTTTTATGTGTATTAGAGGAAGTGCAAGTCTGTGGGCAGAGTGCCTTTGTCTTCCTATTTAGATCAGACATGTAAATAAACACCATTTTGGTGAGAGCACAAGCAAAGTCTTAAATAGCAGCATTGCTTAAAAGACATCACCAAGTTCTGCTAAAGAATTATTACAATTAAGATTTCTCATGACAAGGCAGCTTTCACACAGCTAATAAAAACAACAAGTCACCATTTCACAAACCCACTTGCCTCCTTTTTGCATATATGAAGAATGCTTAAAGAGCCATCGAAGGCAAGCAATTGCGTATAACAGTCAAGTAAATTCATGTTCTCAAAACAGGGCACCGTGGAGAAAATCACAGTCCTTTGAAATAACAACCCTCTCTAAAGCAGATAAAATCCTTTAAAAAAAAAAGAAAGAAAGAAAATCTGCCTCAGAGAATTGAAGTTGTTTTCATGAATCTCTCTCCTCCCAATCTACTCTGTATTTGTTCACACAAATGGATGTAAATGCTAGGTATACATTTTGTTATTTGTGAAAAAAAGTCTCTTGATATCTGGATTGTCTACTTTATTGGTACAGAACAGATGATTAACCATTTTCTTAATCATCTTTCTTAAAGGGAAAACTAATGGTCCCCATTTATTTCTCATGTTAAAAAAAAAGAAAAACCTGAAACCCTGATCTACACTTATATGACATCAACACAATTTATACTTACATAACACAAATTGTTCATTTAGGTACTGCACAAACATTTTAAAAAGCTTTAGCCCTACTTTTCTGTTTTCATGCCCAAGGCCAAGTACAGTGCTGCCTGGAAGAATGAAATCCAGTTCTCTGTCCTATAACTGTGCTCATTTTGCAGCCAGCATGGCATGCAGGCAAAGACTAATGGCTGGTTTGTAGCGACTGCACTTGGTCACATTGTGAGTTAGCCGCAGGCAGCTCTTGGGACAGATCAGCTCAGAATACACTGCTTTGCACTCTTCCCAAGTGTGAATCATCCTTCTAAACGTCACAGTGGCTACCACGCAGACAGACAGACAGGATTCCACCAGCCAGACTCCCTAGACCAGTTTACAGCACCAGTGCACTTTTGAGTGAGGCTGGGCCATGTCTCTTGTTTACTTTCTCAGTGCTACAATCGTCACAGCACACATGCTGAATACTACTCCCCATCCATCTGGCACATCCATGCTCCTGAGGTCCAAGCATCTCCTCTACGGCAAGGCTTTGCTAATGCCAAACAAAACTGTTTATTTTCCCTTTTCCAATGCAGCAGCAGATTCTGGACTCACGTCTTTACTTCTGCTAAATCCCTGATTAAACTGGACTATGGTGATATTTTTTGCATGTCCATGCTTCTCCCCTGCCTCCAATTTTGCGCTTAAGTTTCTTCCTTGGGTTTAATATCAGTGCTCACCAAGTAGCCCTTCCCTGATTGCTCAAAGTTGTTTCCTCTTGTTAGATGCTCCCATTCTGCCCTGTTCTCTTCCTTACATAAAAGCACATTTGTTCTATGCTTTAGATTCCACATATAAGTGAGATCATATGGTATTTGTCTTTCTCTGTCTGACTTAATTTCACTTAGCATAATGTTCTCTAGGTCAATCCATATCGTTGCAAATGGTAAGATTTCATTCTTCTTTATGGCCAAGTAATACTCCATTGCATAAAAACTAATAAATAAATAAATAAAATCATGCTGGAGAGGGATAAAAAAATATCACATTTGTCAGCCACTTCTGTTTCCCAGAACTTTAAGTTCTGTGACTATAAGGACCTTGATAGCCTTGTTTATCATTGCATCCCCAATTCCTAAGACAGTGCCTAGACTCTGTTATTTCTCTACTGTTTGAAAACATCAGGTAAATAAATGAATCCATGGTAGCTTTTTGAGATCTAGACCTATACAGGTAACCCCCATATAACATGGCACTTCCATAACACGTTTTCGCTCTAACGTGGTTCGAGAGTTGGGGAAAACCCTTGTACAATATGGCATCCTAGAACACGGTTTCACTCTAACATGGTTTGAGAATTAGAGAAATCCCCAAACAATACAACAACATGGAGCATAGTAAGAGCTTTTAAGAGCAAAAAATATCTCATTCGAAATTAGGGAAATCCTCAAACACCACGGAACGTAATAAAGCTTTTAAAAGCAAAAGATACCTCATTTGAAATTTTTCTTTCAAGCTTGGATGTCATATCAGATATGACTGCAGAATTTTAAAATTTATTAGAATTTTAAATCCATTTTGTCCATTTTGTGCAGTATTAAGTTCAGAGGATGAAGATATCTTGTCAAAAAGAAAACGCCCTCGGTTAATGGTGCTTAGTAGTGATGACGAAGAAAACATTATTTAATACATATTAATATGTTATACTTTTGGTGAAAATTGCTTTAATAAAGATATTTCTCTTAATTATAGCAATATAATAGTATGTTCTTTTAATTTTGGAAACTAACCCCCTCTTTTGTACTAGTTCTTTGTTTCATATAACAAAAATTCGTGTAACACGCCATTTTTTAGGAACCTACTGGTAACAACCGTGTTATAAGGGGGTTGCCTGCATCTTATTCAAGTTTTTATGCTCAGTTTATCCAAGTCAGTGAGCAACAGTTTTTTGAATCCATGATCAACTCAGTAGATTGTGTGTTATTCATTTATACTTTACAAACACAGTCAAGTTATAACAAACTTGATTCTCAAGAAAGTGTATAACCTAATTTTCCAATATGTATAAAGATCACAGACATGGAGGAGGGGAGTAAAGCATTGGGAATTTAGATTTTCTTTTTAACTCTTTTTTTTTTTTTAAGTTTTATTGGGGAATATTGGGGAACAGTGTGTTTCTCCAGGGCCCATCAGCTCCAAGTCATTGTCTTTCAATCTAGTTGTGGAGGGCGCAGCGCAGCTCCAAGTCCAGTTGCTATCTTTAATCTTTAGTTGCAGGGGGCACAGCCCACCATCCCATGTGGGAATTGAACCAGCAACCTTGCTGTTGAGAGCTCGTGCGCTAACCAACTGATCCATCTGGCCACCCCTCCAGAAACTCAGCGGCAACTCGTTGTCTTCAATCTAGTTGTGGAGGGCACAGATCACTGGCCCATGTGAGAATTGATCTGATAACCCTGTTGTTCAGAGCTTGTATTCTAAGCAATTGAGCCATCTGGCCGCCCCCAGAATTTAGATTTTTAAATACAATTTATTTTTAACTAGTAGTATCTTGAAAATATTGTACCATTCCATTAAAAAAAAAATTGCTCTGATGTATGTCCAGCAGCTGAACAAAAGCTAATCCATATCCATACATGTGTATTATCAAGCATGGCAAAATTAAATCACAGGTAATTCAGAGTAATTCAAACCTTCACTTTAGTTTTGCTTCCAATTGCATATTTTTGCTTTACAAGTGCATATTTTTAGAAAATAATCAATTAGTCATAGTCAACATTTTTGTGCAGAGACCACATTAGAGAGTATGGAGAAATGCAAAAGAAACAAGAAGGAGACAGATGGCTCCATGTAATATACATAATAAGATGTTCTGCTTTGCTCTGCCTTATTTGGGCATTATGCATTCAATCTTTCATGCTTTATAGTATAGATTAGACCTCTGATTAGATCTGAAATTCCTTAGCAACAATACCTGGATTTTCAGTTAACTCCCTTTTATTACCATTTGTCCTTCTCTCTTACCATATCAATTTATACATTCATTCTTCAAATATTTACTGAGTTTCTGCTATGTGTCAGTTACTCTGCTAGACAAAGGATACACAGCAGAGAACAAGATAAAGTCCCTGCTGTCATGGAACGATACAGAACTTGTACATGGGTGGTGGAGTGGAGCAAAGATAAAACAAGTAAACAAACAAATATGAAAAGTTTAGCTGGAAAAAGTGTTATAAAAACATATACAGCTGATTAAGGGGCTAGAAACTGATAAGGATGAGAGTTATTTAAGATAAAATGGTCAAGGAACATTGAAGCAAAACTTAAATGTTTTGAGGGAAGCATTGAAAGATCTGAATAGAAGAATGTTTTAGGCAGACAAAAGAAAAAGGGCAAAGGCTCCGAGGTGGTAATGAGCCCAGGGAGTTCCAAGAACATCAGCACAGTAGTGTAGCTAGAGCTAAGTGAGTGCGGGTAGTGGGCTGTAAGATGGGGTCGGAAAGGGCCAGATCATATAAGGTCAACATACTCTCTGATAAGCCATTTAGATTTTACACTTATGTAATGAGAAGCTTATGGAAGGTTTTGAGCAAGGAAGTGACATAATCTGATTTGTCATAATATAATTCTGGCTGCTCTTTGGCAAATGGGCTAGCTTGTTGCAAAAATGGAAGCCAGGAGACCAGTTGCTGGACTAGTCAAGAGGTAGTAGTGAGTTGGATTAAGTGATAAGTGGTTAGATTTGAATGTATTTTGAAAGTTGAGCCAGAAGATAGGACTTGCTAAAAATTTGCATGTGAGTTGTGAGGAAATAAGAATTAAAGATGATCTCTAGGTTACTGGTCTGAAAGAGGGTGAATAATAATACAGTTATGAGATGTAGAAGACTAGGAGAAAAGCCTAGAATAGGGCTTCGAAGAGCAGATGCTCCATAAATGCTAATTTGGTAACTGAAAACAGAAAAGCACAAATTAATACCATTGCAAACTCTCTATATAAGTGATAATAAGTACATATCCTCGAATTCCAAATCTGTAGCATTTCAGAAAGTAGCAATAGTAATCAGAGCAAGAACTAGGAGAAAATAATGTCCCGAGAAAAATCATCGTTAGGAAGTATAATTGAAAATTATTTCAGACAATAGTACAACTTTAGCTTCAAATTTCACAAATTTTAAGAACTCTTATATTAATTTAAATTGGTTAGAAGTTATTTGTTGAATGATTAGTAATTGTTTAACTTATTTATCTCTCACTTATCTAGCAGAAGGCATTACTGTTTAACATTAGAAAGAATCTCTCACCTCTAGATACTCATGTTTTCAGAGAAATTACAACAGACAAACTAAATCATCTTTATTAATTGTCACTATGGTAATCAGCTGAGAATTTTCAACTTGACCTCTATGTAGAATTAAGAACAAATGAAGATTGGTTGCTATGATATCTTAATAATATAAATATCCATTCCATCAAGTCATGCTTTTGAAATTCATCTCAGAGTTTAATAGTGAAGTACCAGTTCCTTAATTGGTAAGGTTTGATTAATATGTCCTTTCTTACATCCACACGGCCCATTTACTATAGGTTAAATTTGTTTCATTTTTCAAGTTACAGCAGTTTGGGGATTTCTGCTTCCCTGTCATCTCTGATATAAAGTATGGCACCTAGGCAACATATCCTAATCTATTTTTAGTGATATTCTAGCCGCTTAAATTCAAGACTTTACACATTTAATAAAGCATTCTTTGTTGGTGGTTTAATAAAGATCCAAAGACTAGACACTGGGGCACGAAGTATCATTTCGTTTGTCTAAATTTTTTGAGGAAGAAGTTTTCTTTTGGTGTTTATCAACTAAGATTTGAAAATTTTGCCATTACACTGCCCAGTAAACCCTAAGGATAGCTTCCAATTGGTTTGAGTTACAATAATCTTGTGAAGATTTACTGCTGAGTTTCATGTTATTGTAAATGAAAGGAATTCTACTGACAGTCCAAATACCAAATGCATCTTCACATGGGGTCAGGCAGCATCAGTGTGCCACAGGCTTTTATCATAAATCAGATACTCTGGAGCAAATACAGAGAGTTGTCTTCCAAAGTTTCCATGTTATGTACTGTGCCTTTTTTTTTTTTTCTTTGAGCATAGAGAGGGCAGTTGTAAATCACACACTGCTCTACAAACTAAGAGACCATTTTTTCCTCCCTGGAACAAAACTGAAGTTAATGGCTGATTCAAGAAAATACTACCATTGGAAGGGAGTGGGGAATCCTTAGAAGATAGGCAGAAGCATATTCAATCCCTGGCCATTTCGCATGCAACTGGCATAGGCAAGTGCATAGGCTGTTGAGAAGCATTTGTATGAGTAAGAATCCCTATCAACTTTTTTCATTCTTTCCCTATCAGTCCAGCATTTCTCTTCTTCTGGGATTGTCTCTCCCTTTGCACACAGTTTATTTAATGTTGACTTTTGAAAATGTCTCTAGCTCAGCTCTCTTCTGAAATGTCTCCTTAGCTCTAGTAAAAACTTGGCATGTTTGCCCAAAGCTGCCACGAAACATTGTGCCCTGTGTTCACCACATGGTGCTCTACAAGTGAGGAGGTCTTGTTCTTGACATCAAACTGTGCACCTGGAATAGGGTTGTGTGTGCCTGCAGCAAGTTGTATTTTTTCCTAATTCTCACAGTGGACTAGCAACAGCTCTGTTTTTGCTCCACACACGCTAAACATACTGACTTTCTGTTCACTCTACCACACAAGCAATTCCAACCAGTTTCTACTCTGGAAACTTTTCCAGGCTAATGTCTGGTACCTGCATCAAAAATACTAGGGTATACAACAAAGTTCTCCCACTGATTTCCTATTATATCCAACTCTGATCTCATGGGAAAACAGGGGCCTACCCTAATGTGAATGGTGAATATAATGAATTCAAGTCCTAAAGAGTATATTAACTAATAAAATCCAGTTGTATATTTAAAATTAATATCCTTTGTATTTATTCCAGGAATATATATGTTACAATGGGAATTTATTAATGAAACTCCTATTACAAACAGGTCAAATAAATAACTCAAATATTTTGTAATACATTGAAAAACAGAATTTGTAAAAAGTGAACATCCAGTCCTAAAAGAAAATCTCTTAAAAACACAAATAGAAAGATGTAGTAGGTTAAAAATCTATCATAACTCTTCCAGCCAGCATCATACTTAAACATTAGTGCCAGATAATAGTGTTAGTCTGCCAAAGACAATAATCATTCTCTTCACAAATAACGTTCACATGATTATTTTGAGTCAGTCAGTGAAATTCAGTAAGATGATGAAATGTAAGTGAAAAGTATTGAAATATAGGAAGTCATTGAAATATTTATCTACCTAGAAAAATATAAATAAACCAACTATGAAGCTATTAGAAACAGAAAATGAATTCATTAAATTAGACAATTAAACCAAAAAATTAATGTTTCCAAAATTAGAAAATATAAAGCAAAAATATTTCAAATAGAATAACATGAAATGTAAAAGAACAACCAAGGGAATTAATTTCATAAGAAATCAGATCAACTATTTCATGAAAATTATAAAATTTTACTCAGAAGCATAGGTGCAAAATGAATATGTGAAAAACATACAGAATATGAGAGAAAGGAATATCTTCATAAAGATATAAATCTGCCCCCAAATTAAGCTATAGATTTATTTCAGTTTAAGTCAGAATACTAACATTTTTCCAGTAAATTGATAGAAATTATCCTAAAGTTCTCTGGATAGGCAGGAAAATTATGAAAAAAGAAGAATGAGAACGGACTTGTCTTTCCAGATTTTAAAAAGTAGTCTAAATTTGTCATAATTAAGAAAGCATGGCACTTTCAAACTAAAAAAGAATAACACAAAGTATATAAAAATTGGTAGATAAAGATAAAGATGGCTTTAAAAATTGACACACTAAAGATGAATATTTTAATAAATGGAGTTGGGACAATGGGTGAGCAAAAAATCAGGTATATTCCTGCATCATCCTCACCCCAAATAAGTTGGTAATAAATTAAAGATTACATTTAAAATGAAACCATAAGAATTCTATAAGCATATAGAGGTGATATTTATATACTTGGTATAATACATTATATATTTATATTATATGTTGTATAATATATGTATATGTAATATTACATTACATTATAATATTTGCAAAATAAAATCATGACGTAAAAAGCAATAACCATAAAAGAAAAATACCCTTGACCTCACTTAAATTTAAACATGAATTAGACACCTATTAAAAATGACAGTGCTGATGTATAGTGAAAGCAAAGTTTATGTGCATCTAGAGTATGATCTCATTTTGAAAAAAAATTAATAAATATATGTTTGAATAAGAGACCTATGTTATACAATTACAAAGTTGGACATTTTAAAAATTAATGTGTTGTGTTTTTTTTTCCCAACTGATTTAATTTTCTAATTCTGGATCTCTAATCAGCCAGCCTTATATATCAGGCAATTTAATTTAGTTTTTGTATCATAATTCTGATACATTATGTAATGGTCAATTTAGATTGTGTAAATTAGTTAAGTTACAATTTGGTTCAATAATGCATTCTAGATATTGTTCTCACCTCATCTTCCAGCTATCATTTCTTCAGAGTATCAAACACCTGCCTTCTGCTGGAGCAGCTGGCCACTTGTCTGTAGTGGGGAGAGTTTGTGAAGAAGAGTGGCAGTCTACTTTCTACCCTACATTCCATGGCTGTGTCATTATAGGCTGTTGTCTTGCAACCATGTCATGAGGGACTCAGGCAGAGGTCATATTTGGCTGCAGGCAGCAACCTGGAAGGGTGATCATCTTAGCAATGAAGCCATTATTCTCCACTGTCCTCCTTTGGCCCTGCCATCTGGCACAGCACCTGCCTCTTCCAGGTAAGTCATGAAGTCTACATTTAGCCCATTTTTACAAGCAACTCCTTGACATGTCATTTTTGGACCAGGTGATACCCTGGAGACTTGGGGGTCTTGGAGACCCCCTCATGTCTAAATGAGCCACGAGTCCATCTTCCTTTCTTTACCAATGCAGGATGGTGTGGGAAGCATCTGCCCTGCTGCCATTTTTAAACTGCAACCGGAAGATAGTGCATCCATCTACTTTTCTCACTTATCTGCATAGCCCTTGGGTGCTTCTTCTGCTACTGTCCTGCTTTTCCACTTGGTATTAAGCACAATGGGTCAGGGGAACAAAACAACACCAGGCTGGTTTTCCCTCTCTTCTTCATCTAAAACTTCATTTCTCTCTCTCTCTACACTCAACATGGTTCAAAACCTTTTATTATGGGAAGGGGAGTGAAAAAGGGCTCCTCAACTCTTCTCCTCAACAGATGTGCTTGGTCTCAGAGGCCTCTTCCTGTTCCTCAAGAACTCATGATGTACATCGGGGATGGCCATGAGGAACAGAAGAGATTGGTAAATGTTTGATATTGCAAGTTATTATGACACATCATTATTTTAAATTTCATCCTTCTACATATATATCTGTGTGTGTGTGTGTATATAAAATATTGTTGCTATAGATATAGACATTAGATAAATGATAGATAAATAGATAGAAATTAGCCTGCAGATGATACTTATCTAAATAATAGTAGAGGTTGAGAAGTGTTTCACACTTGTCCGACATTTTTTCGTTCATAGATAAACACTAAAAACATTTTGAAAATGTGATTTTCTAAATTCACAGCTGTCCAGTTAATCTAATTCACCTGGGTAACAATTCATGTATGAAAAGTATTGAGAAAACCATTGAATTATGTAGGCTCACCTCATTGATAACTGTGGCATAAGCCTGGATTTGAAGAACTCTTTCTAGGAGAAAAACAGACTAAATCAGAATTTGTAAAATTATGTGTTTCATTAGGCAAGAGAGAAAGAATCTGTAAAATCCTGCTTACTCCTCTAGATACTAAAGCCACTGGACAGTGAAGCAGGGTTATGAGGTATTATCTTTCTAATTCCCACATGTGCTGCAATTAAAAACCTTTTCAGTGTCATTTTGATATGTGGTAGCATAAAATATGAATACTTTGTCAATGTAAGCTAACATTTGTTTTTTAGTACACACTTATCAATTCAGAACAGAACTAGTAACATCTTTCCTTTAAAATTGATTGTGTTTGATCAGAGCAGCCCACTAATTATAAATCTTATTTTCCCCAACGATGAAAAAGAAAATTATGATTGACTCACCATACTAACCACAAATCCAAAGCCACAAATATTAAAGGCAACTATAATTAAGTGAATTGTAACACTGAGATAAGCTAATCATAACTCAAAAACCATGAGACCCAGAGTGCTGATTTAGCACAGATAACTTTCCTGTGATGTTTCAAGAACCATATTTTCTAACTGAATAATTTGATTTGTTGCAGGAAATATACAAAGATCGTACTTTGGAATAACCAATGATGTTAGGAATTGGCTCAATCCTTTACCATTTCAGAACTTTAACCTTAGCTTCCCAAGGGACATTACTTATAAGAAAAAGGGGAAAGCAAGAAATAGTCCAGTACTCTGATTTTTAGAAACTTCAAATTCACATGCGTGGCAGAAAATTCTAGTTAAAGAGAGTTGAGATCAAGAATAGAGTATGGAAGCAAGGAAGTCACTCAGGACTAAGTGCTCCTGCACAGCCAGACCCCAAATTACTCAAGCAGCATTAAGGCCACACTCCTGCACCCCAACCCACTGCATCCTGACCCAACTGCCAGAGCATAAGCAGAAAACTTAATGTAATTTGGTTCCACAGTTATTTTTTCCTTGGTGAAGATTTACCCACTTTGATCTAATTTCTTAGAGTCCCCTAATTTCTTATAAGGGGGGCATATTATAGAGTATGTTTCAGTTAAATTCCACTACAGGGCAAATCTTGTGTGTGTGTTAATTGTAGTAACTCCTATGTCCATTTAGCATTTTATCAAAGCACCTTAAAATATATGATTAATTCCATGTGATCCTCACAATTCTTTAGGCCAAGTATCAGAGTTCAGTACAATAAATAGAAACACTTTAGTTGTGTTAAGAGAAATGTTTAATACAAGACATTAGATGCTTACAAAATAACTATTAATAGAAGATTGGAAGGAACAGGCTCGATGCTAAGCCTCCAGGAATGACCCCTAAATGAACATTAAACAACTGAAACACCAGTTGGAAAGTAAGACTCAGGAGGCCACCACTGGAACTAATATTAAGTAAAGAACATTTTGCTATGGCTATGATCCGAAAATGAGAAAGCATGTCTGCTCCTGTCACCTTAGCGACTAGCAAGAGCTGGATGCTGGGATTGCTGGACAAAAACCCTGTGTATTCGCAACCTGTTTTCTGAAAGAAAGAAAATATGGCTTCCATATTACTCCCACTTTTTATTTTATTTATTTTTTGGTTTTTTGGGTTTTGTTTTTGAAAGCAGTTTCTCCCACTTTTTAAATCTTAAATAAATACTTCTAAATTATGGGATCTAGTTTACTTTCAAACCTTACAAGCAAGGGAACCTGGGAATAGTGTATTGTTAGCTTCCCAGCTTCTGCAGGACAAGAAGGCTAAGAAGAAGGAGTTAGAAGTGGATGCTGAGGACAGACCAACCATAGCCACCACAGGCAGGAGCTCGTACTTCCATTTCACAAATGGGGGAACTGAGATTCAGAAAATTTAAGTGACTTGCACCCAGCTGCAGTGGTAAATGAATTGAATCACCGGGAATAGAACTTAAGAGTTTCGATATGCCACGTCCAGTACACTTTCCAGTTTGTCAGTCTGTACTAATGATAAGGATTATTAAAACCAGAAAAGGAACAAGTGCTCATTCCCCAGAAGGGGAATTAACATTTCCTGACATCTATTTGCTCATCTGTTAGGCTCTTGCTATGTTTCAAAGAGGTCAATTTAGGAAGAATATCTAGATCTACAGCACTCCTCAATGATGTTAAGCAGATGATAGCGTTTAGGGTATAGATGAAGCAAACTTGCACACAGAAAACTCTGGTCTGCCTTCAAAAATTCAAAAATCATTCAAAACCTAGAGACAGAAAAATATATCTAAAAAGGCAAAATTCATGTTCATAATTTTTATCCCAGGCTCCCCCAAAAAAAATTTAAAGAGTATTTTTAAAGATTTATAAAATGTCAAGGAGTAAAAGACAAATTTATTTATGGTATCTGAATTAAGTTCAGAATTGCTGTCTGAATCAAATGTAATATAAATGTAAGTTAACTAAATACTTGTGAAATTATTTCTTAAAGAGATATTAGCCTTAAAGATGTAACTATAAAGCTACCTTATATAATTTGGCTTTTTTTAAATCAGCTTTCTAACACACATCTCCTTTTTAGCAATTTTTTAAATGAATTATTATTCATATCTTCACATGATATGAATTTAATCAAATGTGAAATTTTTGCTTAATTTTTAGCATACTCTCATTTCAAATTCACTAATAGATACACAGAAGATGGTTTTGCTGTCACTTTACAGATCTCCAAGGCAGTATTAAGTGCTCATTTTTGTGACTACCTCTTTAAGAGGAAGCATTTTGGAAGAGGTCTCCTGAGAGCATTTATAATAAATCTTCCCTGCCTTTCTTTCAAGCGGGAAAGAAAAATCCATTTAAGACAATGCTTTAAGGCAAAATGTTACCTGACTTCAGATTCAAACTTTTCATTTATTAGGGAAGAAGTTAAAGTCCTCAGGGTGTGCTGAATCAGTCTATTCTGAGAAGTAGAAATGGAGAAGCTACTTTAGGTAAATGATATCTAACCCTGGCAGCAGACACAAGTCCGTGCTCTGCCAACATACTCTCTCCTGGAAGTACCACCACTCCACTCCTCAGGAAATATATATTTATTTCTCAATTGAAATAAAGAAGAGGGTGAAGAATTACGGCAGCTTTTATTTATTTATTTTTCATTATTTAGAGCATACTTTATTAGTTTCTGTAATCAAACACATGTAGGTAAGACCTTATATATTTCATACAGTGTGTTACCCCTGTACCAATGGAAAAATTGTTTAACATTTCTAGACCAATATGGCTGTTAATTTCTGTACAATGCCAACCCAACATGGTACAACTGGGATACTTTTTCCAAATTTGACAGCACAACAGCACAGCTAAAGTTTCTAAAAATTCAAATTATATATATATATGTATGTGTATATGTATATATATATATATATATATATACACATACACACACACACACACCAATAACAGTATGTTATGCATTAATAGCAGCAACAAATTTTCCAGGCTCTGCTGTCATCTGAACAAAATTATAGAGACATCCAGAATACTCCATTAAAGAACAAGAAAAGGTAAAAACCAAAACACCAGAAAACAGCTAAGTTCTGTTACTGTTGTGGTACCTGGCACCATTTTTTTAATTAGC
This sequence comes from Rhinolophus ferrumequinum, assembly GCF_004115265.2. Lineage (NCBI taxonomy): Eukaryota > Metazoa > Chordata > Mammalia > Chiroptera > Rhinolophidae > Rhinolophus > Rhinolophus ferrumequinum. The sequence goes on along the minus strand of NC_046286.1, from coordinate 69,853,456 downwards.
TTCTCAATCATAATCTAGAAAGAAAACATTCTAGAATATTATTAAATACAGCTCTGATAAAGCATGTTCACCATTACATATCATAAAGCAGGTACAAGCTTTTTATATTCACAGAGGTATGATACAGTACTATCCTACATGTATTATACTAGAGGATACAATTTAAAAAGGCATTATTTGAAACTTAATTCTATTTTTCCAACAGAGGGCCCAAAGGATGGTACAACACAGCTCTGATAAAGAAATGCACTTTCTGGGGTGGCCAGTTGGCTCAGTTGGTTAGAGTGCAGTGCTCATAACACTAAGGTCACTGGTTCAATTCCCACATGGGCCGGTGAGCTGTGCCCTCTACAACTAGACTGAAAACAACGACTTGACTTAGAGATGAGCTGTGCTCTCCACAATTAGATTGAAAACAACAACTTGACTTGGCGCTGATGGGTCCTGGAAAAACATAGTTTCCCAATATTACCCAATTTAAAAAAATAAGAAAGAAATGGACCTTCTTAGATAGGATTTCCTTTCATCAATGGCACATTGTTCTTCATGAATATCAGCTAAAAGCCATTTTAAAAAAACAAAAACCAAATAAAACGAAACAAAAAATACAACCCTATTGGAGTCATACAAAAATGACAGGGTGGAGGCAAGCATGATTCCATTTAACTAGCATTTTACCAAATCTGTTGTTTGAATGGTAAGAGCTCCATGGAAGAAAGGAGATGCCAAGAAGACTTCAAAGCTTCAGGCCACAACCAAAACACAGCATCATTTCAAACAGAAGCAGTAGGCAACACTGCCCACTTAAATATGCTCAAGGATGCTGGCATCACTATTTCAGCAGCAGCAGCTTTTATTTATTAAACCCCTACTGTATGCCAGCCATGTTAGATGTTTTATATATATTATCTCCCTTAATCTGGAAAACATTACAATAAGCATTAATAATCCCATATTACAGAAAAGAAAACCAAGGCTCAAAGGAGCTACAAATGTGCCTGACCACTGTCACACAGCTAGTAAGCAGAGAAAGCAGTTTGCTTCAAAGTTTGCATGTCCTCCCCCAAAGCACAATGATGAGAAATCCAGTAACTCAAATAAAGGCCACTTTCTATTTAAAGAAGTTACTCAAATAGAGATTGTCTGAGGCAAGCAACATAGATTGACACAATGACCAAAACCTACACCGTGTAAAACTGCAACACCACAGAAAAAGCTTCACAATTTTACCTCGATGTCTATAGCAATCAATGTAAAGGTTATTCAAGTTCAGCAAACTTGCCTCTAGCAAAACACAGCTAAATTTGTTCTACTTATGGGAATGGAAGGAGAGTAAAGATTACTGTTTCCTCATTTGCAGATCTATCCCAAGTTTGAATTTTCACCTTCACAGAGTTAATGGATTCAATATAGAAAGGGATGCACAGCTATGAATAAACAAGTTATTCTTGACATGACAATCAACACCCCTTCCACTCCTCTATGCATCTGATTATTTTCTCAAGAAAAGATTATGTTACTGATACCAGAGTGCTCATTTCTAGTCATTTTTCTCATGTCCAGATATATTTTCCCTATAGTCATGTAATATGTGTCTTAAACACATTATATTTTTATGATTATTAAGGTAAAAATTCATTTTCCAGTTGTAGAGTCAAAAGTTTATTAATCTATTTCACTTTTTGTTTGTTTTGTTTTTGGTAGGGTGGATATATTTTATTAATAAGGCTTTTTCTTTTGTTTAATTGTGTATTTTTCCTTTCGACCACCATTTCGCCCAACAAATGTCTGCAACCTATTGTTATTCAGATATTCAAAGTCAGATGTGATATCTGAAGCATTATAAGTGAATTGTGTGGGAACACATACTCAGGACTGTGATTATTCTTCATTTGTTTCTCCAAAAACCATTCAGCTTTTCTGATGCCACATTGCATTATAAATTAATTTTGCTTCCAAGTAATGCCCACCTTAAGTTTCTTTGACTTTACTATGCTAACAGGTTATCTTGACGCAGACTCAGATGCACTAGGCAACAATCTCTCTGGAAGCTTTCAGATGCTACAACCCTGTACAATCACCTTAACTGTTTGAACAGTTTCTGCCATATTTCCTGATTTGCCTGGGGAACATGGAATCCCATAGGAAAGAATTTCTGACATAGTGAGGTGGGATGTGGCATGGAAATAAATCGCTAGGGTGATGTAATGAGTCTGAACAAATATATTCTCTACCAGAAGCAATACTAAAAGTGAGCAGTATTTCTGAACACAGTAGGAGACTGTCCTTTAATTCACCCCACTATTGCACAGACAGCTCCTACCAACACCATCAATAATACCCCCACACACAAATGACCACCATGCTATTATTCTCCATTTGCCATTCTCCATTCTCTCCCAAACTGGATCCATTCTCTGTTGTGTTCTGCTTATACCAGAAAGAGTGGCGCCTGCAAACTACATTGCCTGTGCAAATGGGATACTAGCAGGAAAACAGAAAGAGGGAAAAGAGATAGGTCAGGGTTATTCTTGACTTGGTCATGCCAGCTTCAATCTAGGATTCTAACAGTGGCTGCAATTGCCTCTGACCACAACTTTGGCCAGGCAACCCCTCAGTTTTGGCTCTCACGGGGATTTGGTGAGCTGTTTCTCCCCTCCAGGCTTAAGGATGGTAACACCTTCCAATGTTGCTAGCCTGAGGTACGTCAACTTCTCTTGTTTATTATCTTACCCAATGACACACATCTGTAATGAGTACTTTCATTCAATTCTGCTCAGAATTCCACCAGTGTGCCTTCTGTCTCTTGCTGGACCCCTGGTTGATATAGTAATTGATTCCAAGAATAGCCTCAAGAAACATACCCTCAAGTTGAAATTCTAGTGTTGATTCCACATATATTATTTCACAACATACAAATGACTTCCTATTCAGGTGGGAGAAGATGGGAGGATAACCAGTGGAGGCAAGTTTTGGGGAGATTAAGTATCTGTGCCATTTGATTATTATGGTAATAAAATTTATAAGCTGCTTCTCATTCTACTGGAGAGCTTACAAAAATGAAAATACAAGCTTGGTGCCTTGAACTTTCAACTCAAGGCACGATGGAGATCTGGAAAGGTTCTAATCAGCTTTAAATGTATCTCTCATGTTGTGTGTATGTAGGGAAAACATAATTGATGATCAGAAAACCATGACCTGATGGTATAGGTTGCAGAGATGCAATACTCATTATATATATATACACTCAGTGGGCTTTGAGAGTCTAAGTTAGAGTTAAGAGTAGCAATCAATCTCAAGTCTCAGAGTCCCATGCTTTTATAACCAGGGTTCTAACTGTAATCAGAAAGACATATAATAATAAGGCAGTGGTTGTAAAAAGTAGAACTTGAGATGAGGTCCTTAACTTGAACTCTCAAAGCTCCCTGAATCTTCTTTGCTGGTTGAACAGTCCCTCTAGTCTACCTGAAAAAACTACTTTCAATAACTTCATCTGGAGCATTGCCTAGCAATGTCATTCCCAATATCCTTAAGGTTAACCCCCACCATCATTCATTGCTTCCATGGCCAGGAGGAGAATTGCAAAATATTATCAAAGACAAGATAGATTTTATACCAAAGCGGTGACAGGACCTCGCCAATTTTTATAGTCAGGAAATGGAAGAGGGTGGAAACATGTTTAGAAATAGATTATGAAGGAGTTAAATCAAAGAGATAAAAATATGTGGTTGATGCAAGAAGAATTTATTGACATGGGAAAGCTAATCTAAGATTCTACCATAGATATTTGTCAGATGAAACACCTGGGATAGGGTCTAATAGTTTTCTTGAACCTGGACTCGATGACCTACAAAAATTAGACTGAAATCCTGGGACTTCTCTGTGACAAAGAGGAAAGAAATCAAAGTTATAGAGAATGCTGGAATGGACTTATTATGTGTAACCTACCCTTATTGTACAGCCAGTGGACCTATTACATATATCTTCCTTCTCCAAAGTAATAAGAGCACCAGTATCCCAAAAAAGTTCTGTCATGGTTGCCCTCTGTAGGTCAGAGATGTTACTGAAGAATTGGGCTCCCTAATTCAATGAGGAGGATGGGGACTTGGAGTGGTAGAGACCAGGTGGCAGTGCTCAGTTTCAGGAATGAGATTGGCACAATGACCGCAATAAGCCACAGAGACAGAATGGCAATACAAATGTTTTGATCCACATGGATGTTTGTGTTAAACTTGTGTGTGTGTGTCTGTGTGTGTGTGTGTTTGTGTGCGAATCTTAGAAATGAAATAAATCATCAGCCTTCTAAAATATTACTTAGTCTGTGTTATCACATCAATTCTTCCTCTGGTAGGCCGTACCTGAATCAAAGTGCTACAATGGGAATTTATGGCTTCTTACCCAATTCACAAAACCAGAGCCTTTTGAGATGAAGGCTAGTTTCTTTGATGGAATCATCATGAAATGCGGACACAAAGATACTCTGTAAATCTTTCTCGAAACCTTCCCCAAGAAAATCCATGGCCATCTAACAGGGTGACAGTGAACTGGAAAAGAGAAATAACTTTACCACCTAGGAGCTGTTTGTTATGGTCTGCAGTTTGGCACTAACCAGTGTGAGCACAAAGTCAGGAAAGGAGTTGAGTCCTCGTCCATATCCACATTTCGGTCAATGGGCTTCTGGTGGTTATTTCCCATGTTCCTAATTGTATACTCAGAATAATCATACTTAACAACTGGAAACATCCTTACATTGGTTCTCTGACCCATGCAGTTAATGTTAGTAGGATGGGAAGAGTCAAGTAGAGCCACCGGAATTTCCCCTGTGAAGTAATAATCAGAAAGCAATATCCTGGACAAACTGCAGAAGTTTGTGCTACTCTCAGTGTGAAAGAAGTAGGAATGGTAACTCCTGTCCCAACCTCATTTAACTCTTCATTTTGGCTGGTATAAAAGCCAAATGGATGCTTTAGAATGACCCTGAATTGCTGGTGCCACCAGCTACAGCTGTAGATCCAGATGCTGTGCCTTTATTGGAGCAAATCAACACAGCTGCTGGCTCCAGGAATATAATTACTGGTCTAAGAAGTGGTTTATTTTGTTGTATGTGTGTTTTTTATTTGTTTGTTTTTACCTTTCTGAATTAGTAAAGACAATCAGGAGCAGTTCATCTTTATCTAAATTGTAGAGACAGAATTCTACCTTCGGTGTCTTACCTCAGGACTATATCAACTCTCCTGATCTCTGTCATAACATGATCCAGAAGAATCTTGACCTTATTGAAATCCCGGAAAAAGCACTCTGATCCATTAGATTGAAGACATTGTGCTAATTGGAGTTAATGAGCAGGAGGTCACAAGCACACAGTGTTTTCCCGAAAATAAGACCAGGTCTTATATTAATATTTCCTCCATTAGGGCTTATTTTCAGGGGATGTCCAATTTTTTTTCATGTACAAAAATCTACATTGATTCAACTACAGTCACGTCATCTTCTCCTGGAACATCGTCTTAATGTACTAAATGTGTCCATCTGGCTGAGATCTTAACTGGGGCTTATTTTCGGGGTAGGTCTTATTTTCAGGGAAACATGATAGAGGTCTAAGTAAAACCATGTGTGCTACTGAGTAGGAGATAAACCCCACAAATACCAAATTGCAAAAATTCTAGAAATCCTCTGGTGTACTAGACATCCCCTCTAAAGTGAGCAACAATGAAGTACACCTCAAACTTCCTAATGTGATGGAAGAGGTACCACGTTTTACATAAGTCTCTGTATTTTGGAGGAAGTATATATTACTGTATATACTGCTGTAATCTATTTCCCGAGTAATCCACAAGGATATCAGTCATAAGTGTTGCCCAAAGCAAGAAAGGGTTACCAATATGTCCAGGTTGCGGTGCCCACCTCTTGGATGTCATAAGTTACAATATTTAAATGGTACTTGAGCTCTTTGTTATAGATACAAACAATCTTTGGAGTCTCCCATACGCCTCAACAGGAGAAACATAGTATAGACCCTTATATTCTGGAGCAAATTCAAACTCTCTTCTTCAAGCAACTACTTTGCATTTGTAAAGCCATTTTTGGTTTGCTACTGGACCCTGGAGCAACCAAACAACACCTGATCACAGCAACCAGGGTACTATGTGACCTGAACAACTCATCATAAAATAGCTATTATTTGGTCAACCAAATCCTACAAGCAGATGTGTGCAGCAGCACTGAATAGTTAAATGGGAATGGACTATACCTAATGGGGCCCGAGGAGGTCCAGAAACCTCAAATACACCTGAGCAGAATCAGACTTCAAAATACCGACTCCTGTTGTTGAGTCAGCAGTCCCTCAAACCACACCATGGCCTCATGGGAAATTATCTATGACTATTAGCCAAGGAGGGGAAATTACCAGTCTGCTTGATAGATACTGACTACAACAAGCAGTGGACAGTTGCTGCACTCCAGCCCCCTTTGTGATAGTCTGAAAGTCAGCCCTAAAGGGAAATACTCCCAGAAGGCAGAATTTAAGGTAGTACATTTAGTTTTCTACTTTCTGTGGGAGGGATAGACGGTCTTCTGTATGGATCCATAATGACTCCTGGGAGAAGCTAATGGTAGCATATTCCATCAAAGACTTGAAAAACAAGATTAGAGGATTGGTGACAGGAGGTCTAAGAAAGAGGTATGTGGATAGAGTTCTTGGGATAGTCACGGAATATTTGGATATTCATGTCCTATATAAAACACACCAGAAGGTACCCACTGCAGAGGAGTCTCTTAATAATCAGAGACTGGGTGATTCCTTTTGCAGAAACAATTTGGCCTCCTTACTCAGCCTATGCAGTGCTTGTTCAAACTGGCCATGGTAACAAGGTTGGAGGTTTATACATGGAGCTCAGCAACATGAACTTTCTCTCCTCAAGGCTGATCTGGCTTTTACAATTCCTACACACCGAGCCTGTCAACCATACAGGCCAAGGATGAGCCCAGATATGGCACCATTCTCCAAGGGGACCAGCCAGCTCCCTGATGGAAGGTTGATTCCATCGAATTCTTTCTATTCTCTCTCATTATCTCTCTCTCTCTCTCTCTCTCTCTCTCTCTCTCTCTCTCTCTCTCTCTCTCTCCAGATGTAACTCCCTCTATTTTTGTATTTCTGTATATGTGTCTGACTTTGTGTCTGTCAGTCTGCTTGTTTTCATCTCTATCCCTCATGTCACGCAATCTTATCTCTGCTTCTGTCCTCCTGTGTCTATCATTTTCCTTCTGTGCTGTCTAAATGTATCTAACCATTTATGCATGAGTCAAAGATTGCTACTCCCAGTTCTGGCTTACCATCCTTTACAAATTTAAATGCCAACTATGGAAAGTCCATATGTCTCAACTCCAAATTTCTAGGAGAGAACCTGGTTGGCCAAACAGATCACTGATGTTAAGATGTGGCAGGTTTGGAAAGAGTGTCACATGAGTGACTGCCCACTCAGCTGTGGCTATTAAAATACTCTTTCTGAGAAGGACATGGTTGTTACAGGAAATGTGTCTATTTACATGTTTTATTAAGGGCCCAAAACATCAGTTTCTCCTAGCAACGACTCATCAGGGCACTTGAAATATCCAGTTAATTTTGACTTTAAAGATAGTATCTAAAAACCAATCCAGGAAATTATACCACAGGCCCAAAACAAAAGGCACTTAAAAGCATAAAAAGAGCCCTTGACCTCTCCATCCACAAGGATTATTTTACTCTTCTACCAACAGCCACTGACTTAAAACACTTAAAAGGAGGACTGGACATCAAGATGTTGGGTGGATATCCCAGCCACTAAAGAATGTGTTTTTTTTCTTGGCACTTTTTCTGGTAAATGAGCATGAGTAAGAATATATTCTTCTTAAAAATTAAACATAATATTATAAAATTCTTCCAAGATAACTGCCTCCCATAGTACTTTATTATACACATCAGTAGAAGCACTAAGATTGTTTTAATCATAAAAATTTTAAAAAGCGAAATTATATCCTCATGAAAAATTAATGGTTTTTTTAGACATTGGCAAGATGGGCGTGAAGTTTATGCACAGAATTTATGATATTAGAAAGAAGGGAAAAGATGGGATTAAAAGTAATATGTAGAAAAAGCATCAAGTTAAAACTAAGCTATAAAAGAGTGCTGAAAATTTGGGGATTACAGGTGAGGCTGTTCAAATGAGGTAAATCCTCCGGGAAAAGCTGGACTAGGTCTCTCAATAAATGAAAAGGACACTGGGAGAAAAGCTCAAATAAATATATGTTCAGAGTATGAATAAAAGAAGAAAGAAAAGTAGGAGTGTGGAGTACAAATGGAAGTCAGGACTTTCCATTTGGTGGCAAGCAAGGTACTAAGGGGTGAGGTTTGCACAAAGCGTTAACTGGAGTTTCTGAAGGGGTTTCAAGAGAGGGGAGATTAAGGCAGCAAATTTGATAAATCAGTTTGACAATAATATATGGCATAAATTGAATGATGGAGTGAACAGGGATTATAACTGTGCCTTGTTATAATCAGTGTGCTACCTTCAGCACTGAAACACACCAAATGAACCCAGGACCTACAGATTTGCACAGTGTCCTTTCCCTGTCACCTCACCTACCACAGCCGGCCTCACACATCATACTTGACCCTAAAATCAGAATTCACCTGTCCTGAACATTGACTGATTGCTAATTCTAGCAAGAAGCCAGATCTCAGCTAAGGGGGACACAAGAGACACTCATGGTACCTTGTGCCACCTGCTCTAAAAAAACTCTCCTATGCTGCCAATACCAGACAAATCTAAATGAGTCTCAATGTGCACAAGGATGAAAGCATGGAATTGAATCCTTGGGGTCATGGGAAAAGAGAGGATGGAACAGAAAAGAAACACTAATGAGAGAGAGAAGGGGAAAACTACTAGGCCCTGCTGGGAGGAGATGGTGAGAAAACATGACTTTGAGGGTGACATGAGGAAAGATACAAATCACAATGGAAAAAAGCAATGGGGAGAAAAAGAAGGATATAGGAGAAATACTTGAGAAAATAAAAAGAAAGGGAGTGTAGAGTCAGAAAAGAAAATTAATAACAGACAGAAAAAAAAAAAGGAGATACAAGGAAAGCAACAGAAAAGCAAGGCAAGTGAGCTACAGAGGAGAATAAGAAGAATCTGCACAGACTGTGCATCCTTTTGGCCATCTCTGACCAGGGTTACAGTTGCAAATCCATAGTTTCATCTGGCTAATCAGCAAAAACCAAAAGAGAATGAAAAGGAGAGAAATCTCTGCATAGACACCTAAGACATAGTTTTGAGGAGAATTAGAATTTTAGTTGCCCTTTGATAATCAATAAAAAGGCATCAAAATATCTGCTTTAAAAAAATGCAGTCATATAATTTGCTTACATTTGGAAACTAACCACCTTTTGAAATGCATGGCTTTAAGTGAATAGTCTGTCCTTCCACATGTGCCCAATAATTAGCCTACTAGCCCTAAGGGTTCATACCAGTGTAGCATAAATAATTCATTAGTTTTCTAAGAGCAACAAATCACAAGGACCTTAAAGGAATTAATATCTCACAGTGATATAAACCCAAGTGTCCTCCTCACCCTCCTCATCTTTAATATAAACACAATTACTGAGTACAGAGTGCTCTGTAGGACCTATGGGAAAATACTTTTAGCCTATGATCTTGTTCCCTCTGACAAAAGAAAATTCAAATAAAGGAGAATGATAAAAGTTTCTCAAGATTCATATGCATTGTTGATTATGTGATTTATTTCTTACCTGGAGTTAAATACTGTCTCAAATGGATTATATTCATGGGTTATGCTCTCAGCGCTGTTTCACATGTGATATTTGATGAGTCCTTCTTGGTACCTTTCAAGATTTATCTGTAAAAGATGGTATACAGATACCGCCTTACCAGTATATCCTATTATGTCACCAATGGCATGGCTTCAATACTGAACAATAATTTAAAAAGCATAGAGCCACGTTTGCTTGAAAAGGCCAGTCGAAAGACAATCTACACAACTGTTTACAGTTTTTACAAGGCCCTTCCTATTCTGTTTTTATTTCATTCACATTGCTCAACTATTTAAAACAGAAGTGAAAAACTTCCCCCCCAGAGTCCTGTGGGGATATTAAGATGAATAAGCTTTAGATTTTTGTTGATGTGTATGTTTTCATCTTTTAGAAAATCCAGTCATATAAGAACTTGATTGATTGGAGGTGGAATAGTCCATCATCTCCTCAGAGACTGTGACACTCAAAAGGTGGGTAGGCAGAAGGCCAGAGAGGAATCCTGGCAACCAAGTGATACACCTCTGTTCTCCTGAGTGACTTTCATGTGATGGCCACCATTGGTTCTGCTCAATCATTTTGGTCAGTGTTATGAACTAAATGTATGTGTCTCAACCAAATTCGCATATTAAAATCCTATGATCAGTATGATGCTATTCAGAGGTGGGGCCTTTGGGAGGTGTTTAGGTCATGAGGACAGAACCCACATGAGTGGGATTAGTGTTCTTATAAAAGAGACCCCACAGAGCTCTCTGTCCCCTTCCACCACGTGAGGGCACAGAGAATAGTCAACATCTATAAAACAGAGAGTGGGCCCTCACAGACATAGAATCTACCAATGCTTTGACCTTGGCTTCTCAGCCTCCCAAATAACGAGAAGTACATTTCTGTTGTTTACAAGCTGTCCAGGCTGGGGTATTTTATTATAGCAGCCCCAATGAACTAAGACAGTCAGAAATATCAGAGTGAAGATTTTTGGTAATGTTGGTGTGAAATATTCCACATTGAATTTTACATGTATTGTAGAAAACCTGTAACATGAATATAAACAAATACAATAAAATAAAAACTAACCATAAATGTCCAAATAAAATCAACACTAAGTTTTTTGGACAATTTTTTTCTACCAGAGCTTTTTGTTTGTGTACATATTTTTAAACAAATAACTTTTTACATTATTTGGTAGCTTGCTCTTTTCATTCAATAGGATGTCACAAATAGAGAATTGTATTTATTCATAGTTACAGATGCTATATATTGTAATATATATGTAATCTGTATAAACAATCAGACATTAAGTTGTTTGACAATATATTTTTTTAAAGAGTACACCATCAATATACGATTTTTAGGGAGTTGCTCCAAATAAATAAATTACCAGTCAACTAATATTGAAAATTTTATTGAGCAGAAATTCAGAGATCTCAGTATGTCCTGACCTCAGTGCAAAAGCAGATGTCAAATAGGGATAACAAAAGCGATTGTGATTAAAGGGAACCACATTTGTAGTATTTTTCCTCAACTATTATACTCTATTTTGAGATGGAAGACTTCTATCATCATGTAACCATTTCTTGATGAACTATACGCATCCACTCTTATACATATATCAATGTAATCAGTCTGCTTTTCAATTTGGGGATAGCTGCTTTTATTATCACTGCTCCAAAACGGCCTCAATAGCTTTCTAGTTGTTTTTTTCTAATTAATCATGGGATGAGACATGGAGACCTAGCTCATTAACATGCGCATGCTAAATAAGGCCTAATAAATCTATAAGGGACGTATTTGAATCAGTAAATATGCGTTGATCTTATATATCATTTCCACACACATTAATTTATATAATATTTATAAAAACCTGTAGATAAGCATTAAGTATTTTATGCTATTACAGAAAAGGAAACTGAGACTTGCAGAAATGAAAAAAACTTATCCAATTTTAGTTAGCCGAAAAATTGTAGCATTAAAGCCCATACCCAGTTCTTCCCAATACAAATCAATTCTAAGGACTTTGTTAAAAGCAATTTCAGGGTTTTTTGTTGTTGTCCTTTGTTTGTTTGTTTGCTTGCTTGTTTGCTTCTGGCTGAGGAATTGTAATTCAGAGCAAAGTTTCCTAAAACATGTTTCATCAAACACAAATGATTCAAGGTATAAGTATGCAATAAAAGAGAGAAAAACACCGGATCAAACAACTTGCTTTACTGCAGGACTCCTCAGATATTTTAATATGCAAATATGCTTCATAAATCTCCAAAAGCAGCAGTATTTCCATAACTACTTGGACTTCCAAGATGACCCTCTGTAACAGTATCCCTCTTCAAACTTCCAAGGAGTAAACTGCAGAAAATAAAATTCGGGGGTGCCGGGGTTGGGGCGGGGCGGGTATTCACCAAACCAAGCAAGTAAGGTCTGATAGTCTTAGTCTTTGGATTCCTTTCTCGCTTACAATCTATTAATGTAACAGAGATTAAAATATAAATTCTGGAAAAGTTTGATGTTTATGTGAACTACTGCCTTTTGATAATACAGAAAATTACTTCTAATAATGGGATAGATAAATCTTTCAAGAGTAGTTGCAGAATACACCTATGAACTATGGTTAATAGCATTTAATCAGAAAACATAGCTATAGAATGGAGACTCTTAGGCTGGACTTGGAATTAAACCATGCACCGTGACAGACCACAGCATTGTTGTACCATAACCTTCCCCAGAGATATGATGCACTGTCCTTAGATCTTCATGATCTCAGAAATTCCCAAAGTAATTCAATAATTTCCACCTTCATAAATTGCACATAATACAAATATTTGAGTAATCCTTCAAACCTCAACAAATAATTTTAAAGTAGCTAAATCTATTTGTAGTTTACGAAAACATTTTCATGAAATAGCACCCTTTTAAAATAACAGAAAAGATCATTATGTGGTCCTTGAAATAAAAGATTCTCTAAAGGGAAATAGTTCCCCAACTTCCCTCTCAATAAGGTTTCGCATCGTGGAAATCCTCCTGGCAACATGTTGCCTTCAAAATCTGTGTGTGGAAATTTCATATTTATTATCTTATTTAATACCCAACACAGCCCAACAAAGTGAATATAAAATAATCTCCAATTTTACAAATAAATAAATTGAGGTTCAGAGAAATGAAGTTTCCTGAGAAGGCAGAGCTAGGATTGGAAGCCAGGCTGCCTGATCACAATGCCCTTTACTTAACCCACCTCTCCCTGTGATGCTCATATTGTTGCCTATTTCATATATTAAATATATATCATACCCTGATGTTCCTATTTAAATCATACAATACTCGAGGAAGGTTTGAAAGGAAGACTATATTTCTAGTAAGATTTTCCCATTTTGCCTTAGCAAGTTTCTTACAACTATAAACCATCCCTTCATTAGCTTTGACCTATAACTAACCTCCACTCTTCAACTGGAAGTCAAAAGACCATGACATCTCATGATTTCTTCTCTTTTGACATTTCTGCTATCTCATCAATGCCTTTATAAATGGAACCTAAGTATGATTAACTGCAGTACATGCTAAACCCCAAATAAAAACCATCAGGGCATATATGAATGGCAAAGCAAGCCAGGTCTAAAACCTGATAGCTTGACCAGAAAACTAGTCATTACTCAATCTGCAATTCTGGTTTTTGTGTTAATTAATTTTAATGCAAAAATCAATGAAAGGGAGAAGAAATAATATGAGTAATTCGGCCTTCAGTATAGGAGAAGCTGGAAGTGGTATGATTGAAGGAGTCTAGAAGGGCATTCTATTAATTAATCAATCCACAATCATTTATTGAATATTCATCACTACTACCATTAAGCCACAAAGTTTAGAATCCCAACCGTTGAGTTATCAATTAGGGTGAAAGCATGACCAGAGACTGAGTATGTGGTAATATGAATATATATTACTTGGAGAGAGAATGGCAGTAACACTTTGGAGACAATGCAGAGCACAGGGAGATAGAATGAAAGATAGGTAAATTATGACTGATTCTGGAGATGTTCACATCCATGGAGGGAAGCCCTGCAGGACCAAAGATGCTCCAGAGCTGTGGGACTTTATTCCAAAGGTAGCACCATTGTACTCAGTACTGGGTACTAGTAGGAAAGTAAAATAAAGGATGATGTTGAGATAGAATATTGGGGCCAAACCACAAGCTTACCTACAATTAATGAGAGCTTTTTCCCCCTCCATTTGTCTATACACCTAAGTTGGTGACATTTTACAATGTAAACCACGTTCTGGCATTTGAAGCTGAGACCCCACAGGTAGAAAAAAGATCCTCCCCATACAATACAGGAAAAAGTCACGGAAGTTTGTTACATAAAACTGGTACCATTACTTATACTTAGAGCTCCTGTTAAGGACAATTACAAAGGAACAAGCATGGATTTTTCTGGTATCCTCATCGCAAAGAGCACTCATCTTCCCACAAAGCATGCCCTCCATCCCTCGGTGTGCTTATAAGTGTTTAACAACTGACTCCCCTAGGGAAAAAAGTAGCTTATTGTAAATTGTACTGCTTTAAGAACGTATAGCACCCAATTTACATATAACAATAAAATATATAATAATCATCACTGTGAATTCCATTCCAATGATTTCAGTATTACTTGCTGTTTCTTATAAACTCCACTATTACTTTTTTTTTTTAATTTTATTCCCCAACAACAGTGTCACAAATTTGGACAATGTATAAACGCTTGATTACAATCTAATTCATAAAAGAAGTTACTTGTGTCATTGACAAATGAGTACAGTCCTGACATAAATGTTGGTTGATATTTTCTTTTACATTCTACAGTGAATCTAAAGTAAAGCTATAAGGACACATGTCAGACTTCATTCACTTTTTAATGACATGAGAAATTTCTTTGCTGAATCAGATAGCAGTGGTTTTCAAATACTAGAAGAATATTTTCTCAATTTTATGTGCTATTCACAATGTAATAGCTATAGATACAACACAAGTTTAAATGTAATCTGCATTATTAATATTTTCTCCATCATTTTTTAAGTTTAGACAATGAACAAAACAATAAATGGTAGCAATTGTGATTTTTAGGGTGTAAGTGTTTCCATCATGATCAATTTCAAATTATCCATGCAGGACTGGAAAGAACAGATAACATTACACGGTAGTTCCACCATGCAAATATTATAAATGTAAATAACATCAAAAGCATAGATGATTGTAGTAAAATAATTAAGTTACAAGTCTCAAGTATTTAGTATCTTTGTTTTTAACATACTGTTCAATTATAAGTTTATATAATTTAACTTTTAATAATGGCTATTTAACACAGAGCAAAATGGCTGTACATGTAACAACTGGCTCTTGAGAGTTGCCAGTAGGAGTTGTCTTCCCCACGCCACTACCTCTGTTCATCCTAGCTGCCAGCAGAACAGCATGCTTCCCTTCTTATTATTCTTTCTAGGGTTCTTAGTTACAGAATTATTTTGGAAATTCCTTACTATAATCTTTTGGTTTTTTAAAATTCTCATTGTTATTTCCCGAACGGGGATGAAGTTTGAGAGGTAACTAATAGAGGCAAGAAGGATGGGTCACTTAACTGTTAAAGAGCAAACTATGAAATAGTGAAAAGAGGGCTGGGATTGGGAGTCCAAAGACCTGGGCCTCCAACCCAGTCCTGCCATCTTAGGTGTACCTTTAAGTTTTGAGCCTCATGATGCTAATCTATAAAATGCAGCTAAAAGTCACTCACCTCATAGGTTCTTTGTAAAGAATACAGAAAAAAACACTGAAAATATTTTATAATTAAAATTTATGATATAAAATAAATCATTTTATAATATCACATTCTTTCAAATGAGTTTAACCTTTCAGAACTTCTTTGATAGAAGAAATCAATCATATTTTAGATTTTGTTTTGCTACTTCACTGACAATTTATGATTATAGACTTTTTTTTCTGGTTTGGGAAAAATCTTGCATGTATTACAAGATAGGTAGATTAGGTTATGAATAATTACATTACAAGAGATACCAAGCATATTCAAGAGAATCTGAATGCAGAAAGACATTTAAGAAACCAGGATTTCACAGCTGGCTTGTTCAACAAGAATTATAGGACAAATTTCAATTTCCCTGAGCCTAATTTTGCTTATCTTTCAACTGCAATGATTGAGTAAAATAATTTGATGTTGTTTCTAAATCTAAATTTTTCTATTATTTTCTTATAATTTTCCTAAAGGGTCCCTTTAAATGTTCACTCATTCAAGTGGCTATTTATAAAATATTAGCTACTATTTCTGGCTTTTAGATTCCTAAACTCACAATCAGTCCTTATATAAGGACATACTTTGAAATATGTCCTTGCTCATACACTGCTAATGGGAAGGTAAACTGGTACAGCCACTATGGAAAACAGCATGGAGGTTCCTCAAAAAATTAAGAACAGAATTACCATACAACCAAGCAATCCCTCTTCTGGGCATCTACTCAAAACATCTATCAGTAAAGATATGCATCCCTATGTTCATTGCAGCATTATTCCTGGTGACCAAGACATGGAAACAATCAAAATGTTCTTCAATAGATGATTAGATAAAGATGTGGTACATATACGTGATGAAATATTACTCTGACATAAGAAAACATGAAATACTGCCATTTGCGACAACATGGATGGACATTGAGATTATTATGCTAAACAAAGTAAGTCAGACAGAAAAAGGTGAGAACCATGTGACTTGGCTCATATGTGGAATATAAAACTAAAAGCAACAAACGAACAAGGCAAATAAACAAAAGCTCATAGACAGAGATAATAGCTTAGTGGTTATTAGCAGGTAAGCAGGGAGGGGGGTTGGTAGAAGAGGGTAAAGGGGGTCAAATATATGGTGATGGAAAGAGAACTATGAGTGGTGAACACATAATGCAAAAAATAGGTGATGTATTATAGAATTGTACACTTGAAACGTATATAATTTTACTAACCAGTGTCACCCCAATAAATTTAATAAAATTGTTTGAAAAATTAAAAATAAAAGAAATGGGTCCTTTCCTTATAGAGGAGCAGTTCACAGTCCCTTGCCACAGAGCTCCCAAGCCTACATTCCTAGCCCTCTCAGAACATGTGCTTCCAATTCAAGCAAAAACAAAAGTCAAGGAAAAAAAATATACAACCTCCAATACAAATAAGAATCATTTTACATACAAGTGAATTTGATAAGTGCTTGAATCCCACAGGGTTAGGTGCAGAAGTGAAAGTACCACCTGGGTAATTCCTTGGATTATGAGTCCTTCCTGGAATTTATTTATTACACAGTAAGGAAGAATAGAATGTTCTTTATGAATTTTTTTTCCCTTGGGAACTCACAATGTAAGCCTCTACCACTGACAAGGTGGCATTTTTAGATTAAGCCATGGGAAATCTAGCATGATGTACAAATACAACAGTCCAAGAATAACAGCCTTCCTGCCATCCATGATTGGCATAGTTATTATAGACTCTATTATATTCTTATCTCACTGTCCAACAAAGCTATTCATTCAGCAACTAAGCTCATGTCAAAGACAAGGCAGAGTCTACTTATTTGCAGAAAAATGCTTTTGAAAAACATAGTCTCGTTGCTCAGATAAACCAAGAGTGTTCACGACATGGTACAAGGTGCTTATGATAGGTGGCAAGAAATGAAGTCGAAACAGAAACACCAGCTGAGAAGGTGTTTAATCTTCAAGGTGTGAGGTATTACATTCTAGCACTCTCTCTGACTGATATCAGCCATAAAGGAAATACTATCTAAAACATATGGAAAAAATATGCTTAGATCCCTTTGATGTTTGTGTTGGCAAACACTTCAGCTTTCACATTCAGTGTTTAACAAAATAGCTGAAATTACTGGTTTATAAGTACAGGAAGCTAAGGAATTGCTGAGTGCAGTGTGCTGCACATACAAAAATGCACCTTCACTAGAACCATTCATTTCAACACACTCACACATGCATGCATGCACACACACACGCATGCACACATACACAGGCATGTACACACACACGCACACATGCACACACACACGCACCCCTTAGAGCTATCTCATAAGCAATTACAGATGTGCTTTTAATGAGGCCTATAATTTTCAAATAATTCTACCATGGAAAACTAAGGAAATCCTAAAAATATTATACATATATTCAGAATGTTGAGGGAAGTCCAATAGTCCCTCTTTCCCCACAAGGCAGAACCTAAAGGTCATAAGCATCGTGGTGATGAAGCCAATTAGGTTTCTCTGCCTGAGGAATAATCAATAAAACACATAACTGACTTTTCAGAAGGAGTGAGGGGAAGAGACAATAAAAACAAGAAACAAACAAAGATTTTTGTCAATGATTCAGGTACTTCCCAAACTCTCTGAGGCCTCCACATTCATAAGACTAGCAAGGGCTTGTCAGGGACTATGTGTGAGGCAGATAAATCTTACCACCAGAAAATCCAAGTCCCACTTCCCATTGGTCTTCCTGTGGATGGCGCTGATGATCCACACAGGCCAGGTCTGTAAAGAGAAATTCCTCTCCCTCCCTCCCCTCACCAGGGATGCACACATGTGCTTTCACTCTTGAATCTGCTACCTCACTCTAACTCCTAGTAAGTGCTAACGGGGGGAACCTAGAAAGTATTCAAAGAAATCTGTGCTTTTTAAAAGCAGGCCTATTCCGTGTATCTAAGACAGAAGCATAGAATTCCAGGAACTAAGAACTGGGGCTGAAATCTAAGACCGCCTAAGTCCAATACCACCCAAGTAGAATATCCTCAATTGCCCTTCCATCTATGATAATGACCCTGCTTCAGTGTTTGCCCACTCACTGCATACATTCACAACATGAGCATTTGGCCCACTGTAAATTTTAAGAAAATTCATCTTACCTTGAGTTGAGATCTGGTTCCCTATGGTTTTTACTTAGAGATTCTGGCTGGCCCTAGTGAGGTATTTTTCTAATAGATCATTTGTCAACTATTTGTTATAATTTTTTGTTCTAGAAAGTTTTTAGCATTGACATTAACTACATCAATACCCAATTTTTAGGACTTATTGATATTCTCTTTTAGAAGAGTACCAGTCTTTGTGTGCAACGCTTCCCAACCAATCATGATTACTTAAATGTTATTGATGGAAATTCTGCAACTGTATTTGTAAGTCCTTTCAATAAACTGTAATTTATTGAAATTAAGCTGATTTTGTGTAAAAGAGATCAGTTTCTTTTAGTGTTTCATCATATATTTCAGACTTTAATTCTACTAATTTTCTTGCTCTTGAATATGGAAGAAAAATAGTTGAGTAGAAAAGTATCGATCATCTTCACTAATACAGCATGTTGGGAAACAGTTGGCTCATATCTTTCTTGTCCATCTTGCCTCCTACCCTCTGTAGCAGTCTTTTACAATTCTCTACTGTTCTTTCCTTTTGCCTATTTTCATATTCTTCCAGACCTCTGCCACTCCCTTACAGGCATGTGGCATTACACTCCTCATTCCATTTTTGGGGGATTCTAGAACCTGAATTCATCATAGCGTTTTCTCGGAAATGTCATTGATTTCTTTGATAGCTTCTCCTCTACTTTTCTCTGAAGAACAATTAGGAATTTTATTATCTTCAGATTTTTCATTTACCTAATCTTTCTCTTTAAAAGTGTGTCACTTTGTCATCTGACTCTCTTCCCTTTTTCCCCACCCAATTTTGAGCCCAGCTTCTGTAAAATCTAAAGGTATACTTGATGGACTAATATTTCTTTACTTCTTTCTTATGTATCTCAAGACATTTTCACCCAAGATTCCTATCACTTACACAATTCAAATTCAAAATTGCTTTATTCCATCCAAGCAGTAAAGTCTTGGCAGAGCTCTGTGCTATGACTATCTCTCTTAAAATTACAATTCAGATACGGCAGAGTTTCATGAATGCACATACTGATGCATGTACTTGAATTAAGAAATGGGGTCACTTTTTCCGACAGACGCTAAATCTAATTGGCTGATTGGTTTGACATAAGGACTGGCTTTGCCAAATAAGTAAAGTAAATATTTTCCATAAATTAGCTAATTACGTAGTTCTGAGATTTTAACAGTAGTACATTTAAAGCACGTAAAAAGAAAGCATTTCATCAAAACTATGTGTTGATAAATCTATATCAAAATTAATAATAATAGCTACTAAATACATCTCAGTAAAGCCTTTTTAGTATACTTCCTATAAATTGAGAGAGAAAATGATTCTAAAGGCAGGGTGACAAATCTTTTTGCAAGTCAGGATCAAAATTAAAGGGAACTGAATTGAATTGTCAGCTGATAGATTAATAAAAATATTTTTGATGATAGATCACCATATGAATTTTTGGCATATACTTGGAAGGAGTTCAAAGAATTGAGTGATATTACTATACTGAAACTTCCATTTCTATCTTCCTATGTATGATAATATTTTCTCGGTGTTTACATATACATATAAAATATAAATATATAAATACAACGATGCTGTACTTTGCCTCAATCAAATGATAATTAATATTTACCCAGGGACAAATTGGCTATTCTTACCATTAGGATATTCATTTTTAATATTTCACTGTTTACATTTAATAAGTATTTTTCAAAATTTATAATGTGTTGTTTTCATCAATTAGGTAGTAGAAATAATTTTCACGAAACTCAACCTAAAAGAAATGTTTTAACACTTAGAGCCTAATAGTCAGGAAAATAAAAATAATTAAATTTTAACTTATGAAGGTATTTTTGTTGCAGAGAAATATGATAGGTAAGCAATAGAAGATTTTCAGAAATATAAAAGTATATTGCATTAGAGTAAGAGATTATTAGCAAAATATGATGGAAACAAAGCTCAAAGAAGAAAACAAAAGACATACCTTTCCAACAATTAAATAAGAGTTTGTTTTTGTATTTTTATGTTAATGTACTTGAATCACAGAATTTAAAAATTGGAAGGGAAACTAAAGGTTAACTATTAAACTGGTCTTCACACTTACTTCACTCTTACTTGCCTGTATTACCCCAAATAATTCTGAATAATTTTGTATTCCCTCCAACATTAAATTGACTTCTAAATTTTTCCATCCTATGTTTAATAGGTTACCAAAGATATAATTATGTAATTTCTCTCACAATGTAAATATAGACATTTAATTTTTTTCCCCCCGAAACTGGTTATATTCCCTTTTAAAATACAGCCAAAGGGAATCCAAACACTATGGTAATTTGATACCACCATTCATGTTCTCCATCTCCGTGGTGTACTTTTGCAATGTAATTTCTGTTTTCTTTTATTAACCTCTCCTGAATGTTTCTCTCCCTGCTTCTGCTGTCAAGGAAGGGGATTTCCACAGAGTCAATCTTTTTTCCAAACTTATTTTTACAATTCTGTTTCTTTTGAACCATAAACAGTTTGCGTAAACTATCAACCACTTGTTTACTAGTGATCACTTCCATCTTCTCAAATTCTGGTGATAACTATGAATTTGCATTTGCTATATGTTCATATATATATTTTATACTTACAACATACTTAGCACATAGTAGATGCTCAGTATATGTTAGTTATTGTAGTTATAATATTGTCTTCCTTGATAAATATTTCAAGTATACTTTATTATCATCTTGTTATATATATATATATATATATATATATATATATGTATATATATGTATGTATATGTATATATGTGTATGTATATATGTATATGTTTGGGGGTTTTTTAAGGGATTTTCCAGTTTTATTCACGAGTACTAGTCAGTTTGCTAGTTTTAAATTTTTATTTAGACATTTTTCTTCTCTAAATCAGATTGTTAGTTAAACTATATATTCAGAACTGGGATATTATCTCAATGATCATGGATATTATAGACTCCAAAATCTTCATTTTATGGTTGAAATGTTACCACAGAGTGACTTTTATCTGGTCTGAATTATACAAGTAGCTAATAACCTTATGCAAGCTAGATAGCCCTGGAATATAGATGGAGTGCAAGACAGACTTTTTCAGCTTTCTACTCTGGAAAATTAAATTATCACTGCTATTTCACTTTCTAGTTGTCCCTCCCACACATCAACCTGCCAACTTTGTCATCCTATTTCATTGCTTTTCCATTATTAAAGTTTATAACATTTATATTATTTATATAACTATAATTCTCAATCTATAACTAAAATTAAGTTTTAATTTTAAAGATTGGAAACCATTAATATTATCATTATGTAAATATTATTCACTAAGAACTTAGCATAATCATAAGAGATTAGACAAATACCAAAAGACAAGTAATTTTATTCTGAATACCGTGTTTCTTGAAGAACATTGAAGGCTCATGGTCAAATGAGTTATTTATTTTAAAATCTCAGTTCCTTAATTTGCTTCATTTATCTAGGGTGAATTTCTTGTTAGCTTGTTTGTTTGTTTCCAATTGAAAGTCTAATATTTCCCCCCCACTCCTGCATTTATTTTCTTGTTTACCAAAGAAATGTTTGCTTCCTTGGCCAAATTCCTAAGTCATTCAGCTTCTTAATCAATAAAATATGTTGAATGGAATTGTTTTTTTCTTGAAAACTTAGGTCTTAGAGCCCTGCTGCTATCTCTTCTAAACTCAATACAAGTTTTTCATTCTGACATTTCTTTTTTCATAGTATTCCAAGTTTAATCCCATATATATATATTATTTCCCTGTTGTCCCCTTGCTTACTGTTTCCCTGAAAATAAGACCTAGCCGGACAACCAGCTCTAACGTGTCTTTTGGAGCAAAAATTAAGATAAGACTCGGTCTTATGTTACTGTAAGACCGGATCTTATATAATATAAAACCAGGTTTTATATTAATTTTTGCTCCAAAAGATGCGTTAGAGCTGATTGTCCGGCTAGGTCTTCTTTTTGAGGAAACAGGGTAGTTTCCATTTATGTTTTGTTGGAGTACAATCTTACTTTTCTTTTTAAGTTGATGGTAAGTAAAATTCTTTCATGTTTGAATATGTTTTTCATTTTGTCCTTACACTTGACTGATAGGCTAGCTGGAGTAACATTCCTAGGTTCAAAATAATTTTGTTCAGAACTTCAAAATTTTGCTTTTTGGCTTCTAATATATATTGCAGGTGAGAAGTCTGACGACAATTGGATTATCATCCCTTGGTTTGTAAATTGTTTTATGGTCCCTGGAAACTGTGAAGGTCTTCTTTTTGTTTTAATTCTAAAACTTCATTAAGATAGGTCTAAAATGGATATAGCTTCATTCATTCTATTTGATCTTTAATCAACTCTTAAATTTTCTTCATCTCTGTGAAGTTTTCCTATAGTCCTTTCAGATTATTTCCTTCCATCCATTGCCTCTGTTCCTTTATTTACGTAAATCCTATTTGAGAAATACCAGACCTCCTAGATTGCCCTCCAGACCTCTTTGTCTTTATTCTTGTACATTATCAACAATTTCCAAACTTTAGCTTCTAGCCCTTCTAATTTTTGGGGTTTTTTTCCTGGTCATATCGATAATTTACAATAATGTTTTCTTGCCCTCTGGTTGATTATTTTACACAGCAGTGGGTTCCAATTATATGAATAATCTATTTTCTGAAATACTCCAAATATAAAAGTTAGAACTATAATTTAAAGTTCTCTTTTTTCACTTGAAAAAGATTAAGTATTCATATTTTGTTTAACCTTATCCTTTTCTTTCGTGCTTTTAATTTAATTCCAATATCTGTACATCCTTAATTGCCCACTTGTATTTATGAATCAAATATTAATATTACAACACAGTCATCAAACACTGACTCCCCCCAGAGTTTTCCATAGTTCTGTTATTCCAAGATGCTTCTTTACAAACCTAAAGATTGGCTGCTCATAAATGCTTAGATGTGAGCCCTGAATAATCATGCTATGGACATTAATCATGGTAGCCCTGAAATTCAAGGGATAATAATGCTGGAACTACATTAGATGCCCTTGCACAGTGGCCTGCAAGTGGGAACGTAAACTAAGCAAGTTCTGGAGATATAGTTAAAATGAAGATAGTCACTGATGTGATGGAATGAATAAGCTAAATTATATCCCTCATTCTCCAAGAATATTTACTTGCCATAATTTACTAATTTTCTTCTTTTTGCTCAAAATCTTCTTAATTTAGGAATGAAAGTAGTGGATAGTAAATAAACAACATTAGTTTGGGAAATTCAATACCTGTGCTGTCGGCTTGTTGCTGCTACTATCTAGCTGTGAACCTGCAAGAGAGGCATACCCTCCTTGGATCATAACACGTTGATTCTTGTGGCCCTGTCCATCCTAATATTCTATAACATTAGGCAATTAAGTGTTCATAAATGGCTTTCTTGGTTCTGGACATGGATAATCAAATCAAACATTAAGCCCATAGAAATCACACATCAATGTATGCAACACATTTATATACGCATATGTAGTCAACAGGCACTGCATTTAGTTGCTAACAATAATCTTCCTCTTTTCCACATAATTGGTCTCCATATATTTTTTTTATCCGACACAACATACTGATGAGTTTTTAAGCATATCAAACTCAGAGGAATATTTGAATTACAGTGCTTTAATACGTTTAATCAACAATATGAAACTAAAGTAGTTTCTTTTTTCTTTTTTAAATGAAACATCCATTTCCACATAAAACTTTTGTTTTTCCTTCCTAAATAAATCTCACATCACCCAACTCAGCATACTCACCTTTAACATTTTGTTGGTTCAATCATAGCTATGATCTTAGAGATCTCTGCCAGTATTCAATGTTTTGGCTGCTATCTAACCCTGTTGTCATATTTGTCATCATCTTACCGTAGATCTAATCACTTCTCTTTTTTACAAAATTACGAAGTATTTTTCACATTTTTATCAGTCAAGAAAAGAGATTTAATCTTTATAATAGACAAATATGTGCATTACATACACAAATGGGGAAAATGTATCATTCTTCCCATTTTTCACACAATCTAGTTTTGTATCCTACAAATAACCAAGATTATAGAGTATATACATTTTTTTGGTTATCTAATAAGGACACTTTTTAATTTCATGATGTGATATATGGTTTGCAAACCTTACTCAAATACATTACCTTTTTTGAGTCTTTGAATTCATCTGGGATAGAAAAAGGCAAATGTAATCTTTGTCTTACAAATGGAGAAGGTTAGGCAAGAAAGTTCAAAAGAATGAGTTACACGTCTATCTCAGGATGCCAGAAGCCAGTCCCATTTATATTAAATTCATCTTCCCACTACCAAATTTTAGTTACAGTTTTCATCTTTTGCTAATGTTAGCTCAAGTTTTTCTACAAATCTTTTATTCCAAACTTTTTTCATTCATTAAGGAAATATTAATCAGTTCCTACCACTATCAGACTCTGTGCAAGCTACTAGAGCTATAGTAGTATACAAAAGTAGATGTGGTCCCTACCCTCCTGAAGCTTAGACAAGTGAAGAAAAGACATTAAATAATTACTAAAAACAGATTGGTATTACAAATCCTATATTTGGGAGATTAAATCTAGTCAGAGGGGTCACAGATGTTCATCATGAAAGAGCAACGTGTGACCTTTTGTTGAACAATGAGGCAGACTTTCCTAGGTGAGAAGAAGAGAAAGAGAAAACAATATGTGCAAAGACATTTTATAGTAGGAAGTCTGGCAAGTGGAGATTAAGGAAAGAAATTGAATCTTGTGGATGGAATCAAGAGAGTAGTGGGGGGACACGATTTGAGATGAGACATGAGAAGAAATTGAGACCAGGATCTACAGGGTTTAAAAGTCAAGGGTAATGAGTTTTGTCTTTATCCAAAAAGCAGCGGGTTATATAATTTAATTTATATGAAATATACAGAATAGACAAAAACATAGAGATAGAAAGTAGATTAGTGGTTGTCAGGGGTTAAGAAAAGGGACAATGGTGTGTGACTGCTAATGGATACAAGGTTTCTTTTGAGGAAGATAAAAATATTCTAAAATTAGGCAGTGATAATAATGGCACAATTCTGAATATACTAAAAACCACTGAATTGCACACTTTAAAAGGGTGAATTTTATGGTATGCAAATTATATCTTCATAAGGTTATTATTAAATACTAACAATGGAAAAGTATGAAAAAAATTTAAGAAAGGAATCTCTTGATAGGATTAGAGTTTTTAAAGGATCGTTCTGACTCCAGTGTGAAAAAAATATATAGATTTAAGAATGGCGAGATGAGGCTATTATAATGATCCAAGAGAAAGAAGTGTATAAAGGAAAACCAATAGCGCTTAACGAACTGAATATTGGAGACAAATAAAAAGGAGATGTCAAAGAACAGTCCCTAGTTTTCTAGCTTAAACAAAGGAACAGCTATTGATACCATTCACTGACATTGTGGTATTGGAGGATCAGATTTCGAGAGGGAGACAGGGGGAAATATTGAGTTCAAGTTGCACGTGAGATTCCCTCGAGAGATGTCAAATAAAAATTTGGATATATGGGTCTGTAACGCAGAGTAGAGTTCAAAGAGAAAATTTATTAATCTTCTGTATATAAATTAAAATAATAGATACAGATACAGAGAAATAATTTGGGAAGAACATACAGGGTGAAAAGAATAGAGGGCTAAGACGAACTCTCAAGGAACACCAAATTGTTAGCCACATAGAGAGTACAAGTCTGCAATGCAAAATTAAAAATAAACAGAAGCCAGAGAGCTAGGGGGAAACCAGAAGAATGTTCTGTTAACGAGACCACAGAAAACATTTCAACACCTCTATGACAGCCCTCATGCCACAGTGCTGCATTGTTACTCACCTAGTTCCTCCACTAGATTATGAGTTTTTTGAAGGCAGACATATTTTCTTCTTGCATTTTACTTACTACTTGTCCCACATTAAGCAGCCAATGAATATATGTGGTTTGCAATTGTATGTTTAAATGTGTTATTTGGTGAAAAAATTGTTGTATTGGTAACCCAGTTTTTTTCTTTTTAAATGCCTTTGGGACCCAAAAAAAAAAAGAAAAAGAAAAAAAACCTTCTCACAATTCCATGCTGGAAAAACTTTAATGCAACAGACTAAAGGAAAAGTTGTCATTTTTCCTACTAAACAATGAGGTATCTCTAACTCCACAGTATAATGCAAGTGTATGGCATAAACAGAACTTAGTGACAATGACTAGCAGTAGAAATAGGCTAGCAACAATTGTTCTAAAGGTAGAAATGCATGCTCAGTGAAAATTGAGGCTTAAATGAAATGAAGAAGGAGTCTGAAGGGCTATAGAGTCAACATATTCAGAGCTAAATTTTTTATGGAAATTGACAGCCAAGTTAGTAAGCAGAAACAAAAATTCAAGGAGGCTGAGGAATGAAGAATTTGTGAACCATGGTTGCAATTTGGCTCCCACGTACGCAGGATTCAGAAAGATTTGACCAATTCCTAGTGAATCATATTGTTAATAAATTAGTTTACCTGTAGAAAAAGTATGTAAAAATCAGTTGTGTATTTGTAATTACACATATATGTACATACCATGGTTAACTACTTAGTTAATTACTTGATAAGCTATTTACATTGTTCTTTTATTCTTTTGTTTTCTAAATTCCAGGAGCTTGTGTAAAACCTACAGACCATAACCTTATGCCTAAGCAGGGACTTCCTTAGATTAGATGCACTCAACTGCAAAACATCTCCACAGCTGCCATGAGGAACTTTGGGTATGGCAGAGTAACTGAGTTTTACTCATTGCCAGCTAATATTATTCTGGGAATAATAGTGGATATTGGGAAGCTCTTCAGGGGACTCTTGGGCCAGTATGCACTGTTGTTCATTTGCATGATAAAAAGAATATTTTCTGTGGATAGATTCTACCCTACAAAATGTTGTAACTAATGTAAACTACTACACTGCTGTATAGGAGAATGTTTGAAACCTTTTTATAGCTGAACCGAAAATTTCACCTCAACCAAATTTGCTTGAGCGTCCCTTTTCAGTTGGGGCTTTGCAAGCTAAAACAAAAAACAAACAAACAAACAAACAAAATCTATGGTCTGCATTTAGAAAATCTATAGTATCCTTTCCCTTATTCTAATCTTGTCTCAAACGTTTCACAAATCACACAATAAGGAGTTTGAAGTCTCCCATAAGTCTAATCTTATTATCTTCTCTTTCTCTCTCATCAATTAATTTATTCTTTGCCTTATCTCTTTTGTCCTAAAGGTCTGTAACATGTATCTACTCCTGATAGCTCTATTTTTAAACCTTTTAGAAAAGCACTAATTTACTTAAACTTGTTCTTCTGATATGAAAATTAGTGAATAATGCTCCCATTTATATTCCTTCACCACCCTTTCCCTTCATAAACATATTGCATAATAACATGTTCTAGACTTCTGTTATCCTGTAGCAGTAATACTTTTTTTTAAATATGAAATATTTGCATCTCACAATTTTCTTCTGTCACCCATACTGTGGATGTTTTGTTTTCTAATACTACAGAAAACAGACACAGACACTCAATCATTTTCATTCCCTTCTCTTGTCTGACTTTGCCCAAATTTATTTAGATTATCATTTCTTCTCCTACTTTTCCCCAATAAAGAAATATAAAAGTTAAGATACTGTCATTCAGTTTCTTTTTCATTTAAGTGGAAAATCTAGAAGTTTAATGCCCCAAAGCAAGCATTCTTAAAATATTGCTCAAATCAGTTCTCTTAGATATCAGGTCCATCACTGTACCCTGAAAACTAGTTTGTTGTGGCTGCTGATTAGTCTTTCCTTCACTTACCAGAGACCCAAATGCTAATCAGACATGGGAACTATTAATTTTGGCCACTGTGGGTCAGACAGAGTAGCTATCAGGCTGCCAGCCTCAACTATATCCATTGGCAGTCACGAGGAGAAGGGTTACAAACCAGCATTTCCACAATGTACTCCACAAAAACAGCTCAATCAAGCAATTACTTTGGAGACGTTCTGCGTGCTGTTTACCCGTAAAAATCCAAATAAGTCAATGTAAGACTGAAAGTACTGTGATACAGAATGTTATTTCACTTTGTTGAAACTTGAATTTCCTATTCTTCTTAATTTGAGAACATTTTTTAGTGTTGTGCATGTGTGTAAAAACTATTAGCATTCAATGAATCAAGCTGTAAGAAACAAGCCCCTGGAAACATTTAGGTTAAAAACCAAAGCTAATTCTTGTGCACCTGAGATTACCGTATTTTTCCGTGTATAATGTGCACTTATTTGCCCAAATTTGTGAGGAAAAATAAGGAGTCACATTATACATGGGTAGTACTAATTCTGTATCTATATAAATGTTTTTAATTCTTTTATTTATACTTATGAGTTAAAAGTGCAACTCTAGCAATCACTAATGATATCCGCATGCAAATAATACACTGGAATACAATAATCGGTTTTGTTGAACTTATGACGAACTTGCAATGACAAAGAGTTCTTGGCGTTCTGTGATGTGTAACTGTCATAAATTTGTTACTGGTACATAAAATTTCTTGAACTTATGACGAACTTGCAATGACAAAGAGTTCTTGGCGTTCTGTGATGTGTATGTAACTATCATAAATTTGTTACTGGTACCATAAATTTTACTGGTTACTGGTAAAATTTCTTGTACCATAGTACGTTAAACAAATAAAAGCTAAAATTCCTTTATAATACAAAAAACAAGTACCTAAATATAAACAAATAATGATTTGAATTAAAAAATTAAAATGAAAGATTCCTTCCCTGAAAGTTTGGGCCAAAAATGTGGGTGCGCATTATACACGAGAACACATTATACATGGCAAAATACAGTAATAAACTTTAGGCCACCAGACAAATTGTTCTAGGACAAGATTTTTTCATGCTGCTTTTCTCCTGAGACTTCTATGAGAAATATCATTTATTCTGCAAGTGTCTATTTTACAAAGTGCTCCATCTTAACCAAAATTTGAGATTCTAAAGTTAGCAGATCAGTATTCAAATTCTAGCTCTATTATTTACCAGCCATTGGGCAATTAATTTAATGCCTCTTAGCCTTAATTTGCTCGTCTTTAGAAATGATATCAGGTCTCCCCTAATTATTAGCACAAACCAGGGAAAAAGTACAAATGAGGCCAAATATACCATTTGTCTGAATATCTGAATATTATCAAACAAGCTACACTCCTACCTGGCCTATTTCCCACTCAGTCTCCCCAACCTCTCAAGCCTACTCCTCTGGAGGCAAGAGAGCCACCTTGCTCTCCACGGGCCTGCCCCTCCCCTCTGTAAGCCTGAGTGGAAGTACAGATGTGGAGGCTGTGCAGGGCAGAAGCTTCTCAAGCATCCTGGATGATAAATGGAGGGATATCTTTCTGACTCAGCACTTACTGGCAACTCTAAGCACCTTCCAAAAATTGACCATCCACGCAGAAGGGGTGAAGTGAAGAAGAGAATCCAGATATTTGGGTACCTTTGTCTGTCTAGACACCAACTTTGGTGATTTAGGACAGCTAGATATAGGGAAAACCACCAATTCTTTAGTTTCCCACTGCAGAAGATGTGATACACACACACACACACACACACACACACACACGCATTCTCAGCCCAGGATCCTCTGGTCTGGGACAGCTATTTTTGCTAATGTATTTATTTCACATAATACTTATATAGTAAAATTAATTCCAAACCAGAGCAAGAGGAGAGAGAGAGAGAAAGAGAGAAAAAGAAACAAGAAGAAAATCTTAGTTAGTAAAGAAAAATAACGCTCTGTGTTTCATTGTCCATGATTTATAGTGTCCTCTAAGTCTAGAGCATTGATTAGGGGCCTCTCTTGCTCATGTCTGAGGGCAGAAATGATTGAGATAATTGTACCCATCTCATAGAATTGTGTGAGAATTAAAATTGTGTGAACTATGTATTGCACCTTTATCAAAATCAGGAGTAACTTCTCTAAGCTTGGCCTCTAATTCTTCTTAGAGAAATACAATGAAGCTGTATATTTAGAAGACGAATAAACCTGGAGACTATTCAAAGTGTTTTTCCATTGTTCGAATCATTTCAACATATTTAGACATTATGACATTGCATTGGACTCTGCGCTTGAAAGATAATCAGTCTTCTCATATATTCAAGAATAACTAGATACCCTAACTCCTTGAGAGTAAATGCTGAGAGTTCTGCTTTCAAATGATTGTCTGCTTTAGTGCAGTGAGGAACAGACCCCTCATAACCTCTCTTAGAAATGATAGGCAGAGATGGCATTCAATCAAACTTGTTAGCTCATGGGGAATATTTTTAAATGGCAGGCCCCTCCCTGATCTTTTACATTAATTAGAAATAGGTTGGTCGAATTTTTGAATAAAGAGTGGTCATGAAACTTTATAAATATCATATATTTCAACTGTAACAGTAATAAAAAATATATCTTTCTGAGAAACAAACACAGATTTTGATATGACTGATTTTAGGTACGATTTGTCAATCTCATGAAAGAAGAAAAAACAAATTAACTGCATGTATTGAGTACTGCAGGGCTTCAGGTCTCTCATGATATCTATTAGCATGATATATATACATATATATAAATACATATATGTGTGTATATATATGTATATATATATACATATATATGTATACACACACACACACACACACACACACACACACACACACACACGAGGCCTGACAATTAAGTTCACAAACTCATCCTAGAAAAAGTGCTCCATACCTCATTGCTGAATATCACTACAGTCACCTTTGAAGTACTCCCGTTGGGAAGCTATGCACCAACACCAGCACCTAGTCCACCCTTCAGAGCAATTTTGAAATTCTTTTTCTGGAATGGCCATCAGAGCTGTTGTCGTATTACCCTTGATGTTCTAAATGTCATCAAAATATCTTCCTTTCAGTATTTCCTTTATCTTTGGGTAAAGAAAGAAGTCATTGGGGGACAGATCAAGTGAGTAGGGATGGTGTTCTGATACAGTTATTTGTTTACTGGCTAAAAACACCCTCACAAGTAGTGCCATGTAAGCTGTTGCATTGTCGTGATGCAAGAGCTGTGAATTGTTGGTGAAAATTCAGGATGTCTCACTTTTTCACGCAGCCTTTTCAGCACTTCTAAATAGTAAACTTGGTTAACTATTCGTCCAGTTGGTACAAATTCATAATTAATAATCCCTCTGATATCAAAAAGGTTAGCAACAGTGTTACAAGTTCACAAACTTAATTGTCATACCATGTATATTTACCTTATCTCTTAATATTCTCACACATTGCCTTTAATTCAGTCAGGCCATCCACCCACTGAGCAGCCCATGTCATTTGCCACTACTAACCCTTCTAAACTTTTGTCCATCCTTGGCAATATCCTCCCACTCAAACATCCTTCATGGAAACTTTGCCCTGATAGTCTCCTCTGCACTCCTGTCTTTACCACTCGTTTGTTCTCTAATTTTAATGTTACATGTGCATATTTTGTCTTGCTACTGTTACTACTATAAATTACTTGAGTAGAGAATAGATATGAAATGACTTGTATCTCCCCAGAGTGCCTAGCATAGTGCTAATGTCTTCCCTCAAGACAGAAGAGCTAGTTATTAAGTGGTGAACCTCAAAGGTCCATGTATTATAATTAATTAGTGCCCAGACTAATCTCTATTTTATTTCCAGAAGTAAGGTTAAACAATGTATCAGACTATTTGAGCTCTGCTTTGTCCAGCATGCTGTCAGACACCTGACAAATACAGAGATGTAAACTAGGTAATGTGAACCCTCAATTAATTAAGGGGTTTAATGTGTATGTGTTCCTATTACAAATAATTTACATAAGCAATTTGAGTGACGCATCATGCTAATGTAGTAGGAACTGCAGTTGGATTTGATTTCCCTTCTGTGTTTCTTTTGAAAGCATTCACACACTAGCCACCATCCTTTACACTACATTTATATTTGTAGGTATATCATGTCTGGAGCCTCTGAGAGAGAAATTACGACCGTTGTTTTAGAAGCAGTGATAGAAAGATAATTAAAAAATAATTAACAAGAATAATTAGTATGGGGCTAAGGGAAGAGAGCTTTTATTTCATCAGCTAGTTTGATGTAAATGTAATAGAATATAGCTAGAAAAGTACCTATATATAGTAATATGGAAGAAACTATGATTTTTTTCCTTTTTATTTTGTTTTCCTGCTTTTCCTTCCCATGGAAAGTCAGCAAGAAGCAGTCACTGTGATCCTCCCTGCTTTTTGAAAAATGCCACCCAGCATCTCTCACAACATATCTCCTTGTGACTGAAGACATAACCATGCAGTTCAAATGAAAATGCAGAAGAGGAGGATCTGTGAGTATAATGCTTCCGGAGGTTGTATATTAGGTGGTTACTTTGGTATCAGCTAATGAGAAAAAAAAAGAAAAAGAAACAGGCAAAGGCTCTCTAAACAACAACAGGATTTTTACTTGCTTTTGCTTATCGTGTTTTACAGAGGCGTTAACACGCTTTCAGCCACTAAGGTGTTCCCAGCACTGATTGTCTTATAATTGGACAAGACAGCATACAATTTTATCCAGTAATTTCCCTGTTGTGGAAAAGCTGTACACACTCTTTTGTGAATGGTCCCCTGCAGAGAGAAAAGCCCTAAGTTAAGCAAATCAGTCAACCAGGAAGAGGACACTTTGCAGTCAGGCTGCCCAGGCTGAAACACTAGTCTTCGCACTAGATGAGTGGCCTTGGGCAAAATACTTTTTCTCTCTGAACTGAAACTGTCTTTAAAGTAGTAATAATAATAATACCTATTAGACCCGGTATTTGTATTTTCATTTATTTGAATGCTACTCCTTTTTTCATAATACTTGTTATTATTATCAGGTTATTAACTTCTCTGAACCTGCTCCCCTACCCGCAAAATGTAGGTAATACTTACAGTTTTAGTGCGAGAATTAAATGAGGTCCTTCAGAAAAGTTACCTCCCCAGGCTATATAATTTATTCACAACCCACTGAGTGAAGAACAACGAAATATTAGAAGGTACCCAAATTATTGACTTACGTTTACTGAGAGAGAAAAAAAAAAAACAAACTCAAGTTGTAATATAGCTATAGATATAGGCATCAGGACAGTGTCTTTTGTGTATTCCAGGGATCTGAATACACTGGCCTTTGGTTATTTTAGTTTGTTTACTTGCTTTTTGTTTTGTCTATTTGCTTATTTTTAATATATGCAGGAAACCAAGCTGTCTTCTAAGCACTAGATATTGGTTACGGCATAAAAATATAATTAACACATCATCACACAATTCTGTTTCTCCCAGAACTTGACAGTACTGGGAAACTAGAAAATAGAATAAATGAAGTGCGTAAAGCTTTCAACAGTGATTCTAATGGCAGGCAGGAAATAACATGTGATGATTTGGATTCTTTAGATGAGCTTTTCAGATGCAATTTGCTAAAGGACATTTGAGATGGAAAATGGAGAACTCCAGTTACATGAGAGGATATAAAAATGGCTGACCTGTCTTAAATTAACATCACAAAGAATTTATGGTAATTTGTATTAATCATATCAAGAACCTCACTCCCCAGTAGCCATGGTTCCCCTGAAGTCACTGGATTTTAACAGAACCCAGTCTCGGCTTACAGAGCCTAGAAAACATTACTAGGCTCATGATATTTATTAGCATGATTCATTCATTCATTTATCATGTATTTTTAAGCACATACCCTATGCTAGTCATTGCCCTCCTGGACTGGTAGTCTGGTTCAAGAAGAGGTGGGAAGATGCTACCTCAAGTCCAGCTCAAATAAACAAGCATTAAGAAAGTTTTATATAAATTAAAACCTCCATCACCATAGCCACAAATATCTCATAATAAACAGTAGAGATATCATCAGAGAGGGAGAGATTGATAGTGCAAATGAGTCTTCCCCATCTAAGTAGAAGATGTTTGCCTTTGGTGGTTTAATGTCATGCAGTTATGTTACTTTTCCTTGTGAGATTTTGTCACCTTGTTATACAGCATGACCCATTAGCTCTGAAAAAGCCCCAGGTATATCTGATTGCTCCCAACATGTTAGAACCAAGAATAATTTTTAAATTCTTCCATGTCCAAAAATATTAAGACTAAATATTTTAGTTCAGGTGATGTCAAGTAAACTTTAATTTCAGTGCCTGGAACGTAATTCTCAAATATTTATTGACTGAGTATATGAACAACAAAAGGTTTCAAGATAGAAGAGAATAAAGGAAGTTTGTGGATGATAAGACAACATTTTTTAAGAACAAAAAGAGAAATGCAAAGTTAGGAAGACTGGCTGTCTCCATAAACTGGATGTTTCTCATAGTTCATTCCAATTCTGCCTGAGACTCTCCCTTTTAAAAAACCCACAAATGTTAGATGAAAGAGAGCTAACAGTTGGCGGACATTTAAGCTGATTACCAATAGATTGCATTAACATGCAAAGCAATTAGGAACCACTGAAAACTATTAACATGATGTTTTGTGTACCACTCATAATTCTGAATGTGTGAAACTTAACTCCATCTGCAGACAGCATTAGACACTGTGATTCAGAGCTTCAAAAATGGTATTTGTCAATATCCTTCACCCCCATGCCCTCTTCACATGAAAAACCACCAGGCCTGTACCTGTCCAACCAAACGGCTATCTTCCACTTTGCTAGTCTACTATGATTGGCCAAGTTCTATAAGCAGACAGTTTTCTACTGAAATCACTAAACTGATGACTTCTCATCTCATATAATTTTTAACACTGCCAAATAATCCTTCTGTCTGTCTTCATTTATCTCTAGCTCCCATTTTCCTTGGCTCTTAGTACAAAATCTCATTTAAGCACCGTCTGCCACTACTTCCCTTATCATTCTCAAATGACCATATGGCTTCCTTGTTCACAAGTTAAGTAAAGCATATGAGAATTCCCTCAATTTCATTTGTGCATCCTGGTATTGTAGATACCCCCACTATCTTGACCTTGTTTCTTCTTACCTCGTATTGAGGTGTTCCTTGTTCAGTCCATGTTAATCCTGCAATTGGTATCCTACCTCCTGGTGAATGACTCCATCAATAATCCCATTTCTCTCCTGAATTTCAGCCTTTTCGAATTTACTAATTAGAAAAGTTGCTTTCCAGAAATATGATGTCACTTAAAGAATGGATTTTTTTCACTATAAAAGTGACAATGCTAATTGGCTTAAAATTAGTCAATGGATCCTTATTGAATAAAATATAAATTACCTAATAGCATAATAGGTTCCTCATTGTCTGTCCCCTACTTAGCTTTCTTCCTCATCTCTTACCCATCTCCCTTAAGCACCCTGTAAAACAGTGGACTATTTTACCTAACATTTTCTATCATCACTCTGCAGTACAATGTGTTTTGCTCTTCTTGGAATATAACCTAGGTTATAAAACAGTGGTCTTAAGCAATTCTTCTTAGAAGGAAGCAGTGGATAAGGCAGCAATCTGACTTGTTCATCATAGCTATAAAAGAGTTTTTAAATTATCCTATAGGAAACAGTAATTGCTAAAGCTTTGTAAACAGGAGAGTAATATTGGGTTTCAGCGTAGATCACTCTATTTTAGAAGAAATTGAAAGAGAATGATGATGCAGAAGGATAAAACCAGTTATAAGGTTGCTAAGGTTGTCCAAGGGAGAGCTGATAGGAGCCTGAAATTGAGTCATAGCAGTTAAGATGTGACTTCAAATGGGTCTAAAGAACAATACCACAGAGATCAGAGTTAAAAGCAGAAAGTATATATTCACTGAAATCAAGAGTGGGGAGTCCAGCATAACTGATGTTCCCAGCATCAAATGTCATAGAGAGGGACTAAAAATATGGCCATTGGATTTGGTAATTAAGAAACCATTTTTTAACCTAAACAGCAGCAGCTATAATCCAGTAGAGCAGCAACAAAAATGCAGAATTAAGGAATGAATGGGGGACAAGGGCTGACTCGGTGAGTGGTGATTTCTTTCCAAGAAGCTTAAATGAAAGGGAAATGAAATAGAATAGACAGGTCTAGAAGCTCTATGGAGTCCAAGGGTTGGTAAGGGAGAAAAAAAGAGATTTGTATATTCAGAGTCTGAAGGTGAGGTTGAAAAACTTTTTCTTAAAAGACCAGGTAGTAAATATATTGGGCTTAGAGACCACAAGTTCTCTGTTGCAACTATTGACCTCTGCTGTAGTAGCACAAAGTAGCCAGAAACAATATATGAACCAATTGGTGTAACTCTGTTTCCATAAAACTTTATTTACAAAAAAGGGTGGAAGGAGGCCCTCTGGCCGTAGTTTGCTGGCTCCTAAGTGACCTCGGATAGACAGAGAGGTGGGATCCATGGCAAACCTTAGCCTTAAACAAGAGGAAAAAGGGAATAATAATAATGGATACCAGTCCAGAGGCTATCTTAGCATTGACAAAAAACTTCAACACTTCATTAAAATATTAGTTCAATCTTTTAAAATTATGAAGAGACATATACTAAAAGTGAACCCAGATGTTTCTAAAATAGCTTTTTATGAGACTCTAAAGAAAGAAATATTTACTAAATTGTATTGAAATAATTTAGATACTTTAAACTCTCAACCATGATTCATCTACTATCAACTCTTGGAAATTGCAAAACAGCATTAATAATAACAGCAAGGACCTCTCCCTTACGTGTCACCTGAACTTGGAAGAACACAAACTCATCACTGCTTGCTCTAAAAGGAAGGCCTGATTTAAAAAGAAGGATCACAGTATTCTCTTTCAACCCTAGATCTACAGACATCTTACTTGAAAAGCTGATTGTGGAATCCTGGCTTATTTCCATGACTAAAGCAATGTGATTAAGTTTCTATAGGCTTTAGATAATCACCCAAGCTTTTTGATTTTTATAATCAGGTCAGAGCTTCAATCAATGAAGCTCTCCTAACACTACTGACTCCTTTAAGAATCTAGAAAAGGATAGCACCTAAAAACAAGAGCTGCAGTCATGCTGAGCCAAAGCTTTTTAAGATAGTTTCCTTGGTATAGCTTAAACAATATGACAACAAAGAGCTAGCGTGACATGAAAGTTCACATGCTAATGCATAATGTGCTGCAGCATATTTGTAGGGCAAAGTGGGGGAGGGAGTCCATATTTCCATATGTTATTGATTTTTCAATAATTATAATGGTCTTTCATTGAGACAAGTACACCAGCCTCCCCCCCCCACCATAAGTAAACTCTCTGGTCTTCAGTACCTTTTCTGACCCAGTCAAATTTTTTGTTAGGTGAGTTATTTTGCCAACTTAAATCATGTGAATAGCATTATTAATTTCTCCTAAAAACATGTCTAGCAAGGCAAACTTCTCTTCTGTAAAAATAAAGAAAACGCGAAAACTGGTTGGATAATAGAGCCGTTTACTCTCCCACCCACCCACCCACCCACTCACCCACCTACCATCAATAAGAATGTCTTATTTGGAGCAGAGAAGCAGGGTGGTAGGTATTTGGTGGCAAAGATCAGTGATGCCAGAGTTAAAAAATGTTCTAGTGTCTGTCAGGGAAGACACTGAAGACTTTACCTCCTCTCTAAGACTGTTCTGCTGAATGGCTCTGGGGAAAAGCGA
Organism: Rhinolophus ferrumequinum; assembly: GCF_004115265.2. Classification (NCBI taxonomy): domain Eukaryota; kingdom Metazoa; phylum Chordata; class Mammalia; order Chiroptera; family Rhinolophidae; genus Rhinolophus; species Rhinolophus ferrumequinum. Next base: position 69,815,043 of record NC_046286.1, on the reverse strand, counting down.
TAGGCCGCCCTTCTCTGCTATAGATGAAAGAAAAATAGAAATGGAAGAAAAATGTGTTAGGAAGCAAAGAGGTGACGGGGTGGGGTGAAACTGGCAAATAACAAATAAATATCTTGGTAGTATTTTGGATTGATAGATAGCACTTCACCCTGAAGCATTTCTCAAAAACCCACATGTGCAGTTTCATACACACACACACATACACACACACACACACACAAAAGTGTAGCAAAGAGCCTAATGGTGAAAAAGGAAAGGGAGTAAGGGAGTACTTTGGACCAATTTCAGTTGGTCAAAACAGCATTACAGAAAAGACCACAAGCTCTTGAATTCCCACAAGATCCAGGTAAACGTTCATTTTTCACAGCCTCATCCTTCCAATATTTCATTTGGTTTGTTGAAAGGTTGAGTCACAGACCTGCTGGGAATAGAATCTGTCCCAGAAACCATGCAATAACAAATGTTACAGAGAGCTCACTAAATCAAATGCTAGGAAAACCTTGACTTCCTCTAAAGCTGTATTTCCTCAGTGCTCAGAATCTGAACCTGGCTCCAAGCATCCATTTTATTGTTAGTTATCTCCCTAAAATCCTTGAAGGAAGTAGGAAGCCCCAAAGACCTTGAAGCATTTGAAAAGTTCATGTTCCACTGGCATGAGATATCAGAATCACAGCTCTAAATGAAAACTCCACTGCAACCGAAATAACTTGTTCATTCCCACCTACAAAACTTCATATGGCATCTCTGGATGCCATTCCATAACTGTTGTATAACTAATAGCTTTCATTTCTAAGCCAATATCTTTTACACCAGTGCTTTTACATAGAATCACATTTATGCACTTATCTCTTTCAAAAGTTGCTACACTTACGTGTGATCTATATTTTTCAGGCTATTCAAGCACATAACCACAACACAAAATGTTTCTAACCCTCACTGACTTGTTCTTTGAGAACTCAAGCATCCTGCAAATTCCTAGGAAAATGTTCTAAGAATCAGCATAAATTTTATTCACATGTAAACCAAGAATTAATTAATTCTCTTGGCCACCACTAATTTCCTGTCCTCCTGTTTTAGGTCTCCATTGTTTATGTGTTGTGTCGCCAATAGCAAAAGTGGTGGCTCTGCTGCCTCAGTTCTCTGAAGGTGTGACTACCATCACTACTGAATATGACCACCATGACTGCTCATGTCTGCCATAGGCACTGCTCTTTCAGTTGCTCTTTTCATCATCAGAAATGATGCCGAAGTCCATACAATCTCTAATGCCTAATATTAGAACCCTTTCACTAACTCCACCATTTTTATTACCCACAGTACCATCCCCCAAGCTACAGATGTCATTGTCAAGGCAGCAACCATTGCACCCAATACTACCTACTACCAATGTCAGGATTACTGCTACCAACCTTCTGAGGTTCAAATTTAATTTTATCATGACTCTGGCCATAGTACCAATGAAAAGTTTCTTTTGAACCTCGATCAGTCTTTCATTGTATCCCTATTATAGTATAACCACGGCAAGTCTCCTCAGTGGTGGACTGACAGATGAATGATTGACCAACCTAATTGCTCCAGCAAAAATTCTAGGACACATCCTTGAGGATACTTTCCTTTGTTCCCACATCCAAAACATCATTAATGCTACTAATACTTCCAAATCATATCCAGAATCCAACTACTTCCCTCCATTTCTATCCCTACTACTCTCATTGAAGTCATGGTGACCTTTAGTCTAAGCTTAGACATAACTCTCTGAATTAGTCTCCCAGCTTCTATTCTTGTCTTCCTGTGATCCATTCTTTACATGTCACCTAGAGAGATAATTTTATAAATATAACTCAGACGATATCACTCCCTTACTAAGAGCCCTCCAAAGTTTCCCTGCCTTATCCTAGCTTATAAAGATCTATGTGATGTGCTCCAGTTAACCTCTGCAACTTCACACAATTCTTGATTTCATAAGAGTGTCTCCAGCTACTTTGGCCTTCTTCCTATTTCCCAAATATACCAAACACATTCCATCCTGAGAGTCTTTGCACTAGCTATTTCTTTTTGCTTGACATGCTTCCCTCCAATATGTGTGTGCTCCCTTTTCCTCAAAGAACTGTTCTCTGGCCAGCCAATCCAAAGAAGCTTCCCAATAATTTTCCTTTAATCATATTTTAATGAAATTGACTGAAAAGCTGAATTTCACTGTAAAGCACTTACGACTATATTTTTTCTTATTTATCCCATTGTTCATTTGACTGATGTTTACATAAATTGATCTCACATAAATATATTAATGTGAAATAAAATCTTCATGCACAAAGTCTATAGGATCATGTATGCAATCTGCTTCAAAGAAAAATTGTACCCCTGATTCCCCCAAAAGTCACATATCAATAATTGACATGTTTAGTCTCAGAGGTTATAACAACTCAGAAGTTCAATTAATGTTAAAATATCTCTGTCTAACTTTGCCCTGCTGCAGGACATCTACAGTAGGAAAAACAGGTATGGGCAGGTCCTCTCTTTTTCATTAGTCCCTATCCTCCATTACCATTCTTTCCACTCTCTATTACTGACTGAAGTTTTCAGCCCTTTCCATACTTGAGGAAGAGTGGAAAGAAAAACCTTCTAAGACTGGTGGTACCAGTGTCATCTGGCACTGGTTTCCTCTAGTCCTAGAAGATATTTTAAGTTCTCATTTTCTCTCTTGAACACTTCCATGGATTCTTCAAAACCATAACCACCCCCAACTCTGGAAATTTCTCCCCTGCAGTTCCCTGACTTATTCACCCTCATTCTTGACACCAAGGAGTCCCCCTTTAATTCTAGTCTTAGGTAGTAGGCCTCCAATCAGACTCTTTCTATTGGAGTGTCCTAACTCCCCCAGAGGTCCCTTAACAATCCTCTCCGTGGGCCAGGTTCCAGGAGCCATCTTGGGTCTTCAGTAGTTCTCTAACATTTGCTCTCTCTCTCTCTCTCTCTCCTTTTTACAATGGTTGAGGGTAGCTATGGTTCTTACCATCTTCTTTACAATCTTACTAGGGGTCTAGCACCTCAATATGAAATGTGAGGGCACTTGACACTTCTTATCATGGGCTCAGACAAAGGTAATTTTACACAGTTTTTGCACTCTTATTAAAATATGGAGGTGCTATTAGTCAATCCTTCTTCTATGAAACATTTACTGCATAGGATTAGCATGTCACTCTTTATCAGTTTAGGCAATGAAGAGAATACAGACTATTCAGAGTGAATATGTATTAAGCGCTATGTCTATAGTCCAGAATATGTAGTCCAGCCTTATAAGTAGACACTCACATGGCAGGTCTAAATTAAAGAAGTTGCAGGGAAAAAAAAAAAAAGATGATTTGCTACATTTGGTAATTAACATTAGTTAATTAGACCATGAAGAAAAGTATATTTTTTATAAACATTCCAACATTCATGTTTTTAAGGTTCATTGTATACCCTGAAGAGACAGAGTTATATTAACATCTAGATAAAAGTGAAGAATGAACTGTTAAAGATACTCAACCCACCATTTTCATAGACCCTGGCTGGCTTGCTGATGCCATTTATAATAATACACAGACTTTACAAATTTCCAAATACTCACCTCAAGAGGAACTCAGTCCCCCAGTAGAAGTTCTTTATTAACCCCCAACACTTCTGAGGCTTGGCCAGGGAAGCATTATATTTTTAGTGCCAGAATTAATGCCAGATTACAGTCACAAGGGCATTATACTTGATGATTTATGATGCCATGTAGTACAGTGAATGAGACTGTTCCTGCCCCCTTGGGCCAGTTGAAAACTCCTAATTCTTTGTTTTCATGACATATCTTTCTGGGATGGGGCAAGCAGTGAAAGAAAAAAAAAAAGGCTTCTGACCGTATCATTGATGTAAATCCCAGATATTTTCTTTCTTCCCCAAACCAACCTAGATAACCAGTATGGAGAACAGTCAGAATTGCACATAAAACAAAAACCTAACAAAGAGAAACTAGCTTATATCCTCTGACAGATTAGTACAAAGCTATGAAGGTCATCTATCCCACACAAGGAAGAAAAAATTGTACCTAGTATTCTAAAAGCACCCTGATAGAATTTAAATTAACACAAGTTTAAAAACAACCCTTTATTATAGGTAGAAGGCCTTCCTTACTTATTAGCTATGTGGTCATGAAACCTAAGTTTCCTCAAATGTGAAGTAGGATAGTACTATTTACTGATTATGGATGATTTAAAATTTTAATGATTCAAGATAAAGTGATTAAGATTAGATTTGAGAATGTACATGGATTTAATAGGCTAGAATTCTTTCTTTTGCGGGGGGTGGGGGGAGGTCAGAAGTTTTTTTTTAACTTATTTTCCAACTGGGTTTTACTCAGAGCTTACATGAATATGTCTTATTTAAAACCGTAGCATAAAGGAGGGTCTGCAACCTCATTTCACAATTTCTGTAGTTTTACATCTGAGCCATAACCTCTTTATAAACACTGATAAAGGTATCTATATATTGGACCTTAGAGGCTGTAGTATTTTCTCGGTAGACTCAGTCTCACATTTCAAGAAAATGACCCAAGAGCAGTAATATACTTAGTGTTCTTGCTTCTGGCAATAAAAATGAAAACTTATTTATATGATTTTTTTATATAAAACACTAATATTGGCCCTCATGGATAAAATGAAAGACATTTGTTTTTTGTGTCTAATTCCTTTTTTAGAGTAAAATGAAAGGAAAAAAGAAAATCAATGCTTTACACTAATTTGCTGAATAACTTTTAGTTGTCGAGGAGAAGCAGCCCTGGAGGCCAATCCCTTCTTGGCATGTACAGAATCTCACTGCAAATTACTGTCCCTGCGAATCAGAATCCAACTGCTGAGCATATCCCAATCTACAGCCCTGAAGAGATCAACCACAAAGGCATTGATGAGGAAGAAGTTTCTGGAAGACAGTTAAGCCTCTGCCATGTTGTTAATAAGCATTTTCATACGGAGTGACTAGAGAGCATGAAACAACGACTGCAAGCCCCAGTAAGTTGTCAAACATTAAGCTTACATGGGTGATTTCACCCGGTTTACCTTGCTTGATATAAACCCGGAGGAGGTCCAGGCAACAGTCATAAATTCAAATAAGCTTTTAAAGCCTTCTCAATTGATCACTACATAAAAAGACACAGAACAATTGTATAATCACCTCACACACAGGTAACTAAATATATTGCCCTTTACAAATGCACTGATGTAAAACACAGAGCTTTCTCTCCCCAGCTAATGGTTGAGAGCAGCTTTATTTTGCTTTCTTGTGAACTTAATACCTAGCAAATAAATGACAGTCCCAGAAGCAGCTCCTTCAGTCAGACAGTAACACGTATACAATGAAATGTGCTTGTGATAAAATAACTATTACAAGTGAAGTGGAATTAAAGCCTTGGTTACACTTCTGTCTCTTACATGTATATTAAATTTTTCTGTGAAGGTCAAAGAAAACAAGATGTCATATTAAAATATATAAATCTCATTCATAAGCTGACATAAACTGGATCAATAAATGACACATGGAATATTTGTGAGTTCACAAAGTATGAATTAACTCTTACATCTACATATACAAACAAGGGGCAGTGTGGCAATGGGGAATGGAAATTATCATCATGCTTAAATGGGAAAGTAAGTACGTGTTAGGTACCAATAGTCGCATGTGATAACTTGAGCCAACATAAAGTTGAAGTCAGAATTTAAATTCTGTGTTTTACTCTTGACTCTACAGTCCATGAGCACAACTTCTATCAGCACAAGAACAATACTATCATTCCATCCTTTCATTGAGGTTATTTAAAAGAGGGGGGAAAAATTACTCCATCTCAATGACATTTCCAAGCACTTACATTTCCTCATATGACTGCCAACAGAGAAATAGGTATCTTCAGAAATCTCATAAGCCTTTATAGGTTTCTTTTGTTTCAGAATCTTCATCTTTTCAATGAGTGTGAGTCTCATGAGAGTTGCAATTTAATCTTGACTATATTATTCATGTCTAACAGAAAGTATAGGTACAAGATTGGGGTCCTACTAAGCATATTTTAAATGAATAAAAATTTATTTGATTTCTAAGATATGCAGTCGGTTGCTAAAGAACTCTCGGTATATATGCATAAAAGTCATAAAAACTGGAACTTTTAATGAACTGATACTTCCAGAGTAAGTTAAGACTTCAAAGACTGTCCTTCCTCTACCTCCGTGAGAGTCATATAAGTGGAATCAATGTGATGTTTATAGACGTTAGATGCACATTCAGTAGTCTTTCCCATAAGCAAAAAGCACAGTGTGTGACTAGCCAGTAGTGTTAGAATCAGGAGCTGAGATTGGGTTGCAGGGGGTTGTGAGAACCAAAACAATGGCTGAAGTGAGCCTTGCTATACAAAGTATGGTGTCAGAACAAATAGCAGCAGGAGCTCCCAGGAATTTGTTAGAAATACAGAATCTCAGGCTCTGCTCCAGCCTACCAAATCAGAATCATCGCTTTAATAACATCTGCATATTTAATAATAATTGATATATGTCAATTGCATCTCCAAATGAACAAAATGAAAATCAGCAAGAAGAACAAATTTGAAAAACAAAACAATATCCCAAGGTGATTTGTGTGCCAAAGATTTGAGAAGTCCTACGCTAGAGCTGAGAGAGCCTGAGGCTGTGAATTCAATTTAGGAGCCCATAGTGAATGCCGGAGGGAAAGAAGCCAAAGTCAAGGATAGGAAGACCAGATGCAGAAGCAAACCAAAGACCAAAGAGGCATATGCAAGGTCATAAATAGCAGTTTAAGATAGGTCTAAAACAGGATGAGGACCACATTAAAGAGGTAGGGATGGAGTTAGGTGTAAATTTCAGGTGGACAGTTTACATAATCTGGGAAAATTCCAAGATTACTGTTCAGAATGGATAATTCAAACCATGCCTTAAATTTCAAAACCAGTAGAACTCACTTACAGATGATGAAACAACTTGTTACCTTCTATGTTTCTGAGAACTTTATCCTTTATCACTTTGAGACTGAATCTTGAACAGAAACAGGTTTGTCTTTCACTGGAACTTCACCATTTTATAGTGGTTAAACACAATACTAAAAAAAACAAAATCTTGTGTTAACAAACTTACATTGTGTAGAACAGAAAGAATATTTTTGACCATGGGATTTTCTGCTAATGAAAAGACTCCCGGGGTGCCAAACCCATAGGCAATTTAATCTGGTGACCAACATAAGAATGTTAGACCTATAAAGATCGTCATTGAATTAAAGCCTCACAATCCTCTGAGTTAAATCTTGTTATCCCCCATTTTCCAGTTGAAGAAGTTGAGGATCAACAAATAATAATAATTTTTATTATTTTCAAACTAAGAATTTTTTGAAATTATTTGAAAAATTCAAAAAATAATTTTTTTGAAGTCTGACAGAACTAAGATAGTGCCCTGAACTTGTGCTCTCATCCACTGTACTGCCCTAAATGAAAGACAAGCAACAAATAAACCCCATTTGTCAACTTAGGTTTCTCTCGTGTGTCACACAATATTGCAAAAGTAGTAATTTCTGGAATCACCAAAAAGTTCAGAACAGTGGACACTATTCCTATAACATAATAAATCACCTTAGCGGATTTCTAAATTTCACTTTCAGAATTTTATATCTCCTGAGGATCAAATGAGATGCTAAAAGCTTTTAGAAACATAGATAACCTGTATGTACGTGAGCATGCATGTATAAAATGGTATCATTGTTGATATATGAGATCTCCATGAGATCTGTTTACCATGCTCCACAATCTGTCCGTAGGAATGCTTATCACAGTGCCTGACATGTAGCGGAACAGCAGGCTCTCAATAACTCTCTACTGAATAATTATGATTATGATTATGACTGCTAACATTGAAAACTGAACTCAGAGAATTCTACTAAAGAAATTCATTTTCATGTTTTCTGGGAATTTTTCTTAAACAAAGATGTTAACTCCTGGCTGTAAAAATATCAAAGAATTTTGTTATATTCTCACATCAAAAATAATTGTGATAAACACATGAAAACTGCAGGCTCACCAGAAAAATTAATACCAAATTCAAAAAAGAGCTGGCAGCCACATTTATTCATATTGGGGGAGTAATATACAATTAAAATCCTCCCCCAAGGAGAAATTAGATACAGCTTGTAAGTTATTACAGGAAATTGCTGCCATAGCTTCTCCAATTACAGATTAAGTATCAATCATTTAGCAAGGCAGAAATGATGCCACACTTACACTAATATCACATCAAATGATGTAAATTATATTTTAGATATGTTCAGACATTTTATCTTGATTCTCTAATTTTGTCATAAAAAGTGAATATTCCACCTCCCAAAAATTAATATAAATAAATCCATTCTCAATACTTAGATGTACCATTTCCATTAACTGTTATTTGCATGTTATTACACTCTCATAATCTACAACCCTAAGGGACAAAGCTAAATGCAAGAAAACAAGCTGATATAATGCAGTTTGAGAGAATCATTTCTGCTGAGTATAAAAGTAAGAAGAAATTTAGTTCAGTTTCCTAAACAACACAGGAAACTGATATTCTGAATTATTATCATGAATCATTTATTGTAAGTGCTGTAATAAAAAAATGGAAATTCAAACATGTTCTGTATATTCTAAGTCATTCAAGTTGATGCATATTTTTATTTCCCTCAACATAAAAAGATTATAAACTTGAGAACCAATTAATCAGAAAATTCAATGAACCCAAAACTCCTATTCTTTAGGAATTTTATTATTAAGCTTTTATTAAAAAGTGAGAAATAACATAAAAAAGAAAACTAAATAAATGTCTCAACAACTTTGTAATAATTATACTATACCATTCTAGTAAAAGTTTTTAACTAAATTATCAAAATCTATTTTAAGAACTTAACTTTTAGTGCCCACTATCAATGTTTTTTGATCAAATATCAATCTGCATATCTTAAGGGACAGAGTCACTTTCGCCTAACTTTGATATACGAGGTCTGCCAATTAAGTTCGTGAACTCATCCTAGAAAAAGTGCTACATACCTCATTGCTGAATATCACTATGGTCACCTTTGAAGTACTCCCCTTGGGAAGCTATGCACCAACACCAGCACCTAGTCCACCCTTCAAAGCAATTTTGGAACTCTTTCTGGAATGGCCATCAGAACTGTCATCATATTTCCCTTGATGTCCTGAATGTCATCAAAATGTCTTCCTTTCAATATTTCTTTTATCTTCAGGTAAAGAAAGAAGTCATTGGGGGCCAGGTCAAGTGAGTAGGGAGGATGTTCTAATACAGTTATTTGTTTACTGGCTAAAAACTCCATCACACACAGTGCCTCCTGATCTGGTGCATTGTCATGATACAAGAGCCATGAATTGTTGGTGAAAATTTCAGGTCATCAATTTTTCCACACAGCCTTTTTAGCACTTTCAAATACTAAATTTGGTGAACTGTTCGTCCAATTAGTACAAATTCATGTTGAATAATCCTTCTGATATTACTAAAGGTTAGCAATATCATTGCAACAAGTTCTCGAACTTAATTGTCAGACTTCACATTAAAGGATGCTGAGATATTTCTAGATGAATTTGAAAATATTTACAAATGGTCTATTATGGTTGCCTTCCAAAATTGATTAGGTTAGAGTTCCTCGTACAATTTTTAGTTCACAATCCCCTTTTTTTTTTCAAGATATTTTTGCTACCCCACATTCCAACTGTTTTTCTGTGAAAGCTATGATAAAATTTCAAAACTTAGGTGAGGAAAACACATTCTCTTTACTAATTAAAATGAAACACACTAGGTCCTTGACATTTATATCAACTAGTTCCTGGAAATTTTCACAATCCCAAATTTTAAAACATCACCATAGAAAATCAAAATTGTGTAGACAGCAGTACAGAAGAGTGCTGGATTGTCAACTGAGCTCAAATACTGGCTAATGGGTGACTTTTCCCAATTACTACACCAGCTTCCAAGAATCCATGAGTCGAGTTCATGCCTCCACACAATCACAATTTTTTTTCTGTCATGGATCTTCAGTATAATTATGAAGAAATGAAATGTGCAAATGACAAAGTTATAGCATACACAGAACGTTCTCCAAAGAAAATATAATAAATATAAATTAGGGACCAACTACTCTCTCCAGAGCCATTGGGTAGTAATTAAAAGGATGTCAACAAATCTGTATGGAGCTTTTAATGCAATACTCTAAAAACAGAAAGCCAAACTACAGTTCCAGGTAGCTTACAAGTTCTATAGCAGAGTAAACAGCAGAGTTTTTGGGGGGAGAAAAAGCAATTGTCACCTCAAGGATAATATTGCTCTAGGGAAAAGCAATTCAAAAACTCTCACTCAAGAGAAGACTAATCTGATATTCAACTCAAAAATATCTATCAACATAAATACAATTCTTCTGCTTATATAAAGTGTCTGTCATGGGCATTCATTTTAATAAGATACAAACAATAAATGAAGGAGGTTGAAGACATCTATTTCTGGTAATGATAAGTAGTTTGAGCCAACTCTCCAGTGAAACCAGCTAAAAATACCATACAAAATATTTCTTTAATGTTGTTTGAAGGTATTAAAGACAGTGAAAATTTTGTAAAACAAAAACTGAGGAAATACAAACACCCAGAAACGTGAGTCCACATTTTTGGGCCAATTTAACCTGGACGGCATTGACTGATTGTCGGGGGAGTGCTAAGAGATTAAGAGGTTGTGAAAAGATTTGGATGGTCTCTTGAGGGTAGAGGGACAGTGATTAAAGTCTGGGATTAACTACGTGCAAAGTTCTTGGTGAACCCACTTCACTATATGTTGAGACTCCAAAGGGCTAGAACCTACAAATAAAGGTAAACTATAAATGGATCATATAGAAGTCCAACTTTGAATCTTATAAGTCCCTGAAATTGTATTAAGGTGATCTGAGAGCAAGTGGCTCAAGCTTCTAGAGTTGTAGATCTCAAATGGAAGATGACATTATTTAAAGCACTAAATTATTTATTTACACAATATTACAAACATAATATCAGGATCAAAATTTTACATATATATATCTTGTATATGTGGCTAAGAGGATATGATTAAAAAGCAGGAACAATAAAAGACAAGAAACACACTTTTAGGGTCTATGATTAAGATTATCCTCTACAGGCTTTAAAATGAGAATTCTTACTCTACATAAAGAGATAAAAGACAAGATAAAATTTCAGCAGAGAACTGAAACCATAAAAATTAACCAAGTGGAAATTCTAGATGATAAGTAGTATAAGAAAATAGGCAAAAATTTAGTACTCAATGGATCATTGTACCAGATTAGACACAGCTGAAGAAGGAATCAGTGAACTGAAACATAAGCCAAAATAATATATCCAAAAGGGTGCACAAAGAGACAAGATAGAAAAATACAGAAAAGAGGACAAAAGACTGTGAAAGGATCTACTATGCATGATACTAAAGTTCAAGGGAAAAAAGTAACTACACACACATATGAAACAATGGGTCAGAGCAACATTTGAAGAGATAATATCTGAAAATGTTGCATCATTGATGAAAAATCTTAAATTACAGAATTAAGCTAGAATTGACTTTAAAAATAAGAAAACTAGACTATTTCCAAAAAAGTGGAAATTAAGAAATGCACTTGTACTTATACATAAGTCAAGATAAGATGCCATAATATTTAGAAAATATTTAAAGTGAGCAATAATAAATATATGACACGTAAAAACTGATGTGCTACAAAAAAGCAGTACTTAGAAAGTAATTTATAACATAACATTCACAAATTAGGGAAGAATAAAAGATGAAAATCAGTTATTTAAACTTACATTTCAATAAGTAAAATAAAGAACAGAAAATTAAAATCAACAGTAGAAGGAAAAAAATACTAATGAAAAGAATAAAAGTTATTAAAATAGAGAGATGAATAAAATTGATAAGCCCTAGTGAAACTAATTAAGAAAAATTGAGAGAATACCCAAATAAACACAACAGAATCAAAAGAATATCATAGTTTTGAAAGGCATTAAAATGAAAAGATAATATGTATGTTAATATATTCAATTACTTAGATGAATAAAAACTTTTTAAAATTAAATTTACCAAAATAACATGAAAAAATAGAAAATTTGAATACTCTTATAACTATTAAAAAATAAATCTTCAAACATCTTACAACAACAACAACTAAAACTACAGTCCCAGATGACATCAGCAGTGAATTCAACAAAATATTTAAGGAAAAAATAATGCCAATATAATACAGACACTTTCAGATTGTGAAAAAAAGAACCACTTGCAAGTAAATTTTTGAGGCAAAGTTCAATGATGATAGACTTCACGAAGATATGAATACAAGAGAATATATCCTTAACAAAATATAAACAAAACCAGTATAAAATTTGAATGTATTACAGGAATGCACTTTTTTTTAACATTCCAAAATAAGGGTATCTTATGCCATTAACAGAGAAAGTGATAAAGTTTATATAGACAGCTCAAAGAATGACAAAATGCCTTTTGATAAAATTCAATATTCATTTTTCATGAAAAGTCCACACAGCAAGAATAGACGAGAACTCCCTTAATATTATAAAGGTCATTTTCCCCCCTCCCCCAATCTATTACCCTTCTGACATCATATATGGCTGTTACAGTTCCACTGACACTATTCTTTATACTGTACTCCACAACCTGTAATTATATATATGTGTGTGTGTGTGTGTATATATATATATATATATATATATATATATATATATATATATATATATATAATTATACTTGACATTCGTTATTATTCAGCTTCAGCTTCAGGTGTTCACTGCAGTGGTCAGGCACCCACATCATCCCTGCAGTGGTCTCCCTAATAAGACAAGTGTCCATTGGATACCGTACAAAATCTTTACATTATTGATTATATTCTCCGAACTGTCTTTCATAGACCTGTGGCAATCTTGTGGTTATCAACTGTGCTTTCCAATCCCCTCACCTTCTCCCTCATCCCCACCTTCTTCCCATCTAGCAACCCTCAGTTTTTTCTCTATATCTCTGAGACTGTTTCTGATTAGTTTGTACATTTATTCTATTCTTTAAATTCCACATATAAGTGAGATTATACAGTATTTGTCTTTCTCCGTCTGACTTATTTCACTTAGCATAATGTTCTCCAGGTCCACCCATATCGTTGTATATGGTAAGATTCATTCTTCTTTATGGCCAAGTAATACTTCATTGCATAAATGAACCACAGTTTCTTAATCCAGTCATCTACTGATGGGCGTTTCAGTTGTTTCCATGTCTTGGCTATTGTGAATAGCACTGCAATAAACATAGGGGTGCATACATTTTTTTGAATTAGCATTTTGGATTTCTCTGGATAGATACTAAAAGTGGAATTGCTGGGTCATTGCAATTCCATCTCCAGTTTTTTGATTTCCTTAGTGGCTGCACCAATCTGCAATCCCACCAGCAGTGCTTGAGAGATCCCTTTTCTCCACATCCTCGCCAGTACTTGTTGTTTGTTGATTTATTAATGATAGCCATTCTGACTGGAGTGAGGTGGTATCGCATTGTGGTATTTATTTGCATTTCTCTAATGATAGTGAGGTTGAACATTTTTTCATATGTCTTTTTGCCATCTGTATGTCCTCTTTAGAAAAATGTCTCTTCATGTCCTCTGCTCATTTTTCAATTGGGTTGTTTGCTTTTTGGTGTTGAGTTGAATGAGGTTTTTTAATAAATTTTGGATATTAAACTCTATCAGATGTACCATTGACAAATATCTTCTCCCATTCTGTAAGATGCCTTTTTGTTTTATGGATGATTTCCCTTGCTGTGAAAAAACTTTTTAGTTTGATGTAATCCCACATCTTTATTTTTTCTCTTACTTCCCTTGCTTGAGGGAATATATCAGTAAAAAATATTACTAAGAGTAATTGTAAAAGTCATTTTTAAAACAAATAATATCATACTTGATATGAAATATTGGGCTCCTCTATATTGAAATCAATAAAGAAATAAGGGTGCATATATCATCACTAAAATTTAACATTTTACTACAACTCCTACCCAACACAGTAAGGTAAAATAATTATAATTATAAAGACAGAAGTAAAACTACCATTATTTACAGAAAATCTAAATGTCTATAAGTAAATTATTAAAATTGATACTGAGTCTAGAAAAATTCATTTCATTTCTTATTTCAATATTAACAGAACATAAAATATTAAAGATAAAATTTTGAATAGCATCAAACACATTAAATGCCTAGGTAATAAATACAACAGATGTATAAGACTTCTATGCAAAACAAAAAACTATAAAATATTATTGAGAGAAGCTAAATAAAACCTAAATATACCATGTTTATGGATTGGAAAATAATTGTTCTTCCCAAATTGATTCATAGATCAATGCAATATTTACCAAAACCTGAACAGATTATTTTTTGTATGCTGATCTTAACATGCTAAATTTAAAACTTAAATAGAAAATAAATCTCAGAGTAATGAAGACACTCCTGGAGAAAAAGGACAATAAGGGAGTATTTGATCAAGTGGATATCAAGATTTATGATATGTTTCAGCTAATTAAGATAGGATGGCATTGACAAGAATAAGTCATTTGACTACTGGCATAGAATAGGGAACCAGTAACACACACTCATCAACTTATGGCTGATTAATTAAAAAAAAAAAAAAAGTAGCTCTGTAAACAGTGGGGATAGAATTTCACAGTGTTAGGTATATTGGACATTATACAAAAAAAAAAGTGATTCATACTACACATTTGACACAAAAATCAACCATGAGTACATTATAAATTCCTATTAAAATGCTAAAACAATAAAGCATAAATATTACATATATTCATGATCTCAGAGTAGGGAAAGACACGAAAAGCACCAAAAGATTAATAAAGATTAATAAATTTGAATATCTGCTCATCAAAAGATATATTAAGTCAACCAAAAGGCAAGTCACAAACTATCTTGCAACACATTAAATAACAATAAGTTCATATCTATAAAAATTAAAAATTCATAAATCAATAAGAAAAAGTCATTCAAGAGAAAACAGGCAAGAGATTTTAACAGGCACTTCAAGAAACCAAATGGCTAATGAGCTTATGAAATGCTTCTCGACTTCAGTAGAAACTACAGAAGCGCAAATTAATACCCCAACGAGATAATTCTACACATCTGCTAGAATAGCAAAAATTAAAATACCAACTATACCACGTATAGCCAAGCATATCTACTCATACACTGCTCATGGGAGTGTAAATAGATATAACTACTGTATTAGTTTTCTTTGCTGCATAACAAATTACCCCAAATTTAGCAGCTTAAAACAACACAGAGTGTCTTTGGGTCAAATTATCTTAGTTTCTGCAAGTCTGACCCAGGTTTGCTGAGTTCTTTACATAGAATCTCAGAAAGTTGTCATCAAGATGTTAGTTAGACTGCATTCCCCTCATGATTCTTGACTGGGGAAGAATCTCCCAAATCATTCAGGTTGTTGGCAGAATTCATTTCCTCATAGACTGAGGTCCCTATTTTCTTACTGGTTCTCAGCTGGGGACTCTTAGCGCATAGAAGCTATCTAGAATTCCTTGTCACATGGTTCTCTCTATAGGCCCTCTCAAAACATGGCATCATACTTGTTCTAAGCCAGTAATGTAGTCTCTTGCTCCAATCTGCTGAGATAGAGTCTTATATAAAAAAAGTCATGAAAGTGACATCCTATCACCTTTGTTATAGAATGTAATCTAATCAAGGGAATGACATTTGCGGTAATCATATTAGGTAGAAGCAAGTCACAGGTTCTGCTCACATCCAAGGGAAGAAGATAACACAAGCCATGGACACTAGGAAGTAGAATATATTTGAAGACACCCTAGGGCCTGTCCACCAAATTGTTTTGGGAAATATATTGACAGTGTCCATTAACGCTGAACTCATATGCTTTGACCAAGCAATTCTATTTCTGGGTATATAACAAACAGAAATGAATACACATGATCACAAAAGACATATACAAGAACATTCATACCCAAAATAGGGCACAACCCACAGATCCATCCATCGAATAGACAAATAGATTCATATAGCCACACAAATTCTATGCAGCAATGCAAATGAACAAAACATCATAGATAAATCTCACAAGCTTTTCATGTTGAGATAAGTCATATGCAAAACAAACTATAGGGTTCCATTTTTATGAAGTTAAAGATAAATAAAGATTAAACAATCATATTTAGGGATGCAAGCTTGAGAGTAAACCAATAAAAACAAGAAAGACATTAGTATAAAAAAATCAAGAAAATGGCTACCATCAGGGAGGTTAGTGATTAAGAGTTGGTTTGAGGAGGTGCTTAGGTATTTGTCTTTATACTATATTTTGAACCAATGCTGTTTTCTTTGTTATAGAGCATTGAGCTATGCCTCCTTGGTTTGTAAATGTGATTATATATGTATATGTATACATATATATATAATATATACATATATATATTATATTTTACAAGTTTAAAAAATCTTGAAAGCATCATATTTTAGTGAAAGTATTTTCTAATCCCCAAACTTGAAGGTAAGCACCATCAAACAATGCCTTTCTGTTTTGACCACTACTGTATTCTCTGCACCTAGAACAATATTTGCTACAATAAATACTGTTGAATAAGTGAATGAATCGAATAATAAATGAATACAATATCTGTGTTCTTGCCAGGTCTACCATTTTTCTAGGTTTACTACATTTAACAAGTTTTCCCACTTTATGTATCTCATCTTCACTTGTAAAATGAGGCAATTATCTGTGCTACAAATTTTACCAGGCTGTTGAGGGGTTTAAATGAGACATTTAAGTTTTATGTGACAGTTTTTATAAATGGAAAAAAATATTTTTGACAGAAGGATTCACACAGCAACACCTTAATTAACCAGAATGATTGACGAATGGAGAAAACCTTCCTTGTTTAATCCTATACTTTCTGAGTAATGTTCTTAAATTGATTAGACATTTCCCTACCTTGTAGCAGAACATCCTAAATAGAATTTTTTTATGATCAAGAATGGCAAAGCACTTTGGTTGTTATATTAATTTTCTACGACTTCATAACAAATTACCACAAACTTGCAGCATAGAACAACACAAATGTATTAGCTCACTCTTCTGTGGGTCAGAAGTCTAGCATGACAGTGCCGGCTTCTTTGCTTAGAACTCACAAGTTTGAAATCAAAATGTCAGTGAGGCTGAGTTTCTGTCTAAAGGTTTTGAGGAAGAATCTGTTTCCAAGCTCATTCTCTTTGTTGAAAGAATTTAATTCCTTGCTTTTGTAGTACTGAGGTTCTCATTTCCTTACTGGCTATACTGGACTCTGCTCTCAGCTCCTACAAGCAGCCCACATCCCTTGCCATGTAGCTTTCTCCATCTTCAAATCAGTAATGGGGCACCACATTCTTCTCATGCTTTGAATCTCTGATTTCCTCCTTTTCTACCAGTAGCTAAGAAAACTCTTTGCTTTTAAATGGCTCCTGTGATTAGGTCAGGCCACTGGATAAAACTCTATATCTTAACATCAGTTGTGCCATATAACATAGCATAACTATGGGTGTAAAATCCATCATGTTCACCATCCCAGGGATTGTGCAAGGCATGACTACCCAGGGAATGGGAAATCTTGAGGGCCATCTTAAAAGTTTGCCTACTATGGGTGTTACCATAAAAGATTAGGTCCACATCAAGTAAAGAAGTCATGGGAGACTGAGTATTCTCTAAGATGTTTAATAAACACTGCTCTTAAAAAGCAAACCATTAGTACCAAGTTAGTTTCTTGTGCTTTTGGTTGCTCTATTGTAGTGATTGTCAAACTTATGGATTACAAACTATTAGTGTGTTATAAAATCAGTTTAATGGGTTGCAACCAATTTACTTTTTAATTGAAATAATAAAAGGAAAAGGAAATATCATAGAGCAAGTTAGTGTAATTTCAAGCTTGATCAGGAGTTCATTTGATATCTTGAAATCAATCCAAAAATGTCTCAGGTTGGAGGAAACCCTCTATAACCAAGTTGTTTTCAGTTATACGTGTATGCATGTATCCAAGGAGATATTTGTATATATTGGTCAGAAAGCTTTGAAAGCCGCTAATCTAAAGTACAGAGAACTCTATTATTGATGTGCAATTATCAAAGGATTAAGAAATACAGATTGGTAGTTACAAAAGGGTCATGGGGGATGTAAAGTACAGAACAGGGAATATATTCAATAATAGTATAATAACTATGCATGGTATCAAGTGGGTACTAGACTTATCATAAATTATATAAATGTCTAAACACTATGCTGTGTACCTGTAATGAATATAATATTGAATGTAAACTGTAATTGAAAATTTTGAAAAAATAAATTTAAAATAAAGAAAATGCTTTTACTCTATTCAATATTATTCTTAGGGTCAAGTCTAACATTTCTTTGTACTATTCTGAAAAGTGCATTCAAGAGTTCTAAAATTCTGTGGGTTTGTAGCATTAATTCCTCCTAGAAAAATACAATAATTGATTTCTTATCCTTTATTACATAATTTTGGTATTAACTGTTATTTTCTTTCATATCAGCCAGGAGAGTCTTCCAGACCTGCTCATATTTGATCTCTTTAAATACATTCAGTTTAACTTATCATGAAATGAACAAGCATTTTTTTTTTATTACTGTAGTCAGTAGAACGTGTCCATACCATTTCTTCATTTTCTGAAGGACATTAGTTATTAGTGATAGCTGCTAGGGAGTCAAGTGTTCCCAATGGCTTTGTCTGACCATAGAAATCTCAGTAGCAGACTAATTCCCCACACAATCATATTCAAGATAATTCACCTGACAGTTACTGAGTGATTCCCCATACACCAGCATGGGGATGAGAACTGGAGATTCAAAAATGAATAAAACTAGTCCCTGTGATCAAAGTGTTTATATATCTCCAACCTTGGAATATACTGTCACTGTTATTTTTCTTTTAATATCTCTTCCTTATTGTTCAAACTGTTTACTTTCCTCTAAAATCTACTGTGTCTCATTGAATATGCGGTCTTTTGCTTTATTTCCCTGTAGGGTAAATTTGGGTTTTAAGCAAATGATCAAGGTATTTGCATTTACCAAGTTCCTCCAATCTGCATTTCCTGCAGTACTGCAGTACAGATTGTACAAATCAATAAACACACCATTATTTTCCAAAATATTAATAAATAACTAACCTTGTTTTTTTTTAATGTGTAATGATATACTTTAGCTTATCGCATTTGGGTTATGATTTTACTCCAGAATTTATTTAAAATCTTAAAATTAGACCAGAAATTGGCTAAAGAAGGAGGAATAACATCTATAATCATGTTAATTTTGCAACAAAATGTTGAGTTGAAGCCCACTTTGAGAGATTATAATAAGATGAGGATTATTTCATACCCATTGTGTGCATTTATATGTTTGTACAACAAAAGGAAAGGGCAACTAACACTCTCTCTCTATCAAAAAAAGAATCATGGTTGTCAATGTCTGGCTAAATGATATATTAACAATTCAACTAAAAATTAAAAAGTAAGACTAATGTACTACAGGCAAGAAATTGGAACCCATTTAACAGTTGGTCACCACCATAACTGCAAATATAATACAGATTATCTGTGTGTATTATGTACCATTGAGCTTGCTCCAATTCCTGGCAAATCTATGAATGAGTGATGTCTACAATGTCCTGTCCTCAGCAGTCCTGCTCAGCTCCTGTAGACTCATGCCTATGGCTTCTTTTATGGAGTTGATCCATCTCATATTTGGTCTTCCTCTTTCCTGCTGCCTTCTATTTTTCCCAGCATTGTTCTTTTCCAGAGAACCTTGCGTCTTCATGATGTGCCCAAAGTAGAACAGGCTCAGTTTTGTAATTTTTGCCTCCAGGGATATTTCAGGCTTAATTTGCTCTGGGACCCACTTGTGCATCTTTCTGGTGGTCCAGGATTTCCATAGAGCTCTCTCCCCCAACACCGTATTTCAAATGAACCACTTTTTTCCCCTATCAGCCTTCTTCACTGTCCAATTTTCACATCCATATATAGTAACTGGGAATAGGAAGGTGTAGATGATCTTAGCCTTGAACTCCAATGACACATATTTGCTCTTGATGATCTTTCCTAATTCTTCCATTACTATTCTTCAGAGTCGCCATCTTTTCTTGATTTCTTGGCTATATTTCTTGGCTATTTGATTTGATGACTGAACCAAGGTAAACAAAATCTTTTAACAATTCCAATGTCTTCCTTATCTATGTTAAAATTTTATATTTCTTTTGTAGTCATGATGTTTGTCCTTTTGATGTTCAAATGCAGTCCTGCTTTGGCACTTTCTTCTTTCGCTTTCATCAGCTACATCTAACTCTGTTCCACTCACTGAATCAGGGCAGTACGTTGGGTTTTTGCCACTTGATAAGTCAAAGAAAAATAAAGACTGCTAGGAGAGATTTCTTCCCCACAGAACAGATTACTTAAGGTGTTCACACATCCACCCTCTGAAATTTAATCATTAATGTAATGTAACACATTGCCAGAGAGACGAGAGTCAGCAAAGTAACATAGGTTAGTTAGATCTCAGGAGAAATACCAACATATCAAAGTCCTGTCAGAACAAGAGAGAAGAACCCAAAGGACAAGATGAATTTTGTTTTGCACAAAAGAAATATATCTATTCACCAACTTCTACTTATTTAGTTAATTTTCTCAGCTTCTCTACCACCACTCACCACACTGATATGACAGGTGCAGTACATTTTTAAAATAAAGGATGCTCAAAATGGTAAAGTCTGACACAATTGCTAGTGAGGAAGATAAGGATTGATTTTCCAAGGCTGTTCTAACATTTTGGGTTTTTAAAAAATATTTAGGAAAATAATGTTACTGGCAAGATAGGTAAAAAGGCCTACAGAAGATAATTTGAAGAGGGATCAGGCAATAGTAAGATTGCTAGATCATTGAAAGTGTTGTCATAAAGTCAAACACCTTCAAGGCTACTCAGGAAAGTAAGTAATGAAGCTGGGCGAACCTCAGACCAGAGGGAACAGCACCACATTGGAAGGCACCTGTTCAGCTTAGATATACAGCACTTTCTACTCCATCAAGTTACTGCCGTGAGGGAAGTGGGGAAAATGGTCCAGATCTAGTTTTTCAATAGAATCTGAAGATCTGAGTCTTTGTGTTAATGTGGTCATTTTTTCAAACTGAAAAGGAGAAACAAAACTTATGTGTTAGCCATTTTAAACTTAAAGGCTGCTCTATGTGACCTCTGTTCTAGAAGGAAATAATTACATGATATTATAAGGAAAGGTTTGTGCTGTAATTCAGTTAATATTAATGAAAATGTGACAAAGCTCTGGAAACACTATTACTTTTCATCATTAGCTCTGGGGTGTGATTCAGTTTAGCTTACCCATTGGTTAATGTTGAAAAAAAAGATGCACAAAATTGCCCTGAGAGAGCATTATTTGCCAGCAAAGAGGATCTGAAGGTCGTCAGGACCTGGGGTTAACTTGGATATTGGTCTGAATGCCCAACAAAGCATTGGAGAAAAACCAGGCATTATAAATTAGAAACTCTTTAGAAAAGGCCATTGTTTAGTTTCCTAACCTTGGTGCCTAGCCTTAAGAGTAGGGGAAATATGATTTTAGTACCTTTCTCTCATGTAAATGTCACTCAAATGTATCAGCATATTTGAAGGGTATGTTTGTGTTATGCCAGTCTTTTTGTGGCCTGAAATGTCAACACAAATCAATACCTCGTTTCCTGTTGATATTTAGAACTAATGTTTGGTTTTTTTTGTTTGTTTTTTTAACGAAATCAAAGATTCATTTTCATAATTCTCTTCCTCCCCATAAGGACAAACACTGCTTTGGGCTCTGTATGTACCTCCAAACAATTGGATGCCCTTCCTGATCACCCACTCATCTTTACAGCAGCATGACCTGTGTTGTTTGTCAGTCTTCAAAGCTGACGCAGGCTGGGACTGTGCTGGCCTTCACAGAGGTTCCTTATCCTGCACAGAATTCCCTTTCTTCAGTTCACCACAGAGCAATTCACTCAATACCCTCTCAACACAGTTGGTTTGCAGTTAACTTTGCTTTAGTCTTCAAATGACTTTAGCCTTCAAATAAAGCCAAGTAATTCCAGCATCACAGCTAAAACTTGCTAGTAGTTAAATTTGACCTCAATAGCTGATCTGAATTTCAAGTCCTAATGGACAAAATTGTCCCAACACTAGTTAAATTTGATCTAGCCTTTGGCATTTTGGAAAAATTTCTTAAGTTCTTATTACTTTATATTGTTTTGCCAAATGAGACACTAACCATTTTCTTTTTCTTTCTCTCTCTCTCTCTCTCTCTCTCTCTCTCTCTCCCTCCCTCCCTTCCTTCCTTCCTTCCTACCTTTTTTTCTTTCTTTTCTCGCTTTCTCTCTCTTTCTTTTTTCTTTCTTTGTTTTTTTTGTTTTTTTTTATTGCTCCTTTTCTAACAGTATGACTTCAAAAGAAGGAAATTTCAATTGGTATTTTTCATTGTATTCCAAGGGAAGATTTCTGGGCTATGAAATATTAAAAGTAGCTAAAACAAATAAAGTGTAACAGATAAAGAACATGACTCCTCACTCATCTAACATTTAGTAGCACATATTTCCCTCTCAATAAAATAAAATTTGCAAATGCACCTCACCACCAAGCACTGTATCTAGCTCAGCAGATTGCAATGGGATCTCCATGTACATTATTGACCTTCTTCTTTAAGGGTTGTGAACGAAGTCAGGTAGATTCATTCAGACTGTCAATTCTAGTAACCCCTCTTTAGCGAGATTAAAGAGTAATAGTAGATATAAAGATAATGTAAATGGCGAAGTGGATGAGAGCTACTCACTACAAATCAATCATCATTTTTCTATAGTAAAAAATACAAGCATTATGCATGCTACGCAATATGTATGCTACACAGAAATATATATGGATATTATATCTGAGTGTGGGGCATTATAGGGGGCGGTATATTACAGAAATGTATGAGAAAAAGAGGAACAGAGTTTTAGGGGAAGGAGAGAAAATGTGGACATAAAAATGAATAAAAATTAAAATGTGAGCTTCTTCTCAGAAAGAAGCTTGCAAGTGTCAGACAGCCAGGATTCTATAAAATACTGGATGTGTAAGGTTGATGGATTCCCAAGAGAAAGAGAGCCCATCACCAACTCCCAGAAGGTGGGAAGAGGAGGATCTCATCGTACATAACCAGATCAGCACTGCAGTATCAAGAGGGTATCAGGAGGAGAAATCCCTCATTCATAGCTCGCCTAAGTGTGCTCACTCACTCACGAGTTCATGAATATATGAGTTGGGAATGGGGAAAATGGAAATTTTCTTTCTCCCTACAATGTTCTTATGATAATTTTTAAATACCATATTTTAATGGATTATGTTTTAATTAATCTCTACCAGAAGCATCTGTTGAGAAATGTAGGGTCCTTGTTTCTTCCAATATGAATACTTAAATAAGGAAGGGATATAGAACAAAATATCACAAATACTACCCATAAAGACTGAGGTAGATGGCATAGCTTGTTGTGAGACCAGTGACAACCCTGCTAACTAAACCCATTAATTTGGCAGGTTTTACCAGCTTATTACAGGCAACACTAAACAACAGAAAGCCTTCTCAATCTGGGTGTAATGGTGGAGAACTCTTGCTTCTTGGGCCAGCTAGCCTCCAATAGAAAAAAAGAAAAAAAAAGAAAAAAGGCAGAACTGAGATAAACATGGTGAGTTTATTTTTACCAAATTCTCCAGTCAGATAAGTCACCCTTATTTGCCAGGAGTGGAGTGAATAAAGAAATGGAGATATTCTGGGAGATTTATACTAACCAAACTCTCCTATCATGGACCTATATAGAAATAATGGTGTAGGGAAGTCACATTCCCACATAATAGTGTTTGCAAGAACATGTTTGAAAAATAACTGCTACTCACTTTATTGTAATAGACATTCTCACATATCACAAATAATAGAATTTTGATAATATTATTTATCCAGGCCTTTAGTTCAGTAAAAAAAGATGAGCCATAGGCCAGATAAAATAACTTTAGGAAATTACACCTATCTTTGGACAATTAAATGTCAGACTTTCTTCATTACTACTAATTCTCCCTAAAAATAGAAATTTTAGAATTCAATTCAAGCAGAATCACCATTTTCCTGGGCCATAACACCAACCAATGCCCATCTGATCTGGTAAAGGAAAAACACTGATAGGAGAATCATGCCCTAACCTTTCCCTAATAAATGTACTAAGTTACGATTTTTAAGAATATGAGTCAATTTGGAGCAGAAGAAAGAACATTGATTAGTCACAAACAGTACTTTATTCAAGTCTCAAATCTTTCACTCCCTTGCACTATAGAACTGGACACAGCTGGGTCATTTTCTTCATCTCTAAATTGTAGAAGCTGGACAAAGTGATTTCTGAGGGCTCTTTCAGATCCAAAGTTTCACTCTGTTACCCATAAGCACTTCTAATGTTATTAAATGTTATGAGGTATACATGAAACAAGTTGAAACTATTTTGAAATATCTTCATATTTGATTCTCTACTTAATATGTCCCTAGACTCCTACACTAGATATGTATTATATATACTGTACTGCATGATATATCCTGTATGAGAATACTAACACAGATGATCAATTTCTTGGGTAATTATGTCTTAATGAATGATTTTTCCCAATAGTAAATATTCAACCTTTCTTCAACACATACTATGAAAAACTGTACTCTTCCTTAACAATAGTCCTATTTACACAGCAGGGGATATGAATGCTGAAAATGCACACCAAAATAAATATAAGCCTTAGCCCTGCCAGTGTATAAGAAATTACTCAATTGAATGATCAATAGAAACATAAACTGATTGCTAAAACTGAATAAACACTTAGAAGGAACTAGGTATTAAGTAAATATAGACAAGAATATTAAATTACCCTTATTACATTGCAGGAAGTTTTGACAATACGGATTTACCATCTCTAAATATTTAGAGAGTGTAAACTGATTAAAATGAAAATAAAGTACAAAGCTAAATAAACAGCAAAACAATAAAGTAAGTATGCAGTGCATAACATGTATTAGAAGTTGGGGGACTACGACATTTGGTAATTTTCATGGCTTTTATCAGCATTTCCATAGACAAGATTCAGAAAACAGACATGGATCTTTTAAACAATACACTATTGATGCTATAACTAGCTTTTCTTTTGTAGTTTTGTAAAGGGAGTCACCTATTTTTGATGTTCTCATTTCAGAACTTCAGTGACCTGACTCCCAGAACACACTTAGCTTTCTCTCCACCAAGATGTCTCCAACTTGGGCTACTATCAGTGATCATATTGAGCTCAGTAGTTGTGGGCATTATAGAAATAAGACAAAGTGGACTCATTCTGATTTGGTTTACCTTTTCCCCGTATCATATGAACTTCAAGCAAATATTTGTACTTCACTTCTATAAAATTAAGATTTTGTACTGGTACAGTATTTTATATTCACTTGATAAAAACTCTAAAGTTTATGACTATGACATTTTTGGAAGGATTAAAAAAAAAAAAGTTTTGTTAATTAGCCTGGATCCTTACGCTCACAAATTATTCTAGGTCTTAATGTAGGCAAATAGAACGTCCTTACAGTTATAGCACATCCTTTGCTATCTCACTTGGCTGATTTCAGACGTTTCCATATAGAGAGGCTGGTAAGTATGAGAAAAGCCAATCGAGTATTTGCTGCCTGAAAGATCAGCTGACTCTATCTGCAGTGCTGAGTAAGTCCATTTTATCTCCCTCCTTTAGTACTATACTCAGCACCAGAAACTGGATAGAAAAGCTTACTAATGAGCTCCCCGTCCTTTTGAGGGATTGAAGACAAGGTGATGACCAAAGGAGTTTTATTTGAAAAGAATACTGATGAACATGGAATCCTTGTGTGACCCTTTCCCTTACAACATAAAACTATTTTATCTCTGCTTCTAATGCAACTCAGATTGTAGACTCCATAATAAGTGAAATTTTATATATATATAAAGTTACTCTAATAAGCTAATTAGTATACTTTAGCAATTAATATTATATGTGAAGGTATAAATGTCCAAAACTGTAATACTTTTTTCATAGTTTAACAGACCCTTAATGAAGACCAGATAAGCTAGAAATCCCACACTGAAGCATCAATTGAATTTAAATTAGGCAAAAACAGAGTTAGTCTCTTAATAGCTTTGGCCAGTTCATAGAAAATATTGCTGAAGTCATCCTAAACTTATTATAATGAAATGGGACTGGATGAGTCAGCACGTTTGTCATCCCTGGGAGCAGAAATAATGCACTATACCCCTCTCATGATACGATCAAGGCGCTAAAGTCACAGAACACTCACTGGAAGAATCAATCCTTTTCCAAAATCTCTACTCTTCATTTTAAAACTTTGTTGCAAACTTGTGTCAACAGCACTTTAGTGGATTTTATTTTTTAACACTGAAGTAAAATAAGCTATTCAATTTTTTTTGGGGGGGTGACTTTCCAATATGAAAATGTGCCTTTCTCTAGTTCAGTCGTAACCTCAAGATCCTAACAAATTAAACAAAATAGTATATTTAATTATTTGGTCAATTTGGATAAATTAAGTATTAACTTGAACACAAAATGTAACATTAATTCTGCATGTACATAAAGGATGCTATCAGTTGGCCTAGGCTGAGTTATTCATGATAACCCATCTCAAACTGTCGTGACTCACAACAAAAACTTTGTTTTCTTGTACTATTGCTCTCATTCATACCACACGTCCATTATGGTTCTGCTCAATGTTCTCAACAGCCTTCAAGCCAGCAAATTATCCTTTATCTAGGATGCTGTCGATCTGATAGTGAAACATACACTGGCTTAACAGTTCCACTTGAAAGTGACAAACATCACTTGTGTTCACATTTCCTTAGCCAAACAAAACAAGTTATACTGCCAAGTCTATTGTCAATGGGATTCGAATATATATAATCCCTTCGCAGGGAGATTATGACATGAAGGGGCATAGCATGAAGGATAGAAAAAATTTAAACCACATTATAATATATAACAGTTTGCTTTCTTGTTCACAAATATTTAACATTCTCTTTTCCATATATAAAATATAATAATCCCCATCCTATATCCACAAGGAGGCAATCCAAAATTTCCATCAACACATCAAGGCATGAAGCTTACATTCTCATGAGATTTTACCCCTGGGTCCATATGTGCCTCCTCTTGATCCAAAGACCCAGAACCAAAAAGGTAGTTATCAGCTCTCCCTAACAGCACCCTACCCATTAATAAGCACACCCTTTCAGAACAGGAAGAATGGTAGGTATAGGCAACCATTATTCCATAGTTAATCTAGAATCCTGCTCTCAGGCATTAAAAGGAGCCTACCTCAAAGGTAGATGTTATGGACTAAATGTTTGTATTCCCTCAAAATTCGTATGTTGAAACCCTAACCCCTAGAGTGTTACTGCATTTGGAGATGAGGTCTCTAAGGAAGTAATTAAGGTTAAATGAGGTAATAAGGTTGGGCCACTGATCCAATGGAATTAATGTCCTTATAAGAAGAGATACCAGAGTGCTGCCTCTCTCTCTCTCTCTCTCTTTTTCTCTCTCTCTCTCTCTCCACTGGGAAAAGGCAGCTGTCTGCAAGCCAGGAAGAGAGTTCTCATGAGAAACTCATGAGACCAGGCTGGCACCCTGATCTCAGATGTCCAGCTTCCAGAACTGTGAGGGGAAAAAATTCTGTTGTTTAAGCCACCTGGTCTATGGTATTTTGTTATGGCAGCCCTAGGAGACCAACACAGTAGGAAATGTTTCTTGAGTAAGCCCTGTTTCTGCTTGGAGGAATATATCTCTATTCCATTGTTATCAATAGCCCTGGGCTCAGACCTCTAGGAGGTCTTTTTCCATTACATCCCTGACCGCTTAAGAGGGCATTAGGGAGAAAGACCTTGGAATCTGAGAAAATTTCACATCTTGTGTTCTGCCCATAAAAGATTGGAAGCCTAAAATTCATGTTAAATTTTGAAAACTGAGTCTTTTTTAGTTAGTGGATTTTGGGGTCACACTAGTCTTAAAAAACATGGTTTCTTGTTTATTTGACGCAAATCAGCACATGTGCAAAGAATTACAATAGTATCTCTTTTTAGAAAATGCCTCCACTCTAGACTAGGCTTATCAGGCTTCTATGAAAGAGCTATGATCTTAGTTTTTTCTCCCTGGGAAATTTTATCAGGTTGAAAGGATTTAGTGGGTATTACCTTAGTCAATTTAAAGATTTTTAACAATCAGATTTATGGCCACACCCTTGCTTTTGTTCACAAGCCATTTTTTTTTTCTGTTTTAATTAGCCTATGTTGCTGTGAAGCCTTCACAGTTTTATCTTCTAACAGTTGGAGCCTGTTTAATACCATGTGTAGGCTACTCTTGGATATGTTCAGCAATTTATAACAAAAAAAAGACGAGTTCAGGAAAAAAAAAATTGGCTTGTTTGCAAGCAGAAGTAAGAGGGAACAGAGTTGGAAAAGAAATAAAAGGCTTCTGCTTATAACAAAGCATATCAGTTCTGCTCATATTTCATTGACCAAAGCAAAACATGCCCGATCTTATATCAGCAGAAAAGGGAACAACTATAAATCCTTACATAGGAAGACACAGTGAAAGTTTTGAACAATAATACAGTCGATCATAAGGCTTTATAATATCTACATAAAATTTTCATTGTGCACATATATCATTCCTGTGAAATGGGTAGGAAAAAGTAGGTAGAATTACTCACCTTATTCTCCAGAGTGAAAAATGAAAGGGAAATTTAAATCACAATCAAAAATTTCAGAGCTATTACGATGAAAACTCAACCTAGAACCTCAGATTCCTGGCTTTTAATGTGACTTTCTTTCTACTACTCTCATCTGGTACTCATGAAATTACTGAGGTTACTCAGTAATGGTGAATGAACACAAATGCCCCAGGAGACAGGGAACACTGAGGTTAGGAACAATGCTTGGGCACCAAAGAGCTCTTGGTTGGGGCTGGCCCAGTTGCTCAGGCGGTTAGAGCTCCATGCTCCTAACTCCGAAGGCTGCCAGTTCGATTCCCACATGGGCCAGTGGGCTCTCAACTACAAGGTTGCCAGTTCGATTCCTCGACTCCCGCAAGGGATGGTGGGCTGCGCCCCCTGCAACTAGCAACGGCAACTGGACCTGGAGCTGAGCTGCACCCTCCACAAGTAAGACTTGAAAGGACAACAATTTGACTTGGAAAAAAGTCCTGGAAGTATACACTGTTCCCCAATAAAGTCCTGTTCCTCTTCCCCAATAAATTCTTTAAAAAAAAAAAGAGCTCTTGGTTCTGGGCTCAGCTTTCTCATATACTAGCTGTGTGAGCTTCAGCAAATCACTTAACCTCTCTGTGATTCAGTTTTCTCATTTGTAAATTGTAATTTTTTTTTATTAAAAGTGCTTAAGGCAGACTCTCAGATACTAGTTTAATACATATACTTGATATTGTATTAAAAATAAGATCCAGAATGTGAAAAAGAAGAATGCAAAGCAAGATAAAAGTACAAAATAAGCATATTGACCTGGGCTTTTTCCACCCCCTCGGTTATGTACCTATTTGTCTCTATAGAAACAGATCTTTTTTCTAAGATGTTCACATAAATTACACATTTGAATAATTGATGCAATTAATGTGCAGCATCAGCAGCAGCCATTTAAAATCCCTAACCTTTTACATAAGAAGCAAAAACATTGAATTTAAGTAATAACAAAGATTAGAAAAAGGCAACACTAGATGCATATTTGATTTCATATCAAACACAGATTTGTTTTAGTAAAAATGCATTGTTCTATGTGTAAGACAGAAATTATATTATTCGTCCCATTTTCCAGATAAATTAATCTTTGCTCATATTTAGTTGCTTACATGTTAAGATCTTGGACTTAGAAACCATTATGTGATATAAACTCAAAGGCACAATGGATATGAAACAATTTACTCTCAGTTCCATTTCTCATCAATTCTTTTCGAGTTCATATATATCATATTATTATCACATAAAGCCAATATAAGTGTCTCTTTTTACTATACCAATACAACTGTTTTATCATTGAAATATTAATACATAAGGCTTTAAATTTCAAGCACATTCCCTTTACTAGATTTATAAAGTCCAATGTGATTTCTTAAATATAATATGCAAAAAGTATTCTATTATTACTGGGAAATCCAAATTTGTACTATAGAGAAATAATACATCTGGTAGAAATTTTAAGAACTATCAATGTCTCATAACTATTGAGTTTGGACATTTATGCTCAGAATCAGCTGAAATTCACATAACCAGACATCATATACGCTGCCACACAAAGGAAACTGTCCAGAAAAAATAAACTCCTAAATAACAGGTAAGTCTTAAATAGAAGCTATTTCCAAAGCTGCAAAAATTACCACCATTAAGTTAGAAAGCAATAGAATCTACTTAGCAAGTTGTATCAGTATCAGCATCAATCTCATCAGATGAAAGAAAAACTTCCTTCTCAGCTAATTCCACAAAGGAAAATGCATTCTTCTAGACAGAGAGGAATCCACAAAAATTATAGTAAGCATCAGTAACTCCAGTCACATTATTACAGGAAGAACGCTGGCAAACAGAGAGAGTTCCTAAAGTGGCACAAGAAAGAAAAATGATAACATTTAACATCTGCACCAAATAATGAATAAAATGGGTGGATTCTGGGGGAAAAAAAAATGTCTCTCTTTTTGTTTTGTAACTACTTGGATTTTCAACTTATAAAAAGTAAAACGTTACTCAATCCTTAAACTAGTTGAAATGTAACAATAAAATATTACTTTTTATCTATTATTCCTGCAAAAATTAAAAAGTTATAGATTCCAGTGCTGGTGAATGTGTTAAAAAAAAAAAACACAGAGTTCTTAAAGTTGTCATATAAGTTGCATATAACTTGCATAGACTTTCCAGATGCCAATGTTTCAATGCACACCAACATTCTAACTGTACATTGTCACAACAATTTCACCTTTTGGATTTCTCCTATGGAAACAAAAATGCAAAGATTCATGTCATTGCGAAGTTCACTGGGGGCATTATTTCATTAGTAAAATTTGAAACAACCTTAAAGTTGTCCAATAAAAAGTTTTAATAATAAATTAGAGTATACCTATACAGCAGGATACTATGCAGCCATTAGAAAAGATCAGGTAAATTGCTAGGTAGTGACTTGTCATGTACTAAATGCACATTTCAGTATGCGTAATATAGAAAATACACACATTTACAAGTGAATGTGCATTGCAGAAGCCTGGAAAAATAAACACTTTACTAATAACAGTTTATCTCTAAAGAATGAAATTACTGGGCCTCTCACCCTTAGGCAGACCTGAAGATTGGACCAAAACAATAAAAAGGACACATTGGGAGAGAGCCAAGATGATGTAGTAGATAAATACTGTGCATGCTTCCTTTGGTGAACACATTAAAATTACAACTAAATTACAGAACAATCAACCTGAAGAACCATTTGGAGTCTGGCTGGACAGAAATTTTATAACTAAGAAAATAAAGAAGAAGCCACTTCAAAACTGGAAGGAGGGGTGCAGAAGCAGAGAACTGGAAAGGACATCTCAGCCACAGAGGTTCCTCCAAGATGAGCAAGAGACCCCATCCCAACACCGGCCTCCCGAGCCCAGAGTACCAGTGTCAGGAAGAGGAGTTCCCACAATATCTGGCTGTGAAAAACAGTGTGGATTCTGACCATCTGGGTGGGATAGAAGGCTGCAGGAAATCCAGGTGTCTTCTTAAACGGCCTGCGCACAGACCACTCACATGCAGATACTCACCCTGGGCTCCGGGGGAAGGACAGGGACTCGGGACTGTAGAAGGCATATGGGGGGCAGACTGAGGTGTGTGGCTATGGAGCAAGAGCTGGAGGACAGTCGCCATTTTCCCTGTGTGAGGTCCTTCTCCCATGCAGCTGGCAGGTGGGTGCCATCTTTCCTGTGTTAAGCCCACCCCCACAGGACAAATCTAAATCTGATTGGTGTGGTGAGCTCCACTTGCTTTACCTTGCTGACTCATTGAGACCCTGTCCCCCCAACCTCCCCTCCCCCAATGCTGGAGGCACTTTCCCAGCATGGAGCCAGCCCCACATGCATTGTGCTCTTTCTTGGAAAGCTACCAGAGTCCATGAGCCCCCAGCAGGCAGCAACTGGTCTCGGTGTGTTGTGAGAATTTTGCTGAGTAGTTCTAGGGTCAGCAAGGAGCGTGTAGACCCAGCAATGTAGACCCAAACCAGAGTCTACATTACCTTGGTGACCACAACTCTTCCCACTGCAGTGATTTCCTGAGGCCCTGCCACACCTAACTTGCATACCACACATGGCTTTATCTGTGGCTGAACCTCAAAAGAACCAGCAGGTGGCAGTAGGCCTCAGGAAGTCCTGGCTTTTGGTGGAGCTACCCCAGGCCCGGTACTGGCGGCACACATTCTTGATTCATAGTGTGGCTTTTTCCATGTGCCTCCAGGTTGAGCACAGGCAGTAAACTACTGTGGGTCACTTTGTGGCTCTTACCACGTAGTCCCTGACCAGTCACAGGCAGTGGGTGAATTGGGCCTACACAAGAGCACTTCCCAAGAGGCCCCAAAATCAACACACTTGGAGGTTGACTTCAGACCACGACAGAGAACTTCCCAATTAGCCCCACAAGCACCACACACACAAAGGGCTGTCTCAATAGGCACTAGAGCTCACTGGGGTGAATCCCACTCAGTGGTGTAAGCCACCCATATAGCAGCCTGTAATCTGTGGACGTAGCCAGAATCCATTGACAGTCAGGCTCAGAGTCAATACCACCCACTGACATGCCAATATCAATTGTGACTCACCTATAACATGAGGGCACACAAAACCCACACAAAGGACACTTCAGGAGCACCCAGAGCAGACGACCAGGGAGACTTTGCCAGGGCTTCACAGGGCACCTACTATATAAGACTACACAGCCAAGACTGGAAGACATAGCAGATCTACCTAATACATAGAAACAAATACAGAGAGGCAGCCAAAATATGGAAACAAAGAAATACATCCCAAATAAAACTGGAGAAGACTACAGAAAAAGAACTAAATAAAAAGGAGGCAAGCAACCCATCAGAGATAGAGTTCAAAACAATGTTTACAAGGATGCTCAAGGAACTTAGTGAGAACTTCAACAGAGTGATAGTAAGCATAAAAAAGGACATAAAAATGATAAAAAAGAACCACTCAGAAGTGAAGAACACAATAACTGAAATGAATCACCAGCAGACTAGATGAAGCAGAGGATCAAATCAGCAATTTGGAAAACAAGGAAGCAGAAAACACACAATTGGAACAGCAAAATAAAATAAAAAATAAAAAAATAAAAATAATCTTAAAAAGTGAGGATAGTTTAAGGGGTTTCTGAGACAAAATCAAGTGTAGAAACATTCACATCATAGGGGTACCAAAAGGAGAAGAGAGAAAGCAAAGGATTGAGAACCCGTCTGAAGACATAATGACTGAAAACGTCCCTAACCTGGTGAAGGAAATAGACATATACATTCAAGAAGCACAGAGAGTCCCAAACAAGTTGAACCCAAACAGGCCCACACCAAGACACATTATAATTAAAATGGCATAGTTTAAAGACACAGAAAGAATCCTAAAAGCTGCAAGAGAAAGACAACTAGTAACTTATAAGGGAGCTCCCATAAGACTGTCAGCTGATTTCTCAACAGAAACTTTTCAGACCAGAAGTGACTGGCATGAAATATTCAATGTCAACTGAGTTCTCAACAAAAACTTTGCAGGCAAGAAGGGATTGGCACAAAATATTCAACATGAAAAAAAGGAAGGACCTACAACCAAGACTACTCTACACAGCAAGGTTATCGTGTAGAATAAAAGGACAGATAAAGAGCTTCCCAGACATGAAAAATCTAAAGGAGTTCATCACCACCAAATCACTATTATAAGGAATCTTAGAGGGACTTATTTAAAGCACAAAACAAAAAGATCAAAATTATGAATAAACAAAATGGCAATAGCTACATATCTATCAACAATTACTTCCAACATAAATGGATTAATGCTACCATCAAAAGACGTAGGAGAGCTGAATGGATAAGAAAACAAAAACCTTTCATATCCTGCCTACAATAGTCTCACTTCAGATTGAAAGACACACACAGATGGAATGTAAAAGGATGGAAAAAGGTATTCCATGAAAATGGAAACAAACAAACAAAAACTGTTTTAACAATACTTATACCAGATAAAATAGACTTTAAAACAAAGGCTATACAAGGAAGGACCCAGTAATACACTACCAGGTATTTATCTGAAAAAAAACAAATGCTACTTTGAAGGGAACTGTGCATTCATATGTTCCTTGCAGCATTGTTTACAATGGCCAAGATGTGGAGGCACTCTGGGGTTGATGGAAGAATGGATAAAGAGTAGGTGGTACATATATACAATGGAATATTGCTCGGTCATGGAAAGGAATAGGTTCTTGCCATCTGTGGCAGCATGGATGGACCTGGAAGGTACTGTGCTGAGTGGAGTGTCAAACAAAAAAGACAGATGCAATGTGATTTTGCTTATATATGGAATCTAAAGAACAAAATAAACAAACAAACAAAAAATAGCCAGAAACAAACTCATAGATACAGAAAACATTTTGATGGGTGCCAGATGGGAGGGGGTTGGAGGTGTGGGTTAAAAAAGGGAAAGGGATTAAGAAGTACAAATTGGTTGTTACAAATTAGTTATGGGGATTTAGGGTATAGCATAAGGAATATAGTCAATAATATTGCAATAACTATGTATGGTGTCAGATGAGTACTAGACGTTGGGATGATAGATAAGAAGGGGTTGGGGGCAGGGTGAAAAACGTGAAGGGATTAAGAAGTACAGATTGGTAGTTACAAAATAGTCATGGAGATGTAAAGTAAAGCATAGGGAATATAGTCAATAATGTTAATAACTATGTATAGTGCCAGGTGGGTACTAGATTAGTCAGGGGGACCACTTCTTAAATTATACAAATGTCTAACTACTGTGCTGTACACCTGAAATTAATATAAAATAATATTGAATTTATAAAAAGAATTTATTATTAACAATCACATAATAATCAAAGAACGAGATATTCATTAGTTGAAAAACTCTCTCCATTGTATTCCATTCAGACTAACAACCCTAGTAGAATAATCTATATTTCAGAACAGAACACACAAGTGGAAGACAGTTTAAGTACATGTAACTTTCTCAGGCAATCTCCTGAAACGTGCTCTGACATGGGACAAAGTCTGTCCATAGGACATGTAGAGATGTCCTGTTCATGATCCTGCTTCATGGTCCATGTGAGTCCTACACATCAGCCGATGAAAATGATGTCAAATGGTAAAAAGAAGGGACACATTGGGCAAGGTAAGGTGCACACACATGCTGTTGGCCATTGTACTATTGTATTTTGCATCAAATATCTTTAGATGTTTTGGGTACTTTTATGATATAGTGACCTCATTGGCAAGAAAATAATATACAAATTCCAGAGTGCCTCGTATCTTATCCTATACTAACACCAGGGAGTTAGTATTTGGGGCAAATGAGGGAGGAAATACCCAAATTTATATTCCACTACATATTAACAAATATCACCCACATATCTGGCAGCAGTACCTCCCAAAAGCATTCCGTTCCTGAATGTGGGAAGCACACTCAGCCAGACTTGGAAATACTCTTTAATACACAAGCAAGTAAAAGAAAATAGCTAAACACACACCATGCCTGGCTGATTGAAAAGTGCTTTTTAAGTTTTAGTTCATAACTGACACTAACATCTCTTCTCTCGGTGCCACTCTGTTTCACTGTCTCTCTTTCTCTCTGATACAAGCTATAATTTTACTGCCAAAATAGGCTTTTCAGCTAAACCACAGGTCATTTTTATTCTTAAAAGTTAAAAAATGATACAATATACATTCCAAATTTCCTTTACCCAACTCTTAAAAGAGGAGAATAGTGAACAAATTTCAAACACAAAAGTGATAACATCAAGAAAAGCAACAGACATAATGCAGAGGTGCAAGAGATCCCTTCATTTCGCCAAAGATGTTTCTGCAGGTCATCTCTATTCTTCACGTCTATTAACCTAATAAACATCTTAACTATGTCATTCACATAATGGTACTGGGAGAAAGGTTCTTACAGATCCACTCTGAGATGTTAAGAGTGCCTCAGAAAATAAATATTATTTTGGTTTATCTCATTAATCTTGGCCATTCCTTCCTTCCCTTCAGCCAGCCTGCTTCAGAAAGGCAAGTGCTTTATCCATGTGACAGAGTTATAGGAAAATTGCCACTCAGACTTTGAAAATGAGTTTTATTTTATTTTCTGACAACCATTTATCTCTCTGCCATCAGGCAATACCTAAAATTTTTATGTGGGTTTTTACCTTAAAAAATGATTTCCTGTTGAATCTCAGGGCCTGTCAATGTATTTTTAACCTTTGAAGGAAATGCTATGTTTCCAAAACAGCCACGTTTTATTTTCCAAGGATCACACCATCACTTAAAACATCTTTCCAAAACTTTAGCAAGCTCCCATAGTCTACTTTTTATAACATGACCTCATTCCTAAGTCACAAAAAAATGTGTTTCAAATGAACTAAACATCATTGGAAAATTAATTCAATAAAGCAGACAGGAAAATTGCAAAATTATTAAATTTAGCCTTAAATAATCACAAAATAACAAAACTTTAATTCTTAGCTTCAACATTTAACTTCAAATTCCACCTCTCAAACTTTCACTTTTATCCTTTTTTTCATAAAGATATATACCAAAATTGTATAATATACATAAGCTGCTCCTATATATCATTTAAAATATATATATTATCATTTTCTCCTTACCAGTTCCTGTATCCTCTTTACTATAATTTTTCCTAGCCTTCTTAGGTCTTTCCTTGACCTCCAACCACATTCATTTGCAAACTATAGCATTTTTGCTAACCCATGGGGATTTTTATTCATAAATTGGTGATTCTTTGCTTTTCAGCTTTTATTTTAATGAGGCTCTATAAGCTGCTTATTTATTACTATAGTATACTTTATTTCTCCCACAATATAAGATATATCCAAAACTCTTTTTGCAATATATGGTATATCCAAACCTTGATTGACCAGGTTTCCCCTTTGATTGGAAGATTTTATATCAAGAAATCCCCCAATTTATATTGACTTAAACCAACAGTTTGTGATGCATAGAATTTTTTATGAGATCCACTATGACAAGCTCTTCTTTTTACTTACAGCATCTATTTCTCATTTTGCTTCCAGATCCACTCTCCTCCATCCACCCTGCTCTATAAAAGAGAACTGATCTTTATTAACAGGCTCTCTTGCCCTCTGGATTCTAGTTGCATGGTCACTCAATGAAAAGAATCAGCAGGAGTTTGGAGGGCAGGGGAAAAGTAAATTTGAGTTTATTATTCCCCGAGCTCCATCTCCTGATCTCTGTATATTGGTGGACGCTGCTAGGGAAACTTCTCCATATAGCTACCCTTTCTCTATCACTTCCCCATTGCCATTTCAGATCTAGAGGTAGAAACAGCTCCTAATTTTCCTAACCTTGGGGTTCTGAGCTATCTCTTTTCAGTTTCATTGTGCACTTTGCACATTTTAGTAAGTGATCCCTTTATTAAACTTTCCTCAGTGTATGCAAATTTAACATGCTTCTAAATGTTGTAGCTTTACAAAGATCTTTAAAAATTCTGAAGTTCAAATTCAGGAACTTTTATTTTATACATGTTGGTACTTTATCATCTCACTTTTCCATTTGATTGTTCAAGTTATTAGTCTTTTCTAAATTTGTGTATTTTGTTTATGATTTTCTGTTTAAAAATCTGCTCATGATTATTGTAGAAAATCTGAATATTACAAAGGAAAAACTTTTATAATGCCAACAACAAGAGATAGGCATAGTAAACATTTTTACAAATTTTTCTGTTTTTATTCAATACCATATCAAAAGTAATTTCTCACATCATTTAAAATTCTTTATAAAAATTTTTAGTGGCTGCATAATATCTTTTCACCAAATGTATTATAATTTATTCAAACACATTTTTCAATAAATATGTTATAATTTCCCTCATGCTACATATCTAAGCAATTTCTAATTTTCAACATTTTAATAACACTTCTGTAAACATCATTGTGCATAAACCTATGACTTGATTTTTTTTTTTATGTTTATCTCATTTAAAATTTATTTTGGTGAGTATAAAATAAGGCTCCAAACCAATTTTTTTAAAAAAAAATAGCAAATTAACTGTCCCAACATCATTGATTTATGATATTTTGTTACTTATATCATCTGACATTTATTAAGAGCTGTTTAGCTAACAATATTTCTTTTGTTAGCCAAACTCTCAGAGTGTCCAGACTCTCTCACTCCCAGGCACTCACCCTGGACTCTGGTGGAAGGACAGCCTCTTGGGAGGTGCCAAAGACATATAGGAAGAGACTAAGCTATGTGGCTTCAAAGTGAGGGCTGCAGCAGCAGCAGCCATTGTCCCTGTGTTGAGATCTCCTCTTGTGTAGACAGTGGGCAGATTCCATCCTTCCTGTATTGAGCCCTCACCCCACACAGCCAAATCAAATTTTTACTGTCCTGGTGAAATCTGCTGGTTCAACTCTGGTGACTCCCTGTGACCCTGTCCCACTGAACTCATGCACCACCTGAAGCTTTCTGACTGTCATAGCTGCAGGCAGCCTGGCTTTGCCCAAGCTACAAACTTTCTTGGACAACTCTCAGGGGTCCATGGGTCCCAGGCAGGTGGAAGCTGTCCTCCATGTGCTCTGAGCCTTTTTGGTGGCTCAGACTCAGCATGAATGCCAACTCTGAATCTGCACTAATCTGGTGAATACCACTTGACCGACTTTGGTCTCTCTCTGAGACCTAGCCACACACAACTTGAGCACTGCTGGAGACTTTCTCAGCAGCTGACCCTTACAGGAAGTCATCAGGTATCTGCAGGCCTTGGGTGCCCTGGGCCTTTTGCTGAGCTGCCCCAAGCCTAATACTGGTGGCAGCCAGCCTCGGTTCACAGCATGGCCTCTCCCAAGCACTTCCAATTCCATCAGAGGCAGTGACCAACCGCAGATCACTTCATAACTCCTACCAGGTAGGCCCAGGCCAGTCATGTAGGCAGCAGCAGACCTTGGCCTGTAGGGGAGTCCCTCCTAAGAGGCTCCAAAACTAAGACACCCAGTGCCGGCTTCAGAAAACAACAGAGCACCATGCAGTTAGGCCCAGAGCACACCCCAAAAGGTTGGTCCCAGAAGGTATTAGACACTAGTGTAGATAATCTCTCTCTGTGGGTTTAGCCCACACACAGCAGCTCTTACATTGTGGTCAGGGCCAGTTCTCATAGCCAGTAAGCCTGAGGGTCAATCCCACCCACTGACATGCCAACAGCAATCAAGGCTCAACCATAATGGGAGGTGCATTGCAGGGGATACCTCTGGAGCATCCAGAGTAGGGGATTAGGGAGACTGCACCACTGGACTCCAGAGAGTATGTACTACATAAGGTCACTAGGCCAAGACTAGGAGATGTAGCAGATCTATCTAATACATAGAAACGAACACAGAGAGATAGCCAAAATGAGGAAACAGAGAAACAAGTCCCAAGTTAAAGAAAAGGAGAACACACCAGAAAAAAAACCAAAAAAACAACCTAAATAAAATAGAGGCAAGCAATCTACTAGATACAGAGTTCAAATCAGTGGTTATAAGAATGCTTAAGAAACTTAGTGGAAACTTAAACAAAGAAATAGCAAGCAGGAAAAAAGACAGATACCATTAAAAAAATCAGAAATGAAGACTACAATAGTTGAAATGAAGAATTTACTAAAAGGAATCACCAGCAGATTACATGCAACAGAGGATCAAATAAGCAATTTAGAAGACAAGGTAATAGAAAACAATCAGAATAGGAAAAAAAAAATTAAATGAGGATAATTTAATAGACATCTGAGACAACATTAAGCACAACAACTTTCACATCATAGGGGTACCAGAAAGAGAAGAAAGAAAGGAAGGGATTGAGAACCTATTTTAAGAATTAATGACAGAAAACACTCATAACCTGCTGAAAGAAATAGACATACAAGTCCAGGAAGTGCAGAGAGTCCCAAACAAGAGGAACCAAAGAGGCCAACACCAAGACACATCATAATTAAAATGGCAAAGATTAAGACAAAGAGAGACTCTTAAAAGCAGCAAGAAAAAGGCAGTTAATTACATACAAAGGAGCTCCCATAAGACTCTCAGCTGATCCTTCAAAAGAAACTTTACAGGCTAAAGAGATTAACACAAAATCTTCAAAGTGAAATGCAAGGACCTACAACCAAGATTGCTCTACCAGCAAGGCTATCATTTAAAATCAAAGGAGAAGTAAAGATTCCCAGACAAGAAAAAGCTGAAGGAGTTCATCACCACAAAACCAATATTACAAGAACTGGTAGAATGGCTCTTATCAATAAATCAACAAACAAGTTTTGGTGAGGATATGAAGAAAAGAAAACCCTCGTGTACTGTGGATGGGATTGCACACTGGTGCAGGCACTATGGAAAACAACATGGAGGTTTCTCAAAAAGATGAAACAGAACTACCTTATGACCTAGCAATTCTAATTCCAGGTATTTATCCAAAGAAATGCAAAACACTAATCCAAATAGATATATACATCCCTATGTTCACTGTAGCATTATTTACAATAGCTAAAATATGGAAGCCACTGAAATGCCTGTCACTAGACGATAGGATAAAGATGTGGTACATACGAGATCTGCCAATTAAGTTCACACACTCATCTTACAAAAAGTGCTATATACCTCACTGCTAAATATCACTGTCGTCACCTTTGAAGTACTCCTCTTGAGAAATTATGCACCAATGCCACCACCTAGTACACCCTTCAAAGAAATTTTAGAACTCTATTTCTGGAATGGCCATCAGAGCTGACGTCGTATTACGCTTGGTGCCCTGAATGTCATCAAACTATCTTCCTTTCAATGGTTCCTTTACATTGGGTAAAGAAAGAAAGTCATTGGGGGCCAAATCAGGGGAGTACGGAAGGTGCTCCAATACAGTTATTTGTTTACTGGTTCCCTCTCAGACAGTGCATTGTGAACTGGTGCATTGTTATGATGCAAGAGCCATGAATTATTGATGAAATGTGCGGGTCATTTTCATCTAACTTTTTCATGCAGACTTTTCAGCACTTCCAAATAGTAAACTTGGTTAACTGTTTTTCCAGTTGATACAAATTCATAATGAATAATCTCTCAGATATCAAAAAAGTTTAGCAACATCATTTTGACTCTTGATTTGGACTGACTGAATGTTTTTGGTCATGAAGAATTGGCTGACTTCCATTGTGCACTTTGACGCTTTGTTTCAGGGTCATATTGGTATACCCATGTTTCATCACCAGTGAAAAAACAGCCCAAAACATCATCTTGCCTCTCCAAAAAGTCTTGGCAAACTCTGACTCTCTTTTGCTTTTGTTCATCAGTGAGCTCTTTCAGGACCATTTTTGCACACACCTTTCTCATGCGAAGATTTTCAGTTAAGATTTTCCTTACTGTTTGTCTATTGATGTTTACTTGGTCTGCTATGCTTCTCACAGTCAGCTGATGATTTTGATGCACAATTCGACAATTTTTTGTAATGCTTTTATCAGTTCTGCTCATTATTGACCACCCTGAACTCTCTTCATCAGTGACACATTCTCTTCCCTCAGGAAAACATTTAATCCATTTGTACACTGCCGTTTTCTTCATGGCATTATCCCCATAAACTTGGACTAACATATCCCTGATTTCATTTCCACTCTTGCCAAGATTAACAAGAAATTTAATGTTTGTTCATTGCTCTAATTCAAGCTCAGACAGTCTTGCAATGGCACACAAAAACACACAACAATAATGAACGCCACTCAGCAAGACACTACCACACGTCGACACAAACACAGCTGTGAGACCCTGATATACCAAAGTTCTGAAACCTTACCGAGCTGTTTGTACAGTGCTGCTGATGTAAGTGTTCAGTGGCAAGTTCACAAACTTAATTGGCAGACTTTGTATATAATGGTGCATTACTCGGCCATAAAAAAAAGAATGAAATTTTACCATTTGAGACAACATTGATGAACCTGGAAGGTATTATGCTAAGTAAAATGTTGACTGAGAAAGACAGATATTATATGATCACACATATATGTGGAATCTAAAGAATAAAATAAACAAACAAACAAAACCGGAACTCATAGATACAGAGAGCTAACTGGTTGTTACCAGAGGGGAGGGGAATTGGAAAGCTGGATGAAAATGGTAAAGGGATTAAGAAACACAAATTTGTAGTTATGAAATAGTCACTGGATATAAAGTACAACACAGATAATATAGTCAATAATGTTGTAACAATTATTTATAGTGCCAGGTGGGTACTAGACTAATCATAGGTAGTAGACTAATCTGCATAAATTATATAAATGTCTAACCACTATGCTGTACCCTTGAAACTAATATAAAATAATACAGAATGTCAATTGTAATTGAAAACTGAAAATATAATAAAATAAAAGCAAGGGAACTAAGAGAATATATATATATGTGTGTGTGTGTGTGTGTACACAAATGCACGCGTACATGTTTTACTATCTGGTAACGCTAAAGGGATATAGTATTTTTTTTTCATTCTTCAATTATCTCCAACTTCATCGCACTTTTTATTTCTCTTTTATTTTTTTATT
Organism: Rhinolophus ferrumequinum; assembly: GCF_004115265.2. Taxonomy (NCBI): domain Eukaryota; kingdom Metazoa; phylum Chordata; class Mammalia; order Chiroptera; family Rhinolophidae; genus Rhinolophus; species Rhinolophus ferrumequinum. The sequence goes on along the minus strand of NC_046286.1, from coordinate 69,771,983 downwards.
TTTATTTTTTACTAAATCCAAGGACAGAAATTCTGATTTGTACTCGGAGGTATACCAAAAAAAAAAAAAAAAGGCGACAAGATCTCAAGTAATTTACAAAATAGTTGGGGAGAAAAGACATGAACACAAATAACTATCATATAACTAGAAAGAAAGTGGTATCAGCAATTTATTAGGTTCTATGAAAGAAATGAAGGAGAAAATGGTATGTTATAATCAGCAAGAAAATCCTGTATATGGAAGTTGGCATTTGATCTAGCCTTGAAAAAAAGCTAGGAGTTCAGCAGGCAAAAAGTGGCAAAGAAGAATATGTCCAACAAAGGAATCAAGTAAAGCCATTAAACTGGGAGAATGGAAGATTTATTTGGGAAACAGTATATAATTTTTGTTTTGTTTTATTTAAATTTATTAGGGTGTCAATTGTTAGTAAAATTACATAGGTTTCAAGTGTACAATTCTGTAATACATCATCTATATATTTTATTGTGTGTTCACCCCAGAAGCAGTATATAATTTGCTGTGACCAGCATGCATGGTGCTCCAGGGAGGAGACGGAGGGAACCATTGTGGTTTTAAGCAGGAGTCTGGAAAGATCAGTGCTATATTTCGGGTAAATTACCACATCAGGCCTCTACATAGATACCTATTCTTTAATACATTACCTGTTATTATTCTCTTTTTTTTTAAATTAAAGTTTATTGGGGTGACAATTGTTAGTAAAGTTACATAGATTTCAGGTATACAATTCTGTATTACATCATCTATAAATCCCATTGTGTGTTCACCACCCAGAGTCAGTTCTCCTTCCATCTCCATATATTTGATCCCCTTTACCCAAATCTACCACCCCTTTCCCCCTTTGCCCTCTGGTAATCTATTACTATTTTCAGTAGTAATTTCTCTTCAGAAGAACCTTCTCTATTCACTAGTTTTTAAACATTAGGGAACAGAATTTGATAATGCACAAAATCAAAACTAATACCACCGGCAATCACCATCATATTCTGCCTCATTATTGATATCTCCAATGAGTACATGTCATGTCTGACTTTACCCTTTTCCAATAGCCTTAAAAGGCTTGCTTGAATACATCTGGACACATATCATTTATTGAGCTCATTTTTTTTCTTTGTTAAAATTCTGTACCCTTGAAATGATTCCAGCAACATCGGCTTTCCTCTTAATCTGCTTTTCAACAGAAGACATTTCTGTATTCCATTCTTCAATGACATTGGTTAACCAAACTTAACATTCAGATGTTTTCCTGAGCTTTACATGTAGGAAGCTTTACATGTAGAATGTTCCTTTTACCAGGACCATTAATACAGAACAAAGATTTCTACATCCTGAAGCATATATTTCCTAGAGGGAATGAACAGAACTTATATAATTGTTCTATTTAAGTGTTCTAAATGTCTTCTTCTAATGTAGTCATTAAAATGACACCAAATCTCTGCAAGCTCACATTAATATCAAACTCCAGAAATCCAAATTATTAAGAATATGTTCCTTGAGTTCACCACAACTGATTCTAGTCAGGGTTCCATTACACATTTCTCTCCTGGAGAGTTACCTTTATGCAATGTAAAACATAATTTCTGGACAACTACTTTCAATCAAACTTTAGGTTATCTATTCTTCTCTCCTTTTCCATTACATCTTTTTTCAACCATTTATTATGTAGAATAAAAAAGATTAAATAATTTCTGCTTTCTTTCCCTTTTCTTGCCCTTCTTCTCATTGTCTTCTTTTCTTTTTTTCTCCGTCTATTCTTATTCTCTAGTTTTCTCCTTCCATTCTTCTTCTAAGTTCTCACACACACCTGACTTAGAGCAGTGATAGAAGGTAGGGTTTCTGATATGTCCATTGTTATGTTCTTGCAATTTTTCTCTCTTCCTCAGAACCTTTCTGCCTCAGATCCGCATATACTTATTGGCACTCACCTCTGCCTCTTAAATTTCTACTGCATCTCAGTCTACTCCTCCCTCAGACCCCAACACTGTTTGGGAACTATTTGTCACTGGTAGAGCTAACAAACATTTCCGCAAGCTTACTGGGCAGAAATCAGCCCTGGTTTACAGATAATAAAATGAAAACAGGTAGCGAATAAGCAAATACCTCCAAAACTAGATCTTTTATGTACTAGAGTAGGAGAATTAGGCAAACTACAGCTAGATTTTTACAACCTACAAGTTAAAAATGTTTTTTACACTTTTAAAGGGTTGTAAGAAAATACAGAAAAAGAATATGACAGGGGCCATATGTGGCCCACCAATCTAAAATGTTTACTATTTGACCTTTTATGGAAAAAGTTTGCTGCCCCCTATTGTACACCATAGCTCTACTAGATTTAGATCATCATAAAGATGTTTATAAATTTGGGTCCTCCAAGATACAGATACCCAGAAAGAATATGAGGGCAAGAGACATACTGGGGGGATAGGGAGCAAGAGGAGGCAGGGAAAATCTTCAGACCAAGATGCCAGGCTGACATCTGTGAAAGGAGAGGGCGGAGAAGGGAGCACTCTTTAGGAAGAGTCTCAGACAACGGTGCTGTTGAGAAAGTCTTGACCAGCCCAACGGTGCACTCCCAAGCAAAAATCAATCACAGAGGAGCCCTACATTGGGCAGAAATGGCCAGGCCCTGTCACTCCATCATGTTCTGGCATCAGCTGGAAGCAGCTCTTGGGGAGCATGTCCTCGATGTGAATGCAGCAGATCCCAAAAGTGTGGCAGATGGAAACTATCAACTCTCTATACTCTTCATAACAGATTCCTCATCTAAGTCTAAGTCAGGCTCATCTCTCTGTTGCCTCTCCTGCTCCACTATCAGCCAGAATGCAATTTGTGGCCAGAATGCAAATTCTTTATCACCGGCAATCTATTTAAATTGTCACACAAGTATATTTGAGACCACTATAATGAATAATTACAAGAAAGCCATGTAAGCTGATGCAGACCCCTTCAGCAGTTGTCTAGATTTTGCACATAAAAAATATTGTTGTTTCCCTATGAAAAGAAGAAAGCCTTTAAATATAAACAACTTGTATGCCATGAACTATTTTTGATCTTTATATTTCAAGTTGAAGGTGCTAACAAAATTACACTCAGCCAGGGCACTCATACAACTGATGCACAAGCTGCAGTCACTCAGGGCCATAGAACAGTCTTCTCCAGGACTTGTCATTATTCAGTTGTCTACAAAACACTGCACTGTGTCCCTCATTTCTGACTGACACATGTCACAAACTGCCTGATGGCAGAACCCGTCCACCATTTCTTGTCTGCTGCAATTATTCTTTAACCGCCACATGAGCACACACATACACACACACACACACACACACACACACACACTATTGTGTATCTCCTCACTATGCCTTAAACACCGTTGTGCATTCCCACCTGGGACCTGGGACCCTCCCCTTGCCTGCCCTACCTCCTCTCTCCCCTTGAAGCCCTGCCCATCTTTCAAGGTTCCAGTCAGGCTCTGCTTCCTCCATGCTTTTTCCCTGACTACTCTAGCTCTTAGATATTTCTCTGCCTCTGACCTCCTACAGCTCTTTAATACTTCACCGTTCACTTTCACTTCACACGTATATGTCTTATCTCTTTGGGAAGCATTTCACTTCCTTCTGATGAGAGAGTCTTCTTTGGACGTCCTCTGTACCTCTCATAGCTCCTAGTGGGTTCTCATACATACTTACCTACATAGACTACGCTGACTTCAAAGCCCCTACCCTTCTTTTAAGCTCATTTCAAATTCCACATTCTCTAAGTGTTATTTTCAAGTCCAATTTAAGACTGCTTATATCTTACTCTGCATTGTCAGAACACTTTGCTTGTATTTTTAATATGTAATACTTTCTGTTTTGAAACATAACCAGCTGCTTATGCATTTTTCTTCTCTACTCTCATTAGGTTATAAGATCTTAGAAGTCATATTAATCTTTGTGTCCTTCATTGTACTTTGTGCTCTGCATTAACCTGACCCTTGGTTTTGCACTGAATAAAGGAAGGAATGAAGAAAAGAATAGTAATAGTTGAAACTTTGCATATATATTTTGCATATCACCTTTAAAAAGGTGACATGAAAGAAAATGTGACCAGTAATGGGAAGAAGCCTCAACTAAAAGTTTCAACTCTACCACTGACTAACTGTAGAATCTGGGCAAACCAAGTATTACTAACTTCTCTAAAACCAAATTTCATCCTTTGTAAAAATCTGTGGGTGTAGTAAACATTAATAAGTAACAATGTTTAAGAACACAAACTGAAGTGTTTGCATCTCAACTTTGCCAAATACCTCTTGGACAAGTTATCAGACTATAATAATTTTATTTTCTCCCTTGTAAAATGTTCATAGTACAAAATGATAGCCTACCTCATAGTGCTATTCTGAGGTTTTAATAAAATAAATAGTGTGTATAATGATCTCAGCAAAAGACCTAGAATATAGAAAGCTTGGTGTGTCTGGTAGATATTAGTATTACTATTACTGTTATTAGTATTATCTAAGATCCCTTTTAGGTTTAAAAATCAATGATGTTATGACAGCACATTCAATAGCACCATCAATTACTGAACATATATTCTTCTTAAAGACTCAAGTCAACACTGAACTGACCATTTGTCTGCCTGCCTATTAAACATAAGTAGGTTTCCTGGTGGTAATTTCTAATCTTTAGAGACTGTTAGTTCGCTACAATGAGAAATCTACAGGGAAATTAAAATGCACTTAAAATATCAGGATTTAGTTTTAACTACTTTAGCGAAAAAAGAGATTGACCAAAATAGCTACCATCATAACCCTCTTAAAATTGGTGTTACTGTCAGTATAGCACTATATATTGAATCAAACTGACATTACTTCAAATCTCAACTCTGCAGTTATTGCTTTGAGAACGAGGACCTCGTGCAAATTGCTAAGCTTTTTGTGTTTCAGTTTCTTCATCTACAAAATGTGGTAGTAGTTACTGCAAATTCAAAAGTTACAAGTACTAAATAATCACACGTAATGAGTATCTGACATCTAGCAAACACTCAGTTGTATGTTGCCGGTTATCATTATCCATGCAAGTACACTGTGCCTACAAAGCCTTACAAATAAATGGTATTACCACGATTGCTACCATCATAACCCATGCAAGATTGTTTTGTGAGGAAGAAATGTATATTAGAACAAGAAGGAGAAAGCATCCAGGTTAGATTATAGAAATAGAAGTTAAATTAGTAAATTCAGGGAAAATTTTGCAAATTGTGTCGAACTTAAGTGACTAGAGAGGGAAAGAGAGAGCAAGAGATCTCCACGCAGGCCTTGAGGAGGGATTCAGACTAAACAAGGACAGGAAAAGGAGAGAACAAGTGAAATGATTTGCATTCTTAAAGTCTCAGATTGAGGGAAGGAAAGAACATGATAGGAATAGGATCGGATACAGATAAGAACTCAGGCCAAGCGGGGCTGTGCATGTGTCATTGTTGGTTTTCCAGCTACAGCACTCACAGCTATGAAACCCACATTAGAATAAAATATAGACGCAGATGAAGTGTAATCATGGGTGGTATAAATGTGGTTCTTTAATAATTATCTAGGAAGAACTCTTGGTAAAATTTATGTCTCAAAGAATAATGTTATGAAAAAGAAGAAAATGACATAAAAGTTTAACTTGAGCCTGTTAACCTTGGAGAGCATCCTAAGGTCTACTGATCTCTACCTCCTTCCACTTACTTTGGTTGGTATCAGCATTGAGCAATAAATCCCAGAGTAATGTATCCATGCTTTCTCATCTGGCCCACTTGCCAATGTTGATGCTTGGAAGGAAACCCCAGATGTTGGGGATGCAAAACTGGAGGAAGGTAGGTGTTTACTCTCTGTTGTTTGCCTGCCTTTCCAAACCCCTCACCATGACCCACCTCCCCTTTTCTAGGATTGGGCACAGCAAGGAACAGTAGAAAAAGGAACAACATAGACTATTTACATATGGTCCTCTGAAAGGGTAGGAAAGCTTGAAAGCTTAACAAGAAAACCAAGACCATTGATAATGTATTCATCTAGTTTTCCAAACTAAGTCACCAAAAATAAAAAAAATAAAAAATAAATAAAATAAAAATCACATGGTAAATGTGGCAAATTAACTTTCATTAAGAACTGAAAGTATTGTAAAACTCTTCAAATAAATGTGGGTGCTATTTACATAATTTTTTAAAAGCTAAAACAGAAGATATCCAGAAACTTTCTCACTTGCCTAGGACTATACCTTCTTCCTCTGCCAAGCCTCCTCTCTCCCTGGATTTCTCCTCTCAGATTTCTGGGTAAATGTGTCATTTCATCCATCATTAGGGCATTTTGGTAGAAAAGTTTAAGAATCATAGGATTTTTTGCTTCCTTCACATAACAAAGACAAATACCCTTAGATGAATGTGTTGGTGCAGAATGAAAAGTTTCTCACTTCCCACACAGATTTTTAATAAGCAACAGCTAAAAAGCCTTTCTCCACCCTGCGGTTCTTCAGTTCTGCCTCTGTCACTACCTTTGTGTGGCTACATTTGTAAATTTCCCTCCTTTGAAAGTCACAATCTGTCCTTCACGAAACACACTACCCAACAGCTTCCCCGATGAGAATATGTAAGTTTTACTATTTTGGTTTTCTGATTAGACACAGGAGAATGTAATACCACTGGCCTGTTTCTCTCCACAATGAGATGGAAAATTGTTAGTTTTCTCTACGTATCAGTAGAGATAAGTGTGGAGCTAGCTGCTCTGCTCCTATCCTGCTTCTTGGCTGTAATCTTTATCAAGAGTGTCTCCTTTTCCTTAATGATTTCCTAGGATATGGCTTCTGCAGAAATCATCTCATGAAACTGCTGTCCATTTTGGAAGCATACAGTCATTTGGATTTTTCAAAAAATAAAATACTAAAGTCTTCTCATTTTACTAAATATTTAGATTATATTAATTTGGTACTTTTTGGTGTTAACAAGCATAAACTAAATCATTATTATGAATAAACAAGTATATATTCAATCTTTCCATAGATATTCATGACTTAATCCCACCAATGAAATCCATTGTTTTTGTGTTCCTCAACACACATTCAGTGATGCAAGTTAGTGTTTCTCTCATTAAAAACAGAATAGGTGGTGATAGATGAGGGTAAAGGGGATCAAATATATGGTGATAGAAGGAGAACTGACTCTGGATGGTGAGCACACAATGGGATTTATAGATGATGTAATACAGAATTGTACACCTGAAATCTATGTAACTTTACTAACAATTGTCACCCCAATAAACTTTAATTAAAAAAAAAAAAAACAGAATTGGTAAGGCACAGTAAGATGAAGTGATTTAGATAGGACCAAGTCAGCACTCAATTGACAGAACTCCTTAAATAAAGAGTTTGGCATTAGTTGGGATTGAACCATTAAGGAAAACAAGTTTTGTCTGATTGACTCTCAGTAGATTTTAATGTAGCAGTGAATAAAGTATAGCTAGAGCAAGAAATGGCATTAGGTAATAGTGGCCCAAGTCAGGCGACAAGTGTGGACAGACAGCCAGATGGACAAACTCCCCCAGCACTGACTTCACAAGTTCATGGCAGTTACACTGCACAATGCATACAAAGCCCTCAGCAGCATTAAATGTGATCTCTAAACACAGGACAGAGCTACAAATGGAAATAAGGACTGGATACACAAAGAATCAAATGCAGTTCTAGAGCTGGCTCTAGATACGTACAGGAAACTAATACTTTTTTTTAAATTTCTATACAGTGAATAAATACATCTCTAGTGTACAAAAAATAATTTTGATAAATTTATACAGCTATGTAACCACAAGGCTAATAGGAATATAAAACATTTCCATCACTTCATAAAATTCTCATGTGCTCCCTTCCAGTCAAACCCCACCTCCATAACCACATCCTGATTTTTATTACTCTATCCGAATTTTGCTACTTCTTAAACTTCATACAAATAGAATTATACCATCTGTACCCTTTCATATCATATTGGGGTTTTCATTTAACATAAGTTTTTGAGCTGTTGTTGCATGTATAATAGTTTATTACTTTTTATTGCTGAGTAGTATTACATTACACATGATGATTTTTTTTTATTCATACTCAAATGGACATTTGGATTGTTTCGATTGGGCTACTATTAATAAAGCTGCTCTAAGTACTTTGTTACAACTCTTTTTGTGAACATATGATTTCATTTATCTTAGGTAAATACCCAGGGTTGGGATTGTTGGGACATATGGTGGAACAGCAATTTTCCAAAGTGGTTGTACTACTTTTTACTCCCTCCAGCAACATTTGAGTGTTCAAGTTGTCTTACATACTTGCCAACATTTTAAATGATCAGTCCTTCATATTTTAGCCATTTTAGTGGGCATAGGATGTCATCCCATATTGGATTAATTTGCATCTCTCTGTCACTTAATGTTATTGAGCATCTTTACATATATTTGTTGGCTATTGGTATATCTTCTTTTGTAAACTGTCCAATTCTCGTAACTGTTTTTATTTTTTTCTCTTTTTATTATTGATTTGTAAGATTCTTTATATATTCTGGATACAAGTCCTTTGATGGTTACATGTTGAGAATATTTCTCCAAATTATTGGCTTGTTTTTTCACTTTCTTTTTTTTTTTAAATTTATTGGGGTGATATTGTTAGTAAAATTACATACATTTCAGGTGTACAATTCTGTATTACATCATCTATAAATCCCATTGTGTGTTCACCACCCAGAGTCAGTTCTCCTTTCATCACCATATATTTGATCCCCCTTTCCCTCATTTCCCACCCACCACCCCCTTTACCCTCTGGTAACCACTAAACTAGTGTCCGTGTCTATGAGTTTTTGTTTCTCATTTGTTTGTCTTGTTCTTTTGTTGTTTTTGGTTTATATACCACATATCAGTGAAATCATATGGTTCTCTGCTTTTTCTGCCTGACTTATTTCGCTTAGCATTATACTCTCAAGATCCATCCATGTTGTCACAAATGTTCCTATATCATCTTTTCTTACCGCCGAATAGTATTCCATTGTGTATACATACCACAACTTCTTTATCCATTCATCTATCGAAGGACATTTTGGTAGTTTCCATGTCTGGGCCACCGTAAACAAAGCTGCAATGAACATTGGAGCACACGTGTCTTTATGTGTAGATGTTGTCAGATTTTTTGGGTAGATACCCAGGAGAGGGGTTGCTGGGTCATATGGTAATTCTATTCGTAATTTTTTGAGGAACCTCCACACTGCCTTCCATAACGGCTGCACCAGTCTGCATTCCCACCAACAGTGTATGAGGGTTCCTTTTTCTCCACAGCCTCTCCAACACTTGTTACTATTTGTCTTGTTGATGATAGCCATTCTGACTGGGGTTAGGTGATATCTCATTGTGGTTTTTATTTGCATTTCTCTGATGATTAGTGATGTTGAGCATTTTTTCATATGTCTATTTGCCATTTGTATGTCCTCTGTTTTTTCACTTTCTTAGTGTATGCTAATGAGCAAATGTATGAAAATTTGATAAAATTTTATTTATCAATTTTTAATTTCATGTTTAGTGGTTTTTATTTGTCTACAAAGCCTGTGTTTAGTCTAAGATCTTGAATATATTTGTCTATGCATTTTCTAGAAGCATTATAGCTTTAGTTGTACGTCTAAGTCCTGATCCCATGTTAATCAATTATTATGTGGGTTGTGAGATAAGAATCAAGATTCATTTGTTTTCATATGCATATCTAGTTGTACTAGCTCCAATGGTAGATTTTCCCTTTTACACTGAACTATTAATATATTGGTACCTTTGTTGAAAAATCACTTGACCATATAATTATGAGGCTCTTTCTAGACTCTGTTCTGTTACATTGATCTATTTGTCTATCTTAATTCTATTTCTACATTGTCTTAATTGCAATAGCTCATAATAAGAGTCAATATCAGGCATTTTGAGTTTTCCAACTTTGTTCTTTTTCACTATTGTTTTGGATATTCTCAGTTCTTTTCATTTCCATGTAAGTTGTTAAATTATCTTGTCTGTTTCTATTAAAAAATTGGATCAGGTTTTGATAGGGATTACATTGAATCTATTAGTCTTCCAAACCAGGAACATAGTAAGTCTTTCCATTTATTTGGACTCTTCTTAGTTTTACTCAGCACAATTTTAAGTGTAAAGAGGCCTTGCATATATTTTGTTATATTTATTCCTAAGATAGTTTATGTTTGTTGATTATATATTAAAAGTAATTATTTAACTTAACTTTAAATTTGAAGTTAGTATATAGGAGTACAATTCTTTTTTTTTTTTTTCTTTTTTTTTTTTACCTTATGTCCTAGGAATTTACTAATTTCCTTTGTAAGTTAGAATAGGTTTTTTTGTTGGTGGTGGTTTTTCTCTTATTTGGTTGAGTGACTTTGGATGATACTTTGGTAAGATTTTCTATGGACAATCAGTGAATAGGTTTGGTTGTACATCTTCCTTTCAAATCTATATTCCATGTATTTCTTTACCTATTGCACTAGTTATACCTACTAGTATAATGTTGGACAGAAGTAGTAAAAGCAGACAAACTATTCATTTCCACTCTTCAGCCCAAATATTTCAGGTCTTTGCAATTAAGTATATAGTTAGCTGTAATTTTTTCTAAATGTCATTTATCAGGTTAAGGAAGCTCCCTTTTATTCCTAGTTCATTAATGGATGTTGAATTTAATCAAATGTTTTTCTTCTGCATATTTTGAGATACTCAACTAATTTTATCATTTAATTTGTCAAGGTGTGAATTATACTGATTTTACGAATGTTGGACTAACCTTGCATTCCTGGGATAGTCTCCACTGATCTACATATATGATCTATTTATATACGAATGGATTTAATTTGTCATATTTTGTTACTGACTTTAGTGGAATTTTCATGAGGGGTATTGGCCAGTAATTTTCTTGAAATATCTTTATCAGATTTTGGTTTCAAGGCTATGCTGTTCTTCATAAAATGATTTATGAAGTGTTCTTTTCTCAAGTTTCTGAAGAGTTTGGTATAACTTTTGATTTTGATGAATTTGTTCATTTCAGCTAAGTTCTCAGATTTATTGGCCTAACTTCATAATATTCCCTTGTTATCCTTTTAATTTCTAGGCTATTTCTAGTGATGTCTCCTTTTTCATTATTGTCATTGGTAATATATGGGTTTTCTCTCTTTAATAACTTGACATAGGGGTTTATCAATTTTACTAATCTTTTCAAAGAACCAACTTTTTACTTTCTTGATTTTCTGTTATTTCTACATTTACTATTTCATTGATTTCTATTTTTATCTCTATACTTTCTTATTTGAACATTGTTTAATTTGCTCTTCTTTTGTTATTATTCAAGAGAAATTTAAAGCATTGATTTTAAAACTTTCTTTTTTTCTGACATAATCTTTACAAGTTCTCAGTTTCCTATTAACAACCTATTTAGCTTCTTCCATAATTTTGATATATTTTATTATAACCTGGTCAAAAAATTTTTCTAATTTCTTTGTGATGTCTATTTTGACTCATGCTTTATTTAAAAGTGAAAAATTTCCCAGGTATTTGGGGCTTTGCTAGATGTCTTATTGTTGTTAAATATTAACTTAATTCCTCTGTGGCCAGAAAACATATTTTATAATATTTTTGTCTTTCAAAATTTATTAAGGCTTACATTATATTCTACCAAATGGTCTATCTTGACAAACATTCAATTTTATGTTGTAATTTTAAAGAATGTATATTTTGCACTGTTGAATAAAATGTTCTATAACTGTCAAATAGGTCAGGTTGGCTGATAGTGTTGTTCATATCATTTAACCCTTACAATCTGTGTATTTATTCTAATAGTTACTTAGAGAGCGCTGTTAAATCTCCAGCTATGACTGTGAATTGTTTTTTATTTCTTTCTTTAGTTCTGTCAAGTTTTCCTTTACACATTTTTAAGCTCTACTAGACACATACACATTTAGTATTTTTATGTCTTCCTGATAAATTGATTCATCTATTATTATGAAATGTTCTTCTTTATTTCTGGTAAACTTTTTGACCTGAAGTCTACTTTCTCTGATATATTTAAATAGCCACTCCTAACTTCTTATACTTAATGTGGCAGGGCATCTTTTTCCAACCTTTTACTTTTAACCTGCCTGTTTTTCTAGAAATAAAATTGCATCTTGTAAAAAGTATATAGTTTTTTTATCCATTCTGACAATCTCTATTTCAATCCAAATACTTAACCCATTTATATTTAATGTAATTATGCATAACTGGATTTAACTCTATCATTTTTTCTATTTGTTTCCTTTTTGTCCCATTTGGTTTGTTTCTCTATTCTTTCATTCCTGCCTCATGTTAAAGGATTTTTTTAAATATTCCACTTTATCTTAACAATTAGCTTTTAAAAAATATAACTTTGTATTATTTTTAGTGGTTACTCTAGATACTACAATATGTATCCTTAATTCCTCAGTTTACCTAAAATTAATAAATAAACCACTTCATAGAAAATGAAAGAAATTTGACACATTATAATTCCTACCCCCAAATCTGATTCTTCACTATTTGTTATCACACATGAGATGCAAACTTTACAATATAATGTAATGAGTTTTGCTTTATAAAGTCATCTTCTGAAAGGAAAATAAGTTTTTCATATTTTTGTACATATTTACTACTTAGCTGTGCTCTTCATTCCTCCCTGTACATCAGTTGTACCTTGTGTCCATTCCTTACAATCCTTTAGCATTTCTTATATTATAGATCTGCTGGCAATGTATTTTTTTTTTCAGCTTTTATGTATCAAAAAAAATCTCAAGTTCATCCTGACTTTTAAAAAAATTCTTTATATTTTCAATTACAGTTGACATTCAATATTATTTTATATTAGTTTCAGGTGTACAGAATAGTGGTTGGACATTTATATAATTTATGCAGTGATCACCCCCCAATTAGTCTAAGACCTATCTGGCCCTATGAGTATATATAGTTATTACAACAGTTTTTTTTTTACTATATTTCCTATGCTGTACTTTACATCCCCTTGACTGTTTCATAACTATCAATTTTTACTTCTTAATTTTTTCACCTTTTTCACCTAGCCCCCCAAACCTCCCCTTATCCCACAATGATCATTTTGTTTTCTGTACCTATACTCTGTTTCTTTTTTGCTTGTTTGTTTATTTTGTTCTTTAGATTCCATATATAAGTGAGATCATATGGTATTTATCATTCTCTGTAAATAATTGTTTTGAACTCTGTATCTGGTAGGTTGCTTGCCTTCATTTCATTTAGATCTTTTTCGAGAGTTTTGTCCTGTTCTTTATTTTGGGAATTGTTTCTTTGTTTCCTCATTTTGGCTGTCTCTCTGCTTTTTTCTGTGTTAGGTAGATTTTCTATAGCTCCCAATCTTGACTGGGTGGGTTATATAGCAGGTGCCTTGTGGGACTCAGTAGCGAGGCCTCCCTGGTCACCCATGTGGACACTCCAGGAGGGTCCCTTGCACAGGTTGTGTTTCCACCCCTGTTATAGTTGAGCCTTGAATTCTATTGGCATGTCAGTGGGAGGGATTGACTCTCAGGCTGACTGGCTGTGAGGTTTGACTATGTCAACAGGTTACGTGCTGCTGTGTGGGGTACTTACCCCATGGAGTGTGATTCACCCCCATGGGCTCTGGTGTCACTCTTTGGGCATGCCATTTGTAGGGCTAATTGTGTGGTGTTCTGCTGTGGTCTGAAGCTGACCACCAGGTGTTTTTGGGGCCACTTGAGAGGAGCTCTGCTGCAGGCCCAGGTCAGCCACGGCTTACTGCCTGTGCCCAGCAGGGTTCTACCTAATAGGAGTTACAAAGTGATCCACGGTTGGTCACTGCCTGTACCGGACCTAGAGGTATGTTGGAGAGGCCATGCTATGAACTGCTACCAGTTCTGGGCCTGAGGTCCTCCACAAAAAGCCCAGGGCACCCAGAGACTTGCTGCTGCCGGCCAGCTCCCATAAGGCTCAGCCACTGATCATGCCTCACGTGAGTTACACGAGGCAGGGTCTCAGGGAGTCACCAAGGATTGCCCACCTTGGGTCTGCAGACCCCCAAGTGTTGTCCTCGAAAGAGTGCAACATGGGTGGGGCTGGCTACTGGCTGAGAAATTCCCTCTGGCATTGTGCGAGTTGGGTGTCCCAGGGAATCATCAGGGTGCATTAAGTGGAGTTCATCAGTTCAATGTCGATTCAGATTCAGCTGTGTTGGGAGAGGGCTCAACAGAAGAAAGATGGCACCAGCCCACTGACTGCATGAGACAACTGTACACAGAGAAAATGGCAATTATCTCTCCAGTCCTTGCCCTGAAGCTACACAACTCAGTCTGTCCCTGTTTGTCTCTGACACCTCCCAAGCCACAGTCCATCTGCTGGAACCCTGGATGAGTGCCTGTGAGTAAGTGTGTCTGTGCACGGGCCCTTTAAGGAGCCTCTGGGTTTTCCAGTTTTCAGTCTCAACTGGATAGTCTGAAACCCCACTGTTTTTCACAGCCAGATGTTGCAGGGGTTCTTCATCCCAGGATTGGTACTTCAGTCCAGGGAGCCCAATGTGGGGCTAGGGTCCCTTACTTCAGTTGGGGAGGGACTTCTGCAGCAGAGATATCCCTCCCGATTCTCAACTGCCACATGTAGGTATAGGAAAGCTCATTCCACATCTCTTCCCCTCCTACCAATCTCAGCATGGCTTCTTCTTTGTATCCTTAGTTATAAAACTTCTGTTCAGCTAAAATTTAGATGGTTTTCCAGGTTGATTGTTCTATAATTTATTTGTAATTCCAATGTGGTCACAAAAGGAGGCAAGCACAGTGTCTATCTACTCTGCCATCTTGGATCCTTCCCCCTCATCCTTATTTTTGATAAGTGTTTTTACTGAATATAGTATTCAGAATTGGTATATTTTAAGCACATTAAAAATGCCATTCTGTTGGCTTCTAGACTCCACTATTTCTGATGAGAACTCAACAATAATCATATTGTTTATCCATATGTAATGCACTTTTTTTATATTTAGTTGCTTTTAAGACTTTTTCTTTATCTTCAATTTTCAGCATATGTCACATGTGCGTATGTGTGATTTTCTTTGTGTTTATTCTATTTGGAGGTTGCTGAGGTTCTTGATTTTATAAATTGGTGTTTTTCAACAAATCCATAAAAATTTTGGCTAAAATTTGACTAGGCTGCTTGTTTGTGTTCTGCCTCACGGGTGCCCTGAGAAGAGGGTTCCTTCAGGGGAAAAGCCTCTGCTTTCCTTCCAGGACTTCAATTAAAAGTAAATGAGAGTGCTTACTGCTTAATATTGTCTCCCAAGTTGGAGGAGCTCTGGCATTTTTTTTTTAATCTTTTTTCTTTGTTTTCCACATTCAGTCATTTCTGTTGATCTGTGTTCAACTACACTGACACATTTTTCATCTCTCTCCAATCAAGTTAAGACCATCCAGTGACTTTTTTTGTTTTAAATTTCAGGTATTGTGTTTCCCTGTTTTAAAATTTCCTCTTGATTAATTTTGCACGTTATACTTTCCTAGTTGAGTTTTCCTATTTGTTCAATAATTTTGCCCTCATATCTCTTCAGATTCTTAAAATATCTAAACAGACCAGTTTAAAGTCTTTGCCTTTTGATATAAAAAAAAAATGGAAGCATATACTATGCTCATGGACAGGAAGAATTAACATTGTTAAAATGTCCATACCTACCCAAAGCAATCTATAGATTCAATGCAACCCCTATCAAAATACCAATGACAATTTTCACAGAACTAGATCAAGTAATCCTAAAATGTATATGGAACCATAAAAGACCCTGAGTAGCCTGAGCAATTTTGAAAAAGAAGAACAAAATTGGAGATATCACAATTACTGATATCAAGCTATCAATAACCAAAACAGCATGGTACTGATATATAAACAGACACATAAATCAATGGAACAGAATAGGAAGCCCTGAAATAAACCCATGCCTGTATAGCCAATTAATCTATGATAACAGAGGCAAGAATATACAATAGGGTAAAGACAGTCTACTCAATAAATGGTGTTGGGAAACTGTAAAGACATACAAAAAAATGAAGCTAGACCAACTTTTTATACAATATACAAGAACAAACTCAAAATAAATGAAAGACTTAAATGTAAGACACGAAATCATAAAATTTCTAGAAGAAAACATAGGCAGTAAACTCTCTGACATTTCTCTTAGTGGTACTTTTTTTCCGATCTGTCTCCTTGAGCGAAGGAAATAAAAGAAAAAAAATAAACAAATAGGACTACAAGAAAATGAAATTGTTTGCACAACAAAGGAAACCACCAACAAAATGAAAAGGCAACCTATTTAATGGAAGAAGATATTAGCCAATGATACATCTGATAAGGGATTAATATCTTACATTTATAAAGAACTCATACAACTCAACACCAAGATAACACACGATCCAATTATAAAATGGTCAGAGAACCTGAACAGACATTTCTCCCAAGAGGACATACAGATAGCCAATAGACACATGAAAAGATGCTCAACATCACTAATCATCAGAGAAATGCAAATTAAAGTCATATTGAGATATCACTTCACACCTATCATAATGTCCATCATCAATAAATCAATAAATAACAAGTGTTGGTGAAAATATGAAGAAAAGGAACCCCTCGTGTGCTGTTGGTGAGATTGCAAATCAGTGCAGGCACTATGGAAAACAATATGGAGGTTCTCCAAAATAAAATAGAACTCCCTTATGGCTAGCAATCGTATTTCTGGGTATTTATCCAAAGAAATCAAAACACTGATTTGTAAAGATATATGCACCCCTATGTTCATTACAGCATTATTTACAATAGCCAAGATATGAAAGCAACCCAAGTGTCCATCAGTAGATGATGGGATAAAGAAGATATGGTACATATATACAATGGAATATTACTCGGCCATAAAAAAGAATAAAATCTTACTATTTGCAACAACATCAATCAACCTGGAAGGTATTATTCTAAGGGAAATAAGTCAAACAGAGAAAAATAAATAACATAGGATCTCACTTATATATGGAATCTAAAGAACAAAATAAATGAACAAACAAAACAGAAACAGACTAGATACAGAGAACAAAATAATCATTGTGTGATAGAATAAGTGTTGGGGGTCTGGGTGAAAAAGGTGAAGAGATTAAGTACAGATTGGTAGTTATGAAATAGTAGGTACTAAACTAATCATAGGGTGGGAATCAGTTTGTAAATTATATAAATATTAGGTTGATGCAAAAGTAATTGTGGTTTTTGCAAATATTTTTACCCTTTTAAACCACAGTTACTTTTTCACCAACATAATATCTTACCAGTATGCTGTACACCGGAAACTAATATAAAATAATATTGACTGTGAACTTTAATTGAAAATAAATAAATATTTTTTAAAAATCTTTGCCTTCTAATTTCAACTTCTGGGTCATCTTTTATTACTAATAAAATAATATTGACTGTGAACTTTAATTGAAAATAAATAAATATATTTTTAAAATCTTTGCCTTTTAATTTCAACTTCTGGGTCATCTTCTGGGTCATCTGCTTTTTTTTTTCTCTCAACAGTGGATTACTATATATATATATATATATATATATATATATATATATATATATATTAATATATATAGTAAAAATAAATTTTCTATATAATGGACATTTTAGATAAAACATTTTAGGTACTGAATTATATTTACTTCTCCTGAATAACACTAGCTTTTTTTCTAGGATGTAGTGGATTACTGGCTTATCATAAACTTGTGGAGACTTTGTTTACTTTACCAAAGCGCTGCAATATTTGGTGGGACTCAAATTCCAAACTTTTTCTCATCTGTGGCATTTATCAGCTAATTTCTCTCACAGGTGCTTTCTGCTGGGCTCCATGGAGCTCCTTAAAAGCATTACACAGGATTCAGCCAAGAATGTGAGGGAAAATTATACTCATACTTAAGGACTCCATTCATTCTAGAATTTTCTTCTTCAATTCCAGGTTCTTCTGAATTCTGTCCACTGACACCTCAAGATAAGAAAAGCAGAGCTTTCCACTTGTGTTCTAGCCTCTTGGCAGGCCACACTGAACAAGATGCCCTCAGGAGAAGGATAGACTTCAAAGTATTTACCTTTTTTGGCCAGTTTGTACATGTTTATGGTTCTTCTTCATGCCTTTAAATAATTCTGTGTGTGTTTGTTTTATTTTTTTTTCAGAATTTATATTTGTTATCTGTAGTAGAGTGATTCTGATATTCTCCTATCCCACTGCTGAACCCAATTTTCTTTCAATGTTTTGAATTTTATGACAGCGACTTGGTGAAACAAAAAAATAGTATTGCATTATCTAGTATCTAATATACAGTAACCTTTATATCATCATAAAAGCTTGCATTGGGAGAAATCAAGGGGCACTAGTTAAGAACGTATTGTGACTTTCAAAATAAGGAGATTTACAAATGTAGCAATACAGTGGGGCATAGTTTGTTCTGCTGGCTTGTTTTTCAAACAAGTATATTTGAACATTAATATGTTCAAATACCGTTTCCTGCCAAGTCAACATAACCAAACAAATAGCTTAAGAACGTGAAAGAGCCTCAGGGGTGTTCTATGGCAAACTAAATAACATTCTTATGCATGAAGACGGTTAAATAAATGAAAATCATTTCTCAGGGAAATAGGGCTGGTCCCCAACATCAATTTAGTCCCTTCTACCTGAAAACAAGGTTATTTACTTCTCTTTAAGATATTCAAATTCTTGCTCCCACTGCTACCTTTGGTAATATTTTCTTCTTCTGAGAGCTGGGTCTGAGACAACAATGGGACAGAAGAGATAAATTAAGCCGGGACTCTGAACTTAGGGGCAAAGTCCCTACATAATTACTTTTGGAAAGTAGTTGCAGGAATTTGAATAATGGGTACAACGTCAACAGTGAGCCATCACCGCGTGGTGCGGGTAGAGTAGAATGCAGGAACATAGTGACAAAATATCCATACACTGTTAAGATTAATAGATGGTTTCAAATACAAATAGACAAGACAGATATATATTTTTTTCATGACAAGGGTCATGAATAAGAGAATTTAAAATCTAAAATAGAGATGGGGAAATGCAGGACACATACCACAAAGTAATATTGTTTGACACCTCTGGCTTTTGAATCCCAGAGCCATCATCCTCTAGTCGTATGATGTGGGGAAAGTTGTGTAATCTACCTGTGTTGTGACATCTTGGAACAAGAGTGTAGTGACTGAGGACCAGAACTCAGTCTTCAGATGTCTCAATTCACAGATAGATGCCCGAGTCTCCTCACAATTTGGCCTTTTCAATTCCACTTTCTCTATTCTTATTTCCTATTATTTTACTTTGTCCAACTTCAGCTCTTATTCTCTCCTGAATTAAACTCTAATATTTTCACTTTCTTTTAAAATCTATCTTAGATTGACTTTCAGGCCAGTCAATATACCTTCACTCCAAAGGCTACTCTCAGAAAACCACTGGTTCAGTTGAAACTTTCTATATTCCTACAAATGTTTCTATTTATTTATGTAAGTAACCAGATACGACCGCTATAAGCACTTTAATAGCACTACATCTAATTGTTCCATATTCCTACTTTGCTAAGGCAATATCCAAAAATGACACTAAAAACACAAATAAAGGGAAATAAACACAAACATGTCTTTTATATCTTCCAAAACCTGTTCAAAAGATCAGGCACTTTTAATTAGAAATGCCACAAAACTGCAGGAGCAGCAAAGTGTGATTCCTTAAAACATAATAGGATGTGCTGATTCACAGGCAGGAGGAAAAAAACCTGGGATTTGCCTATCTGCAACAGCAATTCTGGCCCTTCCAACTCCATTTCTGAAAGATCAGCCTTAATGGGAACCTTTACATCCAAGCTGGAACTCTCTGAGAGGAAAAATAGGCAAAGCTTTTCAGTTTGCAAGGTAGCATAATTGTGTGGTTATCGTTTAGTGGTAAAGAACATAGTGTCTCCTATTCCTGAACGTTCTTCTTGTCTATCTAGGATTACAGAGATTGCTGTAGCTTATACCTTTGCTTAAAATCCTTTAGGTCTGCAACAAATAATTTGGAATATTTAAAACACTATAATGAAAAATATATAGTTGGTTTTATTTTGCACCGGAGAAAATGAAGGGGGAGTGATTGTTATCAAGGAAAATCAAGGAAAGTGGCTTTTCCCATGTGCCTATGTTTAAATTGCTCAGGTGTTCTATGCCTTACAGGACTTGTTTCTGGGAAATACTTTCCAGCACAGATACACAGTCACTACCTGTCTGATGTCAGGCATACACAAGATACACAAGTGCAGCTTTCATAAGGCAAGTTATACTCCAGTACTGCTGGCATAAACAAATATCTTAAATTTTAAAATTACATTGTAGTCTTCATCTGAGCCACCACATGTAAAACACAAAGGGCCACACTGTACCTATGACATAAAACCTTGTAAATAGTAAAATGCATTATTTGAATACTTCCAGTAAAAGCAAAAGCAATTTCCTATGAAGCAAGCATTTGCTCCTTCCTCTGAGACCTGCCTATATGGATCCCAATAGCAGTATCAAACATTAAAACACACAATGTTAGTAGTTTCTAGGAGTGGTTTACAAGTATTCCTGGATGCAATCAAAACAAAAAGTCTTATCCTAAATGACTCCTCCTTCTCTGCCATGTGAACCCATTGTGATGGTTAATTTTGTGGGTCAATTTGACTAGGCCAAGGGAAGTCCAGAAAGCTGATTACACATTATTACATGATGTGTCTGATGGCTCTTTCCAATGTGGGTGGGCACCATTCAACCCACTGAGGATCTGAAAAGAATAGAAAGGCAGAGGAAGATTGAATCTGTTCTCTACGTGACTGCTAAACTGGGACATTCACTTTCTCCTACACCTGGTGCTCCTCATTTACTGACTGTCTATTAAGTAAAAGATACCAGTTAAGGCCTATGGGGTATAAAATAAAGAAAATAGTTTTTTCTCGTAAGAGGTTTATTGACATTTTACCAATTCCAAAACATAATCCATTTTCAAAAGATGAGAATTTGTCATCAAGGTTGATACTTACAAAAAAAGATGTTGCTAGCATTAGATTCAATTCTCTAACATAATTCTAATCAACAATGAGTAAGCAATCCCAATTCAGAAAAGGTAAAAATATCTTTTTGAATGGCCAAGCTATATAAATGTTCATTTCAAATTAAATGGTTATTTTAAACCTGCCATATCATATAGTATCTTTGATTCATATTGAACTCATTTCCCTATTTCCTGCAATTCCTAATCTTCAGATCAAATTCATGGTTAATAGGTATTTCTGGTCTGTCTTCAGTTAATTGAATAAATGTTATCAGTATTTTCCATTGCATAATTCCAAATTCAAGAAAGCCTTTGGGATCTACCCACTGATGTGGTGAAAAAGACATGATCTCTGAAGGCAGCCCTGGTTCTTATTGCAACTATGATGCTGTAACTTTGACAATGTGACCAATGGGCCAATTACTTAACTTTTCTGAGCCATTATTTTCTCTGTAAATACGGTGTACAATTTCACTAGCACACATTACATTTTAACTATTGTGAACAAAAAACATTGCTCATCTTTGTTGAGGATCTGGCAGTGATTCAGAGTGGTCCCTCTAAAGATCAGTGATTACCAGATTCGAAATCACTTTAGTGTTTGAAAGGGACAGGGCGTACCTCCTCATTCAACACATGAAGACATTGAAATATACAAGGAGGAAGTCTTTGCCAAGGACAGACACTTAGATGGTAGTGGAACTTAGATCAGGTCTTGGTACCTAGCCTCGTCCTTTTTTTCTTTTTTTTTCTCAGTATGGTAGATATGTCTGTGAAAACTATAGAAAAATGGACTAATTTTATAATGGTCTTTGATATCGGCAAATTAGGGGATTTTTTTTTTCTTAATTAGGAGATGGTTACTTAAAGATGGTTAACCGTCTTTATTAAGAGATGGTTGCTAGATCTCTGAATTTAGGTAGAAAAATAGGTAATAACCCTTAGACCATGGACCTCATTTTCCTCCAATATCAGAAAAAAGGGGGTTTTTAACTTCATAAGTTTGTTTTACCTAGCTATTCTTCTGAAAGAAAAAAACAGACTAAAATATGGGTAACTGAAAGTTAACTGGGTCCTAGTTAATTCAGGTTTTATTATTTCTAAACTATTTCATTATATGCTCTTGTTGGTATAATTGCTTTAGAGACTATTCCATATGGTACCTTCTGTTCTCTAAGCTGAGCTGACCCAAAAATAAAGAATCCTTTGAATTCAATCTAAGAGATATACTCGGTTCTTAGAATTAAGATGTCATTTTTGTCTCCTATGTTTTTGAGCTTGTGACTTTTCCTATATTTTTACTTTTAAAAATCCAATTTGAGCTTTTTGCCTCATGTCCTCAACTCAGACAGCATTGAAAAAAAGTGAGTGAAAGAAAATCTTTTCCCATAGAAAATCTCACTCATAATGATGCCAACAGGCCTTTCATTCTACTGGTTGCCTGGCTGACTACTAGATGGGAAATAAGTGAAGATGGGAAAATAACAAGGAACTACTTTCTGCTGAGGGGAACAAATTCTAGTTATGAAGTTGTAAGGAAAAGCACAATGAAAAATAATCTTAGTATCACAGAAGAAAGCAATTCGCAGCAGTAAAGCAGTAATAAAGAACTGAACATCTTAGGAAACACTCAAAATAGACAGTAATAGCACAAAGGCATTACAATGTTTTAAATTGCAAGGGGACTTGAATGATAGAGCAACTGTCTTGAGAACTCTTGAAATAAATTCTCAGATGTATTTTATTTGCTTTTCTTTTTTTTTTTTTTTTATTTTCTGAGTGATCAACTCATAGGCCTTCTACCTTTATGTCACAGCACCAGGGAAAGACACAAGATATTCATTAATTAAGATTCCTTTTGTATTCCTACTCTGAAGGATAATCATTTATCTTAAGATGGGAACTTATCTTAAAACATTTGCATGGCAGTCTCTCTGCTATAAAGTTAGACTTTAAAATTCAAATTGATTACAGGAACTAGCTAGATTTTTCTTTTACTGAAGCAAATATTTTTGAAATTTCAGCAAAAGAGTAAGAAAAATCTTTAATTAATTAATGGAATGGAATAAGTAGCAATTCTGTCTGACTTTATATATTCCGCATCGGCTATTCTATAGAAAACAAAAAGAATATTGCTGTTTATGTGATTTTTCAAAGAACTAAAGAGAAAGTGGAAACAACATGAATGCTTCCTATATGCACAAAAAGTCAATAACAATGACGAAACAGTAATAGAGACTTTTAGTGAGATAGCATGTGTTTAAGATACCAAAAATGCTCCTTGATACCACGTTAACCAAAGGTACTTTAACAACATCTTAGAAGCTGAGTAGGTGTCAAGGATCATCTTTCTTTTACAATGAGAAAATGGAGCAGAGATGGTTCTGTGATTGAGGCAAGGTCAAACGTCACTAAGGAAACTAACTCAAAATCAGAGGCTTTCAAGTCTCAATTCAGAGTCCCACCCCAGAGGGTCAATTCTCTATGTTTTATGTGAGAAAAACACTTGACAGCATTCAGTCTCAAGGTTTGTGGGCTCTGGTTAGGTTCTATCTTTTTTCTTTTTTTGTCATGCTCTCCAAAGCAAAAATAGAATATTTGTTTTATAACATCGTCAGAAAGTCCTAATTAAATGTTGGTTATTTACAAAGGGGAAAAAAACAAACTCATGTGTATGATTCAGTTATACCTATTAGTTTTACAATTGATTTCTTACTCCACTATTAGCACATATTCACATGTTTTAGGCAGATGTCAGGAAGGCATTTTAAAGTAAGCTCGTGAAAGAAAGTGCATACTTCCTGGAATGCAATCCACATGCATCAACTCTTACCTCTTTTGCAGATTCCGTGCTCTGAAATCCCATTGAAAGGAATCATTTGTGCTTCTTATATTAACGGTCAGACAGGCTCAAACCTTTATAAATGAAGAAAATAGCTGTGAGGATTTTGTTGTACAGTATTATAGCTATTACAGATTTTCAATTAACATTTGTGTCTGCTTGGCAAATACTGTAATGGTCAGAACCCAGTGCCATACACTATGTCGCAGTGCACAAGATACAGCTAAAGATTTAACCAAGACTTAAAGACAGTTTCTGCAAAGAAAAAATATAGAAATCATCTAATTATTTATTTGTATAGAAATGTTGATTGAAAAAGTTTTCTGCTTTTGACAAATAAATACCTATTATACTCTATGTAGTATTAAATGTCATTAATTTATCCAAGCATAATATCATCATCAAGTTACATTTTCATCCAAGTATGAGTAGAACATCATGCTTAGGTACCATACAAATACATGAAAGAGAAAGAATTCTTTCCATTCCTGAATTCAAAGGAATGATATGCATTGAAAGACACACATCTGTACAATAAAAAAATAAATGACACTCGGAAAGACATAAAACATTCTTTTCAGAGCCACTTTATCTGTATTCTGAATATATTTCTCACTAAATGTATCCATAAGAAAAAGAGAAATGACTCTGTCCTCCTATAAAATGTTAGCTCTTAAATTTATTATTCTCCAATGTCAAAAAAAAAAAAAAGAACAAAATTAAGCACAAAGGAAACCCAAAGCACTGCAAGATAGGCAATACCTTTGATATTTACTAGTTTTGCCTTATCAGTCAGCCCATGAAGGGCATTCTCTTCTCTGGAAGTCATCTTCTCATGAGTCTCAGAATCCATTTGCTTACCTTTAAGGCTTCTGATATATCTACTTGAGTCACTGGGCCTAAGAGCTCTTTTATTCAGATAAACTGCTCCTCCTCAATATACTCGAAAATGGCATGCCTTCTAAACCTCATTTATTCCCTAAATAACCTATCTTATTTGAAAGAATATTCAACTCAGATACTAAATCAATAGATTGGGTAATAATCTCTTAAAGGAGGTGTGGCAGGGTCTATTTACATATGGAATTCCTAAGCAGGAATTTACTATAAGATCAAAAGAATGAGAAACGTTATGTATCTTAACTACATCAAGTTCATTTCAGAAGCAGAAAAATCTATCAAGAATGGGATATACTTTTTTGAAATATGTTTAGAAAGCTTCGTGACGAGAAACAGCTCAAGAGCTGCAAAATTTCCTGGAAATGGTGGAATGAGACAATTCTAAAGTGTAAAAGATTGGGTACTCATCTTTTGGACCTGGATTAAAAGAATCTCTCTGCTAATCCACAGAAAATTGTACCAGTGACTCATAGAGAAAGCAGACAGGAGATCAAAAGATGAATCTGCCGAGAGCAGATGCTGAACCAGACCTGAGGATATTATAAGACACTATCAATCCATAAAACCCTTTATACGAAAACAAGTATGTGGCAGGGAGTAAAGGGGAAGGAGGGTCCTATCAATAGGACCCTTTTCTATTTTTCCTCTTCCTCCCATCCTAAAGAATGTCTTCCTTTCAAGGAAAGTAGATTTCAACAGAAAAAAAAATGTATTAGGGTGGGGGGGTCACTGAGTGAGTGTGTATTTAGAGGGATTCCTGGTTTTCCTCTTATCTCACTGATTCTTCCTCCTCAATCATCTCTATAGTATCCTTTTTCTCTAAGCACCTCAAAATTTTTAAATGCCGTGATATTTATTTCCTGATTCTCCTATATTCTCTATCTTCACTCAATCTCTTGGTGATCTTATTTTGGAGGAGGACAAAACAGAATTTGTAGGAAGGTTGGATGAATGTTATTTTTTAAAAAAAATGGAAAAGTCAAGAATAGCCCCAAGGCTTTTGACTTGGGCATTGGGGAGGAATTGTTATCATCTGAGATGAGGGAGGCTGCAGCTGAAGTGAATACTTTGGGGTGGGGCAGTGGGGAGTGTGAAACTAAATGTTTTAATTATAGGCAAGTTAAATATGAGATGGCCATTATGAAATGTTTCTGTAGGCAGGTAGTGAGGTTGGGATTAGAGACATACATCTGGGGAGTTATTGCAATTACATGATGAGACTGAATATGAGTTGTGATTAAAAAAAAGAAAATACTGTGAATGTTACTGCTGAGTGCCATAAAACAGAAAGGCGGGGATCTTCAATACAGGAAGCTGCTCATTGACCCTTAGTAACAGTGTGTGACAAGTTTCAACTTGTTTGGTAAAGTCAGTTGGGTGTGAGCTACAGTTGAGAGAAGGTGTGTTTTAATGTGTGCCGTAAATTATCTTCCATCTTGACAACACTCCATGTCACATATTGGTTCTGGTATATGGCAATTTCTGTCAAAAACATTATGGTGTCTCCTCATCCACCTTACAAGTATTCACCGGATCTGTGTAACTTCTGGCTCTTCCCCAAAGTCAAAATGATTCAGGACATTCAGGCAGCCATGACAGCACAACTAAAGACATTCACAAAAGAGGGTTTCTAGAACTAATTCAGAAAGTGGCAAGAATAATGGGATAACTGTGTTCGAAGTGACAGGGGGGAGGGGTGTTTGGAAGGGGATTAATGGCAATGTGTCTTTTATTGTAATAATTTTTTTATTAATTTAAACATTCACCATATTTTTGGGTCATACCTCATACATGCAAAAAATGAAATTGAACTACTTTCTTACACATATACAAAAATAAACACAAAATAGATTAAAGACTTAATAAAACTCCCTGAAGAAAACATAGGCAGTATACTCTTTGACATTTCTCTTATATTTGACATCCCAATATATTTCTGGATATATCTCCTCAAGCAAGCAAGAAAAAAATAAACAAATGAGACTACCTCAGAGTGAAAAGTTTTTGCACAGTGAAGGAAACCATCAACAGATCAAAAAAGACAAGCTACTGGAGCAGCCGGTTAGCTCAGTTGGTTAGAGCACAGTGCTCTTAACAACAAGGTTGCTGGTTCCATCCCCACATGGGCCACTGTTGTGCCCTCCACACTTACATTGAAACAACTAGTTGACTTGGTGATGATGGTTCCTGAAAAAACACACTTAAAGTACATAAAAGTTTTAAAAATTTTTTTGGAAAAAGACAACCTACTAAATGGGAGAAGATATTTGCAAATGATACATCCAATAAGGGGTTAATATCCAAAATATAGAAGGAAATCATAAAACTTAACACCACACACACACACAAAAAAGATCCAATTAAAAAATGGACAGAGAACCTAAACAGACATTACTTCCAAGAGGACATACAGATGACCAACAGACATATGAAAAGATGTTCAACATCACGAATAATCAGGGAAATACAAATTAAAACCCCAATGAAATATCATTTCACACCTGTCAGAATGGCTATCATCAATAAATGAAAAATAAGTATTGGTGAGGATGTGGAGAAAAGGCAACACTCATGCATTATTAGTGAGATAGTTTATTAGTACAGCCATTATGAAAAATAGTATGGACGTTCCTCAAAAAAACTAAAAATGTAACTGCCATACAATCTAACAATTCCATTTTTGGGTATTTATCCCAAGAAATCCAAAACTTAATTCCAAAAAGTATATGCACCTGTTGTCCACTGTAGCATTACTAGTAATAGCCAAGATATGGAGGCAATCTAGACGTCCATTAATAGATGAATGTATAAAGAAGATGTGGAATACTACTCAGCCATAAAAAAGATGAAATCTTGCCATTTGCAACAACATGGATGGACATGGAGGGTTTTATGCTAAGTAATATAAGTCAGAGAAAGATAAATATCATATGATTTTATTTATATGTTGAGTCTGAAAAACAAAACAAATGAATAACCAAAACAGAAACAGACCCATAGATATAGAGAACAAGCTGATGGTTGCCAAGGGGTAAGGAGTAGAGGATGGCAATTAAGAAAAAAAAAAAAAGAAGAACTGGAAAATTCTCATACTCGTATTTGTAGACATTTCTTTAAACAGAAGTACCAATGTTGTTCGTGTAATTCTTTTAAAATAGTGTGATAAGCCCCAGCAAAAAGTGTAGTGGCTGATAAAAGCCCACCTTCATTTTCACTGTGGCAACATCTTAGCTGAAAATAAATTGTCACCAGGTACACCATGCGCCATATAGAATGAGGGGTGGAAAAGCTATGCAAAGATATGTGGCTTCTGTTCCTGCTCCACATAGTAACCTCACTCCTGTTCTGTAACTTAGGTAAACTATTTGGGAATTTAACAAGTATGTGTATATTCTCTTCTTGGTCATTCAAAACCTTACCTGTAATGATATCAAAATATTTTATCTGGAGACCTTAGATATGTTACCTCTAAGATGAAACCTAGAAGGCATAGTATGGTTCTTTGTAAGATAGATAATTGATGAGAGAGAGAGAGAGACAGAGAGAGAGAGAGAGAGAGAGAGAGAGAGAGAGATAATGATGATAGATAGGGCTGATTAGAGGGTCTCCTCTCGGCTGCTGTTGTTTACCTGGATCTGACAGTGCAATGCAGCAGGCTGATTGGGTAGCAGAGGTTAACGAGACCTTGAGCCTCTAAGGTGAAAGCCAAACCCCTTTCCTCTGTGACACTGGTGCAGCTGCCTCACCTGACCCTAGACCCTGAACTCTGGAGTTCTGACCCACGCCCAGTGCCTAACCTAGACTTTGCTTTGTTGTTGCTGACTATGATCTCTGAGTCTCATTAGCTGGGAAACAGCACATCTAGAACAAGTAACTGCATCTGTGCTCATCGCAAATTAGTACAGAACTTTTAGACTTCAGGACAAGATCACTACAAAATTGCTTTTTTTAAATGCAATTTTATATAAATTATATCAATTGCCCAGTCATCATCAGTAACACGAGCTAACCTAATTTGTATGTAATAAGTAAGGCTTAATTTCTTAAATCTAATACTGGCTTAGAGCTGTGATAGTCAATCCAGTAACCTCCGGTTGCATGAGGCTATTGAGCACTTGAAATATGGCTAGTGTGCTTTTGATTAGATGCAACTCTAATTAATGTATGCTTAAGTTTTAAAACTAATATTTATTTCAGTTATGAGAAAATTTTAAATATTTTTGGGACAACTTAGATATGAATACATTTTCTACTGTATGCTTTATGAAATCTAAATGCAAATAAAATATTTCCAATATTAGTATGACATTAAGGTGCACTGTAAGTATAAAACACATACTGGATTTTAAAGACAATACAAAAAGAAGAATATCAAATGTCTCAATAATTTTATGTTGTTTATATCCTGAAATGATAATATTTTAGATATATTGGAGAAAATTAAATATAGTATAACAGTTAATTTCACCTGTTTCTCTTTATCTTTTTTAATGTGACTATTAAACAATTTAAGATTACCTATCTGGCATGAAACATGTTTGTATTGCACCATGCGGGTTTAGATTAACTGCTCATCAAATTGCCTTAGTATACTTTTCCAGTTATAGCATTTTCTACGATAGTTCACCCTCAAACACTCCAAGTTGGTATTCTAACCTGAGTCTCCTACTACAAAATATAAAACCCCTGTGTTCTTTTTTTCCTTACAGAAAATATTACGGGAAAACCTCTCTCTCTTTATGATAAAAACATTGGCTCAATTATACAAAGCAAAACAGGAAGAATTACTGAGGCTATTCATTCTTCTCCAACATTTGCATCCAATAACACATTCTCAACATTATTTCTGCAGCTTCTACCATTATTGAAGCTCTTTCTGTTGAAAATCCTCCTGAATGAAATAAAGAGAGCAGATGAATGAATAAAACAGATTTTTCTTTTGTTAGCAACAAAATGTACCATATGGACATATCACAATGTGCCTTGAAATTTGGATTTCTGATAAAGTTGTTCTGTTTGTTTGTTTAAGAATGACATAAAGTATTCATGATGAATGAACTCTCAGCATTAAGTGATGAATGAGTTTTTGAATAACCATCCTTTAAGAAGTTGTATCAACTTTCTAGTAACACAAACATCTAAGTTCCATTTAAGTGGCTCATACTTCAGGTTTTCGAGCAAATCTAATGCCGCTATAAAAATCTTATAGTGAAGTGAAACCTACACATTCTAGTGTTTACATATGAACATATTTTAAAGATTTTCAAATTAAGATTTTAATCAACTCTTTCAGAGTTTCTTGAGTGAGGAAACTAAAAGAACTTTACTTTGGTCTTTAAAAATACTGTATTACTAACTTATTTGAGCAAATTGCTTAAGAGCACTGCTAAAGCAATACGGTTATAATCTTGTGGAAGAAATTATTTGGTCTAATATATGTTAAATCAAAAATATATTGGGATCCTTATTTTTACTAACCAAATTATTAAAATTAATTAAAAAGACAAAAGAAACTGCCCTAACTCTTCAGGTATTACAATCTAATCCTAAAGGTCAAAAGTGCACAAAAAGAACATTTATGTATTAGAATTGGTAGGCTTCCCGCAGACAAAGAGGAATAAAAATAAAAATGACAGGAGGTACCAGCATAACCTAAAACTCAAGATAATAAAAATAACGATACAAATATGCTTCAAATAGAGTCAATATAATTACTATAGTTCAGATTCAAATATGCTTTTACTTCTATTTCTGCTAGCATGGCTACCTGGAACCTGGAACAACTATTCTGCTACCTGGAACAACTTTTGCTGAAAATAACTAATAATCCTAGATCTATTAAATATTTGCAAATGTTCTTAAAGGAAACACTAAGCTAGCAAGAATAAAACAAATTACCAAGTGAAAAAAATCTAACTGAAAACTAGAAACCAAAGAAATAAACTAAACTTTCAAGCCATCTTTTACCCTGAGACTATTTGCCTAACCAGGTAAACTTAGGCTTCAATTTTCATGGTAAATTTAGTCTTCAATTTTCACAGACTCATGAGATATTAAAAGTTGTAACTCCAAAAAGATAAATTGTAGTGTACAGTCAACCAAAAATCAACCTCTGTCCCCAACTCCAGAGGCTTGCAATGAAATGTGCATCTCAAAAGTTAGTGCTGAACAGAGGGGAAAGATCATCACAGAGAATGAGGAAACATAAGTCAAGCCTCACCAATGCCCACAAGACAAATGTACAGTGCCTCCGTGTTCGAAAAAGCTTTAAGTTAAGAATGGCAATTAAATATTCCAGAATAGAATGTCCAGATAGAAACAAATAAAAATCCTTTCATTTCAAAGAATATTGTCAGCTCACAAACAGAAACTAAAAGCAAAAGGAAAAGAGGCACCATCATGGAGAACCAGCAGAAAGAAATAAGAATTTAAAAGGATTTCAGATAAAGAGGACATTTTTCAGACGCAGACCATGAAATAATTATGTCTAACAAGTTTAAAGAAATATTTTAAAGTCAGAATAGATATACTTGTATGTGAGATGGACAAAGCATATGTAAAACAAACCGAATACAATTTTTAGACATGAAATTTAAAAACACAACAGCTAGATTTAATAACATATAAATGAGGAATTTGTGAACCCAGAAAATAAATATGAAATAATTATCCAGATTATAGGTAGCATAGAAAGACAAAAAGATGAAAAATTTTAAAGATATTTAAGAGACATAAGTAAACTGAAAAAGCGTTACATATGACTATTTGGAGTTCAAAAATGAGACATAGATGAGGTAATATTTATAGATACGGTAGTTGAAAATTATCCAGAACCATTGAACCACTCAAATTAACAGATTCAAAAAGCCCAAAAAAACCCAAATCTAAACATAGTATAGTAAACCTGCTGAAGACCAAAACAAGGAAATGATATTAAAAGCAGTCAGAGAGTAAAGACCAATTGCTTTCCAAAGGGCAACAGTTTAAACTGACAGCTGGCTTCTTGTCAGCAACTATGGAAGCATTAAAATTAGACTGATATACAAGATGTTATCAAAACATATGGTGAATGCTGCTGCCAAGTGCCATCCAATGGAAAGGTGATCTTAATTGTGTTCTTTGACCATGATGGAATTGTGTGAGCTGAGTTTGTCCCCAGGAACACCACGGTGAACTCTGAATACTACAAGGGCTTATTAGAGCATTTAAGAAACAATGTGCATAGAAAATGGCCTGAGATATGGGCAAACAGTTTCATCTTCCATCATGACAATGCTCCGTGTCACACATCACTTCTAGTACAGCAATTTCTGTCAAATAAAAACATTACTGTGTGTCCTCAGCCACATTATTCACCGGATCTGGCAACCTGTGACTGCTGCTCTCCCCCAAAGTCAAAATGACCGTGAAAGGTAAGTGTTTTTAATTGATTCAGGACATCATGGCACCCATGACAGAGCAACAAAGACACTCACGAAAGAGGACTTTCAGAACTGCTTCAGAAAGTGGCAAGAATGATGAGGTAAGTGTGTTCAAAGTGAGGGGGAGTATTTTGAGGGGGTTCACGGTAATGTGTCTTTTACTGTAATAATTTTTTAATTGAAACATTCACCATATTTTTGTTACACCTCATATTTGTGTTGAGAGGAAATTGTAGAATTATGTACCAAGCAGAATTATGTATCAAGAACAGGACAAAGTAAGACATTTTCATAAAAACAGAATCCAAATGTATTTATGCTCAGCTGTTCTCCACTAAAAGAAATTTGGAAGAGTGCATTTTAGAAAGAAGGAAAGGATAGCCTGAGCTCTAAAAAGAAATGAAGAATATATGGATCAGTTAGCACAGTTAAATAAACATCAACTATCAAAAAACATAATAATGGGTTATAGAATAAATAAGGCAATTGAAATATACAACCACAAAAAACTTAATTAAGAGAAGAATGAATAGGGCTAATGTATCTAAGGCCTTTTGTGTTGTCCAAGAAAGCAAAAGAGGTATTAAATTTAGATTTGATAAGCGAAGCATGCATATTGTCACAACCAAAAAAAAACATAATAGAAATGGAATATATAATTTCTAAATGTGTAGATAAAAACAAAGGAGAAAAATTAATCAATTAATCTAAGGAAAATAAAAAGAAAAAAGAGAAACGTATAAAAGCGTTAACAAATAGAAAGCCCAAAATAAGGTAGTACAGTATATATAACTATATCAGCCATTACATTAAATGTAAAAGCACTAAATGCTGCATTTAGAAGGCAAGAAATTTCAAAATGGATTTTAAAAAAACAAAAACAAGATGCTGTTTTAGAAAGACACATTGGAGAGTTCCCTTCCAGGAATATGGAGGAGACTTACTTTTTCCTATTTCTCCTACTAAGTACAACTTAAAAGTTTGAACCTCATATATAAAACACACATAAGATGACCCTGAAAGATAGAAAAAGACAACTAGGTGGAGGCACTTGAGACCCAAGAAACAACATACTGGTGAATCCTCAGGTTTTCTTTTTGTTTTACAGATTCCAGATTTGTTGCCGAAGAAGCCTGCAACCAAGAAACACCAAGAGGAATAAATTTTAAAAAGTCCCTTTCTCTGCCCAAAGGACCAAGCAAAAAAGGAAAGTAAAAAAAGAAATTTCAGAGAATGACTGTTCAACTCTGGGCAAACATCATAGGAAAAAACAGGCCCCATCATGTCAGCAAAGGGCGAGTGTAAAGCCTAGACCTACACCCTTACCAGGCTATAATGGAGCACTCCAATCTACCCACGTGGCAGGGTTGATACCAGAGAAGACTAAATTGCGGCCTGGGACCTTATCTCTGCTGAGTGGAAGGACCCTCCACTCTGCAGTGTCAATGGAGACCACATGAAGAGCCTAGATTTCCATCTTTGCTTTGTAGTAACATGGTGCTAGGGTGGTATCAGAGGAGAGTCAAGATTTTCATCCCTGCCCATGGACCTGACAACCTGACAACCTGAAAACCTGACCTGGGAGCAGCACTGAGGCACTCCCACACCTTCCAGCCAGGGAAGTATCTCTGCAGGCCTGATGGGGAGCTAGAACTTCCCCCACAGCCTGTCATTAACAAGGCAGACCCACCCTCTACTCCACTTCCCCCGCCAGAGTGGTGCCAGATAATACTTGTTAAAACGGAAGGTTCAAATGATGTCCAGAATCTCATAATAATTAAAATGTATACATTTCAATTAAAAATCATTCACCATTACAAAAATCAGAAAGATCTTAAACTGAACGAAAGATACATCTAAAACATAGGAGGAGTACAGAAAGTTTGAATGTGAAAAGACAAGGAGGAAACAAGATACATCAAGCAAGAACTAACCAAAAGAACGCTGTTTGGTTCTAGAAACAACAAAAACAAAATGAAAATTAAGACAAGAAGCTTCACTTAAGATAAAGTGAGTCATTTCATCTAAAAGTTTCAATTGATCAGGAAGACAAAATTTTAACCTACCTAATAATACAGCCTCAAAATTTAAAAACAAGTATTTTCAGAACTACAAGGAGAAAGGAAAAATGGGGGTTCTTTTGTCACCAGAACTACTCTAACCGAAATCCCTACACAGCTGATGTAATTCACCAAAAGGCCTTGTTTAATTCTGGAGAATATGATTAACTAAGTATTGAGGCTTTTTCCAACAAGAAATATGGCATACTGTCACATCAGCCACATGTACATCCCTTCTACTCTTCTGGTGGACCAAGGAAGTATTTTGAGGTGTCATTTTGACCATAGTGTTTCTCCTGTAGTGGAGGCAGGGGTTGGGGGATAGGAAATGAAAAGGAACAGCACGGGAAACCAGCAGTGCCGGATGCTCACTGCAGATTTCACTGCTACAGAGTATGGGGCTTATTGAGACAAAAAAAAAAAAAAAAAAAGCATTAGACATTTCCACAAATATGAATAACAGCTGGTAAGATAATGCCATTTCCTACAGAAAACACAACAGTAGTGATCACTGACTGCTGCCATTACAATACCTTACGAGTCATTCACTCAGAAACAAACAAACCTTGAACTCCAGAAGTTAATCTAAAGTACAATCTATTATTACTGGTTCTTGGCATTGTGCGTCCCTTGGGTTGCCTAGACTGTCCGGTGAGCACTAATAAAATAATCCCCGGGGGAATCATAACTTTTATTTTTCTTTCCCTGGGAGAAGTTCAAAGGACAATGTTAAGAGAAACAAAGGAAAGATTCTTCTTACCAACCACCTGTCACTAAGGAAAGTACCAGAGCAGGCCAATGCTCTCTTTACCTCTTCTTAAATAATCTCAGAGGCAAAAGCTGAACAAAACAATCCTTTAATTACACCGTAATGTATGAACAGAGACAGTATCTCTAGGCAGTACAAAACTTCAGCAGATTTTTCTCTCTGCTCCCACTGCCCCCCTTGTGAATGTAGCTTTCATGACAGTATGAACTGATCCTTCTACACGCTGCAGCTCCCCAATGTACCAACAACAGGGGGCCCCCAAGGGAAAGCCTGGACCCTAAATAAGTCTCAGGGCTAAATTTCTCTCAAGGGAAGTCTTCCACAATCTACCTTTTCCTAAACACCTGGGCTGCAAATCACAAAGCAAATTTATGAAACACCAGATAATAAGTGAAGAAAAGAGGAGATCTACCCTTGCCAGCATGGTTCCAATGGCAGACAAAATTGAAACCAAGCCTGCCAGACACATTTCTTTCTCCCAGCCTCATTACCAGGAACCACAGGAGAAACCGCTGTTATTGTTACAGGATTTTATTTTAAGTCTAAAAGTATCGATCACATGAATAGTGCGTAGTCCTTCTTACTGGAAGACCTTTTATTCCAGGCTATAATCTAAAGGACCTAACACTTCACTGCCTGCACTACTGCTGGAAGCTTTTGCATTGAACGACAAGCTTAAAAAAACACACACACACACACAAAAACTCTACATTTTGGTTTACATCTCCTCAGCAGAGCAAATTATCCCATCAGCATGTAAAGAAGTGGGAGGTTACTGTTCATGAAACTATGAAAGAGCATAACATAACAATGCAAACGAGAAGTTGAAGTCTGTTTCACCTGTTAAAGCTTATCCTAGAAAAGACTCATTCTCACAGAAGAGAGGAAAAATACATGGTGGCCTTTATATAGAAAGTTTTGAGAAAATTATTAGCACTGTATTTAAGAGAAGCAATTCAACTCAATGCTCCCTCCACCATTCCAAGGCCACCTTTTAAGGACATTTTGTTGTTATGAAACAATGAATATTTTCTGCCTGTCTGACCTAGAGAGGCATGTTAGTCCCCAGTGCTATAGCTTCTGCCTAGAATATACTGACTGAAGGCTGAAATTGCTGAAGGATGTTAGCTCTCCAACACGTAGGCAAACTCATATTTCTTGATCCTGTGTGCTCTCAATAGCCCTCACCTAGCATTTACTTCAGGCAGCAGAGGCCTTCTGTTAAGAAGCTGGGAAGTCAGCAAGAAGCAAAGTGCCAGGAGGAGAGTGGAGGAAAATTCATTCTACTTTGACAGTAACCCTTGGGTATTCCACAAATTCCCCTTGTTTTTCAAAGGTAGCAATGTATTTGATTTTAGACTATCCCTATCCTGGGGTAGATCTTATGTGTTCTATGTCATGCCTTCTGGAGAATATTAAATGCAAGACGCAAGATATGAGTACATGAAGAGAGAGTCTTCATCTTTTTAAGACCAAGTACTTAGAACAGCTTCACATGATAAGGCTGATTAAGGAAGAGCCAGAAACCAGGAGCACATTTGGAACGCCTTGTTAGTTGCAGGACAGAGGAGAAAGTCATATAAGACATGAGAGTTACAGCAGGCCCAGAAATGATGGATTCGTAAAACCTTTTCCAGGCCCACTTTAAGTAAGTGCCTCTCTGAGGTCTTTATCTACTTCCTGATAGCTTTTGCTACTGCAATGTTTATCATAGTTCTTAAAGCCCGGTAATGTAATTATGTATTTAGATGTTTATCCCCCGCCATGGGCAGTGCACTCAAAAAAGGCAGACCCTTGACTCACTGTGAATATCTCCCCAGCATTTAGCACAGGTCTGGTACTCAATAAATGTCTGAGGAATGAATTAGGGGCATTTCCTTGTAGATCCCCAACCTAAAGAAAATAAAACATCTATTTTTGCTCTCAGGACCCAAGTGAAGGACTATGAATACTCACATACACATGCTCTTTCCATCTATTTAAACACATTTTTACCCTCAGAGACTGTTAGTGATAAACAGCATTTCTATCACTTTTCCCATCCCTTGGCCTATCTCTATCTCCCATGCAGCTGTTTATAACTTTTAATCTTCTCCTAATCCCCCTAGAAAAAATTCCAAAACCTGACGACAATAAATATTTTAGTACCCTACTAAACAAATAGAGGCCATCAGATACACATGTCTTTCTTCTTTGACTCCTTACCTTCTCATTTCACTCCATACTAATCCTTTTCTCCTTTTTCCTTTCTCAGAAGAAAATGCTATTTCCTTTCCAATATGAACCGTCTTTGAATGGATGGACTACATCTCTTTCAACTTCCTCCAGGATTTATTTCTATCAGTGACCCACCTCATTCTTGTGCCTTCATTTTCTCTCTCAGCTGAGAGCTTTCAAGACAATAGGTTTTCTAGCTATGTCATCAGTTTCAAGCTATGTAACCGTGGGCAAACTGTCTAACCTCCATTTCCTCATCTGTAAAATAGGAATAATAATCCATGTCTCACAAGAGTTTGGATTAAATGAGATAGTGTACATAAAGAACTCAGCACATTGCTCTCCTAATAAACATATATCACTTTCATTTTTCCCCATCCAAAATAAAATCACTTCTAAGGATTCAGCTTCCCAGGCT
This sequence comes from Rhinolophus ferrumequinum, assembly GCF_004115265.2. Taxonomy (NCBI): domain Eukaryota; kingdom Metazoa; phylum Chordata; class Mammalia; order Chiroptera; family Rhinolophidae; genus Rhinolophus; species Rhinolophus ferrumequinum. The sequence goes on along the minus strand of NC_046286.1, from coordinate 69,734,183 downwards.
TGATTGCATTTTCTTTTTTTCCCTTCCTCCAGACCCTGAGACCTTTGCCAACAGTTCCTCTCCTCTCATTTACTCCTCATCCTCAACCCACTGTAATCTGGCTTCTCCCCAGTCACTCCATGGAAATATATTTCATAAATGAAACCAAGACGCCTCAATGTTCTGAGTTTCACAGATTTAAATATTTTCCGGAAAAGCCAAAGAATGAATCATAGAATAAAAGACAGAATGAATCATGAATAGATAATGTACTCCCTAGTTAATCTTATCTACTTTCATGGTTCTAACTTTTACCCATTTCTCATGATTTTCAAATATATCTCCTGAACTCTCTCTCCTACTGTGTTTCCCGGAAAATAAGACTGGGTTTTATACCATATTTCCCCACAAATAAGATCTTATGTAAATTTTTGCTCCAAAAGATGCATTAGGGCTTATTTTCATAGGATGTCTTATTTTTTTCATGTACAACAATTTACATTTATTCAAATACAGTCATGCCATCTTCTTCTGGAACATCACCATAACACATTAAATGTGTCCATCTGGCTGACAACCTTAACTGGGCCTTGTTTTCGGGGTAGATCTCATTTTCAGGGAAACACGGTATCTCAACCACTTATATTTCAAAGGGCTTTCTAAAATTCTCTACCTTGAAATATCATGAGATCACAACAAAGATTTAGACAAAAATCTACACAATTGCCCAAATTGGAAACTCTAGCACAGCCAGTCCTCAGGAAGCCTCATTTTTCTTACATCTGAGAGCTAATCAGTCATTAAGTTTAGTCAACTCTATATTCAAAATATCTCTTGATATTAATCAAATTTCTGGGAAAGTTTCTAAATGTTAATGATGTCTTCTAAGGCTCAACCACCTATAGGTATAATCACACTAATATAAATAACTCAAGTTCCTTTTTTTCTTATATAAGGAACTTTTATATGTGGGGGCCCTCCAGTATCCCCAATCTTCCAAGGGAGAACCTTACATATGTTCACAAATCATTTGCACTTTTGTTCTCCCCTGTGTAGCTTCTCTTAATAAGTGAAAGGCCTGTCCATAACTCCACATCTAGGTGCTTCATAACTGCCACTGACGGTTCCTATGTCAGAAAGCAAATGATGCTGTCTAGAATGTTATTACCCAAGTTTCCCAAAACAACACACTTTGAGATGTCAAGGAGTATCATGTCTTGTGTACAAATGAAAACATGGCCCTCCACCCCACTCAGGCTGCACATGGTCTTCTGGTTTGGGAACAGAATTACTGGTACCCAGCTCTTACAGTATCTTTCAGCAATCAACCCCATCATCTTTCTCACCCTTCACTACTTAGAACAACCCAGTCCAAAGGGTCAAGAAGGAAACCAGTAGGGTTTGATTCTTTCTGGTGGACCAGTCAGTAAGCCAGCATCTCTGATAAAGACAACCTTCTCATTCTTTGTCAAACCAATTTCTGGCATTATAATAAATAGCAGCTCTAATAAATACATGCTCCATAAATGAGGTGGCTCCATCCACAAGTTCCACAAACAGCCAAACTCAGAATCCTAGTTTAGGTTACCTAGGAGACTCTACTACATTTATTTGAGACATGAAAAAAAAAAAAAAGAAATAGAAAATGACAAGTATTCTGGAAATTATTAGCGCCTTTGCATTTAAAATAAGAAGAACTAAAGGAAATTGTATGTATGTTTCCAGATACATGGAACAAAATTGCAAAGGGTTAATATCTTAATATGAAGTTGATAAGAAAACCACTAAAAACCAACGCGTAAACGGGTAAAGAATGTGAATCAATTATTTATTTCAAAAGATGAAATGCAAATGTCTAAATAAGATGGGAAAATGTTCAGACTCACTATTAATGAAAGAACTGTAATTTAGAACAGCAAAATAGAATGGGTCTTATTCAAACAAATTATTAAGATTTTTTTTTTAATGAAAGTATCCAATGATCTTACATGAAATAAACTCCCTCATATATTGTTTCCAGGAGTAAAACCATCCGAAAAAGCCAAAAATAGCAATATATATCAAGAGTCTTATAACTGTTCATTTTCTTTTTATCCTGTAATTGCTCTTCTGTGAAAATATCCTAAGGAGATAATCATAAATGTAGACACATTTCTGTAAGCAACAAAGTATTTATTTTAGCATGTTTTTAATACTAACCAAGAAACAGAAACAACATGAATGTCCACCATTAAGGAACTGATAAAATATGTAATCAACTGGTACATCAACTGATGGAATATGATATATTCCAGAATATCAAGTTTCTGAAGTTTCAAATGATATAAGAAAGTAAATATAATATTTCCTTTAAAAAATAAAATTCAGAGTTCCAGTCAAGATGGTGAAGTAGGCAAACGTTGTGCTTACCTTCTCTCACGACCACATCAAAATTACAACTAAACAACAAAACAACCATCATTGAGAATCACCTGAAATCTTGCTGAACCAAAGCCCTACAACTAAGGACATATAGAAGAGGCCACCTTGAGACTGGTAGGAGGGGCAGAGATGCAGAAGAGGCTGCTCCTACAACTGCTTGTGACCATTAAAAATCGGGAGAGGTATCTCAGATGCAGAGGTCCCCCTTGGAGGAACAAGGGGTCCCAGCCCCTTACAAGCCCAGGGTTCCAGTGCTGGGGAGAGAAGTTCTCATTACATGTGGTTGTGAAAACCAGCAGAGATTGTGACTAAATGAGATAGAGGCTGGCTGGAGTCCAGGCACTCCTCTTAAAAGGACCACACAAGGACTTACTGACCAACGGAAACACTGACTCTGAGCTCCACTGCTGGGACAGCAGCTGGAGAGGCGGCAGGGACATATGGTGGGGAACTGAGTTGTCTGGCTTCAGGATGGGGGTGAAGGGGGAGCTTTCTCCTAGATGGAGGAGCTGGCAGAGGCCATTGTTTCTTCTTTGAGCCCTCTACCTTCCCAGCATAAAGATGCAGGTGGCCGCCATATCTGAGTCTCGATCAGGCTGATCCTTCATCTCTTCCTGGTGATTCCAGACCCTGCCCCACCCAACTTCCGGGCACACCTAAGTCACTTCCAGTGGCTTTTTTGTACAAACCTCCAGCCTTGGCTCATGCTGCAGACTTTCCCAGTGTCTCTCAAAGGTACACAGTACCCAGCATATGGCTTGAGCATGTCTCATACCTCTGGCTGAGCAGCCTTAAGCCCAGCATTAGCCGCAACAAGTCTTGGTTTATGGCTTGGCCTCTTGGGGCACTTCCAAGCATGGCACGTGTGGAGGCCATCTGTGGATTTCTTTCTGGCTCCCACTGCATGGCCCTGAGTGGGACACCAGCTGTGGCTGAACTTGACCTACAGTGGGTCCCCTCCCAGTTGGCCCTGGGGCTGGTGCCCCTCGTGGCAAGCTTTGAAATGAGCCACCTCCAAGGACGACATACATAGGGAACAGATTGGGCAAGCATCAATCCTGATGAGTCCTGATGAAGCAGATCCTGCTCTGTAGGGTCTGCCCCTGCATCACAGCTCCTCCATTGTACTTATGGCCAGTCTTCACAACCAATCAGTCCAAGTCAATACCTCTCACTGACACGCAAATAGCAATCATGGCTCAACTACAAGAGGAGGGTACAGACAACACACACAAGGGACACACCTGGAGTGCATGGCACAAGTGACCAGGAAGACTGTGCCACCGGGCCCCACAGCACACCTACTACATAAGGCCACTCGACTAAGATCAGGAGACATAGCAGCTCTACCTAACACATAGAAACAAACACGGGGAGACAGCCAAAATGGAGAGACAGAGAAATGTGTCCCCAAAAAAAGAACAGAGTAAAGCTCCAGAGAAATAACTAAATAAAATGGAGACAAGCAATCTACCAGACACAGAGTTCCAACCACTGGTTTTAAGGATGTTCAATGATCTCAGAGAGAACTTCATCAAAGAGATAGGAAACATAAAAGTGGAGATAGAAAACATAAAAACAACCAGTCAGAAATAAAGAATATAATAATGAAAATGAAGAATACATTACAGGGTATCAGCAGTAGATGAAGCAGAGAACTGAACCAACAATTTAGAAGATAAGTTAGAAGAAAAAACCAAATCACAACAGCAAAAAAAAAAAGAATCCAAAAAAATGATAAGTTTAAGGGGCCTATGAGACAACATCAAGCGTAATAACATTCTCATCATAGGGGTACCAGAAGGAGAAGAGAGAGCGAGCAAGAAATTGAAAATGTATTTGAAGAAATCATGATGGAAAACTTTCTTAACCTGTTAAAGGAAATAGATATACAAGCCCAGGAAGTGCAGAGAGTCCCAAATAAGATGAACTCAAAGAGGCCAACACTAAGACATGTCATAATTAAAATGCCAAAGTTTAAAGACAGAGAGAATCTTAAAAGCAGCAAGATAATAGCAATTAGTTACCTACAAAGGAGCTCCCATAAAACAATCAGCTGATTTCCCAACAGAAACTTTGCAGTCCAGCAGGCAGGAAATATTCAAAGTGATGAAAAGCAAGGATTTATAGTCAAGATTACTCTACCCAGCAAAGCTATCATTTAGAATCAGGTAAAATGTCTGACTTAAGTTATACTTGAGAGAGTGAACTGCAGTGTGTGGGCAAGAAAGAACACAGATGACCTACTCTTAGAGGGTGTGTTCTGCTGGAACACTGCACTTCCCAAAGGCACAGGTAGCAGATCATCACATTGCCATCTTTCTTCAAATACTGCTTTGGTTTCTAGATGCTCTTTTATTCACCATAACTGCAGTACAGATTTCCATATAGGATGTAAATAAATGTCTTCCTACCTCTGTGTGAAAGCACCACGTTTATGTAACAAAAGCCACAAGTAAGGCAGTTTCGACAGAAAAGACCAAGATGATTCCAAACCTCCCTGTACCCCCTTTGAGGTCACTGTTACATATAATCCTCTGGTGACTGCTCTTCACCCGAATGCTTTCTATTGGCAGCTGCTGATGTCTTGGAATAATCACGAATTTACTATCATAGTGTGCTTTAGCTATAATGATCTTTCTAATACCAGTTTTTTGTCCCCATCAATATTTATTTCATTTTACTGCAGCAATTTTGCATTAGGAGACACAAACAGAAATCAATATTAAGATCATTCTCCAGGAGCACAATGTCCTCCACACTGTCACTCCTTAATAAGTGACTTTTTTGTGTGTAAATTGAATATAATCTGCTCTTTCCTAAAACCTCAGTGATGAACTCAGCCCCTGGAAATGTTTAAATTTTAAAAGTAAGCCAATGCCCCTCTCAGGGCTGTGTTTACAGTGTGAAACCTCACTTCATGTGTCCCAGCCATGCCTATCAAACCTGATATTCTCACCTCTGCCTTTCTGAAGCAGGCAGATTCATTTAATTATTTTCCCATGAGTTATTTATTTTGTGAGAACGAGGCCAAAAATCTGTCTAGGACTAAAGCAAAGCATATCTTTTCCCCAGCACCTGTGTTTCAGGACATTTTATACCTTGAAATCTAGCGAATTGTGTTGAATCTGAATATATCACCAGGATCCCGGTTCAGAAGGGATACGAGGACACCTGTGCTGCAAGCTTTGCCCCTGATACCTACAGAAGTTGCAGGACTGCTCCTGTGACGTGGGCCTGTGCCCATAGCAGGACTGAACGCAGAGGGCTTGATAACACTGCAGGTGAGCCTGTGCAGCTGTTACAACATTAATACCAATAAGATGGGGTCTGTAGAGTATCTCATAAAGCTGTGAAAAAAATGAGATGGAGTACCAGTTGTCAAAGCTCATTAGCCCTCCCGGGATCTCTCAGACGTGTGGCTAAATAGCCATCAATAGGGTTGGAAATTTTTCACAGGGTTGCTCCTTCTGGGAACTTCTGACTTAGTGTGTAGCGTCTCTCTATTTTTCTCTCTTCTTTGCACCTCTTTCCTACCTCCTCCCCACCACCATTTTATTTTTCTCAGGTTTCAAACTAGTACTGAAATCTCTGCATTGTGAAAAGACTCTCCACAAACAAACAAGGAAAATCTCTGCTCCGAGTGTTAGCTTACCTGCAGGTGGTAAAACACTGAACCTGGATGATTGGGAAGAAGGGAGGAGCACAGGCAAAATGGTTGTGGTGGGGACAGGAGTGGGAGAGTAGTCCCCAGCAGGCATAGATATTGAGACAGGTTTGTCCTCTGCACAAATTTTCTGTCACCCATACATTTTTCCTGGGGATCCAATTGGCCACACACTGTTAGCCATGGGGCAGAATGGAGATGTCCACTCTGCCCAGCCACATTGTCTCTTATTTTCTGGAGCTGGCATCTACCCGTCTAGAACAGACTGTGCTCGGCTGCTGGATCTGGCCTTTGAGGCTGGGGGAAGCTTCCACTGACCTCACCCTGCTGGCCCGTGAAGCCCAGTGGGACACACTATGCAAGTGTACCCATCAGTTCCCCAAAGGGAGGATGAAATGAGTGCTGATGAGATGTTCCCTGACTCCTTCCCTAGGCACCCAAACAGCCCCTCTTGCAACTGTCACATGAACGGCCTTGAATTCCCAGCTGCTGTCCTCCACCAGCCTGTTATGGGATCAATATCTAGTCATACTGCATGGAACCACCCTATTCTTCTGATGGGAAATTAGTACATTTTGATATTTTTTTCTGATTTTAAAATCTGTGTAATAGAATCAGAGCAAGCCTGAGGAATAATGATTCAATACCTCCCTAAGTGCATGTCCAGGATGCAAAGCCATTCCCAAAACCCCTAAAAAGCAATGTGGGGTAGGAAAAAGGAAAAGATGCGCTAGAGAAATGACTATGTATATTGGTATTATGCTGCCTGACTTCCTGACTAAAATAGAAGCCGTGCCCAATGCAGTACTGGCAGGTGGGGCAGCTGCTTTAAGTCCGCTGCATTTGGGAACTTGAATTGAAGCAGACTTTGGAGTCATAAGTAAAAGCTTTTTCCCAAACACAATTGATGCATATTGCAAGGTCCTCGCTCTCCCGAGGTCATTGTGGCTCCATGTTTATTGATGAGAGTGCTTCATCCTAATCAGTATTCAAATCAGGGTGTTTGCTTGATTTTAAACCCAATTTTACATATACTGTGGTTTTAGAAGTTGTTTAAAAAATGAAACCTTACTAACAGCACAAAAATAACAAGCATGAAGTAACAGAAGGTTGTGCAAAGACTGTAGCAAAACGGGGGAAATGCCAGTGATTACTCAGGAAAAAAATCTTTGAAAAACATTCTGTACAGAAACAATTTCTGCTGATGTGTCACATCTTGCAAGCTTTCTCTGAGGCATCGTGTCTCTTTAAAAAACATTTGTCAGGAAGGCTGAGCTGGAAATGTGTCATCTTAATTATTACATGAGTAACCTTCAGATTCAAAATGATTTTTTGATTCACCCACTGAGTGTAATACTTGAAAACTAACCAAAAATTTTTTAACATTACCAAGATTTTCTGCTCCTGTGACTTCCAATCTAAATAGCCTAGCAACACTAGGACAGAGATAAGTCTAACAGTTAAACTCTATTCTCCGAACCATGAGAAAAAAAATCAATAAAAAATTGTTGCTGGTGTGATGAGAGTGAGGATAAGAGTGTCTGTCACCTGTGCCAGTGTCACAGATGGGCAGGTTGTCTCTTGCAGGTATCTGTAATCATAGAAGAATTCTAATGCCCTTCAAGTCCTCTCTAAACTGAGCAGAAAGAGAAACATCTGGAAAAATGCTGCAGTTCCTTGTATTGGTTTCTCCAACTGCTGTGACTCTGGCTTTCCAAAATGATCCTTAGTATCCATGAAACAAGGATTGGGAAGCCATGTGGCTGGAGGATCGACATTTACATTAGTTCATTTGAATTATACGAATTATTTTAATGGGGCTAGAGGATAGCAACCATGCAGAAAATGCCTTTAAGACTTCATAGAGGCCCTAAGCAGCATGCAGCCAAGCTTCAGGTGGCGAATCAGCACTACCATGAACAGGTCTGACAGGTGGATTATAAGGACACTCTGGCTGTGAGGAGGTGTCAGGGAGTAAGTCTATATGTGCCTGGGCATCATCGCATGAGGGCTGGCCGAGTATAAGGAAAAGGTGCAAACTAGATTTCACTGAAACATACTGAAGAGCAGAAACTGAGTCTCTAACATACTACTTTTCTGAAGGTACCATAAAACAAAACCCTAAATGGCAGAAAAGAATGAAAATGTGAACCCACTATAGTCTAGATGATGGAGTAGGGATGGAGAATTGTGAAAGATCCCTAAGTTTTATGAGCAGCAACTTCAAAATATCTTTAGCTCTCCTGATTTAGCTTAAAAATCAACACAAGTAGGTAATATACCCTGGAACGAATCTTTACTGGTTGTATTATAACATCATTTGAAAATTGTTTTTCATTGAGTAAACTCTGGGTGTATATTCTATGTACACTGAGGGTATACAACTGCCCATCTGAAAAGCAAGATCCTAACCTATTTGGACTCATTCTTTAAGGAAAAAATGTGAGGTAGGTTAGCACAATAATGGTTTGATTTTTCTCCCTAATAAAATGTTTTGGGAAAAGAAAAAAAAGATTCGCCCTAGTGAAGAAAAAGTATGCTCAAGTGCTTCACAGATGTTCCTGGAGTGTCAGGCTGAGATAAAAGGGGGCAAAATAAGTTATGATCAGTCTTAGTGATCATAGTGCCACTTCAGTTTAGAATTTTAAATGTTTATAAGGATAAAACTACTAGCCTAAAAGAGGCTAAAAATATGATTAACTGACTTTGGTGGCTTTTAAGGGATCTGGGTTTGCAAATGAGACAAAACATGGTAAACTTTATATTTGCAAAATTGGATCTAGAGAGTGTTGGATAATTTGGAATTGGTCAATAACACCGTTGATTTCCATGAGCTCTTCCTCCCTAAAACTACCCCAAAGAAGCTAACAGTGTAGGTAAAAGATAGAGTGTTCTCTCAAATCCTTACCACTCACACCCAAATGGATTACTGTTTTAAACTTTCCTACATAAAAATTCTGCAACCAGCACTAGATTTTTTCCTGGAGCTATTGATAACCACAGGCAAGCTCTATTTCATTAGAATAAAGATATCTGTTGTAATGTAAGTTATATGTTGTAATAGATCTTTGGTATATACCGTGTTTCCCTGAAAATAAGACCTAACCGGAAAATAAGCCCTAGAATGATTTTTCAGCCATGACATCCCTTGAACATAAGCCCTAATGCATCTTTTGGAGCAAAAATTAATATAAGACCCAGTCGTATTTTCAGGGAAACACGGTATGTGCCCTATGAATTTGCATTTAAGTTTATTCCTTTTCCTTTTTTTTGTTTTTTTGGCTATTAAAATACCACCCCGTTGAGTTCACACTTGTATAATTATCTCTTTAACGTGAAAAAATTTAATGAGATGGAATTATTAAATCTAAAGCCATGAATGTTTTACATTTTGAAACCTCTGGAAGAGTTATTCCAACTTACTCTACCACTCATGATCCATAGTCTGAAAGTATGTCACCTACCCTTTGACTTAAAGTTTTGAAATTATTTTTGTCTTTGCCAATCTTATATGAGAAATGTTTACTTCAATAATTTTTATGCAGTTGAACTACTTTGTAAATGTATTGGCCATTTGCATTTCTACTGTTTTAAATTGCCTATTCATAGCCTCTATCCATTTTCTTTTCGGGTGATAGAATTTTCTTATTGACTCCAAAGAGATCTTTCTAAATTAACAATATTAATCCTTTGTCGCATATAATACAATATTTTCTCAGTTCATCATTTGTTTTGTAATTGTAGATATGTTTAACATTTTTATATTATAAAATGCATCAATCTTTTCTTGCTTAGAAAAGCTGGACACTCTCCAACATTTAAAATATGCTTTTTCTTTCTGTTTTCTTTTTAACTTTTAATGTGCAAATTTATGTGCAAATCTATTCCGATTTCTTTTGGTGTAAGAAGGTATAAATTTATTTTCTTGTAAATGGATAACAGTTATCGCTAATTCCTCTACTGAAGCCACAGTACAATATCAAAGTTTCCTAACACGATCATAGAATTAATCAAAAATAAAGGGTTCCCAACCCAGACCCTCAGAATTAGAATCTCCAGGAAAGTGGTCTAGAAATTTATATTTTTAAATAAGCATCCAAATGATATTTATGATCAAGAAAGTTGGAAGAATAATTAGAAAATGTGAAAGCCATTCATATTTATTAAAGACCACTAAAATTGAAGTTTATCTTAAAATTATTATTTTTATTCTATTTTGGAAAACCCAGATTATGGACAATCTTAGACATAGAGATTTAAAGCTACTGCAATATAACAACTAAAGGAAACTTGAAGTACTATCTGGAATTTAAGAAGAGCTGTGGTGAGCTGGAGCTGGTTTACATTGGCTCTTGAAGAGTCAATTAATTGTTAAATATGTAGGAATTTTACAAGCTGGTTGTTAAACACAGCTGGTATTAAAAATTGTATTATATAAACTTACAAGTAACTATATTAAAAACAAAGGGTAATAAATACTCAAAAGTCATCAATTCCCAATTATTTTAGAACATTTAACAATTATATGCTCTTGAGATCATTTATATCTATTCTATCTATGGTGGAAATCGTACTACTGCACATCTGTTCTCAATTCTGTGTTGAATGATGTCACTTTTGCAGCCTGAAATCAGTCATGGTGTGAACATTTATACCAAGGAAGTCAGCAAATGTTACAGGTCTTGATTTATTTTTCATTGATTACCTACACCAGGGCTGGCAATTTTTTTTCTGAAAAGGGCCATATAACAAATATTCGAGGCTTCACAGACCATTTAATCTTTACTAGAACTACTGAATTCTGCATTTGTTGCTTAAAAGTAGCCATATGCAACACATAAATGAATGGTCATGGCCAGATTTTAAACAAGTGAACTGGGTTTGACCTAAGGGCCATAATTTGCCAAACCTTGAACTAAACTTAAGAAAGTATATTAGTCTGCTTGGGCTGCTTTAACAAAATAATATAGACTGTGTGGGTTAAACAACAGAAATTTATTTTCTCACAGTTCAGGATGCTTGAAAGTTCAATGTTAAGGTCCAGCAGGGTTCAGTTTCTGGTGAGAACTTTCTTCCTGGTTTACAGACGGGCACCTTTTCACTGTATTTACACAATGGTGGAGAGAGAGAGAGCAAACTCCCTAGTGTCTCTTTCTTATCATATGGTGATGCCACCGTTGTGACTTCATTTAAACTTTATTACCTGCCTATAAATCCTATGTCCAAGTATAGCCACACTGAATTTTGGGAGACACAATTCATTCCAAGCAGAAAACAATAGAGAAAATATTACTAAAGAAGATTACACTTAAAAGTATGCCATGTATGTAGCCATTATTTTGTGAGAAAATATATTCCCAGTATTTAAAAACCATTAGCCAGTTCAGTGAAGAACTCATTCATGTCACTGAAGGACAAGTAATGTTCCAGCATATATCCTCACTGTTTCTCTTGCATCTTAGTCATTACCATAAACATTCCTGTTAGAACTATACTCATCCAGAAATTAAAGAAGATACAAATAATGGAAACACATACCATGCTCATGGATAGGAAGAATTGATATACTTAAAATGTCCATACTGCCTAAGGCAATATATAGATTCAATGCAATTCCTATGAAACTACCAAGGATATTTCTCACAGAAATAGAACATATAATATTAAAATTTATATGGAACCATAAAAGACCCCAAATAGCCATGACAATATTGAGAAATAAGAACAAAGTGGGAGGTATCACGATACCTGACATCAAATTACACTACAAGTCTACAGTAATCAAAACACCATGGTACTGGCATAAAAACAGACACATAGAACAGAATAGAGAGCTCAGAAATAAATCCATGCCTAGTATGGTCATTTAATGGAAGCAATAACTTACATTGGAGTAAAGACAGTCTTCAATAAATGGTGCTAGGAAACCTGGACAGACACAGGCAAAAAAATAAAGCTGGACCACCTCCTTATGCCATACACAAGAATAAATTCAAAATGGATTAAAGACTTAAATGTAAGATCTGAAACTAAAAAACTCCTAGAAGAAAATATAGGAAGTAAATTTGCAGACATTGCCCTTAGTAACATTTTTATTGACAAATTCCCCTTGGGCAATGGAAGTCAGAGAAAAAATAAACATATGGGATTACATCAAACTAAAAAGTTTTTTCACAGTAAAGGAAACCATCAATAAAACAAAAGGCATCCTACTGAATGGGAGAAGATATTTGTCAATGATACATTTGATGAGGGGTTAATATTCAAAATTTATGAAAAACTCATTCAACTCAACACCAAAAAAACAAACAACCCAATTAAAAAATGGGCAAAGGACATGAAAAGACATTTTTCTAAAGAGCACATAAAGATGGCTAACAGACATATGAAAAAATGCTCAAACTCACTAATTATTAGAGAAATGCAAATAAAAACTGCAATGAGATACCACCTCACTCCAGTCAGAATGACTATCAACAATAAATCAACAAACAACAAGTACTGGCAAGGATGTGGAGAAAAGGGAACCCTCATGTACTTCTGGTGGGACTGCATAATGGTGCAGCCACTATAGAAATCAGTATGAAGTATCTCAAAAAACTGGATATGGAACTACCTTATGACCCAGCAATTCCCCTCTTAGATATCCATCCAGAGAATTCCAAAACGCTAATTCAAAAAAATGTATGCACCCTGTGTTTATTGTAGCTCTATTCACAATAGCCAAGACATGGAAACAACCGAAATGCCCATCGGTAGATGACTAGATTAAGAAACTATGGTACATTTATACAATGGAGCATTACTTGGCCATAAAGAAAAATGAAATCTTAAACCATTTGCAACAATATGGGTGGACCTAGAGAACATTATGCTAAGTGAAATAAGTCAGACGGAGAAAGACAAATACCATATGATCTCACTTATATGTGGAATCTAAAGAATAGAATAAATGAACAAACGAATCAGAAATAGTCTTAGAGATATAGAGAAAAACTGAGGGTTGCTAGATGGGAAGAGGGTGAAATGAGGGAGAAGGTGAGGGGATTAGAAAGCACAACTAGCAACCACAAGATTGCCACGGAGATATAAAAGACAATTTGGGGAATATAATCAATAATGTTGTAAAGACTTTGTAGGGTGTCTGATGGACACTTGTCTTCTTAGGGAGACCACTATATGGACGGTGCAGGTGCCTGACCACTGCTGTGTACACCTGAAGCTGAAGCTGAATAATAGTGAATGTCAAGTATAATTATATATATATATATAGATAGATAGATATAGATATAGATATATAGATATATGTATATATATACATATATATGTATATATGTATGTGTGTGTGTGTGTGTATATATATATATACATATATACATATATGTATATATATACATATACATATATATATATATATATATATATATATATATGGGATGGGAGTTATCTCTTTGTGAGGGGTGTAAATATCTAACTATTACATTGTTTTGTGCACCTGAAACTAAATAAAAAAGAACTATACTCATCCCTCAACTGCAATCATAGACTGAATATATAAAAAAAGTTTGACAAAAATCAATGAAAGCATTTTATGAGAATCAATTGGCTATATGAAATTTCCAATAAGGAGTATTGTATATTATAGTATTAGTAGTAAATTTCATGCTACATATCCTTTATATTGTAAAAAATAATTATGTGTGAGTGTTTGTGTGTGTGTGTGTGTGTGTGTGCACGCGTGCGCACTCGTGCGTTACAACAGGGGCTGGAGAGGAAGGGGAGCGAGTTGTTGAACACTTGCCAGCACACTACTTTCATAACTCTCTTATTTTATAAGTAAGGAAAATACATCAAAGAGATGCATACTTTTAGCTCCCCTGGTGGACACCTCTTAGTTTTGCCTGCACAATATTTTCCCCCAATTCTACTGGTAAGACACCTTAATTTTCCTTTGGGAACTGTCCTCCCTTGCATTTCAAGTGGTATTGGTGACCAAATGTGTATTGCAATATCTCTTTTTATTTTCAGACTGTCATCATGACTGAGAAGCAAAGATACCAATATCCTCTTTGAACAGACAAGGAAATTGAGGCTCATAACACAGAAATGACTTTCTAGCTTCCACACAGGAAATGAGTAGTGTACGCTCAGCTTTGAACTCAGGTCTTCTGAACCTTTCCTTCTTACCTGCCTTCGTTGCTGTATCCTCTTGGCTGTAATGTGATACATCAGATTGCCCTGCCTGTGACTTGGACACACTTCTCTGTGTTTCCCGTGTCTACACAAAATTCTCACCTTGCTCCTGCCCAACTCCCAGCCATAGCCTTGGCACCCCCAGTCCTCACACTCATCTGTTTCTCCCCACTCTCCCCACTCCTTTCTCCACATGGAGACAATGGCATGGTGCTCAAGAACCCAAGCTGCCAGGTCACTTTTCCCAGGCCCAGAGCTGAGACTGGACGACTTCTCCCCATCGCATGAACAGCAACAGCAGAAGCAGCAGCAACAAGCCCCCGCTTTCCTGGCTGCACAGCGCAGTGAAGTGCATGGCAGAGTGAAGGAACCAAATCAAAAACGGCCATTTTCTGATTCTATAACTCTTGCCCTAATATTCATGACTTCCCATAACCAAAACATGCAAGAAACTCAGTTCTAAATTAGAGGCTTTCTTTGTGAAAGCTGCCTTTGACTAAACTGCTCAAAAAAGGACAAAGTAAATGGGATCCTTACTAGATAGTGACTAGGCATGCACTAATAGAGAGGGAAGGCCAAAAAGTCTTCCACATACCACACATTTACTTCTCCTGGGCTGACAAACCCTCAACTTGCCTAGATTTCTCTACTGCTCTAATTTATTGATTTTTCATTCATCCACTATATATTCACTAAACTAATATTTGTTGTTCCAGGGTTATACATATTTCTTTCAAACATACTTTTACTCAACAACTTACTATTAAAACATATTTATGTGATACTACTGATATTTCACATTTATTTGATTTATTTCCATGAGAAGAAATTGGTGAGTTGACAGATTTAAAGAAGAAAGGAAGGGAACAATGACTGAGGGCAGGAAGGCAGAAAGCCAGTGAAGAAATGAGAAAGAAAATCAATATTTATTTAGCTACCATGTCCCAAGAATTGCAGGAAGCAGTGACATGGGTTCAAGCCCTTGCTTTGCAGTTTAATAGCCAGATGACTTGAGACTGGCTCAGATCCTCTCTAAGGCTTAGTGTCTTTAGCTGTAAAGGAGAAATAACAAAAAATGCCTACTTTTTAGATGTAAGGGAATGATTAAGTGAGACAATGTATATACAAAGTTGTTTGCAAACTGCAACACAGTAAACAAATGTCAGTTGTGGGTTTTGTTACCTGTAGTTTCTTTTTATCCCACTAGCTTGAAATTAAAGGATATGGACCATTGACATACTCTCCCTTGTATACACTAGATATTTTAATGTGGCTGACGGACTGATTTGACCAGTGAAGAAATATCAAACCTTGCTCAATCTGTGAAAAGATAACATTAGCTACAGAGACAAGGTCAGCTTTGCATATAGACAAGCACTGCTGTGCTTTCTAGAGGGACCACAAAGCTCTCATGAGCTTAAATAACTACCTTTATTTCCTGGTTGCTGCCAAAAATCTTATTTATTTTCTCCTCAGGTAATATCTCTGATCTCTCTAATATGAAAATATCTATGAAAGGTATCTTGTCCATCATTTATTTGCAATTATTTGAAGTCAGATCTATGAAGGATCCTGAAGACAACCTTGGTGGATGTGGGACACAAGGACACTTGCTATCCTACAACAAAAAAGAGAAAATGCTTACTAGGAAGGCTAGTCACCAAGAAAACAGCTGTCTGATTCAAAATTTTGCTTACAGTTAGTTTCCATCTTTAATTTCACTGCATTTTAGTGATATTCTCTACTTTATAAGTTTGAATACTTCTGGAAATTTCTTGAATTAAGATATAGTTCTCATTTGTGTAAGATATAAATTGCATCTAAAGTTTTTGAATGAAAATGGTATTTGCAAGTCTCCCAGGCAGGAGACACTCACTTTAAAAAAAAAAAAAAAATTCTGCAACACAATTGAAGTGAGAAAAGTGCCTGAGGTTTTCAATAGAGCTGTGATTGTAAGTTGAAAACTTCAGACCTGTCACTGTCAAAAGGTTCTTCCTAATTTGAATGCACATTTTTAGAACTCTTTTCTGCCCAAACTCTGTAAAAGTTAAAACTTGAATCTATGTCCTTAAGACAGACCCTACCTACTTGTCACATGTACGCTCATTACTATTTTAACCTGGTAGAGTTTGGGGGTTTTTTGTCTTAAGCAAATCGATTATTCTTTAAAATTACACACTTGGCAAGAAACACAAGAAACAAAGTCCAATGTGAAGTTATCTTGATTACCAGTCTTGACAGTGTTCCTTTTGAAGTTTATATAGATAGATATAGGTATAAGTATAGATATAGGTATAGGTATAGAGATAGAGATAGAGATAATAGATATCTAGATATATAAATATAGATTTCAAAGAAGAATATAAAGCATCTGATACTGTAAAGTGATTAAGACTCTAGAGTCAAACTGGTTTGAAATCCTAGTTCTATTTGTTTGAGCTACTACTTAGCATTAAAGAAGTTTAAGTTTTCTATGCCTCAGTTTAATCCATCTGTAAAATGGATATATAGCATATATTCATAGACTTATTGTGAAGTTCAAATGAGATAATGCAAGTAAAATTTATATAATGTTATAACATACCTGTATTTCAATAATTTTTAGCTTTAATTATTGTTGTTGCTATTGTTATAATTAAAGGAATGGAAAAGTGAATGTTCCTCACAAAATAGGAACTAGAATTCCTTACAAAATAGGAACAAAAATATGTTCCAAAATAGCTACTTAATTCCTGCAGTCATGTGAAGAAAAGAGGAAAAAAATATCTCTACCATATCTTGAAATCTAGAAAATCATATTTCAAATTGACAGGCTCAATCATGCACTCCTCCAACTATTCAGGATGGAACAAAAGGAGAATGTTAAACACAAGTTAAAAGCAGGAGTCACGCCAACTACAACATTTTCTCAAAAAAAAAAATTTTTTTTAAACTGCCAAAAAGTTTCATATGTTGTTAATTATGGGAATTTCATAGACCTAATTATCTTAGATCAGAATATCTGAAAATGAACCAATATATTTCCAAACTTGTCAGAGGAAACATACATCTTTATGGTACACTTTCAAACCATAAGAATTCCAAAAATTCCAGATAGTGATTGCTTTGACGAATCAGATATTTTTAAAAGAGTTTTACACACTTATGAGTAAGACACCTCAACCTATTTTAAGAGTACTAGTTAAAGGGCACCTACATGAGGGTCAAAATTTGTTTTAAAAGACAAGTCATCTCAGAGTAGTCTACTATGAATATAGACCAACAAATATTACAGAGATTCTCTGAAAGAATATCTCTCATTCTAAATCTAAAACCTCAGATAGGCAGGAATTTAACAGAGGTCCAACACTATGATTTGATGGTAGACCCAAAAATGGAACTTTTTCAACTAATGCTGGTAGGCTATTCTGCCTAATAGATTACTTGGGAGTGTATGAAATAGCAAAGTTCAATGTCTAATCAAACAAATGTTACAATTCAAATGAGAAATATACAAGGAGTACAGTAAGGGCTAAAAGACTCAGAGTCTCTCTCACCATCCTCCTCATCCAATCACTAAGTTAGGTCAATTGTAGATCCTGTGAAATTCTTTAATACCCCATTGTCATTGCCACTGCCCTTTTTCAGTCCCTCAGCATATCTCACCTCGAGTGAGATATAAGGACATGTAAGGATATAGGAAGGAAGGCCACCTTTCCTTATCTATCCCCTTCCTACAGTCTCACCCTGCCATCCATCTAAAATGCGAATTAGAACTTGTCATTCCCTGCTTGAAATCCTCCAATGGCTCTCAGAGCCTTTGGGATAAATGAGAAGCTGCCTGGCGTAGTAGCCAACATCATTGTCTCCCATCATCCTATCCCCAACTCCTCCTACATACTTACCTGGTAGACAATACTGAACGTCTCTAACACTCAGAACATGCCCTGTTGACTCACACCTCTCCTCTACTTCTTGGCATATATAATTTCCTCTGCCTGAAATGTCTGTATAAAAACTACCCACTCATCCTTCAAATTTCAACTCAAATGTTATCTCTTTTTCTTACATGCTCTTTTCTCTCTGCTCTCATTTTACTTTGAATATATCCAGGAGAGCTGCTTATCTTGTTGTTTTGTAAAATGGCTCCTTTGCCAGTCTGCCTCACTAGTACACAGTTAAAAGTTCTCCAAAGTCATACAGGCACACTAGTCACCCCTTTATCCATGGCTTCAGTTACCAGCAGTCAATGGTGGTCTGAAAATATTAAATGGAAAAACTCCAGAAATGAACAATTCATAAATTTTAAATTGTGCGCCAGGCTGAGTAGCATGATGAAATCTCCCGCCATCCCACTCGAGGATGTGATCCTTCCCTTTATCCAGCGTCTCCACATTATATACGCTGCCTGCCCGTTAGTTACATACTAGCCACCATCTTTGTTATCTGATAGACTCGCATAGTATCACAGTGCTTGTGTTAGAGTAACCTTTATTTTACTTAATAATGGCCCCATAGCACAAGAGTAGTGATGCTGGCCATTCTGATATGTCAAAGAGAAGCCCTAAAATACTCCCTTTAAGAGAAAAGGTGAGTTACAATACAATAAGATATTTTGAGAGACCACATTCACATAAATTTTATTACAGTATATTGTTATAATTGTTCTATTTTATTATTAGTTACTGTTGTTAATCTCTTATTGTGCCTATTTTTTAAGCAAAGTTTATCACAAGTGTGTATGTATAGGAAAAAACATAGTACCTATAAGGTTCAGTACTATCTCCAGTTTCAGGCATCCATTGAAGGTCTTGAAATGTATCCCCCTTAGATAAGGGGACAGTTGGCTATTGTAATTGGTGGAAGAACAGAATAAGAATTCAAGGAGTCTATTGTTTTTTCTATTCCCAGTTTGTGCTTCCTACTCTAAAAGATAAATCAGTTTTTAATGTATCTTTTCACACTTAGAAATTATGGATTTTTGTAAACAACATAAATCCAGGATACCATGTGGCTCAGGCTCAACTCAAAGTCACATTCAAAGCAGCACAGCGCAGCAACTATAAGTAATTTAAAAGGAATTGCAGTCTTTACTTGCATATCAGATAAAATTTTAGTGATTTAATTTATAACCCACAGCAATATTATACAAAGCTTTTTTTCTCTTCTTTTTTTTTTTTTTTCTGTTCTGCAACTATTCTCTACTTTCTCACCCACCAATCCAGAAAAACTTTTACTGCTATTTCCCAAAATTCTTCTGGTACTCTGCCCTTCTGTTTTACCTCTCTCTTCTACTTCCTCCTTTCAAATATTTCACTAACCATCACTTCCAGAACAGGAAAAGACCAAGTGGACTTAAGTTCCCACCCATTTCCGCCCACCAGCAGCTGTGCGGTGGTCGGAGTCACCCTTTCTGTTGGGTTCTCCTGCTACATTCTTGCTATCAGCTTCCCCTCAGAATGACTGCCTTTCTCATGAGGCATTCTTGGGAGGACTTTCTGGTGAATTGTTCACTTCATCACAATTCCAAATTTTAACTGTTATGTAAAACTAGAAGTTTCACCTTATGTTCCTAAGGAAAAAAAATGCTTCAAATTTAGTAAGTAAAAAACTAAACATTTTGTGCTCTTTGAGCCTCTAGCAATAGTGTGCAATTACTCACATACCATTGATGAAAGAAAAATCTCTGAACGGGTAATCCTCTTCATCTCAGTTTACTGATTTGGAAGGAATCCATGAGAACTGGTAAGCAAGCACGGCAGCCACCTACACAAATCGATCAAATGGTAAACTAATGGGTTACCCTTGTTGCAGCTATGTCAACCTTACACCCTGGTTATAAATAATGCTTATAAATCATGTGTTATGTATATCGACATAAAAGAGTTTACTAACTCACAATAGATAGAGCAATTATAAAAAGTAGATTATATTCAGACAAGAAAAAAGTTCTCTGAGGAAGCTCTTTCTCTCTTTCCTCGAAACTAACAAGCTTGTTCTGTTGCCAGGCCTCTAGAGGATAAGAGAGAAGTTGCCGGAGGATCTAGTTAACCACTTTGGAGGTGCTCGTTTTATTTGGATAAACAGAGGGTGCCAAAAAAATGTATACACATTTTAAGAAAGGAAAACTGTGTTAAAGTTGTAATACTCAATATATACCGATAACAAAAGAAGAATGCAAGTCACGTTTGACTTCTGCAATGACAAGAGGTGCTCAAAGTGGTTACCATCAGCGTCCAGACACTTCTGATTACCGCAAACTACTGCTTGAGTAACGTTGATCAAAGTGTCCACTTGTATACATTTTTTTGGCATCCCCAGTATAGGTATCCATAGCACTTATTGGGTCTATAATTTTAGCTTCTGATAAGAGTTTTATCTCCTACTTACACTCTAAAACTCATGGCTTAAAGCTCTCAGCCAGGTCCAGGTAACTAGTATACACAATAATATCTAGCCCTTTTGAATACCAACAAAGTTTTTAGAGTCTTATTTATACTTATTAAAAATGGGAAATATTAGTTAAAACAGTATGAAGATTAGTAAAGGATTTACTTTATAACTTTTAGAAATAATGGAATGCAGTGTTTCTCCTTAGGAATATTTCAATAATCTTTTCAGTTTTCAAGTGGGTGAAAATACTGCCCATGAGTATTGAACTTCATAACTTACAATGCACAGTCTTACATCCATTAACTTTACAACAAGCCTAATGAAAATTACAGCAACCCTAATGAAGGGACAGTGACTTGAAAATTTGCATTTCTTCCACCTAGAATATTTACATTCACATTATACAGCAAATGTTCTGCATTACTTAGAAAAATCCATGTTAGTGATAAAAAATGTTCTTTTTATCTTATCAATATCCATTCCACTAAATGATTACCATGTTATTACCAAGTACCACATGCACATAATAACTAATACTCTGGATTTTAATGAAGGAAAAATACTTTGTCCCTTACATATTTTATAGCTTCCTAAAGGAGAAGGAAAAACAGAGCCTAAACGGGGGGAAAAAAGCCATGAGAGGAAAAAGAATAGTAGAGAATGAAACTGATGCTAAGCCCTCTGACCTACTAATGGATTCTTGAAGAAAGACTGAGGAGATTAATTTGAAAAGAAAATGAAGTGGAGCCCTGAGCTGTTACTTGTTGAACACTCTCATTGTAGAGAAATGGGAGCTATTTTCTCAGTAAATGTGTTGCCAGAAGTCAAGAGCACTAATATTCAAACATTCCCCATGAACAATTTATAATTGTTCAAGTACAGACTCCCTCCTCCTCCACGGCCTCTTCATTTACCTCCTCGTTCTCCCTCCATTGTTCTGCTTCTTTATGAACACAGCTAGCTCATTGAAGCCTGGAGACAAAAATAGCCTAACCTGCAGTAACCATGGGATTATGAAGCCAAACAAGAAGGAAAACAAAATGAAAAACCCATTCAACTGTCATGCTGACATCTTCAAGTCTCGTACTGCTTGCCCACAGTACTCAAAGGATGCATAGTGATAACTGTGAGATGTTATATAAGTATTATTATTTGATAAGCATCAAATTACTGATGTACATTAATAGTCAGAGGAATTAAAAGCTTGCGAGTCTGGAGACTTTATTTTGATGGTCTCTTTTTCATTACCCATGGATTAAATTTTAGTAATGACAAATGGGTGGATACACTCTCCATAATAAATCCACACCCATTTTGCTCCTCACTGGGTCCTACTGACATGAGATGGCACCCCACACTGCCTCAGTAAGTCTCGTTACTTAGTCAGGGTGGAGGCTCAGCTGACCCCACCAGACCCTGCCAACACTTCCCTGATGGAGAATCACAGTATCTGCTTTCATAAGTTATTCCTCACCAGGTGAGGATCCGCTTCCCACAGCCTCATTGATACTACACTGGCAGGAGAATAAAAATGACTGTCTACTTCTGCCTAGAGAGGGATAGACGCTCAGCTGCCCGCTCCATCTTATCAATAACACTCCAACAGAGGAATCAGATAACTGCCTCCTGTTCTGCTGGACTTAGATGAAGAATAGCTCCCAGCTGGGTACCACCACCACCACACAGTGGGAGAAATCAGAAAGTGCTGCTTGCTTCCTCACCGCAGAGGGTAGGGAGTAGTGGTGGAAAATCAATTCCCAGCCGGTCCCAGCTGAAACTGTAGAAGACAGGGAGGTGGTTTTTCTATTGGTGTTTGGCCAGAATAAGGAGGATATTATCAAAAAAATGTTCTGTTGTTAGACCACACTTTTTTTGATCCTTTGCCTAAAGGGAAACAGTTTCCTTGGAGCCTTTTTGGTCTGTGTGTGTTGCCAGTTCCAGGTTGGAGGCTTCTGCAGTGTTCTGAGATACATGGGGAGATAATGAAGAAATCCAGAGAACTCACTGCCACGCCATTCCTAAAGACCTGAGGTCCCTAGGTTGCCCACCTTCTTATTTCGATCCTTCACTCTTCCTATGCTTATTGTTGCATGATATCTAGAGATTTTTAGTTACAAGAAAGAATCTGGGAAGAATGAGGAGGCTACTCCATTTTTGGTGGAACCAGAAATCTTCCCTCTTGGCAAAACCAGAAGTGTGTGTGTGTGTGTATGTGTGTGTATTCACACACACATGTATATATATACATGTATATATATGTACATATATATATATATGTGTGTGTATATAAATATATATGGATATATATGTATATATAATTGAGGTATAATTCATATACCATACAATTCACCCAATGAAAGTGCTTATTAAATGGTTTTTAGTATATTCAGAAATGGACGACTAATACCACAATCAGTTTTAAACATTTTCATCACCCCAAATATAAATCCCATTTCCACCCTCCCCCAAACTCCTCATCCCCAGGCAACCACTACTCTACTTTCTGTCTCTAAGTATTTGTCTATTCTGGACATTTCATATGAATGGAATAATACAGAGCCAGTCTTTAGTGACTGACTTCTTTCACTTTATATAATGTTTTCAAGTTTTATCTTATGGTGTCACATGTATCAATATTCCATCCCCTTTTATGGCTAAGTAACATTTCATTGTATGGCTACATTACATTTTGCTTATTCATTCATTAGTTGAAGGACATTTTTGTTTTTTTCCATTTTTTTCACTATTAATAATGCTGCTATGAATATCTGTATACAAGTTTTTCTGTGGGCCTAGGTTTTCATTTATCTTGGGTATATAGCTAGGATTAGAATTTCTAGGTTTTATAGTAACTCTATGTTTATTCTTTTGAGGAACTGCCAAACTTTTCCAGAGAGGCTGCACCATTTTACATTCCCACCAGTGGTGTATGAAAGTTCTAATTTCTTCACATCCTCCTTAACATCTGAGACTCAGCTGTCCACGTGGATAGGATTTTGATTTTCATTTCCCTGATGAATAATAATATCGAGAATATTTTCATATGCTTATTGGCAATTTATATATCTTCTTTGGAGAGATGTCTGTTCAGATCCTTTCCCCATTTTTAACAATGTGTCTTTTTGTAAACTGTATTGTAAGACTCTACATATTCCACATGCAAGTCCCTTATTACATATATGATTTGATATATGTGGTATACGATTCTGTAAGTTCTCCTTTCACTTTTTTAATAGTGTCTTTTGAACCACAAATGTCTTTAATTTTGATGAAGTCCAACCTTTCTTCAATTTTTGAAAATCAAGTAAAATTATAATATACATTCTTGCTTTTCCTTCAGTAGTATATGTATTCTTACCAGCTTGTCTGTTCTTATTTGTATTATTTATTGAGTAGGTACCTAGAAAAATCAAGACATCTTTTAAAATTTTCCTAATAAAAGAAATTAACTATTTCCCCTTATTCTGTGCAATCTATTCAGCTCTTTAAAGAATATGTGTTTGGGATAAAACTTGTCTGAGTATTATACCAATATATGGTCTGTGTGATTTTTTTTCTTTTTTTCTTTTGTTTGATTTTGTCTTTCCTCTTAGCAGTTTTAGGAATATCTTCAAATATCTACAAAATTTTTGGTTCATGTCTCTAACTGTCATGAATATAAAATTCAGCTGTTATGTGTGGCCCAGGAGGAGAAAAGATTGAGAAATGTACTAATCAAGGTTCTCCAGAGAAACAGAACCAAAAAGATATATAGAGAGAGATACATAAGAGGAGATTTATTACAGGAACTGGCTCATGCAGTTATGGAGGACAAGAAGTCCCACCATCTGCCATCTGCAAGCTGGAGAACCAGGCAAGCCTGTGGTGTAGTTCAGTCTGAATCCAAAACCTGAGAATTAGGGGCCTGATGGTGTAAGTTCAGTCTGATTCCAAAAGGCTGAGAACCAGGAGTGTTGATGTCTGACAGTAGGAGAAAATGGATATCTCAGCTTAAGCAGAGTGAGAGAATTCACCCTTCCTCTGCCTTTTTGTTCTATTCAGGCCCTCAAGGGATTAGACGATACCCACCATCACTGGTGAGGGCAATCTTTTTTACTCAGTCTACTAATTCAAATGCCAATCTCTTCTAGAAATAACCTCACAGACAAATGCAGAGGTAATTTTTTACCAGCCACCTGGGCATCTATTAGCCCAGTCAGGTTAATACATAAAATTAACTACCACAAGAAACTTATTTATAGTCATCACTGTTGTTTGCATTTAGGGAAGAACAAAACCTTGACACTAAAGTCACACATGATCTGAGCTAGATCTGGATTTTAGAGAGGACTCCAAAGCATGTTCTCTACATGTCCTGGACACCATCTTGTGCATGGCATGAGGTCTCTGCTAACATCTTCCCACGAATAATGGTGAGTTACCAAACTATGTAGTGTTAGCAGTTCTCTGTCACAACAGAGATAATGGATTCTGAAAAACAGTAAAGGAAGGTGATCAATATTCTATCATGTTTCATGATGTTTGATTTTTAAGAAAATAAATGCCCACTAAACGGCTTTAAAAATGAGATGCATTTGAGGAAAAAAGGCCTAAAGCATAGACCCACAAATCATTTCCTAAAATAATTTTATAGGGGCATAAAGTTCCAGCATTATAGCATAATGTGTAATACTATTTTACAATGTAGAGTATTAGTTTAGACATTACACTTTGTTCAGTAATAGCTTATCGAATATATAGCATGTGAGAAGACCATAATAAAAGCTGGAACATTGTAAAATAGATTTGAAGGTGCATGCAGTCCCTCACCCTGAGATTTTACAAGCATAGTTAATCAGACAGTATTTTAGAATGGCTTGTCTACAGTTTTGTAATTTATTGATCAGGGATTAAATAAACTACAAAACAAACTAATTAGCTGAGCTCCAAGAAAGTAAATCCTATTTGAGATGCAATGTGCTTAGTATTCTAGGATTGCAATTACTAAATATTATAGAACAAACAATGTAAAATTATTTTGATGCCCAGTATATTCCTTAGAGGTATGTTTTTCAATTTCTTAAAAATTCCCACAGACAATATTTGGTTGACCAATTAACTTGCACTTAACTATCTGCTTTAGAGATGTTAAAAAATAATAAGAAAGGAATAAGTAGTGTTTGAACATGGGCTCCTTTAAAAGGAAGAGCTCCTGAAATGCCAATAGTATAAATGTGGCAGAGGTTTTGTGCTCCTAGGCCTCTGGCCTTAGGAGTAAAGGGATGGAGGGCAGCATTGGTTGCCTGTAAATTGTGCGTAGGATCTTGGCACTGTACTCTTTAAAAAATCATTCTTTTATAATTCATTACAGAAAATATATCCATTACAGAAAATTTGAAATAATAACAGATATATCCATTACAGAAAATTTGAAATAATAACAGATCATAAAAAAGAAAATTAAAATTACTTATAATCCTACTGTCAAGGCATACATTACTTACTATCAAAATTGATTTCCAAACTGTTTTTAGTATGTGTAATACATACATAATATACAATACATTTTACCGAATTGCCCCATGCCATTGTCACCTTGGCCCCAAGTGGCACTGAGCTCCACTTTGAGCAATAGCTATAGCCCTCCCATCTTAGGGCTATACCACAACAACGTCATACTGCCATTCCTTAGGCTTATGGGCCCATAAGGAAAGATGTCATTGTGAATAAAGGAAGAGTTAGGAAGGCCAAGAAGGGCCGAGCTATAGGTTTTGAATTACTAGCATTTCAGTTATAATAAGTGATACCTACAAATCCCAAGCATGCAAAGACAGAACTTCCATTATACTGTATTTCGTTGAATTTAGGACGCCATCATTTAGGACGCCACTGCTATTTTACATAACATTAAGAAAGAAAAATCACTAAACTATGATATGCCATGGATTGCGTGTTCCATCTCAATTTCAATGATGTTGAAATGTCGGGGGAAAAGTGTACTTTGGAGTCAGTGAACTAAGGTATTTCTATAATTGTACTTAATTCTCAAACCCCATTTTTACTGATACCATGAACATTGATCTTGCCAATTTAAAGTAAATTCTGTCTTTTCTGAGTTTTACTCAGTCTCATTTAGGTAAACATTCAGTCAAGTCAGAGATAGTTCACAGGGGAGGACTTGCTTTCTTCATTTCAAGGGAGAATGCAGCATCTTAGCCATAGTCGTCCCCAGGCCACAGTAGCCCCAGCTGAGAGATGTAGCTCAATCTGTTGTGGATATCTGTAGCCTCTCCATGGCCTCTGTTCTCCTGGTCCATGCATTTTGTGCCCAGCATGACCAAACTACAAAGTGTCTTCAAGTCTACAAGCCCTTTTGGTAATCACTCAAGAAGTTCAGTCAATCCAGCTGTTTTTCCCCACCCTACAGTGAGATGTAGGCCTCATCAGCTTATATACCTCCCTCAACTAGAGACACGTTTCTGCTCTGGTTCCATGCTGGACTCAGGGCTTCTCAGGGAGACTTGTAGTTTCTCCTGATTACAACCTGGGCAGAAAGGTATAGAGGCCTCTTCTAATAGAGGCCCCCAGATGCTCTGACATTTCTGGTATTCCTCCCAACACAAAGGACTGTTACCCCAAGGATAGCCAGGTACATACCTCTTTCTCAGGGATTCACAACAACCAATTTTGTGCTACTCTTTTTTCAACTTCACTTTCTCCCTCAGTCAACAGAGTTTATCTTTATTCCCAAAGGCAGAAAATTCTGGCTACGTATTTAGACTAATTTTATGCCAAAAATTATGGCTTTTGATGATATACAGATGTCTCCTTAGAAGTTCAAATGCCAAAAATTTTACTGTTTTCTTGCTCTGGTAAATCCCGCACCCTGAAGTCAGTTCATGCAGAAAACCGAGGAGAAAGGAGCAA
This sequence comes from Rhinolophus ferrumequinum, assembly GCF_004115265.2. Lineage (NCBI taxonomy): Eukaryota > Metazoa > Chordata > Mammalia > Chiroptera > Rhinolophidae > Rhinolophus > Rhinolophus ferrumequinum. The sequence goes on along the minus strand of NC_046286.1, from coordinate 69,706,645 downwards.
GAGAGCTGAACATTGAGAACAAGGAGAAGAAATCTTAATTAGTCTGTCAAAATATAATACAACCAAAACAGTGATTCTAAAACACCTGAAGGAGTTAAGCCTCTGCTTTCTGAAATTCAACCGTCTCTTGGGTTAAATATGCTGAGCAGTTTCTTTATGGAGAAAGTTGTAAGGCTAGTAAAACACTGCACATTTACTTCAATAGTGAGCTCCAATCCCAAATACCTGAGCTATTGGGTGCAACAATCCATATAAACACCAATGTATTTTAGGAATGGTCTCACTGTTGCCTGTAACAGGCAATGGACCATAAGTAGCCAGCCTCCAATGCATGCCTTGAGAACTACGGTGCTCCCTCTGAAAGAAGATGGGAGGAGCCAGATCAAAGCCAGTAGCCCACAGAAGTGACTCCATGGAACCCTAAAGCCATCTATATTGCACTAAAAAATCAACTTCCTAGAGTTTGAGATTGTGGCTGACTGATGACAAAAATCCCCAATTCTCCACTTTTTCTTTCTTTCTTTTTTTTAATCCATGCCTTTCAAATGTGGCTTTCGAGTTTCTCTTAAGAGGTGAAATCTATTTCCCTACTCCTGGCAACAGGTTGGCCTTATGACTTGATGTGGCCAATAGAAAGGACAAAAGTGGCAGTGTGCCTACTTCTGAGCCTGGACCTCCAAAGGTCTCGCACATTTCTGCTTTCGCTCTCTTTGAACTCTGTCCCATACCATGAGAACAATCCTAGGCTAGTCTACCAGATAATGATTCGTCCTCATCAACCAAAAGCAACCAACCCCCAGACATCCTATTACAGGAAGCCCCCAGCCATTCTGCTGAGTGACTCACACAACCTGAGCAAACCCAACCGAGATCAAAATTGCCAAGCTGACCCAAAGACTCATGAGCAATAACGAATTGCGTACTAACTTTTGGGGCAGCTTACTAGGCAACAGTGTATCTAAAGAATATAGAAGTTAATATCTAGGAGGGGATGCTACTTTAACAAAACATAAAACACATACCATTCACTTTGGGACTTGGTAAGAAGCAGAGGCTAAAAAACAGAGAGTAAACTGTTATCAAAAGTTGGAAAAATTATGAGGAAATTATACTGGAGGATGAAAATATGGTGACCTATGTTATGGAGTAGCAAAACAGTAAATAAAATGGTAGCCTGGCCTACTTGGAAGATGCATAATGTATCTAATGAACTTTTGGATCTGACTGAAAAAAGTCTCCAGATAAAATGTTAAAAGTGTTCTAGCTGCATATGATAGGATATAATAATAATAACAATAATAATAATAATAATAATAATAATAATAATAATAATATAAAGAAATAAGTGACCAGTTTGAAAGCACAATTTGAAGGAACTATCATGGGCCATAACATACTGAATTGGAAAATAAAACTGTTTCTCATCACAAGTGTCCCAGCCTGAGGAATTCAAGAGTAAAATCCCTGAAATAATTAAGTGATACCTAATAGGCCCTCTAATTTAGACAAAAGAGCTTATATGAATCTTCACACTGTCGTCCCTCAGAAGCCATCCCAAAGTAGCAGCAAGTCTAGAGAAAGAGGAATGTTTGGTTTTTGTCCAATGGGGTGGACTTTTATTCAATTCACAAGAAGATCATAAAGTTTTTAGTCAGTATACTTGTGAAAATACCACTAGCCTGGACTAAAATGGACAGGTCGTTCAAATTGTAAAAAGACCTTGGCCTTCAATTTAATATAGGAAGGAAGCAGGCTGCAAAAGCGAATCTGCTGGCAAAAGCAGGCTGTTTATTCAGATGTAGCCAATGGGATAATGGACAAGGAAACAGGAGTGGTTAGAGCAAAAAGCGATGAAAACCTGAGGGCAGCAGAGCCACTGCTTGGAAGCAGTAGAGACAAATGGGCTGAGAAGACACTTCCAGGGAGAACAATCTAGGTCTAATCAAGGAACATCCCCAACCCCCAGGAGAGGAGGGCCTGGCAATACGTTCCCAGCTGGATTTCAGAACTGCTACAAACCAATGACTGCTACGTGCTTCCCATTATTCTCCTGTTTGTGTTCTTTGTAACTATCCTATTGTTATCTCTATGTTTGGTAGGTGGGAGGCAGTTAACTTGTTATTTTTGTTCATAGGTCTCTGGATCAAAAGGAGCTACATCTAAGGAGACGTATTTGAACCTGATTTAGATCTTTAAATTCTGGAATTCAAGCTTGATGCCATGATTGATTGAAGCTTTTGGAGATCAAGGATGAGGAGGTAGAGGGCGTTTAAATAGAATGGGCCCTATTCTCTCCCCACCCTCCTTTATCCATACCCTTTGCAGTGTGACTTTGCAGTTCCAGCCCCATTGCCTCCCTCCCCCCAATCCGGCACTAGAGTCCATTTTCCCTGGTGACTTGATCTGTCTGGTCAATGGACTGTGGCAGAAGTGACAGTATGCCAATATTGAATCTATGCTGCAAGAAGTCTTACAAATCATACACATTTGTCTCCCCAGCTACAAAGGCTGCTGGAACCAATGCTGCTGCTGATGTCTTGTATTTTCAAAGATAGATGGAGATTTTGATGAAATGGTGTTTTTAGTGTTTATTTTTAGCTCTTAGTGTATTTTCTTACTCTTATTTTGGGGTTCCACCTGAGAACTCAACCTGGGAGCTGGCTGACCAGCTGGAGGCACCACACTCAAAATAAGCTTTGTCTTTGAGTTGAACCAAAGCAATGTGCTTCAAATCTTTTCTGCTGTGATGGCCTTTTTAGGAAGCACCACAGTTCCTCATATAAATGATCCCCTCACAAGATACTTAGTTGTCCAGACACACACAGGCTGGACTTAATTCAAGAATAAAATATAGCTTGGGCTTAAGCAGGGTCTCCTCCATTTCTGTAATAGAGCAAGTAAAAATCAATATAAGCAAATATCCTATAAAATTCACTATTCGTAAGAAATCCCATCTATCATGAGCTTATTATGTCCCAGACATTTTAAAGGGCTTTACATACAGCATCTTATTTATCCCCTTTTCAAATAAAAAGACTGAGGTTTAGAAAAATATTTAGTAACTTGACCAAAGTCAATACTTCCCCCAGGCCTGCTTGACACTACAACTCTTGTTTTTGATCACTGCAATCTAAAGCAGCAAGGGACATCCCTTACATAAAGAATGGGATTATAAACCTGAAAATCGCAGATCTTCATTCATTTAATGAGTACTTATTGAATTCTTATTTATGCCTTAAACATGCTAGACACATCATGAACAAAATAGTCTATGCCTTCATGAAGCTTACATTCAAATTGTCTTTCCCATCCTTCTTGACAAATAATTCAAGACCAACAGATGTAACTTCAGTAGAAGGGGAGTACATTAACTTAAATTCAGACTATCCTCAAAGAGCAATGAAGCATCTCACCTATAAAGAAGCATATACTTCTTGAACTTTCTTGGAAGGCACAGAATAACCCAGGGATTGGCATCATCACGCTCTTTTACATGAGTTTAATCTGGTGTAAGGTGCAACATAGAAATGCTTCTGAGTCATGATTTAGCATACATCTGAAGAAACTCAATCCTGTTTTAGTAAAAAATGTCAAACTTAGACTGAATAAACAGCCATGTATAGAATGATGAGCTCATAGTGTAATTCCCAAATGTAATTCCCATTTCTGTAATACCTACCCTGCCAGCTAACTCATTTAGAATGTCCTATATGCAAAAACAAAAATACTATCTTCAAAATAAAACTGGTATCAGAGAATCTGCAGTTTATATTTTATATATTTCCCAAATACGAAAATTTCTTAAACTTCCATTTGAAATGACAAATAGAAAAAGCAAATACTGTTTCTCCCCTGCAGAAATATTGGATAGTGACTTCAATTACTGACAATCTAGCTAATATCTTAAAAGAGTAACTTTATGTGCCAAATGGGACTTGGAGGAAGGAGAGGTATACATTTATGTGCTCTGCAAAATAAAGTGGAAAACTTTAACATTGATTCAATAAGATTTTCAAAAACAATAACGAAAGGGAAACTTTTCTCGACTTCTCTTTTTCTTCAAGAGAATGGTTCACCCTGGTAGATAGATAAGGGAATTCCCGATGGTCCTAAAAGTCATAGACCTGTATTTCATGTTCTTTCAGTTAGAGGAAGCCGCCCTGTTGTAATATTATGTCTAACATTAAAATGAAGGAAAGAGCAAAAAATTGAATTAATTTATATGGAGGACTAAAGTCTATCATGCAACCAAGTGAGATTGGCTTAGTGACTTACTGTGAGTGAAAAATAGAGCAAGCAATGATGCAGAAAAGACTCCATATATTGCTCTACATTTTTTATAGTTTAAGCACGAGTACCTTCTTCTGAAGAAAAGACTTTAATTTCATGTAAGGAAAGGATAAAATTAGTTTTCTTCATACCAGTCCAGTGCATAGTAGACATTTAGCCCCCATGGTATGATTTGAAGGCTGATCAAATCTCATCATCAAATCCGCCCTCTTTCTCCCACGGGCCTAAAATTCTATTAGGAATTCAGGTTTGGATTTGTAGGGTTTTGATTTTGCATTCACCAGCTTATGCCTACCCTGTTGTGGTATTACAGCCTTTGGCATTTCTGAATTTCTCTGTAATTTCTCTGCTTCACAGAACTTTTTATGTATTTACGTTAGTGTACTTGAAATGATCTATTAAGGAAGAATGCGACCATGATTTTGAAAATTAGATATGAAAGTGCAGGAAGAGTTGCTAAATTTTGAGTGAAAATAAGCTAACTTGCAAGGTCATGATACCCATTCTTCCCCTTTCAAAGACTTGAATCCATTCTGTTTTTAATTATATAACCTTCAGGAAATAAATTAGGCATTGTATTCTGATATCCAAACCGATGCTTAACAACCATCACAGACAGGTAATTTCTCACCTAAGAGATAAGAAGTTTTCATTTGGAAGCCAAGTCAATATTTCTTCAGTACAATTTAAACATTGCTTTTGAGCATTCACTAAGGACTAGCCACTGGACAAGGCACATAAGAGAATATAAGATCAGACATGGTCTCTGCCCTCAAGGAGCCCCCAGTTTTCTGAAGGAGACAGATACATATTCAAGTAGTTCTAAAGCAGGGCAACTATGACAAACGTATCAGGAAAAGAAAAAATGAAATGTTAGTAGAAAAGGCTAGGGATACAAATTACTTTAAAATTGGGGCAGGAGGAAGACCTTGTAGAGAAGGTGAAATTTGTAGAAAAATCTGCTCTGTTCCAAAGCAAGATGGGAATAAATAAGGCAATACTTGCATTTATGTAAAACTTCAGGTTTTCAGGGGAGCAGACCCTGAAAGCACTACAGCAGACTAACGTGGCACAGTGATGGTGGAAACAAATTACAGTACCATGGAAGAAAAAAACACAGAAGGCTTGTCCTTCCAGAAGGGTTGGGGAAGTGTCCGCCCTGAAATAGAAATGTTTCCCCAGATCATGAAGTGTGCTGGAGGACATTCCAGGCAGCACAGTTAGAGTATCACACAGTCAAGGAACTGCTGTCAAAGAAGAGTCTGAGTTTCACAGGGTTACAGAATGATGGTGATTCCAAAGAAAAGGGAGTAAAAAACAGCAGTTAATTATTGTCTGCAAAAGAATGCTTTATAAATTGGAAGGCAGCTATCAACTCCACTTTCAATTTTCTTCTTCCTGGATTCTATTTTCTCATTATTTCATCTCTGCTATGGCTGAGCCCTTCCATGTCCCCTAAATTCATATCAAGTTTGAAATTCACACTTTCCATTCCTCTATGCCAAGAGTCTCACCAGTCATGCTCTCCCAAATTCTATACACCATACATTAATTGGTACATTTCAACTCTGTTCTCTACTTGACAAAGACAGAGGAATATATAAATAGATAATAGATAGATAGATAGATATGTAGATATAGATATGTAGACATATACATATGTCTACATATATGTATATACGTATACATATATGTATACGTATATACATATGTACATATATATACATATATATCAGGGGTGTCCAAACTGCAGCCCGCGGGCAAACTGCGGCCCGCAATCCATTTTTTATTGACCCACAGCAAATTCCAAAAATATATTCAGTTGACTTAAATAAACCAGGTGAGGCAATACGTACTTCGCCTCGAGTGAGTGGCCCGGCTGTTTGTGTATTTTACCACATATGGCCCTTGGTGAAAAACGTTGAAAAAAGTTTGGACACCCCCTGATATATACACACATATATATGTACATATATATACATATGCACATATATTCATAGAAACAGGATATATATATCCTGTTTTCCCGAAAATAAGACCTAGCCAAACAATCAGCTCTAATGCGTTTTTTGGAGCAAAAATTAATATAAGACCCAGTCTTATATTATATTATGTTAGATAAAACCTGGTTTTATATTATAGTAAAATAAGACTGGGTCTTATATTAATTTTTTTCTCCAAAAGACGCATTAGAGGTGTTTGTCCAGCTAGGTCTTATTTTCGGGGAAACACAGTGTATATAATTCCCCTGCTATACTTGCCCTTTACAGCTTGTCTCTAATTACGTGATTCACATTCCTGTTCCTGAATTCAATTTTCCTCTTAAGCGCATGTCAAGCATTGAAAGAAGCACTCATATGTTTAGACACCTACAGACTTCACCTGCATGTAAGACATGATATAAAGATAAGAATGACCCAACACAATATATGCTAGAAATAACTTATTAATTAATAATCAATTAAATGTCCTCTACTGGTCCAAGAAAAAAAGGCAGGTAGAACAACCCCACTGGAAAAAGTTTTAAAAATAAAACATTCTACCTGGGAAGGAACAGTTATCTCTTAGCTACCACTCTGATGAATAGAACATGTAAATAATAAAATATTTTCTGAGGTGGTGGGATGAAAGTCAGTGTCTAAACTGAAGGTCAGAACAAGTACCCCTAAGGCAAGTACCTGGAGCAGACCAGGAAAGCCAGGGACTGTCAGAGAGCCAGGAACATTTCTCCAGGGAGCCGTAGATCTGAAAAGAATGCAGAGATACCAGGAAGAATGTCTAGGAAGGGCAGTCCCCAACAGTACAGCATTGACTAGTTCTTCAGAGCTACATGATCATTTGTGTGGGTACAGAGGCTTAAATTCTCCAGGACCAAGGGAAGATGAGTACCCAGTGCTAAGGCATCTTTAGCCCAAGCTAAATACTTCTAAAAGTCTAAGTTCTTTGAATCTTGACTTCATGGCTGATCACCGTTATCAAATTCTTCATAAATATAATTTAAAAATAAAAGACATATAGGTAGGATACTTCTGATTTTTATCTCTACATACTGGTGGGCACTCCTTTCAATATTAATATGCTATTACCTTTCAGAGGAAAGTGAACAGGACTTTCCCCCCATTTTCTTCATTTTCATGTGCCTTGGACTCTAGTAAATGGATATTTTCCTCTTTTTCTAGGAAGAACATATGTGTGCACAGATTAAAATGTGTTCTAACAGAAAATCAATCCCACTAATGGCATCTTACTTAGTATTGGAAGAATAAAAGAGCTATAAACTAAGAAATCCCCAAACAATGAACTACTTACACCATTTAAGAAAGCAAGCAGAAAATAACTTTAAAGATGCTGAGATTAACTTGTCACTCTTAACCCAGAGAAAGCCTATTTAGTTAGGTCACCAAACCTGAGTAGAAAATACATTTGTACAACTTTATTACAGCAGCCATTGCGGCTCCCAGGGCCAGGCTGAAGTACAAAGTCAACACTGAATAAATAATATAAAAACAAAGACAAATATCTACCAATAATGATCTGTTCCCACCAAACCCTCAAAGCCAGTGTGACTTCACCAGAGGGTAATCTCATGACCTGAGTAGTAACTGCATTATGTGTAGTTCCTTTCAATATTTCCTTTATCTTCAGGTAAAGGAAGAAGTCATTGGGGGTCAGATCAGGTGAGTAGGGAGGGTGTTTCAATACAGTTATTTGTTTACTGGCTAAAAACTCCCTCACAGACAATGCCATGTGAGCTGGTGTATTGTCATGATACAAGAGCCATGAATTGTTGGCGAAAAGTTCAGGTCGTTTAACTTTTTCATGCAGCCTTTTCACCACTTCCATATAGTAAACTTGGTTAACTGTTTATCCAATTGGTACAAATTCATAATGAATAATCCCCCTGATATCAAAAAAGGTTAGCAACATCATTGCAATAAAGTTCATGAACTTTTGTTCATGACAATTGTCAGACCTTCGTGTGTGTGTGTGTGTGTGTGTATTGTGTCTACACACAATGTTTATATACACACATTAACCCTTATATAAGAGGATGGATCCATGAGATAAATACTTCTCAGTGAAATCAGGGTTATCGGAGAGCCATGAACATGAATCTAGGGAACATACATCTGGCAAGAGTGTTCCTCAAAAAATTAAGAATAGAATTATCATGTGACTTTGCAACCCCTCTCCTGGGTATATACCCAAAAAACCTGAAAACATTTATCTGTAAAGATACATGTACTCTGATATTTATTGCAGCTTTATTTACAGTAGCCAATACATGGAAACAACCGAAGTGTCCTTTGATAGATGATTGGATAAAAGAGATGTGAGATATATATATATATATATATATACACAATGGAATACTACTCTGCCATAAGAAAAGATGAAATAGTGCCATTTGGAACAACATGGATGGATCTTGAGATTATTATTCTAAGCAAAATAAGTCAGACAGAAAAAGTTGAGAACCATGTGATTTCACTCATATGTGGGATGTAAAACAGAAAGTAACAAAAGAACAAGACAAATAAAAAAAAAAACAACCCATAGACACAGACAATAGTTCAGTGGTTACCAGAGGGAAAAGGGGGAAGAGGGGATAGAATATGGTAAAGGGGGTCAAATATATCATGATGGAAGAAGAAATGACCCTGGGTAGTGAATATACAATGTGATAGATGATGTATTACAGAACTGTACACTTGAAACCTATGTTATTTTACTCACCATTGTCACCCCAATAAATTTTAATTTAAAAAAAGAAAAAAAAGAACGCAGAGATACCAAGGAGAATTTCTAAGAGAGGCAGACACCAACATCACAGCTGTGATTGGTTCTTCAGAGCTACATGCTCACTTGTTTGGGCACAGTGGCTTAAATTCTCCAGGACCAAGGGAAGTTAATAGAGATTATATATATGTTTTTATCATTGTATTGTATCTCCTTTTAGAAGTGTGTTTTTGTTTTGTTTTTGTTTTTGTTTTTGTTTGATCAAGGACAAAAAATAAGGTCTATGAACCTGATCATGTCATTTTGGTCTTGGATATTCAAAAACTTAGAGAGAAAATTTTCAATTGCACCTAGTGTTCTTAACCTATGTTTTTGTCAGTCTTTCTCCCGATCTCAAATTTCCTCATCCTCATTATTTAGGTCTTGATATATTAACCTAATTCTAATGATTGTTTTGCTTATGTTCCTACTATTTTTAAAAACTGCATGACCTTTTTGTTTGTAAAGTGTGAGACATATATAACATGAGATATTTATTTATATGTGTGTGAATACATATCTGAATTTATAATAAAAATAGAATAATAGCTAGTCATTATTCATTTACATTTTATATTGAAAAGTATGCTACTATTTCTCAAGTGGACTCTGACGGTGGGATTTGATATGGAAGAAGGAACATAGGGTATAGGACACAAGACAGCCAGCACCCAGACAGAGGCAATGGGTGCTAAAAGTACGTTTTTTGTCACATTAATCACCAGTCAACTTCATCCAGGAAGAAACTCTGGTTCTCAATGGGCTCAGGGTAGGTGGAGAAAAAGGAGCTAAGAGTAGGTCCTTAGTAGTCAAGTGATTGCCAAATAGGAGCCAAAAATTCAGTTACCCTTAATTGTTCCAGAGCAGCTTTGGAGCTGACTCCAACTCAGATAGCCATCGAAGAAAGAAAAGAAACCCTACATCAGCTCTGGGACTTCTCAGTCTCTTAAAGCCACTCTACTGGAAAGGATCGTAGATCTCTGGCAAAAAGCAAAGTCACACTTTGAGTTTTACTCCACAATGGAGGTAGAGGTAGACCAACAAGTGTTCATATAACATTATTTTCCATTATTTATTATCTCACAAGAATTTTCCTGCCAATAGATGGAATACATTTCACATTTGTTACTAGAGGAGATCAACTCAGTTACAACCACTCAACTCAGATCACATCCAAGATATCTTGATAAGCCACTGTGATTCATGATTGAACTCAATCAATTTCCTGGTTCCTGTCTTAGTTGGCCAAGTCCTGGTGACACTCTGGGACCTCTAAGACCAGCACAGGCAGGAGCTAAGGGGGCTCTACTGTGGGAAGAGATCAGAGGTTGCACTGGAGCACAGCAAACTTAAATGTAGTCTAGGCATGTAGCAACATTTCCAAAATCTCATTCCAAGAGACAGAGAAAGGCATGTAGAACAATGTCCAGTCAATAGAAGAGTTGTCCAACCAAGTAGAAAGCACAATAAGATTAGGAAGGTTATTCAAGTCTCTTTAAAAGATGCTAAAAGCAGGATCCAAGCCAGAGAAAAAGCTGGCAAGAGCTCAGAAATAAAGTTCAGTCCCAGCCAACTCCATGATCCAGAATTCGGTCTCAGCAGAAAGTTAGAGTGGGAACCAGATGCCAGGAGCCCATGAAGCAGAAGATGTGTACAGCAAATTGGCCACACTTTCAGTGGGATGGCAAGAAAAACAGGTGAAGATGCACATCTCTGCTTAGTCAGACCCTGAACCTTTGTTATATACCAGACAATGAGTACAAGGTGACAGACTACAGATCGTTCCCCCTGGTGGGAAGGAAGCTCTCAGTGTATTGACAGTCAGGCTGCCACTGGTTCGGGAACAAAGCAGGGCTGCATACGCCTGTGGCTGGCAGGCCTGACTACCAAGAGTAGCAGTTCCTGCCTACATGTGACATGGTGCCTTGTCCCTGACACAGAGTCATCTGCACAGGAAGAGTGTGAGACAGCCCTGCAGAGAGCACAGCTGGAGCCACAGGGAGAATGTCAGTGGTAAGAAGAACACATACAGAAAGTTGGATCAGTTCAGGAGCTCAGTCTTGAAAAAGAGAATGACCTTCCAACTATAATCATGTATTGAGTTTCAGGCTATATTAATGCTGGAAAGGATAATTTTACCACAATTTTTATGAATAACTTTCAGAAACCTTTATTCTCTCTTTAGAAACTTTTCCATCTAAATATTTTATATAAGTCTGTTTTCCTTAAAAAAAAAATTCCAGCATTTATATAATACATCGGCCTCATGTATTTTATAATGCATGCTGTTTGAGTTAATGAAAATCCTGACATGAAACTTATTACTTAAATTATTTTAAGGTACATTATACAGCTTGTCGAAAACTGCCATTTTCCCCTCAGGATAAACCACTTCCCTCTGGTTTTGCATAATAAATACTTGCAAATCACAAATTCAGGCATTATAAATCACTGTATCCCTTTGAAACACAGCCAGTCAATTGTCTTCCTCAAGTACAACGTATTGAAATGCTGTTTTGTAGGCTATTGCAAGCCAGGATACAAACAAAACCAAAATTAACTGCATGCAAAATCTATTACAAAGGAGTTTATAAACTTGCCACTTGAAAGTTTTAAACAATAATAAGCAAACACAAAAAAGGGGAGATTTAACATGAAAACAATTATAGTGAATACCTTTTTATAATTAACTAATGCCTACATATTATCTAATATTGTAACTAAATTATGACATATCATATTTAGACGTAATGAGTTTTATTCTTTTAAAAATTCTTTTAAAAAGCACACTGTGAGCTTTTTGTGTGTGTGGCATAATAACAGTCTCTCTGAAGAAGGACCAGAACCATCTGGTCTACCTCAATGTATCTACTCTCTACTCTATGCGAATTAAAAAAAAAAAAAATCTCACCCCTATTTTTCTCATGAAATGATGAGAGACAAAGTTAAAAGTGAACTGCCCATGCTCATACAGCCAGAGCCAGCTTCACGGTCCTGCAGGCTGTGCAGTCACACAGGGTACCATACCACACTTACAAGGGCTTTGCACTTGGTTTAATGCTCTGTGCCACCACCTTGAAATTCATAACATTTTTTGAACAAGGTTGTCCTGCGATTTCATTTTGCACTGGGACCCACAAATTGTGTAGCCAGTTATGCAGACAGAAGGGCCTATTACAAATAAAGGAATACTATCGCAATTGCCACAGAATTTTACATGTATTTGGCACATAGTATACAAACAGGAAATGTTCACTGAATGATTTAAATCAGATTTACTCCCTAACTTCCAAGATACATTTTAATGCCAACAATTCACTTCCTTTAAATCAATTGGGGTAAGAGAGAAAAGAATCAAAGGAGCGAATCTCTCCCACTGATAATCCTTTCCCATATTATTCTCTTCTCTTTTTTAACAATCAATATGTAATACTTATTCATCTTTACTGTGTGTGAACAGGTTGTACTGATGTCCAAATTAATGAGTACTTCCAAAATCCTGAGGTACTCAGGCATGCCACCGGGACTCCTTTTCTATAGAAACTTCTTTAAGGAAACATAAAAGGTAACTTTGTAATTTGGCAGTTATTTCTTTGAGGCCCTTGAGCTTTCAAAATCTTGTCTACAGAAGAGCAGTGAGTCATCCTGTTTCAAAAAGAGCTAGAAAAGTGATTTTACTTCAGCAAGGAGGATTGCTACATGGGAGATGTCATTCATATGCTCTCGTGTAGGCAGGTTTGGGGATTCCTGTCCAATCCATGTCATTTTTATCTGTTACAGCACAGCATCTACTTCAGGGGTGGGCCTACTTTAGGGATAGCCATGTTCTTACAATATGACCCTGTTCCTATGGCCTTAGGTGATTAGGCAACACAGGTGTACTAATCAAAGGCAGCACCTCCCCTGAGACTGAATGAAAACCTACCAAACCAGAGTCAGATAGGGGGAGCTTCCAAGGAAAGCTCAGGCAGAGGTGGGGCCAGAGGGACAATTTCTGACCATGTGTGCACCAATGGTTGAGTTATAGGAAGCCAAATTTCACAGTTAAATAAGAGAATAGAGCAAATGTGCCAAGAAGGGAAAAGCCAATAACCCGGAGAGAGTACTACTGTGTTTCCCCAAAAATAAGACCTAGCTGGACCATCAGCTCTAGTGCGTCTTTTGGAGCAAAAATTAATATAAGACTCGGTATTATTATATTATATCATATCATATCATATCATATTATACCTGGTCTTATATTAAAATAAGACCGGTCTTATATTAATTTTTGCTCCAAAAGACTCATTAGAGCTGATGGTCCAGCTAGGTCTTGTTTTCAGGGAAACACGGTAGCTGTCTCTATTCCTAGCAGCTTTCCAGTTCCCACTCTACTCTCACAAGGCTGATCTTGTTTTCATGTTTCTCATATGAAATAAAAACTCTTTCACTAAGATAGCTTAAATGGGTTTTGTTTTTTTGCAATCATATGTCTAGTACAGCACCCCTGAAGAATGTATTCAAAGTTATTTGGTAGCACTTACTATGAAATTAAAACATCAAACAGCTGTAATCACCTAGGAAAAGACCACCTGGGGCTGGCCATAAGAGCTGTCATTAGATTGGAAAAAAATTATTCTCTCAACCCCAAGAGAAACTTATAGAGTCAATTATAACTCGTCTTTTATAAGCTGAAAGTCTTTGCTTCTTTCCTGTGGTGCCTATTGCACCTGTTCTAAATGTACCACCCAATTCTATAGACTTCCTTGTTCCTCTCCTGTTACCCAATAGAGGGCGGGAAGTCCAGCCCTCTCTAGGACTTCTCAGAGTCTCACTATTTGGATACCTGCAGCCAGAACACCAGCATAAAAAAACATGACAATGATACCAATTACCCAGAAGTGCTCAGAAACTCAAGAGAAAGAAAAGAATCTCAAAAACAAGAACAAAGCCAGGCAGAGGCCTATATTCAAAAACCATTCCAGTGGTCATCCACATCCTTGCTTATCCTCATGACCGGTAGTATCTGAGAAAGCAAGGAATAGTTACATGAGCTGGTGCTCTTGATGGTTTTGTGATAAATTCTTTGAGGATCTTTGCTGTAAGATTTATTATTTTTTCATACTGCTTCATTTATCTTCCCAATAAACTTTCAGAGGCAAGATAACACCAAGAATTGTCTTTCATCTTGCACATTTGGCACAATAATAATAGACACATACAAAGTACTTAAAAATACTTACTCAACTGAATTAATTGAATGAATACTTTCTCAAATGGGGTTAATACATTTCTATTTTTCATATGGTGGAATCTAGCCCAGTATCTTTTTGGATAAAAGAAAAAAAGCGTAAAGCACATGGGAAAAATGCTTCATCTACTCTAACCTCTAAACCTTAATTGATTTTCTAGTCTTTGTTGAATTTTCCCCCAATATTATTTAAGACTTTTTTGCAACATGGATTTCTGCCAGGCCAAGCTTGAAACACAATAATTCAGTCCAGTTGAAGTTACACACACACACACACACACACACACACACACACACACACACACACCACATATTGTTTTTGCATAAAGCAGATTCTTTGTTGAGGTTTCTCTTAGCATAGCACATAGCATCCTGCATAGTTGTCTGCATACACTAAGCATTTAATAAATGTTTTGCTATTGTAAGTAGCTGACTGTCCTTAGAGAGTCTTCAAAATAGCCCAAAGCTAAGGATAAAATTAAATCTTAATGACTGTTTTTAAAGAAATTGCCAGAAAAGAAATGCCTACAGCCAGTGCCCCTTTTCCTCAACTACTGTATCAGAATATGCCCTAGAAATCAGAGTTCCTTCATGTTTATGATTTCCCTTGGTGTGTACCTAGTTGACGCTGACCCCTGAGCTCTGACACATAAACCTCAGCCTAGCTGGTTACACCATGCCATAGCGAGTTCTCTCCTTGCCTGCCTTGCCTCTTTTGATTTGCTGGATCATTTACGTCCTAACCCAGAATAAACACAAATGGACTAGGTTCGTCTCACCCATGTGATAAGAACCTAGGGCTCTGGATTTCCATCTTATACTTTGTTATCACTCACTTAAATGTCTGACATTGACTGTCCTATGCCCAGCCCCATCTGGACCATAAAAATCCTGGTGCTATCCATCTTTTCTTCTTTCCTTCTTTACTTTTCATGCTGCCCTTTAACAAATATTAAATGAGGATTTACTGTGATTCTGAAGAAGCCAATATTGAATGAGACAGAGATTCTGATTTGAAGGAACTCATAATCCAGTAAAGGAGACTGCCAATTAAATAAGCAATTAGAATACAATATGAAAAATATTCTTCCAGATAGATACAGAATGATGTATTTGATTCTTTTGGGAGGAGTCAGAGAAGGCTCTGTAGAGAGGATGATGCCTGAGCTAAATTTTAATGACTACTGATTATATTGTCCAAATGCTATGCTATTGGTCAATGTTTTCATACATTGCTTCTGGGCAATAAGAAGAAGATCTGTAAAGTTAAATTTACATTCTAGAAATTTCACTCATGTGGGTGCTGGTGACCCAGGAGTAAGGGTAGCAAAGTGTATTTGTGTGGATTTTAGATTTTTTTACTTATATTTAAGCCTTCATCTATTTTTTGAAGCTCATTATATTTACCATTTATCTTTCATTTAGTAAAAGTATTTAATGATATCTTAAAGGCCACGTTGAAACTAATAACAAAAAGATACACTTCCTGGATTAGAGATTTTTTTAAATTATTTATTGTTAAATACAAAATTAAGGTAAAAATTATAAACTACTACTAAAGTATATATTTATTTTTATTACTAATAATATTTTTAACAACACACAGCTTCTTATTAAACGTAAATAATAAACCTCACACATATAAGTAACCAACCATGATTGACCATATATTTGAGTAAAATTTTCCTGCTGATTTAAGAATTCCTCTTTATCTTCCTTATGAAAATGTCTCTATAGGTACCTGATGCTGAAGCTTAAAATATTGCTATTAGAGATGTGATTTTAGATTTAAGGCAAAGTCTTCTTCTTCAAAAAAAAATATATATATACTTAAAAGATGGTGGTGGAATGCTGACTGGAGAGATAATCATTATCAGACAATAACACCTTAAAGAGAATTAGTTTATCAACTGTGTTTCACCTGATAACTAAGTTCAAGTAGGTTACTGAGAAAATGGTATTCTTAACAGGGTTGGGAAAACACTAAGGAAGAGATGAGAACTGATCTGGGTAAGGTTTTTAATAGCACGTACTAGAAATCCAGGAGTAAACCTGAAAGAATTGCATGTCTTAGAGAAAGAGGGGTCAATACAAAGTAAAAAAAAAAAAAAAAAAAAAAAATCAGGAAAAAGAAGAAAAGCGATAAAACATATCATCACAATTTGTCTATAACTGACCCCAAATTTTCCTTCCCAGGACACAACTTAAATTATTATCCTCATTAAAACAAGGGGGTGGGAGGTTCTGGAATCAACACTGGATACAAACATTCCACAGTCCATTCCCCTAGAAAATTACAGCTAAAATTTTGTTGCCAACTATGTGAGTACTCTGTAAACAACTACTGAGGTTCTTAAAAGTAAACAAAGAGAGGCTAATTCCAAAGAGGAGCTGAAACATAGAAAAGAAAGCGAGGGATGGTTCCTGTTTGTTTTCTCACAACCTTGCTCCTAAGAGTAAGCACCAATCATAAAATAGTCTGGCAGTGGCAGCAACCATGAAATATTCAATGGGACCCCATATTTATGGTGAGAGAAATAAGAAAAAGTAGATCTTACAGGATGGAGTGTATAAGAAAATCCCAATGCAATGAGAACATTGGTGATTCCCTAAATCTGTGAATTTATGCAAGTCTCAGGCTTACCCCTTATCTATGCATGTGTGGCACAGACCCAAGCCAGTATAGTAAAGGCTTTGAGAAATAAACAGAGATTTGAACCACTGCCCATGTCTCAGACTAACCCCTGAGCTACCCATGTGTGAAACAGACTCAAATAAGAATAAAAAATTCTTTGAGAACTGAACTGATGTATTAACCAGAGCCAAAGGAGACAACACAGAACATTTGGTCTTAATCTACTCAAGTTCTCCAACATTCTCCAGAGGATTATAACCAGACCCAGTGTCTATACAACATAACATTCCCACTGTCCAGGATAAAATCCAAAATTACTCAACTGTCAAAAAAAAACGGAAAAATTTGACCAATTATCAAAGGAGTATACAATACAGATGCCATTCTCAAATGACCCAAGTGTTGAAATGATCATGCATTAAAGCAACTGTTTTAGCTATGATCTGTAAATTAAACAATAACATGGTTGAAATGAATGAAAAGATAACAGTTCTTAGAAAAGTACATACTTTAAAAAATGGAAAATTTTTAACTTAAAAGATCAGTATCTGAAATAAAATATTTGCTGGATGAGCCCATTAGAGATTGGAGATGAAAGAGGAAAATTTCAGTACATTTAAATTTAGATCAATAGAAAGTATCCAATCTGAACAAAAGAGACTAAAAATATTTTTTTAAATTAACAGATCTATAGCACAGTCAAAAAACAATTTTTAAAATGGCAATAGTAAGACCTTACCTATCAATAGTTACTTTAAATGTAAGTAGGTTAATTTCTTTAATCAAAAGTTATAAAATAGCTGAATAGATTTTAAAAAATCCAGTGATATGTTGCTTTCAAGAGACTCACTTTAGCTTTAAGGACATACATAGGCTGAGAGTGAAGTGATGGAAAAAGTAATTTCAAGCAAATGATAATCAAGAAAAAGCAGGGGTAGCTATACTTACAAGATGTGACCAAACAATACAGTGAATTTTTCTTTGAACACACATATCCCATTGTTCTTGCCACTTTCTGAAGCAGTTCTGGAAGTCCTCTTTTGTGCGTGTCTTTATTTGCACTGTCATGGCTGCCTCAATGTCCTGAATCGATTCAAAACATTTACCTTTCATGGTCAGTTTGATTTTGGGCAAGAGCCAGAAGTCACACAGTACCAGATCTGGTAAGTAGGGTGGATGACGACACACCACAATGTTTTTATTTGACAGAAATTGCCATACCAGAAACGATATGTGGCACGGAGACTTTCTGTTCACAAAATACGGTGGATGCTGCTGCAAAGTGTCATTCAACAGAAAGGCAGCGATCTTCAATGTGGAAAGTGGTTCATCAAACCTGAGTAACAGTGTGTGACAAGTTTTAACTTGTTCACTGCAGTTAGTCGGGTGTGAGCTATGGTTGAGAGAAGATGTGTTTTAAAGTGTGCCATAAATTTAAAGTGTTCATAAATGGATCACGAACAATGTATTAACATGAAATGGGCAAACGGCATCATCCTCCATTATGACAACACTCCATGTCACACATTGCTTCTGGTATGGCAACTTCTGTCAAATAAAAACATTACAATGTGTCCTCATCCACATTATTCACTGGATCTGGCACCATGTTCTTCCCCAGAGTCAAAATAACCATGAAAGGTAAACGTTTTGAATTGATTCAGGACATCAAGACAGCCATGATAGCACAACTAAAGATACTCATGAAAGAGGACTTCCAGAACTGCTTCAGAAAATGGCAAGAAAAATGGGATAAATGTGTTAGAAATGAGGGGGAGTATTTCGAGAGGGATTAATGGCAATGTGTCTTTTACTGTAATAAGTTTTTTAAATTTAAACAGTCACCATAGTTTTTCATCAGTCTTTGTATATCAGTCAAAATAGACTTTAAACTAAAAATTGTAAAAGGAGACAAAAAAGGTCATTACAAAATGATATGGGGATCAATTCATTGAGACACTGTAACAATCGTAAATATTTGTGCACTTAACATTGGAGCACCTAAATATATAAAGTAAATACTAAAAGAACAAAACCTAAATAAATTAAAATAAAGTAAGAGTTGAGGACTTAATACCCTACTATCAACAGTGGATAGATCATCCAGAGTATCAATAAAGAAACAGCTGATATGAACATTATAGACCAAAGAGACCTAACCAGTGTATACAGAACATTCACCTAATGTGAATAGATACACATTTTTCTCAAGTGCAAACAGAATATTTTCTAGGATAGATCATATGTTAAGTCAAAAAACAAGTCTCAACAAGTTTAAGAATATGGAAATTATATTAAGTATCTTTTCCAAAGGCAATGGTATGAAACTAGAAATCAATAATAGGAGGAAATCTGGAAAATTCACAATTATGTGGAATTAAACAACATACTCCTAAACATTCAATGGATCAAAGAAGAAATCAAAGGGGAAAACAAAAGAAACAAAAAGGATAAAAAAACAGGGGAAAAGCTACTTGACATTGGTCTTGGCAATGATTTTTGCATACGACATCAAAAGCATATTCAACAAAAGCAAAAATAAATGAGTGAGACAACATCAAACCAAAAATCTTCTACACAGCAAAATAAATAATCAACAAAATGGAAAGTCAAACTATAGAATGTAAAAAAATATTTCCAAAACATATATCTGAAAATATTTCCAAAACATATATCTAATATCCACAATATATAAGGAACTCATACAAGTGAATAGCAAAAAAATAAAATTTAATTTAAAAGAGACAAATAATTTAATTTAAAAATGGGGAAAGGACCTGAATAGACTCTTTTTCAAAAAAAGATAGGGAAATGGCCAACAGGTACATGAAGAGGTGCTCAATCACTAATCATCAGGGAAATACAAATAAAAACACGAGATATCATTTCACAACCATTATAATAGCTGTTACCAAAACACCAGAGATAAAAAGTGTTGACGAGGATCTGAATCAAAAAAAACCCTTGTACAGTCAGTGGGAATGTAAATTCGTACAGCCACTGTGGAAAACAGTATAGAGAGTCCTCAAAAAATAAAAAATGGAAGTACCACATGATCCAACAATCCCACTTCTGGGTACATAGCTGAAGGAAATGAAATCATCATCTCAAGGAAATCTGCACCTTTGTGTTCATTGCAGCATTATTTACAATAGCCAAGACATGGAAACAACCTAAGTGTCTCTCCATGGATGAATGCATAAAGAAAATATGGTAGGTAGGTAGGTAGGTGATAGATAGATAGATAGATAGATAGATAGATAGATAGATAGATAGATAGAAACAAAGTTAATGGAATATTATTCAGCCTAGGAAAAAGGAAATCTTTCCCTTTGCTACAACATGGATGGACCTTGAGGGGATTATATATGCTAAGTGAAAGTCAGATAGAGAAAGACAAATACTCTATGATTTCACTTATATGTGGAATCTAAATAAAATAAATTCATAGAAACAGGAAGTAGCTTAGTGGTTGCCAGAAGTAGGGGGAAAGGAGGTTGGGGAAATCCGTAAAGATGGTCAAATGGGTCAAGGTAGATCAAAGTTCTACTTGTAAAATGAATGTGTTCTAGAAAAAAAATTAACAGAAAATCAGAGACCTGTGAGACATTATGAAAATGTCGAACATACATGAAATTGAAACTCCAAAAGGAAAGGAGAAAAAGATTAGCATTGAATATTTGAAGAATAATGGCCAAAAATTTGATAAATTTCGATAAAGGACATATATTAACAGGTCAAAAAGTTCAACATCTTCCTGTTGGAAGACAATTATCTAAGACAGTTATGAATGTTCTGCACAGTTTGTATCACTTTTTGTTTCAGATTGTCTTTTTAAGCATGTTTGTATAGAAAATAATTATGGATAAGAGAGAGAGTGTCTCCTTCTTAGGTAGAGGGCAGATTTATTTCATGATCATTATAATAAAGATGTCTTTTTTCAGGCAAAAGTTTGGGCAGGTTTGTTTTGAGTGCCCTTCAAAATACAGTGGTACCTCAGTTTTCAAACGTAATCCGTTCTGGAAGACGGTTCGAGTTCTGAAAAGTTCGAAAACAGCCAACAGCTAGGCCTCAGGATCTTGCACTCAGTAGAAGCCGCGTGACATGTTCGACTTCCGAGGCATGTTTGAAAATCGAATCATTTACTTCCGGGTTTATGGCATTCGTAAACCGAAATGTTCATCAACGAAAACATTCAAAAACCAGGGTACTACTGTATTAGAGTTTCCTTAGCTTTCTTTCAAATCCACTGCATGTACAGCATTCTGCTGGGCTGTTCCATATTGCACCACGGTACTTGAAAGGCAAGGGGAATCAACAAGAACATGAAACTCACGCTGTGTGCAGTGGCATAGGTAATAATATCTTTTGTCTCTTATCCAAAAGTATTATGTCTTCTTCCAGCATCCATGAAACTATGTCAGGCTAACTTGTTAGCTCGCAAGTAGGGAAAATCTCAGGGCCTCCACAGTCTTGACTACCCCAAACAAGATACCTTCAAGAAAAATAATTCTTGGACTTTTTATAACCTAACTGTTGAACACTAAAAATAAAGAAAATTCTTGACAGTAGCTAGAGCAAAAACTATGACATACAGTAGGGCAAAAATTTGAATAACCATGGATTTCTCATCAGAAATAATGCAAGTCAGGAGGCAGTTGGAACAACATCTTTAAGCTGCTGAAAACTGTCAATCCACAATTCTATATCCAGAAAAAAATGTCCTTTAGAAATGAAGGAAAACTACATTCTCAATAAAGGAAAACTAATAAAAGTCATCAATAGCAGACATGTTCTACAAAAAGTGATAAAGTAGATTCTTCAAATTGAAGGAAAATAATACTATAGACAGTATTAATCTTCAGAAATAAAGAAAGAAAAACAAAAATGATAAATACCTGGATAAATAAAAATGATTATTATTTTTCCTGTTCAGTTCTGATAAAAGCAAAAATTATAACATTCTGTGCTAATATTTCCAATGTATGTGATATACTACATGTGATATGTTTAACATAAAGGGCTCTGGGAGTTAAAGAGACCTATATGGTGGCAAATTTTCCACACTTGACATGAAGTGATACAATATTAACCATTGTAGACTATGGAAGGTTAAGTATGCATATTGTAATCCCTAAAAAGACTACTGAAAAAATAAAACAAAAATACATAGTTAAAAATTAAATAGACAAATGTAAATTGAATATTAAAATAATATTTAAGTAATTCAAAAGAAAGCAGGAAAGGATATGAGAGGGTTGATAATATGTACCTGAGGAACAGAAAACAGAGAGGATAGAGAACAAATAATAAAATGGTAGACTTAAATATAAGCATTTCTGTAATTATATTAAAAGTTAACAATTCACTTCCAAAAAATAGAAGAGGGAACACTTCTCAACTCAGTCTATGAGGCCAGTGTTACACTGATACAAAAACCAGACAAAGACATCAGCATGATGAAAAACAAACAAACTACACACTAATATTCTTTATGAATGTAGATGAGAAGATCAACAAAATATTAGCAAACTGAATCCAGAAACACTTAAAAATGGATCATACATCATGACTAATGATTGCTTCAATATACAAAAAGCAATCAATGTAATATGCCATTGTTTAAGGAGGTACATAGATCCCCCCAAAAAAACTCCTATGGGTAGTTTTGAAGACAAAATAAATAACCTACACTCTTTTTGCACATCTGAGAAAAATATATATAAAGGCTGCAACCCTAATATCTGAGAACTTTGCAGGAAAAAAAAGATGTGAAAATTATATCAAATGAGAAACTGACCACTTGTGTCACAAGCACCTTTCCCTTAGTTGCTCTCGTTTCCATGACCTAGGTCAGACCACATTCTCTCTGGGTAATCAGCCCCAATATGGACAGGAAGAATATAGCATTTGGGGCTGATGTTTCTAAAGGAAAAATACAATCCTTGCCCTTTACTTACTATAACCCTACCCCAAAATCATCGGTGTCATAATCTTTCCTTCCAAAAGGGGGGAAAGATCATTTGACTACACAAATTGTCAAACAAAATTTAGTTCTGTTTGTTGTTTGACCACGTGTACATGGAAAGTTTTCTATTGAAAAAGAAAACACAAAGAACAATAAACAAGAGACATGACCTCTGGTAACTTTCTGGCCCACAAAAGATGTTGCCTCTCCAAACATGCAATGAATGCTTCTTGTGCTGAGCGTGGTAAGCAAGTGCATAATCCAACCAGCTTCCTTCTGCTATGCTTTCCCGAAGTCAGAGCATATTTCTTGAACTCCATTCATCTAGCGTTCCAGACATAAGTAAGTTTCACCAAAACCTGTGTAACAATTAAAAGGCAGCATTGAGAATGAGGCTGTATCTCTGTGACTTCTCTTGTTTCTGCTACAATGCACTGTCATGGATTTTCTGTATTATTTTCCAAATTGTGCTCTTTTACAGATCATGGCTGTTTCCTGATTATGGCAGCTTTACTTATCATAGGAGAGAGAATAGCTGTCTTAATTTACCTCTGTGTCATAAGTCCAAAGTCATCCCTGAAATCTTAACTTCCTGTTTTATTTATTTTCCACCTATTCTGCAATCAATTTAGTGATTACAATTACTATAATTAAGCCTTTCTCTTAAAGGAGCTGGAGTCACTTCAGACTGGTCTACCTCTGTTGGCTTGGCCCATCTGGAACGAGCTGCCAGTCACAAATTAACTTCTAGATTCCATTCCATAAGGCATTCTCCTGAGGATTGATTAACATTGGGTTCATCCAAACTCCGTATATTCAGTCTCAACCCATCTCATCAAAATCCCTCAGAGCTCAGCACTCCTATCTTAAGGGTAGCAAGGTAAGTGACATTTCCACTCATAACTGGTGCTTACTCAGAGCCTCCTAACTCTGCCTAGCTAGCTTTGAGCCTGCAAACAAGTCGTCTTTGGTCTTCACTGTCTTATATTTCTACACCATTTGTCTGAATCATCTTATGCACATCCCAGTAAAATGTTTCCTTTCTGGAAACTGGACTACGGGGAAATTATCATATTATTTAGTTAATTCATCACATCCCTGTTTCTGTTCACTTAGACAAGAGTACTAATATCTCGTATCTCTCCAGAAAAAAAAAAAAAAAAAAAAACACGGTTTCACATAGCTTATTCCCTTTGTAAACTTCAAACAAAAATTCTGTGCAAGTGTCACCACTTACCGATTTTCTATCTCCAATTCCCTCCTCTTCTGAAATATTGAAGTCCTCTGTTTGCTTTAAATAGTAATTTTATCAACACACACAAGTCATGCAATTCCTTTAATTTAGACAATTGGATGCAGTGCACAAGGCTCCCAAGAGAAAAGAAAATACATTTTGCTTCCCCAAAACTCACTTCCAACCACAGGCAATCATGGCTAAAGTATTTTATGCACTTGAAACTATATCCATCAGAGACTATCCGACCAGAAATTAGGTCTATAATTTTCCTAGATCTGCCTATTCACCTGGCAGTATCTGGACTCCTTGCCAACCTACCAGACTCTCCTATTTTGTGCTTTCCAGACAGCTTCACCCTCCACACACGCCCATCACACATTTGCACCTCTTTGTTGTGTTACATAACTATAAATAGAACCTACTACAAAAGTCTACTTCATGACTTCTATTTCCTGGTCACACAATAACTACCCCCTGGGGGGTTCTTTCCCACGTGCCCTTTCTATTCGTCCACCTTTAAATATTATGCCCTGCTGTCCTGGGAGTGCTCGAGGGGCAGACAAGTGTCAAGTCCTAGTGTGAGTTGAGTGGCACTGGGCAACTTATTGAACTGTTTGAGCCTACATTCCCTCGTCTATAAAATGGGATTCATAATACTTACCTTAATATGTTGTCAGAGAAAACAAATGAGATGATTTATGTAAAACACCTGGCATAGTGCCTGGTGAAATTAAAGGGAAAAAGATGAGTCTTTTGAAATGTAATTCTCCAGATGTGGTTTTATAACTCAGTCTATTGCTCATGACTAATAGAGAATTGGTTTAAAACTCCTGGAGGCACTTCCCCAGATGCTACATGATTCATTTCTGGAAACAGTCTACAATTAATCTTTTTTTTTTTTTTTTTAATTTTAGGTAACGTGTTTGGATCTACTGAAATTTAATGTCATAACTATACAGCTAGTAGAGGTGCCATTGAAATTTGCTCAGCCCTGCCCCTCTCAATCCTGTCTTTTTTCAGTCATTTCATCTGCTCTCTCACATAGCATTCCTCCAGCTTACTCCTCCCCAGGTTAATTCAGGACAAGAACTAAATCTTTTATGTCTTCGTTTTTGTATTATAAAAGCACATACAAAAGCATTTCTTTCCCATGCCAACCTCAAAGTGCCCAGTGCTCCTAATATGTTGTTCTCTACAGTGTTGTTCTTTAAACAAATCTTCTGTTTGTCCTGAACTCTCACATGCAAGTCACCTGCCCAGAATCAGAAAATGAAAACAAACATATAAGCAGCAATTGTCAATTCAATCGATTTTGAAATTGAAGGTGTTTCCCTCTCAGCTGGCTCTGTGATTCAGGCCGGGGGTCCAGGACAACGGGCTTGCAATGCATCCAATTCACACAGAAATCTGAAAGTTGCTTGTCTGCTTTTATCAATCACTAGGGTTTTCAGCAAGACTCACCATCTTTACTACTTGGTGAAGCAAATTTATATGTAGAATTAATACAGGATAGGATTCAACTCATTTTATCTCTAAACAAAAGAGGCTACACTTGCTATTTAGTCAGCTGTAGAGCAAACATTATTAGAATGCAGGGGTCACATACCAGACTTAATTTGCTTCCACAAGAAGACCGACACATGAAAAACTGTACTTAACTACTAAAAATACTGTAACAAGTAAATTTAAATGACTTGCTATATTTAAGTACACTTAGGAGGAATGTTTTGATGGTAAATTTTTTTTAAATGTTTTCTAAAGAACATACCACTTTTTTGTGAAAAGTTTATACTGGTACAAATATAAAACGGCAAATTGAACATTGGCCTTTACATTTTTATGTCAAATTTTCTAATGATGTGGAGAATTCAGAAGAAAATTAAAATTATCTGTAATCAAACCATTCAATATGTTTTCATTAACATGTTGATGTACTTCCTTCCATTCCTTTTCTCTGATCACTTTTAGAAATATTTGCAATGATATACTATTAAATTTTATATCTAGTTTAATTTTACATGTTTTTCTACCAATGTATCATTATAACCTGAACACTCTCCATATCATTAAAAACTCTTTGTAAACATAGTTATAATAATTCCACAATATTATATATGTGTGTAATTTATTTAACCATCATCAGTTAGGATACTTTCAATAGTTACTCTTTTAAAAAATATTTTGTGCATTCAAATTTATCAAAATTTTTTATTATTCTCTCAGGATAGAGTTACAAGAGTATAACATTGATTATTCTTGAGATTATAGCACATGGTTAAAAGCATGCATTTTAAAGTTAGCCACACTATGGATGGAATCTTGAATCCACCAAAATTATGAGATTTATAGTCTTAGGCACATTACTTAACCTCTCTGATGTTCTATTTCTTCATCTGTAAACCAGGAATAATAAATACCTCATGAGGAGCAGCTCCAGGAGGATAACATGATATAATATATGCATAAGGCATAGTGGCTAAAAGCTTCAATCTACTTGGTTTGAATATCCTCCTTAAAAAAAAGATGAAATAGACCTTTTTGAAACATTCAAACCCAATGAGTCATACATTTTAAAAAGCCACTGACCTCTTCCTCAAGTTTATTCTTCTCACTGGGCACATCACCCACCTACACAAGCTCCTATGCATGTCCAGATCACTGGGATCAATCCCTGAACAGGCATTTATTGTTCACCTACTGTGTACAGTTTCAAAAGGAGGATAAAGTAAAATATCTTTTAAGGATATATGTCAGAAAATATTTTTAAAACGTTAGCTGATATCTCCTCTCCCCAATATGTTACTCCTCCCTTCCTCCCCCTTCCTCACCCACACTTTAATCAGCCAAGCAAGCAACTGCAACATGTGTGTCATTGCCTCCGCGAAGTGATCTAAAAGTAAAAAGAAAGGTAATGGTCCTTTGCTGGCTTCTGCGTTTCTCTAACCAAGGCTCTCACAGATTTAAGAGAAAACATGATGAAGAAGGGCAAGGCTTCCTCCTCTCATGCAGATGTTAGAAATGGTACTTTCCAGAGAGAGGGTCCTAGACCTGCTTTCCAGGCCCATCTTCATATGGGTTTATGAGGTCCAAGAGAAGACGGGGGGAAAAATTGAGAGAGTACAAAGGGGCACAAGGGGACTTTTTTTTGATGCATACGCTCATTGTCTTGATGTACTGATGGTTTCATGGATATATACAGATAGCAGAAAATATCAAATTGTGTACTTCAAATATATATAGTTTATCATTTGTCAATTATATTTCAAAACATTAGTGTGTGTGTGTGTGTGTGTGAGAGAGAGAGAGAGAGAGAGAGAGAGAGAGAGAATATCTGTGCGTCAAGTTCCAAGTAGATCTCCAGGGAGGAGGCAGGACCCAGAGAATAAATGGCTGCCTGGTAGTATGTAGACAGGAAGCATGTTCAGCATTCTGTGAGTTTCCTGTATCTTTGGATTGGTAGAGGAGACAATGAATGATCATTCTATATCATGAAGTGGCACAGAAGCATGAAACAGAGATTCCTGATGCTCTAGAATCCTGTGGGAAAGTAAAAAAAAGCACTTCCAGGCCATCACGTGGACCGCTGACCAGGCAGCAGATGGAGCAAAGACCACTTCAGCAGATATCTGTATGACCAAATGACAGCAGGGACCTGTAGCAACCTACTCCCCACCCAATCCCTAGTCTTGGTTCTAGGTAAACTCTCTGCAATTCTGACATAACCTTGGGAAGTAGGGAGGGGTGTGGAGAGGAGAAATCCCTGAATTCACAGATATTTCGTTTCTGCCACATGGCAGAAAAAGGCTTGGAATAGAAACTGGGTAGTTATACATGAATAAACATACATTTCTCATATGTCTCAGTTCTAAATTCCGTGATTCCAGGCTGAGACACAGTCCCTACCTTCATAGGAGGGTATATTTTCTAATTTAGGAGACTATAAATGAGAATGTAAGATCCACAAGGATAGGTGCTATGACTACACTGCATGTGTATTATCTAGTTTGATACCTTGCACTTAATTATGCTTTATATGTATTTGTGCAATGCATTGATGGATGGATAAACTCAAGTATACAATAAATTGTAACTAACCACCCAGAGAAGAACATGATAAAAGAAAAATGAGAGGTTTTAGAAGTAAGTGCAATAAAAAGAGACAGCTAAGGCTGGAGTCGCCATTGATTACCTCGTGGAGTAGAAAGAACTTGAAGTTGGTCCTTCAAGACTGAATAGAATTAACTCAATAAAGAGACAGGAGAGTGGAGAAGGCAGGTGGGTAAGCCAGGGGACAGAGAGGCCAGAGTCATAACACAAACTGAAGTATAATAATTTTGCTGCCAATTCAATGTATTTTCTCCTATACTGTTTTCTAAAAATAGTAAGTCGCACAGGATCTGCTGACAATATTTGATGGATGGCAGATGGACGCATGGAGCACAGAAGTGATAGGAATAAACCTCTAAAAAAATATAAAAAGACCTGACTCTGAAGTCTTCAGACAATTTAGTCACTACCTAAAGTTTAGTTTTTATTAAAAGGAAAACTCTGAGGTTTTTTTTCTAATAGCAAAACAGATGTTCATGGAGGATTTTACAATATTTGGAATTGTACTGAACCAGTATTAGATGTTTTTTTTTATAAAAAAAAAAAAAAAAAAAACCTGGAATCCATGCCATTCAAGGATTTATATTGTGTAAACTGTTTCTAACTCTGCCCACCTAAAAAGAACTCTAAGTCCAAGTCATTATTTTAATTCCTGTTCTGCAGTAACAGTTAACATTGTGTTATAATTTACCAACTTCTCTTACATTATAGGGGACTCATTCACTTGCATTAATTCGCCAGCCAATAACTGGTAACACCTAGACAGGCATGCAGGCCCTTCTCAACACTACCTCGCCTCACTATTGTCACCTGAAGAATGAGAAAAGATGCTGCACTACAGAATTGTGTATGTATGTCTGTGACGGAGAGGGTATAGTAATGAGGTGACACATTAAAGGATTTTACTCATGGAAAATCATTAGTTGTTGCGTGAGTAAAAGGAGAATCTTTCCTTTTTCACTGGGAGGGAAAGGGTGTTCTCTGCTCAGCTATTCCATATTT
Source organism: Rhinolophus ferrumequinum (assembly GCF_004115265.2). Taxonomy (NCBI): domain Eukaryota; kingdom Metazoa; phylum Chordata; class Mammalia; order Chiroptera; family Rhinolophidae; genus Rhinolophus; species Rhinolophus ferrumequinum. The sequence continues at coordinate 69,677,397 of NC_046286.1, read as the reverse complement.
TGGGGGAACTGCTATTTGATTTCCCACAACGTCTCCCTCTTTTTTTCAAGTTCTCTCCCTGGAGCCAGAATGCTGAAGAGAATTTTTTATGGAAAAAATAATTAAGCTTTCTCACAGAGCAAATCCCCCAAAGTAATTTATCATAAAGAAAAACTCTAACCCAACCTTTTTCCTACCCTAAAGTACTAATTTAATTTTACAACAGAACAGCTTTAGGGACCCCAAGAGCAGGATCAGGAAAAAGGAGAGCCTGCCTATTTGATCTTCTTATGCACCCCTACTAATACAGGTTTGCTTCATACTGAGAATTATTTTGCACTTTGTTCACGCTGATTTTAAATATTTCAGACAATAAATCTGAAGCCACTTAGAATGGGAGAATCTGTTTTGCTAATAATTGGTTTTAGTCCTCTTTTTCCCTTTATGGGTAATGAAAATAGGGGTAATTTTTTAGAGTTGGGTTAAATGTTAGGTCTCATAAGGCAGTCACAAGTGCCTGGCATTCAGTACATTTTAAACTCAAGTATTTATAAACTGCAAATGTTGTATCCATTTCTTCCACTCCTTCTTCTCTTCTCTAGTCACATGGATGTGATAACCATGTTCACCCAAAACAGTTGACAGACGAAAATATTAATTTGAGAGGTATATTGACACTCTGGAAAACAAGCTTTCAAAAGTTACAGATATATTGTGCCAGGCACTTTGATGCCATTTGCCTCAGTGCAGAACTGCCTATTCTCAAATATATGTCATCTGTTTTAAGCGGTTATTTATTCATCTGATACCTGGTTGTTAAAGGAGAATCAGGATTGAACAATGGACCCACACTCGGGATAGACAAGGCTGAGTACTCTTGCATTCCCAAACCACCTCCTGATGTGAGAATTTTGACATTTCTATTTTGATGCAGTCATGTTAATGTAGATTTACTGACACAATCTGTCAAAATGTAAATTCACGGTTTTATATTGCCAAGTAATTCATGGGACCCATCTCTCTGACTCTCACTCAATACTTAAATTTTCCCCTGATTACAGAGCATTTTCACCTTCTAACTTATCCATGAGTTCATTGTTTATGTTTGTAAAATTTCTTATAATCATTTTACTCTTAGAAGAAACCAAGGGTTGCTTTAAATTTAATCTGTGAGAAGCAGTTTAGCCCCTAGAGATTATGTCATCTATCCCCCAAACAATCATTAAAAAAGAGTTTTACACTAATCAGGAAGTATATATTTTACCAAGTTGTGAGAGGACCATCAGAGAGCTCACTGAGATTTTCTGTTCACTTTGGAACTGAGAATAAGAATATATTTTGAAAGGCTGCCAAAAGAAAATGTGTCCATGCTCTAGATTTTCCAATGGAAAACAAAGAACCATTATTAAGCGGATGATTCAATTTACTAATTGAATTAAAGGAGTATGGCAATTGAGACAATAGCATGCAGAATATTAAAGATTCACATGAATTCTCGGAGATTACGTTTATAGTAATACTTTGCTTAGCATGATAAGTCACCCTTTTGGAGAGGAGTAAACTTGGCAGACATGAAATTCCCACTTACGTGATTTTTCCTACGTAGCAAGTTTGAAGTTTACTCAGTCACAAAACACAGGTGTGCATGAAATGCCAATCTCTTTACATCTTTACAGTTAAACTCTGCATCTCTCACAAGTCCCCATTTTTGCAAAATCTTGACAAGTTATGGTACCTCGGTCACTTCCACTCTTCATTCCTCCATTTCTTCACATTCGCTCCTTGTCCCAATGGTGTTGTCCCCTTTGGGTCCACCAGCCCTGTCAGTCACATCTATATTCACCTCAGCGCTCTGGAGATGCTTGGTTGCTCTCTGCACACCCTCCATGTATAAACCAACATTATGAAGGTACAGAAATAGGAGGGAGAGAAAATAAAAGAACATGGCTTTAGGAAATCAAGTGGTAAAGAAAAGAGCAGACATTTGGAGAGGGGCTGAGTCCCGTTAAAAGGCAGAGACTAGAGCCAATATCGCTGACCATGTAGCTGAAGCCCCCAGGGCCTTCTCCAGAGCCTGATATATGTGTGCTTCCTGAGGCCAGTTTGTTGGATTTGTCCTATCATCTGTGTCCACACAACTTAACCCTGAACTACCATTTGTGGAGATAAATTAAATCTCTATTCTTGGCAACCATCAAAATGAAAAGGAGAAGCAAAACTCTTAGGATATCAACCTTGTAAGAAAAGCAGTTCCGAAAAAACATCAGGCCATTATTCCACATAACCACCCAAAATTGTCACCATAGAATAGCCTGCAGAGCCATCAAGACAAATGTGTGTGTATGTGTGTGTAGCCTCCATTGTATGGAGAAACTTCAAATAGTTGTCTTACCCATAAAGCATATTTTACCCAATTCAGACAAAACTCTTCTAATAATGTATCTTTCAGGTATTTTTGAAGACAATTTACCATTGTTCAGCATCACTGAAGCCATCATGTTTGATAATGAAAAGAAAAAAACATGCAACTGGGCAACTATCTGTATCATATTTGTTATTCTCCAATGACCTCAATCCCGTTTTTCAGACACACACACACACACACACACACACACACACACACAAATCTAAATTCCAAATGTTATTCTACAATCAGGAAACGAAAAAAAAAATGTAAAATTTTGCAAAGCTTAGGCAAAATTGCAAGATGTGTTTGAAAATACTGCAAACTTTTCAGAAATATATATACTTAAACTTTTTAAAACCTGTTAATAACTAAAAATGAATACTATAAAGATCTTAATAAAATACAGCATATACCATTAGTAACTTGGATTTTATTTTAATAAAAAATTCTAAAATGTTATAACACTGCTTAGGATAAGTTCAAAGTGTTTCCATTAACTTCTATAACTTTTTGAAGGTGGCATGTTACATATTATCATTTTTATGTATATTTTCTCTTTCTCCTAATGATTTTACAGTTAAAAAGATCATGTAGATAACCTATACTCTAAATACATTAGACTTATTATGTAACATTGTTAATATTTCAGCAATCTTTACAGATTTCATTTATCATATTTTAAAATACTCTACATTTCCATAATATTAAGGTTTTACATTTATATCAAGCTGAGAATTAATGTCCACTAGATATTAACTATACAGCTCTGAACAAATGCCATCATTATTATTAAAATCTGATTTTTATCTATACAATTTCACTTGCAATAATATAACTTAACACATTTCTTTAGATATTGATAAAGAATGACTTTTAAATTGAGAGGTATTTCTAAAAACATCGGAAAATCATATGTATAATCAGTGAGAAAATAATTAGAATTCTTGTATCATCCTTGTTACTTGAATATCTGGTTTAAGCATTTCTACGCCTGACACACTACTTTACCTACATTGCAGCAAAACCAGCATTGTGGTAATAGAATATTGATTGTACAGTGTTCAAAGACAAAGAACTTATGTTGCTGCACCTTTTATACATGCATGGTATTGCAGCACAATATTCATGTCGATAATGTTCAACAAGTGAATCTCACTACCACTGTGCTCAGTGGAGATTTAATTATGAAATAGTCAATCTTTTGATTAAATACTTTGTCTTACATTAACCTAAAATATTAGTAACCATGCTGGACTTGGAAGAATTTAGTGTAAAAACACAGTGAAAATACGTTTACCAAGTTCATTTAAGTAATAAATTATTTTCCTAATTTTTATTATCAAGGTTTGTACTCTCATTATGAACATTTGAGAAAACTTTCTCACGGAGATTTTAATCTCACAAGGATCAAGTATTAATTCCATTTCCCAGCACAAAAGAAAAAATAGGAGTAGTTTCAGCCAGGTGGTAAAAAATAACTTTAGAAAGAATCCCTCACATGGGACCATTCGTATGGATACAGTGCTGATGCCCTTTTTAGAAATAATTTAGTCAAGAAGAAAGTAATGAAGAGATGTCATTTTATTTACTCAGAAAAGCAAACATTAGATCTAATGAGAATTGGAAATAGAAACCAGAAGATAATCTTGCCATTAAGATTAACAAGTCTTTATTAATATGTTGTTTTGAGAGAATTAAGCAGTGAGGAATGAGGAACAAAAAAGAGTATGTTTACAAATTTGAGAGTTGAAAAGGTCGTTAAAATTTATCTAAACCACCTGCAACTCAATATGAGTCCCATTTCCAGCATCTCTGACATGTATTTATTTAACATTGGCTTGAATATCTGCAGGACAGCTACTTTCCTTTTGTTTCGGGTATTTAGTCTTCCCTGGGTTTCTGGTAGCTAATAAGATGTTCTCATTAACCTTGACATGTTTAGGTGTGAATTTATTTGTATTGGTCCTGCTGGATATTCAATGTGCATTTCTAATCAGTGGGCTAATGTACTTTTCAGTTCTGGAAAATTCTCTGATTTTATTACTTCAAATATTGCTTCTTTGCCATTTACTTTATTCATTTCCTATGAAACCAAAAATGTTGGAACTTCACAAGCTATGTCCCTTGCCTCCTAATTCCTTTATAGGTCTTTTTTTAAATCTCTTTGTCCCCTTATTCTGCTTCTGATATAAATTCCTCTGCTCCCTAATTTTCATATTGGTTCTATGTTTTCAGAAGTTAATCTGTTGAAATTTTTTTCTTAATAATTTTTTTCTGGTAAAAGTATCCTGAAAAAATAAAAATATTAGTGGGGAAATGATATGATTGGCATAGCATGTTATATTTATTTATATTAAAACATAAAATAACACTAAAAATGTACATGGCTACATATCCATATATGTAAAAGTTTAAAAAATTAATTGAAGAATATAAATCTAATTTTAATAGTATTTACCTAGTGCAGGAGTGGATGAGAAGTAGTGATCAAAGAGAAATTTAGTTTTATGAGTGATGTCTTTAATTATCTGTGTTAAAAATATACCTATATTCATATTTCCAGTCTGCATATGGAGGAAAAAGGTGTTCATGAGTAAACTAAATCACAGAAGCTGGTTAATTCTGGGAGCTGGCAATATAGGTTCTTGTTATTTTTATTTCTTTTATGTGCTTTCCAAATTCATAAATATTTTTTATACTGCCATGAACTGAATCAGTTTCATCAGTCAAATATCTGACTTAGAATCAAACGTAGACAAGTAGAAATTGGGAAACAAATTAATGTTCAAGAATGGAGGATTATTAAAGTAAATTATGTAAATCCTACAAAGGAATACAATGCAGTCACCACAAATCATTTTGTAGATAAATGTCGTTACAATGTTTTAACGATATAACATATATAAAGCACTTAGACCTTTCTGACATAGAGGAAACAAAAGAGAAATATTAAATCATATATTATTATTTTTAAAATAGGCAAGAAATATATTTAGTATACCATTTATAAAACTACATATACATAAATGTGTATATGTGTAAACAATTATAAGAAAAATAAGACAAAATATTAATAAATGTTTTATGCAAATGGTGAGACTAGAAGATATTAGTTTTGGTTTTCTTTCTTGTTTTTCTATGCTTACTAAGTTTTCTGCATTGAGTATGCATTACTTTTGCAATCTAAAAGCTAAATGTTATTTTAAATACATTTTTTCACAATTTAATGAATACCCATTATATGCCGGATACTAATGAACAAGACTTACATTTCCTTACATAACCACACCGATTATGACTGCATGTATATATTCTGTTAAGTACCAAAGAAAAAATCATAGACAAGAAGGACACATACCAATTTCATGATAGTGGAAGTTCCTGGAAAGGAAGAGAAGGCAATAAGGCTGTGGAAGTGGGCAGAGCCAAATCTCACAACTAGTCAGCCTAGGAGTCAATCCCACTTACTGACAAGCCAAAAGAAATATAAGATGAACATTAACAGAACAATATACACAACACAAGGGTCAGCTTTGGAGCACACACAGAGGAGAATGGTGCAAGTCAAATATAAAGGGCACATACTACATAAGATAGCCCAGCAAAAACCAAGAAACCTAAGGGATCTATCTAATACGTCGAAGCAAACACAGAGAATCAGCCAGAATGGGGAAACAAAGAAACATGTCCCGAATAAAAGAACAGAACAAACCTCCAGAATTGGAACCAAATGAAATAGAGGTAACCAACCTATCAGAGACAGAGTTCAGAACACTGATGATAGGAATGTATAAGGAGCTTAGTGACGACATAAAGAAAGATAGAGAAATCATAATGAACAACCAGTTAGAACTAAAGAATACAATAACTGAAATAAAGAACACACTTGAAGGAATTACCAGCAGGTCAGATGAGGCAGAGGATCGAATCAGCGACTTAGGAGACAAGGTAGCAGAGATCACCCAAATGGAAAAACAAAAAGAAAAAAAAAGAAAAAGACAATGAAATGGTTTAAGAGACCTCTGGGATAAGATCAAGCGCAACAACATGTGCATCATAGGAATACCAGAAGGTGAAGAGAGGGAGCAAGGGATCGAAAACATATTTGAAGTAATGATGACCGAAAATTTCCCTAACCCGGTGAAGGAAACCGACATACAAGCCCAGGAAGTGCAGAGAGTTCCAACCAGAATAAAGCCAAAGAGGTCCACACCAAGACACATTATAGTTAAAATGGCAAAGATTAAAGGCAAAGAGAGAATGCTAAAAGCAGCAAGAGAGACAACGGGTTACATACAAGGGTACTCCTATAAGACTATAAAATGACTTTTCTACAGAAACTTTGCAGGCCAGGAGGGAGTGACCGGAGGTACTGAAAGTAATGAAAAACAAAGTCCTTCAACCTAGATTGCTTTATCCAGCAAGGATATCATTTAAAATTGAAGGAGAGATACAGAGCTTCCCAGAAAAGAATAAGCTAAAGGAATTTATCACCACCAAGCCAGCATCGCAGAAAATATTAAAAGGGATTCTGTAAGCAGAAGAAAGATGAAAACAATCTTACTACAAATTTAAAAAATGGCAATAACTATGTACCTATCAATAATCACTTTAAATGTAAATGGATTAAATGCTCCAATCAAAAGACATAGTGTGGCTGAGTGGATAAGAAAGCAAGACCTTTGCATATGCTGTATACAAGAGACTCACCTCAGATCAAAAGACACACACAGTCTGAAAATGAAGGGTTGGAGTAAGATATTCCATGCAAGTGGAAATGAGAAAAAATCTGGAATAACAATACTTATATCTGACAAAATAGACTTTAAAATGAAGAATATATTAAAAGACAAAGATGGGCACTACAAAATAACAAAGGGATCAATCCAACAAGAGGACAAAACCCTAGTAAACATCTATGCAGCCAACATAGAAGCACCTAAATATATAAAACAGATATTGGCTGACATAAAGACAGAGATCAACAGTAACACTATCATAGCAGGGGATATCAACACACCACTGATGTGAACTGACAACAAGGGACAGTTCCTCCAGACGGAAAATAAGTGTGGAAACAGTAGGCTTAAATGACACATTGGACCAGTAGAATTTAATCAATATTTTCAGAGCATTTCACCCCATAGCTACAGAATACACATTCTTCTCAAGTGCACATGGAACATTTTCCAAGAAAGACCACATGTTAGACCACAAAACAAGTCTCAATAAATTTAAGAAAATTGAAATCATACCAAGTGTCTTCTCTGACTACAGTGCTATGAAATTAGAAATCAACTACAGGAAAAAAATTGGAAGACACAGAAATACATGGAGGATGAATAACATGTTACTAAACAATGAATGGGTCAACAATGAAATCAAGGAAGAAATCAAAAGATATCTTGAGACAAACGAAAATGAAAACACAATGACCCAAAATCTATGGGATGCAGTCCTTAGAGGGAAATTCATAGCCATGCAGGCCTTCCTAAAGAAAGAAGAAAAATCACAAATCAACAGGTTATCCTTACACTTAAGGGATCGGGAAAAATCACAGAAAAATAAGCCCAAAGGGAGTACAAGGAAGGAGATAATAAAGATCAGAGCAGAAATAAATAATAGATACCAAAAAAGCAATACAAAAGATCAGTGAATCCAAGAGCTGGTTTTTCGAGAAGATAAACAAAATCGACAAACATGTACCCCGACACATCAAAAAAAAAAAAAAAAAAAAAAAAGAGAGAGATGATCCAAATTAATGAAATCAGAAATGAAAGAGAAGAAGTGACGACACCACAGAGATACAAAAAAATCTTAAAAACTTACTACGAGCAACTATACGCCAACAAATTAGACAATCTGGAAGAAATGGATAATTTTCTAGAAGCATACAACCTTCCAAGGCAAACTCAAGAAGAAACGGAAAACCTGAGTAGACTGATTACTACCAAGGAAATTGAATCAGTAATCAACAAGCTCCCAACAAACAAAGCTCTGGACCAGATAACTTTACAGGTGAATTTTACGAAACACTCAAAAAAGAATTATCACCTATTCTCCTCAAACTATTCCAAAAATCCAGAAGGAGGGAAGGCTCCCAAACTCTTTTTAAGAGGCCACTATAACCCTGATCCCAAAATCAGACAAAGACATTACAAAAAGGAAAACTACAGGCCAATATCCCTAATCAACATAGATACAGAAATCCTCAAGAAAATATTAGCAAACAGAATTCAGCAATACATTAAAAAGATCATACACCATGATCAAGTGGGATTCATTCCTGGTATGCAATGGTAGTTCAACATCCACTAATCAATTAATGTGATACACCACATTAACAAAATGAAAAATAAGAATCATATGATCATATCAATAGATGCAGAAAAAGCATTAGACAAAATCCAGCAGTCATTTATGATAAAAACTCAAGAAAGTGGGAATAGAGAGACCATAGCTCAACATAATAAAGGCCATATATGATAAAGCCACAGCTAACATCATACTCAATGGGGAAAAACTAAAAACCATTCCCCTTAAGATCAGGAACAAGGCAAGTTTGCCCAATTTCTCCACTTTTACTCAACATAGTGCTGGAAGTTCTAGCCACAGCAATCAGACAAGAAAAAGAAATAAAAAGCATCCAAATTGGTAAGGAGGAAGTAAAATTGTCATTATATGCAGATGACATGATACTATATAGAGAGATCCCTAAAGACTTCACCAAAAAAAGCATTAGAACTGATAAATGAATTTAGTAAAGTAGCAGGATACAAAATTAATATTCAGAAATCAGTTGCATTTGTATATACCAATAATAAAATATGAGAAGGAGAAATTAAGAAAACAATTCCTTTCACAATTGCATCAAAGACTATAAAATACCTAGAAATAAATTTAACCAAAGAAGTAAAAAATCTGTACTCAGGTACTCAGATAATTAAGATACTGAAGAGAGAAATTAAAGAAGATACAAATAGATGTAAACACATACCATGCTCATGGATAGGAAGAATTAATATACTTAAAATGTCCATACTGCCTAAGGCAATATATAGATTGAACACAATTCTTATCAAACTACCAAGGACATTTTTCACAGAAATAGAACATACAATCCTAAAATTTATATGGAGCCATAAATGACCCCAGATAGCCTTCACAATCTTGAGAAATAAGAACAAAGTGGGAGGTACAACGATGCCTGATATCAAATTATACTACAAGGCTACAGCAATCAAACAGCATGGTACTGGCATAAAAACAGACACATAGATCAATGGAACAGAATAAAGAGTCCAGAAATAAATCCATGCCTGTATGGTCATTTAATCTATGACAATAGAAGCAAGAGTTTATGGTGGGGTAAAGATAGTCTATTCAATAAATGGTTCTGGGAAATCTGGACAGACACATGCAGAAAAATGAAGCTGGACCACCTCCTTACACCATATACAAGAATAAATTCAAAACGGAGTAAAGACTTAAATGTAAGATCTGAAAACATAAAACTCCAAGAAGAAAATATAGGAAGTAAGTTTACAGACAATACCTGGAGTAAGATTTTTACTGATATATCCCCTCAGGCAGGGGAAGTAAGAGGAAAAATAAACATGTGTGATTACATCAAACTAAAAAGGTTTTTCACAGCAAAGGAAATCATCAATAAAACAAAAAGGGATCCTACCGAATGGGAGAAGATATTTGCCAACGATATATCCAATAAGGGGTTAATATCCAAAATTTACAAAAAACTCACTCAACTCAACTCCGAAAAAAACCAAACAACTCAATTAAAAATGGGCAGAGGACATGAAGAGACATTTTTCTAAAAAGGACATACAGATGGCAAACAGACATATGAAAAAATGCTCAACCTCACTAATCATTAGAGAAATGCAAATAAAAACCACAAGGAGATGCCACCTCACCCCAGTCAAAATGGCTATCATCAATAAATCAACAAACAACAAGTGCTGGCGAGGATGTGGAGAAAAGGGAACCCTTGTGCACTGTTGGGGGGGATTACAGAATGGTGCAGCCACTATGGAAATCAGTATGGAGATATCTCAAAAAACTAAAAATGGAACTACTTTCCATTTTTATGAGTGGAAATCAGTATGGAGATATCTCAAAAAACTAAAAATGGAACTACTTTCCATTTTTATTTACCTATGAGTGGAATTGGACCCAGCAATTCCACTCATAGGTATCTATCCGGAGAAATCCAAAACTCTAATTTGAAAAAATTTATGAACCCCAATGTTTATTGCAGCACTATACACAATAGCCAAAACATGGAAGCAACAGAAATGTCCATCGATAGATGACTGGATTAAGAAAATGTGGTACATTTATACAATGGAGTATTACGCAGCCATAAAGAACAAAGAAATCTTACCATTTGCGATGATATGGATGGACCTAGAGAACATTATGCTAAGTGAAATAAGTCAGAGAAAGACAAATACCATACGATCTCACTTATATGTGGAATCTGAATAACAGAATAAATGAACGAACTAATCAGAAACAGTCTCAGAGACATAGAGGAAAAACTGAGGGTTGCTAGATGGGAGGGGGGTGGGGATAAGGGGGAAGGTGAGGGGATTAGAAAGCACAATCGGTAACCACAAGATGGCCACGGGGAGGATAGGAAAGTGAATTTGGGAAATGTAATCGATAATGTTGTAAAGATTTTGTAGGGTATCAGATGGGCACTTGTCTTATTAGGGAGACCACCTCATGGATGGTGTAGGTGCCTAACAATTGCAGTGTACACCTGAAGCTGAAGCTGAACGATACTGAATATCAACTATAATCATATATATATATATATATATATATATATATATATATATATATATATACACATATATATATGTATGTATTCATTCACAGGATGTGGAGTACAGCATAGGGAACAGAGTCAATGGAATTGTAACAGCTACATAAAATGTTAGAGGGGTAGCAGATTGAGGGAAGGGGTTATCATTTTGTATAACTGAAACTAATAAAAAAAGAAAGAAAAGAAAAAAGAAAATTGTGTGCTTTATGACTGAACCATTTCCCTCCAACTTAAATGAGTGCATGTTCACTGAAAGACATATTTAACAATGTTTATTATATCTTTACTCATAAATAGTGCAAAACTGGAACTAATCCATGTACCCATTAACTATAGAATGGATAAATCAATTGTGGTATTTTTTTAAAAATGTGAGTGAGACATAATTTACATACCAAAACATTCACCCAACTTAAAATGTGCAATTCAATGATTTTTAGGAAATTTACAAAGTTGTATAACTATCATCATAGTCTAGTTTAAAATATTTGCATTATCCCAATAGATCCTCATGTTCCTTTATAGTTAATCTGTATTCTCATCCTCAATTCCAAGTAACCATTAATTTACTTTCATTATAGGATTGCCTAATTGTAGTATTTTCTTACAACTGAAGCAAATTGTGGCATATTCTTATAAAGAAAAAAATATAGCTACACTCAACAACAATGATGACTCTCACATACGAAATATTGAGGATAAGTAGCCAAAAATATCCTTCTGCGATATGATTCCATTTATAAAAGTTCAAAAACACAATTTCGTGATGACAAATGTCAGAATGATTATGATTATGGGGTACTGACTTAGAAGGGAAAGGAGGGAGACTTCTGAAGTGCTAGAAATGTAAACATTAATGAATCAATTTATTTAATTTTTTTATAGTTTAATAAATATTTTTAAGAAAAGTAATGCCACACCCACACCAATTTTTGTCTTAAACCTTTGTTTATCTCATCATTCTTCCTCTCCCCTTTCAGTTCTGTTTCTAACATGTCATTGACAAATGGAACATGAAGTTTCTGAGAAATGTTACTGGATCCATTCAGTCATTTAGTTAAAAGAAATGGGAAAATACAAAGCAGATGTCATAAACTCATCTTCACTCTTCTATACTAGTCTACAATTCTGAAGTGATGGTCTATGATAATACGTATCTTATGAGAAGAGAAAATGGGTTTATAAGGACAATAGAAGAACAATGAAACCCAGAATATAACACTCATTTCAGCTAAAAATAGCTATACAACCAGTACCACAGATAAATTATTATGACTTTCTTAAAAAATAAAAAGGAGGGAGAGAGGGAGGGGAGGAGGAAGGGAGAGAAGGAGGGAGGAATTGAATCCAAGTTGATCAATTACTTAAATTTTCCAAGACCCCATCTATTAAATGGCCACATTCTCTAGGGCTTTTCAGCCGATTTAAACCATTTAATCAATACCTATCACAACAATTGTGCTTGATAGTGTGCATCTTAAATATCTACTGTTCATTTGAGGAGACTGTGGGAGACCGTGGTTTAGTGACTTACCAAAGTTGTCTTAGCATCGCTTCAATATCATTTTTTAATAGCGTAGCCATTTTCAGAAGAGATTTATGCAACCATTCAATAGCAAATCTGAAAATAATTCTCAGGTCCTTTCATTAGGAAATCAGAGTACTGTCTCACTGTTTTAAAGCCATGTGCTTTCTAATTTTATACCTGTTTCTAGATCAATATCAAAGCATGAAATCTAGCCATTAATGCCTTCTCAACAATAATACTAATAACAATAATACTACTCAACAATACTACTAACAGAATTTAAAATCTGTGACTTATTGAGGTATTAATCAACAATCTTTTAGTTGTGAGTGACAAAAAAATAATAACAATTCAATCTAGCTTTTAAAAAAGAGGAATAACTAATTTATTAGATAATTATCTAAAAGTTGAGGGTTTAGTACTGATTTCAGGCTTAGCTAGATTCAGGTCTCCAATCCTCCACCTCATTTCTTTCTCTGATTCTTTGCATGTTGACATCAAATTTCTTTCACAAAAAAAGCAAAGAACTGACTTCAACAAGCTCTAACTTGTATTTTCAATACAATTTATCATCCAAAAGAAAATGTGACCATCCCTTCCACTCCCCAACTCACCCCCAACCCAACGCTCACATATCAAATCTTTGGGAATACTTAACCTAGTTTTGGGCATATGATTACTATTGAACAAATTGCTAAGACCAAGGGGAAGGAACATGTGATCTAATTGGCCATTTTGGTCATAAAGCCAACGCTGAGGCAGAGAAAAGAGGAAGTACCTCATGACAAAGAACTCCCATAGGACTACATGGAGTGGAGGAGAGGATACTTCCCAAAAGAAAATTGGCGTGCTGGCACTGAGGAAGGAAAAAGTGGTGAGCAAGCCAACACAACAGATGTCTACTATTGTCATCGCACTATGTGCTAATTCTTTCCATGTACTCAGCAGAGGTTTCCTGGCATACAGAACATGGATTTCTGCTCTTCTCCAGTATGCAATGAAAACATTACTCGTGTGGGCCTTCAAGATACCTGAAAGTCATTTGAGAGGTTCCGATATAGGGGGGAAAAGATTACACTTATTGTTCCACAAACTTGATAATAGAAATCATAACAATTCCCTTACGAAAAAGTTATTCCCCCACCAATCCTAAATACTTTTTGACAGTTATTAAACATGGATATTTTGACTTGGCTACACAAAAATGATAACCAAGGGATGTAAAAACACTTCTGTTGTTGTTTTGTTTTAACAAGGTATGAAGTCAAACTGATGCCTCCAAACTCTATCGCATCTGCCAACGTTGCCACACCTAATGAAGATGGGACTTGGTTGAAGCTGAAGGATGTGTTGGCAGTGCTTTTTATGGTCAAAAGCATGAGAAACAGAAAACTAAGGAAAATTAGGTAAATATTGTTATGACTACAAACTTGGCATGTCAAAATAGTTTTAAAGCAAAATATCAAGGCCAAAAATCATAAAGGAAAGATGGCTAGAGTTGATTGCCACAGTGAACATTATCATTAACAAAGTTACAAGATTATGGAAAATTAGTAAAAATATTAATATTTGGAACATATATAATGAATAGAGGATTAGTATTTTTAATGTAATAAGGGGCCTAAAAATCAGTAAAAAAAAAAAAAAAAGGCAAATGCAGCAATAGAAAAAATGGTCAAAAAATATGTAATTTTTTTTGTAATTCCAAAAGAAGTAAATGAAAAAATATAGTCCAATGTCATGTGAAGAGATGTTCAAATCCATTATGAATAAAAGAAATAAAAATTAAACAAATTTGACTTTATTTATATTGAAAAATATTAAAACACTTAATAACACCCACTGCTATTAGATATTTACATTGGTACAGCCTTTCAGGAAAGCCATTTGGCATTATGTATAATTTTGAAATTTAACTGTATATTACCTTTAACGTAGCATTCCTGCTTCTGAAACTTTCACCAAGGGAGAAAAAAAGAGAAGCATGAGAAAATATCACTAGTGTGTGCATTTGACTGTATATATTTGAGTGTACATTATATAAAAGGATTTGGGGGTTGCACTATACATAATGAAGAATTGTAACTTTCTAAATGTCCAATAACAAGAAATTGGTTAAATAAGTTAAAAAGTCGTTCTCTAAAATGGATCCCCTAGAAATTTTACATGATGGCATTGATTTGTATGAAGTTAAAAATATGCCCATGGGTTTTAGGTTGACCTTTTCTTTGCCAAGTTCAACTGTTTTGTAAATATACATATGACTGGGAGATCAAGATTCAGACCACATATTACCATGCTTATTTCTCACTCCTCTTTGGGGGAGATAATTTTTAAAGAAAAATTTTAACAGGAGAAAACACACTTCAGGTCACCAGCAGAGTTTCACCTGTGTCCAAACTCCATGGACAGCCAGGTCACTGCTCTTCTCTAAATAAAATGTTACAAAATAGCAAGCATGCACAATTTTCCTGGACAAGAGACAGTAGAATTTTGCAGAATATTTTATGCTTCTGAGTTCATCCTAGTTTAATGTATCTTGTAAGATAAAATAGTAAAGCCCAAGCCCAAGCCCAAAGATTTGAATCAGTTTATCAATCAAACATTTCCAGAATAAGGGGAAATGGTCACATGATTTATTACCAGGAAGCCCCCCAGTATGCAATTCTGGGGTCTCTAAAGGTCTCCTGGCACACAGGGTCATAGTTGATGAGGGTGGGAAGAATCTAGATCAGCAAACAATATGAGCAATGTGTTCTCATTTTTATATTTTTCAGCACACATATATGAAACGCATTAATAATGGTTATATCTGAGTTGTAGGATTATAGATTTCTATTTTCTTTTAATATAACGTATAATAATGCTTGAATCATTTGTGGTTAAACTAACACCCTCCTTTTTTCAGTTTTTTGGTGTGTTTTTTTTTTTTAATTTTCACTGGGGGTGGGTGAATCACTTTATTGGTTGATTAGTAAAATTTTTCAAAATGTATGCTTGTCAAAACAACTGTAGCTAAAAGGCTGTGTCAATATTTCATGTGTTCCTTAAGACAATCTTATTTACTTTTTTTGCATCCACTGCCTCATTTCTGCTAGCCAAGAATTTCCTAAACTGTTTCATGACATTAATTGTTATTACACAAATATATATATATATATGGGAAATACTAGGATAAGCAAAATTAGGCAGCTTTCATTGTTTCAGACCTCAGAATATTAAATATGCTAAACATAATATGTGATATTTCCAAATTTATTTTGCTCCAGATATGTTTTAAGGACGCTTCTCACTGTATGAATACTCCAAAAAACTGAGTTAGGCAAGTGTTGTGGCCTATTCTGATCTTCCTAAACTCCTTACAACTCTGTTTACAAGTGGGTCCCACCTGTGGTCCAGTTCACTTCACCTCCTATAGGTACAATTCACCTTATTTTCTGAGATGGTTCTCATTAAATGAAGGTCATCAGCAACTTTTGCTGTATGGCTAAAGATGGAACAGTTTTTGTTTGTTTTTTCCATTTTTTATTTTACTATATCTGTCCTCAATTTTTGGCAACTTGGACCTCTATATCTTTTAAAGAGTTGTCTTTCTTGGTTTTTCTCTATTATCTCAGACATTCTCATTTAGTTCCCTTTGCAGTTGCTATTGCATTGTTAGCTTCCTCTGCCCATTTTGCTTCTAAAATGTTGAGTTTCCCTGGGGATTCTGTCTGGCAACACTCTTTTGACACCAACCACTCCCTAGGTGATTTCATTCTCACCTATAATTTCAACAAACAGCTCTAATAAGTTTATTATTCATTAATCATGAAGAATCTTCAGCCCAGATCT
The DNA here is from genome assembly GCF_004115265.2 of Rhinolophus ferrumequinum. NCBI lineage: Eukaryota > Metazoa > Chordata > Mammalia > Chiroptera > Rhinolophidae > Rhinolophus > Rhinolophus ferrumequinum. The sequence goes on along the minus strand of NC_046286.1, from coordinate 69,660,798 downwards.
CTGTTCTAGGTTTGATGTTTAAGTAAATCGTCCCCCTTAATAACTCTCCTTGGAAGCCTTACAGGCACATCAAAGTGAATACATCTAAAACTGACAAGTATTTTTTCTCCTCCCATGTAACATTATTTCCTATATCAACAAATGATGTCCCTCATCCATCCAGCTTCCATCAGCTTCGCTTATTTCTCTCCCTCACACACCAAGCCCTGTTAATAATCAATTTCTGTTGATTTACTTCCTAATACCTCTCCAAAGATCTACATCTCCCCATCCTAATGACAATTATCTTAGTTTTCAACACCTTCATTTGTCACCTAAATGACTGCAAATCTCCCAAGTTGTGCCTAGTTCTGAGTTAGCACTCCATAAAAATTTATTGAACAAAGGAATGATTTTCCTTAAGTCTTGTCCCTTCTAATCCAGTCTCCTAACAGCAACATGGTAATCATACCACAACTCAGACTGGATCATTTCACTGCACCTTGAAGAGTAACAGCTGCCCCAAAGAAAAAGAACAAATTGCATTATGCACATCAACTCATGAGTTGACACTTGCTCACTCTCTCTAGCCTTACCTGTCACCACTCCCCAACTCAAAGTCCATCCTCCAGTCAGTCATACTGAGCAACGTGCAGTTCCTTAAGTGATACCAGAATAACTTTTCTCCTCTTTCTTTCTTCCTTCCCAAACCCCATCTGGACCTAATTCTTATTCCACATTCAGGATTCAATAAGGATGTCACCACTTTAGGAAGTATTCCAATTTGCCAACATTGGGTTAGATGCCCTTTGCACAGGACTCTATAGTAGTACCCTATCCTTTTCTTTCATACATAACACTGACGAGTTGTTTCCTGTTGACTTGACTGTAGTGTCCTTAAAGGTAGGATCTAAAAATTATGTATCATGTAATGCTCAAGAATAGCCCAGGATCTGACACTTAGCAGGCCACTCAGATTTAAAGTTCCCATTTGTATAATGGAGACATTGTCCTACCAACTTAACATAATCATCAGAGGATCAAATATAGAGTTACCAAATAAAATACAAGACATCCAGTTAAATTTAAATTCCAGATAAACAATTTTTATTATAAATATGTCTCATGCAACATTTGGAACATATTTACACTAAAAATTTTGTTGTATATCTAGAATTCAAATTTAACTGGGTGTTCTAATTTTTTACCTAAATCTAGTGATCTAATCAAATAAGATTACATAACTATGCAGGTGCCTAACAGTCTTTAAAAGTTTCTACAAAGCAAATATAAGCTCTGTTTCTCTAAAAATCCATTACAGCTTTGAAATGAATAATGAGAGAAGTTTCCATGTCAAGCTTCTGTGATTTTCATCCATTATTGACAAATCTTGTTATGTGAATGTATTTGTTCTCCTTAAATTAAACAGTATTCTTCTTGAAAACAAAAGTAATTTCTTGGGGAAATATGTTTAATTTTAGGCAATCAGATACCAAGATGTATACTGATCACCTAAAATGATCATTACACTAAAGGAAGACTGGGAACAAGAGGAGAGAGAGAGGTTGGAAAGATAAGAGGAACTTAAAACTGTGTTTATAATCAAGTAATTTCAAGAGAGAAAACCCTGGGGCTAAGTCTTATTTTAACACTGTTTCTACATTTACCACCGTCAGTTTGGTACCCACTGATCTACGCTTCTACACACTGATTAATCTGAATAAATTAGTGGAAACTAAGTTTTCTAATTACCCACTTGATTTAAGATGTAAGAAGCATCAATATAAACTAGAAAAATCCCTGGACTGGAGAGAACTAAGATACCTACTTCTTCAACTAACTTTTGCATCTCAGCAGACTGGGCATCCTTTTTCTCATCTATAAGAAACACGGTATTGGGTTCAGGTGATTTCTAAATTTCCACATAGCTTTATCACTGTGAAATTTAATGAAATATTCACTGATATTATCATGCTATAGGCATTAGTAGAAATAGAATATTAAAAATGTCTTATTTGTGTCTTAATTTATCAAGTGAAACCTTATCAAATGAAATGCCTAACTCCATTTGTTAATCTGTCATAATTATACAAGTCTAGTCCAGCCACAGGCAGCAAGTAAAGCTAACAAAGTTCTAGTGGTGGCAGAATCATAATGCAATTTCAATAAAAGTGCAGGAGATCCACAACTGGCAATGTTCAGATAAAAGTAAAGACAGAGAAGTTTCATCTCTCCTTCCCCTTCTCTTCATTCCTCCAGAAGAGAAAGGAGAGAAAAGACTAATTTGAAACTGAGCTTAAATGTCGCAAGTGCTGGGACATGAGGAACAAGGACAATTATCAGAATCACTGGAGTGGAAGAGATTTAAGAAATAACCCCAGACAGACACAAATTACTGCTGATAAACGGATTCCCTTGCAAGTAGCACAGTTAAAGGACGGATATTCCTGCTTTGCACATACCAATATCATAGACGAGGCTCCCAAAACATAACTGGCTTTAAGTATGGGAGTGAAGTAAATATAGTTTGCTCTGCTCATTCTTCCTAGGTGCTTTCTTTTGCCGTCATTCACTGAACCCTCCCAAGTTCTCAGAATGCTTGGACTTTGGGGAGAAAGAGTCTGGGGAAAACTTCTAGGTCCCCTGAGGTGAGACCTGGGAATGAGGCGGAGTTAGTCAATAAAGGGGGGTGGGGGGCATTTGAGGGAGACATTTATTATTCGAAGTATTGTGCACCTCCCTTGCTTCTTATGAGAACTGCACCCTCACCAACTCTTACATGGAATGTTCCCACGGGGAACTGCCATCTTCTTCAATGGGCCTGCTCTTGGACCACAGTGATTGGTCCAGATGACAAGCGATCCAAGATGGGCCAGTCATCATCCTCCTCTCCTTCATGATTTTCTAAATTAGAAGAAAAAGAATAGAGCCCATAGCTCTCTGATAGTGAAGCGAGAAAAATATCAGGCAATAAGCTGTTGGCAGCCACTTTCAAGGCACGTGGAAGAAATGGAATGCAGAAAAATGAATGCAGCCAACAAGTTGACAAAAGAGATCAGAGGCAGCTTGGGAGAGTCCTTGCTCTATCCAAGGCCTGGTTCCTCTGTATTCCTGCCCTTCCCTGCTTTGCTCAATTTATGTGAGCCAATAATTTCTCTTCCTTTCTTTCCCCAGGTTTTTTTACATTGAGTCTCGGCCAATGTAAAAACATTATTTATAACATTAAAGACTGAGAAAACAACATTTGCAAAGGCAAGTAGCAGTGGCATAACTGATAACATGTCTAATAAGAGCCTTAATCACTACCTCTCCCTAACTGTGGGAAAATATGCCACATTATAACAACCCGGACAGAGTGTGCTTTTCTTTCATGATTTATGGTATCATTAATTTCGGAGAGGCCTTTCTATATACAGAACAGAAAAGCCTGAATTATATCAGGAAAACTTTGATAAGTGTAGTAACGTATCTGGTATTGATTATACTCTCATGGATATTTGATTTGGCGTCTATAATTTGGCTATTCAACATTTCAGGAAGGTGGGGCTTAAAGTTTACCACACAGAGACAGACTTATGAACTCTTCCATAGGCCACTTGGTAGAGCAGTCTTTCGCAGCCTGTGTTCTGCGGAGAGATATGCATGTTCATACTGGCTCAGGAAACACTGCCTAATGAAGTCTTCCTCTTGGAGACTCACAGTGCTTGTTAACACATAAGAATTGTATCAGTAAGTAAATCTGCTTAAATTTGTCTAACAGTTAAACAAACAAATGCGTTTGCACAGGGAAAGTTTGTTTTGTTCTTCCCACACTTAACTCCAAAGCAGTTAGCTCTTAACAACAGTTAGCATTTAAAACCAATACAAGAAGCATACTATATAGACATGCACTGAAAATTTCAGGGAGTTTCACCCACTCTCTTGTCATGGAGGCTCGATGGCAAATAAAATTGTGTTCAAGTACTATAAAGTCACAGGCAGGTTTTAAAGAGGTTCAGACAAATTTCTATTCAAGTATGTTTGTTTGTTTGTTTGTTTGTTTGGTATGCTAATGGTATTGTAACTTAGTGATCAATTGAAAATTTTATCTCCAGTTTCACTAGATCTTTAAAGCCCGAGTGGGCAGATGGAATGCATGAGCTGCAATAGTCTTAGCTTCACCCTTGGAAGAGGTGTAGGAAACAATACAACTCAGAAGGGGAAGTGCCAACTAGCTCTATTTGACGAAAGAGCAAGGTGCAAAGCCACTCAAGGCAGGTCAGGGAGGATGAGGGTCCCAAATTTGGTAGCAAAAATGAAGACAATGGCGTGAATACAACAGATCAGATGAGTGCTGACTGGCCTGAAAGGAAGGGGTGAGGGAGAATTGTGGATAACCATGGAGTTTCTGGTGGGGCTACCAGCTGTGTGGTGGACTGAAGACCAAACAAGCAACCTCTCATTCCTGTCAAAACCAGATATTCAGTCCAAAGAGAGAGTCAGAGAAAGGAAAAATTCTCTGCCTCTTGCTGGGCCAGCTCACTTTTCTGATGTCCTCCCACTATAATATGATTCTAGAGCACCAAGGGCATTTAAATCAGCACAAGGTGACACACAAGAAACCTGCTTATTCACAGATAAGCAACTCTACCCAAGTGTGAAGAATCGTTTAGAATCATTTGAAACTAAATGAACTGTCAATACACACTGGATGATAGCTAGTAGAGATAAAAATTGTGAAGTTAGTCCTGCCTCACGTAGGCAGAATAAACACAAAATTAAATCCACTGGATAGCACCTAAGATGCCTTAAAATGACACGTTGGCTTTGATGATGTGAAGTATGAAAGATTAATTTTTCTCTGAAAAAGGGTTTGTCACATAATAGCCAGTGGTACTAATCATTAGAAATAACTATAAATGATACGTAAATAGATTCAAACAACCATATAAATAAGGAGTTTAAAAATTCATGAGCTCCCATCTTTTACTAAACTGTTCATAATTTGGCAATATTTTAATAATTGACAGCACGATAATACAATCAGTGTTTCTAGAATAAATCATTTCTGTTTTTCACTACTGAAAACATAATCCAAAGCTTTTCACTAATCCCACTCAGCTTTATTCAAATACAGGAAATGTTATATTCAACCATATCTACAATTTAATGGAATAATTCTAGAATAAGTTCTATAGTAAAGACGTTATCTTTATTATTTTCTACATAAATCTTATGAATGTCTGGTAAGTAATTCTCTTTTCTGAAAAAATGTATCACTATCCTTAGTTCTTTTATGCCAGCCTAACATTTGGTATATACTATAATGTTTCACCTCCTCAGCATTATCTTGAATTCCTAGAAAATGAATGATGGAAGTGAAAATGCATTCTGTTTTGTTAATGCCTCCCTATGAATTAGGTATACATGTACCTTTGCTGGAATTTAAGTTCTATCTGCCGTTTTTAACTTATCTGAATACTAAACTTTTTGTAAAGTAATTTCACTTATTTTCCTAGTATTGCAGATTTAGAAATAATCTACTCTTTACCAACTCCCAATAATATAAAACATATAATGGCATTAAAGCGTAATTTGGATATTTTACTAACTTTATATTTTGGCAATGTTTCATGCCTCATTTGCCTGAAAACTCATCAGATTAATGCAACACATGTTTTAATGCAATAGGTTCAGTCTTATTTTTTCCAAGTAAGTTGAGCCCTTCTTATTTTCTGTATTTTCATGGTTGAGTTAATAAATTGCAAAGTTTCCTTCTTTTGTTTGCTCTGTTTTCCTTTATATACCAGTTGTTGGAGGTTCTCTATTTTAAGAGAGAAGGAGGAGATGACAAGTAAATTATCCCCTTGGGCTTGTAAAATAAAGCTTGCCTATCTACAATCTGCAGTTTCAATCATTTCGTATATTTTCCTATGCCTTCAATTCGTGACAAGTACATGCACTAAAACTAACATATCAATGAAGAAGAAACCAGAAAACAATGATTGGAAGAATGCCTGCTGAGGACAGCAATGGAAATTACATCCTCTCAGTCACTGTAATCACTACAGTTATGCAAGCTTGGAGACTAGGAAGTCTCCAAGACTAGTAAGACTTCATCATGCCCTAGCATGGCCCCAGAAGACCTCTTCATTTCCTTCACAACCATGCAGAGGGTATGTTTTCAAAAATTGAGATATATCTTGAACTTCTTCCTGGTCATCCAGATCCATCCTCCTTAAAATTAGGTTACACGTGAATGTAACTTTTTTATGGAGAAATTATTAAATCAGGATAAATCAAAGTTTTATCTCAGTGACTCTTGTTCTCTGCTCAATGGTCTCACTCTTCTGCATTTTGAAGGCATTTGAATCACCTTAGTTATAAAGGTTTAAGTGAACACACAGATCAGTTATCTCTCCTCCCAACTCCCTACCATGCTCTAATCATTACATAAGAAAGTTAATTGCAAGATTTCTGGTCAAGATGGTAGAGTAGGTAAAAGCTGTGCTCACCCCTTCACAGCCACAGCAATTACAACTAAACTACAGAACAACCATCATTGAGAATCACCTGAAATCTAGCTGAACTGAAGCCCTACAACTATGGACATATAGAAGAAGCTACCTTAGATGGGTAGGAAGGACGGAGATGAAGAATGGGTTGGTCTCACACCCACATGTGACCATTAAAAACCAGGGGATATCTCAGCTGCGGAGGTGCATTCCACACCCCCGCCATCGGAGAAGTGAAAGGTCCCAGACCCACATCAGGCTCTCCAGCCCAGGTTTTCAGTGCTGGAGAGAGGAAGTCCTCATAACTTCTGGCTGTGAAAAACAATGCACATTGTGGCTAAGTGAGACAGGGGGCAGCTGGAATCCCAGGCTCTCCTCTTAAAGGTCCTCCAAATAGACCTACTTACTGATGGACTCACTCTGAGCTCCAGCACTAGGGCAGCATCTCAAAAGGCATCAGGGACATACAGAGAGGAACTCAACTCTCTACCTGCAGGGCGTGGGCTGGAGGGGCAGCTTTCTCCTGGAGGGTGGAGCTGATGGAAACCATTACTTTTTGTTAAGCCTTCCCCTTTCCCTGTATGCAAATGCCTTACATGAGTCTCCATCAAACTGGCTATCAACTTTCGTCTACCCACCCTAGTGTTTCCCTAAGACCATGACCCACCCAACTTTCCGTCACAATCAAGCCTCTTCCACTTGCTTTTCTGTACAAATGACCTATCTTAGCTCATGCTGCAGACTTGCCTAAAATCTCTCAAAGGTTCACAAAACCCAAACAAGCAGTATCTGTCTTCAGCAAGTCCATACATCTGGCTGAGCAGCCCTCAGCCCAGCACTAGTGACAGCCAGCCTTGGTTCACAGATTGGACTTTAAAGGCACACCTCCAAGCCCAGCGTGGATAGCAGCCATCTGCAGATTGCTCTGTGGCTCACATCACATGGACCAGGCAGGGCACAGGATGTTGAACTTGGCCTGCAGCGTGATACCTCACAGGGAGCTCCAGGTCTGGCACACCCAATGGCCAGCTTTGGACCAATCCGGAGCATCATCTGACTGCCCCCAAAGGCGACATACCCAAAAGGAAGACTGAGCAGGCACCAGAGCCCCACTAAAACAGACTCTGCTCTATAGGGTGAGCCCTATACTACAGCTCTTCTACTGTAGTCACGTGCAGTCTGTCCACACAACCAACCAGCTCAAGAGACAATCCCTTCTAATGACATGAAGACAGCATGCAAGGCTCAACTACAACAGAAGAGCACGCATAACCCAAACAAGACACACACATAGAGCACACAGCTCTGGTGACCAGGAAGCCTGCACCACTGGGTTCCACAGCACACCTAATATATAAGGCCACTGTAAGTCTAGGAAGAAGAACAGCCCTACCTAATACATAGAAACAAACATGAGGAGGCAGACAAATCGGGAGAAAAAGAAACATATCCCAAGTAAAAAAACAGAACAAAGCTCCAGAAAAAGAACTAAACAAAATGGAGACAAGCAATCTACCAAATGCAGAGTTCTAAACATTCCTTTTAAGGATGTTCAGTGATCTCAGGGAGAACCTCACCAAAGAGATAGGAAACATAAATATAGAGATAGAAAAAGAACCTATCAGAAATAAAGTATATAATAATTGAAGTGAAGAATACATCAGAGGGAATTAATAGATTATATGAAGCAGAAGATCAAATCAAGGATTTAGAACATAAGGTAGCAGAAAACACCCAATCAGAACAGCAAAAAGAATAAAGAATCCCCCCCCCCGAAAAAAATGAGGATAGTTTAAGGGGCCTCTGGGACAACATTAAGCTTACCAACATTTGCAGCATAGGGGTACCAGAAGGAGACAACAGAAAGCAAAGGATTGAGAAGCTATTTGAAGAAATAATGACAGATAACTTCCCTAACCTGGCAAAGGAAATAGAAATATAATCCAAGGAAGCACAGAGAGTCCCAAACAAGATGAACCCAAACAGGCCCACACCAAGACACATCATAATTAAAATGCCAAAGCTCAAAGACAAAAATCTTAAAAGCAGCAAGAGAAAAGCAGTTAGCTACCTATAAGGGAGCTGCCACAAAACTGTCAGGTGATTTCTCAACTAAAACTTTGCAACCAGAAGGGACTGGAACAAAATATTCGAAGTGATGGAAAGTAAGCACCTACAGCCAAGATTACTCTACCCAGCAAAATTATCATTTAGAATCAAAGGACAGATAAAGAGCTTCCCAGACAAGAAGAAGCTAAGGGAGTTCATCATCACCAAACTAGTATTACAAGAAATGTTAGAGGTACTTCTTTAAGACAAAAAAAAAAAAAAAAAAAAAAAAATGAATAAAGAAAAAGATAAAAAAATATGAATAATAAAAATATAAGTAATATCTATCAACAGTTACTTTCAATGTAAATGGATTAAATGCTCCAATCAAAAGACATAGTATGGCTGAATGGGTAAGAAAACATGATCCTTACATGAGCTGTTTACAAGAGACTCACTTCAGATTGAAAGACACATACACAGATTGAAAGTAAAGGAATAGAAAAAGATATTTGAGAAAGGAATGGAAAAAAAAAGTAAAGGAATGGAAAAAGAAAATGGAAATGGAAAAAAAAAAAGTTCGGGTAGCAATACTTATACCAGACAAAACAGACTTTAAAACAAATGCTGTAACAGGAGACAAAGAAAGACCAAGTAATGTTATTTCTGGGTATTAATATGAAGAAACCCAAAATGCTACTTTGAGGAATGGATGTTCATTGCAGCTTTGTTTACAATGACCAAGATATGGAGGCAGCCTGGGTGTCCGTGGATGGAAGAATGGATAAAGAGAAGGTGGTACATATATACAATGAAATATTGCTCGGCTACAGAAGGGAATGGCTTCTTGCCATCTGTGGCGGCATGGATGGACCTGAAGAGTATCGTGCTAAGTGGAGTATGTCAGACAGAGAAAGACAAATGCAATGTGATTTCTCTTATATGTGGAATCTAAAGAACAAAATAAACAAATAAACAAAACAGGAAAAAAATAATAACAACTCTCAAAGTAGCCAGTTGCTGGTTCTGTGCACTACGATTTCCCTTCAAGTCCCTTTGAAACCTCCACAGTGCTCACATCTTCAAAATAGGAAAGATGTTTGCCAAACAAAACTTCAAATAAAAGAATATCTTGGTAACCAGTGTACAAATCGAGCATCTGTCTACTTACCTAAACTTCTTTTTTAGTAATGAAATAAAAATGATGTGTCATTTTTACTTTGTTTTCTATGTCTGTCTTCATTAGGGTCAAGGACTAACAATTACTGTATACTGCCATGAAATGAATCAGTTTCATCAGCCAAATATTCTGACTTATTCTAAACTTTTGATAAAGTTTTATCAATATAACTTTTTAGAGGAATATGAACTTTCCAAAGGAAAAATACTGGAAATTTGATTGACTATTAAGCAGAAGCTTTATGTGTTTGAGAGAAGAGGAAAGGAAAAACAATGAGTCCATTCTGGCCCTTTAGCTTGACTTTTTTTCTTGCTTTGGAAGCCTCCCACTCTTCAGTGAATATATGGCAGAAAACTGCCTTAGTCCTTCAATGTAAGAAAATACGTTTATCTTCTTAGTAATAGTTGAGCTAGGCATAGAATTTGAGGTTCATAGATTTTAACCTTAGTGCTTTCGAGAGATCTCTGTTATTATTTTCTGTCATCTATGCTTGCTGATGACAAGTTTGCTGACGTTCTAATTGTCTTCCTTTTTGTTTCTGATACATAGTCTGCCCCGTGTTTCCGGTAGCTAATAAGATGTTCTTATTAACCTTGATGTGTTTTGGTGTGAATTTGTTTGTATTGGTCCTACTGGGCATTCAATGTGCATTTTTAATCAGTGGGCTCATGTACTTTTCAGTTCTGGAAAATTCTCTGACTTCATTGCTTCAAATATTGCTTCTTTGCCGTTTACTTTATTCATTTCCTATGAAACGAATGATGTTGGAATTTCACAAGCTATGTTTCTTGTCTCCTAATTATTCCTTTATGTGTCTTTTTTTTTAAATCTCTTTGTCCCCTTATTCTGCTTCTGATATAAATTCCTCTGCTTACTAATTTTCATATTGACTATGTGGTTTTTAAAGTTAATCTGTTGAGAATTTTTCCTTAATGATAGTTTTCTGGTAAAACTATCTTGAAAAAAATATTTATATATTTGGAACGCACATAAAAGAAATAACAATAACAAGCACCTATATTGCTGGTTTCCAGAATTAACTACTTTTTGTGATTTAGGTTACTCATGAACACCTTTTTCTCCCATGTGCATGCTTTACAAACTATTGGAAATAAGAATATAGGTGTATTTTTAACACAAATAATTAGAGACTTCACTCATAAAGTTCTCTTCAATCATTACTTCTGATCCACTCCTGCACTATACTGAGGTAAATACTATTAAAAATTAGATTTATATCCTTCCATTAAGTTTTGTTAAATTTTTAAATATATGGATATGTAGCCATGTAAATTCTTTAGTGTTATTTTATGTTTTAATATACATAAATACATCATGCTATGCCAATCATATCATTTACTCACTAATATTTCTGAAATTTCCCCACATGGTAAAATACATAAATTTAGTGCATTTTATTTAATGTCATTATATGTTTTGCTACACTATTTATTTACACCTCTTTTGTTATCTTTTGTCTGTTTGTTTTTCTCTACGGTATCAATTTTTCTCTATGATTAACAATGAAACAAAAGTTAATTTCATACTATCTTAAGTATGTGAACTACTTTCCCTTTTCCTTGTTGACTCTCCAAACCCTACACTATCTCCCTGGCCCTCACCTGCCCCACCTCTTGCTGGAGGTCTCACCCTTGTATTTCCGGTTCAGTGCTCTCACCTCCTCCTGACCACAGTAGGAAGTATTGCTTGAGTCCCATGTAACTAGTAAACATATCCACCTCTCTTATTCCTTTTTGCATTACTGATTTTTCATGTACTGTGTTTTGGTGCTCAAATAAGATAGCATGTGCCTGTGATATCTCTGTCATATTTGTATACCCAATAGTGCCCTAAAAACGCTTATGGGCTCAATAAACTCTTGTTAGTTTGTTAGCTTTCCTTATTTTACAGGTACAGTTTAGACAAAACTAGAACATGAAGCTTTGTACTTTTCCTCCCTACTCTATATTAAACTCATATCTATCATCCACACCCATATTCTTTTCCCAAATTAGATTTTTTTTCTCATAGACATTTTAAGAACTGACCCAATTTTACAACATCTCTAAATACTGAACATTGACTGCTGTAATTTTACCCATCCCTTAGAAAAACTCAGAAAAGCCCTCTCCATTCAAACGTCACAGTATTTTGCTCCTTTCCACATAGAGTTGTCTTCATGGAACTTGTGGAAATCTCATTTTCCCATTTTGGCCATTCCTGGTTATCTATTCTCCTCCTATAGTTATCCTATATGTTGGAAAACTACAAGCTGTCAGTCAAAAATTTATCATCAACTGAATACTGTCATGCCCAACCTGCTGTGGTTCATTGTTGTGTGTTCTCTTAGGTGATAATCAGTGACGTACAGTCACAGGAGAAAGCAGAGGAGAGGCACAAGAAAACAAAGTTGATTACACTCACAGGTCCTGAAGAGGGGTGTGGGGTCATTCCATGCCACACAGAACCATAGGGGAAGCACCAGGTTTTGGTCAGGTGGCAGACAGGAGTGAGGGGGTTGCTTAGACCATGGCCTGTATTGGTATGTCTGCAGGGAAGGCAGGGCAGGGCAGGGTAAGCAGCTTAGAACTGCTGGTTTGAATGATTTCAGTGGGCTCTAAGCTATAGGGGTGGTCTCTAGTTTCCCAGTGCCTGGCCCAGGGATGATTAAGGCAGAGAAATATTGCTTCCTGAGGTGTGTGGGCCAGATAGAGGAGGGAAGGCTCTACACTGGTTAGTTTACATATCAAAAACATACTCTAGCTGAGTCATTCTTATCTCTAAGAATTGGCTGGCCCCAGGAGGGGTAGTCTCTTCCCAGCCAGAAAGATTTTTTAAGATGTCTAAAGATCATAATATACAAAATACAAAATATATATATACGATACATTGAAGAGCACACAACATCAGTGTCTGAGATGGGTAGCAGCACCATCTAGCACCTGAGTAAGTGGACTCTCAATTCAGATGGCCTGACTGAAACTGCAGCTTACTATCTGTGGGATACTGGGCAAGTTACTTAATTTCCCTGTAAATAAATCATCTTCCTCCAGAAAATGAGGCAAAAACCTGTAGAGTTGTCTGTAGGGTTAAATGAGGTGATGTATATATTATACAAAGCACCCAGCCCAACATCTGTACCAAGTAGGTGGCAGTCAAATTAAAAAAAAAAAAAAATTAAACTCAGTGTGTTAAAGGGGAACGGGAATTGATCCAGAATTTTAAAAGAGGAATTGAGGCAGGTACCAGAGGTGGAAAGTAGACTCATACCAAAGAATTGTATGTAATCCAGCATGGAGTCCTCAGTCAAGGTTTCCCAAAGAATTACTTTTTGTCTCAAATGATTTTAGCCTGCCCAAAGTACCTTTTATTACTTAGTTCTTTACAGTTTTGTTTTGTTTTGTTTTGTTTTTTTTGAGGTACTTTCATATGCCTACCTACACATGGTACGATGGTAGGCAGAGTTGACTATTTCTATTTTTTGGATAAGGAAATTAAATTTCAGTGAAGTTAACATGAATTGTCCCCATCACTCGTAAATGACCCTCAAAATGACCCAGAGTTTTCTGAACACTTGTCCCAGGACGCTTCCCACCACAGTAACCTGATTCAGATAACCCACTTTCTTCCCATTTGGTTCATAGATTTCCATTTAGATTGAGCGTCCCAAGAGCTGAGCTGGCCAGTATGGTAACCACTAGCCAGTTGTGACTATTTAACACTGGAAACAGGATTAGCACCACATGTTGAAAAGACAATATTTGAGATAAAAATAAAACATATTATAGAAATTAATTCTCCCCAGGGTCTACTTTTTATGTGCCCACTAGAAAATTTTTAATGCAGCAAGCATTATATTTCTACTGGGCTAAGCTATAAGAGTCACCATAATCTGAAAGCTATGTTCCTTCCCCACACTTTTGTGCCCAATGCTCTTCACCATTGCAGTAACTCTGAGGTCAATTAATCAGCTGTAGCTTTATAAGAAGAAATTGTCTCTTACCACATATCACTTCAGAAAAGCAGTTCGGTATTTCCCTGTACCTACTATAGCTTGGTGGTCATTATAGCCCCAGGGAGTAGCATTTACTCAATATGTGAGAGATTAATGAAGGTCTGTTGCTAAAATAATTTCTTTCAGTTAACATAAGCAATATAAGATAATGAATATTAATTGTTTTTCAAACTATCATTATGAAGGAAAGTATCTGACAAAATTGAGTATTTTACAGAAAGGTCAAGTACTGTTAACAAAATTAATTTCACTTGGTATCTGCATGTCAGTCTTCTTTCCTACTCAAGAACCAATTGCTAGGAGCCCTTTTAAGTTCTATGGATAGATATAAATGGATTGTGACATTTTTACCTGCTAACTTAGCATTGAAATGTTCACAATGTCAAGTGGAAAATTAATAATTACACTACTTTTAACCACTGAATGTCTGTCAAAGAAAATAAAACTATGTCAAGCAGAAGCAAAGTACAAAGATGGAAGAATTTATGACACCATCTCTCATCCCTGCATGAAACAGAAAATCAAAGGCAAGTTCAATATGTTCCCCTAAAGTTAATAGACACAAAGTACTAGTGTAATAGGACAAATTAAATTAATTTCATATTCAGCCAGCCTTTAACTATGTATCAAGAAATAAATTTTGTCACAGTAAAATGTAGAGAAATTTAAGTCAAATAAGGGTCAAAAATCTTAGGTCAGAAATCAAACTTCTGGAGCATAGATTATATTACATTACCTATGTAGTAGCCATACACCAATAAAAATAAGTCAAGTCAAATTTCCTACTAGTTCATTAATAAAGGAATTCAAAACATTGATCACTTTGGATTATCTGTTCACAACGGAGTGCTGTGGCCACTCGTGTTTTGGCTAAAAGGTGATCAAACCAGTTGCCAACTTAAAGTGTTTAACTATAAAAGATTATATCCTCTGGGGTTTTGTGAAAATATAGACAAATTTATTCATAAAGTAAGTCTCCTCTATGTGATCTGATTTGTGAGCCATCAGAAAGATCCCTTCAGTTAAAGATATTTCATCAATGGATTCTGAAAGTTCCTCATTAGTAAAAGTCATCCATAAAATCCTTGTCTCTGTCAGCAGTATTTTGGATATGAAACTAAATCACTGTGGGGACAGAGCCCCAGAAAGCAGTTTCCAGGCTCTCGGCCTCATGTGGAAAGGTGCTGGCTCAGGTAGTAAATGGCCATCAGCTGTGGCTGGTTGGCCGTCAGCTGTAGCCATTGAGCCATTGGCCACTAATATAACTGCTGCGGCAACGGAGGGAAGTCGAGGAGAGAGGAGGAGACTGAAGGAGAGTGGAGGAGAGTGGAGGAGAGTGGAGGAGAGTGGAGGAGAGTGGAGGAGAGTCGGTCGGTTGGCAGCAAAGCAGACAGCAGGTCGCACGTTGTGTAAACCCAGCGAGACCATAGTGGTATGACTTCCCTACCTATGGCTCCGTGGGTGTTCCTTTTTGGCCTAGCCATGTCCTGCGTTCTTGTGTGGGGAGCGGGACCAGAGACCCCGCCGGACGCCCCGCATGACAATCACTTACTTATCAAGGTGGTTGTATCAGGCAGCCTCTTTCCTAGTATAGAATAGAGAAAGGAAAGAGACAGATGTGGTAGGATACCATATCAGAAGGACTAGAAATAGGAGGTAGAGAGTGCTACAAACAACGAATCTTCAATATTTTCCTCAGGAAAAGAAATAATAGTCTCAAAATGATGGCTAGGTTCTCAAGTTCACCCTTTATGAATCATGTTAAAGAAAAATGTATACTTTGCATTCATCATGGACTTAAACTCCAATACATCATCCCCTTAAGTCTCAGATGCTAAATAATTCTGTTAAGAATACTAAAGAGCTTAGTGCTGTAAAGGAAATTCACCTGGGTAACAATTTCAAGATGCCTAGAGTCTCAGAGCTCTGCTTTTATCACCAGCTGAAAAGCCAATAAGTCTTAATTGTCTCTAAACAATCTCCAGCTGTGTAACCTTCTTTCCGTGCAGAATCTTTATAAAAGAAAGTCCCATAAAATAGTTTTCTAAGCGCCATATTTATGCTGGGATTTAAATTTCAATTACAAAGAGAAATTTTATCTCCCATTTGATGCAAATGCATTTGAACATGTTATGACTATAAAAGCAAAACCTGCTTAATCCTCTCATAAACTTAGTAATTTTATAAAATTCATATTGTTTCCTATACATAAAATGTGAATGACAATCAGCATTCTAAATAGTAGCTTAAGTCAGAAACACAAGACTGTATAATATTCTCAATGTTTTATCCTTCCATTTACTCTATAACAAGTGGAGTAAAATATGCCTCCCATATTTTACAAGTGAAAATAAGAGCTTATTATTCCACAGTTTCTAGATTTCATGGATCTGATGTTCTATACAAAAGGCATTTAGAGCTATATTTTATACTTTTTTGTTAGCATATCAACATTTCCTGAAGTCTCTTCTAGTTTGCAATATAAATCTAAACATTTTAAAAACTAAAAAGCACTTCTTCACTACTTAAAACATTCCAATTGTTATGGAAATCTAATAGCCCCTCAATTCTCCCTCTAATCACAAATCAAAGTGGGGATCTGTAGCTCTTTGGTTGGAAATATTTTGCCACCACCCCTTGGCCCTACTGGTCAATAGACATTCCCTAAGCAGTAAAGTGGAAAGACCATAAACAATTCCCAGGAAGACGGAAAGAATTTTCATCATGAGATGGTTGGAGATCTCATTCTCCAGAGGGACTGAGATTGCCAGGGGAATGGATTTGATAGTTCTTTTGTCCCACTTCCATAACTCAAATCAATTCCTATCTTAGAGATACATTTCCTTTCCTCAGTACTCACTTCCCTCATCCAGTATGGAAAGCTTTCAGAATCTCCAAAAGTATGAGACTCCTCAATTACATCCACTTCTTCTACTTCCTTGATTCAAAAGGGGATAGGGTTTAGATGACATTATAGATTCATAGAAGTTGAGTGAGGAGCCAAGAAGACTGAGAATGAAGGCAACCAGCTTTCTGCCAAACCTGTTTTATTTACCACACATTTTTCCAGAAAACTAAGATTGGTGGTAAAGAATAATAGTATTCATTCATGTTCATGCCTTAGGAAAGTTTTCTGGATAATATACATGTGGCCTATATTAAAACAGGATATTAACAAGCAATCTAAAAATAGTATCTGTTTTCCTGCCTCGCTCACTATTTCTAAGGAGAACACAAGCTCACATTTCTAGAACTCAGGGAGTTATCTTTGCCTAAAAATTGGAACGCATGAGGGAAAAGTTGCCATTCGCTAACTATATAACAGAAAATTCTGCACATCATGCCAAGACATTATGCAGCAGGCGGTATTAACATGGGAAGCTTTTATCATGAACAAGTAGAAACCCCATTACCTCCTAAGTTAATAACTGCAACCTGTAATATGAAGTCCTATTTTAGTAGAGCTTTGTATATTTTTAAAGACTAAGAAAAGATCATTTGTCTCCCTTTCTATGAACCGGGCTACACAATCTGTTGCCAATGCCTTTTCATTTTTTGTTCTATTTCCTCCCTCAAAAAAAAGAAAGCAATAATAGTCTATAAGGTTGACTCCACATGAAAGGACTGAATTCACAAGAATGGAATTTTTTCATGAGGGAAAGAGCCTCCCAGAACTGTAGGCAGAGATTAATATCTGGGAATAAGTAGACCACAGACCATTTGATAAATTTTGTTTCAAACATTGTCTCTAAAGAATGATTTCAACAGAGCCAGAACAAAATCCATCTTTTTAATTTGTAGTCACACCATGTAAATCGGGCTTTTATGGAAATGCATCAGTCTCTCAGGAATGATTAGGGAATTGATGATACACAAATGTTTCTGACAGCATGACTGAGTGTTAGACAGGAATGAGACCTGCGCTCTCATGCCAGCTCACCTGCTCAGCCAGGTAAAAGAAAGGCATGGCTGAAGCAAACATCTGGCAGGAGAAGGACACTGATGCTCCAGTCCTTGGGCCACATGTGGGTCTTTGTGTTTTCCCTTATTCTTGCTTGAGAGAAGACAGTAAAGCCCTCAATAAACATTTATTGACCAACTCTGCAAACCTCTAATACCCTAACTGGAACATTGTGTGTCCCGTGGGATGTGGCATGATGGGATATCACCATGACGTAACCGTACTTGTTCGTTTGTTCTGAAAGGTAGACAGCACTCTAATGATCCTTCATGGGCACCTCCAGAGTCTCATCCCTAAAGGAAGGGGGAGTACTTGTCTGGACATCAGCAGAGCCACTAAAACAATCAATTGAGCATACGCTGTTCAAGTGCTTCTTTATAACAGTACTCAGTGAGGAGCAGTTACTTTGGAGCTCTGTAAGAACAAGAATAGGATGTGCTGAAAGGAATTTCACCTTTGCAGTGAAATAAACCATACCCATTTACAATGATTAACTCAACTATAACTTCACAAAGCAAAATACAATAAAACCCACAGAAATTGCACTTTGGGCCTACTGTTTGGCTCTCAATCATTTTCCCACAAGATACTGGTAAAATCCTAGCCAGACAAGGCTAGGACAATGGTTCTGCCCTAGTTGTGACAGATCTTTTTTTCCCTTCTATTTTGTTTCTTTTTAAATTTAAATTAACATTAGCGTTAAGTACCCTCCAAAAAATGTTCTAACCCTAGAAAACACAGTGATGTAAAAGTTAAATTGGAATGCTTTCACTAGAGTAAAATGGAAAGATGTGCCCACCCCATCTGGATGACTCATGCTAAAATGTGCTTAGAATATTAAAAGGAAGGAAGGAAGGGAGGGAGGGAGGGAGGGAGGGAGGGGAGGGGGGAAGGAAGGATGGAGGAAGGAACTGGGCTGCAGCTCTGCATTGCATCCAGTCTGCCTCCTATCCTCCTGCTGCCCTAAATTTCCTGCATCTCGAACCCCTTGCTTTAACCCTGTGCCCCTGCTACTGTTGCTCTCCTGCCCCCTCTCGAGACACCTAGGTTTGAATTCACTTTCCATGTTTTGATTTCAGCTCTGTCTATCCAGGACCTGACTTATCACCTTCTCATTGACCTCCAACTTGTGAGACCATGGGATAGAGGCACCCAGGACCTCACAACCTACTTAGTCCCTGTTGGACCAACTAGAAGATAAGACTCTTCTGCCAGTTCCTACATGGGAAAAAGACTGGGCAAGAGATGACAGAGTGAGAAATTCAGTGAGACTAAGAAAGCCAGAAAATATCGGACCTGCCTTTCCTAGCCCCATCCAGTTGTAGGAATTGGAAGTTTAAACTATGCTACACATAACCTAAAGCAGTCCCTGGGTCCAGACTACAAGCCCAGAAGATTATCAGAAGCATCATTTCTCCATCGTGTGGGATCTAAAATAATATTACTACCTAAAGCCTAGTCTCCGTATTCACCTCAGCCATCGCCTTCTCCCAACTCCCTCTACAATTGCTCAGTTCTATGACCCAATTTCTGCTGTCTAGTAGGTTTCCAACTGAGATTAGAGTTCTGACCTGACGCCAAATGACTGCCTGTAGTGCTAACAGCATACCTAATCCCCAACAGTCCTCTCACCCAACATGGACCCTAGTTGCTGTCACCTGCTAGCTTGGAATGGAACCTCAATTCAGACTCACCTTTGGTGCCAAAGTATGACTATTGCACTGATTTCAGTCTCATGGAAGCCAAAAACTCCAAACACAAACAAACACTCATAATTCTTAGGTATCAACACCAGGCCTTGCCTCCTTGAACACTGTGAATGATCTACTACTTCTCTGCTGGCCTAAATTCTCCAACCGTCCTTCAATGTCAGTCCTTGTATCCCTGGCCCTGCCCACTGCTAGCTTCTCCCCTCTGTCACACTATGTCGCCTGGTAAAGTCAATATGGGTTATAACAAAAACATTAGGAGAATGTTGTTGTCCAAGATTGACAAACAGGTTTCAGATTTCAGATATACAATATTTCTGATGATGATAATAAAGTCTGCAGCTGAATATCTTTTGCACAGAGTCAAGAGAATTGAAGATAAATGTGTAACAAGGGTGTCTGCAAAAATACTGTGCCCCCATGTGACATCAGAAGATAGGGAAGAAGATAATGAGTCTGATGCTCAAGTGGTCAACAGGTAGAGAGACATGGGTAGAGGTTGGTGGGTAGTTTAGGTAGAATTCTAAGATGCCCCATGATATCTAGGCCCTAGTGTCCCATAAATGTGCCACACAGCATAAAAGATTTGCAGATGTATTTAAGTGTTTTAATCATTTTCCAAATGAGCCTTTTAAAAACAAAAAGTCTTCCCCAACTACTTAAGAAGAGTTAGTCAGAGAGTAGAAGCACAAAGGGTACTCAGTACATGAAAAGTTCTCCATTTCTGGTTTGAAGAAGGAGGGAGCCACATGATAAGGACCTGAGAGCAGTCTCTAAGAGGTGACATCAACCCCCTTCCAACAGCCAGCAAGGGAACAGGGTCTCAGTCCTACAGCCACAAAGAACGGAATGCTGCTAACCATAAGAATGAACTTGGGAGCATATCTTTTCCCCAACGCCTCCAGAAAAGAGCCCAACCCAGCCAACACTGATTATGGCCTTGGGAGACCCTGAGCAGAGAACCAATCAGGTTTAACCAGACTTCGACCTCCATAACTGTGTGTTAGTTCATGGGTCTTATTTCAAGTTATAAGTTGGTGGTAATTTGTTATAGAGCAAAAGCACATTAATACAACACGTGACAGTGACAAGGATGAGGAGAGGTTGATAAGAGCAAGTGGTCTGAGTCTCACAGGGTAAGACATCAAGATATATAGAAGTAGCACAGGTGATTCTAATGTGACATCAATGATGAAAACCGTTATCCTAGAGTTTATGTTTTATATGCAGGTGCTACAGGTCCTCACACAATTAGGTTAATCAATATACAGTGAAAACTGAACATTAATACTAGATATTAAGATGTGAAATGGAACGTATTTTTGCCTTCTCACAAATTTTCATTGTCATCAATCAATTTTTAAGAAATAAAATTAATTGTATCCAAAGGTTGAATCTTGGTATATTTATACTAGCATTAATTAGTTTTATTTTAAATATGAACTGTGATAGATAAGTGGATAGACATATAGATTCATAAAATTCATAAGCTTTCATTATTTTATCAGTATTTCATCAGAGACTTCTGTTTCATGAACTAAACATTAGTAAAACAATTTAATTTATCACTTGATTATATTGTTTTTATACTAAATCCAAACTCATTTAAAGAAAAATATCACCTTATTAATGAATTAAATCAACTATAAATTTTAATGTAAAATTATGATTACAAATTGTATGCAAAGGACATATTTTGTAATTGTTTAGTGGAAATGAGGTATTTCTTATAATTGTTGTGATATAAGGAAGCATCTGATGCAATGAACAAAATTTCTACATCAATTTAATGTTTTAAATGAACCAAATAAAACCATTATCTCAATGATTTGCAATTTATAGGACTTTTAAATCTCTAAATTAGGTGATGTCAAGGTGCCCTTAGAAATAGCCTGGCACTTCTGAATAATAAATAGTCATTTCTGAATTTATTTGCAATTCACTTATTCGGGTAATTTTGTACTAAATTACCTGCTTTAGAATTCAATACCCAATTTTGTTATTTCCTGGCTATGAGGTATAGTCCTTCCAAAAAAATGTGTACTTTAACATTCTCCAATTAGTCACAGATGAAAAGGCACCTCATTGAGCTTTGTCAACATGAATACTTGAAAATACTAATTGACTATAAATGAGAATATGACTAACCTATAAGGAGAAATGAAGATATCTTAAAAATGAAGAGAATTTTAGAGCTAGAACAAGAACATAGGTAAGGTAACATGGATATGGGAACAAGGAAGGTGAAAGAAAGGGCTAAAAAAAGAAAAAAGAAAAATGGCCTGAAGAAAATATAACAAAATATTACCCTTTTTTCAATAAAACAAATCAAAAAGACAAAAGGCATGAAGATTCAAAGGAGTTTTGTAAAACTGCCATTTTCAGATGAAATTATTATCTCATAGAAAATCCTAAGGAATGTACAAAGCAACTTGGTAAGAGGTCAATATGAAAAATTCAGTTATATCTCTATATATTGGCAGGAAACAATTGGATAGTAAAGTTTAAATAACAATTCCATTGATAATAGTATCAGAAACACCCTCTACATTAATAACAAAAAATTGTTAAGAAAAATTATTAAAGACAGAAATAAATGAAGAAATATACCATGGTATTAGACTGGAAGAATAAATATTATTAAGGTGTAAATTGTCTGTAAATTAATTTATAGGCTCAATACAATTCTAATCATAATCCCAAAAGACTCTTGTAAAACCTTATAAGCCAATATTGAAATTTACCTGGAAATACAATGTTCTTCAGTAGTCAAAACAATCTTGAAAAAGAAAAACAAAGCTGGAAGACATACACTAGGTAACCTCAAGACTTAATCAAAAGCTACACCAATCAAGACAGATTGGTACTGGCATAAGGACAGACCAAGAGATCAATGCAACAGAATGAAGAATTCGGAAATAGACCACACTTGAAACATTCTATTGATTTGCAAAAAGGACATCAAGGCAACCTTAACGGGAAAAAACAATTTTCTCAATAAGTGGTTCTATGGTAACTAGATATCCATGAGAGAGAGAAAACAGGAACTCTGACCTTTTCTCTGAAACTATACACAAAAATTAATTCAAGATGAGTAGTAAGCCTAAAAGTAAAAACTAGAATGGTAAATTTCCTAACAGAAAACATTGAAGTCTATCATTACAAATTGGGAGAGGCAAAATATGAAAAGGGAAGTCACAGACTGGGAAAAAATATTTAAGACAAACAAACAAACAAAAGAACATAAAAAGAAAGGAACAAAAGACCTGAACAGACACTTTAGAAAAGATATCCATGTGTCCAATAAGCACATAAGAAAGTATTCAACATCTTTAGTCATCAGGAAAATGCAAAATAATAGAACTAGAATGGCTAAAATTGGATTGACAATACCGAATGTCAAGGAGGATGTGAATCAACTAGAACTCCTGCATATTGCTGTGGGAGTGTAAAATGCTACAGTCACTTTGGAAAGTAATTTGGCATTTTCACATACACCTACCCTCTGACTCATCAATCCCACTCCTAAATAATTACCCCCTCCAAAAAAAAATATTCCACAGTAAGATTTGTACAAAAATTTTCACTGGAGCCTTAACTAGAAACAACCCAAATGTCACACATCAACAGGGAGAATGAACAAATGCACTGAAATACTATTCATCAATGAAAAGAAACAAATTCTTGTAGTATGTGCCAACATGGATGTCTTTAGAAAACATTTCTTCTGAGTGAAAGATGCCAGACACAAAGGAATGTATACCATGGGATTTAATTTATATGAAGTTCAAAAACAGGTAACACTAATCTGTGGTGATAGAAAATCAGAAAGAACATCAGAAAGGTTGCCTCTTGATTTGCGGGAATGGGTGGAAACATGGCTTGAGGGAACTTTTCAGACTCATAGGACTGACCTATATCTTGTTTGGAATGGTTGTTAAATGGGTATATCTAATTGTCAAATTCTCTCACACTGCACACTGAAGATCTATGCATTTTACTGTATATAAATTATACCTCAACATTCTGCCATGCCAGCAAAAAGACTGTAAGAAAATATAACAGAATGTCACCTTTTGTTAATGTTAATTGGTAGATATATGGCAAAGAATTATTCTCTGCATTTTCTTGTATCCACAAAAAAACTAAAATGTTTTGATGTTAAATGTTTTTTAAATATATTGAAGTCAAATAAATACTCCTGATCTTGGGGAGCTTGCAAAATAATGAAGAATCAGATAAGTGGATAAATGTTTGCAATTCATAAGGAGCATTAGGATAACAAAGACTTTATTATTCTTGTTTCTGAGGTACCAGTGTGTCTGGGATACAAAACATTGGATCTAAAATGGGAGACATTCCCAGAACCCTAATTAGCTTACTTTGGGATGTGACTACATTGTACTAGAGCACCTGAGACTTTGTCTTAGGTCACCAAAATTTATAGGAAGCAAATAATAATAATAATAATAATAATAATAATAATAATAATAATAATAAATATTGTTAAATTTATTCCTTTTAGCATATACCACATTTACATGTTTACAGTATATACCCTCTTTTAGTAACTCAGAAACAGGTGAGCTCAGCACCTATCTACAAAAATAAGTAGTAAAAATAGGCAAGGACCGAATGGTACCGGCTGATAATAAATAGCACTGTCTGAAATCCACACATCACAAATCACACAGGTGAGGAGTTTGCTTTCCGTTCTGCCTGTCCTGGGCTTCCGAACTGTTCTGCTCTGAACTGTAAGGTAACGTAGTGAAAGTTTTTCACTCTAAACTAAATGTTGCAACAACTGAGTGCCAACTAATGAGGGAGAGGTAGGTACCCCTAAGCACCAAAATTATGTCTGGGTTGCTTTTGTTAGATGTATATCACAACCTTTGTTCAATCACAGATGGAAATGTTTAGTTGAGCTAAATGCCAACTTCACTTCTATTCCTCTGGGTGTTTCAAATACTGTTCCTGGTTGAAGCCACACGCCGAGAGAACTCAGTACTTTGTCGCCTTATGAAACCACCCTGGATGAACTGCACATGATAGTATTAGATTGGTTTTAGGGATGACATTGAGGACATTACCCACAACATCACAAGGTCCCATGGATAAAGATGTATGGGAGATCCCACTCTAAGGCCCCAGTGGTGGGGAATCTGTGTCATCTCTGAAGAGTATTGTGATGACACAGGAATCCTTTAATAGCCTGCAATGTTCTCTTTGCTTTGGCCACTACAAAACTCATAATTAAATTTGCAATCCAGTTCTAGCAATTTTCCATAAACTTACTGTATGATTTATTTTTATCTATTTATTTTATCATGATATATTACTGCATTCATTTCTGTTAGCTGCCTGAAATTCTTTCTGGAGAAAATAAGATTATAAATAATTAAATTTATAAATTTATCAGTCATATGGCTATTTTTATTTATTTATATCCATACCTACTTTCGAAAAAAATTCAAAATGTCTCCATTAGATAAATCTAAAAATAAACTGAAATTTAAATTGTATTTATCTGTTTTATTTTGCTTCATGGAGATATGACATATGTACAGACTGTTTGGATGAATACTTAAGGAGATACCTAAAAGAATAAACTTCAGTAAAATGATAAATTATTTAATGCATAGGGATAATTTAAGATGTAAATTGGGGTTTTTTTGTTTGTTTGTTTGTTTGTTTAGGATAATTCAGGACAGGAATAAGGGACTTCTTTTCCAATATCTCTATGGATAGACAAATAGCACTGAGCACTAAAGAAGCTACCTTCCAATATCTTGACAGAGGAAGACCCCTCAGACCTTAGTCATGACCCTGAGGGATATGGGAAGAACTCCCAGATTGATAAGATCAAATTTCCACCATACCAAAAAAATAGGATGTTGAAATAGAAATTACAGTTTTAGCAAAATAAAATTCTATGTCCTGCACACCTTAATTTGTATACACAATGAGGCTCATAATATGAAACAGGATGATATCTTTTGTCTATATATATGCATATGCCTACCTGCATGAATTTATATATGTACAACATTTCTCTGAGTAAATATTGGTAGGAAATACAGAAACCAGCTGGTGTGTAAAACCTATATTTTACAAAAACAAACAAACAAAACACTTCTTATACATTTCCTGTGGGATAAAAACTATCATTTTTTTGTTTGTTTTTATGAAAAAGTAAAGTGTTTCATTTTATATGACAGT
Source organism: Rhinolophus ferrumequinum (assembly GCF_004115265.2). NCBI lineage: Eukaryota > Metazoa > Chordata > Mammalia > Chiroptera > Rhinolophidae > Rhinolophus > Rhinolophus ferrumequinum. Next base: position 69,635,192 of record NC_046286.1, on the reverse strand, counting down.
TATTTTCCAATAAATATTAAGAATATTAATTGGAACATTTAAAGTAATTGATATGGTATATTTCTCCAAGGAGAAAAATCTTTTGCTATAACTTCAAAGCATTTTTGAGACCATTTTCTAATCAATCTTGAACACATATAATAAGTAGAGGACAGACATTTTTGTTTTTAGGTGAAAAAGTTGCATCCTAAAATGGTTAAACAACTATTGAAGTTGATATAGTGGATTTATGAAAATGGAGTGATCAAAATATTCTGCATACTGTTTGACCTTGAGCATTAAAATTCATTGATTAATATATGTCATGGTTTTACCATAATGAGACATTTCTTCTTTGCCTTTTTCCAGTGTTATCGCCTCTACTATAAATATGACCCACCTTTGAATTTCACACACAGAACAAGTTCTTTATTATGGCAACAATATCTAAATGCTCCTTTCTCTCCTGGAATCATGAATCTGATCAATCATTCAGAGTATTTAGTGGGAACTGATTGTTGTGTATATGGTTCTAAAGAACCAGAAGCCCACACATCTCATAACTGCAACGACAACCTAGATCCATCAGCAAATCCTTCACCTGATCAAGTTCATGGCTTTCTGCAGCTTGGTTCGGATCTCTGCCACGGGACTTTCCCATCTTAATTTATACTATAATTTGCTGTTTTCATGGGCATCTCCCTCCTTGGACTATAAGCTCCTTGAGGGCAGTCATGTCATCTTTGTATCCCCCTCAGTGTTCAGGACTGCCCTACAACAACCATGCACTGCACTAAAATCATTTGCAATATGATGTAAAGAGAAAAATCTGTTCACAGGGATTCATTTAGGCAAACTACAAGTAGTCCAGCCAAGAATTGACATTGCACAGAAGCCATGAACAGCACCATGGTACCTATTCGTGTTTTCCTCTCTGCTGCCTGTCACACATCTTAAATGACTACAGTGCCAAGGCTCTGATGGAATGCCCTTGCCATTAGCCTATGTCCATCTGTCATGCCAGGCTGTAAATGGCAGAAGGTCAAGGGATCCAGGCATGGAGCCAAAACCAGGAAACCAGGATATAGACAAAACATGATGGTCGTGACAGTAATGGGGTTGGTCAAAAGTCATTAAACAAATAAAAGTCAAAAGGACACTGACAGCAGAGGCCAGAGAAAGGCCCAACAATGGGAGAATGGGAAATCAGCAAAAGTTGAGGCTTAGCCCGAAGTGGAAAGTTATTATGCCCAAATGAGGTTACACGCAGATGCACAGATAAGCTGAGAGTATTGAGAGAAGGTTCTTGTCATATAATTTTAATTATCAGTCCCATGACCACACCTAGTACACTTTGAACTAAATCATTTTTTCATAAATCTTGTAATATCATATCAGAAGCACTATTATATTGCATTGTATTATTGTCTGATAAAACATTTATTAAATTTAAACATGTTAAATAGACCACAATTTTTGCTAACCTACTTTGGATTTTCTTCTGTTTTGTAAACACATCAGGAACTTAAAAAAATTTAAGAGATACTTGACTTAAGAGGTACTTGAGAGGGCCCATTCTAAACATTGCTTTTATCATGTTGGCAGAGGTCCAAGCAAACAAGAATTCAACTATCACCTAGGTTAGCAAGAACACATCTAATCTCCTTACCCTGCTTTTTATGGCCTTCTACAACCTGGCTCCAACCTTTTATTCCAACCTTAACTCCTACTATTTGTAAACAATAAGGCTCTCCCCTGCAACCTCTCCTTCCCCATGACAGAAGAAGCCAGGAGTACCAAGAGCTTTGGGTAAGTCCGAAATTTCCCCAGCTCCCCTTTACCATTGGCAGGAATAGGAGGGAGTCTCAATCCCTTCATGTTTCTGCCAAGACCTCCACCTTTTCCTCCCTCACCACACTCAGCCTTGCCACCACCATCTACTTGGAAATCTTTGAGACCAGTCTCACCTTGCCCTGTATTTCTGTGCACATGCAGAGGTCTGACAATTAAGTTCGAGAAAAAGTGCTACATACCCTATTGCTGAATACCACTATGGTCACCTTTGAAGAACCCCCCTTGGGAAGCTATGCACTGATGCCAGTGCCTAGTCCACCCTTCAAAGCAATTTTGGAACTCTTTTTCTGGAATGGCCATCAGAGCTGGTGTTGTATTACCCTTGATGTCCTGAATGTCATCAAAATGTCTTCCTTTCAATATTTCCTTTATCTTCAGGTAAAGAAAGAAGTCATTGGGGGCCAGATTAGGTCAGTGGGGAGGGTGTTCCAATATAGTTATTTGTTTACTGGCTAAAACCTCCCTCACAGACAGTGCCGTGTGAGCTGGTTCAATGTCAAGATGCAAGAGCCATGAATTGTTGGCAAAAAGTTCAGGTCATCTAACTTTTTCATGCAGCCTTTTCAGCACTTTGAAATAGTAAACTTGGTTAACTGTCCAGTTGGTACAAATTCATAATGAATAATCCTGCTGATATCAAAAAAGATTAGCAACATCGTTGCAACGAGTTTGCAAATTTAATAGTCAAGCTCATATGTCAGAGACATTAGTTCAGACCTCCAGGTTTAGACTCATCCCCAGAATCATAATACCCTTTTCTACTGTACTGCCTCTCCCCTTTCCCAATTTTTCTCTAATATTTGATGTATGATTTTTTATTATGTAGCTGTCTATCTGGCTCTACGAGAACACAGCCTCTATGAGGACAGGAATGTTTGTTCAGTTTCCTACAGTATCCTCTTTTCTGAGAGTGAGGCCTGGAACAAAATAGGCACACAAAAACTATTTATCTAATGAATGACTGAAAAAAATATATTTGAACACCTGCTCTACATCCTGGATACAAGCAAATATTTCACTGTTCCACCATGCTGTTCCAATAGTTCCTGATGCTGCATCGGGGACCCTCCCTTGCTCCTCTCTGTCTCTGCAAATCCTATCCGTCAAGACCCATCGATAACCCCTCTGCTTCTGGAAAACTATCTTGGCCCATTCCAGCCCTCAGGTATCTTGTCCTCCTCTGAACTGCCATGATCCTTGCTGTCATCTAACCATGAATCATTGTCCTGTCTGTGCCTGCTCTGCACAGCTATGTATAACCACTATTTATAGCTTCTGTGGTTATTGAACTTATCCCTTTGAATTTGTCTTCTAAACTAGACTGTATAGTGATAAGAGAAGAAAAAAATCATTTTTATCCTTCTTTACTTGCCATGCAAAGCCTTCCACAGAAGAGGGATTCCACAGATTATTGTTGAATAAATGATTGAAATAATTTAATCTTGGAGGTGAAAGAAGTACAATTTTCTTTTATCTCTTGTACAGGATGGGATTGGAGCTTCTTTTCATTATTGTTACTTTCTCGTAAAAATAGAGCAATACGTAGATGTGCAAGTAATTCAGAAAATGCGTCATGAATTGGGAACAGAAGAACCAGTGTGAAAGGACAGACTTACTACTACAGTGGCCTTTGTCTACCCAACATCCATTTACTTACCCTCCTGGCAAGCCCTGACTTTGTTCAGGTATTCACTCTCTTCTACAGTCATGTCCTTAGAAGAAACTATATAAGCTTCATCCCAAGGGAGTGCGTTCTGAATGTTCTACCTAAGGGGGTCCCACTTTCCTTGCTATCAGTTGCTTTAGTCATTTGATGTAATTTGAACCAATGAAAACTGAGGCATAGTCTATTGGGGGACTTCTGGAAAAGATTAGTAGTTGCCAAGGACCAGGTTTTGGTGAAAACAGATTGACGGCAAAGGGGCACAAGAGAACATTTTGCTATGAGGGGAGTATTCTATATCTGCATTTTCAATTACAGTAGCTGCTAGACACATGTGGCTATTAAGCACTTGAAATGTGATTAGTCTGTATTGAGATGTGCTATAAGTATAAAAGACACATCAGATTTCAAAGACTTTGTAGAAAAAATAATGTAAAATATCTCAAATTTTATATTGATTATATATTAAATGATATATTTTTATGTATTTAGTTAAAAAATATATTATTAAAATAAATTTCACTTGTTTCTTTTTACTTTGTTTTAATGTGGCTACTAGAAATTTAAGTTATATATGTAGCTTATATTATATTTCTATTGGACAATGCTGCTCTGAATCTTGACTGTGATATCGGGTATGTGACTATATACACTGATAAAACTCTTCAAACTGTATGCTAAAAAGGTTTAATTTTTCTGAACATAAATTACACTTCAATAAACTTAATTTTAAAGCATGGGCTAGGAAAAACAGAGAAAATTTTATCATACAAAAAGTATTATATTATTCATACTATGCTCACCCCTACTGTTGTATCTTTGTTTTTATTGTTTTCAGTGTCTAGAAATTCAAACTTACTCACCTTTTAAGAACTGGCTAAGTCAGTCTCGTGCATCATCTCCATTTCCGCTCTTTCCTGACACTCTGATCTGTCTTCTCTAAGCCCTTGTTGCTCTGAGAGTCACAATCTAACTTCTTCTTCATGCCATGGAATTTGAGCTTATGAGTCAGATACCAGCCAAGAGAGGAGGAAGGACTTAAAGGAAGGGATTGTGTTCAAAGGATGATGAGGTCAAAACCTTAGATCCTGCTGGACTGGTTTTAAAGACCAGGGCTAACAGCCCAATGCTACAATCAGCATCAAAACGTTTTCTAGGTGTTTTGGGATATGTTAGGTATGGCTTCCTGGCTGGAGCAAGTTATCTAAAGCCAGGAATCATGTCTAATCCTTCTTGGGCAACACTTGAGATATCCACTGCCCTTGACCTTGAGGTGTAAGACTACTGAGTCTAACATCCCCTGCTCTAATTGAAACCTGGCCTTCCCAAAACTCCACATCCCCAGTGACGGACGCAAGAGGTGGTCACTCTCTCACACCTCACACACCTCAGAATCTATAGATATGGTTGGCTTCTGCCTTATTCCTCATTGCTGCTTCCAGAACCATACCTCTTCACTTTCTTGAAAAACAAAAAAGCCACATTCTTTTAAAGAACATGAGTTTCTGCTTTTTTACCCTCTTCCTTTCCTCCTTATCATATCTAAGAACTGCTTTGTACACCCCCTCATTTGTCAGTATCTTTGACACCTGATTCACATCTTCCTGTCCCCTCCAAATCCTGCTATCAGTGACCTAAAAAGACAGCCCAGCCAGCCCCAAAATTGACTCCTGCAGAGTAAATCCATCAGATAAACTTGGGAAATATGAACAGAGATTTAGTTTCCTAAGCCTCCTGTTTCTTAACTCCATCCTCTCTCTTCACCAGCGTATAATATTCTTGAGAATCCACTGGACGAGGAGGAAGACATGTGCAAGAATAGAATGTGTGGAAAAGTAAAAGATATGAGGCTCTCCAGAAGCTGTCAGGAGGATGATTTGTTCCAAAATGTTTATGATTTATTTTATAATTTAAGGATTGATTATACAAATAATAAATTTCAGTGTGAGAATGTTGAATAGTTACAGGCAAAGAGAATAAAAATCAAAATTACCCATAATTTTACCAACCAGAGAAAAATCTCTATTATCATTTTAGTAAATATCTCTTCCCAGACTTTTCTTTTTAATAAAATGTCATTTTAGGAAATTGTAACACGCTTTTTGCATTTGAAATAACATAAATATCTTTCCTAATTAATAAATGTATTTTATTTTACATTTTCACTTTTAATTTTGTACCATAATTTATTTAACAAATTCACAATTGTTGGCCATTTAGCTCATCTACAGTTTTTTGTTATTATTCATAGAATAAAATGAATACTTGTAGCTAGATCTTTGTGCACATTCATAATTTCTTTAGGGTAAATTCCTATGACAGAATTTCTGTATTAAAGAATTTGTAATGTTACACAGCTATTAATATCTAAGCATATGTTAGATAGAACATCTAAGTACTGTGAATCACTACCTGTTTTTATGTCTTCTTAGACTATTATTTGACAGAATTCCCAAACTACATTAACAAGTAACTAAGCTTCTATCAGTGTTAGTATGTATGATTTTTGTTTATTTATTCATTCTTAAAGTTGCTGGCCTTTCTCACATTCATTCAGAAAATATTTTTTTTTTTAGGCCCTAGTATGTGCTGGACACTGTGATAAATGCTAGAAATAGGAAGGAAAGAAGACATATGGAGAAGGATCACAGTGTGATTCAGTATACTCTCCTTGCCCCCATGGGACTATACAGGAAGATGAGTGTGAACTGGCCTACAATGGTCAATAAAAGCTTCAGACTGTTAGGAGATGATGTCTGAATGGAATCATTAGGGAAAGCATTAAGTAGCCCAGGTAGCCCAGGTGGTCCAGAAAAGGAAGAATACCCCCAAGCAAAGAAAAAAATATGTGCAAAGTCACCTAAACATGAAAGAACAGGTCACTTTGTGTAACTGGACCATAATACACAACTACAGCCTTCCTGAAACCTAAAAAACACAATACTTGTTGTTGAGGATGTTCTGTGTGGGGACTGTATTACCAGATCACTGATATCATTCATAAATTACTGTTCTTCATTTATTTTTCATTAGAGAAAGAAAAATAGGACTTCTGCAGTCCTATTGATTCTAAATAAACTCAGTTCGATTTTCCTGTGTTTGCTAAGGAATTAATGTTTGTCCTAGTCAGAAAAAAGTCCCTCCCCACTACCTCTGTATTAGATAATCTCTGTACAAGGGCAGAAATGGTTGAAGTTCAGACCCCACAAGCCTCAAGGGAATTAACACTTCAACCTCAGGAGACGCCTTATTTGAAGAACATGGTAGACCTAGTTTTCAAAGGTTATACTCTTCTGTGATTAGTAGGAGGAAAAAAATTTTCTTCATTTCTTCATGTAGTCAAAACAAATAATCCTTACAGGATAATTTTTTTTCTTACTAAAGAGTTTTAAATAAATTATTATACCAAAGAACACACTTTTATCCTATACTCTTCCCACAGCTGAAAAAGTAAAAGTTTTCCGTTCGTGTACATCTTTAGTGTATTCAAAGCACGTTTACATATTGCTTATTGGAGCCTAAAAACAACCCTGGAAAGTCCTGGGATGCAAAACAGTCTTGAATACTATCCCTATATTTGAAGAGAAGGAAACCAAATCTGGAAGAAAGTAGCTTACCCAAACTCACACAATTATTATGACTAAAACATGCTGCTCAGAGATCAGCTTAGCCATCACCTAGTCCAACAAGCCTTCCAAAATGTCTCCGTCAAGACTGAACTATTTGTCCTTCTTTTGAGTCCCCATTGCCCTCACGCATGTCCCTACCACAGCACTCATTTTACCAGTGCTTCTCAAACCCTAATATGCACGCAAATCTCCTTGTTAAATCTTGTTAAAATGGCGATTATGATTCTGTTGATTTGAGGGCGGGGCCTGAGATTCTGTGTTTCTAACAAGATCCTACGCGGAGCAATACTTCTGATCTAAGGCATTCCAGTGGACCGTTACAGCCTTTTGTTGTGTTGTTGTTGTTGTTGAATTCTCCTGCACTGCACTGTATGCTCTGTAAGGCCAGGAACTATGGATTATTAATCACAGCATTTCTAGCATTTAGCTCAAGATTTGACAAGCTATAAAAGTCTCAGTAAATATGAAATGAATGAATGAATAAGTACATAAATGAAAACTGAAATCCATATTTTCTAGCCTACCATTATCTCAGTGGCTAAACACATTGAAGAGTTTTTCTTTCTTGCTCACCTAAGTACATATGAGTATTCCCACTAGGGGTCAGAGACAGAAGGTAGGGAGTGCTCTACTCAGTCAGAGTCCAAGATGACAGAGGCTGTGACAACTGCGGTATGGGGCTTTCAAGGTCACCTTCAGAATCAGTATCCAACTGGTACATGATGCTTGTAAATAACCCATCACTTCTGCCTCTATTCCAAGAGAATCTGCAAAATGTAGCCTTTGGTTTGGTGGTCACTCTCTAGCAACAACATGCTCTAGAAGAGAACAGGAATCTTAGGTGGACACCGCCCCCTCCACTCCCGGAAGGGGCGGTATCCACCTACGATTGAGCCCCTATGACAACCCAATGTCCTTTAATGGCACATGGTACTTTCCCAGATTGTACTGCCAAATCCATGATTTTCCCTTTTCCTGGATTTTCTTTACTCCACAAGCCTCCTCTGTTCAGTCCCTACCCATCTTTCAGTGCACATCTCAAAAGATATTTTTATGCAGTTTTCCCAGATCTCCCAAACAAATATGCTATCCTCCTTTTTTAATCTTTCAAATCCTTTGTACTTTTTTAATAACCTCTAACACATCTATCATGCATTTCAGTTATGGGTGTACTTATAAGTTTCCGAAGAGCAGGACTATACCTGAATTATCTTGGTAGCCCTCTCAGTCTGTAATGGAAAACCTGACATATAGCAGTAACTCAGTAAATAGTGCCATTTGTAAGTTGAACTGAAAACACGTATAATAAATATAAAGAACTCATCTGGTAAAAACCTTGTTCTATGTTTTTCAACAGAGGAGATAGCTATAACTCCAAAAGTAAAAGAAAGTAGATCTACCAGTGCTCAAAAGCTACAAATATAACTAGAGCCACGGAATAAAATGAAATACCTCTGGTTCATATACTTACTCTGAGCAACACTGCATTTTATACACTCCTTCTTTAATGGTTCAGACATACAGTTCTTAACATCACATGGAGACTCATAACCTTCAGAATACAGCATGAATCAGCTAGCTACACTATAAAGAGAATATAAAATGCCATCAAGAATGTCCTAACTGAAACAGTAAACTTTTAAAGTACAAACAATTCATCTGTTAGCAGCCTGGCATTTGGCTGTCTGGAAAGTAAATATGTTAGAAAGATATCTTTAAAGAGATTCTATTAACTGCGTAAGTGATAAATTTTCAATCATGAATCTGTAGGAGATCCAGGTAAGAGGTGCTATGACCTGGCCTTTTCACAGTAGATACTGCATAAGCAATTTCTTGGTCCTACCAGGAAGACTTTCTAATCACCAATCCTTGAATCTGTAGGCTGAGACAGATTTGTCCTCACATACCATTTATGGGGCATGGATTCTTAAATGTAAAATCTAGAGAAGAATGGCAATAAAAACATAAATCTAAAAACAAATATGTCCTCCATTATTTTCCCCTTCTGGTTTTTCAAAACTTTGCCTAAGTGGTCTGCTTTGCTTCAAGATGCTCCACGGAATCCAGTGTCTGAGCTTAACGACTCACCCAGAAAAATAATTTCTGCTTTGGGTTGAGGAAAGCTGTAGCTTTTCATCTGAAGCCTATAATCAGCAGCTTTCTGCATCTAAAACTTTTCAGATGGCAGGTGTCTACCTTAGAAAGGAATTAGCTCAAAGAATTAGTTTAGAGACTCTTCCCATGAGGAGGGATCCTCTTCATTCTTTATGCCACTCTGTTGGTTCTCAAACTAGCCCCGGTAAACAAACGGCAGGGAGAGACTGAAGAAAGTCAGATCACTCCAGACTGGAAGGTGGCATTCTTAACACGCAAGGGGACTTAATACGAGGTTTGTCTTGGACGCCGCAAGATTAGATCGAAGCACCCACCCCCCAGAATCTCGAAGTTTATCTAGAAGCCATAACTGTGTTCAGTCATGTCCATCCAGATGGTCTCAATAACACATTATCCTCTCAAGCCTGTGTTCTTGAGAACAGCTCCCCCTGTGAGAACTGTGGGCAGAAGTTACATTCCAAGGACAGGTGAGAGTGTGGGCAGCCTCTGATTGCCTGAGTCCGGCTCGCAGGTCAACCAGCACTCAGGTCCTCTCCATGACCTCCTCCAACACTCCACCACCTGTGACTGGCCCTTACAATCTTACACGCCCCTGTTCTGCAATGTGCTGTGAATGGTCAGCAAGAGATTTCATCAACATGGAGGACGCCCATGTGGCTGCTATCTGGCTGCATGTTATGAAGGCAGACACCACAGCAACAATGGAGGTACACGCAAGAGGAAACACAGATTAAGGTAATGATTCCCAAAGTGAGGAACAATTTTTTCCACCAAAGGCCCATGATCCGAACCACTGACTTACTATATGTGACTGACCCACTTAAGGCTCCTATATAAACCTTCAAGATTCTGGCAGGTGGGTGTGGAGATCTACTTACCTTGCGGCATCGAAGACAAGCCTCATATGTAAGTTTCCTTGCTTGTTAAAACTGCCACCTACCCATCTGGAGTGGTCTGCTTTCTTTGGGTTCTCCTTGCCCTCTGTGTTATTGGGTGACCAGTCTCAGATTTCACTCAGGCAACTTCGGAGGTTGTGAACCAACATTTCCACCACTACCCCACACCCAACTGTAAAACAAGTGGGAGCACAAGAATAAAAAGAAGGAAAAAAATAAGGTAAGCTTGAGCAAAGTTCCTTGCTGGAAGGAGTTAAAAATAGGATCAGGCTAAGAACTTTACAGCGTACACAGAAAAAAATCAGAGTGCAATTCTTTCACCACTCCCCATATATGTAAAGGAATATCAAGAAAGTTCTGATTCCTCATGGAGATTACTTTAATCTTTATCACTTAACAAGGAAATATAAAACATGAACCTTTTTCCCAAGAAGTTTAGATACCACAATGTTACGGTTGTCCTAAGGCTAGGCTTTCCTATTAAGGCTTTCCTGGTTCCCCGATGGGAGCCAGGAGCTTTAGGAAGTAGTTCACACCTAACTCTATGGCTGTCATCTCAAAAGCTAGGATTTCTGGAAGTTGTGACAAATAATCCTACCAACCGAACTTATCAATGAAGCTTAAATTATTTTATCAATTAAATTATCAATTCAAGGGACATTTGAGGATCATCCATGCGATCATGTTGGATATCGCAGGGTCGCAAACTTACGTAATGTAACAGCCTGGGTTAATTGGTGATTTTTGTTGTGGTTTTTGAGAGAGGATGGATATATAAAAGTTTTATAAAGTGCAAAAATAATTGTAGGACACAGAGGACTATACGTTCCAAAAGAAAGGGGAGCACATGAGGGTTCAGAGGAGGGAAAGAAGGTATTTGGTTGGATGGAGTAAGAAAAGACTTTATAAATGGGCAGGATTAGAGAAAAGGATTAAGACTTGAAGGATGGTTAGTGTGTTGTCAAAAGGAAACAAGTAAGGAAAGTTTATGTAGAACAGCATAAACAATAGCCTTCACCATCACCATCATCACCATCATCATCGTTGTGACGGGCACTAAGTACTCACTTTATGTTAGGCACTGTGCTAAGTCCTTTATCTGGTGCAACCATCACCACACTGTGAAGTGGTCTATTATTATCTGCATTTTACAAAAGAGGAAACTGAAACTCTGGTTAATTGCCCAAGACCATATAGCTAAAAGTAGCACAATCTGAAACTGAGAGCAGTTCAGGTAACTGTGAGAAATCCAGTTTGAATAGAGCATTTAGTGCATACAGATAAATAAAAAGAACTAAGTTTGGCAATGCGGGTGAGAATTTTCCAAGGCCCCAAATGCTGGATTAAGGACTCTGCTTAGTTGACAGGAAATGGGCAGCCACTGAAAGGTTTTGGGCGGGTTTTGACGTTGCCCAAGCTGATGGCATTGTGGAGACCTACTGGGGCAGAGGGAACTAGAAGGACAGTAAGACCAAGAAGTCATTGTCAATTTTACAGATAAGAAGCAAGCTTAGAGTGAAGGCCTTGATAATAAAATGAAGTAAGAGATGTGATAAACATAATAAGGTCAAATCAACAGAACTTGTCAACTAACTGATTGAGTTCTGGAACTCTTAGAGAACATAAGAAGTAAGCAGTTACTCCTAGATTTGGGGTTAGAGGCTGAAATGGTGGTTTCAGAAGTAGAAGTAGGTAAGAAAAGATTCTTGAAGGGATGATAATACCTAGGAAAGCCTCTTCCTTCTCCTGCAATTCCTCCTCATTCCTGCCCATCATCACCATCATCATAGTCTATAAGCGATGGCTCTTAGTCTGCATCTTATACATATTAAGTAATGTCACACTAAAAGCCAGCTCATGGAGTACACACTAATAATACCCTCATTTTTATAAATAACAAAAGGGGGACACAGACAGGCATGACTTGCCCAAGGTCATATCATTAATAAAAAGTAGTGGAGACTGAATTACAAGGCATTCTAGCTCAAGTTCACCTTTAAAATTTTAAAATGGAGTGTAGGACAGACAGACATCAAAATGTTGTTCTTGTTGGACAAACTTTTTTTATTGGTGTTTCTGTATAATGTACACAAGGGAAGTTAGGATTAATAAACAATCTCATGCTTGCTGGAAGGACCTCTAGCCCTTACAGGACATACAAAATATTAGTACTGAAGCCTTTCCTCTTTTCTATGTCTCACTTTCATCGGAGGTCAAGGTTTGTCTGCTTGCACCTTGCAATGCTCAATTAATTTTCCAGAGGCAGCCTGCTAGAATCTGTCTCCCCTATCCATGGAAACCTCGTTCTGCCCTTTATAAGGAATAAAGACATTCTCTCCTCTGCAGAAAGTGTATCTGACCATTTGTACTTTCATTCTTCTGATCTAATATATCTGGACGATGTATGACTCTGCCTAGGTTTCCACTTTTCTTTAACAAGGCAATTTGAAAATATTTACACAGAGTGTTTTGTGTGTGGTGGAGAGCCAAGCTCGTGCTGCGGTGCTGGCTACAGAGGAATTGTTTTCATTTTGCTCAATTAGAGTCCCCTCCAGTGTCTTCGGGTGATATATTTATTTGATTTCCTTATTTCTCCTTTCCTGGTTCCAAAACAATGGAGTTGAATCCCATGGTGCCATGAGAAAGGGCCGAAGAAAAGAAAGGCTGCACCCAAGGAGAAAAGGAAAGGAAAAGGGAGAGGTGGCCAAGTGGAAAGCCCCCCAAGGGCTGCCTGACATCTGGTGGCGTGAGTGGCTGAGCGAGGCAGCAGCTGGCCTAGGCCTTGCCTCTTGTCTCCGGAGATGTAAAATGAGCTGGCAAAACTGGGAGGACACAAAAAATTACATATCATTCTGGCTCAGTATAGCCATTGCACAGAACTCCAGGCCTACATGTAGCTCAATACCAGCTAACTAATGCTTTAGGACTTTTCCCTAAATTTACTATAATAAATTTTGTAAACACAGAAAATTTGAAAGGTTGGTACATTGATCATAATTATTCCTACTGCCTAAATTTGACAACTGTTCATATTTTTAACATTTCACTATATTTGTTTTATCTGTGTGTGTACACACTCATTAGTATATATTTCTATATGTGTATATATTTGTTTTACTGAACCATTTGCAAGTACGTTGCTAATATCATGGCATTTTATTTATAATCATTTCAGCTTACCTCTAATAGAAATTAAAATGTTCTCCTTACAGAACAGACCATTATACCTCAAAAAAACTAACAAATATTTTGATGTAATGTAATATCCAGACAATATTTAAATTTCCTGTGTTGTCCCAAGTATATATTATCGGATCTAATCTAAGTTCAACTTTGCACTGTGTGTTATATCACATCATCTTATTTTTTTTCAAGTTTGTTTTTATTGTAGCATATGCACAGAAAAAAAGGCAACCAATCATAAGTGTCCAGCTCAGTTTTCACAAAGTGAACCCATTCGTGTACCTACCACCCAGATCAAGAAATAAAACATTACCAACATCTCAGAATTCTGCCTCGGGCTCCCTCCCTATCACTTTGCCTCTCCAAAGGTAACCACTACTCTAACATCAATTGCCGTTGACAATCTTTGCCTATTTTTGAACTTTATGTAAAAACCTGAAAATACTTTTCATACAGTTCATACTTTATTTTGTCGGCTTTCTTTCAAGCAACATTGTGCTTGTGAAATTCATCAATATTGTTGTATGTAGCAGTAATTCCTGTCTCCTCATTGCTCTATACTATTACATTTTACTAATAGTCTACAATTTATTTGTCCATTGTAGATTGGGTATTTGAGTATCCTCTGTTTTCAAATGCATGTTAAGTCTATGCATGTTAAGTCAAATGCATGTTAAGTCTATGCACATTTTTAATTGGGTTTCCAATTGTGAGTTATATTTAAGTTGAGGACATGAGCTCCTTTTTAAATATATGTATTCCAAATATATTCTCCCACAGTGTCTTGCCCTTCATTTTCTTAACTGTGTTTTCTGAAGAGCTATTTGTCTTAATGAATCAATCTTTCCTTTTATGGCTAGTGCTTTTGGTGTCCTTTTTAAGAATTATCTGCCTACTCCAGTCATAAATATATTGTCCTTTATCTTCTCTGAGCTTCACTGTTTTACCTGTTACACTGAGATATAAAATCCTCTGGATTTGATTTTTATGTGTGACATGAGGTAAGGGTCAGATTCACTTTTTCCATATGGATATCTCATTGAACCATTCCTTTTACTGAAGCAATCAGTTGTTTTTCTCTTCACTTGTTGTGTCAACATTGTCATATATCAAATGATCACACATTTTAAACGTTGTATTTTTCAGTATCATTCAATTCAAAGTATTTTTAATTGCCATTGTTATTTCCTCTTTGACCCATGGGCTATTTCCAAACATTGGGGATTTTTTAGTTATGATTTTATTATTGATTTCAAACTTAATTACAAAGTTACTATAGCCAAAAAAAAAAAAAAAGAGTTGTGAAAAACAATCCTAAGACTGGTTATGAAAGAATAGCTTATGGCCAACAAGTGCTTCTGATGAGAATGGCTAGGAAAGCTGGATAAAATATAAAAATTAGCAATACAGTCTAGGAATTGAAAATAACTAACAGAGTACAACAAATGGAATCATAAAACAAATACTAAATAAGTCCTACGAAAAGCAAGAAATGAAGAAAAGAGGAGAAAAGCAGATGGAGTAAATGAAAAACTGGTTATATGATAGTTATAAACTTAAGTACATCAATAACTAAAGTAAATGGAAGAGATCTAAAAACTCCAATTAAAAGACAAAGATTGTCCAATGTATTACAGAAACAACAATGCTGTTACTTACAAGAAACATCATTTAGATATAAGGATGCATATAGCCTAAAAATAAAAGAATGCACAGTTATTAAGGACATTAATTTGCTATTGCTACTGTAGCAAATTACCAGAAACACAGATTAAAATAGCACAAATTTATTATATTACAGTTCTGGAGGCAAGA
The DNA here is from genome assembly GCF_004115265.2 of Rhinolophus ferrumequinum. Lineage (NCBI taxonomy): Eukaryota > Metazoa > Chordata > Mammalia > Chiroptera > Rhinolophidae > Rhinolophus > Rhinolophus ferrumequinum. The sequence goes on along the minus strand of NC_046286.1, from coordinate 69,620,058 downwards.
AATCTGAAATTAATTTTATGGGGCTAAAATGAAGGTGTCAGCAGGGCTGTGTTGCTTCAGAGGCTCTCTAGGGGAAAACGTGTTCCTTGCGTTTTGCAGCTTCCAGAGGCTGCCTGCATTCCTTGGCTTGTGGCCGCATTTTGGCAATCACATTGCTCCAACTTCTGCTGCTGTTACATTTCTTTCTCTGACACTTCTAATCAATATGTATGGAACACTTATCAATATAACCATACATATTATTTTCAAGTGCATGTGGTACATTTATCCAAACTGATGACAAAATGTGTTATAAAGTCGATCTCAACACATTTTAATGAATTGAAATCATTGAGAACGTGACGTAAAACATCCTTCATTTGCATAAGCACCAGAAAACTAACTTTGTTATACTTCTCTGAAGTTCAGTTACTCTATCTTCTAACTGTGGTAAGAATGTATTTTAATCACACACACAATATTAAGGTATTTGGATCCAATACTCCTTTGGGAACTCATCCGTATCATTTTCTCTCTCAAGAGGAAAAGCATTTAGCCATACTGAGCAAAACAGGGACAATAATCATAACTGTACTTACAGCTAACCCTGGCTCCTGCCTCCTGAAACCTAAGAAGAAAAGTCGAGTGAGATCCCAACTTTCTTGAGTGCAAGGTTATGGGCTGCCATCCATGTGTGGAATACCCAGTAAATTTTGCAGTGGCCCAGAGTGGGTGGAAGACCATCCATGGCTAATTTTTAATTATATGATCTTGGGCAAGTCAGTTAGAGATTCTCTCAACCTCTGTCTCTTCTTCTACAAGGTGATCAAAATAATAGCACTTCCGTCATTTACTTGTTGTGAAGGTTAAATGAGATAAAACAGGTAAAACAATATAGTCCCCAGTATATTATGTATACTCAACAAATGCTAACAATTTTTTATTTCAATCCTAGCCCACTAACACTTTACTAGTGACTCTTACATGAACATTGAGTGACCTAGAAGGACACGAACACAGCAGATGGGAGGGTAACCAGTAAACTTTACCTCCTTGACTTTTTCCCTGACAGTGGTTAAGAGATTACAAGACTGATTGGTGAAAATTTCCTGATTCTGTCTCCTATCCACCTAGGGGTCTATAAACCAGATGGTGGATAGGAAGAAAATGTATCTGCTGTGTTAGGATAAAGAAACATATTTATAAACATGTGTGTAAGCCATCTTTCGTGGGAGGTCTCTGTAGGTGTACTTCCCTCTGTCTGTCACTGACTATACTCATTTACACACATGTATTTAGTACCTCCTGTGTTCCAGTTATGAGTCACAGCAGCAGGTATGCCAAGAAAGAGCCTATGCCAGTTGCCAGTGTTCTAGTTCCTCTACATATTCATGGCATTTAATCTTCACCAACGACTAAAATATATACTATTGATATCCTAACTGGACAGATTAGAAAACTGACACACAAAGAGGGTAAGTTTAAAGTCACACAGATAAATATTAATGACTTAGACCTTGTTCTCATGATGCTCACAGTCTGCAGAATGGAATGATTTTTAGAATATTTTTTAACTCCATTAAATGTAATGCCATCCAAAAGGTGGCAAGCATTCAGGTAATCAAAAATTAGCTTGATATACAATTTTCATTTAAGTATTTGAAATCATGTAGCCACAGCCTGTTTCTGTCTCTCCAGCATTCCTGGTGGCTCATTATTTGTCTGCATAAGAAATATAATATATATAATCAGCTCCTTGTCCAAGTAATTTTAATGGCCTTTATTGGATTAAACTGGAATTCTTTTAAAATGCTACTAGAAGTGCTAACATAACTCTGTTCTAAACGAAAAAAAATGCAAAGTATGCTAATTACAGTATAAGTAGGTTAACTGACAATTTTGTTAGAAGTGGTATTAAGAAAGTTGGAGTTTATGTATTCAGTTTGTGAGACACCAGCATACCTGAAGTTTAAGAATGACTAAGATATAAAACGTAACATGTTAGAGAATATTTATCCACTATAAAAAACTTAAAATTAAGTGCAATGCCTAGGAACATATGATTCACAATGTGGCTATTAAATTGCAATCACGTTAAGAATATTATTTTACCAAGCTTGTGTGTGGCATGCTTTTCACATTGTAAATGTCATCATTGTTGACATAATGGGTGGGTCCAAGGTGACTACATCTGTCTTTGGACTTCAAAATGCCAGTGCTACACTTTTAAAATGTAATATAAATATTGCTTTAAAGGAGACTATTCTCAAGAAACCACAGTCATGCATGAAGGAAATGTTGTTAGGAGCCTGGAGCTGTAGAATATAGCTTCCTGAAGTTAAAAAGGATCTGGGAGTTTCCTTAGGATTTGGGGGTAGAAAAGAGGACTTAAGTCAACAGATATTAATAAACAATCATCTGAGTACCTACTCTGTGGAAGCAACTAGGCTTGGGGCTTAGATGCTTCTTCACTACATTTTTAAAATGTGGTTTTGTTGTGTTCTATGCTTTGTCTCCTACCATCCCCTTCCAACACCACACACACACACACACACACACACACACACACACACTCTAAAATATACTATAAAGAAAAGAATATATTTTTAGCATATCTTTGGTACCTAGTAAAGTGTCCATATTTTGTAGTCAATACATAATTGATAGATGAATAAATGAAACAAAAGGACGTAAGACACAGACTTTGCCCTTACAAAGTGGCAGCATGGACTAGAAGAAAGAGAACTGTAATGGGAGTGCAGAGACCTGCTTCTCAGCTTTTTTAGGCCAGGTCTTTAGTTGTCAACCTCGAGCAGAGGACCTCAATTTCCTCATGTGTAAAGCAGTTAGGCTATCTCTATGATCTTATTTTTATTTTAAAATTCAGTCATTCTATGTCAATCTTTAAATACACAAAGAATGTCCACCTTCAAGTATAAAAATGAGAGAGCATTTGCTCAGGGTTTTTCTGGGAGGCAGATCTCTAAGCCAGACGGATTTGAGCACTGTATCAGCTTCCCGTGGTTGCTGTAACAAGTTAACACAAACTTGGTAGCTTAAAACCACAGAAATGTATTCTCTCCCAGTGCTGGACGACAGAGTCCAAACTCAAGGAGTCAACAAGGCCACAATCCCTCCAATGGTTCACGGGGAAATTTTGTTTCTTAACTCTTCTAGCTTCTGGAATCCATCGGCATTCCCTTGACTTGTGCTTCTGTCTTCACACGGTAATTATTGTATACACGTATGTCATCCACTTCACTCATTAATCCTCTCCATTACTATATACATTTCTACTCCAGAGATAAGGAAAACGAGGCTCAGGGAGGGCCGATAACTGACCCAAGTTAACAAGCTGATAAATGTTAGAGATGATATTTAGACACAATAGCTCATGTTCTTTCTAGCACACTGTGTTTCTCATTTAAAATAATTGACCTATTATGTCCCTTCCTAAAACTAAGAGACTCCATGATCTCTATAAAACCACTATGTTTTATAAATTTCAAACAATATCCTCCTCTTTGTTGTATTTCTTTATTCGAGTTGGTTTTAGTCTCACAATATGTGCTCTTTCCAAGGACATTTTCTCAGATGATGCCTGAGAACCACACTTTCTACTATGGGTACTTGTTTTGGATAGCCAACACTTTAGCTAAATGTGCTATTATTCACTGAAGTATGAACGGCTAAGCACAGGGCCCATGGTAAATGCTGAAAATATGTGAAGAGGTGAATTAGATCTGGGGAGTTTGGGGAGCATGAGGAGTAACCAGTATGAATAAAACGGAGAAAGGAGGCTGATCTGTTCTGAGGAATAGGTTTGCCAGGTAGAATGTGGTCAGAAGGGCCACACAAGTAGTTTAAACTTGATGTTTCAGGAAAGAAGAAGCCAATAAAGGTGTTTGATCAGATGTGCTGCAAGACTAAAAGCAATCTTTCAGAAATATTCTCCTAGCAGTATGATGCAGGATGAACTACAGCTGGAAAGAGAATGGAACCAGATGCGCCCACGCACAATTGATACAGAAATCCAAGTATAACCTAATGAGGGCTCAGCCAGGGATGGTGGAATAGGGATACTGTCTCAGCACTGAACTAAGCTGCATTTATGTTTCCCTAAGACAACTATCTGTTTAAGTTACTTAGCGAGCTTAAGTGGTAATGTTGTTGCTCACGTATTTAATAATAATGTTTCGAAAAAGCTGATATATTACACAATATTTTCTTCTCAAGGCCTTGTATTCCTTTCTCTTTAATGTACTGGAACCCTTATCTACTTGACACTATCCCAAAATACGCCTTTTAAAAAAGCTAATACTTGGGAGAAGACTTGAGTTTTCATTAAAAGTTGATTAACAAGTGCAGCTGTGAGGGGCTAGCCAGCATCAGAAGGCCTGGGTTTTGATCCCAGGTCTACCAATTAGAAGCTGTGTAGCTTGAGGCAGGTTATTTCACCATTCTGAACTTCAATTTCCTCAGCTATAAAATGAAGATTACAGTACCTATCTGCAAGATTATAGCCAAATTTAAATGAAAAAAAAAAGGTACATGAAAGTACTTCATACATTTTACAGTGCGATGTGAGTGCAGAATTTTATTTTTCTGCACAATTATACATAAATCGAAACTAAAGCTCTCACTCTTTCAAAATGAAACTTCATTAAAAAATCTCCACAGTTATTCATTTCCTGCAGGTATTGGGGTACACTCAGCAGCAGAAAAAGGGAGGAAGTAGTATCAGGCAAGCAGGTGATATCAGAAATACTACCCATCAGGAATATGGCCCAGTCTCTCCTCCCACTGCCCAAGATGTTGAAAGGGAAGAAGGCTAAAAGGAAGAAGGTGGAGCCAGCCCCTGCTGTCATGTAGAAGCAGGAGGCCAAGAAGGTGGTAAATGTCCTGTTTGAGGAAAGGCCCAAGAATTTTGGCATTGAACAGAACATCCAGCCCCAAAGGGACTTTATCCGCTTTGCCGAGTGGCCCCGGTACCTTCAGCTGCAGGAGTGTAGAGCTATTCTCTATAGACGCCTAAAAGGTCTCCCTGCCATTAACCATTTCACCCAGGCCTTGCACCGCCAGACTGCCTAAGCTGGCTCACAAGTACAGACCAGAGACAAAGCAAGAGAATAAGCAGAGATGACTGGCTCAGGCTGAGAAAAAAGATGCCAGCAAAGGGGAAGGTCCCCACCAAGAGGGCATCGGTCCTTCGAGCAGGGGTTAATATTGTCACCACTTTGGTGGAGAACAAGAAGGCTCAGGTGGCGGTGACTGCACATGACTGGGACCCCATGGAGCTGGTGGTCTTCCTGCCTGCCCTGTGCCTTAAGATGGGGGTTCCCTCCTGCATTATCAAGGGGAAGGCCAGGCTGGGGCATCTAGCCCACAAGGAGACCTGCACCACCACTGCCTTCACACAGGTTAACTCAAAAGACAAAGGAGCACTGGCTAAGCTAGTGGAAGCTGTCCTTACCAATTACAATGACAGATATGATGAGATCCGCTGTCACTGGGGAAGCAACGTCCTGGGCCCCAAATCAGTGACTCACATGGGCAAGCTGGAAAAGACAAAGGCTAATGAACTGGCCACCGAGCTGGGCTGTTGGCGTTTTCTGTATATAAAAGTAATAATAAGTCTCCTTTAAAAAAAAAAAACAAAGAATAGGACACAGGCAGGTCTGTAAACAATAGTCATGGTACATGACAGACAGAAAACACACCAAGACTTGGACAAATGGTCTGGGTGTCAGGAAGGGAAGGCACTGGTGCTGGAATCCTGGAGTTCTGGCCAGGGAGAATTTGCAATGGTGAAGCCAAACCCCAATTTTAGAGAAACTTAGAGACAGTAAAACCAAGGCACAAGGAGTATTGGCACTAGGGCAAAACCAGAGAGCCATGTTATCAGAAATGGCTTACAAGGAAAGAATTTGGCATAAGGAACAAGGCAACAATTTAGTTATGGAACCATGTAGCCATAAGGATCATACAGTGCTGAGATGCCTAAGCTGCTGACCTCGGGTTCTAGAAATTTCTTCTCAGCTGGTAAGGTTGGTATGTTTTCAAACTTAAGTGCAGGAAGTTATATTTATGCCTATTAAATTTCATCTTATTTCTTTTGGCCCATCAGTCCAGCCTGTCAGTATCTTTTTGAATCTTGACACTGTCATCCAAAGACTTAGTCGTTGCCACCAGCTTCATGTCACCTGCCGATTTGATGAATGTGCTTTGCCACTGGTTTATTAAAAGTTCTGCAGAGCCCTGTGGTACATCCCTAAAACTTCCTCTGGGAGATAACCAGCTTCAAAGCCAGCTTCACTCTCAGTGAGCCTCATTTCTTCACCTTTCTACAAAAGCATGAAGAGGACAGTCAGAAGTCTTGCTAAAATCTCAAAACACTAAAAGTCCTAGCTCTGTCCTTGATTTTCTACTCTCCACTCCCCTCTGACTCTTAGCTACCTCTGCACACATGCTCACCTCCTCCCACCTTGAAATTATAGTCACTCTTTGTGCCAAGGTCTACTCCCTTCGCCTGTGCCATGAATTCCAGCACCTCTAATCCCTTCTACATCATTTAATGCATCACGTTTCCTCTATCTTTGTTTTCCACCTCCTCCTTTCCACCAGCTTCTCAGCCTTCTCAGCACAGTAGCACGCATCAGAATCTCCTGGATGGCTTGTTAAATCACAGGTTCCTGGGGACGAAAAATTTGCATTTCTAACAAGTTCCAATGGTTCTAACATGTGGTACTTGGACCAGCAGCACCTGGGAACTTGTCAGATATGCACATGCTTAGGCCCCACTCTAGACCTAGTAATTAAAACCGTGGAGGGGGAATGGCTAGAGTTCAGTAATCTGCGTTTTAACTAGCCCTCCAGGTGATTCTCAGGCATGCTAAATCTGAGAATCACTGGTCAGTTTATTGAGTAAAAACAGGACTTTGCAGCCAGGGAAATTTGAGTCCAGATCCCTGCTGTGTTCCTTCCTACCCGTGTACTGTGGTCACCTGACTTACCTTCCCAAAGCCTCAACGTTCTAATCTATATGCTGGGCATGATAATACCTACCTCTGTGGGCGGAAATGAAGATTAAATGAGATAATGTAGGTAAAAAACTCAGTACAATGCCTAAATATTCACTAAATGGAAGCAATATTTGCTTAATCTATTAGGAAACTCTACATCTCTGTCATCACTTTTAAAAAAAAAAAAAGTCTCTCCCTCTATCCTGTCTCACTGTGACCTTCATAGCCAAACCCATAAAAATCTCCATTCCCTGTCTCCAATTTCTCACATCTCATCATTCCTTAGATTGCCACAGTTGGCTTCCAAAAGTAGTGGACTCTGCTGCTCTCATTTTTCTAGCCTCTGTATTCTTTCCTTCATGACATTCTCTCTTTCCTTGGTTTTCCTCTTCCCCTTTCGTGATGCTGCTCCCACCTTCTTGTTGATTCTGTCTTTGTCTCTTTAACTGGCTCTTCCCCCCATTAACTGCCTTTTCAGTGTTCTCCATAATTCATCTTTGTTTCTTCTCACCCATGACGATAGCTTTACCTACCACCTACCCGCATTCCCAGACGAGAGCTCTCTGGAGGTCCAGACATCTCCGACTGACAACTCGATATCCCAACTCAGAAGACCTGTGGCACCTGAAAGTCAACACAACCCAAAGATCCAACCCATGCTGCTCCCGACATCTGTTTCTCCTTCTCAATTCCGTGTGTTCTCAGAGAGACTGAGGGGAGAGAAGGGGCTCTCAAGGTCAGAGTCAGGGTCTAACTATCTCTGATCTCTCATATCTGGCCTCAGAGCCCTTAATAACTTAATAACATATATGTTTATTGAATGCGTGAATCAATAAAGTGAATTATGTCATATTGTCTAGTAAATTTCATAAAAAGAAGTTAAATACTCTAATAGGAAAAAGAAAACGAACTGCTTCCTAAATCCAAAGTTAGTTGGAGTCATCACTTCCCCTTCTAGATCTTGACTTCAAATGCACCAGTCTTTGCTGTCTGAAATCGACATTTCCCTTATTAAAAATCAAGATATTTACCCATTCCAGACTTTGCATACCTCTCTTCATAAATCCTCCAACATGATCAAGAGTAGTTTTGTAATCACACCAGCAAGCACTTTAATTCTGCTAGAATACCGTTTACCCAGAAATGTGAACACCTTTAGGGCAGTTAAGTGTTTCCTCAATATTGCTTATCTAGGGTTTCTGGTCCTTTTTAAGTATGTTTGTTCTGCTCTTTTTAACTTGAAGGTCATTCTCCTTGATACTAGAAAAGTAGAGGTGAAATCAAAGTTGAGTGCTTTTGTTCTCTCAGTCATGTAGCCTTCAACCACCCATCCCTACTCCATCGAGTCTTTATCCCTTCCTGATGCTTGAGTGAAAAATACAGTTTGGCATGTTGTTTTTCTATTATCTTTAGCATTTTTATCACGATGAGGTTTAGACTTGCTGATTATATTCTTACATTTTTAGCCACTTTAGGAATATTCATTCTTGGCAATGAGCCCCTCCTTCAGTCTTTTGTATCCTGGCCAAAGGAGAGCAGGTGAAGAGATGAAGGAGCTAGGGAGCCAGGCTGAGAAGGGAGCAGGTGTCCCCCTGCCCTGAGGAGGTCTGAGTGGTCTAAGCAGCGCAGATATCAGAAGGACACAAAGTCGAGCACCAGCTCTCAGCAACCAGAAAATGCAAGCCCTGGGCTGGCCAGATGTTTCCCGTTGAACCAGACATGCAAGTATTTTAGCTTCTTATCTGATCACATGAACATTTCAAATTTGTTGTTATTTTAATTTTAGATTTGCCTATCTTAATTCCAGATTGCTATTTAATCATCAGTGGTTTGGAACATTTCAGCTTTTAGTTTCTTACTAAGTTAAGTATTTAATGATCTGTAAACAAACACTTGAGAAGATGCTACTTAAAGGGCCTCTAATCCCTCTGTACTTTGTTAAATGAATAAATTCACTCTTAAATTATCTTCTGATTTTTAAGTAAGCATTCTGCTACTAATGTCAAAAAAACTGGGGCTGGGAGTGGTGGTCATTGAAAGGAAGGAAGCATCGCTTTAAAAATCTTTTGGGCTTTTTCAGTTCCCACTCCAGCTGGGGGTAAAGTCTTTTAGTGGAGGTTCTCTGGCCATCATAACTGGGAGGGAGGGTTTTGGAAAGGAAAAAAAAAGCAGGGGGTGAGAGTATGGGATTAAGAGTGCCCCAGGACCCTGACAGGGACGGAGAACCTATGTAAGTTTAGGATCAAATCCAAGAAGAGAAACTCCAAGAAGAATTGACAGGAATGAGATATAGAGAAAGATTAATTTAAACACACAGTTGATTTCTTAGACAAAAGGAGATCAAAAGCCAGAGGAAACATTAAAAAGCAAATAAGGGAAACAGAACAATTGCTCATTATCAACCCTCACTTCAGATTCCAAGAATGGAATTCATATTCAGCAGGGCGTCATGCTTGGAGCACGTCCTTTATGAAATATGCGCTCACCCCTGAGACCTCACTGTTGCTTTAGATAACTTAATTTTACCTTTTATAACAACCATTTCTTACAGGCCTGTCAGATTTTCTTTTACTTCTTTTCTTTCTTTCTGGCTTTTTCTTTTTCTTTTTTTTTTTTTTCTTTTTTTTTTAATAGCCACTCATGCCTCTTGGTTCTCTTCTAGAATCTCAGGTTTAGGGATTATGCTTTTTGAGAAACATGTCTCACCCTAGAAGTTACAGTTCTTTGCCCTGGCTATTATATATATCATAACATAATCACTTCCTCTTGAGAAATTAATCTTCCCTTATTCATCAGAATTAGGTCCAGAGCAGCAGTTCCCTTTTTCACTTCTAGGAAATGAAACTGTCAGGAGAGCAAGTATAGTATACTCAGATGTTCTTCCAATTTATTGTCATCATTGTCTCATATTTGAATATTTGCTACAAGGAGGTTTCACCTACAGTCCCCACCTGAGATTATAGAAGTAGAAACAGATCCACAACACTGTCAAGCAGACTCTGATCACAGAAAGGATCACCATCCAGGTAACAGCACAAGCTTTCTTGGTTTCTAAGACTGCCATGGCATGGGGAAGTGAAAATGAGCAAGCATTTTAGGGCCAGGGTCACCAGCATTAAGTCCTAGCCTGAAGCAATGGGGAAAGCAGAAGTCAAAGGGAGGAACAAAACTGGAGGTGGTGAGGTGTGCAAAGATTCCAAATGCCAAGAAGGGGAGTGTGCAAAAATCAAACATGGTGTGCTTCCCCAATGATGGAAACCAATATTTGGTTTTGGAGACAAGAGTTCATTAGGGAAAAAATAAATAAATAAATAAGCAAGTACAACAGTTGTGTGTTTTACAGGTACATGAGAGCAAAATTTCATTTGTTTGTTCATTACTCTATCCCAGGATCCTAGCAAAGCTGCTGGCATATACTACGCTGTTTCCCCTAAAATAAGACCTAGCCAGACAATCAGCTGTAATGCATCTTTTGGAGCAAAAATTAATATAAAACCCAGTCTTATAGTAGATTAGATTAGATTAGATAAGATCCGGTATTATATTGTTATGTTATGTTATGTTATGTTATGTTGTTATGTTATGTTATGTTATGTTATGTTATGTTATGTTATGTTATGTTATAAGACCCAGTCTTATATTATAGTAAAAATAAGACATATCAATATTTGCTCCAAAAGACGCATTAGAACTGATTGTCCGACTAGGTCTTATTTTCGGGGCAAACACGATAAGTGCTCAAGAAATTAGTAGTGACCTTTCCAACCTGGGCCCAGCAAAATGGCTCCCCCAAAGAAAGGTAGCAGGAAGAAGAAGGGCCATTCTGCCATCAACGAGGTAGTGATCAGGGAATACATCATCAGTGTTCACAAGCGCATCCTTGGAGTGGGTTTCAAGAAGTGTGCTCCTCCGGCACTCAAAAAGATCCGGAAATTTTCCATGAAGGAGATGGGAACCCAAATGTGTACATTGACATCTGACTCAACCAAGTTGCTTGGGCCAAAGGAACAAGGAATATCCGTACCGCATCTGGGTGCAGTTGTCCAGAAAGTATAATGAGGATGAAGATTCACCAAATAAGTTCTATATGTTGGTTGCCTACATACCTGTCACCACTTTCAAAAATCTACAAACAGTTCATGTGGATGAGAACTAACTGCTGATTGTGTAATAAAGTAGCAAAACTGCCAAAAAAAGAAAGAAATTAGTAGTGAATCAATCAAACATCGGTGTTTGCAACATTTTTTAAAGAAATAGACTAGCATAGGTGTGGTACACAATGATTAGAACTGATTTAAAGGGCCAACGCTCAAGCAGAGATGATGCTGCAGCATGACGTCAATCCATTTGGCCAGGGTCTACCCTCTGTCAGAGTTGCATCAAATCATACTCCTCCTGCAGTTTCAATACCACTAAACAATCCCCACTAATAAGAGATGAGAGAAAGTGTTCTGGGGACTTTTGCTGTAGCACCTTTGCCATACACATCTTTTCCACAAACATTTTTACTGCAAACATTTTTGCCACAAACATTTTTACCAAGTAACTAGCTGGCCATATGCCTATTTTGCCATTAAAAAAAAGATATGATCATGACAAACAACAGAGGAACATTAAAAATGGCATAGTGAAACACAAAAAAAGTGAATAACAAAATTAAAAAGACTTTCTTTAAAATAAATGTAGATTCATGACGACATTGGTCAAATAACTGATCTTATCTTGTGGATTGTACCTAAGCACTTCTCTGCACTCTAAGGGAAATGTGGATTCAACTCTGCACCTTCAATGAAGGCCTCTGCTTCTCTTCCTCTTCCCACTGTAGTTTGTTTCAAAATAAGAAATCAACTCTTGGGGCAAATCATCCTCATCTGGAAGGAATATTAACTATTTTAAGACCACCCCACCATGAAGTTTACGTATCACTCTATAGACTATTATGAGGGCCAGCTAAGATTTACATATAATATAAAAATGGAAGTAACTGCAAGAACTTCATCAATGGAAAAATGAAACCAAACTCATGACTAGCTTAAATACATTAAGTGTGCTGAAGGCAGTTGATTTGTTAATGGAGAAATGAAACCAAACAACAACAAAAACTGTCAACCAGTTATCTTTTTTACGGCAAAAGTGCCTTGCAGCCAATTAGTTATGTGGTAAAAATGTTTGCAGCAAAAATACTTGTGACGAAGAAGTCTACGGCGAAGATGGTATGGTAAAAATATCAAAACTGCCTTTTATGTAAGTATAAATCGACTGCACACTTCAAACAAACAATTACTTTCATGAAAGGTTTTTTTCTAAACAAAAGTAATGTGAAACCTTAGATGACACTATTAAATATATTTTCACCTCGGTTAAAATTGTTACTAGTGGGAGCCTTTAGGAAGACATTAATGGGCTTTTTAAACTTTTTGTGCTGCAAACAGGAATGGATTTCATACCTATCTGAACTGTATAATCATTTAATAAGTCTGCAATTCTAAGCTAAAATTTTTATACGAGAAATGATCCCACTATCATCACTTACGACAAAGTCTGCCCAGTGAGTTCAAAAGATTTCTGCTTATTATAACACTACACAGCAAGATTTTTTCCTCTGATAATCTTTGCAACAGTGGAATCCTAATATCCAACTCTTTGTAACTTTAAAGTGTTGTGAATCTTTGAACCCCACTTTTGTAAGAACTCTGGGTGCTTTCTGTGCCAGTTTGCCTGATCCTGACCTTCACCCTCCTCCCTCAGGGGAGCATGGTGGAGCACTTTGTAAACCACCAGAAGGTGTGGCAAAGGGTGAATGCGCAAGAACACATTTCCCATGGATGGACGAGCTTGCCTGAGTCTCTCTCCTGATGTCAGCTTGCTTTGGGGATGATAATCTTGCGGCCATGTCCCTGCTGTTGAGAAAGCTGAGCACAAGGAAATGTCGTAGAAGGCAGCAAATGGGGAGCAGCACCTCAGTTCAATCTTTCTCAAATTGTCACTGAGACACAGAAACCATAGATGCTGCATTTCAATTGGTAATAATAAAAGCTAAATGCATGGAAATCATTGTGGGGTGTTCTACTTTATAGAGTGAGAGGTGACTTAAAATGGGTCAAAGGTAAATGAACGAGAAAGCTCTTCTGTCTAAATCTCTTTCTTTCCAGGTACCCACAAAAGGCTAGAATTCTACGCTTAGTTCACAGATGATCATGGCCATGATTAGAACAAAGGGGAGGAGAGAAACAGCATTTTATTTCCTCTACCAACTCCCCTTGCCTTAGCTCTGACCCTGGCCACAGTCCCTTGGGGCTGTGGTTGGTTATGGGAGTGAGCAGCTAGCTGGCTACTGAATGAGAAACGAGGAGAAATGAACTCTGATGCCAAGCCAAGGTGAAAGTCACCCGTGAAAGGAGGATATACAATCAAAAGGACGCAATCATCCTAGATATGGTATGATTCTAACACCAATTCCAATGTGTGGGGGGATTTCCCACACCACCAAATTCTTGGATACCAGCTGGGTATCCTACAATTAACTAAATTCTGACACTATCCACCTGGAGATAGTATCAAATCCCACAGGTTAAAGGACTCAGTCTTACAAGACTGCACTCCATTTCAAATGCCAATCTCAAGTCCAGGTTATTTTACCTGTACTTCTACCTGGGATCTACCAGCTATTAATCAGGCATTCCAACAACCCCATCCTTGGTTTTTATTAATTTACTAGAGTGGCTTACAGAACTCAGAGAAACATTTTACTTGTTACCAGATTACCAGTTTGTTATGGAAGACCATAACTCAGGAACAGCCAGAAGGAAGAGACACACAGGGCGAAGTATGGGAAAAAGGCACAGAGCTTCCATGCACTCTCTCTCCCTGCATCTCTACTTGTTCACCAACCCAGAAGCTCTCTGAACCTTGTCCTTTTGGGTTTTTATAGAGGCTTCATTATATATAGACTAGATTGATTAAATCATGTGACATTGAGGATTAAATTCAATCTCCAGTCCCTCTCCCGTTCCTGGGTGCGTTGTGGCAGTTGGGGGGAGGGAGGAGGAAGTGGGGAAGTATTGAAAGTTCTAACCTTCTAATTACAAGGTTGGTTCCATTGGCAACCAGCCTCCATTCTTAGGTTACACAAGGGCTTTCCTAAAGTCACCTCATTAACATAAAAAAAACACGTTGAACACTTTCTATACTTTAGGAAATTCTAAAGAAAGCTCTAAAGCATCCTGACCAAGGCCACATAGAAAAATGGGATCTGAACCTAGAAGTCTAAAAAAATGAGAACAGGCAAGACTAAGAGAATGAGCTCAGGAGACTGAGTCCCGAAATATCCTCTGACAAAATGCTACAGGAAAAGGGTATGAGAATCCATGTGTGTTTTCTTAGGCAGGACGTTGGGGAGCAGCACTTAATGGCATCATGCTTATCAGGACATTTTTAGGATTATACCCCCAGTTCCTTACATGATTACATAATAATATAAACACATAAAGTGTGTGTGTGTGTGTGTGTGTGTGTGTGTGTGTGTGTGTGTTGAAAAGGATGTTTCTACCTGGTCCCTTAAGAATTCACAATGGCAACTAACAGCCTTCCTAGGTAGGCAAGTCATTAATTTTATTACTATGAGCATAAGGTAAGGTCTAGCATTGGGATGGAATAAATGCTGTTCTTCATATCTATAATCCATGCTCAGAGAATGTGTTTTGTTCAGCAAGAGTGGAAAAGTGAGATAAATAAAGCTTCTTTTCTACAGAGTTCATGAAATATGAAGAATTATGTAGGTTATTATTAATGCCATGTAAGCACCCTCTTAAAAAATCGAGAAAAATGCTCTGAGAGGACCTGAATTACACATGTGCGGAATATCTCCATATCTGCTTAACTGATGTGTGTCACAGGAAGGGATAATGTGAAAATAAAACAGGAAACATGAAACAAATCCATTTATAACACATGAAAATGGTCAGGTAAGAAGGTTGGCATGCATGAGGTATAGAAAAAGAATGCATTTGCACATAATGCTCCTGATGAATTGTTCAAGAACACTTCACCCTTGGAGAAGGATTCCCTTTAATTCTGTCAAGGTTGGTGTCTGCATGGGTTATGTGCCAAGTAATTGTCCAGTTTCAAGTTAACAGTGTCGAAAGGCTATTTTAAAGATGAATGGGAACATAAAACATATTTTGTCCTATTCTCCACTTTAAATATGTCTCTGGAACAAAACTTGTACTTGAAATGAAATGGAGAAATGTGATTTTTATGAGTTACTAGATTTTTTTTTTCCTTCACATCACTGACAGTAGAACAGAAACATTTAAAGGAAGACAGCCCAATGTCATGGAAGTATTTGTACATTTGTTCCTACTGTGGCACACAAGGGAAATATCCAACCCCCCACCCCCACCCCGACTAAAAACAGGACATTATTTAGGCTCTGCCATCACACTCCAATGCCTTCCAATAGCTAAAAGAATTTTGCATTTCTTCCCATAGGAACTGTAAACAAAAAAATAGATTTTCCTGCAACACACTATCAATAAATTGTATCCATTTTACTTTCTGAAATAGTTACTTTTTAAAAATATATGCTAAGAAAAATGAAAGGAAACAAAAAGCGCTTCCATTTATGAATTGCTCTTTTTCATACATACTATTTCCAAGACCAGGCAAATCATGATAATCTTCCTAACAGAGATACACAATTCCACCTAAGAATTACCGTTTTCCTAAACTAGTGAAAGACAATGTTTTCATTAGATGCTGAGGTAAATCATCTGTATGTGCTCATATGTGCACCCTGGCAATTCCTTTTGAATTTCAAGGTTATAAATAATTCTCAAACTCAAGTTTATGCTGGTATTTTAGTATGGATTATTTCTACTCCTCTGCTGGTGTCATTTCTTTTGATCTAATCATTATCCCTTACAGGCTGGCACTAGTCCATTCAGTACACTAATGGGAACCGAGCCATCATCCCACCTAAGAATATCAATTATGTTTGGAAAGCATACAATTTGATTCATGCAGAAACCACTGTAAATGCATCATACTGTTTTTGTAAAGACTCTCTTATTTACTTTAAACAGGGTTGTGCCTTTTGCTGTTTGGTCATGTACCAACTGTTTATCCTTTTCAGTCTTTTCAAGAATCTTAAAGAAGAAAAAGGAAATCTTGACTTCAAGAATACATTTTTTTGTTCTTATAAAAATCATTTCCTTTTATGAATAGCTGAAATGAGGCAAAACTTGAAAACCACAGCCTAAAATACCATAAATACTGTACTGTAGGGACAGCTTTCAACCAGTTTGATCAATCAGCCAAGGAACTCTCCGCCAGCTGCTGTGTGCTTCCCAACTTTTTCTCCTCGTGCACATCTAAAAAGGATACTGGACTACAATCCCTAGTAGATTTCCTATTTAAGGCCCGTTAGCAAGGGATTCCCACAATAGAAGCTGGATACACACACATACACACACGCTCACATGCAGCCTCACTCCTTCACCCACTCAGGATTATCAGGACTCTACCACTGGCCAGCTCTGTACCCTGTATAGCCTGATTTCTAGAAGCTCATATGAGCCCACCATTTGAAACAGAAAAAGCCTGCCTTTTTCTATTTCTTTTTAATAGGATCATGGCAGGCCGTGTCCACCCACATTGCTCAAGACCTCTGATACTATAGACCAAACCTCCTGCATCCTCTTCATACTCATTAGTGCACCTACAAGCACTGACACACAGGCGTATGTACACATATGCTCACAGCCTTGTCAGGGATGGCCACCCTTTCCTCCTCCTGCCCACAAACCATATGACAGAGACAGCAACAAGGAAACATCATCATTTCATCTCCCCAAACCAATCCCATTGCCCTTTGTTCAGTGGAAGTGGTACGCCTTTCTGCATGGGGCCTTCTCCCCATGCAGCCCTGTGCTTCTCCAGACACATGCTCATTGAGAAATAATTAGCACAGCTGTACAGTGGAGAATACAGATAAACAATCAAAGTACAGTTGAAAACTGCCCTGTGTGGTCAGAGTACCATGCTCTGCCAGGGCCAGTGTGGCAGAAGGGGGCTGTCTCTTCCCATGTCATTCTTCTGGGATTAGCTGTGTCAGCTCATGTAGAAAAGTCCTCATTAAAAATAGCCAAAACTTGAAACTTATATTGCACATGAAAGAAGACTGAGAGAGTGTCTGTTCATACACCTATCCTTGGTGGACTATGGCACAGTTTTGAGAAGTGTGCCTGGTTCTTCTTACCATAACTCTTAGGATGGATTTTGAAAAACATGGTCAAATGATTTTGGCCATTTCCCCTCACTTAAACTCTTCAAAATAGACAAATAAAATGTATTTGTAAATACTTTTCCAATGTTTTTACAGGCACATCCATGCATGTTTAAAACTACTTATGCTTTTGCTAAGTTTTTCACTTAAATATTGTATTTCTTTCCATGAAATGTTCTTCAATAATACTTTTGTAATTAAATATTCTTTGACACCATTTTGGGGGCATTTATTAATTTAATTAAACATTAAACATTTAGGTGTAATTGGGGACACATTCATCTGTGGCATGGATCTGATAGAGCCTGCAGAAGTCCAGATCTCATCTTGTTCCAAGGAGAAGCATTTTTCTCTGTTCTATAATACATTATTTAAGATATGGATTTGTTTGTTCTCACCGATGGTTTCCAATTCTTGAGAATTTACGCATTGGTCTTCATTAAGTCTAGGGGTGATATTGGCTGGCTGAGTGTTAAATATTATTTATCTCATTTATAAAAAATAAACTGTTTTTTACTAATCCAGAACTATAGCTACATTTGTTGTTAGACACTCCATATAACACTTATGATTGTTCAATTCTAATTTTTAGGCTAAAAGAGCATGAGTAGAGCTGATAATCTTTAGAGTTCCCTCTCTCACTGGAGAGCCTCTTAAACTCAAATCATTTTGTGACAAAAGCACAACACATATCAGCACACAAGCATTCACTTTGGTATGAACGGAAGACTGTTGCTTGTGCTTGAACTTTAACTCTGTAGACCAGGAGCAATTGTAGGCTAAGCTTATGTCCCCAAGCTGATAACTCTTACACAGAACCTCCCTTTAGCACTTTCATGAAACTTGAGATCTGTAGACAGCTTCCTAAAAGATCAAATAGTAATTTGAATGTTTTAAACTTATATTTTAATGAAATAAAACCCCTTTAGGATGATTTGAAAGCACATTCTCCAGCCATAGAGAGAAGGAAAAATATCCCTCCCATACATGGATGACATAGTTTTATTGTCATGTACTAATAGTATCTATAGACAATTAATTGGTTCAGCTGCCTAATGATTATTAGAAAGAATAGGTGATGACCAATAATACTGAAGGTAACAATCATTATTTTTAGCAGCTATTCCTTAGTTCAATTAGTTTGTATACAATAATTCCATCTAACAAATCATTCATATGCTTGCTTAGCACCTTGGTAGTTTCACTGGGAAGCTCTTTTGTCAAACCAAATGTTTCTTGAGCAAACTACTGAAAACTCTCTATGACTGACAGGCAATTGGCACTTCTACTCTGAAAATATCCCAGGATATATTATATCCACCACATTCTATAGTATAGAGCTTTGGGGCATTGGTTATTCATTTGTTTTTGTCAGTGGTGCAGAAGTAGAGAGGCTTTCTATAAAAAAAAGATCTTTTGAGCCATCTCAGTGGAGAATTGAAATGACCATCCATTTAGTCTGAGTTTTAGCTGTATTCTAATAGGAGCGTCAAAAATGAGATGGCTGATAATAGAGGAAGGTAAGATCTGCAGAGACTTCTAGAGAGTATGATCTCTGAAATGATTCAACAGGACAAGTGGGCGAGGTCTTGAAAAGGAAAGGGGAGGAATGGCATTCCAGGTAGAGGGAGCAGCATGTGGAAACAGCACTATGGCGTGGAGCAGCATAATGGGTTCGGGAACTTGCATGTTATTGAGAATGGTAGGAATGAGGGTAGGAGAGATGGGGAGAGTGGTGGGAAATGAGGCTAGAGCATGGTCAGGAGACAAGCTCTGAATTATATTCTGTGTTAAACCAAAATGTCTGATCTTTATTCTCGAGAATATAGGAGCTAGTTCAAGGATTGTAAAAGTGGGGGTATGACATTATATGATTTGCCTTTTAGAAAGGTTCCTCTGGCAGCAGCGTGGAGAAGGAGGATGGGTAGGGCTAGACAGAGGGTGGACAGTTCAGAAGCTTTTGAAGCAATATCAGCAAGAAAGCATAGTAAGGTAGTAACAAGGAGAACAAAGCAAAACAGGGATGCAAAAGATATTTAGGAAGTAGGATTACTGGAAGAAATTGAAGGTAGAGAAAGAATAAAGAGTGGAATCAAGAATGGTACCCAGGTTTCTGGCTTGGGAGATTACGTGAATAGTAGTTTAGTTTCTGAAATCAGAATCTTATACCAAGGTAATGAATTTGACTTGGAACATGCTGAATTTGAAGTGCAGGTAACATATCCAGGTAGAGCTATCTTACAGGCAATTGGTTACATGAATATGGAGCTTGGAAGAGACATCTGGGCTATGGATGTAGATCTGAGAATTGTCAATACATAGGTGGTAAATAAAAACCATTGGTTTGAAGGAGGTCACCCATGGTAAGTGAATAATGGTAAGGCAGAGTCAGGGATGAAGATCATTTCCTACTAGAAAATCATCAGTAACCTAAACGGAAGCTGCTACAGTATAACGGGGGGGGGGGGGGGGGGCAGGAGGCTCATGAGTTAAGAAGTGAATGGCACATAGAAATATTGTTAAACCTTTGGACTTTGGTACAAACAACCAATGCAGAAGTGTGGGAAGAAATATATTCCTTATCAAGGATTTTAGTCATCAGTAAGAAAACTAGGAATCTAGAGTGAAATCAGTGAAATAGTTGATGTGATCATACGCTGGATTAAAGAAGTGTGATATCTGGAACAAAAAACACGTTGTCACATGTGGAATGTTATGCTCAGTTCTAGGCATGAGTCCTTAAGTTCCAGCTTAATGGACTTTAGGTTTGAAGATTTGCTACCTCTTTTCCATCACTGTTGCAAAGGATGAAGAAAAGATATGAGGAATTAACCAAAAGAGAATCCAAAGAACTAGGCTTATTAATTGTTATGACAAGTATTGGGCTCTCGAGAAATATGGGAGGTAGTGATGGGGCCTACTCCCTCTCATCCACTCAAAATTAAAAACAGCCGGGCTTACAGGGCATGGCTGACTTCACCTACTCGCACCAGAATTAGGAAAATTGGACACTTCACCAAAATCATGGAATTTTCTGTCTGCCTCTAGAAGACAGGGTCCATTTTGCCTCCAGTATGCTCACTTCCTGAAAGCAGGAAGGAGGAGTCAAGTCAAGTTTCTTGTGTGATCCATGAGGGTGAAGTAGACAGTGAAAGAGACAGGACAGAGACTGTTTATCACCTTTGAGGTAAAGTGTGAGAACAAGGCCATTGTAAGAATCTTGCCTCAAAGGATGTGATTCTAAACATTCAAATTAGCTGCAACTCTTCCCCTCAGAAGGATAAGAGAAAAAGCAGACAAAGAAACAATAAAAGTGTTCACACACACACAAACACACACACACACACACACACACACACACACGTAAAATTCCCCTCCTGTATGGAAACATGTGGACAGGAATAAAAAGCTCCTTCCCCAGCAAAGGATAGCACATTCTGAGCAGATCAAGTGGAAGATAAAGAATCTAAAGCTATGGTAGGTGACAATTTTTGGAGCAACAGAAATGCGCTTTAATTGTGGCACAATGGATATAGTCTGGAAAAAAATATATAGCACTTCTTTACATGGCCCATGATGAAGAATAGGACCAACGGATGAGAATTAATGACCAAATAACGAATGGTCCTGGTTTGCCAGGACTGAGGGATACTCAAAGATGCAGAATTTTTCATTAAAACCAGGACAATGCCGAGCAAACAAGAACAGATGGTCACCTGAGATGACAGATTTCAGTTCAATTAAAGGAAGACACCTTTTAATGGTCAGAACCGTCCAGTGGGAGGTAACAAGTTTGCTATTACTGGAAATATTCAAACTCACCTCAGCATGAGGCTAGACTGCCAGTGAAAGGAAAGTGGGAGGTGATGACTTTCAAAGGTGAACCCATCTATAGGATATAGGACTTCATACCTCTATAAAGCGTATTTGAAATGAGGAGATAAATCCCATGAGCCACCAAGAAAGAGTTTCTTTACTTCCAAACATGCCACATATTCTCAGGATTCATAGCTTTTTCTCTCATGATTGACTGCTCACAGCTTAAATCCAGTAGGGAGAACAGTGCTGGTGCCCAGCCCCAGGGGCAGCCTTAGGGCCTAAATTAAAGGAGAATAACTAGGGTCCTCTCATAGGTGCTACCCTGAAGAAAGCATAACATCCTGGTGTCCTGGCCTTATCAAAATCTTACTAGAATATAAGCATTTTTAAGTTAATTATTGGTTTTCTTTTGACATCTATGTAATAATCTTCTTCTAAGAAATATATTCATTCATGTGTTTCATACACACACACACACACACACACACACACACACACACACACACAATTTTCTTCTGCTAGAAACTGCAAGTACATTGTAAGTAAGATGTTCTCTAAAACAGACTTGATTTTACTTGCCGTAGTAGACTATGGTTGAGTTAAACAGTGGTTGGGCTAGAGAAAGGGAAGTCCGTTCACTCAAGACTCTCTCTCTCTCAGTTCCTTCTTAAAGTCATTTATTGAGGGCCTGCTTTATTTCATGAGAGGTGGGATGGAAAATACAATAAAGGATATGGCCCGCATTATCACAAACTTGTGAAATTACGAACATGCACTTATAACAATTTCCCAAGTCCCTAGTTCATGACTAACAGTGCCTTCTATACACTTTTAAGCCTGGAGACCAAGGACAGCAATGAGTTAGAGCAGGGGCCAGAGCCTCCATTTTGCTTGCCAGAGACTAGACTAGTCCACAGTTGTCATAAGAATAATGGTTGGAATATGGTTGGATATGTTCCGATTCTCTCAGGGCAGCCCCAGTTTACTCATGTTATCCCAGCATAATTATTAATAATACCCAAGTTCATATGGTAAGTTAAATGATTACCATGGATATGGCACCTTTACTTTACTCTGTTCATGCCCAGAACAGAGGCTAAAATTGCATAAGCCAGTGGACTTGTCCACCCCTCTGGGTCTTTTTAGTGTTATTAGGTTGGTGCAAAAGTAATTGCGGTTTAAGTTTAAAAAAGTGCAAAAAACCCAATTACTTTTGCACCAACCTAAGATTTCTAGCATACACCCATGCTGAGTCAAGGTCTTGAAGTGATAATTATGCCTATGTGTATAAAACAATATTTTTATTATTATTAAATCATGATTAAAAGCAATTTATGACCACTCAAAGAAAACATATAATAAAATTCGAATTCAAAAAAAAGAGTTCCCCAGGGGATGATCCAAGATAGCAGAGTAGACAAACACTGTGCTTGCCTCATCCCATGAACCCATCAAAATTACACCTAAATTATAAAACAATCAACCTTGAGAACCATCTAAAGTCAAGATGAACAGAAGTCTTATAACTAATGATATAAAGAAGACACATCAAGACTGGTAGGAGGGACAGGGGTGAGAACAGAGCTGAACCCAAACCTCCATGTGACAAATGAAAATTGGGAGGGATATCTGGACCACACAGGTTGCCCCCACTGGAGCAAGGGACCCCATTACAATGCCAGACTTCCTGGCCCAGAGTACTGGTACGAGGAAGAGAAGCCCCCACAACAACTGGCTGTGAAAAACAATGGGGATTCCAACTAGCTGGGTGAAACAGAAGGCAGTGGGAAAACCAGACATCCTCCTAAAAGGCTGGTGTGCAAACTCATGTGCTCACAGACACTCACCCTGGGCTCCGGCGGAGGAATGGTGACTCGAGGGACATCAGAGACATACAGGGGGCAGACTGATGTGTGTGGCTGTAGGTGAGGACTGGAGGACAGTCACCATTTCCCTGTGTGGAGTTTTTCTGAGCAGCCAGCAGACAGGTGTCATCTTTCCGGTGTTGAGCCCTCCCCCACAGGCCAAATCTGAATCTGAATTGGCTTGGTAAGCTCCACAGCTCTACCCAGCTGACTCACTGGGACCCCAATACACCCAACTCCATACCACAGGAGGCTTTATTGGCAGCTGAACCTTACGACAGCCAGCAACCAGGCAATCGGCAGCAGGAAGCAACAGGCCTGGGTATGTCCAGGCTTTATTTGGAGCAACCGAGGCCTAGTACTAGTGGCAGATGTCCTCCATTTGCAGCTGTGGCTTCTCCCACGCACCACCAGCTACAGCACAGGCAGTGACCAACTGCGGATGGCTTTGTAGCTCCTACCAGGTAGTCTCCAGCCAGTCACAGGCAGAGGCTGACCTGGGCCTGCACCAGAGCCCCTCTTAAGATGCCCCCAAACTGACATACTTGGAGGTTTGCTTCAGACCACAGCAGAGAACTGCCCAATTAGCACCACAAGCAGCAAACCCAAAGGGTGGTCTCAACAGGCACCAGAGCCCACTGGGCCAAATCCCACTCCATGTTGTAAGAACCCCCAAACCCTCAACTCTCTGTACAGCAGCCTGTAAGCTGTGGATGTGGCCAAACCCCAGAGTCAGTCAGCCTGAGGGTTAATCCTACCCATTGATATGCCAATAACAATCAAGTCTCAACTATAACAGGAAGGCATACACAACACACACTAGGAACACTCCTGGAGCACCCAGCACAGGTGACCAAGGAGACTGTGCCATTGGGACACACAGGGCACCTACTACATAAAGCCAGCGAGCAAGGCTGGGAGACGTAGCAGATTTTTCTAATATATAGAAACAAACACAGAGAGGCAACCAAAATGAGGAAACAAAGAAATACATCCCAAATGAAAGAACAGGAGAAAACTCCAGAAAAAGAACGGAACAAAATACAGGCAAGCAACCTACCAGAGACAGAGTTCAAAACACTGGTTATAAGGATGTTCAAGGAACTTAGTGAGAACTTCAACAAGAGATAACAAGCATAAAAAAAGGACACAGAAATCATAAAAAAGAACCAGTCAGAAGTGAAGAATACAATAAGTGAAATGAAGAATGCACTAGAAGGAATCACTAGCAAACCAGATGAAGTGGAGGATAGAATCAATAATTTGGAAGACAAGGTAGCAGAAAACACACAATCAGAACAGCAAAAGGAATAAAGAATTAAAAAAATAAAATGACGATACTTTAAGAGAGTTCTGGGACAGCATCAAGTGTAACAACATTCACATTATAGGAGTACCAGAAGGAGAAGATAGAAAGTAAGGAATTGAAAATGTATTTAAAGAAATAATGACTGAAAACTTTCCTAACCTGGCAAAGGAAATAGACATAAAGCCCAGGAAGCACAGAGAGTCCCAAACAAGATGAACCCAAACAGCCCCATACCAAGAAACATTATAATTGAATTGGCAAGGTTAAAAACAAAAAGAGAATCCTAAAAGCAGCAAGAGAAAGGCAACTAATAAATTACTAGGAAGCTCCCATAAGATTTTCAGATGATTTCTCAACAGAAACTTTGCAGGCCAGAAGGAATTGGCAGGATGATGAAAAGAAAGGATCAAGGTGATAAAAAGAAAGGATCTACAAGAAGGACCCCTTGCTTTAAATGAAACCAAGGCTATCATTTAAGATCAAAGGACAGAAAAAGCCAAAGGAGTTTTATCACCTTCAAACCAGTTTTACAAGGAATCTTAGAGGTACTTCTGTAAGATGGGGGTGGGGGGGAGAGATAAAAAATATGAATAATAAAATGGCAATAACTACATATCTATTAAAAGTACTTTAAATGTAAATGGATTAAATGCTCCAAGGGATGGAAAAAGTTATTTCATTAAAATGAAAATGGAAAAAAAAAAAAAAAAAAAGCTGGGGCAGCAATACTTATACCAGACAAAATCAACCTTAAAACAAAGCCTGTAAGAAGAGACAAAGAAGGACCCAGTAATCCCCCTTCTGGGTATTTATTTATAAAAAACCCAAAACACCACTTTGAGGGGACGTGTGTACTCATATGTTCATTGCAGCATTGTTTACAATGGCCAAGATGTGGAGGCAGCCAGGGTGTCCATTGATGGATGAATGGATAAATAGGTGGTAATATATACAATGGAATATTGCTCAGCCTTGGAAGAGAATGGGTTCTTGCCATCCGTGGCAGCATGGATGGACCTGGAAGGTATTGCGCTGAGTGTAGTATGTCAGACAGAGAAAGACAGGTGCAATGTGGAATCTAAAGAACAAACAAAACAGAAACACACTCATAGATACAAAGAACACTTTGATGGTTGCTAGATGGGAGGGGGTTGAGAGGTGGATGGAAAACAGAGAAATTCTTTAAAAATTAAGAAGTACAAATAGGTTGTTACACAGTAGTCAAGGGATGTAGGGTATAGCACAAGGAATATAGTCAATAATATTGTAATAACTATGCGTAGTTTCAGATGGGCACTAGATTTATCAGGGTGATAAGATGGGAGGGGGTTTGGGGGACAGGATGAAAAAAGTAAAGGGATTAAGAAGTGCAAATTGGTAGATACACAATAGTCATGGGGATGTAAAGCATAGAAAATACAGTCAGTAATATGGTAATAGCTATGTATGGTGCCAGGTGAGTATTAGACTAGTCAGGGAGGTCGCTTCTTAAATTATGCATATGTCTAACCACTATGCTGTACACCTGAAATTAATACTAAATAATATTGAATGTTAACTGTAACTGAAAAATTTAAAAGGGGAATAAAATGGTGGAGGGGAATAAGAGGTTCAAATTTCCAGGTATAAAATAAATAAGTCATGGGGATGTGATGTACAGGATGGGGAATATAGTCAATAATATTGTGATAGAACAGTACAGTGTCAGATGGTTGCTGGACTTGTCACGGTGATCACTTATTTAGATATATAAATGTTGAATAACTATAGTGTACACCTGAAACTGATATGATGTTGTATGTTAGCTATATTTTTTAATAATACTCAAAAAATTAGAATTAAAAATGTTTTTCAAAAACACCTTTGTGGGCTTTGTTTTGTTTTTATGTTTGTTTAACAATAGGAGGGAGAATGAAGAATAATGTTGTCTGCCTGGCAGTTGGTGATTTTTTTAATTGGATATTCTTTTTAGCTCCTCTATCCTGTCAGACTGGCCAAACCCATCCTAGAGAAACATCAAGGTTGAGATTCGTGAAGGGAAACTCATTCTACTTTTCACTATCAGTATGCTTCACTGGGTAACCACAATAGTTTAGTGGCTAGATGACAAAAGTCAAGTCTGCAAATAACAGTGACCCAAATACTCAAGATTTCAGAAAACTAGAGACAAGTTCTGGAAATTAGCCAGCTAGCCCCAAACAGGGAAGTTTTTCTAGACTTACAGAGCAAGTGTAAGACTGACATTCCCAAATCAGCTCAGAAATGCCCATAAACCACCACCAATACAGCAACCTGTAATTAGTGTTTAGAAGGAAGAAGATTTTAAAACCAAGGATCATAGTAAAAAAAAAAGACTAGAAATCTGCGGCCAGATGATATGGATAGGTGGGAAGAAAATGAGAAGGAGAGAGATGGGAAGTACAGACTGGTCCAAAATGAGGCTGGTCCTACATGAGACTCATATCTGTCCAAACATGAGGGCAGCCCACCAGGAACGCTCCTGGACTGAGGGACCAGATAGCAATACTAATATGAGAGAGAGGGTCAGGCTGACCAACTTCATCCAGTTAACAAAAGCTTTGTTGTTGGAGGGGAAAGAAGATTCTAAATATAGTATTGTGTCTGTCACTCAACAAATCCTTATTGAGCATCTGTGATGTGCCAGGCACTGTTTTGGGTGGGGGTAGGAGAAACACAGTCAACAAATGAACAAATGAATGTACAAGATAAATTCAAATAAGGGCTATAAGGAAAATAAAGCAATGATGTAATGGAGCCATTATGGGGGAAGGGACTATTTCAGCAGGAGTCATCAGAGAACGTCTCTCTAAAGAGATGTAATCTGAATGAGAAAAAGAAGAGCCATCCTGTGAGTGAATCAACTAAAGATAAGATACCATGCATTGGGTTTGGCAGCATGGAATTCAATGGTGACTTTAGAAAAAGCTGTCTCAGTGGAGAGTGGTATGGATGCCAAGTGAGGTGGGGATATGGTGAATGCAGGGTAAGGAAATGGAGACAGATTGCAGATCGTGGTCCACTTCAGATCTAAGCTTCCTGGAAATTGACAGGGTACATGCAGTTGCAGGGCGGATTTTAGGGTGGACCACCCTGGAACATTGCTGAGAGGGAGAGTTAGACATGCAGAAAAGAGGAGGAGGAAATTCCTTGCAAAAACAGTAAGGATCCAGAACCCATGTAGAGGCTGGTCTTTGACAGGAAGAGAGACACTTCGTCTGCTTTAACAGGAAGGGAGGAAAGGAAGAGACTAATGCAGGGGTGGTTTTATGGCTATGATAATGGAAGTTGAAGGAGTTTCTATCTCATTACTTCCATTTTCTTAACAAAGAAACAAGGTCATCAGTGAGCACGTGCGCAGGGAGAAAGTGTGCAAGATGTGAGGTGAGGGGAGAAAATTAAAAATAATTACCTTGAGAGTGGTTGTGTTTACTAGTGTAACACTCTACTGTCACGCACAGCCAAGTGCCTATTTAAGGCACTTAAATATGATGAGGAATTCATTTAGTGGAAAAGTCAGGCAGCCTGGTTATTGATTTTTCTCCAACCACATACAATTATTCAGATGTAGGTACAAAGAAGGTGGGTAGTTGGGCTCAACCCATGCTCAAGTTCTCCAGATGGGCCTGAGAGGCAGAGAGGTGAATAAGAGAATGGAGAGCCTTTACCAAGATGTGATTATGATTTCATCCATAAAATCTAAGCTGGGCAAAAGGAAAAGTGAACAATAGTTGATAATGAAGCTGTGGTGGCGCTAACGGAGTGGGTGTCTCAGCGACGATGTACCATAGTAGTGGGCTGTGGGGGGATAATGTGAGATACATGAGTTAGTGATTTCATAGGTAGTGAAGGGTGCAGGGTATGTTGTGGCAGTGGGTGGCTGACGTAACATGAAGAAGTAGAAGAAGGACTTTTAGCAGAGGAGACAAAGGGAACGAGAACAAGAGTGGAGAATGAGTCACCCCGTGCATTATGAAAAAGGCTAGAACAGAAGCAGAATTGGCTTCAAACGCTGTGAGCCAAGGATATTATTATTGAATAAGTGCTCAGTAGAATATCCTGCCTAATGATTAAGGATATATGTTGTAGAGTCAGACGCCAGGGTTTGAATCCCAGCTGCCCCTGTTTTACACACACACACACCCCTTGGGCAACAAAAATAACAGCAAACACTCACACAGTTCTTACTGAGCACTTTATATATGCTTATACCTACAGTAATCCAATTACTGTGTGAGGCATTTTTATATCCACATGTACCTATGTGAACAAGGTTTTTGGCCTCTGCAAAGCTCATAATGATATGATAATGATAGTTTCTACCTTATGGGGTTATTATGAGTTTTCAGTAAAATAATCTGTGCAAAATGATTAGCACACTGACTGGCTCAATAAATGTTAACTGATTTTGTTAGATAAAAAGAAAAAGATTAGCCACACAGGAGCAGAGTTTTAGTAAGAAGGAATAATGGTCTGAAAGCAGGGTTAGCAAGCAAGGATACTCACCCATTTCTGGCCCTGAAGAACATGAAACAAACAACAATAACCAAAACTTACATGAAATTAAAAAGAAATTCCTGGCAGGGAGGATTCAGCTGGCTGCCAGGGAAAGATAGGAGCTAGAGAAACACGTCAGAAAAAAGGCTACAAATATTGGAGCATTTTCTACTGAAGAAAGAGAGTTTTGGAGCATGAAGCAAGAGTGAGGGTAATGGAGAGTGTTGGGCTGGAAGAGAAATGTACAGGGAGGTGTGGATGGGGCTGAGAGCCCAACAGGACCGTGTCACACGCGTACGCTTATCCGACAGCCTGACTTCAGATCTCAACCCTTGAGGAAGCTGTGTCTCCACTTTGGGGTCATGAGACGAATGCCCATGAAAATGACAGCTGTCCAAAGAGGAAAAGCCACTTGGCAAACAGGAATCAGGTGGCCCATTTTCAGAGAACAGTGTATATGTCCATGTAGTCAAGCAAGATTTATCCTCAAATCCAGCAAACATTTCTTTGAGTGTTTACTATATGCCAAAGTCTGTGCTAGGTACATTCATGTGTATTATCTCATTCAATCCGCACTGCCACAAATCAAATTATATGTGTATTAAGTTGTAAAGGCTTAATATTTAAACAGAGTGAATTAGTCAGCAGGTAAGCCCAAACACTTCAGAAATCTCCACCCTGTTTATCACTGGGAATGTAATGTTTAACTTGAAGGAAATAAGTTAGACACACCTGCATACACACACATGCACATGTATATACATATACATACACACACACACACACACACACACACACACACACACATATATATTTTAAGAAGCATTCTTTTTTTTTTTTTAACTTTTATTTAAGTGTGTTTTTCCAGGACCCATCAGCTCCAAGTCAAGTAGTTGTTTCAATCTAGTTGTGGAGGGTGCAGCTCACAGTGGCCCATGTGGGGATCGAACCAGCAACCTTGTTCTTAAGAGCACCGCACTCTAACCAACTGAGCTAACTGGTCACCCCTATATTCTTATATTTTATTCCTTCCTTTAGTCTACCTTAGTGGTTCTCAACAGAATGGCTCTACTGAATTGTATCCTCAAAACCACATACACTGTCCTGTATGTAGTCACACAGCAGCCTAGCCAACTGTCCCCCCGTGTCCTTCCCTAAGGAAAGAAGAGTCTGTAAGACTGTGCCTTTCTGGGACTCTGTTCCATCCTTGAGTTTACACCTTATGTCTCTCTGTCTGGTCCCCAAAAAGATGGTTTACAGCCAAAGACAGGTAAGATATCTCACGGGAGATACAACCTAAGCCAGGCGGAACCGAGTGGGGACCCTTAATGAGCTGCCTTAGAGAACTATGGAAAGGGGCCTTGCCTCCCCTTCCCCCTGCCTGGGAAAGTCTGTTGCCGGCTCTGGCTTTTCACTTGCACCTGTTTGTGAGAGAAATCATGAAGACAATAAAGATCAGTTCTCTCCACTTACCTCAACTGAGCTGTTACAACATGAGAGACTTGACCCTGAAAAGGTACATACCTTAGGTTAGACATCATGGGACCTTGTGCTTCAGTTGTTCATAGACAAAGGGTGATTGGAATAAACATTTTTCTGCTATGATGTGTGAGTCTCACAGACCGTGTAAGAAACAATGTTACTTTTTTGTATTTGTATACCTATCAATAAAAACCTTCAGTCAACCTTATTCTGGGCTCCAGTCCTCTGAGACTGAGAGATCCCTGGCCTTCGGAAAGATTTAACTGCATTAAGTCTCTGTTTGTTTCTTTCTTACAGACTTAACCCAAACCGCCCCTTCTCGCACCCTCACTGCCCTTGTTGCGCTGGACGCAACACTGTAGAGATAATTTAAAAGATTTTCAAGAATAATTCTGATTTTGCCTTAAAGACTAACTATATAGCTCAACCCCCAAGAAGATATGAGTCCTCTGTTCAAGAATTTATTGATATATGGAGAGGCTTTCATTTTGGGTGATAACCCATTAAGCAGGCACAACAGGCAAGATGGATTGTTTCTAGCCCTCTCTCTAGTGATTTAAGAGCTGTTACCATAAAATCTCATCAAACAAGGCAGTGGTACTTTGGCAAGTTTCTAACCGAGTATTACATTCAAATAAAGAAAGGACGTCTCTCCAAACTGGCTTACAGAAGACAAATCTGGGAAATGTAACTGAGAAAAAAACAGGAGATGGGAGGATATGGGAGAGTGAGTGCAAGGCTACACAGTAATTGATGAAATGTGTGTGTGTATGTGTGTGTGTGTGTACAAAATTCTTAGTAAGAGGGAATTTATAATTGGCTAGAGTCCTGCATAAGAAGGTGGGACAAGGTTACAGGTGGAAATTCTCAAAAGGAGAACAAATATTTGGGTGGTAGATTTTAGGACTTGTGGTTTTTGTGGTTGTTATTTTTGTTACTTGTTTACTTTTGACTTTTCAGAAAAAGGCATCATTAGGCATATCAGTTATCTGCTTTTCAAATTTATTTTGCCTTATAAGAAATTTATTTTTACCGTTACGGAGAGGTCTAATAATGTCTAAAAAACAGATGTATGAATGCATACAACTCAGCACCCTACATGTTGTTAGCTCCCAATAATTGCAGGATATCAAAACTGCTGGCTGATTTATTCACAATTTCAGGTAATAGAGACAAAAGTCAGAGCCATTGTCTTAGATTAAGTAGACAAAACATTTGGGTGACTGCATTGGTTTGCTTTTCAGCCATAACATTTGACAACGTAGAGACAATGTTAAAATGGCAATGGAAACTTGATTGTTGTGCTTGATAAAGTTAGTGAAGAATCTAAGCAAACATAAAATAATAAGAGTATTTTCTTCCCTTGGAATTTGAAACTATATAGTTACAAAGATTCTTATTTTGCTCTTTGTTAATTGAGAACGTATACAATAGTAATATTTGAAAAACGTTACAGGTTACAATAAAGCCAGGGAGATGCTAATTTCTGTAGAAGAATATCAGGAAAAGATGCATTACCATAGATCAACTTTTAGATACATCATAATGCCAAAAATACTTTAATAAGTAAGATTGCTTCATATGAGATTATCAGAGGATCTTGCATCTAGTTTTCAATAGTGTTGATACACTTATGTATTTACTTGACAGTATACAATCTGAAATATGTGCGGGTAGTAAACATAGCCTTAATTTCTAGAGTAAATCCTGGTCCTAAAATTCTATACTCAGGAAGTTCTATCATCAAAACTTTTCAGAAAGAAAATTAGAAATCATCACAATTGATTCTGTTTTCTAGATAATGCAATCAAGTGGCTCTCTCAAATCTCAGTATAAGCTAGAACAAGATCTCAGAGTTCTTTATTTGGTCCTAAGAAAACAGCTAATTTTCTTTCTATCTTCATTCATTCTTTTTTCATTTGTCGAGCATGAACTCTCTTTCCAGACCTGGGAAATCAGAGATAAAGGTCCCTGACCTCTAGGAGTTTGAAGAGGAAAATAATCTCAATATAAATGAAAAAGTGCTATGAGCTAAGCATAGGATTTAAAATGAGCTCACAAAACAGATAACTAAACCACTGGGAAGTTACTTTGAGGAGTTGCTGTCCAGGCTGAGTTTGAAGGATACATGGGTATGAAAGGGACAGGAAAAATGTACCAAACAGCAGTGATAGGATTTTCAAAGATACATAGTCAGAACACTTGGGCTTTTCCAAACTGAGGGAGCTTTAATATGATTTCAGTGAAGACTGCAAGAAACAAATGGCAGAGTGTGTTAAGTATTTGGAGAGTCAGATATGGACCAAATACGGGAAATTCTTTACGACGCTAATAAATTGGATTTTTTTTTTTCTAAAGGCATTAAAGAACTATTAAAGATGTTAAACTGAGAATGACATGATCTGATTTCTGTGTTAGAAAAATTACTACATTTTAAGGTGAAGAATGGATTTTATGAGATCAGAGCTGGATTTAGAAAGAGTAGTATGGTGACTGTTATCCAGGGATAACAAGATAACAATGGTCAAAATCCAACCAGTGACAAGAGAAGGGAATGAATTCAGAAGATAGTAAAGATGTGAAATTGACAAAACTCTGCCACTAATTAGACATGATGTGAAGAGAAAAGTTGAAAGCTAAACTGTGTCCCAGTT
This sequence comes from Rhinolophus ferrumequinum, assembly GCF_004115265.2. Classification (NCBI taxonomy): domain Eukaryota; kingdom Metazoa; phylum Chordata; class Mammalia; order Chiroptera; family Rhinolophidae; genus Rhinolophus; species Rhinolophus ferrumequinum. Next base: position 69,587,128 of record NC_046286.1, on the reverse strand, counting down.
TATCTTGGAGAACGGAATCTTGTTCTGCTGGCCCACTGAACAAGAGAGCACACAGAAGAGAACCATATTCAGTAGAGACTCCAGTTTTGACCAGGTTGGTTTCAGATGCCTGTGACACAATCAAGGGCAAAAGTCCAGGCGAGAAATCTGGGATGTAATGTGGGTCTGAGATTCATCATCATGCAGGTCATAGTTGAAGTCAGCAGAGTAGAAAATGCTTTTCATAGAAAGTGTGTAGATTAAGAAGCAAAGAGTTCTGAGCATAGCCTACTTGGGAGTATCAATGTTTAAGGAAAGGCAAGGGAAGAAGGATGCAAAGAAGATATCCTGAAAGCCAGGGAAGACCAGCATGATGAAAAAATGAGAATGTTTCACGGGCAAAGTGGGTAATAATGCTGAACACTGAGGAGAAATGCAGCAAGAAAAAAAGTAAAAAGTGCTGAATCTAGCAATCAGGACACTGATGATTTGGGGAAATAAAGAAAAAAGAAATTTTAGTTAAATAATGGTAGTAGGTTGGCAGTTAATTGAAGTGCAAAAAAGAGATGAAGAGGTAGAGACAAGTGCTGTCTTCTTGGGAGAATTCCAGCTGTAGATGAATTAGAAAAATAACCTAGTAGACAGAGGGCAATGGAGTGTCAGTGGAGGGTTTTGTGGAGGTGTGGGTTTGTGAATGTGTTTGGTTTTCCTGTGTTTTGTTTGACAGAACAAAACAAAGTGGGTTTGTATGCTGAGGAGGAAATCCTGAGAGCACAGAGATACAGGAGAAAGGGGAGAATCATTGGTACAAGATCCTCAAGTACACAAAGAGTGAGATCAACAGAAGAAATGTAAATTCAATTTCTGACAGTAGGAAAACTAATTCCTCTAAAATGGAGGCAGTAAGTTATATCCTGGTCTAGAGAGTGTTATCTTAGTACAAAGGGGCGGAGAAAGAAATAGGAAGTTGAGGAGGCTGCCTCCTGTTAGACGCTCTGTGATTTAGGAGATAGAATCCTCTGCTGAGCACTATGGGGGAACACGTAGGCCTAGGAAAGAATTCTAAAGGTCTAAATAGCTTAATATATTCTGGATATGCTTGTTTGCTTATTGGTAAATAGCTTGCTAGAAAAAAATAATACCTTTAAAATACAAACATTTGTCAAAATGAAAGACTTAAAAATTAGTCTTGTGAATATTTTCACTCCCCTAAGTTTTGTTTCTTAATTTCCTTTGACTTCTTGTTCCCTGCCAGTAAGTGGCACTGGCACTCTAGGGTTGTTCTACACAATCAGCCGTATGCTTTCTATTAGGCAAATTACAACACTATTGTAAACAAACATAAAAAAAATCATCTCCATATACTTACCTTACATTTACATTTACTGTAAATTCCATTTTTTGCTAAGACAGCAGAATTCCTTTCTAATACTAGTGGTAGGAGACAGGCCTAAGACTATTTTAATAAGAAAACTGTAAATTTAGTTTTTACATGAAGAAAACACAATGTAATTACAGTGTACCTAAATCCTTAACAAAGAGCTATAGTATAATACACTTCCACTTGTCATCTTTTTCTCTTATCTTGTCATTTTGTTTTAATTCCACTTTAATTTCATTTTGGCCATCTGAGAGGGAAGAGTAAAAATAAATGACACAATGATTTAGACACAGCAGTAGGTTAGTTTTGATTACAGATTGATGATATAAAGCTGAGGTAATTGAAATATGCTACATGAGTGAGATTTGAAGAAAAAAATCAAAAAACCTTGCATTTTATATGTGGTTAATAGTTGAATTCCTATGGGGTCACATTCATAAGCCAAAAGTCGTGATCAAAATCTGAGCAAAAACTTTTGGTGGAAGTCTCCCAATAACTCATTGAGAATGTAAATGCAATGAACTATAAATTTATATTGCCTACAAAGAGTGAGCTGAACATTTCTCAAAGTAATAAATTTGCTCAATATATTTTCTTAAAGTCTGTTTCATTCTTATAAAGGACAAATGGCTACTAAGAATGACAAAAGATCAGTCAATCAGAGTAATACTGGTACAAAATAATATAGCTGTGCCAAGTAGAGACTGCTGTTATATATTACCTTGAATTTGGTGCTACCCCTCCAAAACACTTCTGTAACTGAACTATATCACACTTGAGTTTAAATCATTTTCATTTTACAACAGTCAAGGTAAAAAATTTTAAACATTTAATCCAGTGCCGCTTTCTAGTATTTACAAGGACTGTACTAAATTGGTGAACAAAAACCTACACACATAATCTCCTAATTATAATGCAGTGCCTAATAATAAAAAATGAATTTGTAATTGTAAAATGGGCAATCTGTTGATGAACTTTACGTATTAAATACTAATGCACAGTTTAAACAAAATGGTTAATTTCAACAAAAATTCCCTTTTAACTCCTCTGCTTTCATTATTTATAAATGTAAGATAGTTATTTTTAATATGCAAACAATTACTTAAAGAATTTCAAAGCAAAAATGAAAGCGGAATGGGAGTTTATTTGTGTGTTTTCTCTTCTCAATCTTTAAATTTAAGAAGATTAAAGAGCTGTGCTTTTGGAACATTATATAACACTAATTGTTAAGTATTTAGCAAAGGTGCTACCCATTATGTTTATAAAGCTGTTGTAAAGGCATACCATTTAAACGTTCTGCCTAGTAGTAATGCCATGAAACATTGGGCACCATTCAGAAAACAGCTGTCCAAGCTAACTCATGTAGTATCAGGGCATACAACAAAGGGAAAGTTAACTGACTCAAAGAAAGTTTTGGATTAAAAATAAGCTTAAGATTAGGGTTAAACTTTATTACCTGCTCTAACTAATTGAACTAACCAGCCATCACAGTGTTTACTTTTTAAATTTTTATGTTTAACGGTGGTAAAAAAAAAAAAAACACAAACACATTAAAAATTTACCATTTATAAGTATATAGTTCATAGTGTTAAGTATATTCACAGTATTGTGCACCAGATCTCTAGAAGTTTTTTTTATCTCGCAAAACTGAAGCTCTATACCTAATGAACCATAACACCCTATTTCTCCCCCTCCCACCCTAAGCCCCTGGTGACCACAGTTCTACTCTCTTTCTATGAGTTTGACTAGTTATCTCATGTAAATGGATTCATGCATTATCTGTCTTTTTGTGACTGGCTTATTTCACTTAGCATAATGTCCTTAAGGTTCATCCATGTTATAACACGTGGCATGACTCTTCTGTTTTAAATACTTGATTGCACACATATACCACATTTTCTTTATCCATTCATCCCTTGATGGACATCTGTGCTGCATCCACCTCTTAGTTATATTAAATAATATCACAATGAACCTGGATACACAAATATCTCTCTGAGATCCTGCTAGTATTTGCCTTTTTTTGACGACATAATTATAAAATACATAAAACCTGTTTACACAGAATATTGTATTTATTCTTTAATAACCAGACAGATCTTTTATTGAGAAAGAACCCACATTATGAATAACTATATACACAAACCATGTTCACTATTTAACTGGGCAATGACATCAAAAACAAAAAGGACATCCCTGATATTTGCGAGGTTGTGTTTGTATTTAAGGCCCTGGCCCAGTTGTTTGATTCACTTTAGCAATCAAGGCAATTAGTACAGTTCAATTTGTTTCTCTGGCCTTATTTCCTAGCAGAGCAGATGCCTGAATGCCATTCTGGGAAAGGTTCAGATGAGGCTTGGATTACAGGGTTTATCATGAGCAGCAGGCCTGAGAGGCTGCCCACCATCCTGAGCCTGGAGGCAGAGAAATCAGGAGGGAACACAGAAAGATGAGAGGAGGCTCCCAGGAAATCACTTATACTGTTTGTCTTTAGGATCTGACTTATGCATATATATTTTCTCATTCTCCTCTAAAGAACTTACTTATCAAAAGACAGTAGAAAGTTCAGGTTAAAGAGAATTTATTTAAAAAGAAATGAACTCTATGCCAAAAGATTTTAATTTTAAATCTAAGCTCATACAGTGAGAGAAAAATCAATGATAAAATGTTTAAATGAATAGTAGTGCTAATTAACTTCCAAAACTTTTTATTCATAGGTTTGAATCAAAGATGACAGCTATATATTATAAATAGATCTAAGTATTAAGTAAAATAGACTCAGTAAAATGAAATTTCAAAAGGTATCAAAATATTTGTCCAACAATACACAATCTTTATCCCCAAATCTTCTGCCATGAAATTCTTTTATTTTTGTAAGAAGGAAAAACAAAATAAGTATTATTTTTAAAAAATACACACAAAAGCAGTCAAAATTGTCTATTGACCTATCAAGTGTCTAAAAATACGGGTTAGAAAAATACCCCATGTTCACAGATTGACCTTGATATGGTCAGAAAAAAACGACCTTTCAAGCCTAGACTTCAAACAGTGCTATAATCAGATGAGCCAAGGGTTTTCTGGTGTCAGGTCGACTTTTTCATCACTAGAGTACTGGTTACAATTGTGCTCTGCACACTCTAATGAAAAGCTGTTTCCTTCTAATGGCTCTATGATGACTTAGCCTAGATTAAATATTTAATGCTACAATCTTAGCACAACTGATACTAATTATATTCGTATTCACAGTCCCAAAAAAAGATCCACAAGAGGACAACAGTCCCCAGTCACTCTCGATCTAGAGCCTGGTCCTCTGGAGCCAGGTGAACAGCTGTTGTTGAAGTTGTCTGGGAGGCTGATGCTCTTTCTTGTCTTGGAATTAATTTGGAATAAAAACTACATATATTTGCCTACGAGACTGTCAACTAACACTTCTCAAAAGCCTACAAGATGTGTGAGGACTCTATCTTTTCTGAGATGTCAGGGTGTTGAGAGGGGTTTGGAGGAAACAAACTATTTTCAGGGCAATATTACTCCCAGATCTAACTATAGGAGATGCACTGCCCTAACTTAGTGGGAGACAAATAGAAAGAAAATAAATTAATAATGCCAGAATGAACAAAGAACATGGGAATTCTTAAATCAACTATTTAGGCATATCTCCAAATATTTATCTTGGTAATAAGACAAAACCACCTAATATATTTTACATAAAACATTTCTAACTATGGATGCTCCTTTTCTCTCTACTTGAAATATTAATAAAAGCCAAGAATTATGTTTGAACAAGCAAAGCTGCCCTAAAACCTGATATCTTGAAACTTTAGGCCAATGGTTCTCTAGCTTTGCAAACTTTGTGAAAGAATTAATTGGATGTTTATTAAAATGCTAATTCAAGGGTCTTAGCCCTAGAGTATCTAATACCATAGGAAACTGAGTTAAAGATAGAACAGTTGATCCTGAGGCAAACGGTCTGGGGAACAGGACAAGCTATATAATATGTGGAGCCCAATGCAAAATGAAAATGCAGTACCCTTGTTCAAAAGTAATAATTTCAACATGATGACAACAGAGTGTTATAGGAAGAGTAAGGCCCTTCTAAGTGTGGCCCTATGTGACTACTTAGACCAAGTGCCCGTGAAGCCAGCCTAGCTGGGGAGTTTAGAAACACTACTCCAGTTAAAGTTGAAGCCAGACAGCCCTAGATGTCTCCAAATCCCTTAGAGACTCAAATAGAACTCATCCCCAATATGCCAAAAACAGGCACTAGCCCAAAGGGGCAGCCCAAGATGGCCTCTCTTTCTCAGAAATCCTTGACAAATGGTGACTTAGGACCTTCTTCTAGAATGGAAGAATGCCTTTTTAAATCTAGTTTTTGAAAAAAATCCAGGGAAGAGCCAAATGTCAATGGCCCAATTTGGTACAAATCTGTTAATTGTCATTTTTCTCTTTGATAGCTCTTCTATAGTTCTATCTTATTGATGAGACCATTACGACATATAAAGAGAGACAGAGAATTTAAAGAACAGTATAGTAAGAGCCTTTTCTCCAGCTGTACATACCATGGCCATGAGTCCCAGCATAGTTTTAACTCCTCTCAGGCACATGTGGATAGGGAGAGAAAGCAGAAAAAGATTGGGAGCCAGGATGTCCATGTTTCCTCAAGGACCATCTGTCCTGAGGCGTTCTGCCTGGAGGCATTTCCTCCCCCATTCAAAGTCTAGGCACAGGATAATGGCTCTTCTCTCCATGGTAAGAGGAGAGTCCAAAAGTCACAACAGAACACAATACAGTCTAAGCTAAAATGGTAGTGCCCCGTCACTGAGCCAAGGGGGCCTCAGACTTGCTTTCTGAGCTCAGGAGGCCACAGAGAATGTGCCTACTTAGCTTACACAGTTCAGCTCAAAACAAGCAGGAGGGAAACCAAGCCTAACCCAGGGCTTGCAACACAGAGCCTAAGTGCTCTGAATAGAAAGTAGCAGCACTGGCAGCAGAGAATTTATTGAGACAAGGTAGCAAGTCATCATACTAAACCAGACATGAAGGAAAAAACCCTTAGGAAAAGTAAAATTCTATGTCAATGGTGACTGGTAGGTGAGAATCAGAGGAAAACAAAGAGGGCCCTGGGCAGAACTCAGAATTGGTCTTTAGTCCTAGAAAGAGGAAGATAGAGATAAATGATAGATGATAGGTAGGTAGTTAGGTAGGTAGATGGATGATATATAGATAGATAGATAGATAGATAGATAGATAGATAGATAGATAGATAGATGATAGAAAATAAAATCTGTCTTATCTTGAGGAAGGAACAGTAAGTAAAATTTTTATTATACATATTGCAATGAATTCTCAAATAATTTATTTTGTTTTCTAATGTCCTGAGTTTAAATGAAAGATAACTTCAAGAATTATAAATGAACATATTAAACCAAATGGACATTGCAGACTGTATCATGCTTTTAGTTCCTAATTGAGGAATTAAGTTTTCCAGGTCACAAGTTACACATATATTTCTGCTACACTGTTAGTTAATTAACTTAAACCAAATGTAGTCCTGATTGAGTATTTGCAGGTAATTTCATTCTATAACTTGTATCAGAATAAAACATTTCTCTTTGATTTTATCAAGGCAAGTTTTTAAAATATTGGCATCAAATAGTACATGGTTGAAACAGTCTGTATGTGATATAAGTTAATAAGACACAAAGAGAGGGAGTGGCAGACAGAAGGAAGGAATAAAGCATTAGAGTTACATTGAAATTTGGACAGAAAAAGGAATTACACTAGTGAAAAAAATCTTATGTTATTCTACTTGAATATAGTCTTCAAAAACTTTACCTTACTATATAATTCATTAGAAGCAAGCATTCCATTAGAAGCAAGTGTTTAGGGTTTTCATAAGACTGTAGTCAAGTCATGCAATTTTTCTGAACGTCTGTCTCTTCATCAATAAAACGGAAATAACCATTGAAATTATTAAGATTAAATTAAATAATGTATGAATTGGGTTCTTTCAAGTTGCATGGGAAAAGGATGCACAGTCTGGTGCTTCAGTTTCAACAGCTACTGTGCCAGGCATCTTGAATGGAGAAGCAGCTGACCCCCTCGAAAATGAGAACACTTGCTCCCTCCTCTAGCATCTCTAGTTACTCTACCAGTTTCTCTCTGTCTGCTTCAACAGCTTTTTCACCCTCTAATCTACGACTCTCTCTCTTTTCCTGTTAGCCACCACTGCCTCACGCCTTATGATTCCTCTATTCTGGGTGTAAGTGTGTTTCAGACCACTTCTACCTACCCTGGTAATCTACATTCAAATTCTCAAAAGAGAGACACTGTGTAGATTAATGCGACACAAGACAGAAAGAGCATTCCTGCTGGATAGTGTTTTCTCGTCAGGCCCACTCAAGGTCACTGACTTACATATGGATGGTGCCTTCAGATGAACCCTCTGTCCTATCAGCCATTGGACAAATCATGAGGAATGACCTGCAGTAACATTCCCCAGAAGGGGCGATACTGGGCAGGCACTTAGGGTACCCAGTCCTGTCTCAGCTTAGTAAGGAGCCAGAAGTGTGGATCTTTACCTGTGCTAAAGTATAAAGCAAATGAGTAGTAATTGGAATCAGCCATTCTGTTCTCTCCATTTTTCAAGTAGCACACACCAAATCAGGATAAATATCAACCTTGATGAATATCGGGAGGCAAAAAAAAAAGTAGTGGGAGTGGGCTTCAGGGGACAGGGAATATGAAAAAGAGAGTAATGAGGAAGGAGAAAAGAGAAAATACGTGTGTGCAGGAATAAGGAAGGCAATGAATAAGGAAAATTGACAGAAAAATTTAAGTGAAAGAAGTGAAGGGATAGGCCCAGGGAAAACTGGAAAGGAGTAGAAAAACCCTAGGGAAAGGAATATGAAACAGAAGTGCTCTCCTAAATGTCACAGAATACAGTTCACTGCACTAGGCCAGCCTCCTCGACATCATCCTCTTTCTACTTGTGTTTTCATTCATAACTAACCTCAGTGTCAAATGGAAAGGAAGACAGAAAACAAGAATCTGAGTGGGGTTCTCATTCCCAGGTGTTTCTGGCTGACCCTTAAAATGCTGCTGCTCCTCTCAGCTGAATCTGTTTTCTGGTTTTAGAAATCATGTGTTAGAGAAAAATATAATATCCTCTTGCCTGTTTGTTATAATTGGGAATCAAGACCATGATAAAGACATAGTATACGGTACAGAAAAAGAAACAAACAAAAGGCCCCTTTCCTTCACTCTCTTACTTTTCTTCCTTCTTACTCTCCAACTCCCACCCCCAACCTCCTTAAATGTAAGAATTATCAGAGCAAACAGGTGCATTTATCAACTCCCTTGAAAGTGGATGTATCAAACGCATGCAGGACGGGTATCGTGATTACAGCTGGAATAAAGCTAGGGCATCTGTCACCCCATCTCCTTTAAGGTTAGTATCCCTTTCAAAAGATTCACCAATCTGACCTCCAAAAACAAAAGATGGTTTTACATATATAATGTAAAAACAAAACAGCCATTATATAATGTACAGCAAAACTTCAAATTAGCCCTGACTCTGTCTTTCTCTCAATGTCTCCTATAGTATGAAGAGTTCCCATCTTTACCTCTACTCCAAAAATCCCCAAAACATTTCCCCTCAAAACCAACACTTGTTAAATCTCTTCTTTCTCCTCCTTCCTTTCTTCCTTTTGTGAATCTAGTCTTTTTTTAATCAAGAAAAAACTTTAGACTCTTTCCAATTTAAATCATGCAAATCTAGGTCACTGCTGCTCTTCTGTCTTACCTGTTATCCCAATTCTTCACAAAAGCCTAGGAATGACCTAGCCAAGACTACATGGCAGAAAGGAAAGGGAGAATTGGAGGATACTTATACATCAATTCTTTTCTCCATCACAGTCCTAATTTTTTTTTTTTCATTTCTAATCATGACCATACAACTTTATATGACCTAGAGCATGGAAAAGGCTTTTGTTCTATCCCTTTACTGGCCCAGGAAACAAAGGTCACCGCGGGAAGTTTAGCTTAAAAAAAAATTTTCAAACTCTGGTTTGCGAAGCAGGAGGTGTCATTTCCAGCCCAGCTTCAAATTTATGCACCCCAACAAAAATTATGGCTCAAGTTTGTGTTTTGTTTATGTGTTTCAGAAATCTTATTGTGCAAACAGTTTATTTGAGAAATTGTCTTCTTTCTATTGCATTTGTCCTTTCTTCAGGGGAAAAGTAGCAGGCCATGTTCTCTCTCGTGTCTTAAGAACAAATAAGTCAGAAAAACAAGCTGCCAGTCAAATCTTTAGCAAGTTTATCAAACAACCATCTGGCTCAACTAAAACTTGTACCTAATTTTCAGGGAAGAGAAACTAGCAAATAAGTTTACAAAATGTGTTGTAAAAGATGATGAGAGCATTTCGTGATATTTTTTATTTTAAAACTTTAATCTATGTATAAAATTTCTTGATCTAAACTTAAATTCACTAAAATCATCATCCCACAAATACAGGTGTTCATTTTTTTCCTACGAAAGAGGAAATCACCAAATTGTTCCTGTATCCTATGAAACAAGTTTACTACTGACGAGAAACACATCCATTATTATAAGTGAAATAAGAATGTAGAGTAAGAGTCTGCAAAGAGAAGAGATCCAAGATGACAGAGTAGATAAATGCTGTGCTTGCCTCATCCAGTGAACACATCAAAATTACAACTAAATTACAGAACAGTCAACCTGTGGAACTATCTGAGGTCTAACCAAATAGAATTTTTATAACTAAGGATATAAAGTAGAAGCCACGTCGAGAATGGTAGAAGGGGTGGAGACACGAACCAGGCTGGCCTCAAACCTCCCTGTGGTGGATGAAAATTGGGAGAGATGACTTGGCCACAGAGATTCCCCATGGAGAAGCAAGGCACAACAGACCCACACCAGCGTCCCCAGCCTGGAGTACTGGTGCAGGAAACAGGAGCCCCCACAACATCTAGCTGTGAAAAACAGGGTTCTGACCATCCAAGTGGTATGGAAGACTAACGGGAAACCCAGACATCCTCTTAAAGAGCCCAAATAGGCACTTACCCTGAGCTCCAGTGGAGGGATGGTAACTGTAGGGGCGCTGGAGACATATGGGGAGAGACTGAGTTGTGTAACTCTGTGGCAAGGACTGAAGGGACAGTCCCAATTTTCCCTGTGTGGGACCCTGTAGGGACAGAGCCCCAGAAAGCAGTTTCCAGGCTCTCAGCCTCACATAGAAAGGTGCTGGCTCAAGTAGTAAATGGCCATCAACTGCGATTGCATGGCCATCAGCTGTGGCTAGTTGGCCATCAGCTGTAACCAGTGAGCTATTGGCCTCTAATATAACTGCTGTGGCTATGCTAGCAGAAAATGGGAGCTAGCAAGTTGGTGGCTGAGCCTGCAAATGACACAGTGAGGGTTGCAAATTGTGTTGCTCCTGGTTCCTGTGTCTCCAACCCAGCTGCCAGCGAGAGTATAGTGGTATGACTCCCCTACCTATGGCTCCGTGGGTGTTCTTTTTGGCCTCACCATATCCTGCGTTCTTGTGTGGGAAGCAGGAGCAGAGACCTCGCCGGACGCCCTGCATGACAGACCCATCTCCAGTGCAGCTGACGGGTGGGTGACACCTTTCCTGTGTTGAGCCCATCCCCACAGGCCAAATCTGAACCTGATTGGCCTATTGAGCTCTGCTGCTCAACCCTGCTGACTCACGTAGACCCTGACTCACCCAACTTGCATACTGCTGGGAGCTTTATCAGCAGCTGAAACTTATGGGAGCCAACCCCCAATTTTCCCCCTCAAAGCCTTTTCATCATATTTTCTCCATTTTAGTTAATGGCAATGCCATCTTTTTAATTGCTTTGCCACAAAATTTGCACTCATTCTGATGTTCTTTTCTTTGACCTACACCCTCACCCAATCCTTCAGCAAATCCTATTGACTCAAAATTTCAAAAGACACACCAGGAATCTGGCCATTTATCACTACAGACACTGCTCTTGCCCTGGTCCAAGCCCCCATTGTCTCCCATACTTACTTTTATGATAGCTTCTTAACTGGTCATCTGTTTCCAACTTGCTGTCCCACGGTCTGTTTAGCAACTGAATATTTACTGTTAAAATATAATTCAGATCATGTCATTCCTCCAGTCTCATTTCTCCCACAGTGAAAGCCAAAGTCCTTGCAATAACTTATTATCCCTAAACAATCTGGCCCCTATTACCTCTCTGACCTCACCTCTTAATGCCCTCTCCTCCCTAATTCCATTCCAGGCATGCAAGCAACTTGCTTTTCTCAAAGGCACCAGATGGTCCATCCTCAGGGCCTGTTATGGACTGAATTGTGTCCCCCTAAAATTCATATGTTGAAGCCCTAATTCCCAATGTGACTGCACTTTGCTATAGGGCCTATAAAAAGGTAATTAAGGCCAAATGATGTCATAAGGATGGGACCTGACCTAAAAAAATTAATGTCCTTCTATGACAAGACACCAGAGAGCTCATTTTCTCTCTCTCTCTCTCTCTCTCTCTCTCTCTCTTTCTCTCTCTCTCTTTCCACCATTTGAGTTCACAGACAGAAAGTAGCCATCTGCATGCCAGGAAGAGAGCTCTCACTAGACACTGAACCCTGATCTTAGACTTTCCAGCCTCCACAACTGTAAGAAAATTAATTTCTGTTTTTCAAGCCACCTAGTCTATGATATTTTGTTATGGCAGCCCTTGAGAATCAGCATAGCTAACTGTTTCATAATCGTCAAGCCTTTGCTTAAATACCTCTTCTCCAAGAGGCCTGTACTGTGCAACTATTTAAAACTGCAACACACTCTAAACTCTTAATCCCCAATACCATGATATATTTTTTCCATAATTCTTATCAAGTACTTTTATATTTGTTGCCTGTTTTTCCACAGTAGAACGGCAGTTACACAATGACATAAATTTCATTCTCTGCTTTATTCACTGCTCTATCCTCAGCACTAGAACAGTGCCTGTCACATATGGGAACTGAATAGAAATCCATTGAATGAATAAATAAAAGTGTATATCTAGGAGGCAAATGTCTGAGTTATTGAGTATTTACATCAGTTTTACTAGTTAATGTCAAACTCCTTCCCACGTATTTTTGACGAAAGAACAAGAACATAATTTATTGTTCTACCTCCTTGTCAATACTTGCCATTGTGAAACTTTTTAAAAGTTCCTAATCTGGTGGGTTGGAAACTATAAACCATATGGTATTTATTACCATATTATTTGTTACTAATGAGGTTGAACAGACTTCCTTATGCTAATTGATTATTTAGATTTCCTTTTCTAGAAATAGCCTGTGTGAGTGATTTTTTTTCCTATCATATTGTTTCTTTCCTTTATTCACAGGAAAGTGTTCCTTGCCTATCCTAAACACTAATCCTTTGTTAGTTATACATGTTATAAACTCCTAATCTTTCACTATATTTCTTTAATGAAAAAGAATAGCTTACTTTTAACGCAGGAAATTTATCAGTGTTTTTCATTAGTGGTTTGCTTTTATGTCTTCTTTAAAAATCCTTCCCAATCCTAGTTCATAAAGATAGTCTCAAATATATTCTTCCAAAAGTTTAAAATGCTGCCTCTCATATTTAGATCTGTACTCCTCCAGAAATTGATTTTTGTGTTGGGTAAAAAGTAAGATCTCGATTTCATTTTTTCCATATTGATAATTATTATTCCCATACATTTTATTGAAAAGATCATTTTTCTCTTTATCTTTAATAAAACCTCTATCATATGTCAAATATCCTTATATGCATGGTCTGTTTCTAGGTCCCTTTCTCTGTACCACTTACATATTTGTCACTGAACCAGTATTTCAACTGTACAACTTTATAATACAGTCTGGATATTAAATAGAGAAAATACTCTCCATGGTCTCATATTTAAGTGTCCACTGGCCATTCCTAGCCCTCAGCATTTCTACATAAAATTTAGAATCAGCTTGCTACATTTGCAACAACTTCCCCTATCTCCAAACAGAAACCCTACTCAGAACTTTACTGGACCATTGTTGAATCCACATATCAATTGGAGAATTGACATCTTTAAAATATTATGTCTTCCAATCCATGAATATTGTATACCTTTTCTTTATTTAGGTCTTCCTTGTAGCTTTAATTAAAGTTTAGTAATTTTCTCTATGAAGGTGATACCCGTACATGATTATGTTTAGTCCTTTATAGTGGATGTTGTAATGATATTGTTGAAGGCATCGTTTTATAAACCTCATTTTTTAAATATTTTTCTTGTTGTATAGAACTTTAATTAATATTTATAGATTGATTTTTATATCTAGAAATCTTGCTAAAGATCTGCATTAACTCTAATAAATTTTTAGTAGATTCTTTAGATTTTTTCATTGCAATTAAATTTTCTGAGAATGATGACTGTTTTCTTTTTTGTAATATACGTACCATTTTGTTTGACTTTTTGTACTGTTTATGCCCTCCATAATTATAATGAATAAAAGTAAAGACAGAGGGCTTCTTTATCCCTAATCTCAAAGGGAAGCCTTTAAGATTTGACCATTAAGAACGTTTTCTATATTTTTTTAAATGGCTATCCTTTATCATGTTAAGAAAGTCCCTTTCTGTTGCTAGTTAGCTAAGAGAAGATTTTGGTTATATTTAAATTGTTAGTGGGCGTTGACTTTATCACACCCTTTTTGTGTACCTATTGACATCATCATATAGCTTTCCTCTTCTAATCTGTGAATGTGGAAATTAAGTTAATTCGTTTTCTATTTTTATACAAACTTTTCATTCCTGACATACAGTCAAATTGATTATTCATTCGTTCCACAAGTATACCCGTATACTTTACTCCCAATTTGTCAGGCACTGTTCTAGACACTACATAAGTAACATTGTAAGAGTACTATAGAGAGAAAGCTGTAAGAGAGGAAATGACATTAAGAAAGTGAGATGCTTGAAACTGAGAATGTTGGAAGTATTAACACTGATATTGAAAAAGTCTAATGTATGCTCTCGGGAGTAAGTGGCTGAGGTAGGATAAAGAACATAATCATTAAAGAAAGGATGTCTAGGAACTGAGAGAGCAAGGTCGTAAAGGGATTCCCTGTGTGAGTATTAAAATCTCCAGTAATTAAGGTAGGAGTAAGGGTAAGCCAGGAGCTAAAATTTTAAGGGCTGAGGTTAAATGACCAACGTCCCAGTAAATGACTGCAAAAAGAAGGGATTGTATAGACTGATAATTTGAAATTCAAAGCTTGGATAGGTGGTTAGGAAGAGAAACAATGACCTAGGACAGCAATCAGTCTCAAGGTCCATTTCTGGGAATAGAGAAAAGTGTGGAAGGAAAAACTGCCAACACTTAAGAAAGTTGCACGGGGTGTAATGTCCTCCAGAAAGGCCAGGTTTCCACTAAAGCAATTTAGTGAAGAAAATATTCTGGCAAAAAGGTTGAGAATAAAAGTTCTGCTAATAATTGAATATTAGTTCCAGAAGGCCCAGTGGAAAATCCAGATCAGGAAAGGTGAGCAAAGAGAAGGAGAAAGTTGAGATGTAGGGGGAGAGAGAGTTGGAGATAAGGATGACCTGGGAATAAGGGTTTCTTGTTGAATTAGCATAAAAAGGGACAGTGGGCCTAATAAAATTGGTTCTGATGATCTCTAGGTAGATAGTGAGGTGGGGCTGTAAGTGTAGGAAAAGAGAGAATAATGGGGATCCAGGCTATCTTTTTCACCACTGTTTATGGAAACCTTAGAGATTTGAGAACAGCAGTCTTACTCTAGCGCACATGGGACTCTCTCTTGATCCAACCAATGGAAAGGGGTTAAAATGAACTCTCTCTGCTGTGTGTGTGTGTGTGTGTGTGTGTGTGTGTGTGTGTGTGTGTGTAAAATACATTTTATACATTGCTGATTTTATTTGCTAATATTGTTTCTAAGATGTTTCCATCTGCGTACATAAGTAAAAATGTCCTGTAACTGTCCTCAGTCTATCCTTGTCAGGTTTTGCTATCAAGGTTACACCAATTTCTAAAATGATTCATATAATGTTCTTTATCTATATTCTAGAATAATTTGTGTAATGTTGGTATTGTTTATTCTTTGAATATTTGGTAGAACTCATCCTTAACACTCTATGGGTTTGGAGTTTCATTTGAGAGATTTTAAAATCTCTCAAGTGCAAGAATCAGCAACCTTCTTCTACAAAGAGCCAGATGATAAATATTTTAGACTTTGTGGGCCATATACCGTCTCTGTCACACACTCTTCTTTGGGCTCTTTTTCTTTTTTACAACCTTATAAATCTATTCTTAGCTTGCAGATTGTGCAAAACTTGCCACAGGCAAGATTTAGCCCATGCATGATAGTTTACCAACCTCACCTTTAATGGACATAGGATATTCAGGGTTTCTATGTCCTACCTAAATGGTAGGTGACATTTTTGTATGAACGTGTTCATTTCTTTTAAATTTTCAACATATTGGAATAAAGTCATTCACTATGTCCTCTTATTTTAATACCTGCAGCATCTAAAGTTATGTTCCTTTCTTCATTTCTAGTATTATTTGCCTTTTTTCCATTTTCTTCTGATCATGCTTGCCACAAGTTTATGAATTTTATTAGCCCAACAAAGATCCAATTTTTACCTTGGTTGGTCCTTTCTATTTAATGTTTGTTTGTTATTTCACTAATTTCTACTCTTAATTCATTATGTATTTTCTTCTACTTTTGGGGGGTTTACTTAGCTCTTCCTTTTCTAATTTCATCTTAAGATGAATGCATAATTCAGTCACTTTCACTCTTTCTAGTAAAAGATCTTAAGGCTATGTATTTTCCTCTAATGATGCTTTAGCTACTTCCTATAAGTTTTGGTAGATAGTGCTTTGTTATCATTCAGTTTTATATGTTTTCTAATTCTCCATATTTTTTTCTTTGATATATGAGTTATTTAGAAATATGTTATTTTAGTTTTCTATCAACAAAAATTTTTGTCAGATCATCTTTTTATTAGAATTTTCTAGCTTAATTTTTATTTTGGTCATATGTGGTCTGCAAAATGTCAATATTTAGAAAATTGTTGATACTTTGTTTTCTTTTCATTTTAGTTGTTTATGCTTTATAGTATATATCTTTAAATGATCAACTTACCTTCAACTAATATTTTACCACTTCCCATATAGTATAATAACCTTATAACAGTATGTTTTCATTTCTCTTCTCCCTGTTTTTGTGCCATTGTTGACATATATTTATGTGTTATAAATTCCACAATATATCATCATTTTTGTTTTAAACAGTTTGTTATCTTTTTGAGATACTTAAATATAAAAAAATAAATTATTTTATCTGGTGCATTTTTTTATTTTTTATTTTTTTTTTGCCAAAAGGACTTTCTTTACAAATGTAAATCTGATCATGTCACTCTTCCATAAAAAACTCTCCAATAGATTCCAATTACACTTAATATAAAACCCAAAATCCTACCCCATCTTATAGAATCCTAGATTCTATATGATGTGTGGCCCCAGGTTACCTTTCTGATTTAATTTCTCCTTTCACTTATTCCTTAACTCTTCTTCAGCCACACTGTCCTCCTGCCAAATACATGCTCCCCTCAAAACTTTTGTACTTGTTCTACCCTTTCCGTGAACAGCTCTTTGCCCCAATTATCACTTGTCCTGGTCTCTTATTTCTGAAAATCTCTCCTCCAAAATCACTTCATCAGAAAAGACACATACACATACACACACACTTTATTTTTTATGCTTTACCTTACCTTATTTTTTAGAGCATAAAATGCTACTTAAAATCATGTTGTTTTTGTTGATTATCTCTTTCTCCATCACTAGAATTAAGCTCCATGAAGAAACAACTTTGTTTTGTTCGCCCAAGTATCTCCAGTGCCTAGAACAGTGGTGGCTGGCACATAGAATTGGATTAGGAAGAAAATTGCCTTTAAAAACTACTGGAATTCATTCTGATAATTATTATCCTATAGCAAACAAATTCTGAAAAGAAAAAAAAGTATCCAGAGAGGGCTGAATTCTGGGGGGAAAAATCAAGAATAACACACAATTTTGGCAATCTTGAGTTTGTAATTTCTATTGAACTAAATAAACTAGCTTTTCATTTCAAAGCTATAATGAAAGTTCCAGCTCAAGGCAATAGAGGATAAAAAACAAAGGATGAGAGAGGTTTTTTCTTAATCGTCCTTCATCTTCCCCAAACTCCCACATTTACTGAATATACAAAGGCATTTACGAAGGATGATGGGAGAGGAGGATGAAGTGCCCAACTACCTTCGAAGAAGTAAGGAGATTCCTGCCCACCCCTAGTCACAGTATCGTAACCCAGCAGATTCAAACAGATCTTAGAGTCCAAGGAATTTGGAAGTGGACAAAGTCTGTGAAGCTGTTCTATCTCAGAGTGGCTTGTGCAATTCATTCATTCATTCAACTGGCTAGGAATTAAGTGACGACCGGAAGCCAGTACTATTGGACACAGCCAAAGAACTCAGCACCGAGGTCCTTTGTACATGGCATCTCCACCCATCTTTTCTGTACTCTGGGTTCCCTGCTCGGACAAAAGGAGCTTACTTAAGAGTTATATTATTAGTCCCTAATTTATACTTACTATTTTTGGCTTACATCATTCTCAGTCATAATTTTCTGTGACTTATAGAGGTGAATTTATGCTATATAAATTCTATCTAATGCAAGCAATTTCCTATTTTATGTTTTTTTTTACCTGCAATACAGTCATACTTATAACCAAAAGAAGAACCATTATACATTGTTATGGTAGTAAATTTGGGGTGGAGCTCTATAAGCAAGAATTATCTCCCAAATTACTTTTACCACACCGTATTTTCATAACTTATATATGTCAGAGTGTCATGCAGACTAACTGCAAGAAATAAAGATACCAGTTTTACACTGGAATGCATTTTTTTTTAATTCTATAATCCAGGAATATTCATGATTACAATAGGAGTTAGATACTTTGACTTATAATCGTTATATGTAAATTGTCTGAAATCATCCCTACATAATACATAGTTTGCTCATAAAATTATATTGAGGACTAAAAAATAATTTATGTAGAGCATTTAACATATATTAAGAATTAATAAGTATTAGGTATTGTCAAATAATAAGTGATGGTGTTCTATATAGACTTACCTATCTTACGCAGAATATTGTAAAATGATTCTGAAGGTACTCCTTCCACTTTTACTAAACCTAAATTATAAGGAATGGCTAGTCAACACAATATACAACAGAAGCATGGAATAGAGCAACTTTTTAAAAAAGAACAATAAGTTTATTATTTCCTCAGGTTATTCTACAGTGAGAGAACAATAGAAACATCTTTCATTCATCTAACAAGTATGCATTGAGCATCTGTTACTATAGATCCAGTGCTGGAACATAGTGGCAAACAACACAGACAGGAGCCCTGTGACCATTGAGTTTGAAATCTATTGTGCAAGCGAAATATCAAGCTCACAACTTACAAATGTGATTCGTATTGAGAAGGAGAAACAAAGCAAGTAACAGACAACTAAAGCTGATCTGTGTTAAGAAAGGCTTCTTGGAGGAAATAACATGACTTTGTATTTTATCTAGATATATGAGATTTCATTCCTTTAGAAATTTTGAAATATTAATACCAGGGACTGAAATTTACAGCTTATATAGGTGGTTGTAATAATTGTATAGCAAAGTCATCTGAAGCAGTAGTTAGATTCTGCAGTTGCTCCCTGATTATGGCATATGTGTAGTTAAAATTACCTTTGGAAAATTCTTAAATTAACCCCAAAATTCAGTGTGTATAGTAATATTTATATGCTATTGACAACGTTGAATTTTAACGGCGACTTGTGCTCCTAGAAAACCGCAAAGGTTAAGAAATCCTCACCTTTTTGTTTTCCAGGAAATGACTCACTGTACAGATTGACCCTTCTTCACATGACTTAGATAAGAATTTGGGATGCCTCCCTAGTTGCCTATGAGGAGACCAGACACACACCCTCCAAATTCCCATTCTTTGCTTCAAAAATGATTAGCTAAACTGCTCATTCCAGCTGATCAGTGTGAACCAAATTCTTCTTAACCAAGTTTTGGTTAAGCTTCTCTCTTTCCACGAGGTTCCTGAACATTGGCTCGCTCAGCCTGAGCGAGCACACAACCCTCCTCAAACAGCCTGGTCGAAGGATAAAAATCTTCTCTGAACTCCTAGCAGATTGTGCCACTTTCTCATCCCACTTCTCCCCACCCAGTTCTTTCCAGCCTTATTTCTTCCTCTCTATAAAACAAAACTAAACTTTTGGCCTCACTTTTGAAATGCTTGCCCTTCCCTCACCTTGCAAGAATCCTTTTGAATAAAGTCGGTCCTTACTAAATCCAGATTAGTTGTTGTTGTTGTTGTTTGACACTAAACACTGGAAACCAACACAATAAGTACAATAAAATCCAGTTTTACTCCAGCATTTGAAGATTTTAATGTTTTCTCAGTCCAACAGATAAAATATTTATCTGGTGATGTGGCACAAAAACAAAATAAGTGCCTTCCAACACTATAATCACAAAGCAAGATGCTGGCATCAGGAGAGTCCTAAGAGTAACTGTGATTGAAGTAACAGCAGAGACCTGTCTTCCATCCCAAGCTTATGCCAAGTATGGAATATGTGCTCACTGGGTGGAATGGCTGCTGGAAAGCCCACCATATTTTTCCTTCCTTTCCTTTCCCTTTTCTTTTTTTTTTTCTTTTCCTGGATACACATAGTTGAATTTAGGTACATGAAATGTAAGTGTCTTCTCCATATTCTAAAATGTTACCATAAAAAGGGAGACAAAAGAAAGAAAATATAATAAATCTCATCTATCAGCAATCCTTAGAAAATATGTCACTCTAAAATGTTGAAGATATGCTCACTTAAATCTCTTTATGGAAATCTTTTTGAATTGTATTACATATTTTATTGCTTTTTTAAACAAAGTACTCTAAATATAACTTAACCTTTTCTTGGATGATGTACAATCATCTTTATTTTAAAATAAAACTCTACTCTGGTGTAGAACAATGAAAAACTGCATGGCATACTAGGCGCACAGGACTGCATATTACTGAGCAGTCAAGAGTTCCCTTTCCTCCTCTTCTCCTTCTCCTCCTTCTCCTTCTTCTTCGACTACTGTCTCCTTTCTATTGCAAATGGTCCAAGATTTTTTTTTTTAACCTCATTGTATCTGCCTTTGACTGGAACTGCCCCCTTCCAAATGCTGCTTTTTATATGCTTCAGATTTCAGTAGAGGAGAAGGGGAGGAATGACGTAAAAAATGTTCATATTTCTAGGACAAGTTCCAGAGTATTCCAACCCTAGGGGAGGGCTCCAGGAGCTTTTCTACCTCAGAGACCACTTACCTATGAGTACATTGCATAAGCTTTAGCATTTTGATCTTTGTGTTCCTATCTTGGCTATGCAGAGCTCTCTTTATTTCCTTCCAGCCATGTTCCAAAGGTCAAAAAATAAAAGATACAGAGAAGAACATCTTAGAAGAACATGCCGATGATAGTCAGGGAAAGGCTATTTTTTGAAGAATCGGAAGGGGCAGTCTGACAAATCATGTGAAACAATTTGATTGGAAAGACCAATTCCCTCTCTCAGGTAATACAATTGCCAAATCAGTTTTGGGGGGCTTGTTTGTTTGTTTGTTTGTTTTTAACAGAAGAATCTGGAAGTGTGATTTAATGCAAAAGGACACTGGACTTGGTTCAAACTAAAGACCTGTCACGTATTAGCTGTGTGACCTTGAATAAGTGATTTATCTACACTAATTTTACTTTCCCAACTACCGAATGGAAATAGAAACACTTGCTCTACCTATATAACAACATTTCTGCCAAGATCAAAGAAAGTAGTGTATTTTTTGAAGTGGCTTATAAACTGTGAAAGTATTAAAAGTGAATGGACTGTCTAGCTAAACACCATCTGTCATAGACAAAGTATCTATCCACAACTTTTCTGTAACTCAAGCCTATCATATCCTTCGCAGCAGTTTCCCTATATTTCCTGATGATACAAAGTAACTAGAGCACTGCTTTTGAAACAGTAATAAACATGAATCTTATGAAAATGCATTGTTAAATGCCGATTCAGATTTAGAAGGTTGGAGATCTGATGGAAATTTTGCACTTATAATGAGCTTCCAGACAATGCAGATGCAACTCTCCTGGAAGCAGTTTCTTACTCACTCCATAGTTTGTTAAAACTGCAAAATCCCTGGCATCACCCAGATCCAAAGAAACAGAATCCGCATTCGACAAGATGACCGTGGATCCTGTGGGGACAGAGTGCCAGGGAGCAGTTTCCAGGCTCTCGACCTCACGTGGAAAGGTGCTGGCTCAGGTAGTAGATGGCCATCAGCTGTAACTAGCTGGCTATCAACTATAAACAGTTAGCCATTAGCCACTAATATAACTGCCGTGGCTACGCTAGGGGGTTTGTTTGGTTGGCAGAGAAGTGGACGGAGGATTGCAGCTAGTAAGTGGGGTTAGCAAGTGTGGACGGTGGATTGTGGATCACGTAGATTCTACTTCCTGTGTCTCCCCCGGCCGCCAGCGAGACTGGGGTGCAGGAAGACCCCTTGTTGGGGTACTAGCAAATGTTTGCTTTTGCTTCTCGACCAGCCGCCATCGAGAATATAGTGGTATGAACTCCCCTATCCATAGCTCCGTTGTTGTTCCTTTTTGGCCTCATCACATCCTGTGCTCTTGAGTGGGGAGCAGGACCAGAGACCCCCATGTCAGAGTCACATGCACCTTAATATTTGAGAAGCATGTTCATAGCCTATAGTAGTGATTCTGCAAGTTAAAAATGCAAATTCTCATGCCCTACCCCACCCTGATTTACTGAGGTTTCAGAAAAATGAGGAAAGGTTATTGGAAATTGGAAGAAAGGTAATTGTGGGGACAGAGCCAGGAGTGCCAGGAGTGCAGTTTCCAGGCTCTCGGCCTCATGTGGAAAGGTGCTGGCTCAGGTAGTAAATGACTGTCAACTGTGATTGGATGGCCATCAGCTGTGGCTACTTGGCCGTCAGCTGTAACCAGTGAGCCATTGGCCACTAATATAACTGCCGTGGCTACGCTAGCAGAGAATGAGGGCTAGTAAGATGATGGTGGCTGAGCTAGCAAGCGCGGATTGCAGTTAGGACGGCAGGTTGCGGATAGTGTGGCTCCTGCTTCCTGTGTCTCCAACCCAACTGCCAGCAAGACTATAGTGGTATGACTCCCCTATCTATGGCTCCATGGGTGTTCCTTTTTGGTCTCACCATATCCTGCATTCTTATGTGGGGAGCGGGACCACAGACCCCACGTGACTCCCTGCATGACAGCAATCCTTCTTATAAAGTAGAAAATTGTGTTGGCTGAATTGTATTCTGGTATTTTGTGAAAGGTAGAAGTTTTGAGCAATAACATTGAATATAAGCAGAGGAGATTTCTAAAAAGTATTGAAGGTGCAGCCTGGGTCCTCCTTTCTGCTTTAGTAAAATAATAAGAGATGAATTAAAGTAAGAATTTTTAAGCATAAAGGAACCATAATTTAGAGATTTGGAACATTCTAAGACTATCCATATTGAGAAAGAGAGAGAGAGAGACAGAGAGATTGAAAACTTGTTCTAAAGAGAATACTTGTGGTGTGGCTGATAAAGAGATGATGGTTGTGGTGGCTGGACTTAATCAGCCATCTCAGCAGAAGCCAGAAATAGGGATGGGATTACATACACCAGAGAGACACTGCCAGTTTAAACCAAAGAGGGCAGAGAAACTGAGACAAAAGGAAAGAAGGCTGTCAGACTCCTTGACCTCTACAGGATGGGACCATAGAGCTATTTGGCTGTGAAGCATGCTTAATCCTTCAAGATAAGGGAAGAATGCCCTCAAAGGTGATTCAAAGATCATCCTTAGTTTCATCAGGCCAAATGGCCTCTGCCTGGCAGAGCCCAGAGGATGCAAGCCCTGCCTAGGGTCTGAAGACAGGGCATCACACCATAGGAGATTATTCGTAAGCTTTAAAACCTAACAGAATTTGCCTGGTTGGGTTTCAAACTTGCTTGGGATCCGCCACCCCTTTTTACTTCCCTGTTTCTCCCTTTTGGAATGAGACTCTCTATCCTACTCCTGTCCCAACATTGTATTTAGAAGCGCATAACTTGTCTGGCTGATCAGGTTCACAGCTGGAGAGGAATTTTGCTCAGGATGAATCAGACCTCAAGTCTCACTCATATCTGATTTAAGACATAGTTAGATGAGACTTCAGACTTTACACTTTAGAGTTGATGCTGGAATGAATTACAACTTTGGGGCTGTTGGGATGGAATAAATGTATTTTGCATACAATAAGGACATGAATTTTGGGGTGCCAGGGACATAATGCCATAGACTGAATGTATCAGTCCAAATTCATCTGTTGAAGCTCTAAACTCAATGTAACTGTATTTGGAGACAGGATCTTTAGGAAGTAACTAAGTTTAAATGAAGTTACCAGGACGGGGTGGTCTTATAAGAAAAGGAAGAGATCTACCCTTCACCCTACTCCCTGCCTGTGCACCAAGGAAAGGTCATGTGAAGACACAATAAAAAGTCAACTGTCTGAAAGCTAGGAAGAGAAGTCTCACCAGGGAACAAATCAGCCAGCATCTTGATCTTGGAATTCCTAGCCTCCAGAACTGTGAGAAATAAATGTCTGTGTTTAAACCACCCAGTCGGTTGTGTTTTGTGACAGTCGCCTGAGCAGACAAGATCAGGCAGCAATCATGAAGAAAGGATATGTGACAGAAGATGTGAGGGATGAGTAGAAATTATGCGAAGGAAATAGGGGAAGAAGAGAATTGCAGGAAATGGGAACAGCATATGCAGAGGCCTGAAGGTAGAAAAGAGCGAGGTAAGTTCCCAGGTGACTAAAAGAGAGAGGATGTACCCGGGTAGTGGGGCAGGGTGTAACATGATCAGATTTTATATTTAGAAAAGAATTGAGTAGAGGAAGGGAAAAAGAACAGTCAGACCAAATAGGTTATTGTAATCCAGGTGAGATATGATGGTGGCTTGGACTAGGGTATTGCTATTGATAGTGGTAGAACTGGAGAGACGTAGATAGACTGCAGAGATATTTTTTTTGTAATTTATTGGGGTGACAATTGTTAGTAAAATTACATAGATTTCAGATGTACAATTCCGCATTACATCATCTAGAAATCCCATTGTGTGCTCACCACTCGGAGTCAGTTCTCCTTCCATCACCATACATTTGATCCCCCTTACCCTCATTTCCAACCCCCCACCCCCCTTACCCGCTGGTAACCATTATGGAAGGCAGTGTGGAGGTTCCTCAAAAAATTATGAATAACCGTATGACCCAGCAATCCCTCTCCTGGGTATCTACCAAAAAAATCTGAAAACATCTACACATAAAGACACGTGTGCTCCAATGTTCATTGAAGCTTTGTTTACGGTGGCCAAGACATGGAAACAACCAAAATGTCCTTTGATAGATAAATGGATAAAGAAGTTGTGGTACATATACACAATGCAGAGATACATAAGAGGAAAAAAATCAATAAAATTTAGTGATAGATTAGAGGTGGGGTTGAGTGAAAGGGATTGCCAATAATGTTCCCTGAGCTTTTGGCTTGTTCAACTCAATAAATAATGGTGCCATTCACTGAGACAGGAGATATTAGAAGAGGACCAGGATTATGGAAGAAAGAGCATTAGCATTTAAATGTTGTGTCTATTAAGATACAAAGAACGTGTGCAAGTAATATAAATGAACTCTGACTATCTAGTACAAGAAAATGGAGAAGAAATGCTACCAACAGCTCACCAAATCAAAGGATGCTGAAGGACAAGTCCTGGGAACCAGGCAGAAATCAAATCAGGTCTAGAAGTCCAAGAAGAAGGGGCATAAGAAATGTCTTTTGACACAAATCATCAGACCAGAATAGCTCTGACACTGCAAGAATCATGTCACTATGCTACCAAAGGTAAATCCTCATCCCGTCTTCATTTATGTACTTCATATGAAAATTTACAATCCAAGGTAGCAGTATCTGTTTGGCTAGGTCATATGCCCAAGAAAGGAACTGACACCTTCAGTATCGATGTAGGATGTGGGGTACTTTTCCTTCCCAAGACTGTATTCACTGGGGAATGCCCCAAATAGGAACATGGTTAAATGGTAGACAGAAACAAAATGAAAAATGAACACCACAGTTGACACCTTTGTCAGACCAACATTCATTCATATCCTTCTTCCCAAAATTATGTGTCCCAAAAGATTATTCCTCCTAATATAATGAATACATTACTGGTACCACAAAAACACACTCCTTTTCCAAATGACGATAATCCCAAGTCTTATCATTTACTCTGTTTTGTCACAAGTCCACAAACACCAGGTAATGTCCCTTCCTCCTCTAGTCCCATTGTGATATATTTTCTGTAGCCTAAAGGGTAAATTTTAGAGTTTACCACCACCAGTAAGCCATATATGGTACACTGTAGTATAGAGTATAAAGTATTCTTCACAAGACCTATAGTTTTTGGCTGGAGAAATAAAATGACCTTAATGAACTGTTCCTCTATTTCAACCTCAAGGATTCTATGCTTTATTATTCACTGGCAAAGATCCCCATAGTCAGTTCATTTCATACCCTGCTGCCATTATAGTAATTAGTCCCACCATTCCTCTAATGGTGAGTGACCTATCTGGCTTCTAATACCTTAGAGACCCACTGTGCCTACTGAAATCAGGAAACCCATTTCTATTTCAGCTTCTCCCACAGCCTCCAGAGAACAACCACAACACCTCTTTTGTAATATGCCTGAACTTCAATCACAACATAAGTCTCAAAACTCTAGTGAATGGAATGTATCCTGGGCCTGCTGGAGGAACATACTTACCGGATGTTCAAATCTAGTCATTCCAACCTCTGATTATTTTCTCTACGTTATTTCTCTTCATTATCCTAAGACATTTCTCATATCTGAAGTTCATTTGTAAGTCTAAGTTAATGTAAACCAGCCCAGCTTTTTACCATCACATGGCGTTAGGAATCTCTGATAAGTGAACTTATGTCAATACATTCAG
Organism: Rhinolophus ferrumequinum; assembly: GCF_004115265.2. NCBI lineage: Eukaryota > Metazoa > Chordata > Mammalia > Chiroptera > Rhinolophidae > Rhinolophus > Rhinolophus ferrumequinum. The sequence continues at coordinate 69,560,594 of NC_046286.1, read as the reverse complement.
CCTAATCTAAAATTATGTTTCTCCATATTTGGTCATCTACCCTAAAATTCTATTCTTATATCTGTTCTGGAAATTATTGTTGATGTAAACTGGTAAAGTTCAATAATCTTTGATATCTAAGCCTTCTCCACTTGGGTTTCACTTTTATAATTGGTGACCTGGGGCTTTCTGTGTTCTAACTCTGGATACAAGTCTGCAAATAATTCTAGTTCCCTCTAGCAACATAACTGCCTCATTTAAGGGAATAATAGTCACATGTTGCTTCCATGAACCCTATATATCCTTCTAAAAAAAATCTTTCCCCTCCTTTTTATTTTTGGCTAAATAAGACCAGTATTGCTTTCTGCTATTTGCAATCAAAAGCATCTTAACTAATAAAATAATTTGGAACCAGGAAGTAAGGCATTACAGAGACACACAAAAGCCTCTTTAATATTATAAGGAAGATAATCTAGAAATTTGTGGCATACAATGACCAAAAGGTAATTATAATCTTTGGTCACCTGAACTTAAGTTCCCAATAGGGGTAAAGATCTAAGGGACAATGTCGCCACCACCAGTGAAGGATTCAACCAAATCAGTGATCATGAATGGAACTTAGTCCTTTTGCTGGCATTATAAGTCTTAAAAAAAGAGATGGTTAAATCAAATATCTAAATTTTTGGCTCACAGTATGAACTAAAACCTAGGAACTTTCGATCATTGGGCTAACAGTCTTTTATCTCTGGCAAACCAAAGCCAAAACCAGACTTTCCCCAACTCTCAACCTGAATTCTTTCTGGGTTGCCATGTTTCATTGTCCACGTATCCAGTTCTTGCATGTAAATGAGAATTGTGAAAGAGTGGTACCAAAAAAACATGGATGAGAGCATAGGGAGAGACCCCATCCAGATAAGCACCCTTGTCCTTAGAAGCAAACTCCACTCTTCTGACTGACCAGGCTTGGAAAATAGACAAGAACTAAGGTCACTCTGGAGGACCTACAACACACAGGATCATAAACATCTTTTGGGAGCAACAATCTGGCCAGAACACCAAAACTACAGCAGTAGCATACCATTATCACCATCTAAACTTGGAATGAATGATGAATACCTCTTGGCTTTTCAATCTATTATTCAACTTTTTCTGTGTGACTTATTTTGCTTAGCATAATAGTCTCAAGATCCATCCATATTGTTGTAAATGGCATTATTTCACCTTTGCTTATGGCTGAGTAGTATTCTATTGTGTATATATACCACATCTTTATCCAATCATCTATCGAAGGACTTTGGTTGTTTCTATGTCTTGGCCACCATAAATAAAGCTGCAATGAACATCAGAGCACATATATCTTTACAGGTAAATGTATTCAGTTTTTTGAGGTATATACCCAGGAGAGGGATTGCTGGGTCATATCTGGGTGGTGAACACACAACATTATACATAGATGATGTATTACAGAATTGTACACTTGAAACCTATGTAATTTTACTAACCATTGTCACTCCCAATACACTTTAATTAAAAAAATAAATCAGTTACTCAAGAAGCATAGAAGTAATTGGAAAAGAGTTGATCACATCTATGAACTGGGTCATCAGGGAGATGATGGACCAGACTCTTCTATGTTTAGTGGTAGAAGGTTGGGCATTTCCTCTCACCAAACTGGGGCATCTCCCCAAAATTGTAAGGAGAATATTGGAAAGAGGATGGTCTAAGAAAAGAGGCAGATGTCAATTAGAGATATGTTAATATTGAAATGTTTTGAGACCTCCAAAAAAAAAGAGAGCGAGAGAGAGAGAGAGAAGGAAGGAAGGAAGGAAGGAAGGAAGGAAGGAAGGAAGGAAGGAAGAGGGAAATAAGCAGCAGGTAACTGGATATACAGATCTAAAACTGTGAGAGGTCTGGATGAGAAATATTAATTTGAAAATACCTTGCATATGTATGCTAAATGAAGCAATGAGTCTGAATGACATTAGTTAGGAAGAGAGTGAAAATTAAGAAGATGTGAAATCTCAGCACTGAGCTTTAAGGAAACACGTACATTTAAAGGCCAAGAAGAGGATGAATAAGCCAGAAACCAAGGAATTGATCAGAGGTGTTGAAAACCAAGAGATTGTTGTGTCACAGAAATCAAGGGAAGACTGGTTTCAAAAAGCAGGGAGTGATAGATATTGTTGAATGCTACTGAAAGGTGAAGTGAAATGAAGATTTAAAATGATCTCAGGAATTTATGATGCGGAGGGCATTTGGTGACCTTCATTAGAGCTGTTTTAATGGACTAATGAGTCCAGAAGCCAGACTGGAGTAGGTTGAGCAGTGAGTGGGAGATGAGGAATTATGGACAGCGGAGTTATTAACAACTATTTGGAGAAATGTAATTGGAGAGGACAGGGCAGTACCTGGAGGGAGAGGAGGGTTGTTTTTCTGTTTGTTTCTTTTAGTCGAAGAAACTTTATTGTGTTTAAAGTCAAAAAGAAGAACCTAGAAGACAAGATTGAAAATACAAAGAGAAAAATGAGTAATAAATACTACAATGTTGTGGAGAAAATGAGAAGCTTTCACATCTAAAGCATAGGTGGGGGTGTTAGCCTCAGCCAGGAGAAGGGGCTAGTCCCTCTATTGTAATAAGATGGGAAGCTCTGTGCAGAAATATGTGCTTTTTGTTTGCAATAGAAAAGATGGAGTTCTCAACAGTTGGCTGCTATTTTCTCTGTAAAGGAAGAAAAGCATGTGCTGAGCATGAGGCACTAGAGTTGGCCTTCTCATCCTCAGCATTACTGACCTAGTAGACCAGATAATTCTACAGGGTGCGGAACTGTCCTGTGCACTGACGAGTATTGAGCAGCACACCTGGCCTTTACCTATGAGATGTTGGTATCAATCCTCACCCCCGCGCTGACCCCCAGCTCTGCATGTGTGCCAATCAAAACTGTCTGCAGACATTGCCAAATGTCCCGTAGGGACGGGAGGTAGGAGGAAGAGAGTAAAATAGCCACCATTGAGAATTACTGGGCTGGAGAGGATGAAAGAGAATGGAGAAGGCCTGAAATTGTTGTGTAGGGTGGGCATGGAAACTGACCACAAAGAAACAAGAGGATTGCTGGGCAATGCCAAGGCCCATTTGAGGTTGGATATGAGTCCTGGTAGAATCAACCTGCCATATTGTACTTTTTCTACCAAACAAAGCCTGAATGGCAGGGTGCAAGCACTGAAAAAGTGGGTATTTGTGTTCCTTGAGGCTTTGCCCAAGAAATGTGACAAGAAGACATAGCGACAAAGGGCTCAGGATATCGACAAAGCATTTATTGAAATTATGTACCACAGAATTTAAGCAGGTTAGGGGGTGGAGGGCAGTGAAAAAAAATTTTTTTTCTTTTATTAAAGAAGAATATTGATTTACTTGAGGAGCTAGACATGAAGTTTTGTCCAATACATCTTTGAGACACACACACACACACATGCACACACGCACACGCACACACATATTCACACATTTATTTCAAAAACAGTTTACATCATCACTTCTTCCTGTACTAAATGAAGGAAATAAGATTAAACAGAAAATAATGCAGGTTCTCTTGGTAGCCTAATTTCAACACATTGTTTCCATCATGTTTGGTTTTTCATGAGGTAGGTCTGAAAACTGCTACAATTTTACCTTTGCATTTCAGACTTCAAAATCCCTTATTTTACTACATAAACAGTGAGGCACTTATGAAATTACAAAGGACTCTCTCTGTTTTTCCTTAAAGACTGTTGACTATATGTCTTGTAAGGCTACTGTAGGTCAGTGCTCAGAATTAAACCTTTATCTTTTGGAAAGACCAGTAACACTGAAGGGAAAAAATAACAACAAAAATTATTTTGAGAGATGGAAAGAACTAATGAGCCAGTTTCTTCTAACTGTATATAGCATATAAGGGTTAAGGCAAAAGAAAACAAACAATCAAACAAAAAAAACTTAACAATTTAAATTGAACTAACAACTTCCAAACAAAGGGGAAAGCAAAGTATAATCCAAATTGAAGAGCATCTTTTAGTCAACCAAACAGGGTTTGTCTAATTTGAATCTAATAGGCATATAAAAAGAAGAGCCAATGGTGAGAAAAACCCTCTTGGACTAGCTCAGATAATTACTCTTCACATGCTGAATTTCTATGGTTTGAAAAAGAAATAGTACCTGAATGTTTAGATGTTTTACATTTATGGGGTTAAATTTTTTTCTTTATGTGTATTTTTTTAATGACAAGAAAGATATAAAAGTATATTACATGTGATTGTTTCAATGTAGTGGAAATAATTGGTTACTTTTTTCTTATTTTTTTTTTTAATTTCCCAATATTTTATAAAACATGTCTCTGTAGCAAAAAAGGAAAGCTACCACATTTTAATGATTTGGCATCATATGACAGTAGAGAAATACATGATCAGCACAAACAGAAAATGTTAGTGATTAGCAAAAGGAAACCAGTGATAAAACTTTCATTTCCCATTTGTTACCATGTTTAAAAATGAGAAAGTTTAGAGCTTTAATAAAAGCATTGCACATCCCCATCTACATTCAAGTTTAATTTAAAAAGAGAAATATTAGTCACAACAAATAAAGTTTTTAAAGGTGAGGCAGGGGAGAAGGAAGGAAATCCAGAAACGATGTTTATTTGAACACACTGAAAGAGAACACAACTATGCTGCTTTATAAGATACGTACAACTGCATTATTGTAAGAATTTTAAGTTTTTTTTCTTTTGGTTAGTCCATATCTCCTAAATTTTCTGTAATAAATATGTATTACATTTGTGATAACATTATAAAACTATAAAAGTGCAAAAAATAAAAATCAATGGAAGAGGGAAAAAATGTAAGTTTAATGGGGGTGTGAATACTATATGGAACAGAAAAGTAGACAGTTTCTCAGAATGTTCTGCTTTTTATTACTTATTGAGGGCATGCAGGATAATGGTTTGTATTTTGGCAGGATTAATTGAACATAGAAGAGTCAGATATAGGTTCTGCTATAAGTTTGATAATATGTCCTATTAAATATTAATGATTTCTTTAAATAATAGAATACTAGTAAATTTTTCAAAATATTTCAACTTTTTGAATTAAAGATCTTGAAGATAGATAGATGATAAATAGATAGATAGATAGATAGATAGATAGATAGATAGATAGATAGATAGATAGATAATGAGAGAGAGAGAGAGAGAGGAAGGGAGGAAAGAAGAAAACATACAAATTTATCCCTTTGGTCTCAATGATTATTGTACCGTGTGACCCCAAAAATAAGACCTAGCCAGACCATTAGCTCTAGTGCGTCTTTTGGAGCAAAAATTAATATAAGACCCAATATTATATTATTTTATATTATATTATGTTATATAAGACCTGGGTCTTATTTTAATTTTTGCTCCAAAAGATGCATTAGAGCTGATAGTCCGGCTATGTCTTATTTTCGGGGAAACACAGTAGTATTAGAATTCTGATGCTAGGCTCTCCATATGCGTAATAATAATTATTACTAAATAATATTGTGCTAATAATATTTTTATTAATAGTTGTTATAATACCTCATAGATCATTCTCTGATATACATATGATATCTAGTAATTTGATCTTCACAATAATCTTTCAATTAGGAGTCCCTATTATTTTACAGAAGGAGAAACTGACGCTGAGTGTTTAAAGGATCCAAGTAATCAAAGCTAGTTTTAAAAATAGGTCTTCTGTACAAATTGACAGTTACAAAACAGTCACAGGGATATAAAATATAGCATAAGAAATACAGTCAATAATATTATAATAACTGTGTATGGTGTCAGATGGGTACTAGACTTATCAGGGAGATTACTTCATAAGTTATATTATATATATATATATATATAGTACATCTGATACTAATATAGTATTGAATATCAACTGTAATTGAAAATAAAATAAATATATGAGTAATTAAAAATAAATAAAAATAAAAATAGGTCGTCTGATTCCTAATCCAGCTTTCTTGCCCCTGCATTATTTTGCTTAGTTTAAGCTGCCTACTTTGCAAGTTAAGTTAACTTCTCCTGGAAACATTTTGGTCACTATAGAGCTTTGAAGTACAGTTAATTTAATATAAATTTTTCCCACATCAAAAAACTGAATGATATTACTTGTCTACATCTTACTTAATAAGAAAGAGTGTAGAGTATAGAGTGATTCATAACTTAAAAACATTCTTTTGGTTTGACTACTCAGTAAAAATATGTATTTCTCAAGCTGAGAAATTATAGCATTTTTCATCTGTTTCTGAAAATTTTTCTTGACTATACTCTCTACTTACTACTTTCCAGACTTAAATATTTAATAATACTATTTATTGTAATGTCAACTTCATCTTGTTATTTTTTATCTTTTTTTGCTTAAGGTATTCCATGGCTCTTGAGAAAGATTCTTATAAAGCAGTTTTGAAAGGAAAACATTCTTTTTGTAGCTTTATTCAAATATAATTTATTCCATAAAAATCACCAGTTTAGAGTGTATAATTCAATAGTTTTTAGTATGTTCACAGACTATGACCACAATCAATTTTAGAACATTTTCATCACCCCCAAAAAGAAACCTTGTGTCTTTTAATGGTGACCCTCCATTCTCCCAGGACTCCAGACCAAAAGGATCACTAATCTCCTTTCTGTCCCTATGGATTTACCTATTCTAGACATTTTTATAAATGGCACCATACCATATGCGGTCTTGTGTGACTGGCATCTTTAACTGAACATAAAGTTTTCAAGGTTCATCCATGTTGTATGTAGTATGTGTCAATACTTTGTTCCTTTTTTTTTTTTTGCTGAATCATATTCCATTGTATGGCTGTCCCATATCTGATCAGTTAATGAACTGTTTCCTCCTTTGGCTATTATGAACAATGCTGTTATAAACAGTAACGTACAGACTTTTATGTACACAAACATTTTCATTTCTCTTGGGTATATACCGTGGGCTGGAATTTCTGGGTCATGTGGTAAATTTATATTTACCCTTTTAAAGAACTGCCAGACTCTTTTCCAAAGCAGCTGTACTGTTTTACATTCCCACCATTATGTTAATTTAAAACTTTTTTCAAAGAGAAGGAAATGATGAAACTACATGCACTTAATAAAATGTACTTAATGGCACATTATATATAGCCTATTAGTTAATTGAAAAGTTTCACAAATTTACGTTTTCTTTCTTATAGGAATTTATTCTACCCTATGAGCACCTATGGAATAAAAGAAATTAGTTCTAGGATGATGTAAGTACACTAAATTCTTTATAATGGCTACTTACTTTTAAGAATATTGAAATTCATTTCTTGATAGAGATATATGTGGATTTTAGTATTAAGAATGTAAAATGGATGATACTTTTAGGTGCTTGATAGTTTCATTTCTTGTTGGTTACTGTTCAAGATATGATAGTATCATAATAATAGAATGCATTATACCTCTTTAATATTTGGGAGAAACTTGAGGACCTAAAGATGTCATGGATATTCACACTGTTTATAGTCTAAGAGCCAGATTAAGAATCTCAAGCTCACCATTTTAACACACACTTAAAAGTAGATTTTAATGCTTTTCTGGAATACTTAGTAATATCAATTTTAAGTCAAAGTTTCTAAATATTTTTGTGGGTATAAGAAATAATTCCATTCTTAAAACATAATAGTTAAAATAATAAATCATTCCAAAAAAGATGATCATGAGATTGGCTTTTAGTATAATTAACCCTATCATTATTATCTGTTACCTGTCTACCCGTGAGGTAACTAAACTTTAAGGATGTTGTTGGAAACAATAGTATTTCACAGTGATTCAAACTTTTCAGTCTATCCACAACTTTGAAACAAAAATTACCATTTCATTATTTAAAAAAAAAAAATCATTGTTTTCTTTTTCGGTCCTTCTAAACTTTGTTACCCTGCTTGGATATGCTGCACTCTTCTGGGCATAGAATTTCATAGCAGTTATCAAAATAACCAAGCCATAATATCAGCTTTAATGAAACAACAATTTCCTATCAACAGAAACTTTGGATGTATGACTCATTTTACACAAAACAAACATACAACATATAATGATGGTTAAGATGAATACTTATATAAAAACTGTCATAAGGATTTTTGATTTATATTGTCTCATATAGTCTAACACCTGAAAGCAACTGTGTTGTGCACACCTTCCTGAAAGGTGCCAGCTGTTTCCTTTGTTTCAAGACAACAAGCAGAATTAGACCTAAAATCATGTTTCCAGAGAAGGGTGAGAGAAAGGATAAGCCTGCTACAAACTTGGTTTCAGAAATAGGAAGTCAGTCAACTTTTTCCTCTCTGATAACCTTTTATTTGCAGAGTAATTATGTGCACGGGAATTACAAACACATTTCGGAAAATTGTAAGACTGTCTGGAAAACAATCTCTATTGGACCAAGTCCTCACTTCTATGGAAGTAGTCAAATCCAAGACTTAATTTCAACACAATGTTCAAATTTATTACTTGAAACTCTGGCGACATAAAACTGTCTTCTTTAAATGGAAAATGTGAACAACTTCTATGAGGTAAATGAATTTTGAAAGTGGGAGTGGGTGGAGGAGGCACACATTTTTTTTTTTTTAAAGGGGGAGAGGATGCACAGGAACAACCCTAAGCAACCAACCATAAAACTAACAGACTTAGGGTGTTAGACCAGAGAGCTCAAAAGCTACCCGGATCACAGCTTCTCACCTAGGGACTTTTGGTTTAACTGGCTGCGGGGCACCCGGGAATCCTTGCCTTGGGCAAAAAGAGGGTAATTATTGAAGACACGCTTCCGAATGAATCACCAGTGTCCGGTGATTCTCTTGGAGACCCTGCCCTTCTCGGGACCCCCTCGGGGCAAGCCCCACTTGGTCCCGCACGGGTCGAGTGGGCAACGGCAGGTCCAGCGTCAGCTCAGGCGCCTCCTCAGCAACTCAAGCACAACCACCCTCCTGCGGGCACCCGGGCCAGAAGCCAGCGCAGGATTAACTCCCCGACCACGAACCCCGCCCGCTGCCTCGCGCCCTGGGACTCCGCTAGGTTCTGACAGCCCTCCCCGCTACCACTCCGCCAGCCTCGCTCGCGCCTCCGGGACCAACGACCTTCCCGCCCTCCGCGGGGCCCCCTCGAGGCAGCGCTTCCCGTAAACTCCCCGCCCCGCGCGGCAACCTCCCCGCCTCGGCTCCGCCCCCGAGGGACCCTGAGCAGCGCTGGATTGGCCCGGCCATGCCATCATTCTCCGGACGCGTCACCGCCCCCGTTTCCGACCGTTCAAAGACCGGCAGTGGTGTTAGTGCTCGCGGGGCCGCGGCGGAGGGCACCGCGCTATCATCTTGCTCACTCCCACTCGCCCGCGGGTCGGCGCGCTCGCCCAGCCGAGCCGCGCACCAGGCTGCGGGGCTGCCACGCTGCACACTCACCGCTGCCTGGGTGACAGAGACAGCTAGTCTAGCTCCGAGATGGGGAGTGGGCGAAGTTGACGAGCCCCCTACCCACATTGCGCCCCTCCTGCCGCGAGGTGCGCTGCCCTCTCCAGGAGGTGCCCGCACGCGGCCCTGTTCCAGGTGTGCACGGGACACCCCGCCCCCTGGGACCCGAAAACTTCACCCCAAGTTTAAAGAGTGGACTCCGAGGGCGTTGCCCGGAGTCGGACTCCCGTCTCCGCGCAGAGGGAGCTGTCCTAGCGGCTTGCACGGCCGTCGGAGAGAGTTGACCCGCTGGAAACTTTATCACCATCATCGTAAATACTGCGCTTTACTGTTTCTCTCCCCGCAGGGGCTGCATCCAGCGGTCTGTCGTGCGTACTTGTTTGCCAAAGGAGCCGCTGCAGGAAGACCCAGCGGGGAGCTGTTTCCCCAGGGGATACCTGCAGCCCAGCCGAGGGGTTTGGGCGGCCTGGATGCGCAGGACTCAGCCCCGCAACCGCTGACGCCGGGCGGCGGCGAAGTTTGGCTGCTGAGCGGCGCGGCGCAGGGCCACTGGACAGCGGGCAGCCGGGCAACCGCAGCTGCGGGAGCGATGCCGGTGGGGGGCCTATTGCCGCTCTTCAGCAGCCCTGCGGGCGGCGGCCTGGGCGGGGGTCTCGGCAGCAGTGGAGGCGGTGGCAGGAAAGGGTCGGGCCCCGCTGCCTTCCGCCTGACGGAGAAGTTCGTGTTGCTGCTAGTGTTCAGCGCCTTCATCACGCTCTGCTTCGGAGCGATCTTCTTCCTGCCTGACTCCTCCAAGCTGCTCAGCGGGGTCCTGTTCCACTCCAGCCCCGCCCTGCAGTCGGCCGCCGACCACAAGCCCGGGCCCGGGGGGCGCGCCGAGGACTCGGCAGAAGGGCGAGCCCGGCGAGGTGATGAGGAAGCACCCGGAGACCCCGCCGCCGCCCTGGAAGACAACTTGGCCAGAATCCGAGAAAACCACGAGCGGGCTCTCAGGGAAGCCAAGGAGACCCTACAGAAGCTGCCAGAGGAGATCCAAAGAGACATACTGCTGGAGAAGGAAAAGGTGGCCCAGGATCAGCTGCGTGACAAGGCGATGTTCAGGGGGCTCCCCCCGGTGGATTTCGTGTCCCCCATCGGAGCGGTTGGCCAGGAGCCTGCGGACGCAGCCATCCGAGAGAAGAGGGCAAAGATCAAAGAGGTGAGTGCACCATGGTAGAAATCCCTCCCCACCGCCGTTGTTTTCAGGGAGAAACGATAAATCTTTGAAACTCTTAAGATTGTAATATTACAATGTAGGGGGACACTGCACCTACACCAGGTGCAGTGTCAAAGGCTCTTTCGTTTTCCTTTTTTCACTATCATAACAGATGTAGCCAATTACCATCTGAGGTTGAATCCCGTTGCTTCTAACTTGCATGTGTGGGTGAACGTAAGCCACACGAGGTAGGCGTGAAATACATGGGCACGTAGTGTGCAAACTTCCTCTTTCACTGGTTGATACACGTTTAATTGTTCCTGAGAACAGTGACAGTGAAGGTCCCAAACAGCCTCAGATAAGACTTGGACATGGCTTTGAAATCAATCTTGAATGTAAACGCAAAGCATCAATCGTGCATAATAAAAAGATTCTAACTGCAAGCCAGCACACCCCAGCGTTCAGACATGTGGCCCCATTCTGCCAAGTGGCATCCTGTGTGTACTTACAGACTATAAAGGTGAAACTTGAGAACTTGCTATCATAAGGGGCACAGTGTTTACTTAAAAACAAAATGAAAAATTGAAAAAGCCAGTCTACTGCCTCCTGTATTTCTAGTGTAGTCAGAAAAAAAGTATTTCATGTGATGCAACAGGTTTGCTTCCACAGTGATGACATAATGCCGACAAACTTAATCTAGGACAAACATGGACTTTGATAAGTCTTTTGTAATTTCTTTCTTGTAATTTTCAGTTAGAACTTGTAACATGTGGTTAGTTCATGACTGGCTTCAAGCTGAAGACCTTAAAATAATTTCCAACTGTCATTTTAAAGATGAAAGTTGAAGGGCCTAGAGCTCCAGAACCAGTCAGTGCCGGAGTCATCACTTGAAGCCTATAACTTCCTTCCAGTTACCTATCACCAGGCTCTCTGGACATGCTTCCTTCCACAGCTACTCTTCTATGTGAAAGTATGCCAACATGATTTTTATACAGTCCAAGAGCTGTAGAAACCATATTAAAAACATTTCATCCCAAATCTTGATTCAGATTTCTAAAATACATTATGAATGGAAGCGATACTTTTGTCATTTTTAAAAATTTCGCAGTCTCTGTGAAAATACATTTTGGGTTTTGACATTGGGTAGGGAATCAGGAGAAGGAGCTTCCTGATTCCCTCATTTTCAGACAGTAAACAGAATTTTGAGGTGGTGAAGAAATATTTAGCTTGAGTGACTAGAGAATAGAAGCAGCCCTTTTGTCATAGGATTTGTGACTTTACTATAAGATGAATTTGGTTAAGCTGTAATTGGGCAAGTTAAATGGATTTGAGTCCATTTCAGTTGATCCTAGATATTCTAGAATGCCTCCATCCCTCCTATGCAGATAGTTCCTTCCACATCCCATCAGCCTGTCTGCTCTGAGACCCTTTCTCAGGCATAGAAGCCTCTCAGACTCGAGGGAATGGATTTTACTATCTCTGACAACTTCTGTCTAGCAGTTGCCCTTCACCATGGAATTCTGTCAGGGCTATCAAACCAGGAAGATGGATAAAAGCTCTAGTTCTTACCAACTGTCTCCCTCCCATCTTCACCTCCCAGCCTGCTATAAATATATACAATCAAAACCCATAGGTAAATTACATCCAAGTCTGTATCTGCTTATATTTTCCTTAAGTTTGAAGCTGTGTCATTCACATAGATCATGCCCCTAAATTCCTATGACTGCCAGTTAGTGCAGCTCACTGTTGTCCAAGGAAATTATTTTAAATACTAAAGATGAATGGTTATTAAAAAGCTATTGGTACTGACCAGTAGTGATTAAAAGTGCCTTTAGAACTGAAGTAGTGGGACAGTAGCAGTCAATTCAGGACAGCGTATTGATAGTATGGGTATCGGCTCCTATTAGATCCATGTTATATGTGTTGCTAAATGGAAAGGTCTTAATTAGCCATGTAAAGGAAATTTATGTAGCCTTCTGTGTCTGTGTGGTGCTAACATCTTAGCATCTAGATATTTTGAAATTGCCCAGTCTTACATAAAGTAGTGGAACCAAATGTGGTCTTTAAAATTCCATGTGGTGTAAGAACCTCCCCCCTCACCTCCCCAAAAAGCAGACACAATTAGCTTCAGTATTCAGTCAGAGGCTTATGGGAAGAAGTGGATTTTGGTTTTTCATCAGATTAGTTCAGACAGATATGTTTCTTTGTAAACCAAAAGAAAGAAAAGGTAATTTATGTGATTCTAAAACTGGACTGTAAATGTTTCTTTTTAGAGAGGAAGGAGTGGTTGCCCACTTCAGTAGGATAATCCCTGGACTTGAAACATTTAGATTCAGTTTCAGGCACCACCATGGACCAATGGATCATGCCTTAGTTTTGATCTTTATTGTTCCTATATTTTCTAGTTGTTTTTATATACTTAGGTTCTTTATCACCCCTGAATGTACTAATAGCTCTGTAGTTAAAATTTAGAAGATATAGGCAAGTCTAACACGTTGGGAGCTTGGACAGTAAGAAGAGCCAAACTTTTCTTTTGTAACTTTGGTTTAAAGATAGCGAATACTATTTTTACACTGCCAACACAGTTGTTTTGCTGGTACTGTGGTAAATTTTTAACAAATTTGGGCCTAGGGGAGACAGTCTGTAATTTTAAATAGGACGTTGCCTAGCCCCCTTCATAATAAAAGACATTACCTGCTTTTCAGTACTTACTTGATGAATGGTAAATCTTGATGTAGAACTTAAAATTGAAATTAAGTCCCCCTTCCATGAAATCTGTAAATAAAGTCTGGAATTTTCCTGAAATTTATAATACATATGTAGTACATATTTTTATGAGTTTGATCTTTTAAAAATTGTACTCAAGTTTTTCTTAGCCTTACAAAGGAATGTTAGAATAATGAAGCATAGAAGTTAAAATAGCACCATGGAATTTTTAGAAAAATTGTCCATTCCCCTTTGACCCCAACCCTTTCTTAAAATTAGAATTTTTTATTATTATTATTATTATTATTATTATTATTATTATTATTTTGCCTACACAAAAGACTTACACTGTCCTCCTTTAGGATTAGCACCCTAATCTTATTTTTTTTTCATTTTCTGGAATTATGGGACTCCCTGAGTAATAGGGGCTGAAGACAGTCAAATTGTCAGAGAGGAATCCTCCCTTCTCAGACTGAAGTTCCCACCAACCTAAATGGGGTGGAGGTGGGGTCGGACAGCCAGCTTTGAGTCTATCAGGTAAGGCTTTAGACTGGGTAGTTGTGGAATCATGGAATCACTGTTGGCTTCTCTAGGTTTCTCAAAACAGGCTTTAGTTCTTTATCCCAGACTTATTTAGATAATCATAAGTTTAAAGAAAATTTTCATGTTGATGACTAATAGCTAAAATATATTTTTATGCCTTACACTAGCGTTAGGTTGTTCTTGAGTCTGTAATTTATGTTAACTATTGACAATTAACCCTTTTATTAAAGATCAGATGTAAGAAGAATCTACCTTGACAGATTAAAACAAAATACTTTTATTTTGAAACTGTCCAATTTATTTGTATGCATAGTTCAGGTGTGGAAAATAGTTGCAAAATAATAAAAACCACAATTTGAAGACCTAAAGGAGCTTGGATACCCTTGGGTTATTACCTTGCCTGTTCTGCTCACCTTTCTTGACACATACCCACTGAACGTGGGCAAATGCAAGATTTCCCCACTCTTAGGACCTTCCTCAGATCAGGTAGGTCATGGACTGTTTGTAAAGGTGTCTCTCTTTAACAAGTAGATGAATAAATTAAGATTTCAATAGTGTAAGTACTGAAGTAGATGCTGACTCTTGAACATTAATATATGAATGCAAGAAAAGATTATTAATGGATAATCAATGATATTCAGTGTAATTTTCTATAAGCTATTGATAATTTGTCTGAGAGAAGTATTCTGTCTTCCCCTTATTAGGTAACTTAAGATTCACATAAAGGAGCTGCATTTATGACTTAGAACCTAATTAAGGGTATGAAAAGAGGTTAAAAAAATGCACTTTTGCATCAATGCGTCTGTAAAAAAAAAATGCAGTTTTGAGTCAATGCATCTGTATTAGGTGAGCTAATAAACTAAACCATCGTGAGAAATTTATCCTAGCATTTCACATGTCTAAAAAGGGCCGAGTATAAGACCTGAATTTGTTGTAATTCAGTGGAGAACTTACATATTTGTATTGAATTATTTCATAATTTATGGTAGTACAAATTCTGTATTAAAGAGTTTAAAGCCCGTGTCTCAAGGTCACAGGGGAGGAGGAATAAGACAGTTCTTTGCGAGTGATGAGGACTAAGCATGCAGGCATGCCTCGGCGGTGTTGCAGTGTCAGTTCCAGACCTCCACAATAAAGCGAGTTGTAGTCTTTTTGCTGGTAGAGGGTCTTACCTTCAATTTGTAAAAAATAAATGCAATATCTGTAAATAGCAATAGAGTGAAATGCAATAAAACAGGTTATGCATATACGTGGTTAGGTCAGAACTGTGCTGCAGCCTGCTTATATTCCCTTGCCCAGTAGAGAACCTGTAGCCTTTGAAGTGCTTTATAACCTACAAAATCATAAAAATGTATGTGTTTATCAAAGATGAGTTCTGATTGGTCAAAATAGGAGCAGCCACCCTGTGGGCTCCAGAGATAGTATGAAATGTCTTTCCCATAAGTAGACAAAAATGATAAAGGGGAAACCAGTATTTGATAGTTTAAAGAAGAGATTCTTTCTTTGGGGAAACTAAGTCTTGATTTTTCCCTCAGTGTTCTTAGCCTAGTGCCTTGTTTATTGAACTACCTCTAAACTCCCCGCTGACCCCTCATTCTTAAGTCTCTTTAAAGGTCCTTTACATAAACTGCAAATTATTTTTTCTGTTATCAACAACATGCCATATGTTTACTTTTAAAAATTAATTTTTGAAAGTAAACATATACTCTAAGTCATAAATTGTTACTTGAAAATTTTCAAAGTAAGCATATACTCTAAGTCATAAATTATTGTATCTGGATGGGTACAATTACAGTTATTTCAGCCTGTTCATTTTACAGTAGAGGCCACTGAAGCACAAAGAGTGTTCTGGAAATCACATTGCCAGTTAGTGGCAGAGTTGAGTTGAGAATGGAAGTTCAATCCTTGGTGAGTGTTGTTCACCATCCTGACATGGCTTGCCTCCTAAATAAAATGCCAAAGAAGTATATAAATTGATTGTCCATATTAATTATTTGCAGACCCTAATGTAGAATGAGTACAAAACACACACAGTATAATTCTGCAGAATTATAAATTTGACCTATTAAGTTACATTAACTATAGGAATTTTTTTTTAAATCTTACTAGTGGCATGATTTAGGAAATTTCTTCTTTTTAAAGCTGCCCAGAGAAAGTTTGATATGACCTTTTATTTTTCTCTTTATAAACATCTCTGCAGGCAGCAGAGGCATTTGCAATTATTCAGTTGGACATTCTTTATAGTGAGAGGTGAGGAAAAAAATGAAGGAAGAAAAGAAGGGAGGAGAGGTGGCTTGGAGAAAAGGGTTGTGACAATGTGGGGGCTCTTACAAACTATACATGTACATGCTTTTTCATTGTTAATTTATTTTTCAATTACGGTTGACATACATTTTATTAGTCTCAGGTGTACAACAGTGGTTAGACACTTATAAACCTTACGAAGTGATCACCATGATAAGTCTAATACACATCTGTCACCACACATAATTATCATGATATTATTCACTGTATCCTCTAGGCTATATTTTATATCCCCTTGGCTTATTCTATAACTGGCAGTTTGTACTTCTTAATCCCCTTCACCTTTTCCGCCCATCTCTCCACCCCTCTGTCGGTGGGGAGAGCACACTGTTATCTTCACCCGTGTAGGTCCTGGAGATTCTCTGGATGCCCTTTCCCTGCTCCATCTATTTTTAACAATGTGGTGGTGAAAAGGGTTGGTTCTGGAGTCAGATGACCTATGTCTGAATTTGGCGTCTTCCATTTACTAGCTTTGTGACCTTAAGTTTTTTCATCTTTCAGAGCTTCAGTTTTCTCATTTGTAAAACAGGAGTAATAATAGTACCCACTTGTTTGGGTCAGAAGGCTTAAATGTGATGGTCCACACAAAGCACTTAAATGGTATCAGGCATGCAGTGAGTATATGATAAATACCATTTGCTGTTATTACTGTTATTAGTCACTAGATGAAACCATCAAGCCAAGATTAAACTTTCGTATAAACCAAGGAAGTGGGTGATGAAGTTTCAAAAAGTTATCCAAAACAGTTCAAATAAGTTTGATTCTTATAGAGATACGTTTCCAGTTCATCAGGATGATCTTTCCAGACAGCTGCATTTTCATCGTACTACTGTCAACTCTGATCTTCTCAGATTTCTGCCCAATTCCAAAAGAAACTTTTGGTGTCTTTATATACGTCTTCAGCTTCTGTCCTTCAAAACACGTGTTAAAGAATCTGTCTCTCTCACAGTCAAATGTGCTTGTTACTGATGTACTAGCTTTCAGAATAATCACAGTTCTTGAGTTACCTCCTTACTCATTGAAATCATTCCCCCAAATACAGAGATTGAGTAAAGTTCATTTAAACCTGTCCTGTCTTTGGAGAAATGTGAGAAGATGGTTTTAGACTTAGCAAAAACTTATATAATTATGATCAATTTTATAAGCAGAGCTCAGTCTATCACCTGGTAGTCAAAATCCATATAAATCAGTTGTACTGTGTAACTCAAAGATTTTGGCCTTCTTTGAGAGCTTTGGAGTTAGATTTATTAGGGTTTTAGGCCAAGAAGGACCTCAAAGATCCTGAAGCCCAGTACTCATTTTACATATGAGAAACAGGGCCCTGGGGTGTGACTTCCTGAGATTTCCCCAGTGCACTAAGGACAGAGATGGGAACTGCCTCTTCGTGCCCAGACCTTGCTAAGCCTGTGATATCTTGACTCTAATGAGAACTTATGCTTTGAAGGCTGGCTGGCCTGGCCCTCCCTCCTCCTCCTCCCCATCCCTGAGTGGCAGGCCAGCAAAGAGAAGCCCCACCAAGACCATCCTTACAGGAGATGAAACGTCTTTGCTGGGTAAAGTGTTGCCTGAGAAAGCAATACTGGCTAATTCCTTTGCTGTGAAGGATGCAGCAGCACTGCCCACCTCCCACTGAGTCCTGATAAAGACTTCTGTGATCATTAGGTACCTGAAAGAAAACCTAATGAGATTAAGGTGTAAAGAGCATTTAAAAGTTGTAACCCTCTTTTCTGTCATGAAGACTCTGACAGTTGCTTTAGGTGCTTTAGAGCCCCGCAGTCCCTCAGTTAATCCAGAACAGAGATAATAAAATTAAAAAGCCCACATAGCCTTTGTATTTACTTAACTTTTATAACTAGAAGGCCGCCCTCACTTCCTTTTTCCTGTCAGTCCATTTGTCTCCCTGGCTCTTACGCTTACCAAAAGCCTACTCAGTCCCTGCTTTGCTCCACTACTTTCTGATCATTCTTGCTCTGCCTCCTTTCATACAATGAATGACACTCAGGCCACATTCTGTTAACGTTCATTTGCACTTTTTCATGTGTTTATATGTGGGCCTTCCATTAGATTGTTCTGCCTCCAGTTATTAGCGTGAGGGTGCTCGGTATGGGACAGGCCTTGAAGTGAGGGGACAAAACCTGATGAAGGATGCCGAGTTCTGCAGGGGTGGTTTAATAACAGCACACTACACACTAAAGCTATCTGAGTTGTGACACTGGTGGGGGATGCCTGTTTGCCGTGGCCAGTAATAGTTTCTGAGAAAGGGTGTGGCAATAATTGATGAACACAGCCTGTGAAGGACTGTGGTTGAGACGTGAATTCAGGCCATCCAGAGGCCAAGAGCAGTTGCTGGAATCTCCTTATCTGCCAAATCCTTTTTCATCGAATGGTCTTTTTAAGTCCTATGAAGAACACTTGATTCTTCTAAGGGACAAAAGGGTCAAAAGAGAGAAGGCCAGGGCTCGTGGCCCATTCTCGTGGTGATGTCCCGCTTTCCTGAGCTGATGTTTGGGCATGACTGTCTGACCTTAGTTTCTCTTTCATAAGATTATATGCTGGAACTACAAAAGAGTGTGTTTCCTCACTGTATCTCTGTCTGTCAGGGTATAATGTAAAAGGACAGACCTGTGGAATGATTAAGGCAGCACCAGAGTGTGTTCTCAGTCTCAAAATCTCATTCCCAACTGCCTAAAATTAACCATCAGTGCCTCCCTTTCATGGATGTATTGCTTCTGAAAGGATGCTGTTCAAAGTACATCACTAAAGTTGCCCAGCAGAAATTGTTATATTTTGAGATTTGTCTTAGCAAGAGTGAGAATAGCTTTGTAGAAGAAGCAAGTATCTTTCATTGCGTTATTTCATTATAAATTAATGCTTGCTTAAGAAAGAACATTTTGAAAGTAAAAAGGAGTAGAAAAAATAAAAAAATATTCTTCATACTTCTATCACTCAGTTACAAGTATTGTCAACACTACTTCCCACTCCAACATACAGTCTATTTCTTTCCACATTTGTGACCACCCTGTATGTTTTTTCATTTTCTTTTAAAGTGCCATTGTATGATAGCATACTATATGAAAAGAAGCCTCATAGTTTATTTCACCATTTCCTTGGATCTGAACAATTAATTTCCAGGTTTGTGTTTTTATAAAAAATGCTGTGATAAACACCTTAAGTTCATTAACTTTTCATCTCATTTTTCATTGCCCCCATCCCCATAAGTAGAATTTCCCCTTACGTTCCTAAAAGGGGAAATGAATGTGTCAAAGGATCATAGAACATTTTGAGGGGTTACTTTTCAAAAACTATGTATGTATACTTCCACCTCCCACAACAAATGTAGTCTATTGAATCTTTATTAATTCCATAGGTGATGAAACAGTATCTTGTATATTTAATTTGCCTTTCAGCATTTTCTACTGTGTTGGATGACTAGCTACATTTAATCATTGTGAGTTGTATAGAAGGGGGAAGTTTTTAAAGGAGCAGGACTGGGAAGAAGGCAGAACTTGGAGGCCTGTGAAGTGGGGCATCAGAGAAGGTGGATCTAACAAGCTGGCTAGCGGGACATGGAATCTCAAAGGAGGCAAAGTCCTGAAAGGCAATAGAGAGTATTTTATTTACAAAAACTCACTTCCTTGGGTTGACATCAAGAATAAAAAGTACTCTTTATTAATAGGAGCATAGTATTCACCCCTTATCCACGGAGGATACGTTCCAAGACCCCCAGTGGATGTCTGAAACCACACATAAGTACCAAACCCTATATATACTTTGTTTTTTACTATACATACATACCTTTTAACTTAATGGAAGAACTTCACAGCTTCTCTTTGGCATATATGAATTGCCAGCATCACTACTCTTGTGCTTTGGGTCCATTAGTAAATAAAATAAGTGTTATTTGAATACAAGCACTGTGATAGGAAACAGTTTGAAACAGTTGATCTAATAACACAGAGCGTGGGGTTGGAGAGCGAATACAGCCACCTGGCTACCCTGGGTCTGAGCAGGTGAGACATTTTATCATGCTACTAAGAACAGCACACAATTTAAAACTTATGAATAGTTTATTTCTGGAATTTTCCATTTAATATTTTTGAACCATGGTTAACCATGGGTAATGGAAACCATGGATAAAGGGGGTTACTGACCAAGCACCTTGGAACAGCTTGCTTTACCTCAGCTGAGACCCAGCTAGCTTCCATTGGCTCATCTTCACTGTTAAGTTATAGTTGGGCTTTTGCATCAGGTGTATGGCATCTTTGAGATCTGGAGAAGCAGGGAGAGAGCTTTCTCTCCGAATTCATCAGGATGGTGTCTTTAATATTTTAAGATCATAGTTGACGATTAAAAATAGTTTAAATAGAATTTCAGAAGTGATTTTAGTGATGCCAGAAAATGGCAAGTCTTACAAAGCTGAATTTTTAAAGGAGAAAAATTAACCGAAAGGAAATTGTTCATAAGACTTCATGGCAATAACTGTGTGCATCTTTATGTTTGAAGGGGGCATCTTTATGTTTACTTCTTTCGTACGTTAGAGGCCTTTAGTGTTTTAAATAGGATAAATATGCATTTCATCTAAAGTATTGTATTTTAGAAGAAAAACATGGTTTGTTTATGAAGTTTGAGCTTTTTATTTTTTGCTGATTCCTTGTAATAATGTGTTTTTAGTCCTGCTTTTTTAAGATAGTGAAGAGCTGCACATTTCAAAATTTATTTATATTCTGACCTTGTTAGTTCACAAAAGTCTGCCAAACACCAGAAGGGTTTAAATTTGTTTTTGAGACTGCATTAACATGGTGAATAATAATTGACATAAATATACTATATTATTTTTATAAATTGTGGTTTGAAATGACAGTAATTTTAGAACATTTAGGATGCTGTTCTCTGTGACATGTTATTTTTGTAGTCAACTATCATTGTAGAATGTTATAATGTCAACTACATGTTTTCGTCTCATAATGAATGAATGAATAGAAATGCCTCAACAGTTCATATTGTGTTTTCAGGAGTTATTAGCGCAAGTCAGCAATTTTATAAGGCATTCTTATTGAGTGTAAAAGGAACTTTATGTAGTAAAAAGCATATTTTATAAATGGCATATGTTAATAATTTGTGTACATTCACTCATGTTAAGCAGCTTTGTTAATCTTTATTATTTAATCCACCTAGGGGTTACTTATCTCTGACTGCATGATAAAGAACTCAGCAGCTTAATGAAAGGGGGGGAGCCAATTTGAGGACATAAAAAATGAAGATGATTTATTAAACACCGGTGAAAGCTGCTTTAGCAGTTAGGATGAATAAAAATCATGATTAACTAAGTGTACTAAGATAAAACTGTAACAAAGGTAGTACTTCTGTTTTTCCTACTCCAAGAGTACAGAATCTCCATGACATTGGCTCTTTATAGCCGTGAATCTGTTCCAGGACTACCATGTTGAGAGCAGGAGAAAGAGCTTCTTCCTTATTCATCCACCAGATAAGCTGGCCTTGCCCATGATATGACCCAGTAAATATTTGTTGAATGAATGTCCTTTTTAAAACAAACATACCAAGAGGTGTTACTCAGGTTACGTATGACATTCTCCCACCTTTACACATATAATCACAAAATCCAAAAGTGGTGTCCTCTCATTTTTAGAGCCCCTTTCACCTATCCTCATGGGCTCCAAGACCTTGTCTTTTGAAGGGAGACTTGATTTTTTTAGAACAGTCAAAAGCGATTCAGAGCCAGAGCTAGTGAATAAAAAGAGTAATCCATGTAGGACACACATTTTCCAGTTTTAAAGTTGTTTTCAGAATGATTTATAAAATGCAAAACTGTGTTCATTTTCTTATATGACTTGTAAACTGACTGTGAAGGGGGTTCACAAAAAATCTTTTGAGCAGATGCAACAGCACTGAAACAAATGTGGATACTTGTGAGATTTCCGTCGAAGGTCTACACTTACTTGAATATAAAAGTTCTGTTTCGTTTAGAAGCTTGTCTGCTGTATATTTCCATCCTTATCTGTGGTTTTGCTTTCCATGGTTTCAGTTACCTGCGGTCAACCACAGTCCGAAAATATTAAATGGAAAATATCAGAAATAAACAATTCGCAAGTTTTAAATTACACGCTGTTCTGAGTAGCAGGATGAAATCTCACGCCATCCCGAATGGGCTGTGAATTTTCCCTTTGTCCAGCGTCTCCACACATGTACATGCTCCCCACCCATTAGCCACCAAGTAGCCAACTGGGTTATCAGATTGACTTTCCCCCAATCAGGGTGCTTGTGTTCAAGTAACCCTTATCAGAAGGCAAGTAGTAGCCCAATGCTTCTTCGTCACCGTGTCTCTGTCATTCACCTCACTTCATCTCATCACATAGGTATTTTATCATCTCGTATCATCACAAGAAGGGTGAGTACAGTACAGTAAGATACTTTGAGAGACCACATTCACATAACTTTCATTACAGCATATTGTTCTAATTGTTCTATTTTATTATTAGTTATTGTTGTTAATCTCTTACCGTGATTAATTTATAAATTAAACTTTATCATAGGTACATATGTGTAGGAAAAACAGTATACTATATAGGGTTTGGTAATATCTGAAGTTTAAGGGATCCATCCACTGTGGATCTTGGAACATATCCACCATGGATAAGGGGACTACTGTATGTGATTTTAATTTAGGTAAACTCCTCCTTCATTTCTGTCTATTTTTATCTACCATTGTGGACTACATTTAATAAGAGTTGTCTTTTTATATTTCAGTTTTACACATGATATACCTAATTAAAGGTTGAATTTGTTGTTTTTTTTCCCTTATCCCAGCAGAAAGTTTTGAGGGACAATGGTGTTTTTGTAAGTAATACTTACAGTACTACACTGAAATGAAAAGTTATAGGTTAGGCGTTATTTTCCACAAGAGAAATTATAATTTAATAAAACATTTTCCCTATAAGATGGTATGATATTTTGAGAAAGAACTTTGGTCTTCTTTTTCCTAATTTATTTAATATTGTATCTTCTGAAAAGGACTTTCTCAAATAAATAATTGTATGGTCCAGGCTCTATGAATTTTATGAATTTGTAAATAGTCCCTTTTCCAACTCATTCTGCAGATAATTATTAGATTAATCTTAAAATATCACTTCTCTTCTGTTGCCCGGTTTTATCAATATAGAGCCTCCATTTCCTAAAGAGTAGCGAGCGATTCAAAAAATCATTGCTGGTCTCAGCTCCCAAATTTTCTGATTCATTAGGTTTGTGTGGACCACAGAATTTGCATTTTTAACATGTTCATGGGTGATACAGATGCTACTGGTACAATGACTAAAGTTTGAAAAACATGGCTCTCAAATGAAGTCCCAACTTCTTTGGCTGACAGCCGCAGTCTTCTACAAATCTGCCTCACTTTGTTTCTTGAGTTACGTCTCTTGAATTAGGAGGGACTCTGTGCTTTAGCTAACTCGCATAGTTACTGTCTCCAAAACACACATATTTTAAGACTTTGCCTTGTTTACTTTATGCCTCTCAAATACAGTATCTTCTTACTTGCTCAAACTCCACGTCCTCCATGGAGCTTTCTCATTCCCAACCTTTACTGATCTCTCTCTTCTCCAAATCCCAGTGGCATTTATTTCTATCCTTGGCCTGTGTGTGTTTTGCTAATTTCATGGGTATATGCTATCTTCCAACTAGATCCTGTAAGTGTGGAGACACTTTTTCGAACCCACAGGTTCATGGCCCAGAATTTAAAAATGGAAGGCAGTTTGTCTTAAATACAAGGTAGGACAATTAAGTTTGCGTACTCATCCTAGAAAAAGTGCTACATACCTCATTGCTGAATATCACTATGGTTACCTTCAAAGTACTTCCCTTGGGAAGCTATGCACAGACACCAGCGCCTAATCCATCCTTCAAAGCAATTTTAGAACTCTTTTCCTGGAATGGCCATCAGAGCTGGCATTGTATTACCTTTGATGTCCTGAATGTCATCAAAATGTCTTCCTTTCAATATTCCTTTATCTTCAGGTATAGAAAGAGTCATTGGGGGCCAGATCAGGTGAGTAGGGAGGGTGTTCCAATACAGTTATTTGTTTACTGGCTAAAAACTCCCTCACAGACAGTGCCGTGTGAGCTGGTGCTTTGTCGTGATGCAAGAGCCATGTATTGTTGGCAAAAAGTTCAGGTCATCTCACTTTTTCACGCAGCCTTTTCAGCACTTCCAAATAGTAAATTTGGTTAACTGTCCATTTGGTACAAATTCATAATGAATAATCCCTCTGATATCAAAAAAAGCAACATCATTGCAACAAGTTCGCGAACTTAATTGTCAGACCTCGTATAATCAAAATGAGAAACAATTTAAGTATATCACAAAAATTCTAGTCAGACTGTGAGGCAATGCAGCAGAATGGAAATTCCTTCTGAGCCTCTCTTTCCACATCTGTGAAATGGAGCTAATAATTCTCTTTTGTAGAGTTGTTGTA
The DNA here is from genome assembly GCF_004115265.2 of Rhinolophus ferrumequinum. Lineage (NCBI taxonomy): Eukaryota > Metazoa > Chordata > Mammalia > Chiroptera > Rhinolophidae > Rhinolophus > Rhinolophus ferrumequinum. The sequence continues at coordinate 69,535,906 of NC_046286.1, read as the reverse complement.
AGAATTAAAGTAGAAAATGTATGTGACTGACTCCGCACAATGCCTGGCATGTAGCATTATCCAATAATCAGTATTTACTTATTAGCAACTAGGGATTGGCTGAAACAGTAAGCTTGCAGTTTTCTTAAGAAAAAGGGTTGTTGATAAGTAACTGGATTTGAGAAGGCATTTCCAGGAAAGAAAAAATTTTGGCTGCAGTATTGCTGTGTGAACGGATAGTTTTTGTTGCTGCTACCACCATCCTTAGTTGTTGCCAAAATCCCTACTTCCTGTGGCAGGAAAGTAAGCATTCTTTTGCCTTGTTTCAGTTGTTATCTCAAAGAAGTGATGCTCATCCTTAGGAAAACCAGGGAGAGGGTGTCCATTCATCAGTGTCCAGTTACCTCTGGCTTCCTTACTGCTGTCACTCAAATGCTCAGATTTGGTGGATGGGGGAGGGAGGGTAAGCAGAGGAGAATGAAATCTGGAGAAATATCTTAAGGGCATAGAAAGAAATATTTTGTGAGCTGAAAATGTTTCATTCAGAGATAGCTGCGGGTATAAATTTAGCTCAATAATTAGTCATATAGTGCTTTCATTTAGGAAATGTCTACACCCTTTGTGATAAGATCCATTGAATATTAGAGCTGCTGCGGCTGTAACTACGATGGCCACAGAGATTCCTAATGCATTTAAAACAAGAATTGAAGAGTGAAATGGAAAACAGAATTAATAATTTGTTCTTGGTTGGTTTTAATCTGCTCTTTATTAACTTTGTAGTTTATGCCTGGAGGATTAGATTTGGAAACAGAACACCAGCTAATGTTCTAAAAGTTTACTCCCTTTTATTGCAATATTCTTGAAGACTTCCTGAAAACTATTTTGGCTAAATTTCGTCTTAATGTGATTCAACCTAAAATAATAGAAAGCTTTTGATCTATAATTCTATTTTTATTTTTTAAGTTATTTCATGATAGATTCAAAGTAGGATTTATTTAATAAAAAACTGATTAATACAGAGAGACGAAGGTATGCTTTCCTGGCCACCAGTATGTTTTAGTCTCCTCTTTTTCTATCTTTTTTATTTAATCCCCCCCACCACCATCTATTGTATTCAACCTTATAATTTTAAATCTGCTTGGTGGTAAGGAAAATAGGAAAAGTTAATATCAAAGGATAATTTGTATTTCCCATGCCTTGTCAAATGTTTCTAAAATTGATTGAAAACAGACTGTAATTTTATAAATAGGAAAGAGTCCTCTTCTAAGATATATATTCCAAGAATCCTATTCCATGATGAACTGAGATACAGAGGTTGCCTTCAGGGGCGTGGGGAAGGGAGGTGCTGTTCATCTAGTTCTTTCTTAATGCTTCTTTATTGTAGTGCCATTAGAAAATGCCTGTCAGTCTAGGATTCAGTGTGTTTGCTTCTGTGGTTGTAGTTCTCCACCCACCTGTGATCTAGAGAATTACACTCTAGGTTTTCTTATGGTAAAGGCACTAGAATTTAGGCATTAAATGGAACTTTTTTGGGGAGTAGGAAGAAGTTTGACAAACTATAATACCAGGTCTGAGTTAACCAGTTGTAGATTCCTCATTACAAAAACTGCTCTGGATGTATGTATTCGCGAGAATTAAAAGATTTGACCTAAATGCTCTCCTTTGACTTCCATGTGGTAGTTGAGGTTTCGGATTTTATAGCCAAATATGCCACAGGTAATCAGCTATTAGTTTTAGCTGTTTTAAAGTGGCTTAATTTGTCTTTTTCTGTCATGCTCTTTTACCCATTCTGTTAATCATCTTCCATCCTTTTGTGTTTTCTCTCAGAGAGAGGTGATGCTAAAGACACAAAGGTAGAGAGCAGAAGAGTAGCAGAAGTGGGATTATATGTATTACACATGTCAGATTACTAGTCAGATTAGTTAATAATCAGAAGTAACTGTGGTTGGCAGGGACTGAGCAGCACTCTTGCTTCCTGGAAACTTGAGAGGTGAATTCTAGATATTTGCTCTGACAAATCACCTTTTCCCTGACCGGCTGGGCATTCGATGCTACGTTTTAGAATTCCTGAGGGAGAAAACTGTCGTTACATGATTGGTTAGCATATTTGTGGGCTTTTGGCTCTCAGTGGAATTGCTAGAAAGACATCTCAGGAAGGAATGCCTTTGATTAAATTGAAATCTCATGCATCACCATAGTGTTGGCTAGGGTTTTCCAAAACACTGAGAGATTTTTGCAGGTAGCACTTTCAGGAGCTAATCTGAAGATGGTAGACCAAACTGGCAGGGAGGAAAGGTTCTTCCTCCACCTCTACGTGAGATCACTGCTCTTGTACTTTACTCCGTAATATATCCTGTCTTCACAAACCCCAGGGGCACAGAACACATTGGTGGACATAAAAGAGAGTGTCTGTTGTATAGAATGCACCCCAGAGTTTTCCATCATTATATAACAAGTCCCGCAGTTAGCTTTTTTTTTAAACAGAATTTTGCCTTATTATTTAAAATAACATTTTTATTTCTTAGTTGACTCTTAAACGTTAGCTATTAATTTGCAGGTATATTTGGTTTATGGATAACAACAACAATCACAATGCCTGATAATTTTTTCTCTTTCTTTAGGTTTAAAATAGAAGTAGCAGTTAAGACCACACATTTAATAAAACATACAGCTTCTCAGCTATACTCTAAAATATTCTTTCTCCCAAAAGAATGCATGTTATTCTTCTTGTTCTGAGAACAGTCTCCTTAAGTGATTTACTGTGTAGCTTGATCTAAATATAATTAAAGCAACCAATAACTAGATGTTTTCAATCTCATCTTTGCATAGATTTTGCATCCTTTATCTTCTATTTTAATTCTAGAGTGGTGAAGAGTATGAAAATGATTGCCTCATACCATTTGTTGTGTTTACTTCTTATTAGGCACCATGCGAACCACTTTCTATACGTAATCTTATTTAATTCTCAAAACAGCGCTGTGAATTCAATATTGTTTCCCCATTTTATACGTAGGAAATTGAGGCTGGGAAGCGTCAAGCCAATTGCCGAGGGTTATAGAGCTTCTGCGTGCCTCACCTGGGATTTGACCTTGGCTTTGGCGTACATCTTCCTCCCAATTCACTCACTCCCCATGAATGCCCCTCAGCCCCCCACCCCCAATCCCCTGCCTCGGCACCCTTGAGGACCTTAGACATCTTGGTGAAAGAAAGGGACTTCTGAGAGTCACTCCTCTGCCTGGGAAATAGGAGGGAAGCAGGGGCGTGAGGGTGACTCTGTTTCCATCTCAGCTTGTGGCAAACGTGCTGGGATGTTTTTAAACGTAATTCTGAAGTAAAACCTATCATCAGTTTGTTTGGAAAAGCTTTTCTTAATAGTAATACTGTGTTCAACATTAAGCACATGTTTATTACTGAGTATTAATGTATGTGTACACCTTAATGATATGTATAAACAAAATATGTACATGACTGTGTGTATATATAATTATCTAGAATAATTACCTTCAAACATTAATAAAAGTATCTAGAATAATTATCTAGAATAATTACCTTCAAACATTAATAAAAGTAATTGGAAGTTCTGGAAAGTTGTTTAATGAAAATGAAGAGAAAGAAGATAGTCTCTGAAAGAAAGTCTAAATTTGCTTCCTTTTCTTCCTCTACTCCCGGGGCCAGTAAAGCTCTTAAATTTTAGAATAAATAATCTTGCCATTATTTAATTCTTAAGTGAGATATTCTATAAAGAGTGACCATGTTAATTCAAATGAAAGGTGAATTTTAAATTCATAATGAGGACTATTACCAAAAAAGATTCTGTGAGTCAAAGTAATACATTGTTACTGACTTGACACACTGAGGTTTTATACAGAAGTGACAACAAAAGCATATTTAGCTGGTCCTAAGCAACAATACACCAGGTAGTATAACTCTTTCTAAAGTATATGCAAATGGAACAATACAGTAATCATTCGTTTTAAAAAATAATCTTAATATTATTTTCCTTTAATAAATCAAATTAAGAAACATTTCCAACAATACTCCTTCCAGAAATACTTAGGAGTATCACCCTGAGCAAAGCACTGGAGAAACAAACAGTAAGCAAGACAGATATAACCACTGCCATTCTGGAATTCAAAGGGATAAAGAGTAAAAAGCCAGTGTGAAGTCATAGGTTTTTGTCCTTTTCCAGCTGACGTACTTCATTTAGCGTAATACCCTCAAGATCCATCCAGGTTGTTGCAAAATGTGGCATATAAAACAAAAAAGTCACAAATGAAGAAAAACAAAACAAAAACAATCTCATAGATACAGACAACAGAGTGGTGGTTACCAAAGGGTAAGGGGGATCGGGGTGGGGGGCAAAGCAGGTAAAGAGTATCGACTATATATGGTAACGAATAGAAACTAGATTTTTGGTGGTGAGCATACAGATACCAAATTATAATGCGATAAATTAAATTTGTATGTTATTAAGCAGTATTACCTCAAAAAAATAGGTAAATGAAAAAAAATGTAAAGCCAGTGTGATAATTGCTTTAGTAGGTGAAATGCAGGGTGCAGTGGAAGAATATGTTAGGGACAGATAGCTCAGATTTGGGGGAGTCAGGAATACTCTCTAAAAGTAGTTAAATATTAGAGTAACCTAAAGAGGAGTAGGAGTGAGCCAGTTGAAGGGCAGGATGAAAAGGGGTCCAGGAATAGGGAGTGGTCTGTGTGAAGGCTCTGAGAGTAAGCTAGAGAACAAACCAGGGAAGTGTGGCTGCGAAGAGTGGTAAGAAATGGGCTGGAGAAGTAAATCAGAGAATGAGTCTTATGAGGTGTTTAGACTTTGAGGTCATTGGGAGCCATGGGAGCGTTTTAGGTTGGGAAAGTTATATCAAATTTGCATTTTCGGAGAAGACTGGAGTCAGGGACATATGATCAAAGGTTCTGCAGTAATTCAGGTGAGAGGTGATGATGGCCTGCAGATTCATAAAGATCCTTGAGATATTTTTTAAATAACATTTTCAGAACCTTGTGAGCACTTACATGGAGAAAGAGGGAGGAAATGGAGTTACAGAAGATTCTTGGGTTCTTGGTTTGTACAAGGGGTTGGGTGATGGTAGTGACTCAGGTGAAAGAGAGGCGTGGAGAGGTGAGATAGGTTTAATTTGGGGTGTTTTGCATTAGATGAGAAGAATGTCCAAGTGGAGAGAGTCTTTCAGACACAGTTGGAAAAATACAATAAGCACCACAAAGAGAGGTCTAAACTAGAGATACCAGTCTTAAGACCATCTAGCCATAGAAGTAAATTAACTCCCTCAGGGATAGAGTGTCCTATTAGAAGAGGCAACACCTAAAGCCTGAAGAATATCAACATTTAAGGGACGCACAGAGTAAGAGACAACAGACAAGGAGCCATCAGAAGCACAGAAGAAAACTAGCAGAGTGTGGCACCTGGGAGCATTTTTGGATTTTTAATGTTTTAAGGGGTGAGTCTCAGTAGTGTCAAATGCTGCTGAAAGGCAAAAGAAGGAATGAGAATTGGCCTTTGGATTTGGTAACAAGCAGAGAGAAGTTACCCCCTGCTGGAGCAGTCAGTGGTCTATTCTGGTGGAAGCCGTAGTGCGGTGGAGGTAAGGAAGTACAGAGACAACTCTTTGCAGAAGGCCCCAGTGGATGGGACGTGCGAGTTAGGGTGGTAGCTACAGGATGACGGGAGCAATGGGAAGGTTGAGTAAAAGAACTGGCCGCTTGCTGGACACGGCTGAGCACACAGTTGGGGTTGGCAGCTGTGGATTTGTGACGGCCCCATCTGCTCACTCGTGTGATTTTTCTTTGGCAGGATTCAGCCACTCTGATATATTTGGAGAAGGCAGACAAGTAGATTGACCTAATCTTGGGGTTTTCCTAAATTTGGACTAGACAGAAGACACATGGTCTCCAGTGCTCGTTTCGAAAATCTGATACAAGGATCATTTGTTTTTAAGAAAATAAATTCACTCGACTTAGGTTAAAGAAAGTGGGGAGGAATATTTATTATGAAGATAAGAGGGGGGTGTCTCATGGATCCAGGTCAAGCAGCACAGCAAGACCTCACAGAGCCTGGAACTATGAATCTGCACGGCACCTGGAACCAAGACTGCTATTCCTCCAGTTTCCTATCCTGAGCTAATCTTACTTCTGTAGACATACCTGCTTTATTCTTTCCTCCACAAACAAGCTCCCTAGGAATGAGTCCTCCACTTTACATGGCCAATGAGTTTAAGTACTCATAGAGGTTCTAGAAAGCATCCCATCCCGGAGGCTCAATTCCAAATTCCCAGAATGGAGAATCTGACCAAGTTGTAGTTAGGTGTCAAATCAGCTACGGCCAAGGGAAGGAGTACTGATTTTTAGTACCGCTATAGCCATGGTACAGAGCTCCCTGAGTGTTAGAGAGGAGAGGGCTGGCTGGTTGCAGAGGTCTCCCACTATCTCTGCTGCACCTCGCTACATGTATCTTATTGGAAGTTTCTCTGTTGTAGAACTACTTGTTAGAGGCAGATTGCCCGGGATTCTGCTGTATATTCACTAGAGAAAGTTCTGCTTTCTTGAAATGACAGTTCACCAACATTAGCATTTTCATATTGTTCCATTAACTATGATACAAACATGTCTGCAAAATATCAGTTCATGAACCAAGCCTACCTGCCCTGAGATGTTCACTATTTAACAGCCTGTCATATTGCTGCTTCATAATGTGATGAAGTCCAAACGCTTTAATGGTCATTAACTAAAACACACAAACACAAACACACACATACACCAGAATTTGATTCTGTATGTCCAAAAAATCAGGTCTTAGCATTCATCTTTTGAATACTTGTCAATCAAGATCCAACTTAAATCTTATCAGTTACACAATTCTTACCTGTTCCTATTCCCCTTCAGCAGAAAAGCATTTGTCTTTCTGTGCTTTTATTGCTTGCTTTGTTTAATCCTCTATAATATATACTTATTGCATTTTTACTGTTAAAGGCAGCATATCCAAAGGCAAAGAGATGAAAGAGCTCATGGCTTTGTCACTTATTAACAGTCCGACCCTTTGTAAGTACACAGTGACTTTGAGTCTTTCTTATCTGTAAAAGGGATGATAATGCCTACCTTTCAGTGGTTGTTAGGAGCCAGTGAGTGAATGGATGCAAAATGATTTACTTCCACTGTGATGCAGATTTTAATTATTTAGGGAAATCGTCTGGGGGTTGAAAGGCCAGATTTCTAAACCCCGTCTGTCACTTGCTAATTCATGGCGTGTCAGTGGGCAAGTCACTGCCCTTGTCTCAAGCATGTTGGGTGCCGTGTTAGTTTTCTGTCGCTGCTGTAACAAATTATCATGAAGATAGCAGCTTGAAACGCTACAAATTAATGTCTCACAGTTCCCTAGGTCAGAGTCTGAGGGGGCTTGTTTGGTTTCTCTCCACCGGTCTCCTAAAGCTAAAATCAAGGTGTCGGCAGGCCTGTGTCTTACCTGGAGGAGAATCCACTTAGAGATTCATTCAGGTTGTTGGCAAAATTTAGTTCCTTGCAGCTGTAGGGCTGAGGTCCCATTTCACTGCTGGCTATGAGCCAGGAGCCCCTCAGCTGCCTTATGTTCAAGTTCCCATGGCCCCTCCCTTTTCAAACTGGCGGTGCCACGTTAAGTGCTGCTCACTGAATCTGACTTTCTCTTTTGCTGCATCTCTGCTGCCTCCAGCTAAAGAACATTCTCTGCTTTTAAGAGGTCAGGTGACTAGATTGGCTCCACCTGGATGATCCCGGCGTAGCTCTCTATTTTAACGTGTTTGCTGTGCAGTTCATCTAGAGTCGAACGATGTTTCCGTGCCGCTGACTGAGGTATTCGACTTTACGCCACGAGCGCAGTGTTTCAGAAAGGAATTTTACGAAAGCAGATGTACATTTTTCTATATTTTTGTGTTTTTCAAGAATGAATAACAATAGGAAATTTTTATACTTTAATCATTTATTTTAATAAAATGTAGCACCTTAATTGTATTATTTAAAAATATAAATACTGTATTTTCTGTGGATTTTTGACACATTTTAGAGAGCAAACTTGAAATCAGTTTATGCAGTGAAAAGGTTAAGGTCACCTTAATTATCCTCATGTAACTTTCATTATATCTGCAAATTCTGCTTTTGCTAGGTATGTAAAATACCATGTTGACAGGTCCAGGGATTAGGGCGTGGACATCATTGCAGGGATTTCTACTTACCAGCTGTGGGTACTATGTGTGATGCAGTATGTGAAGCCAGGTGCCGTCCCTTACATATAAGAGCTACTCAACAGCCATTGGCAAGTTGTGTGACCTGTTACTGTGGTTTGTGATCAGCCAAGCTATTACCCAGGAGGTATTTTATGCCACAGATTATTCGTAGGGGTAACCTAAACCAAAAGAAGCCAAGTTTCATAGTAGCTTCTTTGTATAACCCACTGTTATTATTATATGCAGGTAAACATGGAAGAGAAACGAAAGATGTATTCACATGTAAAGAGTATTGATAAATAAGAAGAATGTTCTATTTTTTATTTTTAGAGTTTTTGTTGAGGCGTTACTAAGTGCCTTTGATAAAGGCACTTTATTTTAATCTCATTACTGGTCCTATTTTGCAAAAGAGTATTCTGAACTCAGTACGGGTATATGACAAGGTTCCCAATGTCAAAAGACTACCAAAAATCTTGAATGAAAAATAATTCTGATTTGTTTATTCTCCCCCATAACACAACAGGTATAGTATAGAAGTTAGGAGCACAAACTCTGGAGCCAGACTCCTTGGGTTAGACTTTCCTTAGCCACTTATGTGTGCAATGACCTTGGGCAACTTACTTAACCTCTCTGTACCACTGTTTCCTTGTTTGTAAAATGGGGGTCAAAATAAGACTTACTTTGTAGAGTTGTTATTGAGGATCAAATTGAACAGTGCTATATAAGTATTAGGATTATTATTGTAATCAAACAGTTTCTTTTAACCATTGATTCCCACCTGGGTCTACTCTGCCCTCCAGGGAACATTTGGCAATGTCTGGAGACATTGGCTGTCACATTTGGGGGTAAGTGCTAAAGGCATCTAGTGGATAGAGGCCAGGGATACTGCTAAACATCCTAAAATGCACAGGACAGCCCCCTACAGCAAAAAATTATCCACCCAACATTTCAGTAGTGCTGAGGATATGAAAGCCTGTTTTTAAACCAGTGGCTTTTTTGTGGTTTTAGAAGCAACTTCATTTGCAAATAAGATATTCATGTTTCATTAGTGACTTTTAACACTGAGGATATTCATGCCAGATAGCCATGAGGCTCTGAGTTCTACAATCAAATAAAAAATAAATTAAAAAAAAAAAACATTTCCCAGTGTTAAAACATGTTTACTCTGTGTATCTATTTGTTTATTTTTATATATAACAGATTTCACAAGAGCATGCTTAAGTTTCTAGAATATACAACTAGATGTTAGAAATATTCTGTTCCTGTGAAAGGTTGAGTGAAATTTCTAATTTTCTTAATCCAGTGAGCTTTCTTCTGAAGATCGTAGGAAAGAAATCACTTGAATTGGGAACTTGCTGTCACTACATGTGTTGTAAAAATGGAAATAATTACCCATTATAGCTACTTGTTTAGAATTTACCTACATTGTAGCGTATGGCTGGGGAAGGCCTGAAACTTTTTTGCCAGTGTCATTTTTATTTGTGAATGTTACGTAAGACTTGTGTGATTGCTGTCTTCACTCCTTCCTTCCCATTCTTATACGTATCTAATGATTTAGAATATTCTTCAACTGTTCCTTTCTCTATCATTCACCCCTGTCCCTTCCACCTCGAGTTTAGCTATTTGAGTTGTCTTTCTCTCTATCCAAGGCTATCTTGATCCATTCTCATTTTTCAGAATTTGTCCCTTTGATGATTCCATCAGTTAGTCTTCAACACCTGCATTACCACTGGGCCCAGAGACTGCTGAGACCCACATCCTGGGAGGGATAGGAAAGAATCGGGGTGCATTCCCATACCTTCCATTTTCTATGCACCTGGAGAAACTGAGAAGCACAAGGCACAAACAAAACAACAACGTCTAGTTGTAAATCATTATGGTTCAAGGGGACACTGATATGTGAAGTACCAATAAGGTGCTCAAAAATACTTCGTAATTGATTACATGATTATATGGTGCAGTTACTAAGTATTGGTAAAATATATGATTGTGATCATATTATAATGGAAATATATTTTTAATTGTAGTTAACATATTCTTGGCTCATATAAATATCACCAAAAGGAAAGCATTATTGGAGTTAGGCGGACATCCACTCCATTCTTTGTGAGTCATTATGTTACAACTTTGAACTTATAGATACAAAGAAAAACACCCAGGCACTTTATTTAAGAGGAGCAAACAAAACGCTTTTAATACAAACCCTATCTGCCATACTTTGTCATCTGGGCTAGAAACTGGGAAAAGCCATTTACAACAGAATTATATTTTTTAATGTAAAGCATCATAAGTTTGTTTTTGTGACACCCTCTAGAAGTGGTGGAACAGTGATAACTACTTCTTCACAGACTTTGTGATTAAGAAGGATTAGCTGTATGTGTAATTGGAATCTTTCAAGGGTTTGGACAAAATCCATCTCATTTTCTGTGCTCTCAGGCTATTAGAATGGAGAACTTTCCGCAGCCACTGTCCCCAGCCACCTCACGATGGCCTTGGTTGCTTCCTTGAGCAACAAAGATCAAGCTACATAGCAGCTGAAAACTAGTTAAGGTCTTCTTTCAATTTTGAAACTACTGTTACCTAAATCTTATTTTGCTACTTCATAATTTAGAGTCTTGTGCTGAAGACGTTTTGGAAAAACTCAATAGCTTTAGCAGTGAAACGGGGAAATGCTGCCGTTTCTCCATTGAGAGTTAGTTGATTTGAGGGAGGGGGAGCTTGGATGACAATGAATCAGCATTTATGTATGTTATGCTATACGAAAAAACTTGCAAACAAGATTAGCTCAGTAGCAAACATCACGGGATTATGCTTCATGCCATTTGGATGTGTATATACCCTTGTAGGTGTGTATGATAGTATTTTATTGTGATGGCCTGAGCCAGTGGCTAGAGGGGCCCAAAGGCTAGATATAGATCATGCTAGGAAGGCAGTTTTCTTTACAAGAGACGGCTACTAGTAGTTCTGAGAATAGTGTTGAGGTGTGAGGCTGGATTTCAAAAGATAGCCGGAAAGCATATCATAGTAGTCATGAGACTAAGGTGAGCAGAGCCCAGCACCCAGAGGTCCAAGTCAGGGAACGGAGAAAGGAGCAGAAGTGGAACCAGAAATGCAGCGCTTAGTAACCCTGAGAAGACATATATACATACAGCTGCACAGGTTAGTCCCTTGCGGACAAGAATTGAATGTAATGTTGGCCGTGGAGCTACAGGTGTGCAGACGTTTGTTCAGCCTCGCACAAAGGAACCGGTGGGAAGGGAGTTGGGAATTGGAGTCCAAAGAGTTCAATACAAGACAGCTGAGCCATTGCACCCCACTGCCCAGCTGAATCTGTTCTGGAATTTGCTCTCTGCAGGGCTGACAAAGGTTTAGTCGGCTTCCTTCTGTGAGGGCACGTTCTCCAGGAAACAATGGGTGTGATGGCGGTCTGAGGCAACTGCAGCATCCTCACCACTGCCCGGGGTAAACATTTGCAGGCCTTGTATTTGATCTATTAAATTTTAGGACCTCAGATCTTTGCCTATAAAATTCAAAGGTGAATAGTTAGTTGCTGGGAGGGCATCCTTCTATGACAGGGCTAAGGAAGCAGGCAGAATGGACAGACCCCTTATAAGTCCTGACACAGTACCCTGGGAAAAGGCAAAATAATCTCCTGGTTCTGAGAAGCATTTTAAACAAGGATATTGTAAATCAAGTTAGAGAGGCCTAAGCCAAGGACAGTATTTTATATGCAGGACTAGGAAGATACTTTCTGTCAATGGTAGAAGGTCATACTTTTCTGTGTGGAACAACAGTCTTGTTTCCAGAAATGAAGGCTATGGAATTCTAATATTGTTCAAACAATGAGAAGAAAATACACAGTGTAAGAGTCAGTTTATATGGAAATTGAGTGTTGAAGATCACAGGTATACTGACCTGTTTTAAACAGTACTTGGTGTAGTTACAATAAAACAAAGGTGAAAAACATATTCTTTCACAAATATATATATATATATATATATATATATATATGATGGAGTTTTTACATTTGAGAAAAAGAAATTGTAACTCAGCTGTGATGCACTATAAAATAAGATAAAAATTAAACATTTCAACTAGTGTTAATTTACTAACCAGAAGAACAGTATTTAGTGAAAATACTATTTATAGTTTTTTGAACCAGATCCCTTTTCAGATACCTTAGACTATTTGATACAGTTAACAAGAATGAGATAAAAGTATTAGGATATCAGTTTTTTCTTGTTTTGTTTTTTTTTTAACCAGCACTGTGGATAAATTATATTATGGAAGATTCCTTAATTAATATTTAAGATTTTCATCCAAAAGTAAAACAGTCTCATAATATTGAATTGAATAATTTATCCCATTTTGAACAAATATTCCAATTTTTTCTTCGAGCAAGATGGAGCAAAACAACTCATTGTTCCACGAAGTTACTGTTTAATGGGTGAATCCAGGAGCCCTGACCACATGTATCTTCCTTTTTAAACTTTTGTGCCTTTCCCCCAACGCCTGCAATACATCAGTCATTAAAGCTTGAGTAAGGACTCGACTACCGTAATTTCTTTGGTAAGTCACACTATTTATTATCATGCAACTGTTCTGAGCAAACCTTTAGAGTAGTTTCAGCTACCAAACAGTATTATGAAAAGAACTAATTTCTCCAAATTAGGGGTATGGTATACATCCAATTTTGATTTGGTCATTTGTTTTAAAACAACAACCAAAGGATAGCTACTCAAATGTTTAATTCATTGGTGGTGGGGCGTTCAGGAGTAAGTAACAAAAGAACTTCAGTTTGAACGTAAACCATAACTGAGGACAGGCTGTTGCTGTGTCCTCCATCAGTATGATGCTTCTGCAGTTCTGGGTCTAAATCCAACTGTAAAACTCGTTTATGGGACACAATAGTCACTGTGGTAGCACATCCACCTGCATCACATCTTCTTTCATGGAAAAAAAGAGGGGAAGCAGGGTTGCCTGTGGACTCTGGCAAAATGTTTCATTTGCCTGAACTTTGTCACATAGCCACCTCTAGCTCTAGAGAGGCTAGCAAAGCACACAGTTGGTTTTTACAACTTCTGTTCCAGGGACAAGCAAGAGAAAAGGATATTTGGGTGTGGGATGAATCAATTTATAGTATCTGCAATAGGTAAAATATATATTCATTTTTTCCCATTTTTATTACTGTTTTGCAGCATTATGTAATCTTTTTGAATAATAAAATAAATTGACCTCTGCTGATAAACTTGACATCGTTTTTTTTTTATTATTCTTAAATTTATGAAGGCCTTTGCCTGAGTTTTAAGCTGTAAAATAGCTGAGCAAAATTGGAACTCACTGTACCCAAAGCTATAATAATACTAAGTAATGCAGTTTACCGTAACAGGTCACTGAATTTGGCATATATTTAATGCTGGGCACTTGCCATCCAGCACCAGTAGAATGAATGATGGTTATATTTCTCTACAATTTGAAACAACAATCAGGCTTTATCACATTTTAAAGCTCTAACAGAAGGGTTCCAAATATATTTTCAGACTCAGAAAGTGCTTGCCATCACTTACAGAACATCTCAGATGATCTTTAATCCATAGGAAATATTAGCTTATAGGGTTGTAATGATATAGCATATTAGATGTTAATGCTTGCCTTAAAAGTAGTACTGCATATAGTCCTAGATAATTGTTTTCCCTCTTTAGTAATAACTTTAGTAATATAGATGTATAAATGAAACTATAGTAGAAAGAGCCTTGAAAAATCATCAGTATCTCTGTAATTTTTTTGTCTTTTTGCAGGTGTTTAGCAAGAAATCTGATGTTGCCAGTTTAGAAGCAATTTATAATGTTATTGGCACTTGAACTTATAGTGAACAATATGTCTTTTTTCAATAGTCACAAAACAAAATTATTAGGGTGTTCTGTTAGTGAGAAGATGTCATCCATAAAACCAAGAATAAAGGTTACGAGATAACACTATAAGATGCCCAAATAGAGATAAACAAATATCTTTCAAAGGAAGGAACTTTTAGATGTTAAAATTTATGTAAAGCAAAATTCTTTTTCAACCTACATAAGATCTCTTTATCCTACAGGGCACCATAAGCAAGAGATAGTCCCATTTTCCTTAATCTACTATATTTAATGTTTCTCTTCTGTATCAGCAAGGCTTTCAGAGAGAGAGACAGAGAGAGAGAGAGAGAGAGAGAGAGAGAGAGAGAGAGAGAGAGAGAGAGAGAGAGAGAGAGAGAGATTGGCAGATGGTTTTACATTTACATGTCATTTTCCCCAATGTCTTACTATTAAAAGTTAAATTTCCCCAAATAATTGAATAGGTAACAGAAAACATCAATTACACAGAGGTTAACAGTTTATTTGGAAGCTTGTTTGGAAGGCACGTTCCCCAGAGTGCACGGGTCACATATTTAGCTCAGGACAGTGTATAAGACACTATGTCATAGGCTTCAGAGTCAGTCTGAATTCAGAGCCATCCTCCACCACTTGCTAGAGGTCTGACCCTGGGAAAGTTACATAACCTTTCGATTTCCTCATCTATACAAGGGAATCTCAGTAGGGAGACGACTTTTCTTGTAGGGTTGTTGAGAGACTGAGAGAATATGTAAATGTATTACATATTTCCTGACACATAGTGTTCAATAAATGCTAGCTCTTTCAATTTTTAAGGATGATAATTAAGTACTTTTGTGACACATCAATTATGGATTTTAAATCTTATAGAGTCATTAGTTGCTACCAGGTTATGCTTAGGAACCAAATTTCTGGTATTTAACACATATAAATATTACATTTCACAAGTAATTTTTAAAATGCCACTTTTTATACAACATTTTTATTATTCCTATGCCCAGGCAATGTCTAAAACTGTTATCTACAGTATACAAAAGGCTTACTTTCAGAAAAACTTATAAAATCATGGATTCTAGAATGACAGTGGGCATCCCAATTATCTATTAATAATGGAAAATTTTCAGGGCAGTTATTTCAGAAGTTTAAAAAGAAAACCTTTCCATATAATATGTGACATTTTATAGCCAATATATTTTTATGAATTCTACCTTCAAATAGTAGTTGCTTATAAAATTACTATTCGTAATCCTTTAGTTAACAGAATAGTAATTTTTGGTTTTAATTTGAAAAGGAAACACTGTGTCCTGCAACTCTTCTTTTGATAACAGCCTTATTCATAATTGCCAAAACTTTGAAGTAAGCAAAATGTATTTCAGAAGGTGAATAGATAAATCAACTGTGGTTTATCCAGGCAGTGGAATATAATTTAGTCTAAAAAGAAATGAACTATCAAGCCATGAAACTTCAGACATGGAGGAACCTTAAATTCGTATTTACTAAGTGAATGAAGCCAATCTTAAAAGGCTGCATATTGTGTGATTCCAACTATATGACATTCTGGGCAAGGCAAGGCAAGGCAAAAAAAAAAAAAAAAAAAAAAGTGGAGACAGTAAAAAGATCAGTGGTTGTCAAGAAATGGTGGGGGATGAATAGGCAAAGCACAGAGGATTTTTTTAGG
Organism: Rhinolophus ferrumequinum; assembly: GCF_004115265.2. Taxonomy (NCBI): domain Eukaryota; kingdom Metazoa; phylum Chordata; class Mammalia; order Chiroptera; family Rhinolophidae; genus Rhinolophus; species Rhinolophus ferrumequinum. The sequence goes on along the minus strand of NC_046286.1, from coordinate 69,520,157 downwards.
GCAGTGAAGTTGTTTTTTATGATACTGTAATGGTGAACACAAGTCATTATACATTTATCAAAACCCATAGTATGTAAAACAACAAGGATGAATCCTAATATAAACTGTGGACTTTGGGTGATTATGATGTGTCATTGTAGATTCATCGATGTAACAAAGGTACCTCTCTGGTACATGATGTTGACAGTGGAGGAGGTTGTACTGTGTTCCAGCAGTGGGTATAAGGGAAATCTCTTTGAACTCAGTTTTTCTGTGAACCTAAAACTTCTCTAAAAACTAAGTCTCTTTAAAAAACATACACACAAAACTAAAAAAGAAAAAAGGTAAGAAACATTTGTGCCCTGCAACCCTATTGATAACTGAGCAGAATGGGACTTGACTCTCTAGGGCTAGTTCGCTTAAAAAAAAAAAAAAATTGGAAAAAAAAACAAACAGAAAAGAATATAATTTGAAAAGGTAAGTATCTCTGACTCTTGCTCATTTTTATAAAATTCAAACTAATTCTTTTTATTTATCATTAATTATGTTCTAACTTCATAGTGTGTGTAAAGTTTAGTGAGAACATTAAACAACAAATAAAAAGTTATTAGTCTATGAATTTGACAGATCTATAAACAAATTCCTTAAAGAGAGCATATCTCAGTTCTAAAAATAAAATCATTGTGTCACTATTGCAAAAAAGATAAACGTGAAAATTTGAAGCTGTAGAATTACATGCATGGGTGAAAAGAATGTATGGTCTTGCTTATTAATTACAAACATTAAAACTGAAAAAAAAAAGTATTTTGAGATGAGACACTCCATGAGGACAGTGTTTGTTTTCTATGGGATAATTTTTTAGAACTCCTTTTTAAATTAAAGGGAGCTTCATAATATCCCAGCAGGGGATACCATTTTCTTTTGATTTCTAGGAAAGATCTATAACTACTGATGCACCACTTGCTGGTTTCCAGTTGACCACAGAGGTCTTAGCAGGGGTAATCTTATGAATGCAGTGTTAGATCAATTAAAAATCAACCAAACACATATCTACAATGGAATATTACTCAGCCATAAAAAAGAATGAAATCTTGCCATTTGTGACAATATGGATGGACCTAGAAGGTATTATGCTAAGTGAACTTGGACAGAAAAAGACAAATACCATATGATTTCACTTATAGGTAGAATCAAAATATAAACAAAGCAGAAACAAACTCATAGATACAGAGAACAAACTGATGGTTGCCAAATGGTTGGGGGCGCTGGGTGAAAAAGGTGAAGGGATTAAGTAATACAAATTGACAGTTAAAAAATTGTCACGGGGATGTAAAGTACAGCATAGGGAATATAGTCAATAATATTGTATTAATAATACCTATATATGGTGCCAGGGGTACTAGACTTATCAGGGGATCACCTCGTAAATTATATAAATGTCTAACCACTATGCTGTACACCTGAAACTGATATAATATTGAATGTCAATTGTAATTGAAAAATAAAAAATTTTAAAAACCAAACAAACAGACCAAAAGCCCTGAGGTTGAATCTTTATACTCAAATGACAACTTCTGTGTAAAGAGACCATAGTTGTTCATCACAAGACAAATGTTTTTAATGAAGAAATAACTGCATGTGATAGATCCTCAGTAGATACAAAAGCTTGTCTGTGTAAAGCTTTCATAGCTTTACATATTGTAAATGTTCTCAGCAATAGTGCTTCTTTCCAAAAAATATATTCACATATGAACAAGCCTTTTTCTAACCTCTAATTTTTGAGATACTAAATTACTATCCTTTAGAATATTTTAAGGATACGTACTTATATTTTAGTCAAGTTTGTGGGTTGTTTTCTGTTTTGGGGTTTTATTTTAGGGGAGTTGGCATTTGTTTGGTTTTGCCCCGTACCCTCTTCTATTTGGTAATAACAGAGAAATTTTATAAAATAACGTCAGAATTTGATCACAAAGTAAGAACCATTAAGTAGCATGTGATCCAATTCCCTGAGCTAGACCTAAAAAAACTGGCTTTTTCTTAGGAGAATGAGATACTTCCTAGAAATAGGACAATCTGTCCTCTACAAGTAGCAATAAACTAGAATTCTCATTATTTTTAAAACTGGCTTTATCAGGCATTCTGACTCTTTTTTCTAAAGAGATTGCTGCTGCTAACCGCTCTTTTAATTCACTGGGGAATTAATGCTCAATGGCCCATTAGGGTTCGTACAATGGCATTAAATAATTATTCCTTTATATATTTCCTACTGTCTGAAAAAAAAAAACTATACTAAAATTGTCTGTGGGAGAATTCAGGACATCTGAATCTGAAGAAAATATGCACACATATATATCCACTCAGTGGTTAAGAGGCGGCCACGAATACTTGGTAACAAACAAATTGCTATAACAAATACTTGGTAACAAACAAAAAAAGAAAGAAGTAGAGTCACTGTGAGTGGAGAAGAGGAGAGAAAAACTGACCGACATTAGCCCCCGGTGGTCGTGATAAAGCTCAGGAAATCATTACAGCTGAAGAGAGCAGGTGTTGGTACAGGTACAGTCAGAAGCTTGTTGTGAAAGAGAGAGAGTCACAGTTCTCCATGAATCCAGTGACAGGAGTAGAACGGAGATACCGTCTCTGCCCAAGTAGCCTATAGAGCCAGGAGGAGCAGAGCTGGGGACAGAGCTGGGAAGAGCTGAAGTGGAGAGGAAGGAAGGTCATGAGATTGAAGGATGCAAGTCAGGCAAGAAAAAGAGGTGCTCCGAAGTTCTTTCCTTGAGCCAGCTCACAAGCCTGATTTGGTGTGTGCCATTTTGGTGCCAGGCCCAGCCTGTCTTCTTGGACCCCAGAAGGGCCACCCTCTGTGCAGAGGGCAGCAGAAGAGCTCAGAGGCTGCAGCTGACCATCTTAAAGGTTCATAATCAGCAAAAAAAGTCAGGACTCTCTTAAGATGGAGTAGAAAGAATCAGAATGAGAGTTTACAGCCTTGCTCATCCACTTCGCTATGCCTTCTCATCTGTAAAATGGGGTAATAATAACCCAGAGGGTGGTGTGAGGATTAAGTGTGTGCCAAATTGTTTCAAGTTTCCCCCACAGTACCTTGTGGTAGGCATTTGACAAAGTTAAGTCACTTCCTCCTTTACAGCTCCCATGGTTTCATTTGCAGAACAGAGCACTTAGAATTCTAAATGCCTTTCTAAAATGTGAAACTACCACTCATCCAGAAAGAAGAGAATTACTGATTAAGTATATGCATAATGCTTTATATATGTCAAGTCTCAAGGACCTCACTGATTTTTGGCAAAGAGACAGCACTGATGGTGGGGCTAGCGCATTCCAAGAGCAGGCACTGAGGGCAGGCTGTGCCAGAAGTGTGCTGGGTGCTGCCGGCTGAGCTGTGGGAAGCAGGCTGGAGGGAAGCGACATGCCCACAGACCTCCACACAGAGCGGTCTACACATGTGCCTGTAAACCAGGGGTTGCAGTACAAACTGCTAGTCTGTGGGTTGTCTGTGGCTCACAGATATGTTTTTTCCCCTTAGCTAGCGTACAATTTGGTTTTTTTCCTAGATCCCTGGAAAACCTGGAAAACAAGCTTGTATTTATTTTTTCATAGCATTTTTTATTTTAAATGACTTTAGTCAAGCCTTCACTCTTGTTTTGCCAAATTCCCCATCATTTCCAGTTGCCCTAGATCAGGCCAATCTATTTCTGTCTGGTCCTTGAGTTTTCAGCCCCTCTTTCAAGCCCAAGACAAAGCAGGACACAAACCACAGAGCTGGCCTTGCTCACAGAACCAGTGATTGGATGGGTTTTATCCCTCTATCCTTGGGTTGCCTAATACAATTTATGACTCCGTTTAATTTGCATGCTAGATAAACATCAATACTTTTTTTTTTTAGTATAAGTATATCCCATGCAATCTTTTTATTTCCTAAATATGGTACCGTACTCTATCCTCATTTATAATTCATACTCCCCCACCAGTAGGAACTTAATAAGTAGTGATTGTCATTGTAACATTGGGAAAAAGAATCTTGGAAGTAGAACCTCAGCAGCCTTGGGGAAAAGGAGAGAGAACTAATATATCTCAGTGTTTGGGAGAGATAAATTGATCAAGGCACATGAATGAGTGTTTTAATTTGATATGAGGTAAAATTGGAAACTGTAGTGGTGGGGAATGCTTTTCTCCCAGCTGGGCGATGACAGATAGAAGGTGGCTGGACTGGGGTCCTTGCTCAGTGCAGAACTGTGTCAAAAGGAGGATCGTTCCCAGGACTATCTGAAGTGGCATCTTGATGTCTAAGTGAGAGGGTGCTAAACACTGCAATTGGGGTAGACTCCAGGCCTGCATTCTTTGTGAATGCAGAATTCTAAGTTCTTCATTCTGTCACCTCTACAGGACATTGGCCTCTTTCCTTTCCTATCTTGTTCATTCACTTCTCCCTGGATTGTCCTGGCCACTCTGAGTATAGTTACATGTCCCCCTCCCTTTGGACTGTTCTCCCTTATCTCTGTTTAACTCCTGTGGCCTGGGAGGGCATTTGAGGAGGTGGTGTGGATGAAGGCCAGGAAAACTCACTGGATGTCTTGTATGAGCCAGGCGCGTTGTCCAGATCCTGCTGTGAGGATGATAATGTCCCTCTTTTAGATATGTATAATTTTATACATACATAGAATAAAGAACATATATATGTGTAATATATATGTATATATGTATATACCAGGGGTGCCAAAAAAAAAATGTATACAAGTGGGCACTTTGGTCAACATTGCTCAAGCAGTAGTTCCCCGTAATCAGAAGTGTCTGGACGCTGATGGTAACCACTTTGAGCACCTCCTGTAATTGCAGAAGTCAAACATGACTTGTATTCATCTTTTATTATCTGTATATATTGAGTATTACAATTTTAATAGTTTTTTCCTTTCTTAAAATGTGTATACATTTTTTTTTGGCACCCTCTGATTTTAGCACAATTTTAGGATCATAGCAAAGCTGAGTGGAAAGTAGAGAGTTCCCATATATCCCTGCCCCAACATACCCCATTCCTCCCCTACTATTAAAATGTAGCACAGTGGTATGTTTGCTACCAACGATTATTGCTATTTAAAGATGAGAAAAGTAAGGCTTTGAGAGCCCAGACCTGTCTTAGCACCTGTGACAGCCGTCCTCAGCTCTAGGTCACTCCCTGGCCCAGCGCTCCTTGTGCTCCTCGCATCAGTCTTCACTCCCACAGGGAAACGAAGGTCGTAAGGTAGCATCAGATGAGAGGAAGGGGTGGCTAGATAGTTGTCTGATGTTCACTTATCTAGAAATTCTTTTCCAGTAGATCAGCGAGGGTTTGGAGAAGCTGTGACTTGATTCCTTCAAGTTACTTTTTATCATCTTTCCTTTCTTCCATTTGCCAGTTCCACCAAAGATTAAAAGAAAATTGATACAGCGACCCTAAAAGTGTTTTATGTTGGGATTTGTTCTGAAAGTTCTAGAAGTTACTTTCACTTGATAATCAACTAATTGCAGGCAAATTTTGTCCTGAAACTACTCTCAGGCTTTTAAAATCAGTGTTTTTCAAAACATCAACTGTGAGTATAATTTTATGAGTGAAGGCCATCAATTTCTGCTGTAGTAGTCAGTGAGGTAGATCGACCTTCCACCCTAGACTTCACTAAGCCAGACACAGCCCTTCATATCCTCTAGTACAGTGGAATTTGAGTGTTACTGGACTGCAGACCTCCTTCCCTTTCTGTAGTGCCAAATGACAAGCTGTTACATAAATGAGCCAAAGATGGCCTCTGTCATTTGGCCCCTAGATTGCTCAGTTTTCTCACTGCAGGCTGAGACTTGTTAGCTCAAAAGCTAGCTGGCACCAAATTCAAACTTTTACATATCCAATTTTCTTTTTACCAGGCAAGCAGAGTTTTTAGCCATTTAGAGCCTGCCTGCTTTACATACCCCATGAAACCTTATCTAGCATCTGTTGGCCATTGATAAGATAGGGCATTGTGGTTATAAGACCTCACGCTACTAATGCCCTTTGGAGTCTCTGATCCAAAGACTCTGAGTGACATCCAATATGCCTCTGAGTGACATCACTTAGACATATAAGCCACCTCTCTCCCACGAGTTTTTTTGCTCTCCTCCCCCTCTGGATGGTGACCCTCTCTCTTTAATCCTCTGTACAGTCTTATGCTGTGAGAGACTTCCCCTCTCAGGCAACCCTGTCCAAGCACCACCCAATAAAGCTTGCTGTGTGTTACCTCCCCTGATGGGCATAAATCAGCCCCCAAATTCCTCAAGCATACCCCCTATATAAGAGTACCTGGCATGACCAAAATTTCAGGAAAGCCAGTATGTGAACCTTCGGAATCAAAGTTGACCCACACTGCCGTACATGTGGAGCAGAACCTTTGTAGAAAGGGTCTTCATTCTTTCTTCCTCCACCTTTGGATACCGAATCATTGTATATGTTTTAAATGTATATATTTATAAAGAATTTGTGTACTGTACAGGTTTGTCTAGTTTTGTGTAGATTTGCCTCTCCTGTTTAAATATGTTACTAGGAAAATGTAGGAAGCTCTTTCAGATTGCAAAGATCAGAGACATGCTTGGGTTTTTAATAAAAATAATTATAGTGCCTATAATTTATCAAACATTTACTATGTGTCAAGTGATGTATTAAACTCTTTACATGCATTTTATTTAATCATCATGATAACCAATTAGACTGGTATTTTTATTTATTTACATTTTATGGGTGCAAAAAGTGGGCTCAGAGAGAGTAATTGCCTCACTTAGAGACACATTAGTGATGGAAGAGCTCGGATGTGAACCCAGTTTGTCAGATGTCTACACCTGTGACATGCTCTGATGCATTTTTCAATAAGTGAGAGGATTTTCTATAAGAATACATGGAGAAGTAAGTAAACTGCCTCAGCAGGCAAAGAGCCATGTTTCCTGAAGATAATTCATCAACTTTCAGCATTCAGTAGCATTGTTGGTAGTTCTTCAACAGCTCTACAGACCTAAATAATTCCCCGGGGGCACCATGCAAATGACTGTGTACCCCATGTCTGCTTTCTAGCTTCCTCTTACTTTTCTCTTCTTGCCTTTTGTCTCATGGTTTCTTCTCATGGTTTCAGTTGCCTCCTGACTCCTTTTTATGGATTTTTCTCTTTGTCTATTTGTATTTCTCTGCTTCTGTATCACTTTGGCCTCTGCAGTCTCTGTAAATATCTCCCAGTTACACTTCCATATGTAGAGTGGATGATTATAGGTCCATCCATTGGAGAGAGCTTGACACCGGAGCGCCTCACCTCCAAGACTCACTGCCACCTTTCAGTGGTCTGCCTTTGGGTCAGTCAGCTGGGGCCAGGGACCCAGATCACACTGTACAAACTATGGAAATTTTGTGTAAGACCCCACAAGAGGGTGCTGTAAGTGGGACTTGAACCTGTAGCCCTTTTTAAGGAGATCGTGAAAGCCCAAAGTCTTTGAAAGTTGGAATTTCTATTTTTACCTAGATTTTTAAAATTTAAGTATAGTTAGTATGCAATATTACATTAGTTTCATAAGTTCCTGTTGTACAATATAGTGATTCGATATTTTTATACCTTACAATATGATCACCCCTTTCTATTAATAGTAATCATCTGTTACCATGCAAACTTATCACGATATTATTGAATATATTTCCCTTCACCTTTTTCACCCATGCCCCCATCTCTCTCCCCTCTGGCAACCATCCCTTTGGTCTCTGTTTCTGTGAGTCTTTTTTTATTTTGTTTTTGTTTGCTCTTTTTTGTTTTTTCAGATTCCACATATAAGTGAAACCATATGGTATTTGTCTTTCTCTGTCTGACTTACTTCACTTAGCATAATACTCTCTAGGTCCATCTGTGCTGTCACGAATGGCAATATGTCATTCTTTTTTATTGCTACATAATATTCCACTATATATGTATATACCAATCTTTATCTATTCATCAATAGACACCTTATCCATTTATCTATCAATGAACACCTAGGTTGCTTCCATATCTTGGCTATTATAAATAATGCCGCAATGAACATAGGGGTGCACGTATCTTTTCAAATTAGTATTTTTGTTTTCTTCAGATAAATACCCAGAAGTGGAATTGCTGGGTAATATGGTGACCTGTCTGGTAAAAACAGTGTGATTTTCGAAAAGGTTTATTAATGTGTCTGTTATGAATAACTTAAGATCATATGATTAAAGCACCAGCAAATAAAAATATTTGCTAAGGGTATTTTCCAGCAACAAAAATGTAAGTTATGAAATCTACACATACCTGGAGAAATTCAAGCATATTTTTCTTTATTCATGGCTTCCCATGTTCTTGATTAGGTCAGGACATAAAATTGAAAACAAATTATTAGGTACAACAGTAGAGTTGAGCACATTTAATTAGTTTTCTTCTTGTTATATACGTGTACACATTTATGTGTATATAAGCAGAAAGAATGTTAAGCTTCCGTATCTTACCTATTAGATTATAAGCACGATAGAGTCATGTATACTTTCTTTCTAGTCCTTTAGCATCTCACTATTCATAGTGTAGCAGACCCTTAATAAATGACATTGCCTAATTATTCAGCCCTGATGCCAATTGAGTAGAAAATGCTAATTGAAGAATCTTCTATAAGCATAGAGTCAAGGAGAAATAATGCTATTTCTTTGGATATTTTATACCTTAACCCCAGCTTCTCTGGGTAAAAATAATGGATTTCTATTATGAAATTTTGTATCATTTTCTCTTATTTATTTCCATTGATACCATGTGTTAGCTGTACTTTCCACCAATGCAAATATAAATATTTGCATGAAAAAATAAATTTTTGGTTTGCTGTCTATTGATCTTTTTTCATGAGGGTTTCAGTATTGCATTTGAAGTCCAAATGAACATCTAGTTTAAGCCTATTTTAACCCTTCTACTTGGGATGTCAGGCTGTAGAGCTCTAATTATATTGATGAAGGACTACAAAACAAAATTAAGGAGCTTGTGACGAGGGGGGATTAATCCTATCCATGACTTCTTTGTTAGTAGTTGAATTTTAGAAGTGACCTTCTTGTCCTGTCACCTCACAAACACACTGAGCCTGGACAGATTAAATGCCTTTATGCCCATGGTCCCTCAGCTGGTTAGTGGCTTAATACTCTAAAATTAGGAGCTAGTAGAATTTTGATATGTTCAGATATGTGTATAAGTCATAAATCAAGGTTACAAAATTGATTTTATGTATGACTTGTGAATTCAATCTCACTGTTCTGCACGTGCGGGCATGCACACACAGTCTTGCATTTGGCTTTAACGTGGTAAATCATTCCAGAGGAGACCAATCACTGCAATTAGTTAGCAATGTGGCTGTTCCTCTTTGTTTCACAGATTCCTGGAGAAACCACTCTTGATGCTCCATTCAGGGCATTTTGTGACTCACCGTGTTTTCTTTTTCTTTTCTAACTTTAACTCAGAAGTCTCATGGGATGAGGAACCCATTTTGAGAAACATGTCACAGAAACTTGAAATACAGGAAGCTAAGCAATTAGTGTCAGATTTTCCCTTGGGGGGAAAAATAAGAAAAGTTAATATATACTACAGAGGTAACTCAAGTAGCTTCTCTAATAATGGTACATTGTGTAAATGATAATTTTTGACAAAGCAACAGCCTTCTATGGAAGAGCTTTATGCTATCTTCGAGTCTTTAATAGTATATAGCACTGGCTTCCATTCAGTCTTGGAGCTCAAACAAATCATCATGACCTTTTTTCTATTCTTGGGTCAGATGTATTCTAACAGCTTTTGAATGTATAAAGTATCTTTGGAAACTTACAGGAATGGAAAATTTACCTAATGTAATAATTCGTTTAATAGGAAAACCAAATCAAACTCATATGTAATCTCAAGGTGTTTTTGTGGATAGCATATACCTAGACATTTCAGAGGCTCATTGGTTTCTGTTTCTATGATGTGAATTTAATTGGTTTTCAGTATAGGTTTAAAATTCAATAAACATGTGATGACCCACCATGTGTTAAGCAGTGCACTAGGTGTGATCACACAGGCCATTTTCGTGTAACCCTCACATACAACCTGTGAGAAATTATTATCCCAATTTTTCAAATAGAGTCTCGTAAAAACTGACTCATCCATGATCGTGTGACTTGTAGATGGTACTACAGGGATGATAATTCAGGTTATTTTACCCAAAAATCTATTATACTATTCAATAAAATTAATTTATAAGGAAAAAATCTTGAACACACTACCTTATACACATTTTGTAGATAGTTGGAAGATCAATCAAAGGAAGATTTTGGTACTGACTCATTACGGGAAGGTGATGCAGTGTGTTGGGTAATACCAAGGTCTTGCGAGTCAGGCCAACACTAGGAGGAACCCTGGCTCCTCAGCTGTGGAAAAATCTCATGGCTTTGTATAAAGTTGTTTGTGTTTTAACTTCCAAGCCTCAGTTTTTTTATCTACCAAACACTGGGAATATAAAATATTTCATAGTGTTGTAACAATACTGAGTACAATACTGAATGTAGAACATTTAGCAGAAGTCCCAGCAGATAGTGTAGTTCCTTTTTCTTTTTTAATGTTTTAAATAAATTTATTGGGGTAACATTGGTTAATAAAATTATATACATTTCAAGTACACAACTTTATAATTCAGTATCAGTGTATTCTATTGCATGCCCACCACCCAAAGTCAGGTTTCCTTCCGTTACCATATATTTGACCCCTTTACCCACTTTGCCTTTCCTTACCCTCTTCCTCTCCAGTAAGAACCATTCAGTTTTCTGTATCTGAGTTTGCTTTAGTTGTTCATTTGTTACTTTTAGTTTTATATCCCGCATATGCGTGAAATCATATGGCTTTTTTCCTTTTCTGTCTGACTTATTTCACTTAGCATCTATCCATGTTGTTACAAATGGCAATATTTAATCTTTTTAAGGCTGAGTAGTATTCCATTGTATATATGTACCATATCTTCTTTATCCAGTCATTCATTGATGGACACTTAGGTTGTTTCCATATCTTGGCTTTGTAAATAATGCTGCAATGAACATCGGGGGTGAAGATTCTGGTAGTTATGATTAGTAGCAATATTGGTGAGATAGGAAGATAATATGCAAATTAGTTAAAGAAAGATGTTAATTATTGTGTTCAGGGACATATGAAGATTTTCTTATTAATAAAATTGTATAGATTTCACTGAAGATTTTCAGCGATAAACAGCCCTTACATAGTATTTATAACTTTATGTGATACTTTTTAAGATATTTTAAAATATCGAGGCATATTAGAACATTTTCAGATTATATTCATAATGTAATTACTGTTGCTAATGAATTGGGAATAGTTCTATGAATAAGTTCTAGACAGGTGAGGAGTCCCCCCTTTTTAAAAAAATGCATACAAGTATAATTACATATATTCTTTAAGCCACTGAAAAAAAATTATACAACTATTATAAAATAGTTATAAAATCATTTTGACAGGCTCTTAGAAGAGCCTGTCTTTCTCCCTTTGAAAACCATTCACTTTCTGCTAGAGTTAATGTGTGGCATAGGAAAGCAGAATTTTGTCTATAAGCCAGGAAAAATTAATTTGGTTTTCATTTTATGTAGATAAATTAATTTTGTTTAAAATAATAAAAGAAAAAATTATTCAACTAATTGGTGACAGAGAAGTTTGGCCTTTAAGAAGTTTGGCCTCAACTAATTGGTGACAGAGAAATTTGGCCTCTCAACTAGACTCCATTCCTGATACAAGGAGTCTAGATTAGGAATATACAGGATCAGTCTTCAGTTACGTAGGTATGTGCACATATGTATCCAATACAGATTGATTATATTAAAATAAGATGAAGTTTTTCCAAAATCTAGATGTAACCAGAGTTTTATTTTTTATTTCCTGTACATATATAAAAATACTTCTCTGTATAGACTTGGTCAAGATAAAACAAAGTGTTTAAAATGATAACGTTGGATATTTATCTTGGATGTTTGTGATATACGCTGAGGTTGACAAAGTACAGAGAACCTTGTATAAAAATACAAATTTTAAATATATTGTCTTCGCAGATTTAATCTGTCATGAGAATGAAATAGATATATGTAAGAACAGTTCATCCTCTTAGGAATAAGCTATATTTCTGTTGCCGGAAACTAACCTTTGAAAATGATGTATATCTTAAATAGGATTAAATGGATTCAAAAAAAAATCTCCATTTGTAAACATAAAGGAGTGATGTGGATATGTGGGTATGTGCATGTCCTAGCTTATTCATACCATTGTCACCATTTTAATTAGTCATCTTTTTAACTAAGCAGTAAGTTTTAATATTTTAACCTTTAGGTATTTGATATGTGATCTATTTTGCAACAAAAACAAATTCAAATTATAACCCCATTTTCATTTCTTTTTTCAGATGATGAAACATGCTTGGAATAATTATAAACGTTATGCCTGGGGATTAAATGAACTGAAACCTATTTCAAAAGAAGGCCATTCAAGCAGTTTGTTTGGTGAGTGGAATATGCTTTCTGTCACTTCACAATACAAGGGACAGTAACTTCTCTCTAATTGACTGAACTTGTGGGTGGTGGAGAAATTGGTATGACCGTCCAGGCCATGTTGCTAGGAAACTTGCACACCTGATAGAGTTATCTGCAAGGACTGTGCGTAGTGTGTCCTTCAGACAGAGCACTGGCAGCATATTAGAATCACCCACGTACCTTGAAAACAATACTGATACCTGGCACGCACTTGCAAAGATTCTCATTTGATGGATATGGGTGCAGCATCATGATTTCTAGATCCCAGAGTAATACCCAGCAGAGGAGCATTTGGTCAGTCAGTTGCATTAGTTGCTCCTATCAGGTGAAAGCTCTGCTTTTATCAATATGCTGGCCATGGCAGCCAGCCACGGTGATCGTCATTGTCTCTCAGTGACTCTCAGCTTTGGGTCTAGGTGTTTCCTGTTTGTGCCGTAGAAGAGGAAAAGGGTGGATTAGGTTAGTTATTTGAACTTCAACTTTGGCATTCTTTATTGTATTTGGTCCTCAGAGCATCCCTCTGTAATGGGTACTGTGGGTATCAACATACCCTGTGGAGGTGAGGAAGTAAGTAACAGAAGGGTTGGATGGATTCCCTGGGTCACAGAGCTTCCCGGTGTTCTTTCCACTGCACTCAATTCTTTTCTTAGCCCCCATAATTGTGTCTGTAAGTAACAGGATGAAGGGAATGGAGTCTTACCCTGATATTTCCAAATTCACCACAGAAGATGTGACTTTCTATATTTTAACTGAAATTGTTAAATAGTATGGAATCCTATAACAACAGTGTCAGCTAGCACTGTGTGCCAAGGGCCATTTGTGCATCATCTCATTTAACCTCATTATAATAAAGTTGGTGCAAAAGTAATTGCAGGTTTTGCAATTATTTTCAACCTTTTAAAATGCAATTACTTTTGCACCAACCTAATATATACATTTTATAGATGAGAAAAGTGAAGTTAGAGACTAACTTGCCTAGTCTTAGTCACTTACTAACTGGCTGAGCTGGGACTTCAACCGAGGTGTGGCTAAGGTCAGAGTGCGTGTTCCTAGACCCCACTCTATGCTTTTGCATTTATTTAGAACCTTCCATGTGTTTGGCTCTACTTTCAGCACTGCTGTTAATAAACACAATACAAGTCTTTTCAGAGTTCATAGCATACTGCATAAGACTTGTGTGTAAATACTGAATTATCAAAGCATTAGGTGGTTCAATAAATAATCGTATGAAGTTCTGAGGAACCAGTAGGATTTTAGGTAGAGAGAAGGGCATTGCAAGCACAGAGCTGGGAAGAGTGGAAGACAGACTGGTTGATCTGTCACAGCAGCTGAAGTGATTTCAGAAGTTTCTCAAGTAATTATTTCAGGACATGGTCACCAATTAACAAGGATGATGAGCAATGGGAATTGAAGAGAGAAACTCGGAAACTTCACGCAGACTCAGAAGCCTCTATTTTTCCATTGTTTACTGTAACTTTTTAAATGTAATTCCAGTTGTGCTTTTTTTTAAAGTTTCTTGTAACATTAAGAAATCATTTACATGTAAATTTGCCATAATCAAACAGGTTATTTGGTTCTCTGTTAATACTTGGATGGTTTTTAAATTTATTATTGAACATTGAAAACCTACTAAGTCTCTTACTATGGAATGTGGAGATAAACAAGGCATGACTTCTCTATTCTAAGGAAGTCTACAGACAAAGAGAGATGCATACAAGTAATTATAATAGAAGACAGAAAGTGCAAGAGCAAGGTAAAAACAAGGGAGTTCTGAGGAAATAAATCCCAAACCCAGGACTAGCAGGATGGTGGGAGGGGAGGTTAGGATTAGTCCGGGCTTCAAAGAGGGAGTGGAATTCCATTTTAGAGTAATGGATTCTTAGAGCTATCACTAAACAATTTTATATCTAATTCTATTTAAGCAGTTTTGCACAAATGCACTTCAATATAATTACATTAAAATTAGTATGTGTGTTGTACCTTTATTTTTAGGTCTTTTTTTTTTTTTTTTTTTTTTTGCTAGAGAATGGAATCACAAATGAAATTTCTGAGATTTATTTTCTACAGCCCAGAAGAAACTTTAAAGATCAGTGTATCAGTCTATAGCCTGTGATAATTTTTAGTCTGGCTTTGGTGCAGTGTTGAAATTTTCCTTCACTGAAAGAATTTTAGGCTATATTCAGCATTACTGTTCATTAATAAATTCAGTGTTACCCTCTCCCTTTCCAAGGCATTGTCAATTTGCATGCATTTATCTGTCAAAAGTAATTTATTGAATAAAATTTTTTCTGATATTTTCAGGTAATATCAAAGGAGCAACAATAGTAGATGCTCTGGATACACTTTTTATTATGGAAATGAAAGATGAATTTGAAGAGGCAAAATCATGGGTTGAAGAAAATCTAGATTTTAATGTGGTAAGTTAAAAGTTGCCAATTGAGTTCTTAAATCTCAGTAACATGGAGAAATTCCGTCTGTTGTGGGGCAGATTATTGTGTTGTACCCTAGCAGAAACAAATAACGCAACTTTTGAATAGTACCACACTATCTTCTCAACTTGCCCTCCCTTACTACTCAAACACATATCATTGTTTTTTGGCAAGTTAAAAGTAAGAAAAATACCTGTGCCAAACAAGTATTCTTAAAGTCCCAAAACAACCCTTTTAGACAGGTATTTTTTTCACACCGTTACAGATTAGAAGTCAGAGCTTCAAGGGCTTTAACCAGACCTCGCAGTTAGTTGGGCGTCAGAGCTGTGAGTCTCACGCAGGTCTGGGTGGTTCGAATGCTCACATGTTTGCATGTGCCATGGTGCATTGCTATGACTTTATTACATTAACATAGGTTAAGTGGAGTGCAGGGTGCCACATGGAGAGCTGCAATTCAATAAAAGATCACAGGGAAATTGAAAGAGAGAAATGTATTACTCACAGATCCCAAGGAGGTGTAAGGTGTGCCCCCAGGGGCCACACAGGAAGGTCAAGGCAGAGTACAGCGTACAGCCAGAAAGACAGGACCAGGGCATATGCCTTTATTAGGCTTCATAGAATGCATTGGAGTTCCCAGGCTAAGGCCAAGTTGGTCAATTCAAACAAACAAAAAGTAGGGTCTTGATAAGCTCCATGGGAGTCTTTTCTAAGGGGCACGCAAGGGGAAGGCCTTGGGCCATGTGGGAGACTGATGACAAGGTCCATTGGGGGAGTCATCGAGAACTTAGATTTGCTTGGAGCTCTGTGGGCTATTCTCTAGGGCATGCGTTTGCATGAGAGGCTGATTTCATTTCAAGGCGCCTGCTAGCCGCTTGGCCAGACAAAATGGACAAAATGGATGCAGAGGCAGTAATACCATGGAGTAGCTTTGCTAAACGCTCGATATACATCCATCAAGAGCTGCATCCACTTCCCTTAAATAAGACTTCAAACTTGATTGATTGTATGCCCTTACCAGTATAAAATTTTGTTAGTATATATTTGAAATATTCTTCTAAAAGTTTGTAGGTGTACTATTATTCATAACAAATGCCTCAAAACTCATTGTACATCAAGGAAAAGGTTCAGAATTAAGGATAGTGGACACCTCTGATACTTTATAATTTTGATTTGGGAGAACCGTGTCTGGTCAGGTCTAATCTAATTTCATAGTCATTGCTTTACCTCATAATGAGGTTGACAGAGAGCTTAAGATGTCAGCCCTGCCGTTTTTTAGTTATTCATGTTTGCATTATTGGTATTATTTTTAATCTGAAATTACTTTGCAGAAATCCTTGTAAGCCTCTTGTCTATCTGGTAAACACTCAATAATATCTATAAATCCCATAACCAGGTACAAGTAACATGCTGTATGTGGAGAATGAACAAAGAGTGTTTCCCTGTTGATCCCTCTGTTTTGTGGAGCTCTTTTATATTTAATTGAAGTATAATTGGCATTCAATATCCTATTAGTTTCATGTGGACATCATAATGATCGATATTTATATACAGTACAAAATGATGTCCACAGTAAGTCTAGTTACCATCTGTTACCGTACATAGTTATTACAATATTATTGACGATATTCCCTATGCTGTACATTTCATCCCAATGACTTATTTTTTTAAATAACTGAGTTTGTACCTCTTAAGCCCCTTCACCTGTTTTGCTTTCCCCCTTCCCTCTCCTCTCTCCCGTAACATTTGTTTCCTGTGTCTGTGGGTCTGTTTCTGTTTTGTTTTGTTTGTTTTTGTTGGTTTAGATTCCACGTGTAAGTGGAAATCATATAGTAAGTGGAAAATCACATCGTATTTGTCTTTCTCTGACTTATTTTACTTAGCATAATACCCTCTAGGTCCATCCGTGTTGTTAGGGATGACAATATGTCATTTTTTTATGGCTGAGTAATATTTTATTGTCTATATATATATATCTTTTTTATCCATTCATCTGTTGATGGGCACTTAGTTTGCTTCCATATCTTGGCTATTGTATACAGTGCTGCAGTGAACATAGGGGTGTATATGTCTCTTTGAGTTTTCATTTTAGGGGGTAAATATCCAGAAGTGGAATTACTGGATCATGTGGTAGTTCTATTTTTAATTGTTTGAGTAGTATCATGCTTTTTTGGAGTTCCTGTTCTCCCATAGACCAAATAAGGACACCAGTGTCATTCAGAATATTAAGGATCATTAAAGCTGAGTCCTTTTTCTGTCTCTTTGGATTAAAAGAATATATAAATTGGAAGTTTTACTTTTTTGTTCCTACTCCTCTAATTAATTGCCATGTATACGTCATTTTGGAGATCACTGCCTTAAAGGTCAAGCAGATGAGGGTGTGTTTAATCTGACTTATAATTGAATTTAGAATATAAAAGTGACAGTATTCCAATAGAAAGCGACCTTGGAGATCAATGCTTTCAGACCTTTTATTTTAAAGACAAGAAAACAGGCCCAAGGAGCTAGTGATTTGCTCAAGGTTTTTCAGCTATTTGATTGGACTGACCTCTGGTAGCTCTGATATTGCCAATAGAACTGCATATGAAAAATTAAGGCAATGGAAAAAAAATTGGTTTTTTTTGTTTGTTTGTTTGTTTTGGGGGGGGGGGTTTGCAGGCTTGTTCTCTCTTAATAGTACTTTTGTCCTGCTTTGTTATTTATTACTATATTCAGGCACCTACCTTTAAATAATTATGGGCTTGTCTTCAGCTATATATGGGAGAGAGAATGGATAGTGTGTGTGTGTGTGTGTGTGTGTGTGTCCCTGATGAGAAAAGGTGGGGGAATGATAACCAAATTCCTCCATCATCAAACTTTAGTGGCACTGCACCTGAGTGATGCCCACATTCCTTGCTGATTCTTGGGTGAGTCTGTCTGATAATTGCTGCCATACTCCTCCCCCACCGCTGTAGCAGCTTTGGGCTTGTATGGCCACCGGCTGGCTGTCTGAAAAACTCCGGAATCATTTACTTAAAAGGACTAAGCACAAAGGCCTCTCAGGGTAACAGCAAGGTAACAGAAGGTAGTTGGCTGGTCTCAGACCATGACCAGGTAACAATGCATTCCTCAGACTGTGGGGACCTGTGAGGAAGCAGAGGGACTCTAACAGGGTTAGCAGAACATGTAGAAGAGAAGAGGAAATTCCTTGGCTTCCTTACTTGTAATATAAAGGGATTAGACCGTCATGGAGTGATTGCAAAGATACTCAAACTTTGAAGTTTTCTTCATTTATGTAAAATTGTATTTTTGGGGTTTTTTTGTAAGATTTTATCCAGTTAGTTGATAGAATTTTGTGCAAAATATGATTTTAGAACTACTATTGATAATCTTGGTAAAGACCTTAGAAAATTAACTTTAAAAACATACTTTTAAAATTCAGATCCATGGGTCTCAAATTTCTGTTTATTATACTATTCCTAATGTGAGAATCTTGGAACATTTTTTTTGCAGTTCTGTTTTTGAGTATTGCCATATTTTGCTTTAAAAAAAGTTTAGCTATAACTTCCAAATAATAGTACCCATATTAAAATTAATAACAAATATAAAATCCAGAAAACTGTATTTATTTACTCCCATAATCATTGCATTATACAGTTCTCCAACTTCCAATTTTCTAATTGATTTTAATACATCACATACGATAACTTGTCTTATATTCACTCATTCTATCCAGATATTCAAGTGATTATGTCCACAATTACACAGTTTTCTTTCTGAAAACACTAAGAACATTTTCCCATTTATCTGAAGGAAGGGGAAATTGGAAAAGCTTAAGCAAAGACCGAGAAAACATATTTTTATTGATAACATGTAGTATCATTCCAGCTTGGACAAATTACTTCATATTTTAAGTTAACATTTTTTCGTAATAAACTATTTTAATTGACAGGGTGAGGGTATTGCAAAAAAAAAAAGTTAATGAATCCAAATTTTATTGCAAGGGAAAAATAAGAATCAAACTGAAATAGAAACACTATTGTTGAGAGTTAGTTCATGCTGTGGTTCTCCGGGATATAAATACATCTTACATTCAAGAATGAATTTATTTATATGTAAAATATTCAGTTTGCATCACTTAAAGGTGTAAAGGAAATGCTTTTTACTATCATTAACTGAAACTCATTTTCTTTTAACTAAAACATAGCAAGTTGATTCAGTTTCCATTGTTGGTAGCACAAAGTTCAAATGGATTTAATAAGTGGCTTAAAATAAATCACTGGGATAGTATGTAGGAGCAAGGGCTTCCCAGGTGGAGCTTTGTATTCAGTTCAATCAGCTGTACAGGTGCGTAGATCTGGGCAGAAAACTCTAAGGATATACACTCCAGTGGGTGAATTTTCTGGTTGTAATTTAAACTTAATCCTAGGACAAAGACTCTAAAACAGATCCTTGGTTATTCATTACCTATTCATTAATTTAGTTATGTATTAATTATTTAATAAATACCCTTTAAGGGTCAGGTACTTACCCTCCTGGAATTTATAGTCTAGAAGGAAAAGTAGTCATAGTACTTCTCTAGGTAGGGTTGGGTTTTCTTCAAAAGGAAGACAAGAAAGAGGAAACTACTCCTTAAAGAATACTGAGACATATCAAATATTATGCTAAGGGATTTTTCCATGGGTTATCTCATTTGGTCTTTGTGACAAACATATAGGGTAAATGCTATTTTCCCTGTTTTTATAGATGTAGAGGTGTTTGCGTACTCTGCCCCAAAATCATGCAGCAAGTAAGAACTATGCTTTGAACAAAGTCTGCCTAACTCAATGACCCTGTGTTTGTTGGAGAGGAAATGCAAATTGTTGAGAAAAGCATAGGCAGCCAGAGAATTTGACTCTTCCAAGGTTATGTATGTAATCTTAGTATGATGGTACTCATGAAGTGTATTGTTCCATTGGTATTCAATAAATATTAATTAAATTAATGAGAAGTTAAGCTATCTTCTCCTACTATCCAACAGACTCAGCTAGAAGACAAGCTGACAGGGTACAAGGGTGGCTGTATTGTTTCATAGTTTCATATAGTTGAAATGATCTGAAATTCAAGTGCTCTGCTTGTTTTTACCTAACCTACTTTTGGAATGGATTTGTAGTGGCTCCTGATATAGAAAGATCATTAACAGAAGGACAAATTGATCAAGGGTTTCACATTTGGACATTTCTTAATTCAATACTGAGCTTCCCATTCTTTATTGGCATTTTAAAAAAGTATTGATTACTTAGATCCTTACATGACAAATATTGAAAACTATCTTCAGCAATGAATTTTATGGAGTATAAAGTATGTAGAAATTTTCTCTAGATAATAATTTCTTATGTAGACCCTTAGTAAAAGCTAAAGCTGTATTAAAATTATCCTTAAAAAGCTTTTATTTTACATTGAGGTTAAGTGATATCTCTGTATGAAAGGCTAAGCTTTGAGAATGACAAAGGAAAGATGATTAGCTTGCTCCAGACATAACTAGCCACACCCTGAGACTGTGATCTTTGTCACGCACCTGGATTGTGCCTTTGATTGTGATAAACACCATAAATTTTAGATAACAGAGGCACTGGTGGCAAAAGGGACTTTATTTTTTAATTTGAAGATCCAGGCTATTATCTAGACAGAATGCCACCCTACTTTGCAGGAAAATAAGCTGTAGCATTTCCTATCTAAAGGATGGAAATTGACCTCAAAAAGCAGCTTTGGATCTTCTCAAATGTCTGAATGAGTACGTGGCTTAGGCCCAGAGTTCCATGCCATAGAGTATGAAAGAAGTGACCTTTGCCTCAGCATTGCTCTTGTAAAAGGTCTGTCTTAGAGCAGCATTATGTCCCAATGGGTACAAATAACTAAGTTTATTATCCTCTTTAATGGAGTTATTCAATATTTTCCATCTGAATGCTAACCAGTGCCTGCCTAGAATGAGGTGTGTTTGGCTTTAAGAGGATACTGAGCTGTTCTCTCTGACAGTCATGAGTGATAGATTGGGCTGCTACATGAGGGCCCTTCTGAACCTGCATGGTAAAACCAACTTACTAGCATAAACAAGATGGTTATTTCCCTATCTTTGTGGCACAGAGAACTTACACTTTGTTCATCTTAAGAGGTTTATCATGTTACTTAAACATGAAACTAAATAATAGGATATATGTTAAACTAAGTTACACTGTTTAATATTGCAATCTGATCTGTGAAAAGGAGTTTTATACTTATTCCTCAAACATTAATAATACACACACTTGGAAGCCCCATTTATAAATAAAGGTATATACTAAGCCTAAACATAGGCAAAGCTTACAGGCAATTACCTGTCATTAATTGGAGGCTTTGAAAAGTCTCATGTTGTTTCCAACACATTTCTCAGTAAAGCATAGTTATCGTATATATTAGTAGTAGACTATTATTAAACATAGTTACTGCATTGGATTGTAGTGGAACAGTTATTATTACACACAGTTAATATTGGATTGTATTGATCAGTTGTTATTAAACATAGTTATTGCATTGCTTTGTCATGGAGCGGCTTGCTTGTAAAACTGAAAGCACCAAATGAGCAAGACAAACAAACAAAGAAACAAAAACTCATAGACACAGACAACAGCTTAGTGGTTACCAAAGGGTAAGGGAAGAGGGGGTTGGTAGAAAAGGGAAACGGAGGTTGAATATATGGTGATGGAAGAACTGACTCTGGGTGGTGAACACATAATGCGGTATACAGATGACGTATTATAGAAATGCACACTTGAAACCTATGTAATTTTACTAACCATTGTGACCCCAATAAATGTAATAAATAAAAAAATTAAAATTAAAAAAGAAAGAATTATCTCAGAGAATTGCCTTTAAACAAGTCTTTAAGAATTAGTATGAAACAAAAGAGAATTAATATATTTCTGAAAATAAAAGTTCTTTTCCAGTAGTTCTCAGTTAAATGTAATCAGTCGGATCTGTCAAGCTATGTGAAATCATAGCACGACAAATAACGAGAAGTCTGGCACAAGTTTGATTCATAATAATTATCATAAGGCTTGAAGGTGCAAAGAAACACTATATCTGTTCTTCAGGGGAAGCTTGAGCCTCTATAGTTCCTCATTCAAAAGGAAACTGGCTGAATTGTTCCCAAACCTAAATGTGTTATTCTAATGGTCAAACCCGTTACTTCACTTACTGAGATCTATTAAAATACATCATTTTGTAGATAATTTTGGTCAATAAGTTGCTTATAAAAAACACAACCTAATAAATTTCTCTGAGTTGTTTGAAAAGTTATTTTATCTAGTGGGAGGTGGTTAGTCTTTCAGGGACCTGTTTTGAGGTATTCACTTTCCCTCTTGCCCAGATATGGTGAGGTTCTTCATGCCCGTGAGCGAATGATCTATTGATTTGAAGGAAGCCTTTCCTAGAGAGGTGGAGCATAATGATAAGGATTGGCGGAGATATACAAAATGATTTATTGAGTTGAATTCTCTTTTCACTTTTAGCAAACTCATATCCCTTCTATCTAATAATCTCACATAGCAAACCAGAGAACAGAAATATTAGAGAAAGTTATAAACACTTGAGGTGAATATTATCAGTATAAGATACCCAAGACGATATGAGAGATTAGTTCTGAGGCCTAATTTTTCTATGATTTCTACAACGCACCTCTTGAATTTAGGTGTAAACTTAGTTATGCCATAATTTTACTAAATTTATATATGAATCTGCTGACATATGTTCTTTGATTCAAAGTCTATTGGTGGAGGAAAGTCGAAATGAAAGAACAGTTTCTCCAATGCCGATTGTTTAAATTAAATTTACTGGGGGTGACACTGGTTAATAAAATTATATAGGTTTCAAGTGTACAATTTTATAATATATCATCTATATATTGCATTGTGACCCAAAGGCAAATCTCCTTCCGTCACCATGTTTGACCCCTTTTCCCTCCAATCTATATTTTTGGTGAATATGTCTTTAGCCAAAAATTTCCAACTTCCACTTCTGATCAATTGTGATGTTTACTAATGGATGCATGCAATTTAAACAGAAGATTGGATCTATTTCTCAAACTGGCACTCACATACGACTGTGTCAAACTGGCACTCACATAAGACTGTGTACTAAAAGTCATAGAATACGTGCGTCATATACCTGAAATGCAACCTTACTTAAAGATTTAAGGAAGTTGATTTTGAAACAAACACAGATGAAGGAGACTGCAAAATTCACATTAATGGTTAGGATAAATCATACAAGACTTTAGTGTTTACAGCCTGTTTGGGTTTTCCTTGCCCCAGGTCTTCTTTTGTCATTAGGATAAGTAACTGGAAACATTTTAGAACCCTTCAAAGACACTGCATGAATATTAATAGGAGGAATATATTCATTTAAATTTAATAAGATTATTTTAATGGAAATCAGAATCAGAAGTTTATAAAAGTGGCCTGAAGCCCGCAAACTGTAGAAATTCACTTTTGAAAAATCCAGATATATAAAATATATGAAGTCCAAAAAAGGAAGTTTGGTCAGGATACTATATTTCAAAAGCGTGTTGTTAGCTATTGAGAAATATGATTCCCCTGAGGGTCAGAGAAGATGTATCAGTTTGCATTCGAGAACTTAGAATACTATAATTGTAGAATTTCTGATTTTCCCAGAATCCCTGTAGAAGGTAATTTGAGCAGAGCTCCTGTAAACTGGTAATGGCAGCAGCTCTCTACTGAGTGTTCTGCCTGTGCCAGGCTGTGCACAGTGCTGTACATTCACAGACTCATAGTACCTTGTAAGGAACGTGTTGCCCCTTTATACAAATGAGAAAACCAGGACTCAGAATAAGTGACTTGCCTGGGATCTCACATTCAGCTAGCTCCCCAATCAGCCTTCAATCCCAGGTCTTTCTGACTCTAGAGTAGTGTTTCTATAGTTGGCTGCCCCCAATGTAGCCAACCAGTTTGTTACAGTAGGAGAATTACCTTCTTAGTCCTTTTCATCTAAGGAGCTCTAAAGAGTGACCTAAAGTGTCTAACTTTCAGTCTTCTGACCTAAAATGTAGTGTAACCCAGAAAATTGAAAGAGCTCTCAAATTATGGTTTCTAAATAATTTAGATTTAACTTTGAAAAAAGAGAAGGAGAAAAAAATATATCTTGGGAATTCAAATGCAATTCTTGTTTTCAAAAGGAGGAAGATAGGATGACTGTTGAGTACTACTAATCATGATGTGACATTCCTGAGCAAGATTTTTAAAGACAAGGGCACACTGGGAAGCGTGTGAATTCACTAACAGCCAGATTTGCTTCTTGGACAGGCTCGTAGATTATTAGATCGATGACATTCAAAAGACAAAGCACCTGACCTCGAGCATGGCACTTTGCAAGGTCACCTCTCAATATCTTATAGATAGAGCAAGATAAACAGAATTTAGGGTCTAGAATACATTGCTGGATCAATAACTAGTTGAACAACTGTACCCAATAGGTGATTGATGTCTAGCTGAAAAATATATTTTGGGTGGTGTTTGACATGGCTCAGTCCTCTACCTCACAATAATTCTTATGAGATGTCTATATAAAACACTTGATTATCTAATTTTTTTTGTAGGAGGAAGAGACAATACATGTCAAATGAACCCATAACCAAAGTGAAAATATAAAATCATCTTAACAGGGTTCAATAAGCAGAAATATGGAGGACTGTTCTCAGGTTTAAAAACTGAGAAACACAAGTACAAATGGAGAGTGATATGATTTGAGGATTTAAATTCATTAGATTTTATTATTAGATATTGTTACCCTTAGACATAAGAAATATAGCTGTGTAATCCAAAATAAATTAATGGATTCCCTTCCCCTTTACTTGTCAGTAATGTTGTAGAATACTAAAGCTTTTACCACATAAACTCATTCAGAATGATACACCTCACAGATAAATTGCACCTATGTAGAGTACTTTTCATCAAATTATATTAGATGCATATTACAAGCTATGAAATACAATTAAACAAACTCACCAAATAGTCTTTATTTTATGATGCTTTTGTCTAACTCTGATCCAGTATTTCTCCCTCCTAAGTAGTTTTTGTAATTTTGCCTTTGCAGGAAATTTTTTGAAAAAAAATTTTAATTTATGCAATTACTTAGCTTTAGTTATTATATCTGTATACCTATTTACAGAGAGCTTGTGGGAATTAAATGAAAATACCGGGGATAGGAAGGGGTATACCAAAAAAATGCATACAAATGGACACTCTGGTCAACATTGCTCAAGCAGTAGTGCGCCATAATCAGGAGTGTTTGAAAAAAAAAGAAAGAAAGAAAAAGAAAAGGAAGTGTCTGGATGCTGATGATAACCACTTTGAGCCCCTCTTGTAATTGCAGAAGTCAAACGTGACTTGTATTCATCTTTTGCTATCGATATATATTGAGTATTACAATTTTAATACAGTTTTTCTTTTTAAAATGTGTATACATTTTTTTGGCACCCCCTGTATGTCACCTTTTTTTTCTTGTTTTTCTTGGAACTGTTTTCTCTATTACCATGTAGACTCCATAGTTTGAGGACTTTGTCAGTCTTCATTGCCATGTCCCTAGAACTTAGGACAGTGCCTGGCATATAGCAGTGGGTTCATAAATGTTTGTTAAAGGAAATAATGTCTCGATGATTTTGACTAAGTTTATCTGCTGGATATTAACTCCATATATTATAGTTTGGTGTTATCCCCCATGATTATCAGTAAATGGTTTGATGTTAGGCAGAAGTGAACAATTGCTGAATAGGCACAGTGAGCATGAAAAGAAGCTAACTAAAGCTCGAGGTGTACCTTACATCTATTGGGGGTTAGTTGTGCTAGATTAACTAGTAACAGTATGCAGGGCAAATCCATTTAATAGTCAGATATTGTAAAATAATAAAAGTATTGGCAATTGATACTATTTTCACAAGTGTATGATCATTAAGAAGAGACTTGGTGCGTTATCATGTGAGGTGACATAGGAGTTAACGTAGCAGAGCCCTGGACCAAAACCTGGAGTACTCAAGTTCAAATCCTGATTCAACCACTTATTCATTGTCTGACCTTAAAGAACTCACAGTAACCACTATAAATCTCAGTTTCTCCATTTGTAAAATGGACATAAGAATACCAATTATTTTATAGGGTTAGTGAGAGGATTAAAAGAGATTGGCACAGGATATGGCAAATTATGAGTAATAACAAAAGCAAGCAATTATTGATGTAAATAATAGCTGTCTCAGCAAGGGACACCATACATTATGATTATCATCTCATTTATGCAGAGATGAAATTTCTTCTCAGAGAGGTGTGACCATCCCAGGCTACAGTCAGAAAGTTGGGAAACAGCACTAGAACCAAGTCCCCCAACTTAAAATCTGATTTGCATTGTAGCTATGCTACTTTAACATGAGAAGAATGCTAGAATAATGTTGAACTGCCAGCCAAAATATAATGAGTCTCAATGGCCAGCCTTTCAGGAAGAAAAAGCAAATGAGTAAAAGGAGAACACAGAAAAGAAAAAATAGAATGCCGTGGCCCTGTCGCATCTGCACAAATAGTGAATACTGAGTATTGTATCTGCTGTTCCATAGAGAGAGGAAGTAACTTTATTTTGCAAATATTTTTATAATTTGATTTTAAGAGTCAAAATTATTTTATATATTTATGTATATTTTCACACTGTTAAGAGACAGGACTTCTCCCTCTTGTACATAAATCTCTCTGGGCAACATACAAGATTTGAACAAAATTTAACAATGTAGTGTACTTTATCACAATGAGATTTTTCAATTGCGTGCTATCATTCACGTATGAACCTCATTTATTTATTTCCACAGAATGCTGAAGTTTCTGTTTTTGAAGTAAACATACGCTTTGTTGGTGGACTACTCTCAGCCTACTATCTGTCTGGAGAAGAGGTAAAATGAAAAGTAGCATGTAAATGTGAATTACAGTATCTTAAAATTACATTTTTAGGGCAAAATATACCTTTTGTGGTATATATTTAGAGGGTATCCACTGAATTTTCCTTTTTGATGGGCCTCTAGTAAACACTGGATGTCATTATAATATGTACTAATTAAATGAGCATGCTGGGAAACTTGGCAGATCGTGTTGTCAGGAAATATTAAACAATGGCTCCATTATGTTATATATTGTGTGATTACAACTACAAATTATATGTGCCTATGGATAAAATAAAGAGGTTTAGTGTAGTGGCAGACTTGTGGATGCATTTTTTTCTTTAAAAATTATTTTAATGTTTAGTATAATGTTAACTTAATAAAAACTTTTTGAAATGAAGAAAGCTTGCCAAGTAAGATATAAATTACAGTATTTAAGAAAATAAGGGAGTGAGTGACATATTCAGCTTTCCAATGAAGTGTTCTGTAGGCCAATTCCCCTGTGTGAAGTGCTTCAGAGATCTTCCTGGAGCAAGGCTTAATTCATTTTCTCCTGCTCGGAGCAAAGCAGGAGTTTTTAATTTAGCTGCCTTATTTTGATAGATTAAAAAAGGATTTTTGTATCATGCTCATAAAGAACATAGATGCTAATTTCTTGAAAGGTTTTGGACAACTTTATGAATAACCTTAGTGTCTACTAAGTGTTGCTGGAATAGATCTCAACTTTATGTTGACAGTGTTAAAAGCTGACATGAAGGAAAAACAGGCATGTATTTCAATTGCATGTCCATCAGATTTCTGTTACTGTGTTTCCCTAAAAATAAGACCTAACCGGAAAATAAGCCCTAGCACGATTTTTCAGGATGACATCCCCTGAACATAAGCCCTAATGCGTCTTTTGGAGCAAACCTTAATATAAGACCCAGTCTTTTTTTCGGTGAAACACGGTAGCCTCAGCATGCTGGCTGGGGAAAGAGTGGATCTTACGTAGGGTAGTATTTCACATATTTCTGTGCTCCTTCAAACAAATTTAATAAGAGCAATAAATGTTTAATGAGAAAGCTGCTTTAACATTGTCTGGTCTCTCAAGTACTTTTCTAGCCATAAGAAAACAGCCTGCACAATCTTAACATTCTCTCTCTTTAGATTTTATTCTACCATTGAGCTTTCCAAAGTTATATAGAGGGGTTCTATATTCCCCTGTATCTGTTCTGTTTACATGTTAAATTGTGTTCTTCATTATGGACTTTATCATCTTCTAAGCCAGGGTAAAGAGACCATCGGGTATATTATGCCTCTTTTTCCAGTCCCAAATGATTTCATTTCTTCATTTTGGTTTAGGGTGTTCTAAGTATTAAGCTAGGGAATCCATGTTTTTAAAAAAATCATACCTAAAATTAACTAATGTTATTTTATTTGACAAGTTTCTGTTTTTAGAATACTTGTCTTTGAGTATCCAATGCCTGAGTGTTCTCACGGTTTTTTACATGGCATACTTAGGATGACCTTGGTTTTAACTTTTTTCATCATTTATGTAGAGGTGAAACAATTTGGAGGAAATAAGGACTGCATTCTTCTATATCTGGGCTCAAATAGGAAAATAGAGCATACAAAGAGAAACAGAAACAAATACATGTATTTCCTCTAAGTATGCATCGTGTTTAATAAGTATACTTTTTCAATTGTAACGATGTTTTAAGTTTATGTATATATACATATGTATATATTTGTTTCCATATGTTTGCTTATAGACATATAAGTATTTATTATGCATACTTATATAGATACAATACCCACAGATAATATAGTTTCCCTACAGATAAAATCATTTGCCTAAGACCTTGAGAGGATATATTTTTATTCTATACTTAGCTAACCTTAGTAAACAAAGGTGTACAAAGACTACCTCCATTGAAAATATTACTCATTTAATATATTTGTTTTGTCCTTATCCCTGTGCAAACATTGTTTTTATTATATCTAGATTTTCTGTATTTTAATTTTATGATAAAAATGTTATTTAAGGTATTTCCTTATACACTTTTTTTGTTTGTTTCTATAACATACATTTTAATTTTACTTCGTGAGAATTCATCTTCTTAGCATAGTTTTTGCTTAACTATTCCCTAAATGGTGGACAGTTGCATTGTTTCCAGTATTCCTGTATTTTGAATAATGTAGCTATAATCAGTCAATAAATATTAATTCTCTGAAGTGGGATTGCCAGGTGGAAAGTGATTAGTTCCAGATTCTTTCAACATCACCTCCTGCTTCCTTCCAGTTACCTCATTGCTGACAGTTGCCTCTCATTGACCAATGCACTCAGGGGAATTGGCTATCAGAAATGTGATCAGGAAAAATCATTTTATCCCCAAGTCTGTGTTTGAGGTACTTGTCTCCATACCAAAATGAAAAATTGAGCATCCATTTAATAAAAAGAACATGAACATGGCCAAATTATGAATAAATTGGTTTCAGATTGATGATAAAGTTTTATACCATACACTTTTATGTATGTCAAGGTATTTACTAAGATAATCTAAGAACATATATCTTCCTAAATTATCTCATAAAAGATCTAAATTACAATAATTTAACATTCTGATTTCATCACTGAGGCTCAGGATTTTTTTGAGAACATCTTTGAAATCATCATCAGAAGTATATAGGCCTACATTGATAAACACCCAAAATTCTTAAATTTATATTACAAAAACAGAAGGGGAAATACCACTCATTTGTGTTACATGCTTCAGGAAAATTACAATTAGAAACACTGAACAATAGTTAGGAATGCCAATGAAACTCTAAACCTATCAAAAGAACAATAGAAACATTAAACGCCCGTTGTAAACTTGAATTACAAGGACATATTCAGAAGCTTTAAACACCCAAGCTCAGTTAAAATATCTCATAGTACCACTGGGAGCAAAAAAAGTCAAGCCACAAGATTTTCAAAGTCTATATAAGAAATGCAAACAACCAAAAGAATTACGAACAGATAGGATAGAAAAGATGAATACTAAATAGGAGTAATCAGTGTTAAAGATAAATAAAAGAAGTAGCATAGCTCTATTATAAGCTGAAAAGAATTTAAAGTCTTCATTGGAGACAGTAAACAGTAACATCTGGACCATCATTACCCAAAATATGTTCTGCAGACCACTAGTTTCTTTAGATATGGCAGGATAAATCTGTATCTGTATACATACATAAATAAGTCAGAAAAAGCCACATCTTGTATTTTTCCTTAGACATTCACAGTGCATAGAAAAAGAAACAAATTAAATTTTATTTATCCCTGTGTTTTTCATACTTACTTAACTATAATCCCCCCGCCTTTTTTTTTTTTCTGTAACATTTCCTAACAGTGAATTACAAATATTGTTTCCCAGAACACATTTTGGTAAATGCCACTATAGAATAATAATAACCAAAGCAAGAAGATATTGAAAATTGACAATGAAAAACAAGACATTGTAAAAGAAGATGATACACATAGAAAATAGCATGTATGAATATACCACATATTATTTTTCTGTTTTACAACAGAAACCAGTGGCTATATTAAGCAGCAAGTGAATTTTATAGGACATAGTGATGCCACAGAATCAGAGAGAACACTGAAGAACAGGTTGGAACAGTCTCAAGTTGCCACAGAAAATCTCTGTGGCCATTCTGGGACATCCTAGAATTAATAAACATACACTGTTTTTTATGCTCTGGTCAAGAAACAAAACCCCAGGAGAAAGAGGTCAATTGGCAGTTTCAGTTACCTGTGACCACTTTGGGGATTTGGGGGAATGAAAGAGAGGATATGATAGAAGAAGTCTTCCACAGGGTTTGAATTCAGTATCCTGTGAAGACCAAGGATAGGAAGTATGACTAATTCCAGAACAGGAAATTTCCCACCCTATTGAAAGGGTGGGAAAAATACATGTTTGGGAGCCGAAAACAAACAAACAAAAACAAAAAAGTTCACTATGAAAAATAAAGTTGTCAGAGAAAATAGACAAACCTATGGAAATTGAAAATGTAACGAAATACTTGAAAAAAAACTTTCCTGAAGTTTTTGAAAAGCCACTTTACTCTGTAAATTAAGAAAGAACATTTAGCACTAACACAGTATTTAATCCTTGTTTTAAGTAGTATGTTGTAAGTATGTTTTAAGTAGTATGTTTTAAGTACGTGAGCTAGAAAAGCAAAAGGCGAAGTCCTGGAAACTAAAAAGATTGAAGAACTAGCTTTCAATGAGAAACGGTAATGAGAACACCTGATCCAAGACTGGGGCCACACGTATAATGGATTCTTACATTAGGTCAGTTTACTCTGCCAAGATATCCTTGATTTGGAAAGTAGCAAGAGGATTGCCCCCCCAGATTCACCAAAATAAAGCTGCTCCACACACAAGTACAAAAGATTACTGAAGGACTTACTGAAAAACAGAAGCAGGTGACATCATTGAGTTTAAGCATAGCAAGGGGACATGTAAGGAAGAGAGTGAGACTGTGGAGTGGGAAGGAGAAAAATAAGATTCAGAATATGAGTTTAGTGCTGAAAAGATCTATTTTTTTATTCTCATAATAGGATTCAGACATTTGGGGTGTTTGGGGGCCTTAGATATTGATGTTGTAGGATCTATGTAGTGATGAATAATAATAAAAGTGGTTAGAGATTCCTTACAAAATTAGGATACCTTTCAAACTCAGTGTTTGCCACAGTCCATGAAAGAGATAAAGTCGGGCCATCCATCCATCCCCTGCTAATTCTGCAGAAAGTTAAAGTGACTTACAGAAAGTGGATAATGCACACAGAGTTGTGGAAAAACAGAGAATAAAGTCAGAGAATGTTCAAGTCACGGGTAAGATTAACGAACAGCTGGTGCAGCAGTTAGGTTTATAGCAGATAGTTGTTTTCAGGTTTCCTAGTGACCAGAGCAAAGAAGGGGAAAGAACTAATAGTTATTTAATCTTGCTATTTTTATGAACACTAAGACTTTGATAACATAAAATAACCCACATGTACCTGTAGCCATACTAAATTAACATAAAACATAGAACTATCTGGTATAAACAAGAAAAATCCAACAATGTAGTTGGATTCACCAGAAGAAATACATTATAGCACCCCTCTCTCCCACCTCCAGATCCTGCCTAGATGGAAAAACTTGTTCTCAGGTTTACCCAGTGCTCTCAAATATATGGAAGGTAATTTAATTATGGTCTCTAATAAAGTTGAGCTGGATCCAAAAAGCAGAGATATCAACAGAGGGCGTAATTAAAAAAAAAATAACAAATTGAAAAAAAATATAATATTCCAAGATCAAAATATCGGGGGTGCCAAAATAATGTATGCACATTTTAAGAGATGTTATCTATGCTCAAGCAATAGTTCACTGTAATCAGAAGGGTCTGGATGCAGATGGTAACCACTTTGTGCACCTCTTGTACTTTCAGAAGTCAAACATGACTTGTATTCATCTTTTGTTATCAGTATGTATTGAGTATTACAATTAATACAGTTTTTTTTCCTTTCTTAAAATGTGTATATATTTTTTGGCACCCTCTGTATATGAAGTCTCTACAAGGAAGAAATAACAGATTTGAACAATTCATTTAAAAGGGAGGCTTGAAATGATGGCATAATGAAATAGAAAAATTAAGTATTAGTATTGTATACACATCCCTTTGCTTAACACTGTGTGACTAGCCCTAGAAAAATATTTAGTAAATGTTTGTTGACTAAACCTCTATTAGGTTTTCTGTGAACCCCAACAGAAAATTCTTCCAAAAGAGTTTTGAGGTAAAAATCTGTACACTGATATCATAAATAAGCAACTGGTCCCAAAAGCTTGAGGTAGAGTGTAGGGAGGGAGAGAGTATCCTAAGGTGACTGAAGCCATGACCAATATATGACAACCTGTATAAGCCCCTGCAACTCCACCACACTCCTCCCTCCAACCCCTCAGGACATCTTCCTTTTCATCTGTCCGCTGCTTCTCTGAAAGAGTTTTGAGAGCCAGTAAGCTAGAGACTATATCTAAATTTAAATCATTACCAAATATGGTAGGTCATAATTGTAGACTGTGGGCCTTTTAAATAGAATTGACATTAGTTAGAACATTTTCTGAAATTTTAAACCTAAGAAGCAATTAGAAAATGTAAATGTGAAAGGAATTCTTGTTTGCTTTAATTTGAGGAAACTATCCAGGTAAAACCTTCTAAACTATTTATTGACACACTTGTGCTAATATCCTGGAAAGGAACAATTTTAATCATATTTGTTCAGTAGTATTGGTTGTTTCTTATATTATTGTCCTAATGTGTTCCTATGATTTCTTAGAGGTTTAGATTGACTCTTACATGGACTTTATTAATTTACTATTTAGCATTCATTATTGAACTTGCACGGAAGACATGAATATGATATAATAAATAGCTAATATTTTTATTTAAAAGGTTCAATTTAGTGAAACATGATATTAGATTGCCTATTTTTAATTAAATTATTTAAATTTAAATTATTTAAATTTAAACATTTGTAATTAAATTACCATGATTAATGAGTTGCACCTGTCACATATTGAATATTTCATTATGACTATAAGTTTAATTTGTACTTTAAAAGGGATCTATCAATATATGGAATTGATTCCAAAATAATGTACACTGCAGTCAAATAAAATTACTAACATTATTTGTCCTGGAGTAAATTACAGAAATCAAAATAAATCTCTTTAACTCATGTCTGCTATGTGTGTCTCTCTCTGTATAAACCTCTATTCTGTATTTATAATTGTTTTCAAAAACTCAGAAGTTTTATCATCTGTAAGAACTTTATCTCATCCATTCATGAACGCAGTTCTACAGTTTGCTAATAATTCCAGCTCCTAAACTTATTTATATTAATATATAAATGGCAGAAGCTGGTCTAGCTTCCCATCTGATTGACGGAACTAGTAGACCAAACAGGAGTAGTTGGCCCTTAAAGGAAAGAGAAAGTCAAAAAAATTTGTTTCTTAATGAAATATTTGTATCCCTTTTAGTTTAGCATGGTACCTTGCCCATAGTAAGTGGGCTACAAAGTCATAGCAGTGAAAATAGATCGAGGTTATGATGCAGTAACAAGCTCAAAACCTCAGTGGTTTAAAACAACATGCACTGCACACTGTATGTTCTGCCCATCCTCATGCTTTGCTTAGGACTCTGTTTCTCATCATCCTCCCTCCAGAGCCCAGACTGATGGAGCAGCTGCCATCTGGGTCATTTTCAGTTGCTAAGGCAAAACATATGGGGTTTGGGGGAGGGGTGTGACAAAAGAGAACCTGCAAAATCACACACTGGCTTTTAATGCATCTATCAGAAAGACACATGTTATTTCAGCACTCATCTCATTGGCCAGAGGAAGTCACATGTACACTGTAACTTAAAGGGTTGGGGAAGGATGCAGTGTCAGCACCATATGCCCAGGAGGAAAATTTAGTGGACACCGTTAATGACTGCCACAGTGGCCACTGACTTGGGTTAGCCTTTCCAGCTGCCGGGAGTAGCAGAAGATAGGAGTTTGTGAGAAGAAAGCAACTTTTTCAAGGGTCCACAAGCTGGAATCAGTCTACAACACTAGGAAAAGGCTTTCAGCCTTTGGAACCAAGGTAGTAAATGGAGAGTCATGCCTTGGGATAGGAAAACACATCTTCACTAATTTTTTAAGTAAAAAGTTACTGCTTCAGTCCTTGTCTACAAAGTTTTGCTTCTCCAAGAAATATCTTCTACTCTAAGCTTCTCCCCTAACTTTCCACATGTCTAACAGTGAAAAGTTGACTGACATAAACTACGCTATAAAAAAGGAATGCCTGTCACACCACTGCAGTTGTCTGATATGGGGGCTAATCGTTGCTCTTTGGCAGCCCCCTCCTGTGTTGATTGGACATTGAGGATCTGGTGCTTTGCCTTCAACCACTTCTCTTTTTGATTTAAGTGTTCCACAGGCCAGTTACCTCTCATTTTACAAAAGCCTAGTGAAAGAGATGAGGTATTGTGTTTCCCCGAAAATAAGACCTAGTTAGACCATCAGCTCTAATGCGTCTTTTGGAGCAAAAATTAATATAAGACCCGGTCTTATATTATATTATACCCAGTCGGTATTATTATATTACTTGTATTATATTATATTATATTATATTATATTATATTATATTATATTCTACCAGCCTTATATTAAAATAAGACAAGGCGTTATATTAATTTTTACTCCAAAAGATGCATTAGAGCTGATGGTCCCGGCAGGTCTTATTTTTGGGGAAACACGGTAATATGTTTAGATTTATATTGAATCATTTCATAATTCACAATGTCTGTTAAAACCAATACTTCAAATCATGTTTATTGCTAGAATCATATTGACATGGATTTCTTATACTAGATTTGTATGCTTGTGTGTGTGTCTTAAACATAAGTTGTGTTTTTCCAGGAATATTCCTATGTATTTCTTCTTTCTTTCTTTCAAATTATGGTGTCCTTAGAAGAGTATCATGAGATAGCTATAGCAAAGAATTTAAAATTTAATAGGGCCAGCAGAAAATTCCTCAGAATTGTGATAATTTACCAGCTGGTAGTTTCACTTAATTAGTAAAACAGCAGATGCTTATTAAATACCTACTTTGAGGCACTGCACTTGATGCTGCAGAAAAAACGAGCAAGAGAAACACAGTCCCCACTGACAAATATTAATTCATTAGATTTCACAACAACCCTGTAAAGTAGGCATAGATATTGTTTTTATCCTCATTTTATAGAGGAAGAAAGAGCTCAGAGTTAAGCCAGGGGCATCCAAAGTGGCAGAGCTGGGCTTCAAACTTTGGCATTCTGGCTCAACCAACATACCGTGTTTCCCCGAAAATAAGACCTAACCAGAAAATAAGCCCTAGCATGATTTTTCAGGAGGACATCCCCTGAACATAAGCCCTAATGCATCTTTTGGAGCAAAACTTAATATAAGACCTGGTCTTATTTTGAGGGAAACACGCTAGTTGGTTGGTTTTAGTTGGATTTTGTTAGCCAATTGTGACAGAGACAAAGACATGGATTTCAAAAGTATTAGCAAAAGTTTTATTGAAATTACAGACCGTGAAATCCAAGATGAGTATAGGACTGTATGACAAAAAAGCAGGTGAGTGATGGTTAGAGAGAAAATGCACTAGTTATATTGCCTGAAGTTTAGTTGGAGTAGATTCGAAGTAGTAGTAATTTAGCAAGTGACTGGAAGCTCTGGAAGTTAAGGCTATATATGCGTAGTAGAGTGTATGAATAAGACATTTAAAAAGTGGGGCAGTTTTGAGTGATGTCATAATTCAGGATAGCATCATGAGACTGAGTGGTTAAGGAGGGATTTTGCCAGAACTTATCTGCATGGCTGACTATGAAATAAATTTTAATTGAAAAAAATATGTAAAAGTTGGTCTTTAACAAAATGCTAAGCACCAGTGAATTTATTTTTAAATTGCTAAGATATAAACATTGTTTATATAATATAAATAATATGAAAATATGTATTGAACAAAGGTCACTGCTTAAAAAAAAGAGAAAAATATTTACGCAGCATGAAATTTAAATACAAGATCATTGGACAAACATTCACTACTCTAGAGCATTAAGAAATTAGTACAGATGTTTAGAGTTGACATTAGAAATGTAAACAAAAGGCATATTAGCTAATTAGTTGGATTTAATACATCTATTTACCTATGCAGAGGTGATTGTTTTAAACAACTATATGAATTTTTATGTACGATAAATGTAGTAAATGTTATCATGGTGATAGGAATTTGTTTTAGATTTCCTTTAAAAATTAAATCTTACCTAGTGTAAATCAGTTGATTTATAAAAATTTTCTTGGTTAAAATTTGTAAGGTTTGGTAATTAGGTACAATCTTAGTCTGTTCTGACTGCTATAACAGAATACCATAGACTGGATGGAAAAAAACAACAATCATTCGTTTCTCAATGTTCTGAAAGCTGAGAAGTCCACGATCAAGGTGCCAGACGATTCATTGTCTGGTGAGGACCTACTTCCTCGTTCATAGACAGCCATCTTCTCAATGTGTCCTCACGCATCAGAAGGGGTGAGGGAACTCTCTGGGGCTTCTTTTTAAGGGCACTAATCCCATTCATGAGGACTGTGCCTCAGGACCTAATCACCTCCCAAGGTCCTACTTCCAAATACCATCAAATTGAGGATTAAGAGTTAACATACGAACTTTGGGGGCACACAAACATTCAGTGTGTAGCAGGTGCTTGTAAAGTAAGTACTCTAAAGATGTCATTTACAAGCTTTCATGTTAACCTTTTCATGCTGTAAATTTATAATACGTATTTTTTTAAGTTTTTTTTCTTTAAAGCATTTTAGAAAATAGTTCATTAACAAATTTTAGGGTTAACCATTCTAGTAACTAAACACTTTTCTGCTGCATTATGAAGTGTTTCTCCAAGTGAGATCTGCTGATATATCTGAATATGCCACCATTAATTCTGCATTTGAAAGCAAATAGTTCATTTTATATTTTCGCTGAAAATGCTTTTACATTGATAATAAAGTGAACCTAAGTCTTGAGGCTAATGTTTGTTTTGAACTTAATAATTGATTTTTATTTTAATTTGAAGTAATCCAATTCTTCTGAAGCAGTACAAATAGTGATTAATTCTAAGGCCCTGAAAAATAAGAGCTTTAATGGTATAAGCATAGAACACAAGAACTTTTTCCACAGCTCTTTATTCTAAACATTTGTTTTGTTTTTCCATTCCTGCCAGTTTAGGGTGAGACCACATAAGCAAAAGAGATTGTCACCTTTGTCTTATAAATATTGTTTGTTTCACGCATTGTCTAATCTTATTTTTAACAGATTTTTTTAAAGTTCTTTTTTTTTAATTTATTAAAAATTAAATTGTTAATTTTTAACAATTGTTAGTAAAATTACATAGATTTCAGGTGTACAGTTGTGTATTACATCATCTATAAATCCCATTGTGAGTTCACCACCCAGAGTCGGTTCTCCTTCCATCACCATGTATTTGATCCCCCTTACCCTCGTCTTCCGCCCCCTCACCCCTTTATATAATAATTGCCACAACGGCTTTAATTTATAAATCACTGCTGGCTGCTGTGTTTCAATTCTTACATCTAATTGAGTTTATAATTATTAAATAGTGACTTCTTACTTTAGTCTTCTCTCGTGAACTTTCTCTACTCATGTAGAAAGTATACTTGCTTATTTAATTTAGGCTTACCTGTTAATTCAAATAACAACTGTGGCATTATGTTGAGTTTCTGCTCTCTAATCGTTATGAATACCTAATGCTATCTCATGCTTTATGACTAGACTTATAG
The DNA here is from genome assembly GCF_004115265.2 of Rhinolophus ferrumequinum. Lineage (NCBI taxonomy): Eukaryota > Metazoa > Chordata > Mammalia > Chiroptera > Rhinolophidae > Rhinolophus > Rhinolophus ferrumequinum. The sequence goes on along the minus strand of NC_046286.1, from coordinate 69,481,861 downwards.
CAATGCTAACCTGGAGTATAACTCTGAAGAATTAGATATAGTGGATCTTAAAGCTCTGTCATCTTGTCAGGTTTGCGAGTATTAACATATTTAGTTGTTTATGATTCACACCCTTATTCAGCAGATATTATGCGCCATCTATGATAGTTTTGATCCTGTATTACGTGCTAGATTGTGTTCTTGACTCTGGAGGATTTAGCAATGAACAAATTGGACAAAATCCCCTCTCCCATAAAATATAGAGGGTGCCAAAAAAAAGTATACACATTTTAAGAAAGGAAAACTGTATTAAAATTATAATATTCGATATATATACTGATAACAAAAGATGAATACCAGTCACATTTGACTTCTGCAATTATAAGAGGTGGTCAAAGTGGTTACCATCAGCATCCAGACACTTCTGATTGTGGCGAACTACTGCTTGAGCAACGCTGACCAAAGTGTCCACTTGTATACGTTTTTTGGCACCCCTAGTATACATGCTAATGAGATATAATGTTCAGTTCACAGGAAAATTTCAGATAACAATAAGTGCTGTGAAAAGCTACAATACACTCATTTGATAAAGAGTGATGGGGGGAGGGTTAGGGAGATGAGGAAGACTACTTTCGGCCAAATTGGAGCCAGAATCTGAATAATGCCATTGAAGAGTCAGAGAAAATAACGTTCTGAACAGAGGAATTTGAGAGTTCTGCGTTTATGATAGATTTCTCTTTTTCCTTTGGGACAAAGAGGAGGGGAAGGAGGGAGAGGAGAGTGATGGTAATGATAACAGTGGTAACAGACCGTGTGTTGAGGGTTTATTGTGTGCCAGGTGTATAGCACCAATATGGGGAAACTGCATCATCTCCATGTTGTAGATGCACTGAAGCTCTGTGGGGCTGATTCCTGAGTCACGCAGGAAGTGACCAAACTCAGATTTGACCCTGCGTGACCCTGCCCACATTTTATTCCCAAAACGAAAGTTACCAGGATTGACATCTTTCTTTTTTACTTGCTCATCAGTTTAACATGTAAACCTCATGTAATGAGCTAACAACAATCCTCTGTCACCCATGAAATCTTGCACTTCCTGAGCAACAAAGAATAATTAAGCTATGAAAATTAAACTGATATGTTCATAACACTTGTGAGTTGATAACAGATTTGGATTCAAGTTGTATTTGAAATTATTTATTCATTGCATTTATGCCTATTTTCAAAACACAAAGTTCCTTGAATTTTTCCACATAATTCTTTAAGTTGTAAGCTTTTTCATTTTCCTTCTCTATGTTTTCATCCTTCATTCCCTCATACTTTTCATCAGTAAAATAAAATACTTCTCATTGTCCAGTGCGTACATGTAGCAAAAACTTTGCAATATCTATCAAGATCGAAGTGATTTTAGCATTAATTCTTCTTTTTATTCTGAATTAGTGTCAGGTACAGTTCAAAATGTTGATAAATTTTATATCTATATTTTAGCATGACATTTGAGTGATTAAGTTATACATTCAACTTCTTTGTAAGTGAGGTATATTGAGGACAGTAGTAATTGAGAATGCTGAATTATGTATTAGGTTGGTGCAAAAGTAATTGCAGTTTAAAAGGTTAAAAATAATTGCAAAAAACGCAATTACTTTTGCACCAACCTAAGAGATGTGCACAATTTGGAAAAATGAATGGTATTTTCGATTTTGAATCATATTTTCTGATAAAGAAACATGAAGGAAAAAGAATGAAATGAAATTACTTCAAATGAAACTAAAATCTTTTGGCTTTATTAACAGACATAAATTGTGAAGGTTTACCAATACAATTGGAATGCTTTTATGTATTTAGAGAATTCCAAATAGGATTTAGAAATAGCTCATAAATCTATCATAAGTTGACAGCACTTTAATAAATTTCTCCTGACTGTGAACAAAAATTTGGAATCCAGTTGACTATTTGCTTTTTATATTTCATTTATTTAGACAAAGAGAGGAAGGAAAGGTGAGATTTATTATCATATGTCGTAAAAGTAACTGTAAAAAATGATTAAAGTATCAAGTTATCATAGTCTTTAAGATTTTCAGTGAACTAACATTTTACAGTGTGGTTTCCTTCAATTATGTTAACTACTGTCAAAAGACAAGACTCAAAACCAGGGCCCATAAGGTTAAACTAAGATTAGATCCAGTGATCCAGCATTCTGTCGTGAGTTTTTTCTAGGGGTCCATTCTGTTGTGGAATTTCAAGATCTACCTCAAATAATGGAGTTTAATTAGTATTCAGATAAATGGGAAATTCCCATACTTTCAAGTATTACCATGTCATTCTACCACTGCCTGGATATTGCACTTCCCACTAGTTTTACTTATCCATTCAGTGTATTCCACCCATATCCAGATGCAGAATAATCATTTATTCTCTTTATAACTACTCAAAATACCAATACTTTGACTCTTCTCTGCCCTCTTTTTTCCTTTCAAATTAGTAAAGACTAAAAACCATGTTAATATCCAATTTGGTGAGAGTAGGGCAAAAATTTGCTCAGACATTGCTGAAGGGAATGTAATTTGATATAATTGCTCTGAAAAGCTATTAAGTTCTATGGATATAAGACCTTAATAAAGGTATTTATTTAGCTCCAGTTATTCTACATTAGGGAATCTATTCAAAGGAAAAATCCAAAATATAATATATCTAAAGCAGTTAATGGATATATTTTATAAAATCAGTAAATCTCAAATTCCCAGCAGTAAAAGAATGGTGGAGCAGATCATAGAATGCCCACATAATAACATATTGTGCAACCATTACAATTTATACTTGTTCATTTATTTCAGAAAAAAATATTAAAGAAAAAATGCAATAGACTTAGAAAAAAATTACCAAACTTTTGCCTCTATACTTACTCAGGATTCAGTTCTAGACTCTCTTAAGATTTAATTTCTTTAACTTTTCTGACAAGAATCTAGCCTATAAAGACTTGCAAATCACCTTTTTCTCTTTCTAACATCTGTTTCATAAAGAAAATGACTATTCAGTGATAATTGAATTTCCTTCTTTATAGTCAATTTATAGATTCCTATTTCAGATGGTGGTTTATTTACAGCAACATCTATTAGATGCTAATATGATTCTTAGTTTGGAGGTGAAACAAAGCTTAAGTAGATAGATTGGTAATAAATCCTTGCACAGTCTCACGTCCAGCTACTTAGTGTTTGTATTATCAAGAGCAGTTTAAAAAGACAAATGAGATTTTTTTTGTCAAACACATGCACAAATCAATCTACAGTGTGATCCAAAATAGTGTATAGAGTATTTCATAGTCTGTAATAAAAAGTGAATTGGAAATTTCTTTGCATTTTTCATTATCAACCATTTAAAAAGCAAAATAATAGCATTATCTCTGATAAGCATATAAACATAATAAAGTTTATGTTTATTACTAATATAGAGGAAAATTTGGGACTACTGAGGTACTTAGCACAATCTGTGACTTTGTCTTTCTCTAGAGAATGTAATTGAAAGAAGGTATTAGAGAAGACATAGCAGAGACCCTTTTTCCTATTGTTATAGCAGTAAATATCCCATAAGAAACTTCAAAAGCAATGCATGCTTGCTTGAGAAAGAAGAAAATAAGAGAAAAGTTCAGTAATAAGCCAGGGAAAAAAGAAAACCTTGTGTGAGAGATAAAGGAGGTGACTAAAGGGAACATCACTCATACTCCCTCACAAAAGCAAGTCATTGATGCGAATTTTCAGTATGTTATGTTTTATGATGTGTGTGTTTGTGTGTGTGTGTGTGTGTATACGTGCAAGCACATGCCTGTGTGTTCAAAATATAGTGCTCAGTTTACAGTATATTTTGCAAACTGCATTTTTCACTAAAAAATCTGCATCTTTTCAAGTCAATAAATACAAATTTATGTCAAAAAAAAAAAAAAAAAAAGGAAACCATACAGTCTTCTAGACACTCATGACATTTCTTAAATCAAAATCTAGATTCACTTTATGATGAAAACCCAAGGTAATTAAAAACTGTAATTTTTTTTTTAGTTTTTACTATTTTACTTTATTTTTTAAAATACAAAGCAAATTTTACTATATGACTACATGAAATGAATTGATAGATCTTGGTTAAAGGTACACAAGTATTAGAAATTTTTATATTTTTCAAATACAATTTTTGGAAAATTTTGGGAGTACTTTATAGATGTGATAAAAAGCCAACAATGTCTTCTTTTATTTCACTCTCTGCTCACCTTAAAACTCTACCTCTTCTTCCAATTATGGGATATCAGCTGCTTGTCTGAGATCCTGTAATTTAAATAGACTTTTGTGTAATCATCTTAAAATTGTATTTTTAAGGAAAATTGCCAAATTTTGAGCCTATAGGTAAACCAGTTGTAAATAGCAGTCTACTTAAACTGCTCTTTGTATTAAATACATTAACCTAATAGACTTAAGAAGTAGCTCTTATGAAGTAGAAAGAACATTGCTCTTAGCATCTGAAATCCTAGCTTCTCGGACTCTGTTAAGTTGTTGACTCACTGCAGTACCTTGATCAAGTCATTTTATCACTTTCAGATTTTTTTCATTAATTTAAAACAATGGAATACGAAATAAATGTCTTTTGTATGATACACTAAATTCAGTGTATGATACACTGACATTCAAGTTCACAGAATGTTACAAATTGGAGGAGGGCTGTTTTTTTCCCCATAACTCAAAACTTTCCCATAGCTCAAAGAGAAGTTTCTTTCCCATAACTCAAAACTTCTTAACTCATTTGTGAGGATAAACATAATGAGTCCTTCTGGTGAAGTGTAGATTTGTGCTTCATGCTATACAATGCTTAAGTAGTCCAGATATGTAAATACCTGGGAGTGAAAAAGAAGTAGAAAAGTTGGATAACTTTATGCCCTAGAAAAACCTTGTGTTCTATGGAATTAAAAATGGCTGGTTGATAGTGGGAAGGAAATGCTAAGAAGTGAAGAAGCACTTCAAAGGAAGCAGTAGATACAGAAACAGAAACATTGCTATAGATACAGAAACAGTTAGGAACATGCACTGATTCTTTACTTATGGAATAGCCACAGCCTTCACCCCTTCCTTACCGAAAACTTGAATGCAGACTGTTCTCCATTATAAACAGATCTCCCATTTTAATGACAGACTCAAGGGGAATTCTGGCAGCTGTAGCAAAAATGAGAAACAAGGATTTTATATCCAACAAAACTGACTTTCAGGTGTAAAGGACACAGAGGCAAACTATTATCAACATGCCAGAACTTAGGAAATGTTTCCAGGAGCCCTTCCTGATGAATCCACCTCAGGACAAGCTTCAGACAGCCAAAAGGCCACATATTCTATGATTCAATCTAAATCTTTAAGAAAGTTGTACATAAATCTTCTTCACACTATTTTTTTTTAAAGACTTTTTTTTTTTTAACAGAACTTTATTGGGGAACAGTGTGTATTTCCAGGACTTTATTAGGGAGCTGTTTTTTTCCAGCTCCAAGTCAAGTTGTTGCCCTTTCAATCTTAGTTGTGGAGGGCACAGTTCAACTCCAAGTCCAGTCGCCATTGTTCAATCTTAGTTTCAGGCGGCACAGCCCACCATCCCTTTCGGGAGTCGAACCGGCAACCTTGTGGTTGAGAATACGCGCTCCAACCCAACTCCAACCCAACCTCCTGGCTGCTGGGAGCTCAGCAGCAGCTCAGCTGCAGCTCCTTGTCTTGCGGAAGGCGCAGCTCGCTGGCCCATGTGGGAATCAAACCAGCAGCCCTATTGACCAGAGCTCACACGCTAATCAACTGAGCCACCCGTCCACCCCCCATACTATTGATATAAGCTATTGATATTGATATATAAATATCAATATGTAATATATAAATATTGATATGTAATTTGTAAAATTACAAATGTTTCTCAATTCCATTCCAAATCGACAGTATTGGCATCGCTCTCATTGTTGAAAAAATATTTTTTTAATGTTTTTAACCTTGTATGACTAGTGCTATGCTAAAACAGGAAGGATTATTTTACATGTGAACTACTGTGTTTCCCTGAAAATAACTCAAAACTTACCCAGTCAGCTCTAATGCGTCTTTTGGAGCAAAAATTAATATAAGACCCGTCTTATTTTACTATAAGACTGGGTATAATATAATATAACATATTTTATTATATAATATAATACTGGGTCTTATATTAATTTTTGCTCCAAAAGACGCCTTAGAGCTGATTGTCCAGCTAGGTCTTATTTTCAGGAAAACATGGTATCACAAATAGATACTAGAGCTACTTTACATATAAATGGTCCTCTAAAACCAACTGCTATTGTGTACTGATTTGCAACAGAGTATAAAGAAAGAAAACACTAATACTGTGTTTCCTCGAAAATAAGACCTAGCCAAACCATCAGCTCTAATGCGTCTTTTGAAGCAAAAATTAATATAAGACCCGGTCTTATATTATATTATAAAAGACGCATTAGAGCTGATGGTCCGGCTAGGTCTTATTTTCAGGGAAACACAGTAAATGCTGTGTTGTGAACCAATAATTAAATTCTCAATGTGGTATAAAATACTCACAGGAGGTTCATTCTTGGCCTCATAAACTTGACCATATCTTTCCATTCTAATGCTATTAAGTGACTTAAAGACATGACTTAACAGTAAAATAAGCTCCTAAAGCACAGTGGTAAGCACATAAGACTGAAATTATGCAGTGATGTCTGTCATTCATTTGGGAATTGGCTGTCCCATTTGCTCTTAAATATCAGGCGAAAAGCAAATGGAGAGTTGGCAGTTAAACCGCAAATTCAGCATCATATGGCTTAATACCTCTTGTGCTGTTTGCTAAATTTAAAGATTATTAAAGATTTTTGCTTGATTCACTGCAGAATCAGTAAGAATTTCCCATTCTTACTGAATTTACCTGAGTTTACCTTCTGAGAAGTTCAGTGCTTCTCAAACTTTGCTGTATATCAGGATCTCCAAGAAGGCTTATTAAAACATATTTATGGGTCCCACTCTCAGGGTTTCTGATTCTATAGATCTGGGTGGGAGTCCGATAATTTGTATTTCTTACAAGTTCCCAGGTGATGCTGATAGTGCTGTTCTGAGAGCCACACTTTGAGAACCATTAACCTAATCCCATGAAACCCTCCTCTTGCAATCAACGGATTCCTTTCTTTAAAAAATGAACTAGTAAGAAAATAGACATCTGAATTTAGCTATCAACACTAATTAGAAAACCATGCCCTGATTTACTAGATCAAGAGTTGAGGGAGACATTTCCTCTATTGGGAATCATAATAAATCTCCTTTCCTAAAATTTGACAAACATTATATCAAACGCAGCATAAGCTATTTGGAGTTTCACTTATGTTAAGGAAAATTCCAGTTAAATGAAGACAATAATCTTTGAAGAACATGTGATACAAATTTCTGTCATTAATATATAATGAAGATTTTTTTAGTCTTTTGAAATTTTATTTCCTTCAATTTCAAGATCCAAGTTGGACTTTGCCAGAATTTTTGTTTGTTTTTATTTTCTATCACAACCCACCCCCATCCCCCCCAAAAAGTTGCTTTTTCTTGTGGTTCTTAGTCATTTGTCTTCAACAATACTGCCTTATAATTACTAAAATTAGAGTCAAAATAACAAAATCTCACTGTTATTTTGCTTTGGTAACAGATGAAATTTTCAGTGTTTGTCTTACATTTTTTTCCAGTACATTGCTATTTATTTAATGTTAAGAGAGCTTGAGTCCATTTCTTTTGTACCTTGATTCTGTGGGTCTGTTACCTGGCCCTTAGACTGGACTGGAGGCTACAGTGTGAACACTTCTGTTTTGACTCCCTTTTTATCTTTGACTGCCACGTTTTCTCCACTGTGCTTTACCTCACAAATTTGAGTCTTTTTGTTTTCAGCTTTATTAAGATATAATTGACATATAACATTGTGTAAATTTAAGATGTACAATTCGTGTTGATTTGATGCACTTACATATTATTACAAAATGATTAATAACCACAGTAGCTTTGGTTAACACCTCTATCACCTCATATAATTATTGTTTTCTTTTTTGTGGTAAGAACATTTAAGATCTAATGTCTTAGCAACTTTCAAGTATCTAATACCGTATTGTTAACTATGGTCACCATGCTGTACATTAAATCACCAGAACTTACTCATAATTGGAAGTTTGAACCCTTTGACCAACATCTCCCCATTTTCCCCAACTCCCAGGCCCTGAAAACCACTATTTCTCTATCTATAAGTTAAGCTTTTTTAGATTGCTCATATGTGATATCATACAGTATTTGTCTTTCTCTGTGCATGAGTTTTACTTTTTTAAATACACAGTGCTGCTACCACAATCTTTCCACTGGACCTAGTTTTTTGTGTTTTTTTTTTTTTAACTGATCTAATAGGTCAGTTTCTTAGCTACTAAAGGGGATTTCCATCTGAATAATAACCTTTAAGATATTGACTGGCCACAGAAGAAAAGATGTATATATATGATGTGTATTGATCACATTGGAGGAAGTCTGCTTTGCCTGAAGCTGAATTTAAGATCTTCAAAAACACCTAAATGAGAACTTTCTCTATAGTTTTATACTATTGCCTTTCTATATATCTCTGATACCTTTGCCAGTTTCACATGGTCAGGCTTCATGATGGCAAGGATTTGTCTGATTACCTTGTGCAGTACCCACCACAATACTATATCCATCTTCATTTTCTTTTGGAGAAGAAATGAAAGTTATTACTTGATCCTTTCCTGTGCATCATAAAATACTACTCCCTGGACATTTTTCCAGTGCTATACTTCAAAAACAAGTGTTATTATGAGTCATTGACCACAGCTGTCTTGTTTACTTAATGTATTCCAGTGCCTTGTGCAACTTGGCATGTAGTACATAAGCACTCAATAAATATTTGTTGAATAAATGAATTGACATTTTTAAAAGGTCAGAATTATAGAAGAGGTTCCTTTTTGAAAGTTTATAATTTAGAAAGTTTAGACTACGCTGAAGTGTGTGTGTGTGTGTGTGTGTGTGTGTGTGTGTGTGTAATAGCTTTAAAAAGCATTCGGATAGTGTGAGTGGCCACAATGATGAGATAAGTTATATCCTGAGTTATTGTTTGTATTTTGAAGAGGAAATGCCTCTTGACCTATTTCAATTTGATATTTTCAAAACTCTTTTAATAGAAAAGTATTGAGTTATGTGACATTTCGATAGAGTAGTTACAGTTATTAATACAAGGCATTATTTAATTGAATTATTTATGGTACTATAAGACTATAACACTATTAAAAACAGATGTAGTGTTGTCATGAAATAGGATATATGAAAAAGTCTTAAAATGTATTCATTTAAATGAAAAATATTTAAGATGCTTTCAATCAAGTTAACATAATGCAGGGATTGGTCAACTGCCGACACGCCCATTCATTTACATGTGTCCATGGCTTCTTTGACCCCACAACTATAGATAGTGAATGAGTGAATAAATAGTGAAACCCTCTAACCAGAAATTCTATTATACTTTCAAACGTTCAAACTGAGGAAATAGTCATGTGTATGAATAAATATGTACAGGAATGTTCATTCCACTACTGTTTGTACTACCAAGACAATGGAAACCTAAGTGTCAAGTAAGAAGGGACTGGCTAAATTGTGGCATATCCATACAGTGGTATGTAGCTGTTTCAAAAAAATGTTACAGAAACGTACCCATCAATATAAAACAGAGGTCAGCAAACTACAGCACTCTGACCAAATTCAGCCTGAGACCTGTTTTTGTATTACCAGAGTTAAGATTTGTTTTTATAATTTAAAGGATTATAAGTGAAAAAAAATTAAAACTGTGAGATATAGAGAGTATGTGGTTTTCAAAGCCTAAAATACTTAGCATCTGACCCTTTAAAGAAAATGTTTGCTGACCTCTGATATAGAAATGTTGTACTTAATGTAGATTAAGTTGCTGGAGATAGATTTAAAACATTACAACATAGTGTATATGGAGTGATGCCATTTTTCTAAAAAAAAAATGCAGCCAATACTATTTAGAAGGACAAAGACTTCAGATGTTAACAATAGTTGTCTTGGGGTGTATAGGGTTCATGAGATTCTATATTTTTTGTTTATTTCACAATTTCATGATTTTTCGATAATGAGAATATATTCAGTATATAACAAGACATTTTAAAATTGAAATTTTGGTGTTGGGAAAAAAGAAAATGAAAACTTCTCTGAGTTCTGAGGTGAACAAGTATGTTTCTCTATTTTGTAGGTGAGGAAACTCAGGCTAAGAGAGGCTACTCAACTTGCCTGGGGCAGTGGGGCAAACGTAAGACAAATACAGCACTGCTGCTAAATTTTCTGACCCATAGCATCACCATTTGATAATTTAAAATGTTCACCCATCAGCTGACAAAATTATGAACTCAGTGCCCAAAAGTACTTTAGACGTATCGGTGTATAATATATGATAAAGGAGGGTTATGCAGAAATTAAATCTACCAGTTTAATAGGATTAGATGGACAACCAGAAAGATTTACATTTACTTTAATAGAATGAAAAAGGAGTCGCTTACATTTTGCATTTTTTTCAAAACAGCAAACAAAATCTATGTAAACATCGGTATTTAGTTTACTTTATGAATTTTCAAACTGTTACTGCTAAATCACATACTAATTCATTGCTTTTTCATACCTATCGAGTTAATAGCTCAAATTGAGTCGTCTGACACAAAAAGGGCCCATTTCTTAAAGCTCATTCCCTTCACGATAAGATAGGCACAGAAGAGCCATTTGACTTATCCTCGGGCCCTGGTACAGACAACTGTTTACGAAATTAGTAACTTAGAAGGAGAGCAAATACACTACGACAGTGAGAACTCTTCATTCTAATGAACTGATAGCCAGTAACAGAAAGAAAACCAGTAGGACCATGGAATGCAGACATAAAAGCTCAGCAGTTTTTGGACCATTTAGTGTATTGCCCAAAATTCTAACATCCTTCAATTATTCCTGAGGGAACCGCTATCTTAGAGCAAAAGAACAATGATGATGGTAACTACTGATATTGCTCTTTAAAAAGCACTTGTGCAGTTAATCACATTTGATCATCGTGTGATTTGGGAGAATGAGTCCCTGTTCACACATTTAGAAACTGAAGTGCAGAGGGGTTTAAGTGAGGTCTTAAGATCATGCAGCCCCGACAGCTGAAGACAGGACCTAGGTCTCGCAGCCACACCTGTGTCTGCATGTGATGCTGATGGCGAGTCACCGAGGCAGCATCCCTGTACGTTGCGCAAAATCAAAAGAACAGATAAATATGGTTTTTCGATCGATGCAAAGAAAAAGGTTAAACTATAAATATATCAATGTTCTTTATCGGTGAGAGTTTGTATCTGGAAAAATTCACTAGCACGGAATGCCTCCTAACTCAAAAATGACAGGGAATCACAGTATACTCGCATAGATGAGGCTGTCATTTTGTTCCTCTTATCTTTCTAGTGAACAAAGGTTTCCAAACCTGCATTTTGTGTATTTCAAATGGTTTATGCTGTTTTCCCACACACATAATAGTAAACAGAACAGTCCATATTTTAACACTGTAATATCACTTATTAACAACCTGTATGTGGTGGATTCCACAAATTATGTTAGAAATCATAGGTGGGTGGGGCACATAATTCCTGTCTCTTTAACAGGCAGGGTTATGTTGTGGGGATTTTTTTTGTTGTTTTAAGATGTTATCCTTGTAGTGTGAAATGTGTGTTCAGAAACTATTTGGCATACTTATCTAATATTCAATGTTATTAACTGCATTTTTTATATTAACAATATACTGCATATTTTTCCAAATGTCATGTTGTTAACTTGCCCAATTTTTAAGCCTAAAGTGAGATAAAATGAGAGATCAACAACCCATCTGTAAGCATAGTACTGTGCTTTGGACTATTATGCTGTTATTTATTGTTCCTGGGTCAGTGCTTCAGGAGTTAAAATATCTAAGATATTACAATATGTGAAACACCTAAGGATACTTCTAAGTGTGGGCGCTATATAGCCTTTGGTTTTCCTCTCCTTTTCTGTGCATTTTTAACTTCCATACCGAATACATGTTAGAAGAGGGACATGTACCTTTCTGTCATCATACTATGTTCTTTTTCCTAGCCTCCCCCTCTGCGCCATTTATCTCTACAACAAACATACACTTTCCTCATAGGAAACCATTTTGTAAAGGACCCTGATCGTTTCTCAGGGTGTTTCCTCTATCAGCCAGTGTGGTGTTTAGTGCGGTTCTCGTTTATGTATCTTTGCCCCTCATCTCTCAGAAAAGTTCCATAACCAATGAGAAGTGCCCCATTTTCATTGTGGCAGAACTAGTGAGTATCAGGGCCTGAACTAGAACTCAGGCCTCCTGAGTCCCTGTTCAGTGTACCTGTGACGAGGCCACCTTTACTCTGGCTGATGCTCGGGAAATTCAGGGCTAGTTCCAGGACTGGGTAGCATTGTTTGCAACCCACAAGGATACTGGTAATGTCTACATTGAACAACAGCCTGAAATTTTTCCCAGTATTTCTCCCCATTTTTCACCTTGCCCTCTTCATAAAATTTTCCCCACTCGGGAGCCAGAGAATGAAATCCGAGCCCTCTCAGTGTCAGGATGCAATTTTATTCATTCATTTATCAACATTTATTCATTTTGACTAGGGGGATAGTATAAAAGCAAACTTTTAACTTTTTTTTTCTCCAGCTGTTAATTTTTTCATGAGAATGAAAAGCTAGCTAAATCTAAAATGCCTGTTCACTAGGGGCATTCTACATCTAAATTTTTAAATTATTGGAAGTTTTTTTCTTGCCCTTAAACTTTGTGCTTTCATACATTAGAAACTCAAATCTAAGATACAGTTATATTGATTCTTCTTGGTCATGATCCATGGTTTCTGGCAGGTTAGCACTGAATAAACAAGATCTTACTGCTTTAATTTTTCAGGAAAGTGAAGAACACTCTCTTCATCTAATTGCCTAAAGGCTAAAAACTGAATTGTCCTGAATCACAGGGAAGAAAAACAAAACTATTGACAAAAGTATTTATCTGAATTAAACTTATAAACTTAAAAAATGAAGTGCATAATGCAATTTGACAAATACAACAAATAATTATTTTAATTTTTAAAATCTTCAGTTTTTTGTTTTGATCAATTAGAGAGAAAATGGAAAGATTAGAATCAGGCAGTGGAAGAAAGATATCTGCACACATGTAGGGGACTCACAGGGGAGAGTCCCTCTGGATCAGAAGAATTACATCTCTCTGAGCTTGCATGAAGATGTCATTCACTTGGTTGTAGCTGTCATCAAACCATCCCAAATCAGAGCATTTAACTAGGAGAATAAGACCTCTCTGAACCTCAGTTTCCTCATCTGTATACCAAGATTATGAAACTAGATGACCTTTGATGTCCCTTCAGCTGAAAGTTTTTGCTGGACTAACTCTTGCTGGGTGTCTTTTTTTTTTTTGAATATTTAAACCTTTAGAGGTTCCACTCTAAATTGAAAAGCCCAAGTAGCTCAATAAGTATTTACTGGTTGAATGATTAAATTTGGTCCGTATTATGTGTGTTAATCACCTTAGCTAACAATATATGGGTTATTTCAGTTATTTTTCAGCCGGAAATATTTCTCATATAGATGGCATCTTATGCTGAAAGCTTTTGATAGTGAAAATGAGTAATAGGTAAACTCTGCTTTTACTAATGGGGAATTAGTGTTTGATCTTTTAACAGTGATGTTTTCAGCATGAGCATTTGAAAAAAAGCCTTTGCTATTGATTGTGCACTTCAAACTGAAGCGTGTATGAACTGAAACTGGTTTTTTCCAGAGCTGTCTGTTCTTATTCATTTCTTCTTTCCTACTCTCTGCTCTGGCGTGTAAATATTCTTGTGCAGTTCTTCAGGGAACTGCAAATTAGGAAGGCAAAAAAAGCCATACATCTTGTTTACAGCCTTGTCTAATCCAATCTGCGAGAGTAAAATAAAAAGATAAATGTTTTTATTTGCTAGATTCTAAAATCTGAAGTTTTTTAAACATTGATCAAAAACAGCAGTAAGACTGTGATGATGTTACTTAAGTGTAATGAAAAGATACAGTTTTGGTGACATTATTTTGAAATTCTTAACTTTGGACCATTTGTGTTGCATGCTTAAAAGATTATTTTAGAAGCTACTTCATCATATATTACCACTGTTCTTTCAGCACATTATATTAGTTTTGATTTTTACTGTGAATGAAATCAGAATCTCTATAATGCAGAATCTTTTTGAAGATTCCTGTTTGGTCATGAGATGTTTGCCCCTCACCAACGGATTGGTGCGAGTTGCACAAAAACCCGATTTAATTTTAATTGTCATTTTTGTTTTAAAAAATGTCTTTTATATCAGCATAGCTTACATTTTATTGTCATTTTTCATCTTGCCCTTTTGACTTTATAAAATCTTCCCCACCAAATGCAAGTACCAGCACACCCTGGAAACCAAGATTGACTAAGAATCCAGTAACAAATTAACATATCTTTATAAAACATAATAATTTTGCTTTTTTGGCAGTCTCATTTTAGCACTGGCTCTGAGGAGTTCTCAGTAGTACTTTTTCTAGTGATACATCAAAAATAGAAATTATCATCCCTGCTCTCCCATTTCGCTGGGGAAATTGAGAACCAGAAAAGTTCAGTGGCTAGTCCAGGCCTTCCGCTGAAGCCAATCCCAGCATCCGTGTGCTGGCCCAGGTCCAGTGCTCCCATCATGCCTGCCCATTGGAAGGAGCACTGAAGTACCATTTAGTGTACTTTCTGTGATCATTTGCTTTTCAGCACATTATCCAAGATGCGCTAGTTAAAACTTAAGTGCCCTGTGAAATGATTTGCGACATTTCTCCTTCATTCTTTTAACAATATTAATTCTATCAGCTAGTTTGGAATTTTATTATATACTCACTGTGTTAGGTAGAAAGATGTTCTCTTTGAGAATTTAGATTCCTTCTCCAAGTAACCTCTCTTCATATCTCAGGAGGGGATAACAAATCGAACATTAAGAATTGGAATTGAATCAAGCTCACGTATAATTTCATTTAAAGCATCAATAAGTTAATTAATGTTATCATCCAAAATTATTTTGTAATTGTGCCCAAAATTGAGACTCCTGAATACTTGACATAATTAATTGCAGACAATAGAAACCAGTGGAATAGGATGGAGCACTTTGCAAACACTAGAATGTCAGTGGTTTCTCATTACAGTGCCCCAAGTATGTTAATTACTCTTTGGTTGTTTCATCCATTTACTAAATGAACATTTATTGAGTACTAGTTGCTTTGCTGGAAACTAGGGACACACACACCACACACACACACACACACACACACCAGTGAACAAGACAAAGTCCATGCCCTCAGGAAGTTTACATCTGGTGGGGTTGTCAAACAATAAACAAGTAATCAAATAAGATAATTAGGATGTGATAAATAGTGGGATGAAAATAAAAAAGGTGATATGATAAACAATAAGTGAGAATGGCCAACTCTATGTGGGGTTGTTAAGAAAGATCTCTCTTAAAAAGGGACATTTAAAGGGATTCCTGAAGTTAAGAATGAACCAGTCATGCAAAGAGCTAGAGAAAAAGCATTGCAGCCAGAGGAACCTGCTAGCAGAGGCAAAAATCTCAAGATGGGAAGTGCTGCTGTTTCCGGTTAACTGAGAGTATAAATATCTTCCCACGTGCTACTCAAAGGAATACTGTAAGGAAATCAATAAATTTAAATACAAAATTACCTAACCTGGGGTGGATATGTAGAATAGGCAATGATAGAGAAATGGATGTCTATTTCTCTACTTTTAGAAAGAAAAGAAAATTCCTTGGAGATACAAAGAGTAACACAAGGAAACATTTAGAGATCTGTGTCTTGCTTTCTGTAATCAAATACAGCATTGTGTGATTCTAGTTGTCAGTGTACGAGTTCACAGAAGGAAAGAATCTTGCCTTGGATTTGAGATTTGACCTGGGCCTTGGAAAATGGGTGAATTTGGATTGGCCAATAGCAGGCAGAAAAGTGTGTTTCAGATGAGAGAACTGTGTCAATAAATATACTAAGGTGGCACCACAAAATAAGAAGATGGAGGTGTTAACTAACCTTATTGTGGTAATAATTTCACACTATACGTATGTATCAAAGTATCATGTTGTACACAAAGTTATATATGTCAATTACATCTCAATAAAGCAGGGAGGATGGGGAACACCTTTAGAAAGATACTAAAGTGAACTGAACTTCAATGAGTGCTTGAAACCATGAAGACTTCAGCTGGAGCCAGAGTGGTCTTTGAGAGAATACAAGATAATAGATAGATCTGGTTCATAGAGGTCTTTGAAAAGTCAATAGATCAGTTTTGACCTGATATTTTAGGCAACAGAGGGAATAATTATAGTTTCTTGAACAAGAACATTGTATGGTAAAAAGAGAAATTTGGTAATATAGATACAGATTAATGGAGACAGGAGGGAAAATCCTGAAGAATGGGAGAAAAAAGGACCTTCCTTTTGATCATGCCACTTTATTATCCCAATGATGAAAATGTGGACTATGCTTGTATCACAGAAAGAGAATGAGCTATGTATGAAACATTTCAGCAGAATCAATATTAATACTTAATGAGTAAAGATCAATAAATCCAGAAGTCAAAATGCCTGCTCTCCGGAGCCCAGGGACTCAGTGATGGAACTGGGGCAGTTTGTTTGGGATAGTAAAGGATTAATATCATCTTGGACATGTTAAGTGTCAGAAGACAACAAGACACACAAATTGTGATGTGAGCATGCAAGTAGAAGTACAGAACTAGAGCTAAAATGGAAAGTTCAATTTGGGAATGCAAATGGGTGATGAAAACTGAGGGCTTAGCTCTCGAGAATGAATGCTTATGATCAAGAGTATGTTTGTTGGGGGAGAGGGGAGAGAGAGAGAGAGAGAGAGAGAGAGAGAGAGAGAGAGAGAGAGAGAGAGAGAGAGAGAAAGAACCTGAGTAGAAGATACCAGAACAGCAGTTGGGTAAAAGTCAAGATAAGAAAGAACTTCAGGCGGTAAATAGGGAAAGTTCTTGGGGAAATACAATACCATTATTATTATCACTATAAAAAATACAACTAATCTTTTAGAGTGATTGCTAATGTATCCTAAAGTCTTTAAATATAATAATGCATTTATTTTTACCACAACCTTTAAAATAGTAAACGCTATTATTATCACCATTTTATAAATGAGGAATGTTAGGCACAGGGAGATTAAGTAATTTGCCCAAGATTACCCAACTTGAAGAAATGGAGCTGAAATTCAAATATAAGCTTTGAGTTTTCAAATCCTGAAACTTACATAAGTTTCTTGAAAAGTAGTTAATTAATTAACAGTTTAAAAAGTTGGGTGGAAACTAGAAAGTCAAGAGATGGCAGTAATTGGATAATATGAGGTGTCATCTAACAATAGGGTGAATGTTTAAATAAAAAAAAAATGACTACAGTAAAAGACACACTGCTATTAATCCCCCTCAAAAATACTCCCCCTCACTTGAAACACAGTTTTCCCTTCATTCTTGCCACTTTCTGAAGCAGTTCTGGAAGTCCTCTTTCGTGAGTGTCTAGTTGCACTGTGGTGGCTACTTCGATGTCCTGAATCATTTTGACTTTGGGGAAGAGCCAGAAGTTGCACGGTCCCAGATCCAGTGAATAAGGTGGATGAGGACACACCGTAATGTTTTTAATTGACAGAAATTGCCATACACCAAAAACGATGTGTGACACGGAACACATGTTGTCATGATGGAGGATGATTTATGGCACATTATGCAACACACCTTCTCTCAACCGTAGCTCACAGCCAACTGACTGCACCGAACACGTTGACACTTGGCACACACTGTTACTAAGGTTTGACGCACCGCTTCCCATATTGAAGATCCCTACCATTCCGTTCGATGGCACTCAGCGGCAGCATTCACCATATTTTTTTGACCACAACGGAAAGGCTACATGTCACACATCATTTCTGGTACAGCAATTTCTCTCAAATAAAAACATTACAGTGTGTCTTCGTCCACCTTATTCACTGGATTTGGGACCGTACAACTAATGGCTCTTTCCGAAAGTCAAAAGACCATAAAAAGCAAATATTTTGAATCGATTCAGGACATCGAGGCAGCCACGACAGTGCAACTAAAGACACTCATGAAAGAGGACTTGCAGAACTGCTTCAGCAAGTGACAAGAACGATAGGATAAGTGTGTTCAAAGCAAGAGGGAGTGTATTTTGAGTCTTTTACTGTAATAAATGTTTTTTTATTCAAACGTTCACCATGTTTTTTTTAATCACACCTCACACCTTACAGCAGAAGAGAACTTGGAATTCTCTATTGTAAGGTGGAGAGAGGGAAGGAAAACCATAAAGAATATACCTTTTGGTCTTTTTTATTTCCTCCTCTCCTTCCATACACTGTCAGGTGTTGAAACAAGAAATTGTCCGTTTTAAAGAGAGTCATAATAATTTGTGGGGGGAAATATGGTACCTCAAGTTTTTAGCATTCTATATACTACAAATGTCTGTGTCCTTATTTGCACTCTAGGAGTGTTAGTTTATGTAAATTCTGGTCAATCAAATTTTTACATTATAACTCACTACTTTCTTAACTTTTGTTACTAAATGAGAGAGAGATTCCCAAAGAGCAGGGTTTCAGAAATAGCACCAGCATTGGTACCACTAGGTTATCATCAGGGTGGGAGCCCTAGTGCCCAGATTTCTCTGTGGGGAGGCTCAGCTCTTAGAGCAGGAGTTTGGGCAAGACCCCTTCCCTCTAGAGAAGCCACGCATGACTGTTTTTAATAAATCCTTTCCCATTGGCTGGGAGAGGAGTTTGCTTCCATTCTCCATGCTTTTCACGGCTCCCCCAACCATTTCTTACATCTCCCTTGTTTGAGGAAAAGGCAGAGGGTAAAAGTTCAGTTCCCAGCCCACCATGCTCATGCATCCAGTATGGCAAGCGACGCAACACCTGCTTGCTGCGAGAGCTATAGCAGGGAAGGCTGCAGCAGTCTTTCCTTCCATGAGTAAGTTAACTCAGTGTTTTCCTTTGGACTAAAAACTATGAAGGGGTGTCATCTAATTAATCTCCCTAAAGCATGGCTTTCCTCAAGTGAATTTGCAGCTCAAAAACTTTCAGTATTTTTCCATTTTAACAAAATGAAATTCTTAGCCTTACATGTACGACACCCCACTCTTCCGGCCCATGCTCTGTATGCCTGACCTTATGCCCCTGTTTTGGTCAGACAAGCAGACCTGTTCCGTTTCTTCTGCAGGGCCCCACTTGTCTCCACCTGCGTTCAGACTGATGCCTTCAGGGAAGCCCCCTTTAGTACCCACTCCTTACTCCAATCTCTAGCATTATTAGTCCCCAGTACGTGCTACATACAGCCCTCATCTAAGTGCCGTCTGCACCATACAGCCTTACTGAATTCACCTGAACTCCTAGATGACTTTATCTCCAGCTCTCATTTTATCTGTGTTCTAGATATTTATGTGCATATGTCCTTTACTAATTTGTGGATGGAATTGGGACCTAATTTAATTTTGTATCTTTCATATTACCTATATTTAACATCAGAGGAAGGTAAAACTATAAAGGGCTAAGAAGACGTATCAATTTCATGTAATAATGTCTTTTTAAAACATCTCCTTTCTCCGTACCCTAGTAAATAAGTGAAGAGAGAATAGGACCATATCTCCTGATTTTTCACTCCAAGTGGTTCTCCCCCTGGCTTGCACATTGGAATCACCCAACATCACCTGTGATGCTTTAAAATATTCTGATCTGAAAACTCCAAGCCATAGAAATTAGAATCTCAGCAGTGTGACCCAAACATCAGTATCATTTAAACCTCCCCCATGTGATTGTAATGTGCAACCAAGATTGGAAATTAATACCCCACAGCACAATGGTCCCTGGACCATTCTTCCTTTCCTAGGTAATTCTATTAATTTGAGAATGCTATGAATTTGAGAAACTTTTATTTTTCTTTATATATAGAAAATTTTAAAGTAGATAGGTACTAAATGTGAGATAGTAGTATAGTATATTTTATTTTGCTTACAACTATAGCTTACTTACCTGTTTAACTTTTCAGATATTTCGAAAGAAAGCAGTGGAACTTGGGGTAAAATTGCTACCAGCATTTCATACTCCCTCTGGAATACCTTGGGCATTGCTGAATATAAAAAGGTAAAACTCTTCATTTTTGACCACATATTTTAAGTTAAAATACTGGACATTGTGATCTAATAATAGACACTGGCTGGATAATTACTTGTGTGTGTGTCAGTGACTGACACCATTGGGAGTCTTGACATCTGTCCTCATGTTGCAAGTTACAGTTTTTCAGTGTCCCGTAGCCTTAGCTGGGTCCCTGTCATAGGATAGCATGACCCCAACAGAGTCATCCAACCCAGACATAATTTGAGGTTTTCATTACTTCATGGTGTTATTGCATCAGTGAAACTGTCTCTTCAGATTCCAAGCACATCCCATTATCTTTAAAATTGTCATCGAAGCATTTCCAAGATAGAACACTTGCACTAACCATATGTCCCACGCAACAAGCTGGTGTACCTGACTGGGAGCACCTGAGGCCACCCCGCCCACAGTTACCAGGAGGTAAGGGAAGTGTGCCACTGACCCAGATGAAACCAACCTTCTCATCCTTTGTGGGTGGAGCACCCTGGTGTGACAAGTCCATGGGAATGTGGCCCCAAGAAAAACCTGGGCTGAACAAGCTTTCTGGCATTCTCCTAGGGAATAGCTTGAATTTTCATGATAGCTTGAGTATTTTGTTAATAAACCATTGTCTCTTAAGATTCCTTCTTAGCTCCTTCTTCCCCAGAAGTCATTAATTGTATATGTGCCTCTGTGTGAGGATGATGATGATAGCTATTTATCTTCATAAAATATGAAGCCTTATTCTAGACACTTCACACATATTGTAAGGATGGTGCAAATGTAATTGCAGTTTACAAGGTTAAAAATAATTGCAAAAACCACAATTCCTTTTGCACCAACCTAATACCATACTTAATCCTCACAACTCAGAAAGATCAATATTGTTGTCCTCTCCATTTTACTGATAAGGAACTCAAGCCACAGATAGATTAAGTCATTTGCCTAACATCATACTGTATGTAAATGGTAGAGCTGGAATATGTACTTAAATGTTTACCCACACATTGGTGCATAGGCATAAATGAAACAGCTTTCTTGTTTTAGAAATGCCAAGAGAGTGTATAGGGTGTTTGGGTGTGATTAATAAACATTTCTTCTTCATTATTTGTGTTTGGGGCAGGAGCAGGGGTGCTGAGGCCACCCACACTGGTCCACGTTAATTCAGATGGTTCTCTGTTGTGTAATGTGATATTTCAGGATTCTGTTTTCCCCTCTAAGGATCCTAAGGTTTTCCCTGTGAGCTTTGAAGATCATAGCATGTGCTGCAAGATATTAAGGCAGGAGTGGGTATGAGCTCGGATTGGAGGCAGCATGGCATTTGTTGAGTTTTTTTATTTATTTTACGTATGTGGTAATATAGACTACCTATATTATCTTCCATATCTTTAGACTTTGTTTTTATAGATAGTATTCTGACCTAGAAACTACTCTGTTACCTGAAATAAGATCTGGTTACAAAAACACTACACATTTAACATATTTTTTTCCTTACATACCCTCTGAGAAAAATAATATGAGCGGAATAGTACACTGAGCTAATTGGTTCTAGGTATTTTACAGCCAATGCAGGATTGTTTTTAGAGCAATCAATTCAACTCTCCAGGCTTATTTGTAAACTGGAAGTTAGGCTACCTTCATAGTTCCTTTGTGAACATTTTCAGGTTCATAGGCCACATTGAACTTCTGCTGCAATAAGTCCCTTTCCTCATAAAATGCATATTCCTGGGCACACATATTTTCACACAATTTCCAAAAGCTGACAAAACCATAGGAGCCCACCTAGGACTTACTGGAGTGAGTGATCACTCCAACCTTCTACCATAAGATTCCATGGAACTAGTTCTTACTGCTTTCTGGAAGGTAATGAAATTAAAGACCTACTAAAACTAATAGAGAGAGGTATGGGCCTACATCTTTGCAAAAATTCAGTCAATAATTGTCACATGCTGATATCATTTAATTAGTTCTAGCCCCTTTTGAAATAAGCATAAGAAATTGGATTATTTTAAAGCATACTTAACTTTACTTAGTGTTTATTTCTAACAAGTAAGAGGATTTTTCCTTAGTTACATCTGTTCTTAGTGTACAGTGGAGATATTTAAATCTGTTCTTAGTGTACAGTGGAGATATTTTTCAGTATAATGTAATAAAGAAATACTTCTAAAAACTATTAAATACTGAATCCTCTATTATCTTTCATATCTCTGCCTCTTGAAAATTCATTAACTGGGGCATTCAAGTGTTTCATGAGACCTTATTTTGCATTTACAGTATTTTACATAGCAGCTTTTATTTAATTTCAAAGATTATAGGAAAATTGCATATGGTGAAAAATGATGTGCCATTTCATTTATGTATTCTCTAATGTTTTCAGATTAAACTAGAGGAAATTAGGTGACTATTTGACAGCCGATTGGAAAACTTTTAATTTCTTCCTGGCATTCTGTGTGAATTTTTTTATTATATATTTTATCCACTCTCAATCCCATTTACTAAATAGCAGTGACTTACCCAAATTTACACAATAAGCCTTGGCAAAATTAATAGTAACATCAATCCACTGAAATCCCTCCTATCCCTTTGCCCAGTCACGTGTACTCATTGAATCCACTCTCCTTCCAGCTGTGAAGCTGATTTGTCATCTGTGAGAATTTCCTCTAGGAGAAGAAAACAATGTTTCATATTTATCTGCAATAATTACATTTCAGGATCTGCTGTTGATGTCAACCTGTACATATAGGCTCTTTTATCTGAATGTGTGTATTTTCACAGTATGGGCCAGGGGATAAGAGACAGCTGCCATGGAGCTTCTTTTCTAGTTTTTTGAAGACTGTCACCAGTAGAAGTTTCAAAGGACTGGGGGAAATATATGTCTGTCACAATCATATTTTCTTAATTACGTTCTCAGAATAAGGGAGTGTCTGTAGAAGGATGCTCAAGAGAAAGAAAGCGCTTGAGGATGCTTTTTAGAAAAGCTGTGTGTTCACTGTTAACTGGGTTTGAAACTCTTGGTAATACTTATGATGCGAGAGACACAGAATATGCTATCTGTAAAATAATTCTGCTCATCCCTCTCAATTTTGAAAATAGTTATGGATGTTGCTTTTTGCCAACACCTATATGTTAACAAAAATGTGAGCTTATTGGTATCATCTGTTCATATTCCTCTAGTATTCAGGTTGTTGCTTAAAGACAATTGATTTCTTTACCTTTTCTTTGGGGGAAAAAAAAAAAAGAAGGCGTTTATTTGAGTCCCTGCTGTGATGAAGGTTCTACACCTTCCTGTGAAGATTGTCTGTTTCTCTTCACTTTCTTTAAAAAGCAAACAGGCATGGGCTTTCCCTCAGGGTATTCACAACATGGTTGGTAAAGCAGAATATATATTTTGTATGTTATACACTCACTGATGTAACTGACAAATGTAAGATAGCTTGTGCCAAAGAGAGATAAGAACTAACTATATTGAATTTAGAGCAAGCAGTATTTTGAATTGGAGAGGTTTATGCATTTGGAGCCAAAATACCAATAAGCCAAATTGGATTTCAGTATTTGTGCAAACTGAGAATAGCAGAGAACCTACATAATTTACTCATATTCTATATTAGGAACTGTGCCCCAAAAATCTGTTCAGAAAAAAGTATTTTATAATTATCTCTTCTGCCACATCTGTAATAAATTCTTAATTCAAGAGTTGCTATATTAAGTTGTAAATTAATCCAAATCGTGATTTAATGGCAAGTAGTAATTTGAACAAACAGTTAGGTGTAATACATAGTACCTGATTAGGCTAATATGCTTGCTTCACCGACACCATAGTAGAATGAAAATGCATACCTTAAATAACCTCTGCTAAAAGAAATCCATTGCCTTTTTAACAGATTAGATTTTGGTAGAACTCAATTTCTCTAATGTGAAAATGTCAAAATTTGATGTCTGTTCTTGTTAGTACTATTAGCAAGAGGACTTATGCATTTTTTTCCTCCCACCTAAAGAAGAAAAATCACCTCTGTGACTGTAAAATCAAGTATTTCACCATTTCACTATATTTATAGGTATAACTTATTCGATTTTTGGGTTTTCTAAAGTATGTCCTTAATTTAAGTAATATAGTTACTGTTACCATTATTCATTTGTATCACAGGGCATACAGTGTGAGCGTTCCTGATAGTTATTCTGTCTTTCTTGATACATGAGTTAGTTCTAGCTATATATTATCACTCTTTTCTCATTGTGGATTTTTCTGAACTGCCACTTTCCTGGTGGTTGTATTAGGTTAGTGGAACTATCTACAACGTGCACACATCAAGGAATGTTCTGGGAAATGACTGATCTGCATTCCACCTCTCATTAGCCAGCAAAGTAATAAATGAGGTACAACTCTGTCACCTGTTTTTATTTCCTGCTATGTAAAGTTTCATGCACTAATTATCCAATGCAAATGCCTGCTATATCATTAGTTACATTGCAGTTTATATTATTATAATTAAATTGCAAATTGCTTTACTTTAACTGAAGTGGGGTCTTCATTAAGAATAGTACATAACTGAATGTCTTCTGATGGTGAAAGATTATCTTGTGTGAAGCATGTAGTCTGTGTATTGCAACAAGAGGCAGTAGCCCCTTTGTTGGGTTTCTTAATACTTTGGTGGTGCAAAATGCTTAATATTAAATTATAGTCGGTTAGTTTTAATAGACACAAACTGTGAAAAACAATATAATTCGGTTAAATATTTTAAACATATTTTCCGTATATTCCCTTGTGTAACAGCTATATATGGTATCAGAGGGGTATTAGATTGCGGGAGGGGGTTATCACTTTGTGAGGGGTGTAAATGTCTATTACATTGTCTATTACATTCAACTTGACAGTTGAAATATGAATTTCTGGATCATTAAATTTTTTTATAAAGTGTCTGGTTTCAGATTTGAAAGAAGTGTATTATGTTTTAAAATTAAGGAGAATACAGTTCCATACCTTAACCTCATAAGAGTAATGTGAAAAACACCAAGAAACAAATTTTCTGAACATGAGCAGATCAAAGTTATCTAATTATTTGCTAATGTTCTAAGAGGCAACACAGCCCTTAGTTACCCTAAAAAAAAAGTTCTGTAGCAGTGATATAGCCTGGGCATAAAATCAGAGCTGTATTTCACAGTTTTATCTTTTATTACATGTGATATGGATCTGTTACGAATTTAAAGATAAGTTCTAGAAAAGTAAAAAAGAAGTTATAATCTTACCAAGTATTTTAACTTAACCTGCTTTATTTATTTATTTATTTTTTGATTGGATGTTTTATTATATTGGGTATCCCTCTTTTATCTATTTTAATTCATTTAGCCTTTTATGCTTTTCTGGAAACAGTAATACTGACATACACAAAGTTCTAATATTAAACACTAGAGTATCATTACCATAATTAAAACTGCTGTTTCTTAACATTGTCAATATAGCTCTTGGCCTTGGATGATTTACATAAGTGAGTTTGTCGTCTCATAAGTAAAGCTAAAATAACAGCTATAATAGTATCTATCCTGATAATTTCATTAAGGCTTTTGTGAAAATCTAGTGAGTTAATATGTAAAAGAAGATTAATCATTGCAAAGTGCTATGAAGTAAATGTAAATTGGAATTATTATTAATTTATGGTCTTGTTCTCAATTTTCATTATAAAATATGATATGTGATAAAAGAGTATAAGCTAAAACTAACTTGGTTCTGATGCCTTTTTATGGTAATCTTCAGGGGTTTTTTTTGTTTTTGAAGTGATTTTTTTTTTTTATTAGTTACAGTGTACAAAACAATGTAATAGACATTTACACCCCTCCCAAAGTGATAACCCCCTCCCCCAATCTACTACCCCTCTGATACCGTATGTAGCTGTTACAATTCCATTGACTCTAGTCCCTGTGCTGTACTCCACATCCCGTCACTATGTATATATATTAAATTATAGTTGACATTCAGTATTATTCAGCTTCCGGTGTACACTGCAGTGGTCAGGCATCTACACCACCCCTGAAGTGGTCTCCCTAATAACACTAGCGTCCATCTAATACCCTACAAAATCTTTATGACATTATTGGTAATCTTCAATTTTTAAGCCACTCAATGCTTCTAATCCATTCTCAAGCTCAAGTTCCATTTTGTTAGGTCAGGAAGGGAGATGGTATTGGTAGAAATAGCTGGAAATATGGAGAGAATGTTTCCATGTAGTCTATGTAGGATGGTTATGGCTCCATGCTCAAACATGTATTCTTTTTCAAATTATTTTAGTTAATCTATAGAGTCAAAACAATTTCCTTTCTAAAAATACACAAGATATAAGAAGAGTGTGAGACAATAAAATGTAATGTTCATTTCCTAAGTCCCGCACACTAGCTAGTACTTCATTAATATGCTCCAACCTAGTCTATGGAAAGGTACGTGTATCCTTGCTATAAAAATCCACATTCTATTTCCTAGTTCTTAGGCGGTCCAGTTTCTATTAAGGGTCTGACTGCTATGGTTACTTACTTTCTATCCATGATGCATAACCTCTCCAGTGTTTTAGAGTAACTGGGGCATCTGTTTAAATATATCATTGCTGCCTCCCTACCCTCAACCTGTTTCACTTGGTTTGGAGTCAGGTCCTGGCACTATTTTAAGCCTCCTCAGAGCATTCTAATATTCAGCGGGGGTAGAGAATCACTGCTTTATGTCTAGTATTTGTATCCTGAGGATAGCTTCATTTCTCTTCTCAGTTACCTTTGAAAACTTTTCCCTGCCCACTGATCATCAACTTATTGAAATATAGAATATTAGAAAATTTGTTTGAAAATACCC
Organism: Rhinolophus ferrumequinum; assembly: GCF_004115265.2. Lineage (NCBI taxonomy): Eukaryota > Metazoa > Chordata > Mammalia > Chiroptera > Rhinolophidae > Rhinolophus > Rhinolophus ferrumequinum. The sequence goes on along the minus strand of NC_046286.1, from coordinate 69,454,729 downwards.
AGCTTTACCAGAACAATGGTTCTCAAATTTTAGGGTATGTGAGAATTGCTTGGAGGGATTATGAAAACACATATTGCTGCACCCAACTCACAGTTTGGGATTTATAGGGATTTTGGTGAGGCTTGAGAATTTGCACTTCAAACCGAATCCCAGCTGATGGAAAGGCTGGTGCTGGTAGTCCAAGGACTACACTTTAAAAACTTCTGTAATACAAGAAATGACTGAGCCATCAGAGCTGTTTGGATTCTTAAATCTCACTGCTGCTCAGTGAGGCAGCCAACTGCAAACATCCACAGAAAGTGAGAGGATGTTGTTTCTATGATTAATTTACTTTTCTTACCCAACATTTTCACTTAACTCTAAGCAGTATGTTGCTTCTTCTGGAAAGCAGCTAATTCTAGACACTATTTACCCAGAAAGAGTTTGCAATGTCCTTTTTCCCCTTGCATTATTATTATTATTTTATCCAATAAGACTAGAAAGCAACCTTTGAGACATTTTAGCATAAAGGGAAGGAAAAGAAAAAAAGGCAAGGTACTTGCTTGCATCCCTTAAAAAATGACTTGTGGTATGTGGGGAGTCTGTTAAGGACTCTTCCTCACTCTTCAGTTTTTGGTAGATAGAGAGCCTTGGTACAAATCTTGTGGGACTGGATTGTTAACTACGATCACTATTTTCCCCGTAGCATCCCCATGGTTTAAGCAGTTAACTCACCAGGAAAATTTTAAGGACAGTTATAGTTATTTGAACGCAACAAACCCAAAGTGGTTTTCACCTCAAGTTTTTCAAATGCACAGAACTAGCGTTTTATAGATTCAGCTTTGTTCACACTATTCATACACTTGGTGGCCAATCAGCCTTGGCAATTTGAAATGTTTTCTATATACAGAACTTTGATTAGGAACAAGTCAGAACACATAATTCATACAATGCCTTTACAGGTCGGCTATGGAATAACTTTTTCAAGGAACTTGCTATCCCAGGTTTTTAATGAAACGACAATCAGTTTTCCTGTGATTAATCTCAAGACCAGGCTCATGTTGTTAGGGTGGGGCAAACCTTCTACATAACTAATTAATAAAGTTTAACTTAAATGTTTATGAAATCGTTTGAATGCGTGCTTGAAAATCAGCCTGTTATCAAGGTACTTTCTCAGTCCTTATGATATTTATTGTAAATACTCAACTGACTACATTGAATCTTTGAGTGGGAATTGGAAGGTCAATAGAAAATATTTATACTACAGCCAATAATTTCTAAAGGCCTCACAATCTCAGTGGCTACATTAACCACTCCATCTTTCTTGCTTATGCAGTAATAGCTGTAGTTGATCTGTTTTCAAAAATGGGATGAACAATAATTGAGTGCAGTCTCTTTTATGAACTGAAAAAAGAAACGTGATGGAGCCACAGTAAGAATTAATTGTAATTTATTAATCTGGAAGTTAATGTGCAGCTGGCCATGAGTACAGGCAGTACAATTTGGTGATTTAGCAATCGTGACAAATTATCTTCCTCTGTAAGGTGGAGAGTTGCTAGCTTTTCTTTGATTTTTAATAACACCCAGTTTCAGGAAGACTTTATATGAATGCTCATGTTGCCCTTTTATCCTGGAAATGTCCATTAGAGTTTAGCATTATTAATTAAATCTCACTTTCCCCCTTTGTCATGTCATGCTATAGTTTTTATGGAACATTTATACAAAACAGTGATTACTGGTAATTGACCTGCATATGTTGAATAATCTTAAGATGCTACTGAGAGTTTAATGTACCTTGTAAATGGAGAGGCTTCCAATTAAGTTGAGTTCTTAAGATAATCACTTTCAAAACTAATCAAGTAATAGGACATTAGTAAAGCTCTTATTGACTTAATTGTGACAAATTAATAAACAGACCCAGTGCAATTACTATAATGGCTTTATCAGTGAACAGTTTTCCAAAATTTAAGCATAAATCTATTCTACCCCCTAGAAGAACAATAAAAGTTACATAAGTCATTTTAAGATGGATATCATTTCTAATAGTTATATGTGAGCACATTGTGCAAATAGCTTAGATTTTTGTGTGTGTTTTTTGTAATGTGATGACACTTATTTCAAAGGTCAGTGAGTCTCCTTGCTAAGCCCTTACAGCATATGATTTTATGAGATCTTTTGTATGTCTTAATCAAAACTATTACACATTCTTGTGTTCTCTCATCTCTGCTTTTCTATGCCTATACACCTTGGGTTAATGCCCTCTCTCTTCCAAGAGCTCTGGGATGTCCTGTCCCACTCTCTCTGTCCCAAAGAGCTATCAGCAGAGTGCCGTTTTATACCTGTTTGGCACTCTGCAAATGGACTCTGGAAAACAAAGCAATTATGAATTACAGATTTGCCATAATTTTTCAGTACCTGATAGTGCTAATTCCTATAACTTTGCTGACTATGTTTAAGAAAATGGCAGCAGAAAAAACAGGAATGTAAGTTCTGCTTCAGTACTTTAAGAATAGTATGACAAGTATATATTATTTCTCAAAATATATCTATGTGTTTAAGATCCTTTGTTTTCCTGAGCATAACTCTATTTAAAAATAATGTGATCCCATATCTTCTTTCTCTGAGCCTTGGTTTCTCATTTTTTTAAGTGGTAATAGTAAATAGTATCAATTTTACAGGGATGATGCTCAAGACCTAGAAATTCAAGATATCAGGGGTCTTTTATACCCAAAATAGTAGACCACTGTGGCATTTCAGGATCCTGAAATAATGGTAGACATCCATACAACCTATGTTTAAGTTAGACCTTAGCAAGAGAGAATGGACTTTCAATTAAAGTGTGTGTATGTGTGTGTGTGTGTGTGTGTGTGTGTGTCATACACACATCTGTAATTCTAGCAAGCCTCTCATGTGTTCAGTTTAGAACACATAGTCTTCCTCAAACAAGGAAAGCTTTATAGAGTTCTCATAGTAATTGTCATCATCTGGGACAACAAAGGGAAGTACACAATGACACTGCCCAGCTGAAGAAGGGTATTTTTAAATTACTGGAATACCCTAAAATAAGGACTGCAATAAGGACTGAAATTATGGTAATTTCATTAATTATGAGGTATTTAAAGTTGTGGTTCTTGAATTTAGCAGGGAAAATTAATGTTAACAGTATATAAATGCAGCACTTCTGGCCATTTACGTGTATGCAATTACTGTAGCTAGTTGCATGATGGAATTTGCATTCCACAATTTGCTCTCTTATCTAAAACGTATTTGTGAGCTCTCACCCTAGAACATGTATTCTTATTTGCAAATTATACAAACATGTACCACTGCTTTAATATGTCATGTCCATTTTAAAACACTTAAAAAATAAAATTTTCAAAGAACAAGACATAGATGAAGAAATAAAATATTTTATTAAGAGTAGATGAGTGATATGTTTAGTGAGAGCAGTATGACTCATTTTTTTTCTCTCAGTTTAATGCTTATGATACAATAAATGATTTCAAGGTCTTGTTCTGTGTTGTTTTTATTTCAAAACTTAGTTTTAACTCTGTCCAGGTGGAAAAGATAGAAAGTTGTGTTGATGAGAGAAGTGTGGTACTGGCTGACCTTCCTAAAACGTGGTGTTTGTTTTAAATCCCATCCTATAATTATGGAAAGGCAATTGATGTAATTCTCTAGAAAATTTAAATCTCTCCTGGTATCATTTGTTCTTGCACATTTATAGAAAGACAGTAAACCTCTGGAACTTGTCCTTTGAAAGATTTTAAAGCAGGATATAAAAATTCCATTCTGAAGTTTGAACAAATATGAGTTTTAAAGGTGAACCACTTTTACAAATATTTTCATGAGCGTCCAATTTCAAAATACCTTTACTTAGTTTCTTTCAAATTCAGATTTATTTTCATTCATGTTAAGTTGTCACCTTTATCTCCAAGCGGTATATTAAGTGTATTATTTTCTTCCTGTTTCTTTTCTGGTAAGTAGCACACTAACTGACAACCACTTGTCCCAGAAAATGTCAGCAAATAGGGACACAATTTTTTTTGTGAAACGTCAGCTCTTGATTAAATACTTTGCCTCAAGACAATTGGAAAATCTCTTTTGGGGCAAAATATTTTCATGATCACTCTCCATCTCTTTACAAAGTGTGGTAATATTGTTATATTCTACTGTGTAAAAGTCTTGGATTTTAAAAGTAACCACATCGGCAACATTCTATAGCTCATAAACTGCATTACAGTCAGCTGTCTGTATTTTTGGTCTCCGCATCCATGGATTCAACCAACCACAGAGCGAAAATATTCAAAAAATAAAACATTCTATTTGTTGCTGATGTGTATGGTGTAGTTAGGCCCACGATGGTTGCATCTGTACTGAACATGTACAGACTTTTTCTCTTGTCATTGTTCCCTAAACAATGCAGTATAATAACTATTTACATAGCATTTACATTGTATTAGGTATATAAGTGATCTAGAGATGATTTAAAGTATACAGGAGGATGTGCATAAGTTATATGCAAGTACTACTCCACTTTATATAAAAGACTTGAACATTCCTTGATTTTTGTATCTGTGGGAGGTCCGAGAACCAATCTCCCATGGATACCACGAGAGGACTAAACACCAAAAGTTGCTGAAAGCTGTAGAACCACTGCCGACCTCGCCTCACTGTGTTGTAGTCCCTACAAGAACCCTGGGTATCCTTTATATGAAACGTTTCACATAAGCACCAAGGGATGGGAGCCAAGTATATCTGAATGTTCAATTTCATAAAGCTTTTTTTCTTATTTTTAGATAAAAAATTTAGAAATAGCTGCTTTCATAGTTTCTTCCTGCACTCTAATTAAGAGTCTTGCATTCTGCTTCAAAGGTTGCTGCCATAAACAATGCATCGCTAAATGTCACTTACCTTTACCAAGTCTAGACAAATGTCTTATCATTTGGGAATTTATAATGGGCATATTGTCTCACTATATTATGTGGACTTTGATCCTTTTTAGATTACTCCTAAGAATACTTTTTAAATTGGTTTTAGTGGAAGTTCTAAATTAGTTTTAACCAGATCTAAATATTATAAGACTAAATAATCTTGTGACACATTCGTTTTTATTTGTATTAAGTTTCACCACTTTAAAGTAGGCCAATTGTGGAAGTGTGCCTGAAAAGGTTTTTAATTAGATCAAGAGCTTTTCTTAGGTGAGTTACTGGTTTTAATATGCAATAGGTCAGAACGTGCTTCAAGACATTAATCTTTAATATCGATTCAGTAAGCAATAAAATGACTGCATGTCAATGTATACTAGAAGAATGATAGTTTACAATGAACTACATATTTGGTGCTAAAATCCAAAATGTTTATGAAATTCAAAGGGCTTCAAATTACGGAATTTGCCAATCTGTCTTTCTGAGACCTGTGACCAAGACTGTGGTGATTTCAGATTTATATCTGAAAAAGAAGTTTCAAAAATTGGTATCTATAGATTACGTATAAGCTCTAATAGAATAATCTACACAAATAATGAATTTACTTTTCAAGTTTTCTCTCAAGACAGTAAAGCCTAGGTCTCTTTTCAAACTAAAGGTGCTACAAAATATATTTATGTTGGTCCTAAAGGAAAAGAATGTGAAGGGGAAGGCTGTGGGAAGTCAGAGAAATTATGAATGTACAAGCTACAGGCAGCCAGACAAGCTAATACATTAATGCCTTGTGCTTCTACAATTCTCTGTAGTCTACAAAGGAGTTCCAAATATATGTGTATTTTGAAAGTTGTATTAATTTGATTTAATCTAGTCTGGCACAGACATAAATATCCAATTCTATCATTCAATTTTTTTAAAAAATTAGCTTGGAGCTATTGAAATGAAAAGAAATAACTTTATGCTTTGAAATTTCCTGATACATGGTGGAAAGACAGGAAAGAGAAAACTGTCCTAATATTTTATTGCCGCTGTAGGTTAGCACCGTGTTTGTCTACTTGTACCATATTGATCATTAAGCACTTCAAGGTTATTAAAAAGTTTCAGTGGGTCTGTATGAACCCCACCTACCTCCCTGAACGAAATTTCACCAGTAACCCTGGGGTTTGATATATATACAAACAACCTTTTGTTAAGCTCACTTTTCCTATTTAAGAATAAAAATCTATATAAATAAGTAGAATCACCTCTCTGAAGAGTTAAAAGTGAGAAATTATGTGCATACTATCTTGTTTATCTGGCCATAAGAGCTGGGATTATGCAGATCTTCCCTTCATCTTCTCTTCTAGAATAAAGAAACTGAATTCTTTTAAACCTTATTTGTTTTTCTTCCTTCCTACCATATTAGTAGCTCCTTTACTTCTGTACTTTCTCCTTATCTTCATGACAAAAATTTGTGTGATCACAAAATTTGAGACTGTATTGAGTAACAGTCTCAGTGAATTAGGGAGCGCAAATGCATTTCTGTACAGTTCACTCACTCCTGTGCCTGTCACAAATGCTGGGCCCTCAGTGCAGTGAGGGGGCCTTTGGATCCTCTCTTCCACCTCTCATCTTGACTCTCTTTTTTTTTTTTTATTAGTTTCAGGTGTACAAAACAATGTAATAGGTAAACATTTCACCCCTCACAAAGTGAACCCTCTTCCCCCAATCTACTACCCCTTTGACATCGTACACAGCTGTTACAATTCCATTGATTCTATTCCCTATGCTATACTCCATATCCCGTGACTATATATATATTAAATTATAGTTGGCATACAATATTATTCAGCTTCCGCTTCAGGTGTACAGTGCAGTGGTCAAGCATCTACACCGTCCATGAAGGGGTCTCCCTCATAAGACATGTTCTCATCTGACACCCTACAAAATCTTTACGACATTATTGATTGTATTCCCCAAACTGTCTTTCATATCCCTGTGGCAATATTGTAGTTATCAATTTATGCTGTCTAATCCCTTCACCTTCTTTCTCATCCCCACCATCTTCCCTTCTAGCAACCATCCGTTTTTCCTCTATATCTCTGAGACTATTTCTGTTTACTTTGTTCATTTATTCATATCTTTGGATTCCACATATAAGTTAGATCATACGGTATTTGTCTTGACTCTTGAAGGCGTCAGCCCTTCTCTCGTCTACTTTCACACAACCTACCCATCCTCATCTCATCCTCCGCATACTGTAGGAATGTTAAGATAGTCTCCTCTGAGATTTCTACAGATTTAAAAAGAAAAGTCTGGGTATTCTAATTTTATGTTCTAAATTTGTATCTGAATCACCTCCCATTCGCTCCTCTTTGCCCAGAGAGGAGTATCTAAAGCCAGCACTTGTACTCTTGAGCATACTCCCTTGTCCTTCTTCCAGGGGCTTGTTTTCTGAGCCCCTTCTCCTCCCCCACCCCCTATGCCTTTTCTCTTTTGCTGATTCTCCATTCATAATGTTTCACTTCCATCTGTTTCTCTATTCCTTTCTGCTTCTCTCTTTTTCCTATTCCCTTCAGGCCCTCATCATCACTATTTCAACCATTGCAGTAACCTTTAATGGATTTTTCTGCTGCCAGTTTCCCAAGGCATCTTCCAAAGTTCCACGCTGTTGAATGTTTTTAAAATGGAAATTTTATGTCACTTCTTGCATCTTCTTCTTTAGTTGTTTTTCACTACCGTCAGTATAAACTCAAAATTAGCCAGGCAAAATGGTGCTGTATAATTTGAGTTCCTGGTATACAAATCTCTGACATTTATCGATTTTGTCATAGTTGCTCTCTCCTTCCTGTGCTCACATTATTCTTTCTGTCTGGGACAGCTTCCCTTTCGCCCTTCCTCTTCCTGACAGAGCACAGGCATCTCCACTTAAGGAAGCTTTCCTCACCTCTCCGTGCATGTGCAGTGTTGCCCTGTGTGTTCTGTACCCCCACGGCCCTGATGAGGCTCTCTGACTTGTCTGTCTCCTCCCAGATGGGAATGCTGTCAGTGACAGATGAGTGGCAAGGGTCCAGGTCCTTCTTCAGGGCACAGATGAAAGTGCCCAAAAGATATTGGGAAACATCGTTACCTTTAGGCAAGCAGTAAAGACTGAAGCTGTGAGCAAGGAAGGGTGTTAGACATACACTTTGGTGTGATCCTGGCTTTAAGACGCAGGCAGCTTACATGGCTTCAAGGAGCCACTCACCTGGGAAGTTGCTATTTTATCTCTGCCTTCCAGTCTTTATCACCTATACGAAGGTAGGTGCAGGTATATATGAGTGAACAAACAGGTGAAGCTCTCTGGCTCCATTGCTTTTTTCAGACTCTTTACATGCAAACACATCCAGAGTCCCCCTATATTCTAAAAGGGATTAGCCACCCTTTAACCTTAATCTCTAGCCCAGTCTTCACTGTAGAATTTAATCCCTATATCCTATTGAGTGCCAGATAGTTCCTAAATTTAACCTGTGGAAAGTCATCTGCATTATTTTAATCCCAAACCACGTTCCCTTTCAGACAGACCTTTTATTATCCCAGTAACCTCAGTTCAAATATCCTGAGGTCATCTTTAAAAACTTTTCCTTGACAGCTAGTCTTTCATCAAATCCTATCCTGTCTACTTCATTTCCATATATTTTTGACACCTTTCATAGCTAAGCTTGTTTTTTTTGCCCCATTCTCATTTCATCATCCAGTTCTAGGCCCTCCATCAGTTTAGTTCTGGGCTGGAGCAAAAGCTTTGGAATAATCTCCCTGCCACCAATTTTTCTATCCCAATTCAACTGCATATATATATATATATGTATAAAATATCCTTCTGCTCTCCACACCTTCTCCCTTTAGTTTTGAATCTTTAATAGCTTCCCAAAAACTGTAGGGTTTTTCTTCAAATAGGCAGTGTGCTCTCAAATCTGCATGTTTGTGCATACGAGTATATAACGCCATTGCTTAGTAGGGCCCTTTCACCCCCAAAAAAACCGCTATTTTTAAAGGTCCAATTGTGTCACGTGTTCTGTAAAAGATTTCAATTCCTTTCTCTCTACCTTGTCCCTTCCCCACCCTGAACAAGTTTAATCATCTTCCTTTATTTATTCTTCTAATATTTCGTTTTCTACTGCAAATATAACGAATACCACTGAGTTATGGAATTTCAAAAAGTTCTACATAATTATATGTTGAATGTGTGAAGATTAAAGCTCCTGAGTGAAATGAAAGAGAAATATTTTATCTCCTAAAACAAAAATGCCAAATATCTATTTGGTAAATTTCCACTGTGTAAATATGACATTAATTATTTAGTTAAAAATAATGTAGGCATCTTTTCACAAGTGATATTTCATCATTTTCTGTTTTTTGTTTTGTTTTGTTTTCATAGCTAGATAAGAGATTGAGGCGGCCCCATCATCTAACCCTTAAAAATGGGTGTACTGAGACCAATGATTTATCTAAATACTATTTAGATTCTCTTATTCTGGCAAGATAAGAAAACACGGCTTCCAAACATATGAATCATAACAGATTAAATTATATCTGGATTCTTTAAGAGATGGAAGAAGTTTTGTTCAGGTACGCTGATTTTAAAATTAGAGATACCATGTGAGGAAAACATTCTTCATAATTTTAATTAGAGGATGATGTGGAAAATAAGTTCTGTTGAGAATGTATACCCATAAATCTTTGGTCCATATATCTGGAATGATAAAAGTGGAAATCACAGTGCAGTGTGGCAACTATTCCTCATTAATAACCAACCAACTGCCCAGACAGCTAGCAATGCATTTCTCTTGCCTTTTATACTCTGGATAAATTCCTTTGTGTGAAAAATTTTTAAGACTCAAAAATATAGTTTTAACACAGGGGAAACTTTACCCGATTGTTTTCTATTTTTCCTCAGCATATTGATTAGTTTCAAGGGTTAATGACAGAGTAAAAAAAACTTCCATAATGCTTTAGCAAGACAGGAAAGCTGCATGCTTGAGCAAAGCAAGCACAGAATACAGCCCAATCAGCAGAAGGATCATGTGGTCCAAGATACATTCGTGCAGTTGTTACCTGAGATCCAGTCGTATATTTAAGTCGTAGTCACCACTGTTTATTAAACTGGGGTAAGTCCTGGCACAGAGAAGCTGCTCAGGGACCATAATCAGCAAGTTAGACCTGTGCTCTGATTATTGTAAATTAAAGGAACTTACTCACTTAATCAGCACCATCCTAGGTGCAGAGGATAAACTAGTAAATAAAAACACATTCTTGGTGATTCTCATGGAATTTAGTCTATATGAGAGACAGACATTAATTAATCACAAAAATATATCAAATTGCAGGGAGCTCAGAGACAGCTCTCCCAAAGAAGTGATTTTCAAATTGAGATCAAGGGGATGCGTAGATGAGACCTAGGTGGAGAGGAGAGAGTGGATCAGGTCATCCAGGCAGTGCGGCCTGTGTAGTAGATTCTCTGTGGTGGAAAGGAGCAGGATACGGCCAAGATGCAGAACGAAAGCAAGGCTTCCTGAGGCCCAGAGCAACATCTGGAGAGAAGGCAAAAACAGACTCTGACTAGGATTTCATGTTTCTGTTGACATCGGTGGGAAGACCTTGAGGATTTTGAGAAGACTGGGCAATGTGATTGTATTTGAGTTTCACTGATTTAGGTTTACTGCTCATCCCCATCTCAAGAGTCACAAAACATGACCAAATCGTGCCAACTATCAGCAGCTGATACTTTTAGATCTCTGTGTTTTACTTCTTTGACATTTAACTTTCCTGAGAGCACAAGCCTATGGAGTCCTGCACGTGATAATTCACAGTCGGACAGGTCCTGAAAATGCTGGGTGTCATCTTTAAACTTTGGTCTTTTGTCATTGGTTTAACTATCAAGCAACAGTCTTGAAGATTTCCATTCCGTTGAAAGGATCTGTCATCAGATTGTTTGACTAAGGACTGCTACAACAAAAGACCTAACTTGGGAGAAAAAAACACGCAGTTTATACTGCTATCAATTGGTATTTTTTAGTTCTATTCCCTTATTTCAGACAGTCAAAACTGACTGGAAAAAAAAAAGAACCTGTTCGTTTAATTTGGAGAAGAGTGCATTATATAAAATGAGTTCTGGTTCAAAATTGCTATAGCTAGGGATGAGTCCATCACCAAAACAACGAAACGCAAAACATACAAGTAGAGAGGAAGTAGCACTGCAGAAAACAAGAGAAAGTTTCATGAAAGATGATGCAATCTACTCTAGGACTGTTAAAGCACTTCTCCTCATAGGACATAAGTGTCTGCTGTTGATTCTCAATCAAAACTGCTTCCAACTCACTTGTATTGGTGAAATGTGTGTATTTTTAAACCAACATAGCAGAATTTATAGATAGGTCGTATTTCCCAAACTGTTGCACAAAATACTGTATCCACGAGAAATTGGCACGTGATCTATGAAAAGAAAAACAGAGCTCTGTAGGTCAGTGTGAACACTGAGTGTAAACGGTTTCCTAATGTAAATTTCTCAGAGCAATTAACGGGCTGATGTGCAATGTGTATTGCTGATCTCTGGGCTAGAGTGTTATTGTAACAGTGCTTCCCAAACTTCTTTTACTTGGAACCACTTTTACCCAGAACAACTCTTTTTTTGTGAGAAAAAAATTAAGACGTATAGTTATAGAACTCTTATTTTTCTGAATTATAAGTATCTTTTGTGTGCCAATAGCTTATTTTATGATGCATGTTTGAAAGGCAAGTCTAGATGGTCAAGTTTCTCAGCACAAAAATTGTTGAAAGAATCATTAAAAGATATTTGAGAATTATCAATATATTTTAAAGAAAACCCTAAATCAGTACCACAATATCATGGTATTTTCACAGTATGAGCATTTTTATTGACCAAAGCTTTGGATTCATTGTAAACAGATGAATTACCAGTGGGGTTAAAATGAAGTTAATGAGATTCTTTGCTTTTGAGCTAAAGATAAAACTTTCTTCAATTAAGTTATCAAGAAATAAATATGCTGCTGAATAATCAATACATAATTGCCACAAAGCTGTACTACCAGGGTCTCTCTGAGCCATGTCACTGAAAAGTTTAATATCCCAACATTAACTTTCAGTTGAATATGTTAAACTAAGAGCTAGAAAATCAAGTAACTTTTTTTGTCTTCTTTATTACTCCAATAAGTAGTTTCACATATTTAGGAAAATTGGTATTCTACGCATTTAAAAGTCTCAAGCAATGAAATACTGCAAGTGTATTTTTCTATGTATAACAAATGTTCTTATCATTTTAATGAAGAAATTAATCGTCTGTCTATTTTTTTAATAAATGTTGTTGCTTCTTTTTTTTGATTATAATGTTTCCCCGAAAAAAAAGACCTAACCTGAAAATAAGCCCTAGCATGATTTTTCAGGATGACATCCCCTGAACATAAGCCCTATTGCGTCTTTTGCAGCAAACCTTAATGTAAGACCTGGTCTTATTTTCGGGGAAACACAGTAGACTATCAATCTAGTGTAAATACTTGTTATGTGTCACTCCGTTTTCATTTTTAAAGAGACAATACTGAAATCTTATACTTTTGTTCCATTTTTTTCTTTTCATCTACTTTATTGAGTATAACTTACATGCAAAAATGTACCCATTTTAAGTGTAAATTTCAGTGAATTTTAACAAATGTATACACCTGTGTGCCCACTACCCCAATCAAGTACACAGCATTTCATCACCCCCAAAAATTTCCTTATGACCCTTGCATCATTTACTCCTCTCATCGGACCCCTGACAACCACTGATCAGTTGTCACTATAGATGAATTTTGCACGGTCCAGAATTTTATGAAAGTGAGTCATACAGTCTGATTCTGTCTGTTTTATTTTGTACAGAATAGTGCTGGAGGTTCATTAATGTTATGTAAATAATAGTTCATTCCTTCTTACTAGTGAGTAGTATTTCATTGCATGGTTGTACCACAGTTTAGCCATTCTCCTGTTTAAGGACATTTGTGTTATTTCTAATTTTTGGTGATCATGAATAAAACTGTTTATGGAAGTTCATGTTCAAGTACTTATATGATCATTTCATGTATTCATTTGTGTTAGGTGAATACCTAGGAGTAGAACTGTTGAATCATACCAGTTTTTTTTTCCTGTTTTGTCAAAGATGTTTATATAATAAACAGCCTCAACATAGTGTCTAGCATGTCTTCCAAGGCAGTGAGCAGTTGTTTGTTTTGGGGGAGCAAAAGTGGGACAAGTTCGTTAGAAGGTCCTTTAGAAGATTAAGATTTTCTCAGCTACTGCAAACCAACCACATATGCAGCACCCACCCAGGCCTCTGCGCGCCTCACACAGGTCTGTGTGCAAGGGAAACTGATGCAAATAGGACGCTCATGCTCCCTGTTCTTCCTCTTTTTCTCTTCTCCTGTGTGTGTGTGTGTGTGTGTGTGTGTGTGTGTGTGTATCAGATAGTTTTGTTTTAATTCCTCTTGATGTTTTAGCTATATCTCTTTGCATTATATATATATATATATATATATAAATATACATATTTATATATATATGTGTGTGTGTATATATATATATACACACACATGCTCTAGGGATTATAACCTACTTAAAGTTAATATTGTATTTCAGGAAAAATATAAGAATTTTGGAACAGTATATTTCTTTTTACCTTCTTATGCTATGGAAAAGAAAAATGTGATAGACGGATAGATACTAGATAGATAGATAGATAGATAGATAGATAGATAGATAGATAGATAGATAGATAGATAGATAGATAGACAGAGATAGAGATAGACAGACTTTATGTTTACTCACATAACTCGCCATTCCCAGTGCCGTTAATTGCTGTCTTTAGATCTGAATTACCAGCTGATTCATTCCCTTCCGTCAGTATTGCCCACTTCTTTGGCAAGTTGTCCTTTAATTCTTTCAATGTATTTAAATAGTTGCTTTGAAGTCTTTACTACATCAGCATCTAGACTCACTTAGAGGCAGTTTCTGTCGTCTTTTCTCCTGAGCATGACTCACATTTTCCTCCTTCTTTGAATATCTAGTGATATTTGGTTAAAAACTAGGTATTCTGGATATATTTTGGAACGCTTGATTGTTACATTCTTCTGAGAAGTATTTTATTGTTGTTTAGCAAGCAACTTACTCTCATGGATTCAAACGGTAACTGTGATCTCCCTTTCTGTGTACAACAGCTGAGATTTCTGCTCAGTTCTTTTGTTTTCAGCTGTTGTTTTTAACTTGGCCTCCTGGAAATCTTTCATGTACCTGTGCAATTAGCATTCAGTCAAAGATTTGGACAAAGTTTGTAGTAGACGATGAGTAGGCTGTTTTCTGAGACATGAAATCAGTAAGGCTTTCGCTTTCTGTCTCCTGAGTTAGTCATGGATTCAGGAGGACCCTGAATCAGAAAAAGCAGCAAACTCACAAATTTCATCTAGTGCAGTCATGTCTTTTAAAAGTAAACGTTGCTCTAGTTTTTGTCAGCTCTTTTCCTGGTGATGTCTTATTGAGTGGGGCTCCAGGGATTTAGGCTGACATCGTACTCAGATATTTGGTCCCTTCCCCTCTATGGCTCACGCATTTTCCAGATTTCCCCCCACCCCTAGATTTTCAGCTGTTCTGCCAACCTTTAACTCTGTTTAATGTAAGACTGCAATTTTGTGATTTCAGAGGGAAAAGGCTCTAACTTGAATTCCAACTCATTGCAACTACTTTCTGTTAGGGGTTAACACTTTTAGCTTATGCTTGATTTGAATCACTTTCTAGTGCCTTTAAATCAGTATTTATTGGGTTTAAAATCTACACACACACACACACACACACACACACACACGTTCCAGATTCTATAATTCTATAATTGTTACTTATTGTAGTATTTGCCAGCCAATTCCCTTTACCATTACTAAAAGCCAGCAGTTCCTCCATTTTCATTTTCATATTATATACCAGATGCCAAAAAAATATTGTAGACAAGTGGACACTTTGGTCAACGTTGCTCAAGCAGTAGTTCGCCATAATCAGAAGTGTCTGAACACTGATGATAACCACTTTGAGCTCCTCTTGTAATTGCAGAAGTCAAATGTGACTTGTATTCATCTTTTCTATCGATATATATTGAGTATTACAATTTTAATACAGTTTTTTCCTTTCTTAAAATGTGTATACATTTTTGGCACCCCTGGAGAGAGAGAGAGAGAGAGAGAGAGAGAGAGAGAGAGAGAGAGAGAGAGAGAGAGAGAATGAGGAATTCTCTGTGTTACTAAACATTGTTTTACAACATGATCTTTAATGGCTGAATACTATTAGATCTTCTAAAAGGGCCATAATTTTTTAACCTTTCTCTTATTGTTAGTTAGACAAGCTCTTTTCAATCTTACAACAAATATAAATAGTACTCTTATGTAACAAGATATGTACTTGTACTTAAGGATATAAGCATTTACATTTCAGGATAAAATTATAATTGTTTCTGTAGGGTAAATTTCTGGAAATAGAATTTTTATATTAGTTAGTGTGAATATTATTAATACTTTTGATACATTTTGTGAAACATCCCTGCAGAATAGTTGTACCAATTGTCAGTGCTACCTATGAAACATAGGATTACACACTTCTCTTCAAGTCACATAACTTCAAATTATTATGAGAGGTTTTTTTTTGCTAAAAGAATTATTTAATTGATTTTTATGTAGCAAAAACTTATTCCTGACTTTTCCTTCTTTATAAACTGAGTCCACATACTATGCTTACATTAACAAGTGCCACAGTTGTAATATGGTTACATAACCAAAATAGTGGAGTGCATAGGAGCTTTAGTTTATTTAATTATTAGGCTTTTTATTTCAGTAGTAAGAATACATAGAAAATTTTTATATCCCACTTTAGGTAATTAATTCTGTTCAGAAGATATTTTAGTGTGAGTTTTATATTTCCTCTCTTCTCTTTTTTTTAAACTGCTTTATTAGATATAATTCACATACCATGCAATCCACTTATTTAAAGTGTACAATTCCATGGTTTTCAGTATGTTTGCAGAGTTGTGCAACCATCACCACAACTGATTTCCCTTCATTTTGAACAATAAAATGAGAATATTAGATAGAATCCTGGCAAGGTCAGTGAGTTGAGACATTATAGGGCAAGGAAAAGGAAGATCCTGCCACAAGGGGAGCTGGTCTTTCTCCTCCCCACTTCCTAACTCTGCTCAGAGTGTTAGCTATGATAATATAAATAACATTTTTAGGCAATTTCCTGAACATCAAACTGTGGAAGGCTAGTCATGGTGAATAAAGTTTCCTATGCTAATGTCAAAATGAAATTTAGACAGTATTTTTTGATAGAGATGAAAGGCACTAATAAACATAACAGGCAAAATAACAAATAAACACTTTAGGGTAAACTTTAGATATTAGATAAAGGCTATAATATCTCTCTTATGCTAATAATACTACAGTAAAAAAGTGCTGTGTAAAAAATAATGGTTCGTCATATTTTGAGGTCAGTTGGTGAAATTTGAATAAGTACTAGGCATTAGATGATTTGAGGAAATTATTGTTAATAATTTGTGGTGCCTTGTGATATTGTAATCATATAAAAAGATGTCCCTACTTTTTGGAGATGAATGCTGAAATATTTAGTGACTTTGTATGTTATTTCTTTAAAATAATTCCTCGAAAGAATATTAATATGTTTACATATAGATAGATAGGTGAAGCAAATATATTATTAATATAAATATAAATATTAATAGTTGTTAAATCTAGCTGGTGGGTGTATGGATAAATCTAAACATTTATTGAACTTTCGCTTTGCTTTGTATAATTAAAATTTTTTATTAAAAATAAAGTGTTTAAAATGAGTCTGAATACTCTAAACATGAAACAAGAATATGATCTTAAAGTGTTTAGTCAGCTACTATGTATGTTAAAAAGAGGTGACTATTTATTCATCTTTGTTACTGTATGCAAAAAATTATCTTTGGAATGCAATTCAAGAAACATTATCTGGAGGAGAGGAAATTGGAAAAGAGTGCATGGGGCACGAATTGGAAGTCAAATTTACTGTTTACTTTTTTATGCTTTTTGATATCTTGAAACATTTTATATCTAATAAGAATATATGTTAAGAGAGAATATGATATCAAATTACCATTAATAATTGGATTCTTAAAGAAAAAAACATTTTTTTTTTGGTGGTCAGAAGACCAGATTTTGACGAAGTGTGTCGGGCTCGTGGATCTAGTAACTATTGTTGACCTGAATATTTAGAATTTGTTTGGGAGGCATTAAAAAACTAAACTTGTTTTCCTTTGCTGCATTATTTATATAAGCATTATTTTTCTTTTTATCTCCTTACAGCATGTTTACACTGGGGAGTTTTATTTTAAAGAAAAATGTATATTATGAGTTAGTTTTGTATATATCATTTTCGTCTTTTTCAAATACCATCTTGTTTCAAATAAATGCTAATTGGTAATATCTCAGTTATCACTGCTAATAAATTCCTTTTGCTCTCCTAGACTCAGGAAATTAGCTAATTAGCCCCTAACTTGTATTGGAATGTGAAAAATGACATGATATACTAGGTATGTGCAGAGTGGAGCACACACTGTGGAAACAGTCAGGCCTGGTGTGGAAACCCACCCCTTCCCTGGTGCTTCACTGAAGACCACAGGCAAGCACTTCACCTTGCTGAGTCCCAGTTTCCTTCAGTGAACATAAGACAATACTACCTACGTGGGGGTTGTGAAGATGAAGTGAATTACAGAAACAACCTCACGCCTATCAAGCCCTCATTTTTAAAGGCGGCAGCTATTGGCTATTTTTAAAGTGTAGATTACCAATAAGTCTATGAAGGACTATTATTTTTGACCTTGGTTACACTGCTTCATTTATTTATAGGTATTTTTTTTTAAACATAGCACAGGTATTTTTTTATTTTTTTAAATTGAATAAGGAAACAAAGTCTGGATCTAATTTTTTTTTATTAAAGTTTATTGGGGTGACAGTTATTAGTAAAGTTACATAGATTTCAGGTGTAAAATTCTGAAATATATCATCTATATGTCACATTTTGTGTTCACCACCCAGAGTCAGTTCTCCTTCCATCACAATATATTTTTACATTGACCAAAAAAAAAAAAAAATCCTACTGCTTGGCTTTTTTGCTGTAATTTTAGGTTCTCTATACATTACAAGAGAATGGGGAAAGAGCACTATGATAGTACATGTAGTATTAAAAAAAAAAAAAAAACACGCAAAGGATGCCCTGTTTCCCCGAAAATAAGACCTAGCCAATCAGCTCTAATGCGTCTTTTGGAGCAAAAATTAATATAAGATCCGGTATTTTATTTTATATTATATTATATATAATATTATATTATATTGTATTGTATTGTATTGTATTGTATTATATTATATTATATTATATTATATTATATTATATTATATTATATTATATTATATTATATTATATTAAAGACCCAGTAAAATAAGACCTGGTCTTATATTAATTTTTGCTCCAAAAGACGCATTAGAGCTGATTGTCTGGCTAGGTCTTATCTTCGGGAAAACACAGTAATAAGAGGCCTGAGTGAAGGTAGGCTAAAACTCATTTTATCTCTTCTAAAAGGATAGCTTGGAAAACAACTATAACCAATTGTAAAACCAAATTAAAATGGCAATATTAAAAGAAAATGATCTGCATTTTATACAATATTATTTACAGGTAGTTCTACCGAGAATGAAATAGAAACCATTTTATTTGGAAGCAAGAAATTATATGAGGGTAATTTTAATTCAATTTAAAATTCAGGTAATTTAAAAAATAATATTTTACACCATGTCTCTTCAATCTTGCCAAGTAAATTAAATTCCTGAGTTATCAAATCTTTACCCTTTAGAATTAAGCTCTAAACTTTCTATAGGGTTTTTTTTTTTTTTTTTTTTTTTTTTTTTTTTTTAAAGGAATA
Source organism: Rhinolophus ferrumequinum (assembly GCF_004115265.2). NCBI lineage: Eukaryota > Metazoa > Chordata > Mammalia > Chiroptera > Rhinolophidae > Rhinolophus > Rhinolophus ferrumequinum. Next base: position 69,435,826 of record NC_046286.1, on the reverse strand, counting down.
TAAAACTATTTATTGACCACTGTTTACCAGTATTTACAATAAAGTAAACAATATACAGCTGAATACCATTCTGATTACTACAGTTATTGTTTTTCCTGGCTTCTGCTGCACCAGTAATCCAAATACTTAGATTAAGCCTACAAGTAAGGAATGAGCTGGGATTAAGAAAAAACATGCAGGTCAAAAAGAGCTTGGATCATAAAAATTGGTTCACCCATTTATTCCAGCAGGTCCTAAACTGCCAAGTCTCTAACCTTCGTTCCATGAACGAAGTCTTACACATTCCATGAATACTGACCCTTTAGTCAATACAGCAAAAGGATTTCAACTTCTTGTAAAGGAGGAAGTCTTGCTCGCCTACTTAAAACACACCAGGATTTGCCTAGTTTTCTCATTTGGATGGGATGGTTGTTGGTAGTGATAAAATTTTCCTTTAAGGGATTTTGCAAATAAACTTGCGTTTATATGACTGTAGATATGAAGTCTGATATGGCTTCTTTTAAATCATCTAATTTTAACTGCTTACATTTCATTTGAATTGCCCAATTAGTTACAAATTATCTATGTAATTTCAAAGGTTAAAGCTTCAGGAAAAATTTCAATTTCACTTGAAGTGTTTCTAAGGTTGCTGTAAACGATGGCGTCCCAGAAACTTGGGCTCATCCATGGTCGTGAAATGCTTTTTATTGTAGTAAATGTTAAAAAAAGAAAGAAAACCATTTCTATGTATACACATCCCCAACCCCCTAAATAAACAAAAAACCCCAGAATGATCCTTAGGCATGTATGAGTTAAACACAAATTCTGACTGAGTAATGACAGTGGAGATTTCCCCCAACATTTAGAAAAGCTGTTATTTAACGCAGAGGAAAAAATATACCATGGCATCAAATGTTCTTTTCTGATAAACGAAGCAACTACAGAAAGCTTCTGTTCAAAGTAACCAGTGCTATAGATGCAAAACGACCCCCCCAACGAGTCCCCCAATACTACTTCAAAACAAACATATCAAACTTGATTTTCATTAGAATGTTATTTCTTCACGCTAATAAATCAAAAAAACCAAGACTGAGATTTTATATATATATATAAATATATATAAAAAGCAATGCAAATAATTATTGGGCTTCGTCTTCTGGACAAGAATGCCAAGTTAGTCTCTCTTCATAAAAAGCAATTACAATTTGAGGACACTTCATATTTGCCTCTTTTGCCAGCACCAAATCTGCCTCATCTGAATCTTTCCATTTCATGAGAAACATTAATTCTCCACTGCTATCTGTGGCACCAATTATTCGTTCAGGATCAAGACCTCTGGCAAAGCCTCTTGGTTTATCAGCAGCATCTCTTTTCTTCTTTGATTTGCTGTCTTCAGACTCACTGTCAGATAAAGACTTTCTTTTTGTACCATCTTTTTCTTTACCAGCTTTTTGAGAATTAAGAAATGCTTCAATTAACTCTGGACAATCTAAATTTTCTTCAGGTTCCCAAGTATTATCAGCATCTGTGAATCCCTTCCACTTCAGGAAATACTCCACCTTCCCATTCACCACACGTCGGTCCAGTACTTTTTCCACCACAAATTCTTCAGGCTCTGCCTCTTCAACTTTTTTACTTTTCCCATTCTGTTTCTTTCCCATCTTTTGCAATGTAGTTTTATTGGAGGCCATTTTTTATTGCAGACTTGAAGAGCTATTCACCGCCTCGGAGGTGCTCCGGGTCTCGCGTCTGCAGCGTCTCCGGCCCTGCGCGCCTTCAGCTCGAGCCACATCCGAGGGGCTCTATAGGGTTTTAATCCATTGGTCCACAGTCGAATGGACCAGCTGGTCTGCAATTCTTAATGTCCTTTACAGACATTTCATATTGTCTATAGCAAAGTAGTTGGCATTATGAGCAAGTTTGGACCTAAGAAAGATTTCTGTGGAAATCTTTTGGAAATTATTCTGAAAGTATTCTGGCAGAGGATAATTTAAGAGAATAATCTTTGCTAATTTCCTATGCATATGGATATTCATAAATAGATGAATTTTTTAAAGGATGATTCACTAAGGGCTCCTAATTGATTATTTAGCCCCTTGCAGAAAGGATATACTGTACCTGCCCAAAATAGACTAAGATTGCTTACCTTGATGGGGTGGTGGATGGGGGATCACTGCACAGGATTTTGTACTCTTTCTGCTTAATTCACATAATATATCATCAGTGTGTGCAGCTGTCTTTAACCACTGGAAATGTGTTTTAGCTTACCTTTTCTAGAAAACTTGAAAGATATGAAGGAGCTTCTTAAAGTGCTGCATATTTGGTAGTTGTACAGTAATTAAACTGCTTTAAGAAACTTGACTAACAGTAGCAATTTGTTACATTTTTAAATCTTGGGAATGCCTTACTTTGTTTCCGTATTACATGTGCTATAATTTCTAACTCCAACTGAACATTTGGTGAATTTATTTTTGAGTAGACATCTCTAAAATTGAAGGAAAAACCTGAAAACAGATTTCTTTTGGTTAGCTAAATGTCAGTTGCTTAATGCAAAAGATAAAAATACTTTTCTGAACTAAACTCTTTATAGTTTCAAAGCACTTTCATGTGTATTATCCCATTTGATCCTGCTAAGATCCTACAAGGTGGGTTGAGCAGGTTTTACTTTGTTTTAAAGATCAAGAGATTGCTGCCTTAGAGAGCTTAAGGGACTTGCCCAAGGTCACACCTGAAAATTCTCAAATGCATAAATAAGTTCAAAGATTATCTAGCCCATCTTCAGATTTACCATAGCTTCTCTGTTATCTAAATTCTCTGGATAAAATGTTCTCCATTGTTGTTTAAATGCACCTTTTTTTCCCTCCTCTCTTAATGGGGAAATATTGATGAAACTACTAAATCTCTATAAGAAATAAATCAGCAAAATTTTGAAATAAGATCAAAAAAAGAAAGAAATACTAAGAGAAATTAACTTTATAATACTTAAACATTCAGTAGCTATAATTAGCTAAGCTATTGAATAGATGAGCCTAATACAGTTTACAAAAAGGTATTAAATGGCATGAGAAACCAAAATAACTTATAGTTTAAAAAATATGTTTTATATTTATTTTTATATAATAATACTTTGATTGTCACTGTTGAATCTGACTTAAAAGGAACAAGTTATTGCACAGATTTTTCAGGATTTTTAAAACATAATTTTGGGTGAAGGGTGACTTTCTAAATAGGGCACGGAACCCAGAACATCTATAGGGGAAAAAATCGGAAATTTTTACCAAATAAAAATTAGTATATCAAAATAAATGCTAAAATCAAAAGAAAAGCAGCAGATTGGGAAAAAATGCAAAGCACATGATAGATAAAAGGCAAGTTTGCTCAATATATAGAAAGCTCTTTCTAAAAACATTAGAAAGATGTATGAATATGCATGGTTAATGTAGCATGATTGTTGTATTTAAAAATTAGAGGAAATCTACATATTTATCAATAGAGAAGTGGTTTAATAAAATGTGATTATCCATATTATCAAATATTATTATACAACTGTTAAGAATGATTATCCTAGAGAGGTGTCTGATGAGTTACTAATTGAGACAGGTACCTTGCAAACTAATGTATTTAATGCAATCCCATTTTATTGAAAAGAACAAATACTCGAGATTTTATATATGTGTGTGTGTGTGTGTGTGTGTGTGTGTGTGTGTGTATACACATATATGTATGTGTAAATATATATATCCATATATTTATATATGGATGTATTTATATACTTATATGTTTGTGTGCATGTGGGTGGATAACATTGGTTAACTAGGATTGGCAGGTGGGAGAAATTGCGAGGGGCTAGAGACACAGTATTAGCTTTCCTCAGTTCATCTTTACATTGTTTCGCTCATAATAATTAGTATGTATTATTTGTGTAATTTTTTTAAATTGATAAAAAAAATAATAGATGTGGGAGAAGCAGTAACACTAATACATCGATAAAACAAGTTCATAAACATGTATTTCTCAGAAAAAGATGTGCATTAGCATTGAACACGAGAAGCTTGTATATAAAGAAAAGCAAATTAAAAAAGCTTTAAGATGTTATTTTCTTACCGAGCAGATTCACCAAGTTTACAAATTTTGACAAATGCCCAGAGTTAGCAGTTACAACATTGATTCTCATGCACACTTAGCAGGAGTATGTATTGGGGTATATTCTTTAGAAGGTATTTGGGTGGTGTTCATTAAATTTTAAACACATACTATATGACCTGGAAATTCCATTTGTAGGATTTTATCCTGGAGATCTACTCAAGAATGTGCAACATTGTTTATAATAGTATATATTCATTGCTGAATATCACTACGGTCACCTTCAAAGTACTCCCCTTGGGAAGCTATGCACTGACGCCAGCACCTAGTCTACCTGTCAAAGCAATTTTGGAACTCTTTTTCTGGAATGACCATCAGAGCTGGTGTCGTATTATCCTTGATGTCCTGAATGTCATCAAAATGTCTTCCTTTCCATATTTCCTTTATCTTCGGGTAAAGAAAGAAGTCATTGGGGGCCAGGTTGGGTGAGTAGGGAGAGTGTTCCAATACAGTTATTTGTTTACTGGCTAAAAACTCCGTCACAGACAGTGCTGTGTGAGCTGCTGCATTGTCGTGATGCAAGAGCCATGAATTGTTGGCGAAAAGTTCAGATCTTCTAACTTTTTCACTCAGCCTTTTCAGCGTTTCCAAATAGTAAACTTGGTTAACTGTTTGTCCAGTTGGTACAAATTCATAATGAATAATCCCTCTGATACCAAAAAAAGTTGGCAACATCATTGCAACAAAGTTCACGAACGTAATTGTCCAACCTTTGTGTATATATAGTAATCTTCCATTTGTATTTTTTAGATGTTGTCTGTGACCATGCAATAAGAAATTTTGGAAGAGATTTCAATAAATTGTTGATCATGTTTACTCTGAGAAATAATAATAGGATCTGGAATATGGGCAGGTTCCTTTCCATTACATAATCTTTTGTATGTTTTCCATATTTTTGCCTTGGACATGTTATTTTCATAATTTTAAAATAATTTTAGAAAAACCATTGCAAAAAAAGTTCCTCAAAATGAGTGACTTGATCTTTATAAGAAACTAAAAAAAGAAAGTTACAATGATCAATTTTTTTTCCTTGCAATTGTTAATTATGGTTGTTGGAGAAAAATCTAAAAACAGAGCTCATGCTTTTCTTTATCATGCTCCCTCCTACCTCAGTCTCATCTTCTGAAATGGCATCAGTATCCACCCAGCTGCGAAAGCCGAAACACCAGAAATCATCCTTAATTCCTATCTTCCCTCATCCACAAATCCAGTTCTTCCTGACAAGTCTTACCTCCAGACGTAGCCTGAATCCTTCGATATCAGTCCATCCCTACTCTTGGTACCAGTCCAGGCCACCACCTGTCTCTTGCCTGGATACCTGTTGGCTCGCTTACTTCCAGTCTTCCTTTCATATAGTCAATTCTTCCCACAGTGTCCAGAGCGACCATTTAAATGTTCAAGTCGGATTTTATCACCTCCTCCTTAGAAACCTTGAGTGACTCCCCATTGCACTTAGAAGAAATCCAAATGCTTGCTCTGGCCTGCGGCCCCTGTGTGATCTGCCCCTTTATCAGCTCTCCAGTGTTCCTGTCACAAGAGTCCCCTCATTGACTGAACTTCAGTCACACAGCCAGCCTTCTGTTTTCGTAGTTTGGGCACTTGCAGGAGCCACTCCCAGGTAGGGCTTCACAGATAGGTTCTTTTTTTATCTTACTGGTCTCAGCTTGAAGACCTCCCCTTCCATGCAGTGTTCCCAACAAGCCCTTCTAAAGAAGCTCCTCCTCATACTCGGTCTCATCATCCTGTTTTTTTCTCTTCTTAGTGCTTAATATTACAAGATAAGCAGGGCATTTTTTACATTGGCATTCTACTATTAACTGAAATAGTTCATCTTAAATTCTAAGAATGTACATTTTGCCCATGGGACCCAAGAGAACATTTTTATTTTGAATAGGGAGAAAGTAGCCCCTAAATATTGCTATTGTTCTTAAATTGACATTCAAGGAAAAAGAAGACGTTCAGCAAAGCTCTAAGACTGATTCTGCACCAAGAGTAGCCCCAGTCCATCAAACCCTAGAATCCTCCTACCAGTGCATTGCTTTGTTTTGCAGCACTTCTTTTCAGACCAGATCTATTTGGAAAGTCTGGTCTTTACTGAGTCTGATATAATTTGTCCTATGGTCAGCCTCTCCCTTTCAATTACAGATTCCTCTATCTCTCAGAGATTCTTTGCATGATGTCACCAAACCCTTTCCTCAGCACGTTAACACAGCAGTGTTTGGAGCCTAAGTAACATATAAAATTTTCTGAACCAGCACTTTTCATTGTACTCTTACTGCAGTGTAAAGCCCAGACTCCATTAGCAGAAAGTAATGAAGGAAGGTTTTTTTTCTCTTTCCCTCTCTCTTCCTTTTCCTTAAAGGTAAAACGAGAGTATTATTTCTAATTTCAAAACACCATTTTGATATTTTCATTTTAGCATTTTATCATGTTTTCTAACAAATAAATTTACCAAATGCTATAATTTTTTGAGTGTGAGCACTCATTTATCTATTTCCTTAAAGGTGAAATGTGAATGATTGTATGGTCTCAAGATACCATACTGACATTTTCATTTTACAGAGCTCACATACATTAAATAAAGATTTTTAAAAGCTACAGTTATATCTGTCAACACTCATATATTTTGAATATTTCTTCTAGGAAATAAGTAGTTTTATACTATCCAAATTCCACCGACTATTTACGTAGTACAATTGACCCTTAAACAACATAGAAGTTAGGGGTGCTGACACTCCCACAGTCAACAATCCACATAAAACTTTTGACTCGCCAAAAACTTAACTAATAGCCTACTTTTAGCCAAAAGCCTTATTGATAACATAAACAGTCAATTAACACATATTTTGTATATTATATGTATTACATGCTGTAGTCTTACAAAAAAAGTAAACAAGAAAAAAAGAAACTGTTATTAATAAAATCATAAGGAAAATACATTTACCGTATTTATTGAAAAGAAATCCATGGATAAGTGGACCTACACCATTCAAACCCGTGTTGTTCAAGGGTGAACTGTACTTTGAAACAATTTTTTAAGTTAATGTCAGACTTAGAAGGCTACCGAAAGTTGAGGCCAGGTAAACTACCCATTTTGATTATTATTTTCTAAAAGTTTTTAGGAGTTTAGTTACCTTTTTTTCCTATAATGTAAAGAATCAATAATTACTGAAAATATATAATCAATAATTACTGAAAATATATAGCTTACAAGGTGAACATCAATACATGTAAAACATTTTAACTATGAGTACTAAACCTTACTTAGAGTACTTCCTGAATTTTTTAGAAAAAAAAAATATGGATTACAGTAATGTCAGAAATGGATTTGTTTCTGCCATATATAAATCCAACATTCATCAAATTATGGCACCTAACCTGTTTCCCCGAAAATCAGACCTAGCTGGACAATCAGCTCAAATGCGTCTTTTGGAGCAAAAATTAACATAAGACCTGGTCTCATATTATATTATTTTAGGTAAGACCCAGTCTTATATTATAGTAAAATGAGACCAGATCTTATATTAACTTTTGCTCCAAAAGACGCATTCGAGCTGATTGTCCGGCTAGGTCTGATTTTTCAGGGAAACACGGTACTGTGCAAACATCTATTTGAGGGGGGTGATGGTGGTAAAAGAAACAGAAATGTATCTCTTTATTTAGGTGTTATTCTCCAGTTAGGGAGATGTGTTTAAGCATGTAGCAAGTAAAGAACAGAAGATGTCACAGGGCAGCATACAACTAATTATTCACAGATTATCCTTTGCATTGACTATGCTTTATGTAAGGATGACACTGATGGGGCAAAACAAAATAGACTGGCTTTATTGTCGCAGTTCATGTTCTGTTGAGGATACCTGTCTTTGTTGAGTTTTCCTCAACAATTTATTCTTCCTCTTTACTCTTTGTTCTGCATTGTCCTCTTTATTCTTTTGTCATGATTCTTCTCATCTTTATGTCTTTAAAACTTTAGTTGCCACACTGTTTTATAACACAGTTTTCCACAGCCTTTAAACCATAATCTGTAGGCAGAAGGCAGGAAAATAAGAATGAAGTGACTTGATATAACTTTATTTTCCAGCATCTGTTCCAAGTAATCCTGAATCTGTTTGTTCTTACCATAAGCTACGCAGACATTTTTTGTTTGTGTGATACTTCTTAAGTAAAAATTCAACACTAAGTAAAGCTACCATTTTAAATTACAAAGTGCTTTTTTTAGTTGGTTAGAATTCCATTAGATATTAAGACAAATACCTGATTTTACATAATGCAGCTTAAAAGAACACACTAATGATTGGCCCTGATTACCTAGATATCACTATTTTCTTGAACTTTCTTGCTATTAATTCATCATTTGGGAATTTGAATAGCATTTTCAGCATTTAGCTACATTTTCCCACTACAAGTGTCTTAATTTAGCATTTATTTTAATGATCTTACCTTAAAAGCAATTTATTGCCCACTCTGAAGTATAATGATAACTAATTTATTAAGCAGCAGGGAATGAATCTTTTCCAATTACTCCCAAGTATGTTAATATCTGGAAAAGACCAACAGTGACGGATCAGCTGAACTTCGTAATAGAATATCAATGTGCTTCATATACCAGTCAAAGTTCACTTTCTTTTATTAAAAGTTAATTAGACCCACTTGATTTCTTCCCTAAAGACCTCTGAGGAATGCCCATAGGAAGAACAGAAATGGTTCTCCAAAAACTGTTTTACCTCTACTTAAGTGCCTGAACGAAAATTTAATTGAGTTTCAATTGATACACCAAAGCTCTAAAATTTCAGATCAGGCTATCTTGACCATTAAAAAAATCCTTAACAAGTTTCCTATAGTGTTTGATGGCTGCATTGCATAGTACCTGACACATAGTGAGCACTCAATAAATTATGGTCAACTGACTGCCTCAATCTTACTTGCTGAGTTTGGCAAGATAACCTGCAAAATGCTCACTTTTTAACGTGTTCAAAAAAATCATTTAATATTATCTTTTTTTATACCTTAGAATTTCTGCCAAAAACTAACATTAGTTATGGCATAACTGATAGTGAGATGTTCTTTCCAATAGCAATTGCTCCATAGCTTCAGCATCTTAAGATCAACGGTGCCAGACTTTTAGCTTTCATGGCCCAAGTAATATTTCCCCAATTACTGAGAGGCTGGCCTCAGTTTCCAATGTTTTTATCTCATCAAGAAAGGATACCAAAAAAGAAAAACTACCCACTATCATTATTTCATCTTAAATGAAAAAAGTAGGCCTAACAGCCCCAAAATAGGAAGGACATAGATTCACAACAAAACACAATCATTTAAATTGAATAAAACTTAGCCTTCATAAAAACTTACCATCCTGCCCTTATTTTCCCCATTTCACTATATCTCAATTCTTAGAAATCACAACTTCAGACCACTTCAAGTTTGTGATAGTAACCGACATGATCAGCCTACAAAGGATGTTTTTCTTAAATTGTCTATAACAGGGCTACATGGTGACACTAATATAGGATTATATTATTTAGACATAAGTTACGGGTGGAAACCAATAACAATCCTTTCATTATGTATTTTTTTTAATTTTATTAAATGAAACATGTATTGAACACCTCTCTGTGTTGGCACTGCCCTAGACTTAGGGATTACACAGGTGCATAAAACAGATTCGCTGTCCCTGAGGATCTTAGAGTCTAGTATAGGAGAGCAATCATGGACATTCTGGTTACGAAAAGAGATTGTAGAACAGAATTTAGATAATCAAAAGCCTGTGATCTGTAGTACTAACTAGTTTAGCTTGATCCATAGTTTATTTACTGACCATAGAATGAAAGTCAGAAAAAGACATGAATAAACAGCCAGATTTCATTATATAGTCTTGGATATCAAGTAATGTCTTGGAATTATGATATTTGTTAAACTCTTACAATGGAACAATTGTACATAAAACCTAAAACCAAAGGAATGGGATGTCTACCAAACTAATACTAGTGAATTACCATTTCTGAAGATGGAGTATACTTTGCTTCTATTCCATCCTGAGGTTTTTCAGAAAAGTGTCTGGATAAAAACGCTTGTCTATAGCTTGATGCAATAATTTACAGCAGATGAATTTGAGATAACCCAAGAGTCCTAGAGGCTACCAAATGTGGTGGGATATAACAGGCCTGCCCTGTAAAGAGAAATAACTCTCTACACAGTGGACGTTTATGCCTTCAATACACATTCCCAAATTCATCCTCATTATCACTTTAGACAATTAAACTGACATCTGCCAGCTGGAATCTATGTAGACATTTTGTGTGTGAATATGTTAGCTTTAAAAAAAGAAGAACTAGACATACCACTAAATTGTTTATAGCAGCAAAAAAAAAAAAGGAAGAAAGAAAGAAGGAAAATAAATTAGCTTCAGTGTTCATCAGTAGGGCTATGTATGTGTCAATAAATTAGAATTTATCCAATCAGATACTTTGCACTCAACAGCAGTGATGATATACATTGATTCGCAAGGGAAATAACCATGAAAACTGTAATGTATATTTAAAACAACATGTAGAATATGATTCCTTTAGTTTTTGAAGTACAATAAAGTAAACGTGTGTGTATATCCACACACCCTAAATGTACTGAAATGCTTCCTCATCAGTACTGTGAGCCTTTCTCCAAGCCTAAAGATAGGATAACCCAGGTTGCTTAGTAATTGGGGAGAAACTATTTAACTTCCTTACAGTCTGTTGATAGTGGTAGGCAAGGAGATCTTATCCAAAGTACAACTAAGAAACAGAATTTTGGCATCTTTGGACCTCAGGAGCAGGTTACTTGCGGAATTAGAGAGGGCTTCTCACTATCTCAGTCTTTATAATCCCCAGCCTCTCCTCCAATCCTCGATAGTCAAAAACAAAGACAGCAGTATTGAGGGTGAGAATAAACTAAAATAATGAATATTCTATTTCAAATTCTGTGTAAGATAACTACCTATAATATGAAGCAAGATGTGCCGACTTTTAAAACATTATTTTGACCATTGGTTGAAAAATTAAATGTGGAAATTCTTTGGAGATTTAACACACATGCTACTGTTCAAAAGCAGTAAAGTTGTATATTATGAATTAATTTAGTCAAATGACTGCCCTTTATTAGCCATTTTTTCCCTGCCTATAACCCTTGGGAGAGTAGACCCCCAGGTGAATTTTCTATGGCTGAGATACAGTAGAATCTTGACTAGTTTTAGAATGCCAGTCCCTGGAAATTTGGTCCAACTCTTAGTTAGCTTTTAGACTGCAAACCTAAAAGAATGGCACTGTGTGAACCTTTTCAGGAAGGAGGCATTTGTAGTAAGTGAAGATGAAATTCTTAATCTCAAAATCAATTAGCTTTGGGAATACAGTTAAATGAAATAATCATGAACTTTCTAATTAGTCTTTTTTAATTTGTGCTAAAATCCAAAAGGAATAATATTGGATTATCTGCTCTTTGAATTAAATATCCCCGTGTGCTCCTCCATTTGCATACATAAGTAAAGCTTTACCATAATATACAGAATATGGGGAATTTTTTTCTTCTAAAACGTGTTAACTCCATTGCCCCCAAGTAGTAGTAACCTATATTCTGAACTATGAACTTGATGGGAATTTGTTTACTGATAAGCTAATCAGAAATTATCCAGGCATGAATCCTCAAGAAAAAATTTTATTGATCCATTTCCCATTTTACATAGAATAGCAAGCAGGAATGAAAAGTAAATTGAGAGTCATAGCTAATTGATATTTTATAACTAATGCTTTGTTTATACACTCATCTGGTGGATTTTTTTTACGATTATTTCTAATTCTGTAAATTCTTTATTGCATTTGATTATACTAAGTAGTCAAATGTATTTGTTAATGATCCGAATTCTATCTGGACAGTCACTATAATGAATAACTTTAGGTACCTCAATTTAAAATTATTTTGAAGGGATATACCGTCAATCTAGAACAACCGTCCAGCTACATGATTCATTACAAGCTCTAGGAAAAGAATTAGCAGCTCTCCAAAGGGATTCAGACGTGAGTAGAATAGTGTCATTAGTACTGCAGTTCCTTTCCTCTAGTGCTATTAACCATTCCCAGGAGAGAGAAGGAAAAACATATAATGCCCGTTGCTTATCAGAGCTATGAGATCAGTAAGTAATTATACCTTCTTGCTTTCGAGTATAGTAGGGTGAGGAAGCATATTGCCACTGAAAATAAACTACATTCAAACTAGCGTCTCTAAAGCAACAAAATAGTATTCTACATTTTCAAAAGAATCATAGTGACTCAGTTTTTTAAAGACATGTTTCTAATTGCAATTGCCAAAGTCAGTTATTTTTTGTTTTGATGTTTTATTTTCAAAGAAATACAAATATAGTCTACCTTTGTAGAATACTGAAACTTTAAATTAAGTTAAAAATTGAAACGTGTAACTTTGAACCTTGAACAACATGGGATTGGGGGCACTAACCCCCCACACAGTTGAATATCCATGTCTAACTTTTGACTCCCCAGAACCTTAACTACTAATAGCCTACTGTTGACCGGAAGCCTTACTGATAACATAAATAATCGACTGCCACATAGTTTGTATGTTATATGTATTACATGCTGTATTCTTACAATAAAGTAAGCTAGAAGAAATGAAAATATTAGAAAATCATAAGGAAGAGAAAATATATTTACAGTATTTATTGAAAAAAATCTGCAATATAAGTGAGCCCGTGAACTTCAAACCCATGTTGTTCACGGGTCAACAGGCTATGAAGTGATATTCCAATTCAAAATGGGAGAACTGGAGATTGGAGGAAAGAGAAAGAAATGAAATTAGAGTAATATAAAAACTTTGAAATTGTGTTCCAGGTTTCCTTTAACCAAACACTTGACAGGTCCCCAAATCACATTAATTGCCTTTTTGTATATACGTTTCCGTATGCTGACTCATCATGGTTTTGGCTTAAAATGCAGCCATTATAACAAAATTGGGAATATTTAAATATTCTTTCTTTTCATGGCCGCCTTATGGAACTAATAGTTTCTGAGCACAAACTGTTATTTTATCTTTAAAATATGTTTCTAAAATATTACTAGTGTTTATAACATAGATAAAGAATACCACAACTGCCTTTAAAATACTGTGGTAATGGAACTGAAGAGAAATACATTTTAAATGCCCTACTCCCTCAGATGAGTTTCATTTTAAGCCAGAGGTCTAGAAAGCTTAACCATTAGCATTATGAGATGCCCAGGGTACCCTAACCCCCAGACCAATGGAACAAAACTCTCATACTCATTTCCCTTTATCACAACCACACCATTTTGGTGTCAAATGCCCACTGACCATATACCATTGTAAATTTTAGAGACACATAAATATATAGATTCCTCAGTAGACTCATAGAACTTAGAGACAAAAAAAAAAAAGATCTTGGAACTCATTCTGGGAGTGACCAGAACTTCGTTCTGACTCTGTGCCTGGGGGCTGTGCAAGTAGCCATTTCTCTGACACACGCATAATTTAGCTCTGATGGCCTGCGGTCTGTGTCCCATGTTTTCCCCTAAGCCAAACTTCAAGACTTTAAACCTTTACCTAAGAAAAGGCAAGTGACCTCATTTAACATCTAGTTATAATGATGCCCTCTCTGATTTCTTGAAACTCTTTCCTAGCCAATGCAACCATTGATCTTTTATTGACAATTTCATTGAAATACATTAATTCTGTAGGTTGAAACAATGGTAACCAAAGCTATCCTTTCACAAAAATATACCATGTATTCTAAACCCAGCTTTCTTTCTGTTGACGTGACACATCCTTTGCCAGTGCTTTTAATGTTCTTGCTCTCTATGTAATTGAACGGTGATAGAAAAGAAGGCTGTTTTCCTTTTGATACGAATGTTTGCAAAGAAGGAGAAAGAATATATATATAATATATTATATACATATAATATATTATATATATATCCCTTTTAAATCTTAATTTTCTTAAACGTTGTAAAAATTTTTTCAATACATCTCTGGTTTCCTCTTGATTAACCACGTTAATAGCAGGGAATAAATGCCTAGATACAAAAGTAATTTGAATTTTAGTTTAGTACCTCTATACTGCTTATGTTTCCCATTTGACTGTGCCACCATACCCTCTAATACCCTGAGCTGAAAAGAAACAGTCCCTGAAGATGTGGCAATGGAGCTGGGTCCCTCAGCAAGTGTCCTGTTTCCTCTCCAGGATGAAGTCATTATTCCCTCTTACCCTGACATTGCCATATGTTGCAGTTTTGTGTTTAATAGTTTCTCTAGAACATAGAAATTTGTAATTTTGCTTAATATTGACTTTGGTCAGTGATGGAATGGTAGAAATATAAAAAATAATATATCATGACAACAATTAATGAGCAGTTACTAGGTGTATTTGCCATATCTTAATAAAATTTGAAAGTAGCTGTTCTTCCTATTTGGATGAATGGATATTCCTTTTATCTAAGCAAAACATGAAAATAAAAACTGACTCACATTCTCATAACTTAACAAATAACAGGTGTTTCCTGAAATGAATGAATATATGATTTTCATTTATTTCTTCTATTTTTGCTTACTTTTATTTTGTTTACTGGAAATCAATGTTTTGGAACAACATCTGGATTTTACTCTAGAAGGAAATCAGGAATAAGAGTGAGGTCAGTTTAGAGGTGAGGTAACAGTGTCCTCATTGTTTTCCGTTTCTTTCGCTTTCCTCAGCAGCCCAGAAGCAGAGGCAGTGACGGAACTGAAGGGGTTTAACCGGAGCTGTGAATGATATAAGGCAGAAAACAGAGGGGGTTAGGAAATGTAGGGAACATCAAAAGCAGTACTTAAATGGAGCCAACTTGGAAAGAGAGGAGAATGAGATGTCCCAAGTCTCTTTGGCCTCGACTGAACTTTATGTACAGCCTTCTCTCCTGCCACCTTCCCTTCCTGCCCTCCACTCGCCAGTATCAGGAGCTCCCTCCAGTTCCCGCCTAGCCCTTCTGCCACGTGTTTCTCCAGGTCTGGATTCTCTCTCTCACCATCCTATCCTCACTACTTCTTATTTGTCCTTCAACTCAGGACACTCCTCCTTGAAGAAGCCTTCTGTGATCTCCACCATGTTGGATTGCATGTCCTGGCTGTTGGTGCTCAGAGAACTCTTCACACCTTTATCTTGACATTTACCCGTGTTCAATTGGAATTATTTATGCTTAGCTCTTTCTCTCCCATTACACTTCAAGGTCTTTGTGAAAAGAATGATTTATTCATCATAACCATCTTATAACCCAGTATCATGAGTAGTCCCTGGAAAATAGTAGGCATATAATAAATGTGCATCTGAACTAAAACCAAAATGAGAGTTTTCAGCTTCCTGCAAGGGGATTTATTGGTCAGGAGAATCATTGACTTTATTTTTCATTTGAATGATCTTGACATTTTAAGTGGCTTGACATTTTAAGTGGCTTTCCAGAAATAAACTGTACCCAAGAGTATGACCATGTTCCAAGAGCCCCTTTTTGTGTATTTCTGTGCGCGTGTGTGTGAGTATGTGTGTGTGTTAAGGACTAACTCTTTTCTAAAAGCATTTCTCCAAGATGAGCCATGAGGCAATAATTTTTGAAGCTCCTGCCTTTGACCCCTTTCAAACTTGAATTACATAATTTTGTTGACATTTTTGAGCATACATTAAATATATCAGGGAATGAGTGAATGCCTTATAAATACTCAGTCTGCAAAGTCCAGTAAATGGAGGGTTGGGGAGGGTGTGGCATGAGCATATTACCAAATAATCTTTGACATTATCCAATATCCAAGACAAATTTTGTATAGAATGTGAATGTCTGTAACAGTCCATGGAAGCGCAGGCCGAAATTAATTCAAATGTACAAGTGCTTTAGGTGGGACTTGGGGACATGGGGGGGGCTGTTTTGGTCTGATTTTGTTTTGTATTCTTCTTAGAATGTGTGTGCATCTTTATACGGCACCTGTACCTTCCAAAATATTTGTCTGTTCATCAACAGCAAGCACATAGTAACTTCTTTGTGACTTAAGTCAACACTAATTTTCAGTTCTGAGATAGGAGTCAAAGCCTGAAACCAGTAACCAGTCTAAGACAACAATGCAGGATATTTTAAAATATCTAGAGTGGACTGTTAGCTGGGAAGCTATGATTCAAAAGTTGTCTCTTTCACTTCTACTATTTAGAGCTGCACAACAAAACAAACAAAACAATGGAATTAGTCTGATTCATAACTCTTCGATCTCTTCTCTTCTTTAGTGGGATTGGAAGGAACTGGCCCTGGGCCTCAGGAGGCAGCAGTATTTTGGCAGAATTTGGGACTTTGCATTTGGAGTTTATACACTTGAGCCACTTATCAGGAAACCCCATCTTTGCTGAAAAGGTGAGATTCTCTACTACGCCTGCACTGCAAAGCAGTGCTTGTGAAAAACAATATCCTCTCCTGGGAGATTTAGTAATACTGAATGTGGAAAAGAATAACCAAGTTTACTATAGCTCTTGATGAAGTTCTGTTATGTGCAGCATTTCCTTTAAGCAAACTGTGAACTCATACTCTTTTCGTGGCACCATTCTGACTCGGTGTGAGAGGGCCTGGCTTGAACGTCGGATTCTCTGCACCTCAGTCGAGTCACGTTACGTCTCTCATTTTTTCTTTCATATCTAAAAAATATATGGTGTTGTAGGGACTATATGAACCAAGTATGTGAAAGACTTTGTAAACTCAAAGTATTACATAAATGCAAGGTAGAAATTGAATAGATTTCTGATTTTCAAGAAACAAACCCACAGATATTTGGATAAATTCATCTTCACCCCACCACTCGGCCCTTAGCTTTCAACCCACACAGCTCCTCTTTATGGCAAAAGTCCTTGGAAGAGGTGTCTGTGTTTATTACCTTCTCTTCCCGTCTCCTCCTCCCTTGAACACTTGCCAGTCAGGCTCTGTCTCAGCCATACCTGTTACGGTCACCAGTGAGCACATTGCCAAGTCCACTGACTCACTCCGTCACTTCCTTCTCCATGAGACATTCTCTGCCTTTGGCAGCAGGCCCAGGAAACCCCCCGGGTTTGCTTCCTTTTTTTTCTGGGTGCTCCTTCTCAGTCTTCCTTCTGGGATCCTCCTCATTACCCCAATGTCTCAATATTGGAAATCGTCCAGACTCCGTCCTGGGCCTCTCCCTTGTATGATCACTCCCTACGTGAGTTCATCTAATCTCATGGCTATACATACTATCTATATGCTGTTGACTCCAAACTTAGCATTCCAGTCCCAACCTGTCCCCTGAACTCCAGACTCTATATCCAAGTGTCTATTTAACATTTCCATATAAGAAGTCTAATAGACAATTCCCACTTAAAATGTCTCAGACTCGACCACCAGACCTGCTTCTACTCCAGCCTTTGCCCTCCTGGTACCCAGCACTCAGTTTACCCAGTGGCTCAGACCAAAACTCTTGAGGTTATCCTGGTTTCTCTCTTTCTGGTAAACTTCAAGTCCAATCCATCAAGAAATCCTTGGGCTCTGTCCTGTTACCTCTTCTGCCACCCTAGTCCATGCATCCATCATCTCTTACCTGGACTCTGCAGGAGCCTCCTAATGACCACGTTCTTTCTTGTACCCTAGTCACACCAATCCTGTAAAAATGCAAGTCTTCAATGGCTTCCCATCACACTCAAAATAAAATAAGCCTTCATGGCCTGTGAAGCCGCATGACTGCCTTGCTACCTATTTCTTCTGCCCCCCCCCAACATTCCCTCCTTTGCTTCCGTCCTCCAGCCTCAGTGGCCATGCCAAACCCCCTCTCTTCGTAGGCCTTTTGTACTTACTCTCTGCCAAGGTTGCTCTTCCTCCCATTTTCTGCATGACTTGCTCCTTCGTGTCTTTAAATTTCTGCTCAAACATTCTCCCATCAGCCTCCCCAGACCACCCCGAGAAACATAGTACAGTCTCGCCACATCATGTCACTCTGTGTCCCATGATCCTCTTATATTTTTTTCATAGCATTTATGACCACACGTTATAGTACTTACATTGCAAGTATTATATTACTTTGTTTGTTATCTGTTTCATCCCACTGGAATGCAGATTCCAAGAGGGTAATGACTTTGTTTATCTATGAATATGTTTCTTGTATGGCATATTGTAGGTCAGTGTGACTATGTTTACTTACTACCTATTATTTTTGTAAGCTGGTGACCACTATCTTTGTTCTAATTCTTCATTATTTAACACAATTTTTTATCAAACGGGAAAATTTAATCAAGAAAAAGAGAAGAATGGCATCAAAATTGTGTTTTAGATTTCCATAGTAACCTTTTATTTTCTTTTGTAGGTAATGAATATTCGAACAGTACTGAACAACCTGGAAAAACCACAAGGCCTTTATCCTAACTATCTGAATCCTAGCAGTGGACAGTGGGGTCAATGTAAGTCAAAAGATTAGCATTGTCTTAGCGCTTTATGGTCTGCTGTGTTGTTCTAGTAACAGAGAAGAAGCAGGAAAAAAGGCACAGTCTTTTGGGGAAATGTTTAGAAAACGGGAAAGAAGGCACGGTTTCTTTAATAAATAGGTTTCTGTCATAAGACAGACTGTAAGTGTTACCAGGGAACTAGAGTGTTTATTTTTCATGCATAATTGTGAGCATGATAACATGTAAGTACATTTAAAGCTATTAATCCAAAAAGGAATAAATATCTAGTCAGGGTAGTGTAGGGATGCCAGCCTGTAACAAGCTGGTCATGCGGGTGGAAGGGAAACTTTTTCCGTTGTGTTAATGATGATCAGGGTTTTATACAGAGTAATTAGGTCATTCTACTTCATAACATTTTCTTTCTGCTTGCTACAAGATGAGAGAGGAGCCTGAATCTTTAAGGGTTGGGAAATTGAAAGAGCACACAGGGTGTTTACTTAATTTTAAGCAGGCAGATAGAGGTTTCTTGCCAGCAGAGATACCTTCAGGGTAGGAGAAAGTATTATGCCAGAACCCTCACTTGAGATCCTTACAGATGTTGACCAGGGGTATAAAGATTGAAAGTAGTTGAAAGAAATGTTCTCAAGCTGATTTGGAGAAACGGTGGTAGATTGTGCAGCAACCGAGAGCAAGGGAAGAATACTAAGTGAGATGCCTAGCTGTGCCGACTGTGTTAAAATGCCTTAAAATTTTGCTCCAATTTGAGTAGTTTTCACTATATTTAAATATCATATTCTTAGACGGTTGTGCCGCACTGTTCCTTTAGAACTACTTGTCTTATAGAGTAATTGTGTGGAAAATTATGCTAACATCTATGTTTGTGCGTTAGTAAAGGCTAGGGAAGGCCTAGCTGTTAAGACCATAAGACCATAATCAAGGTGTGGTCAACCTATTTTTAAAGACATGTTTCTAATTGCAATTGCCAAAGTCAGTTATTTTTTGTTTTGATGTTTTATTTTCAAAGAAATACAAATATAGTCTACCTTTGTAGAATACTGAAACTTTAAATTAAGTTAAAAATTGAAACGTGTAACTTTGAACCTTGAACAACATGGGATTGGGGGCACTAACCCCCCACACAGTTGAATATCCATGTATAACTTTTGACTCCCCAGAACCTTAACTACTAATAGCCTACTGTTGACCGGAAGCCTTACTGATAACATAAATAATCGACTGCCACATAGTTTGTATGTTATATGTATTACATGCTGTATTCTTACAATAAAGTAAGCTAGAAGAAATGAAAATATTAAGAAAATCATAAGGAAGAGAAAATATATTTACAGTATTTATTGAAAAAAATCTGCAATATAAGTGAGCCCGTGAACTTCAAACCCATGTTGTTCACGGGTCAACAGGATATTAAGTGATATTCCAATTTAAAATGGAAGAACTTAAAAACTCAACCTAAGTGTGGTCTGCAGATCACTGGACATCCCTGAGACCTTTCAGGGGATCCACAAGGTAAAAGCTGCTTTTATAATGCTAAGACTTTCTGCCTTTTTTACCGTGTTGACATTTGCACTTACATTACAAAAGCAAAGGGTAACAGTACTGAAACACAGTGAGAACCATGGCAAAGGCTCCAAAGAGTGCCGACAGTTACATCCTCCATCTTCCCTGCAGGTAACAAACAAGCATAAATGCCGGTTTCACTTACAAAAGTTCTTAATGAAGCAAAAACAAATTATTGATTCTAGTAAATCTCAGCCACTGAATACACAGTTTTCTAATACTCTGTATGATTAAGTGCAAAGTACATGTAAAGCACTTTTGCTGCATAATAAAAAATAGCGGTTGCCTCATAGAAAAGTGCTTGTGTGACTGAGTTGTGAGCTGAACTAGCCGCTTATTGTTTCATAAATCACCATTTTTACCTGAAAGAAACTACTGAAGACAAACTGGTTATTCAGAGGTGGGTTGTTCGTAGACATGTTCTTGAAAATGAGCCCGTCACTTCATGGAAAACTGACAGTATCTGTGCCAATGGTAAAATTTGAACTTCTACATGAAAATTAGAATTTTGGAAACCTTGCATGTACCACCATGAGCTCATTGCTTTTAACCAGCACTTAAAGACTTTTCTGATGAGGTTGGTGGTGATATTATTAACCAATATGGTTTTTCAATACTGTGTAATAAAATGTGTCGACATTTGGAGGATCTGCATAATTCAGTGAACCAGTATTTTCCAAATGACCAATGCATGATGTTACTAAATCATGTATGAGAAAAAGATCCATTCAAAATGCAAGACAGACCAAAGAATTTTAATGTAACAGTACACAAATTCATTGATGTGGTTTCTGATTCCACATTGCAATTAACTTTTAAAAATCTTTAACCTTTAAAAAAAACTATTTCTCAAGTTTTGTTGTAGTACCAAAGAAAAATATCCACATTAAGCTGAAAAGACTATTAAAATACCTTTCCCAACTCTATAACTCTGTGATGCTGAATTTTCTTCATATATTTCAGCCAGAATAACATAATATGGATTGAATGTAGAGCAGATATGAAAATCCAGCTGTCTTTTAGTATAGCAATCGTTAAAGAGATTTACAAAAATGTAAAATAGTGTCAGTTTTCTCAATATTTTTGTTTTGTAAAATATAACATTTAAAAAAAACTTATAACAGATATATTATTGTTATTTTAAGTGAATTAATAAAAACAAATTCTTTTTTCATTTCCAATATGCTAAATATTGATAGATATTACATAAACAAGTTTTTGGGGTGCTTATTCATTTTTAAAAGTGTAAAGAGGTGCTGAGACTATAAAATCTTTGAAGGTCATTAGAGTATTTGGGATAAAACAGAACTTAAGTAGCTTTCTAAGGACAACGTTACTAAATATGATTCTGTGAAAGGACGTGTGTTTTTAGAGTTCTCATGAAAGATTCAAAAGTTCTAGAAAAGTCTCTAGGATTTGCTGTTTTCTTCCTGTGGGTTTAGAGGTCGCTATGGAGAGGGATAAAAAGAGTCAGTTTCACTGGAACATCCCAGCTTCACCTTCTGGGCCCCATGCTATGTATGGGGCCATGTTTCCTGGTACAAAGAGCCCTTTATGGATTGTTTGGATTGTTTGTGGATCAGTTTCCTGATGGAAAAACAAACAGGGTTGATGAGTCCCATGCCTCTCCTCCCCCATCCCATCCTGTGTTCCAGCCACAAGGAAGACACTTTTATATTGTTATTCTTTAATCAAGGCCTGCTTGGGTACATCCAGGTGTGGGCCTTGTGCTGTTTCCTCAGCTCTTTACCATCTTCTGACTCTGCCAAAGCCCAGCGGTGAGAGGCCTGCCTCTTCAAGACCTGGCTTGGAATTTGTTAGCTCCCAATCCGGCTCCACTTACCCCTTTCTTCCTCCCCTGTCACAGCACTTTGGGTACTTTCCTATCACAGTCCTTTTCCTAATGACTCATCTACATACCCATCAACCTAGAGATCCAAAACTTTTGAGGGCAGTGACTTTTTCTTAGTCATATCTGTTACCGCAGCACACAGTATCTTGCACCTAGTGGGTGTTTACTTACTTGAATTTTGTGAATATGCATGCGCTCTGTATCCAATCTATCTTTTTGCCTCTGCTTTTAATAATGGTTCTATTTATTCTCTTTGAACAGTTTGCCCCTGCTCCTCAGTTCTGGCTGGGAGGCAGCCTCCAGTCCTGGTCACTGATACTGTAAAGAGATCTTGTGACTGTTGAGGCCTCCTGTGGAGCTTGATGTCTATAGACAGAATAATTATCACCCTTCTTTGATTACTATAACAACACTAATATACCTGTAATGTCACTGGCATCATTAGGGATTGCTTTGAGGAAAGAAGTTCAGATTTAGATGTAGTCTACAAAATTAAAAAATGAATGTATTGAGTATTTTATCCTTGTCTTGATTCTTTTGCAATTTGTTTTTTTTGTTTTGTTTTGTTTTCTTTCCTCTCTTAAAGTATTAGGAATCATTTTATGGGACCTATTTCTATTGGGAAGAAAAGGATAAATTACCCTCTTTAGAGAAGAACATAATATTTAAATGACTATTTGTACACATTACCTTTAAAGCATTTGGGAATAAAAATACCACATATGTTCTTTCTAAAAGTAGGCAGTCCGTTCCTCCTGATAAAATCAGGCATGTTCTCTGTTACATCCACTAAGATATTTACACAGGACTCTGTTGCCAATACAAATTGTCATCCAGACACAGGGGAAGCTTAGTGAGTAATATGCTAAATTATCAAAATAACTTTCTCTCCTTTCTCCTCTATGTTCCTTTATTTTGATTCTTTCCAAATATGAAAATTTTATAGGCAGGAAATTAAAAAAATAGAAAACTGACTAGTACTTACCAAAATTAATTAAAACAAATGTATTAATATGTAACCCTTTTTAGTTTTCTGAAAATCACCAAATGCCCAAAGTCACTTCTTCCATCCATTATAGAATCATAACCCCAGGGGGAAGGAAATGAAGCTGCTTCTGGCTGTTAGGTTTCAACTCTCATGCCTTTAACTCTGGAGGCCTTGTCTGGATAGTGGTTATCATTTCCTATTACTTCATTTAGTCCTTGTTATTTTGACAGGAACCGGACAGTGATTTGCTTTACCATGCGTCACTTGTATTTGTCTCCTGCAATCATGTTTATAACAACAGGGCTTATTACTGATGAGATAGGTCTTAGTCTATTTAATTTGTAAATGTCAGAGGTTTCTGTGGTGATTTATTTAGGAAACTGTAAAGGTCACTTCAAACACTGCTATTTTAAGAACCAGTCTTACAAGTGTAAAAACACTAATTTTACATTAAAATTGAACTATAATTCTGGACTTTCTGCAATAATACAATCACATATTTAACTTAAAAAGATATAGTGCTTCCAGGTTGAATATGTGTGGTCCTTATTAAGGTTGACTTAGACGAATTTTGCTTTGTTCATCAATTGTTTACTGAGTACCTACTATGTGCAAGATACTTTCTAGGGGCTAATGTGTACTGAGAAACAATGATCTGCTCCCAGCCCTCTCCTGGGTGACAATCTCGTGGAAGAGACAGAAAGAAAACATTCAACCATTTTATGAAATGTCAAGTATGCTATCAAAAAGTATATAACAAGGGAACCTAGTGGGCAGTCGGGCAATTCTTTGGGGAAGCAACATTTGATCCCAAGCATAAAGTATGAGTAAGAATTACTTAATGAAGGGGGAAAGAGTCAGAGAGTGTACTTCAGGCAGAGAGAATAATGCCTTGAGAATCTCTGAGTTAAGAAGGAGCCTAATGGTTTTAAGGAACCAAAAGAAGGGCCATATAGCAAGAGGGCAGAGAGCAAGTGGACCAAGACTGGTGACATTAGATCCTACAGGGCCTCTCAGGTGTCCAAAGACCCAGGATTTGAGTCTTCACCATGGAAGGCTTCAAGTAAGTGATGATCCGATTCATGTGTTAAATTCCTATGGCATTGACTTGGGGAATAAGTTAGAATGGCACTGCCATTAGAACTTTGTGTTATGACGAAATGTTCTATATCGTCCCTGCCCGGTACAGTAACCAAGGGCCACATGTAGCTATTGAGCACTGGTATGGCTAAGGAACTGAATTTTGTTTTTATTTTAATCAACTGAAATTTAAATAGCGACATGCTAATTGGCTATTGCAGACTGTGACGCAGGAGATAGTGGTAGTTTGGGCCAGGATTGTATTGGTGAGAGGAGTGTAATGCATTGCAGAGATGCATAGGAAGAAAAATTAGTAGAGTTTCTTAACTCATTGGATATGGGAGTGAGGGAGACAAGAAGTAAAGAATTACTTTGACGTCTAACTTGTGTGGTTGGGAGGATGATGGGGACACTTAGTGAGATAAGGACCAAAGCAAAAGATAAGGTTGAGGAGAAAAAGAAAATGAATTCAGTTTTAACCCATTCAGTTTTAGGTCCCTATATAGACCTCCAAATGGAGTTGTTGGGTAGGCATCATGAGAAAATTGTCTTCATGGCTGTGTAAATCATGATTTACTTTTGTATAAGTCAACAAATAAAAGTTTTGTTTTGTTTTCTTTTAAAATGATACATAAAATTAATTTTGAGTTATGACACTTAAAATGCAATTTTCCAGAATTAATGCTCAAGTTCTTTATGAACTCTAGAAATGGCATTTCAAACAGATTATATCTGTTTTTGTAGCTAAACATACTTTAAGAATACATTTAGTGTTATAGGTGGGAAAGCAAGTAGATCCAAATGTAAGACCCCATGTGGGCAGAGTTCTATGGCACTTTCCAAGGTCATAATCTCATTTAGCTTCTCTGAGCCTCAGTTTTCTCTCTTTTAATGAGGATACCTACCCTACACGCTGCAAGATTGTTGGTAATATATAGTGGATCAGGCATAATACATGGCACTGAAGGAAGATTGTAGAAATGGAGTATTAAGAAAAAAAACTTCTCCTGCCCTATTTTCTTTCTTACTGCCCCAACCTCTCAAGGATTTTGACCCTTCAGATTGATAATGCTAGAAAACCTATCTAATAATAATAGTAATAATAATAATAATAATAATAAATCACAAGAAGCTGAGGAACTTCTTGTTTTAGTTGAAGCCACTTTTTAAAAAGATTTGCTTATACTCATAGCTTTGACATAGTTTATATTACTGAGAGCTAAAGCAATTAAAATTTATTTGAATATATACTGTGAAACATTTTAATTTGGTATTTTTACTAAAGAACCAGATTTTTGGAATTAGGGGGGATTATATGTTTCTATCTTCATGTTTACAAAACTACCCTGGTAATTATTTAGAGCATGTCACATTACTTAACAGCACATCTGCTCATTTCAGAATATCTTTCTGAAAACAAGAAATTTGTTGGAATTTAAATGTAACATTGAGTTGCAGTTGACGTAGGGTTTTACATCCTAGTTGCTAATGTGATTTTGCTGCATTATCTGAATTAAAGGCTGAATCACTCTAAAATTCATTTCCCTTTCTTGCAGATCATGTATCAGTTGGAGGACTTGGAGACAGCTTTTATGAATATTTGCTAAAGGCATGGTTAATGTCTGACAAGACAGATCTAGAAGCTAAGAAGATGTATTTTGATGCTGTTCAGGTAAACCCAATATTTAAATCATCTTTGTCACTCAACTTGTAACTTGCATATTAATCAAGCTTTAGTGAAAAAAAATGAAATACTGCGTGCGTGGGTTACAAAGTATTTCCAGTTAGAGAATTCACTATTTGCTGTATAATTATAACAATACTGTGTTTCCTTGAAAATAAGACCTATCTGAACCATCAGCTCTAATGCGTCTTTTGGAGCAAAAATTAATAAAAGACCCAGATATTATATTATATTAATAATTATATTATATTATATTATGTTATACTATATCAGGTCTTCTATTAATTTTTGCTCCAAAAGACGCATTAGAGATGATGGGATAGCTAGGTCTTATTTTCAGGGAAACACAGTAGTAATCATACTTGATGTGTTCAGTTCCAACAGGGCAAGTTAAGTTTTTTACATGGTTCAAACCTCAGTTAAGATGTACATATGTGAAAAAAATTCACATATCTGAAAAAGATTCATATATCTGAAAAGAGGTATTTTTCTTCAATTAGTATGAGTTCCCTGCTTAGAGTCACAGTTAAAATTATGGAGAGGAAAAAGTCCTGAGTTTGTATTCTGAAAATTGAGTAAGTTAATATTGAGCAAGTTTACAAACAATCCTCATGGCTACCTCCATTTGGAGTAAACTTATCTCCAGAGACATATGAACAGTACTCTCAAATAACAATCTGAAATAACCAAACTAATGTTTAAGAGATTATTAATAATTTTCAATGGTCCTTTATAATGGATGAGGAATGAGAAGAAACAGATATTTGTTGAATTGCCTACTGTGTGCTAAGTAGTAGTATGTTAGATGGATACTGTAAATGAAGTATTTGTTTGTTTCCTCACAATAATTTAGATATTATTCACTGATTTTTACAGATAAGAGAACCGAATGAGAGAGTGAGTGTGAAACCAAAATTCAAACTAAAATTTGTGTCAACACCTGTTTCTTTTTATCTTCCCACTATGGATTTATTTGTGAATAAAATGTGTGTGCTATTTGTAAATATTTCTTTACAGGCAGTAAGTAAGACAAGTTAGAAATTATTTAGCAAAGTCTATAGGAGGTGGCCAGTGTAAGAGTAAACAGTCTCAATCAAATTTAAGCCTCAATCAAAAATAAAAATAAAATTTGAAAGTAAAAAAGAAAATTACTTTATATAAAGTATTTGAACTTGTACCCAACTTTTCAGGAACAAATATTTTAGCAGAATCAAGTATGTTTGTGATTGATAAAAGCATTTTATATAACTCATATTTTTTAATAATTATTGTTATCAAAGTATCATGTTTTTCCGAAAATAAGACCTAGCAGGACCATCAGCTGTAATGCGTCTTTTGGAGCAAAAATTAATATAAGACCCGGTATTATATTATATTATATTGTACTATTATTATATTATATAAGACGTGGAATTGCATTATATTATATTATATTATATTATATTATATTATATTATATTATATTATATTATATTATATTACATTATATTATATTATATTATAAGACCCAGTCTTATATTAAAATAAGATTCGGTCTTATATTAGTTTTTGCTCCAAAAGACGCATTACAGTTGATGGTCCAGCTAGGCCTTATTTTTGGGGAAACATGGTATTTCAAATAATGTCAAATTATGGCTAAATCATCAGAGAAGTTGACCTTTTTATTGACTGCTTAGAAATTTTTTATAATTGAGAGCAGTAATTCGTAGGGAGGAAAAATGGACATTTGTAATCTCAGTAATATAGCCATTGTTCTGAAATTGGTCTCCCTAAGAAGAAATCTGGGTGATTTTGACATAAGCTGATTTCTTTACCTAAATATAAATGAAACTTGCTTGGCCAGACTGAATATTACATTGGTTCCCGTCCAAGATCAATAGGGAGCTTCACTAAGTAGGGCAGATACAGTTCTACTATTTCATATATAGGAACCAGAACACCTTAGTGAGAACATTGGCCTTCATTTAGTGCAGCTTTTATTAAGACGTGTAATGAACATTAAAAGCCTACCAGGGTACGGTCCACCTGGCCTCTTCCAGGTTTATTTTTCTTCATTCCTGTGAAGTTTCAGGTTTTAAGCTTGGGTATTCTTCTCCGTACTGTATAATATCCATTATGTCATTTTTTAAATTATTATCCTGACAGATATTTTAATTATTCTAATCTTAAAAGTGCCCCCCTAAGACCTTGATGTTCCAGGAAGAGGAACTTTAAAATAGTCTTTGAAATACTTTTCATCAGTTTCTAGAACTATACCCACACAGCTTTTAACATATTGTATTTAGACAAGCCATTGACAGGAAAATCCATTAAGAACAAATGAAGTCAAAGTGTTTCCTGTTTCTCTTAATAGTAAAAACATTTTCAGTCCATGTGTTTTCAACTTTGAAAGCAAAGCAAGAACAATTAAACTTCTGATGTTGAGAAGTAGCCATGCAGCAACATTTCTTTGTGCTAGTTGTACTTCCCGAGATCGTGGTTATCCAGGAGAGAGGATCCCTTACTTTATTGTTCTGGACAGTTGAGTTACTGGAGATATAGGTCATCAGTTTTAGTTCCAAGTAGATTTTAGAAAGTGTTTAATCCCTGAGTGGAATGTTTCCTTTGGTTGTTTTAATAATAAAATATTTTGAGCTTTTTACTATTTATCATGGCCTTATCTGGAAACCACACTAAGACTGTACAGTGACGCATGCTCATCATGCATTGAAGTGAATGGTGGTACCTGGACAGGTGATGTATTAGACAATTAGGATTCTACAGGTTTCATCAATCTAATTTTTTTCAAACATAGAAGTGTGAAATCGCAAAATATACAATACTCTTTTTTTCTTAATCAATTCTCTGTGGGATTGACACAACATTTTTTTTAGAGCTGCTAAGACAATTTTTGCTTCTTTTGTGTTTATTTACAATTTCCCATTGCCACATAAACATCGTTTTGTGGTCTTAGAACTTTGTTGTAGTTTATTTTGAGAGTTGGGAACTTGCTCATAATCATGCCAAAAATAACATAGTACTTATTCGGGATCCATAACAGAGTAATAATGTTTCTCTAATCCATGCTCAAAAGCTATTGCTCTTGCCATGTAGGAAGAATAATTTCTTGGGTGATGAACAAGTATCTGCTTGAAGGACTTTATTGCAATTTGTGCTATGAGAAGTCTAAATAGCTAAGATGTTTAGTCGCATTAAATTAGAATGAAATATTAATGTGATGACTAAGCCATCAATAAAATTAGCTTAACCACAATTAATGAGCACAGCAGTGTGTTTCTTTATTTATCACCATCTTGGTTTCATTTGTTTACTTCTAATAAAGGTAGGGGAAGTTTTATCTGCCTGTGTATTCATTTTCATTTATTCTTCTCTGTCACAAATTTTGTCTGTGTCTACAATTCCCAAATGTGCTTCCTAAAAACCTCTTTTTTTATAATAGTGTAACAGGTATAGACAGTCACAGCCCATTTCCTTCTATGAAGTAATTGGGGTAGGGAAGCATTTCCTGTTACAGTAATTGGAAATTAATAATTCCAAAAACACTTCATTTTTGCTTTAAAATATACGGCGTATTTTATTTTCTCTCTCCACTTTAAAAGAATATCAACAGTCCTGGGGTAGAAATAAAAGGTGTTTTATAAATAATTTTTTGTAAACATTATCTTTTCTCCCAATGTACAAATCTTTATTATTTTTTTTTAATTTAAGTTTATTGGGGTAACAATTGTTAGTAAAGTTGCATAGATTTCAGGTGTACAATTCTGTAATACATCATCTATATATCACATTGTGTTTTGAATATATTTATTCATTGTATACTAATGTTCTTTTTTGTAGAATTATTGGTGCGGGGGGACTTAGTTCAGTGTTAACACATTGGGGAAGTGAATGACGTGGTCAATGACCTTTATCAAGTGCTAGTCACAGCACTGACCACAGGATAAACAAACTGTTGCAGAGTTTTTTCAGCAGATACTGCTATTCCCGTTTTATGGATAAGGATACTGAAATTCAGGAACACAGTAAGCAAATTATATGCAGAGTTCACAGATAGAAAACAAAAAAAGTTTATCAGAGCTGGAATTTGAAGCCAAGCAATCTGACTCGGGAACAGTTCTTCTTTCCCACTATTTTGTTACCCTCCAAAACTAAGAGAACGAAAGGAGGGGTAAATACCACCAGCCTGATTTCACAAACAAGGATGTTCGGTTCCTCCTCAATGGTAGGGCCTGTGCTTTGCGTGGTTTCTCCATTTGTGAAAAGGGAAATGCACTAAATCAACTGTTACCATTACACTATTTTTGAGAAGGGGATAGCTTTGGGGGTATGAGGACTACGAGTGTTTTGTCTTGGAACCAAGCAAAACTCACTGGGCTGGCCCAAGAACATGAATTCTAACTAATCTCACTAGTAAGGCATAGACTAGAGGAAAAATACAGAAAGCAATAACATAAAATTTCAGGTTGAATTGGATTTGTAACACCAAATTCAAATTGTGAGAGATGTTTTATCCTTTAAAAAAAAATGTTGGGGGGTTGTTGATAGTATAAATTTGAGAAGAGATTGCGAATATTGAAAGTAAGTATTATTTTCAGGCAATTGAGACTCACTTGATCCGCAAGTCTAGTAGCGGGCTGACTTACATCGCCGAGTGGAAAGGGGGCCTCCTGGAACACAAGATGGGCCACCTGACCTGCTTTGCTGGAGGCATGTTTGCTCTGGGGGCAGACGACGCTCCGGCAGGCCTGACCCAGCACTACCTTCAACTTGGGGCTGAGATTGCCCGTACCTGTCATGAGTCTTATAATCGCACATGTGAGTTCATGTTATTCTTCCTTGATAATCTATTCCTACATGCTTTCATTTCATTCAGTAAGGAACTTTTTTGTTGCTACCTTCAGAAGAATATCCGCTGTGCCTGATGAAACTTAATGACCATATTAATCATATCTTAAAGGAATTTATATTTTTAGTTTAAGAGTTACTGCTTTTGTACATAAAAAAGGATTTACTGTTAGTTTGCCAAGACATAAAAATCTAGGCCATAAAGGATTACGCCAGTCTAATATAGTGACCCGGCTTTAAGTAAAAGAACATTGGGTAACAGTGCAAGACAAACTTGGTACTTTTTTGTAAACTATTATTAATCTTCCCAGTGTCTCCATGAAATAGGTTATGAGTCTGGCTCCCTTCTTATAAAATAGAAGTTTGAAGCAATAAGATTAAATAACCTTTTATGACGTAATGACTTAAAATTCTCAACCACTGATTTTCTAGCTAGCTAATAAGGTATTTTTGTGGGGCCTTGTACCTAGGTGGTGGGTGCTTAATAAATGGTGATTAAATGGAAGAAAAGAAAGAATCATCACTGTTTTCTAAACTGGATTCTCTTAAATTTTGAAAGTATATTGAATATTATTTACTATGTGATATTTATAACTGTTCCTTTAAATGATTTGGCATCTTTCTTGAATGTTGTCAAGTACTTTCTAATTCCATTTAAGTTATAGATACTAACCATTGTCCAGGACAATAACCTGTGTCACCCATTACATACGCTTTAGTTGTGAAACTGGGACCAGAAGCTTTTAGATTCGATGGCGGTGTTGAAGCCATTGCGACGAGGCAAAATGAAAAATACTACATCCTACGGCCAGAGGTTGTTGAGACTTACATGTACATGTGGCGACTGACTCACGATCCAAAGTACAGGAAATGGGCCTGGGAAGCCGTAGAGGTGAGGTTTTAATTTGCCTTTGTTTCTTGTAGATAAATGTCTCAGGAATGAATGTTCATTGGTACCTCTAAATCTAGCATGTCAACTTTTCCATGATTTTTTAAAGCTGTGACCAGACTTTTTTCCATTCAAGACTGAGTGTTTTCAATTAAGTCATCCTATATCTCTGGCTTCAGCTTTGTTTAACGTAATTAGATATATATATATATATATATATATATATATATATATATATATATATACCTACTTTGATATCAAAGGATATAGCTAGAAATGCATATTATAAAATTAAGTTTCCATGATGATAGAAGTGATGACCACTTAATTCCACAAAGGGTTACGGGCAACTTGGGGGTAGTCACCCCTGCCTGTTGTCTGTTTCAAAAAACCACTAGGCTTTTTGTTTTGTTCTGTTTTTTTCTATCAGTCTTTGGGCATTGAAATGGTAATACAATGCTCTTACTTAGAGTAAATTCGCTACATAGATCTAAGTTTTAGAAAGAACCTATAGATGAACTACTTTGTGCAACAATATTCCTCCAATAATCGCACATTGCTCTGAATATCTGTAAGCTTTCCATTTGGCTAGTGTGCTGTTTTAATTATCTTTGTCACCTCTTGGGTCTCTTCCTGCTGAATATGGTGTATCATCTTCCTAAACTAATGTATTGTGTGCTGGATGCCAGCAGAGGCACCCTCCAGGATATGCATCAAACAATGTCTAATTTTAAGAGCTATTATTCTGAAAGGAGTGGGAGGGAATTCAGGGCATAAGAACAAGCAACCACTTTAATTACACTCTCTTCTTCTCTAGCCCTCTTTGTTAGAAAGTTAGCTGTCTTTAAAAGCCATCCATTATGAATAACTTCTCTCAGAAAAATCTAAGATGAATATTGCCTTTGTGTAAAATTTAATATCTTAGGAAGCCGTTGATGAATCTTGCTTATTACCCTCTTCATTTAGTGTGTGTCTTATCACTAGTCATTAGTCATTTTAAGTAATAACAATTCTTTAGGCATCTTTTTTTTTTTTTGCAAACTTTTCTATTTATGTTTAGTCAGTGGTAATTCCAATTTCTGTAAATTTATGTTTTGTTCTCTGACAAAATGTATTAAAATTATAGTTTATCTAAGCTTTGGTGATAGGGAATTATTTTGGTCTGCAGTAGGCCAACAAAGGAATTAATACCAAATATCAGTTTAAATATAAAATATCAGGAATAGCATATTTCATCAAATGTAAAGCACCATAATTAATTTTAAAAACACCATTATTTTATATACCACTAAGAAAGTGCACTACTGATTAAATCATGACATGCCAATTTTAAAGATGTTAAAATGTGAAAAATGTATGCGAGAACTGATCAAAAAAGGAACGTAAGTAAATCCCTATTGCCATATGGGCAGGAAGCTTTGATTTGCTTGATTCTTCAGAGGAGTTTGTTTGTTTATGGGGTAATAAGGTTGGTTTTATGTGTTAGGAATTTTATCTATTGCCAACTTTTAGTGTAGAATATGATGTGAAATTGTTTCCTTGTATCATAACACAGGGATCCCGTTTTTGACATTAGTAACTTCTGCCACAACTTGAGACGTAGTGGGGAACGAGGAGTACTGGGGGCTCCTGCCTTTTTTAAAGCACAAAGATCATAGGCTTAGCCAGTGTGGCAGCACTCTTTTCCCCTGTGTTACGTCCCCTTGGCCCCTATGCTTGTGTGTCAGCTGCAGATGAAGTGGGCAGTGCCCTCAAATGCTGGCATTATTGTTCAAGTGCCTATGTTTCTCAGCTGTTCTGACTCACAGCTCCTTCCCAGGCAGCTGGCTGTGGTCTGGGAAGTGTGGGAGAGTTAACAGTCCCAGGGGCCTCAGCCACTGAGGTTTTGGAGTTGATGGATGACTGTCCCATTCTTCCTTCTTTGTTTTTTGTTTTGGTTTTGTTTGTTTGTTAGTCTGTCTGTCTGTTGTCTGTTTGTTTTCGTGTGCAGAGATTCTGACTGTACTTGAAGATTCACACCGGGGTCTAGGTTCAAAGGGCATTGAATACCAAGCCAAGGAGTCTGGACTGGATTCTGTGGTTGATAGGGAATGCTGTGGACTGCTCTAAGAGGCCAGTTGGACCATTCACAATCGAGACACAGGGAACCCTGTTAGGAAGTTACTGTAGCATGTAGCTGTGGGGGAGTGGAAGCCTGAACCAAAGAAAGGGGGGTGTAGTGCCTCCTCCATCAACGTGGGGTCCATGGACCACTAACTTCAGCATCACTTGGTAGAAATGCAGAATGTGAGGACCCACCCGAAACCTACTGAAACAGAATCTGCATTTTACCAAAATCCTCAAGCGATTCATGCACATTGAAGTGTGAGGAGCTCTGGTTTGGGGGACACCAGCTGATGGTCTACCCTAAATGCATTCCCCTCTTCCCCTGGTATTTTCAGGCATTCACTTCTCCTTCATGCAGCCCACGTGACTCAGAGTACACTGATCCCACCCCCAGCTGCAGAGTTAGTCTGGGTCTATCCCAGTGGTCCTCTAAGTGTGTGATTCCCAGGCTAACAACATGAGCACCGTTTGGTAATTTGTTAGAAATGCACAACAGAAATGTAAATTCTTCCTTCTTTAAAGAACAATTCTGAGATACATTCTATACAGTTCCTCAGAGGATTTCCAGGGGGAGTGAGCCCTCACCGCACACACCTGTAACCTGCTCAACATATTTCACAGCTCCTCTCTCTTCTCTGTTTCACTCTCCGCACTCACTTCCTGATATCACCTCCCAAAAAAGTTCCTGCATCCAACCCTTATCTCATGCTCCATTTTCAAAGGAATGCAAACTAAAACTTAGAGGATCTTAAAAATCCAGCCTCCCACTGAAAGAAAAGACTCTTCTCCATATCTTTGCCAGATGGCTACTCCCCGTCAATTCAAGGACTTTGTAGCAAAAGGGGATACACTCCTAATAAAGTAATGCATTCCATTTTTAATGGCTGAAAGTGTTAGAAAGGTGCTTCTTTTATAACCAGAATTTACAGTGTTCTGTGCTCTGGGGTACTGGAAAAAAAAACCCTCTCTCTTCTACATTTCATCTCCTCAGTTTTCTGAAGACAGCATATTCTGCCAACTGTTCCTTCCCTCATTTGTTCTTTTCTTCCACCTTCTCCTCATGGCATGGTTTCCAGCTGTGTCTTTCAGGCTTGAATATGTGACTCAAGAACCTCTCTTCTGAGTGCTATTTCCCACAGACTGTGGTCTTACACTTTTAGTAGATTTATAAAAGCCCTACTTACACTGAACTTATGGTCAGTGATGTTAGCTACTACATTAGCTACTGTCGAAATAGCTCTTTTGTTCTGTGCTTGCATTCACACGTAATTACAGTTTGTAAAGTACTAGTCAGCCATCTTCCTATTTTTTAACAAGTACTCCCTTCCCAGCCTTCTTTCACTAATGCACTTGATAAACCTGCTTTCCACGTCTTAACTACATTTCTGAATAACAATGTCAAACAAGACAAGAAGGTATATAATCCAGCCTACAGCACTAGAGGCTTCCTCCACAGGTGACCAGTAATCCATCAATCACACGTGTCCAAGCACTTGGGAATTTACCCAACAGAAAAAAAAAAATCTACCTGAATAGTTCTTTTGCTTTTTCTCTATAATATCATGAAGGACTTTATTAAATTCCTCCCAGTTTAACATGTGTAATTAATATTCTGCTAAAGCTCATATTATGTTATACATATACATTCATATATATGTAAGTAAATATGGGTTGTATAATGTCTATAAAGGTATGTATGTATAGATTTATATGGTGTCTCCACTGGGCCACAGTGGCAGATAAGCCTTATATAGGAATATTCTTTTGTTTTTTTGCACAGATTTTTCTCTAGTCCCCTAAATCTAAGCCTATCCATGTGGACATTCTGGCTCTCAGAGAGGACTTGTCTTCCCAGCTCCTACTTCTACCTCGCCAGGCTTGACCCGTTTCAGACTCTGATATGACCCTTTTGCCTGGTTCCTTCCACCTTTGAGGCCAGACCAAACTCAACCAGTTAACCTTATTGTTAGCATTGTTCCCTGAGATCTACTTTTGGAAATCTCCATGGGTCAGCTCCTTGTCTAACCTGGTAGATAAGAGAATGCATTTCTATTCTCACAATGATGGTTTCTGACTTAGGATTTAAGTCACGCTGCTTCTATTCTTTCCCCCCTCAAAAAGTACAGTCACTTGGAGTCAGGTTTGTCTTTCCTCCTTTGTGTAGAGCTCCAGTCACTGTAAACATCCTCCTATTCTTTTCTCTGCTATTAGCACATTCCAGTCACATTGGGTCACTATTAATGTAAGCATTTACTAAAGTCGAGGTTGTCCCTATGCCTACAGGCTGAGTTCCAAGAATAGGCTGTAGTGAAATGACGTTCTGACCAGACTATGCTACATAGATAGATCCTTCCACTGTTGAGATTCTGTAAAACTAAGGCCTGTAATGGGGGCCCAGGAGAGCTGCTTGGCCCCAGCTTTGCATTCCTAACATCTTAAAGTTTAGACTTGACGTGAAGATTTTTTATTTTTTTTAAAGTTTAAAATGCCTCTTTGGCATTTTTCCTTTTTTTTTTTCCCCAACCAAAAGCCTTAAAAAGTAAAAGTAGCTAGGCCTCTCTGAACCTCTGACAGGCCTCTGTCACTATGTTAAGTATGTCTTCATCTTGTTTTATTCTCACAACACCCGCCATGTTGAGCAGAAGGACACTGCCGGTTCAGGAGCCCTGCGGCCACAGTTAGCAAGTCCCGAGCTGGCATTCAGCCCCCTCCTCTAAAACTTCAGACTGTATTCTGAACTGCTGTGGCTCTCCCCAGTAGGACTGTAGGGAAAAAGAACGAGTGAGGTGCAATGAAAACAGGAAAAACGATTGGGCATTGTCAGCTCCTCACAACAATTCTTTCTCTATAACGAAAGAAGGAGCTTAAAGACATCTCTATGGGAGGGACCTGTCCTTACATTATCACCGAAGAACTTCTAGAGAAAAACCAAGAAAAGTTTTGTGGTTAAAATCTTTTTTAGGAAATGTCTGGAACTAGAATTTCATTATGTTCATAACAATAAACTTGCCCATTTTTTCTAAATCCTGATTTTTCCTGTTTTTAAAAATAGTTTTTAGCCTATTCCAATGTATCTGGTATATGACTTTTTCATCAAAAAGAACTTTGATCGAAAGGGAAGGAAGGAAAAACAAATAATTGGACCTGAAAATTCCTTTCGCAAGGCTTTCCCCCATTCTGCTCATTGTCTGCAACTAAGAATATAATCAAAGCTTTTTTTTCTTTTAAGTTGATCTTATTTTCCCGGGGGCTTTTAAAAAGTACCAAATCATGAGACATTTTCTTTATACATGTAGCCTGCCAGTTAGATTTTCTTTAACTTGGTAATTAAATGCTTCTCCTCCTGGCCCCGTGCTCCGTGCCTTCTGCCCTCCAGCCCGAGTGTGGAAAAATCAATTTCCTCATTATCAGTATCTGCAGATAGAAGATGAGCTCTCAGCGCCTTGTCCCTGCTCACGGGATTTGCCTTCTCTCTCCTCTTTTCTGGGCTCTGCATTCTTAGAGCCATGTTTTCCTCTAAAACCTTTTTTTAGCCAATAAAGATTTTTCTCAACTAATGTGACAAGGTTGATGCTCTCCATCTTTTTGGTAGTTGGGCTAACTGGGAGAAAAAGGTATAACTATGAATGTAAAAAAGAGTGACAGGGTTATGATTCATAAGAGACACCTGAAAAATAAATTTAAGATTACATGAGAACCTAAGAATGACTTTATCTTGTTAATGTTTTCTATATTTTCTTAATTTTATTATAAATATTAGAGTTTTAGTCTTAAAGTTGATTTGTTTCTTTTCTTTTTTTTTTTTTTTTTTTTTTTTTTTGGCCCATATGCTACAAATTAGAACCAGGTTTCAGATGGCAATTTTTATGAGACCATATAATTAATAGGATTAATACAATCTGGTGGGTTGAAAATAACTTTCCTAGAGATGAATAGCCAAGCAGCCAGTGTAATTTCAAAATACAAAGAGCGATGAACTTAGTGTCAGCTGACAAAGTGGAAGGCAAGTCATTTTAGGTTGTTACTGAATTTTTCATTCCCACGCTGCCCAACCCATCTCTTTTCTGAATACTCATAATAGTCAGACAGCTACAGGAATGTACAATCCTCTCTCTAGATAGTTACCAGTGGATTCATCCCATCTTCTTCCAGCCCAGACTAAAGAAAAGAAATATATATTTTAGAAATAGATATAAGCCACATTTTTCTCAATGCTTTCCATTTTCCATTCCTTGATCTCTGTCACCAGTATCATTAATTAGTATTCCACAATCAATTTTTAAGAAATAAGATGTTCTGATTATGGTAGCAGCAGTTTTGAGTCCAGTACACTTTCTCAACCAGTGGTTTATAATTCCATTTGATATGAGTAATCATTCTAGACCAAAGGTCAGCAAATGTTTTCTATAAGGGCTAGAGAGAATTAGGTTTAGGGGACCATACACAACTATTCAACTGCCATGTAGAGAACAAACAGCTGCAGACGACATGTAAACAAATGAGCCTGGCCATGGTTCAATAACACTTTATTTACCAAAACAGACAGCAGACTGGATTTAACCTGTGGTCCATAGTTTGACGAACCCTGATCTAGATTATAGGAGGAAATAGTGAAAATCACTGAAAAATTATTCCAAAAGTAAATGTAGAAGTGTTTCCAGTTAGGTGATAAGATATATTGTCCATATATATGTCCTTTAACTTTTCATTCTTTATTTGCATTTACATTTAATAACTTTTTTAAATTTTCACCCAGAACCGTTAAAATCTATCATTCCACTTGAATCCTTATTCTATTTGAATTTGACAATCTAATAACAAAAATTAGTGACAATCAATTGACTGAAATATGACCACTTTTTTCCCTCTTTATAACTTAGGCTCTGGAAAATCACTGCAGAGTGAATGGCGGCTATTCAGGCCTAAGGGATGTTTACCTCAAACATGACAGTTACGATGATGTGCAGCAAAGTTTCTTCCTGGCAGAGACACTAAAGTAAGTAAAAATTATTCTAAAAGTATGTGGCCGAGGTACCTGGACAGACTTTCTTTGTACATGTCTTTATCATGAACACGTTCAAATACCATCAAATATGACTGCCTCGGAATGCCGTTCTACATGCCTGGCAGGAATTGCAGGTGTGTTTTCAGTCATTGTATTAAGTTTGATGACTTGGGACTGCTCTGACGATTCTCATACACTAGAACCAAAGCACAGAGTAACTTCTCACTCTGCACTAATGAGTATATTCCTTCAGGGTTTTGCTATACTTGACTATTGTCCATGGCTCTCCCTCAGCTGAATGGAGACATTCATGTGGATTTTGCTGTGCCTTTGTGGTTTCACTGCCTCATATACTCATGTTTCTCTCTCCAGATATTTGTACTTGATATTTTCTGATGATGATCTACTTCCACTGGAACACTGGATCTTCAATACTGAGGCACATCTTCTCCCTGTACTCTATCCAAATAAAAAGGAAGTTGAAGTCAATGAAAAATAAAAAGACATTTTATATTTTACTCTGCTCCATTCCCTTCACTGCACACCTTAATAATTCCTTTTCTGGTGTTCAGGCACATGATGAATTTTTATTACTAGCTCTGTGATTATTCTAAGTTCTAAAATTGTTTTGCAGTCTTTTATGTTTATCATCATAGGCTTAGATGGGCCTAAATTCCTTTTCATATCCTTTATTATTCGGTCAGTAGATCACAGGTTTTTTATTTTAAGTAACCTTTTATATCTGGAGTTCAGGAAGGTATAGTATCATTTTTATTAAACTGAATACAGTGGTATACCAATGACCTCTTAATTATAATTTTGATTTGACTGCAAAACTTTTTCCTCCTCTATGAGGAGATGGTGTCTGCTTTAAGCTGTAATGTTTTGCCATGTTGCAAAAAGCCATAATAATAAATTAAATATTAAAAAAGCTTTTTCCTTTTCAATTTCAATGTTAATATGGTTTGTCTATCCACCAGAGACAGATCTTATAACTGTGACAGCCTCGTTATGCGGGTCTATCATTATTTGATAGAATGTCTTCTAAAATCCTTCACTCACATTTTAATTCAACTTAGAATGTCATCCCAAAAGGATCATCTCATATTGACCTCATTTCGTTGGAACCATAGTATATTTTTTTTGGTTAATTATATTAGCGTTTCCTAATTTGTGAATTAGTTCTCAAATTTTACTTCAAATGCCCTGTGTCGTTTCTGGATCATGTACTGGTTAATTTCTTTCTTTATCCACCACACAAGACAGTGAGCTTTCAAGTTTTGCAGATCTCTGCTATTATTGAATTATATTTTTTTAAGGGAAATAGTATCACTTTTAGTGTGTCAGCTTTCGCTTTTTACTAAATACATGAAGAACTGGGTCTCTAAAGAAAGGGTGAGTATTTCATTTGGCTTTTAGTTTGCATTTCATCTTTAACTTTTTTTTCTTGAGAAAAAGGAAGCATTACCTATGGTTCAGATTTTTCAGATTTGAAAAGGGCCCTTTCTCGAATGTAGTTAAGTTATTTCATATCAGTTTATTAAAGCAGGATTTAACTCTGAAAGAAGCTTTGCCAATGATTCTATTCATGGTCTATTGAGGAAAATCTAATAAACTTTTAGGCCAAATAAAAATATAGTATATTTTATCTGATTAGATTCAACATAGTGACCCCAGTTTAGAACCAATATACGAGATTGGACGCTCCCAATCCCCTACAATCCTGCAGCAGATCAAAATAGTTATATGATTGTTTAGAGTGTTGTTTTGAGATATTAATGGTTTTCCCAAGAATAGATTTGGTGACAGCTTGTGTTTTCTTAGCATATTGGTTCATATTTTATGTATATTCCCATGAAAAGGCTAATACGATGATGTATATTCTGAGGTACAAAGAGTATAATTTTCAACCTAGCAGTGGTCAAATAGATCAGTGCAATCCCATGGATTAAGCTGAAGCATATGCAATGGCTGCATTGTAGTTTTAAATCTATCCAATATTAGCAATTTCTTATGGTTCAGTCTAATATTTTTTAATACAGTTATTTTCTTGGATCTCAGTCAACTTCATTATTTTACCTATTTCAGTTTTTGAAAGTGTTTCAAAGGATTTCATTTGTCTGAAAGGACCACCTTGTGTGACCTGCTCTTTTTTTCAATATTGTATACTGGTATATGTCAAAGAATAAATTAATAAAATTAGTAAATGAAAAAGAGCCTTTGGTACATCATTGTTGCCAAGTTAATGTGTTTTGAGACCCAGAATAATCTTCCACTCGTATCTTCAGCTCGCCTTATGAAATGAACAGATAGTCAGAGTCCTTTTTCCCAGGACTTAAAGGCAAAATATAAAAGATTGTTGTCAAAGCTGGGCCATATGTATTTAGATTATAATTTTCATATGAATGTCCTTTAAGTTAATTTTCTTTGCTTTCAATTTGATTTGAAAGAGCACAAAGCTGATACATATTTCTGCAGCAGATAGGATTTTTTAATATCAGGTTTATGTACATACTGCACTATAATGTACTTTTTATATCTTGGTACACATAGGCAAAAAGATTGTACTATATGTTGCTCTGCCAATGTCAAGAATAAAATTTTTCCAATTCTAGAACTTGGATTTTTTTTAACGTTAAGTCCCAAAACACCAAAAATATAAACAAGAGATTAATGTTATGGTGATGTAATTTAATTAAAGGTATATTTTGATAATCATTTTAAACAACTAAAGTCCTTAGGTAGACATGGTCTTTCATTCATTTTCAGTAATTTCATCTGAAAAGTGAATAATTAAAATAGCACTTAATTTTTGTATTTCTGCATATGTTTTGGGTATACTTTGTGCAATTAATATTACACATGTAAGTTGTACGGCAATTTACAGAACACAATATTTGTCAGAAGTCCTTCATATGTATTACCTATTCTTTACATTGATTTTGATTTGTACATAAATTCATTCTGTCATTTCCAACTTTATATAAATCTTTAATGTTACGAGAAACATAATAGATTGACACATAATTTTTAAAAACTATATTTGTAAAATTTCTCTACTGTGAATAAAGTCTTTTAATATATCTCCTCATTTGTTATGTTTTTCTCCTTTTAAGTAAGCTTTTGTATCTGTAGGGGTGAGTGTGTACAGTTGCAAATGGAAATATTAGATTCTAATAATGATTCTATACAACACCCAGAGTATCTTGACAAGGAAAGATTTTTGCATACACAGCATTTGGTTAATCAGATACCTTTATTAAGAATCTTACATATGTTCAACACCAAGGTATGTAGGGTGGAGGTGGGGAGTTGGTGTCAGAAATAGCATAAAGTATGATCCGTGTTTTTAAATTTGTAATCAAAGAGATCAGAATCACCCTTCCACCAAAACAAAACAAAGCCACATTTAGTTAGACAAGTTAAATTCTGTTCACAGGAGCAGGATGTCACTAGGATTTGAGTGTCACAGAGGCTTAGTAGAAAAGAGAGAACTTAAGCTACCGGAGAGCCTCCAATATTGTTGAAAAAAACAGGTTTTTCACTTTCATGCTGTACTTACGAGAATGTTTCAGACATTTTGATTTCTCTTCTCACTGCCTGGAGCTCTCTTTCCCCAATGTTTTTTTTGGCTCATTCCTCACTTTACTCAGGTGTCTGCTCAATTGGCACTTTACCAGATTGGCTTTTTTTTGACAAATCAATATAAAATTTCCCATCATCTTTTCTCCCTTACTCTTATTTTCTACTTAACATTTGTTAGATTACATATTCATTTCCTTATTTGTTATTGTCTGTCTAACCCCTTAGAATTTAAGCTTCATGAGAACAGAAAGTTACTTTATTTGCCGCCACCACTCCCCACCCCACCACACCCCCATCTCCAGTGCCTAGAGCAGCATCTAGCACTTAGTAGCACACAGTGACTATTTGGTGAACGGGTGAGTGAGTGAATGAATGAATGAATGAGACTCCACCTTATATTCCTAGGCTTTTGCTATGATATTTGTCTTTCAATAAGCAGTACATTTTTTAAAATATTAAGTACCAGTATTACAAAACGTTGTTTTGAGTAAATAATTGTAAAAGTTAGCAATTTTTTTTATTGCTGCCCATAATTATTTTAAGAAAAGGGGGAGTAAATCTGTGTTTGTGACTCAAATCAACTTTCAAGCAGATCTTTTTTAAACTGCTTATATCATGTATGGCCCTATGTAAAATACACACCAAAAAATACACGTCATGATTTCTCCAATATAGAAATTTTTTTCAGTATGACTATTTGAATAGTCAACTATTGTTTTCTCTGACCTAATCTCATAGTCCCTGTGTCACATAAAAACAAAAACAAAAACAAAACTTTCTATACCATCAATCAAAGGAATTCATTTTCCAACAGAGGTATTCAAATGGGAATCTTCTGAATTAAATTATTTGTAACACAAATGATGTTGGTTGTTTACTCTGTTGATGACAGAATAATTAAAAAGTATTCAAAACAATGTTTGTTTATACTCATCATCAACTAACCACACAGAGATGGCAGCTGGCAATCAGTACATCCAATTTCTGATAATTATATGTAGACAGTTCCTTAAAGTTTTAAGAAAACGAGATAATCTTTTTTCATTTAAGCATAAAATTCATATATCTAATTGCCATTTTAGCTCCCTAGGATGTGGCTAAAAGATGAGGATGGGAAGGGAATCTTATTTAATCTTGATTTGATGGTCCAAAGACTGATTTCAGTTTTTCCTGGCTCATTCCATCCACACTGGCCAACACATGAGTCATAATCTTCAAGAAATATTTGCCAGGCAGCAGATATGCATATAAAGTATTAGAACTACATAGGAGTCTAGACAGCATTTAGTCCAGCTCTTATTTTAAATATGAGGAAATGGGATTTCCCCAAGGTCGAGCTGTTTTCCATCCTGGTTCTGTGCTGCCAGACACTTGGATTTGATAAGATTTATGCTAATAAAAAAGAACAATATATAAGAGCACATGTTATATCCAAAATAAAGGTGTAAATTCAGAGTTCACCCATGGAAATTGGTCTAATGCTTTATTTATCAAGGTGTGGGCTACAGTTCACCTATATCAGAACCTCATAAGTCTTGTTAAAATGCAGATTCCAGAGCACACCCAAATTTAGCAAATCAAAATTGTGGTAAAGCCCTGGAATACTAAAGTTGAGAACAACAATTTTAAGTTATAGGTAAGTGGAAGTTCCAATATAGCAGAAGAAATAATGAATTAATTATCAAGTCATGACAAGTATACCTTTTTCTGAATTTTTGTTTCTACTTCAACATTTAAACACAACTTGAAACATAATTTGGATCACTTTGAAAACAGATTCATCCCTTTACAAAAGCATTTCTGAGCAATAAGCCATACATTTAAATCTTTTAGAAACAGATTCACATTGAATTTTTAAACATAATTCTTATTGAGCAATCTCAAAAGTATGAACTTCAATCACTCCTGTTTTTTATTCAGTGACAGTTTTATTTGCTTTTTTCCTCCCAATCGCATCTTTTTTTAAAGATTTTTATTAAAAACATACCTAACATGCAATATTATATTAGTTTCATGGGTACACCATACTTACTCAACATTTATATACCTAAAGAAGAGATCACCCTGATAAGTCCAGCAACCATATGACACTGTACATGCTTTCACAATATTAATAACTATATTCCCCAAGCTGTACATTACATCCCCATGGCTTCTTTGTTTTATACCTGGAAATTGGGACCTCTTATTCCTGTTCCCCATTTCTCCCCTTTTTTAATTTATAAATTGCAGTTGACATTCAATGTCATTTTATATTAATTTCAGATGTATAACATAGTGGTGAGACATTCATATGATTTAAGTTATTCCCCTGACTAGTAGTACCCACCTAGCGCTATACAGTTATTAGCATATCATTGATTATATTCCCTGTGCTTTACATCCCCATGACTGTTTTGTAACTACCAATTTGTACTTAATACCTACACTTTTTCCACCCTGCCCCCCAATTCCCTGTCATCTATCACCCCAACAAATCTAGTACCCA
The DNA here is from genome assembly GCF_004115265.2 of Rhinolophus ferrumequinum. NCBI lineage: Eukaryota > Metazoa > Chordata > Mammalia > Chiroptera > Rhinolophidae > Rhinolophus > Rhinolophus ferrumequinum. The sequence continues at coordinate 69,391,158 of NC_046286.1, read as the reverse complement.
TCTGACAACATACATAGTTATTACCATATCATCGACTATATTCCTTATGCTATACTCCACATCCCCATAACTACTTTGTATTAGGTTGGTGCAAAAGTAATTGCGGTTTTTGAAATTTTTTTTTTTTTAACTTTTAAACCGCAATTACTTTTGCAGCAACCTAATAATAATCAGTTTGTACTTAATCCTTCCCCAATATTTCACCCACACCCCCCCCCCAACCTCCCTCCCATTTGGTAACTATCAAAATGTTTTCTGTATCTGTGAGTTTGTGTCTGTTTTGTTGCTTTGTTTTGTTCTTAGATTCCACATATAAGCTAAATCACTTTGCATCTGTCTTTCCCTGTCTGACATACTCCACTCAACATAATTCCTACCAGGTCCATCTACGCCACTGCAGATGGCAAGAACCCATTTCCCTCTGTGACCCAGCAATATTCCATTGTATTTATATGTACCACCTCCTCTTTATCCATTCTTCCAACGATGGACACCCAGGCTGCCACCACATCTTGGCCATTGTAAACAATGATGCAATAAACATACAGATGCACACATCCCCTCGAAGTAGTGTTTTGGGCTTCTTCGGATGAATAACCTAAAGTGGTATCACTTCATTGTCACTTGTTATAGCCTTTATTTTAAAGTCTATTTTGTCTGGTATAAGATTTGCTACTCGAGCCTTTTTTTTTTTTTCATTTCCGTTTTCATGAAATATCTTTTTGCATCTCTTTACTTTCTGTCTGTGTGTATCTTTCTATCTAAAGTTAGCCTTTTGGGCACCATAGGTAAGGGTTTTGTTTTCTTATCCATTCAGCCCTCCTATGTCTTTTGATTGAAGCATTTAATCTATTTACATTTAAAGTAATTGTTGATAGATAGGTAGCTATTGCTATTTAATTATTCATGTTTTTTATCTTTTTTTTTTCTTTTCTTCTTAAAGAAATCCCTCTAAGATTCCTTGTAATACCGTTTTGGTGGTGATGAACTCCTTTAGTTTTTTCTTGTCTGGGAAGCTCTTTATCTGTCCTTTGATTTTAAATGATAGCCTTGCTGGGTAGAGTAGTCTTGGCTGTAGGTCTTTGCTTTTTATCGCATTGAATATTTTGTGCCAATTCCTTCTGGCCTGCAAGTTTCTGTTGAGAAATCAGCTGAAAGTCTTATGGGAGCTCCCTCATGACTTATAGTTACCTTTCCCTGGCTGCTTTTAGGATTCTCTCTTTGACTTTACCCTTGCCAATTTAATTATAATGCATCTAGGTATGGGCCTGTTTGGGTTCGTTCTTTTTAGGACTCTGTTTTTCTTGGACTTGCATGTCTATTTCCTTTGCCAGGTTAGGAAAGTTTTCAGTCATTATTTATTCAAATTGGTTTTCAATCTCTTGCTTTCTCTCTTCTCCTTCTGGTACCCCTATGATGCAAATATTGGAAATTTTGATGTCCTAGAGGGCTCTTAAACTATCCTCATTTTGGGGGATTTTTTTTTAATATTTTATTTTATTTTTAAAGATTTTATTGGGGAAGGTGAACAGGACTTTATTGGGGAACAGTGTGTACTTCCAGGACTTTTTCCAAGTCAAGTTGTTGTCCTTTCAATTTTAGTTGTGGAGGGCACAGTTCAGCTCCAGGTCCAGTTGCCATTGTTAGTTGGAGGGGGTGCAGCCCACCATTTCTTGCAGAAGTAGAACCGACAACCTTGTGGTTGAGAGGACGTGCTCCAACCAACTGAGCCATCTGGGAACTCAGTGGCAATTCAGCTCAAGGAGCCGTGTTCAATCTTATTTGCAGGGGGCAGAGCCCACCATCACTTGCGGGAGTCGAGGAGTTGAACCAGCAACCTTGTTGTTGAGAGGACGCACTCCAACCAACTGAGCCATCTGGGAGCTCAGCGGCAGCTCAGCTCAAGGTGCTGTGTTCAATCTTAGTTGCAGGGGGTGGAGCACACCATCCCTTGCGGGAGTCAAGGAGGTGAACCAGCAACCTTGTGGTTGAGAGCCCACTGGCACATGTGGGAATCGAACTGGCAGCCTTCGGCATTAGGAGCACAGAGCTCCAACCGCCTGCGCCACCGGGCTTGCCCCTGGATTTTTGTTTATTTATTTATTTATTTTTCCTATTCGAATTGGGTGTTTTCTGTTACCTTGTCTCAAATTGCTGATTCAATCCTCTGCTTCATCTAGTCTGGTGATTCCTTCTCATGCATTCTTCATTTCAGTTATTGTATTCTTCATTTCTGACTGGTTCTTTTTTATGGTTTTCATGTCCTTTTTTATGCTTGTAATCTCTTTATTGAAGTTCTCACTAGGTACCTTGAGCATCCTTATAACCATTGTTCTGAACTCTGTCTCTAGTAGGTTAATTGCCTCCATTTTGTTTAGTTTTATTTCTGGATTTTTCTTCTGTTCTTTCATTGCTATGCATTTCTTTGTGTGGCCGACCAGCAGCCACGAGTCAACGAGGAACCTGAAAGGGGGAGTGGGAATGAACAAAGACACTCACAAATGATGATGATGCGAATTCGGTCTCCAGTGATGCTGAAGCACCGGCTTTATTTTCTACCACCGTTTATATACCCTAAGAATACGTGCAGTTTTAACAGTCAGCAGATAAAGGAATGCATTACATCACAGAAAGTTATCTTTTACCTAAAACACAGAAAAGCAGAAACTACTAAACAAGCCTCAATGCTATTATCTCATTAACAGTAAATTCATAACTTTTACATACAAGATACAAAATCCTTGAAACTTTCCCAAAGTCATTATCTCATGACAAAGCCCACCAATTATCCTGCTAGTCTTCAGTCCTCAGTGTCCGAGAACCGGTCACTCCGACCTACTTTCTCAGCAGCTCGCAAGCACCCTCCAGGCGCAGGCAGAGATAATGCCTTAGAAGCCAAAACAAGTTAATCATAAACTGAGCCAGTCTGCAAGGCTTTTTTAGAATAACAAGAAATCATGGCTCCCCACATCTTTGTTTTCTCATTTTAACTGCCTCTTTGTGTTTGTTTCTATTGGGTAGATATTCTATGTCTCCCAGTCTTGGCCAGGTGCCCTTATGTAGGTGTCCTGTGGAGCACAGTGGCACAGTCTCCCTGGTCATCTGAGCTGGGTGCTCCAGGAGTTTCCCTTGCATGGGTTGTGTGTGCTGTCCTGTTATGGTTGAGCCTTAATTTCTATTGGCCTATCATTGGGTGAGATTGACCCTCAAGCTGACTGTCTGTGGTGTTTGGCCACATCCACAGCTTATGGGCTACCGTGCAGATGGCTTACTCCACTTAGTGGTATTCTCCTCAGTGGGTTCTGGTACCTGTTGAGACAACCTTTTGTGTGTGCCACTTGAGGGGCTAATTGGGCGGTGCTCTGCTGTGGTCTGAAGCAAACCTCCAAGTATGTTGGTTCCAGGGCCTCTTAGGAGGGACCCTGGTGTAGGCCCATGTCAGCCACTATCTGTGACTGGTCAGGGGCTACCTGGTAGAAGATACAAAGCAATTTGCAGTTGCTCACTACCTGTACTAAACCTGGAGTCAGGTGGGAGAGGCCATGCTGCAAACCAAGGACAGCTGCCAGGCTTGGGGTAACTCTGCAAAAAACCAGGACACCTGGAGGCCTGCTGCCACCTGATGGTTCCCTTAAGGTTCCACCACTGATAAAGCCTCGTGCAGTATGTGAGTTGGGTGAGGCAGGGTCTCAGGAGTCACTAAAATGGGAAGAGTTGTGGTCACCAGGTTAATGTAGACTCTGGTTTGGTGCCAGTGTTGAGCCTGGTGTGACTCAGCAAAAGTCTCAGAGCACACCCAGGCCAGTCTCCATCCTCCTGGGCCCGTGGGCTCCAATAGTTTTCTAAGGAAGTGCCATGCAGGAGCGGCTGGCTGCTCCAGGAGAAAGTGCCTCCCGTGGTGCACGAGTTGGGTGGGGTGGGGTCCCAACTGAGTCAGCAGGATGGAACAGTGGAGCTCACCAGGCCAATCAGATTCAGATTTGACCTGTGGGGAAGGGCTCAACATAGAAAAGATGACATCCACCTGGTGGCTACAAGGGAGAAGGACCCCTCACTGGGAAAATGCCTGCAGTCCTCCCTCTGAAGCCACACACCCTATACATCTCCAAGGCCCCCTGAGTCATCATCCCTCCACTGGAGCACAAGGTGAGTACCTGCAAGCTAGTGAGTCTGTGCGAGAGCCGTTTAAGAGGACAGCTGGTTTCCCAAAGCCTTCCATCTCACCTGGCTGGTCAGAATCCCCACTGTTTTTTACAACCAAATATTGTGGGGGCCCCTCTTTTTGCACAGTACTCTGGGTGGGGGTCACTCACTCCTCCAGGGGGAACCTGTGCAGCCGAGATATCCTTCCTGATTGCCACAGGGTGGTTTGGGGCCCATTCTGTGTCTCCACCCCTCCTACCAGTCTCTACATGTCTTCTTTATAGTTTTAGTTATAGGACTTCTGCTTGGCTAGACTTCAGATGGTTCTCCAGGTTGATTGTTCTATAACTTAGTTGTAATTTTAATGTGTTCACAGAAGTACGCAGGCGCAATATTTATCTACTCTGCCATCTTGGATCTCTCTCCCAATAGCTTCTTTAAAGTCGGTTCTCAAATTGTTTTTTCTGTTCTTGTTGAGTTTTAACATGACTATCACTTGCACAGACTACACAGAATTCCTTGTTTGGCCATGTGTCATGTAACTATATAAGATATTCTAGGAAATGACCTCTAAAAGGCACCTTCATTTCTATCGCTGTGTTTTTGCATTCATTATAATGTTAATTGTCAAAGATTTGTTGGCTTGATGCTATTATGATCACTTTGAATTCCCTTAAAACATGCCATTACTTACAGAATAAATTAACATTTTGTATCACAGATCCGTTTAATTCTGAGTGCATGTAAATCACCATGAAAACTTAGAAAGAAGTGATAGATGTATAGCTTTTTAAAAGCTTTTCCACATACTGGCATATTTTGACCTTAGGTTATGAGCACTTATTAATTAATAACTCTGCAAATAAGACCATATAATGTACTGCTTTTCAGATCTCATTTTTCAAAATGGCCGGCACCTGAGAGTTTTTTGGGGTTTTTTTGTGTTCTTTTGTTTTGTTTTTAACTCCTTAGGAGAAATAAATAAATGACCCTCATTCACAAAATCTTTGGGAACTTTGTTCCTGACTTTTCAACTCTTGGAGTTCTTTGACTATCTAATGAAAACACATAAATTAGAATCACCTCCTAGAATCAAGATAGGAGACCACCTATCAACTTCTCAAGGCAGCACAGTACTATTTGTCCCATTTCATGGACAAGACCACTTAGCTTGTTGTGACTCAAGGCCTTTATTTAGTAAGTGACAGAACGAGAACAAACAAAGTCTCTTCCTTCTTTGTGCAAAATGTCATCACTACTCTGTCATTCAGTACAGCCCTTTAACCTCACTGGTTAAATAAACCCTAAGTACGTTTCACTGCTATTCACAGTCCTAGCTTGCTATTGCCGAATTGATAACTTTGTAACTTACATAGTCTTAGCTACAGTGTTTCCCCAAAAATAAGACCTAGCCTGACAATCAGCTCTAATGTGTCTTTTGGAGCAAAAATTAATATAAGACCTGGTATTATATTATATTATTTTATATATTTATATAATATAATATATATTATATATTTATATAATATATATTATATTATGTTATATTATATTATATTATATTATATATATTTTATTATATTATATTATTAGACCTGGTCTTATTTATTTTACTATAAAACTGGGTTTTAATTTTTGCTCCAAAAGACGTATTAGAGCTGATTGTCCAGCTAGGTCTTATTTTCAGGGAAACAGGGTAGGAGCTGTAAAATTCTATAGATTTTAAATGCCGCCATTATAATAAAGTATAGTCTCTTACTTTTATATGATGCAGTATAGAAGGGGAGAAAGTAGGTGTAGTTGGGCGGATGGGAAGCAGACTTCACTCAGAATCAAGACAACTGAGTTCCAAGCTTAGCTCTGTTCTTAACTTCCTGTGTGATTTGCAATAGGCACTCAAGTCTTGGCATCTCAGATTCTTCATCTGTAAAATGAGAGCAGCTATTATCCCAGGTGTAGCCACTAAGCTATGCCCTGAGTGGTGTCTGCTGTGGATGCTGGAGAAGAAAACAACAATACACAGACTAGGAATTTTCCATCCATGAACTAGAGACCACCACACCCAAATTACAAGATATGAAAACCTTAGTTTCCTCATCTATAAAATGGAAGTAATAATACCTACTTCCTAAGGATTAAAATTGCTAATATATGTAAAAGTTCTTAGCTCTATACCTGGCAGGATCATGTCTTCAATCCTTGACTTCCAACCCCAGTTTCTAGCTCTTACATCCTGTAAAAGAATCCTCTCTCCTTGACCTTGGGAAGCTACCAGCTTGTTTTATTATGAAAACACATTTGCTATTATTTTGCTTGCTGTTTCCAACTACCCTCAGGTTTTTGGATGCTATCCTTCAATCAGACTGCTTGAAACACATGTTATTGCTTATCTTCCAAGGTCAGAGTTTAGCACTTATTTTCTCACATGAGAAGACAGAAATAGCCAGTTCTTTCTTCACACTTGTATTGTGTACTAATTGAAGATGTTTTCGCTTTTCTGACTGAATAACTCTTGTTATTCAAGAGTTTTCCTTTTAGCATTTGTAGAAGAAATAAGGATCAACCTGCATTGCATGATTGTTATACTGATAAGAATACTGTTATAAATTATGTCATTGGTGTATTGAAATAATCCAGTGAAAACAAAACAATGACTACAAGTTAAGAACTCCTTTTAAATTGTAGTTTTGTTTTCATCTCAGAGTAGCTTTAGAAACCAACAAAATCAATTTTATAAACTGAAAAGGATTGCAAAAATAACTTCTGAAATAACCAGTGTTGCTTCCAAAATCAGTTTATATGTTTGGAAATCACTTGTAGTGACTGAAAACTAATCACATCCAAAGAAAAATGCAAAAGTGATTTTGATTGGGAGTCCTCTTCCTGCTGCTGGCACCCCACCCTCTTGCTGACATTCACTTTTCTGCACTCTGCCTGAAGTGGCCCTCCCAGTCTTCTCCTCTTCTTGGAAAATGCCTGCTCCTCCTATAAGTCTTTATTTACATGGCTGGGATCTGTCTGCCTCTCTTGTCCCCCAATTTATTCTTGCTTCTTCTGGGACTGCTAGGAATTTTATGCAAGTTCCTATTCACATGCATCACATTATATTGTCATTATTCGTATTTCACTCATTCATTCATTGCACAAATATTTACTAAGCACCAAGAATGTTCCAGACTGTCCTAGGAGCTAGGGATTCAGCAGGGAACAAGTTTGACTTGCTCCTTATTTTCATGGAGTTAAAGACTAGAAAAAAGGACACTATGCAACAAAAAAATGAATACAATTTAAAGAGGTGCCATAGCTTATTTATTAACATAAATATAGGATATAATATTTGACATGTATTTATTTTCAACCCTATTGCACCACCCTTCATCCTGCATATAGGAGACACTCAGCATGTGGTAAAGAGTGAACAAATTGTTAAGAAATGGAGAGAAAGTCTCGAACTTCTATTCAAAAAATCTAAACATAATTTTCATCTTAAATTTACCTGCAGCAGAACACAGTGCCTGCTAGGCCCTACTAACTCAGAATAGTACATCTACCTGCACAGTTGAATACAGATTTTATTTTTAGTGGATAATCTATTGTTTACCTTAGATTAACTGTGAGATACCTAATTATAAGCTGTCATTAGAAAATTTTGTCACTGTACTTGCAAAAGCAAAGTCACCAAAAACAGGGCACTTTTCTCATCATTTAATATCTTCAAAATATATCAATTGTCTCAGGAAAAACCCACAGGAGTCCAAACTGTGTCCCTCCATTTGAATTGCTTCTGGACTACACGCTGTTGGTTAGGATCAACAGCCACATCAGATACTCTCAATGCCATTAAGGTTTGGCTTGTATATTTTGTGAGGATGAGAATTTGTCTGTCTGTGTGTTTGTCTGTGTGGCTCAGCCATTGTAGATAAAAGCATGCCCACACATCAGGGACTGGCTTCTTCTAGTCAATGAAACACTTGAGGGACACTATCAGTGATAGAAACTCCACTATGGTGACTATGGCCTTTTTGTAATCCTCTAGTAATAAGACAAAGGATTCTAGGACTAAAGCAAATCCATTAATAATTATATTGTTATATTCTTTCTAATAACTTCAGCTTCCTTTTCCCAAGTTGCCTTTCTTCAACCATTCTAACAGGTGACAAAAATGACTGATTAGAATTTTCACCGTCCTCCACCTTATCATCTTGTCTCTAACTTCTAGGACAGATGCTGATATAAATGAGCACATAACAGAGAGGGAAGAAAACAAAGGATCTCATACAGATGAATCAGTCCCTGAAAATCGGAAAGTGACATTTGTCGTGATTATAAATCAATACACAGGATTTCTTTAAACTAGATAAAAACTATAGAGTATGTCAAAACTATGATTAAAAGGTAATAAATACAGTGAATTTTAACAAGATCCTAGATTTATTTGCAGCTTTAAAAAAAGTATAGGCTAGTTTTCTTCTTTCTGGTCCCGTTCACACAATGATGATTGCATTAAGGAGAAGTCTCAAAATTTCCACATTGTGTATCTGGGCTTTTAACCTCTCCCAAAGATCAGATACAGACTGCCAAACCAAAAAGCATTCTTGGCTCATGTACAGAACTCATTCTTTAAATAGAAGTTTCAGCACTTCCAGGCAGCAGCAAAGACTTCTCCAGAGTCTTTATCTATTGATTAACTGTAGAAGAGTTTTTGTTTAAAATGAATCGTGAATACCCTTTAAAATAAATGTTTTATTCTATTTCAGAATAAAGGGTATAAAGGGAAAACTGAGACATACATACCCCTCCCCCACCCTGCAAATAGGTTACATTACTTTTTTGCCCGTGATATTTCTATCAAGAGCTAGAAGCAGGTTAAAAAAAAAAAAAAGTCCATTTGGCAATGAGATTGCATTTTCCCTCCTGAGATGGAAATCCAAGACGAACTGCCAATTACTACGCCACTGGGCAGAGGTCACTTGGCTGTTCCCCAGTACATTAGGAACTGCCCTGAGACCTTTGGTTAAAGTACTGATGGATCCCGCATCTCAAAGAGAAGTCAGGTAAACCTTCCTTTATCTGTGATTCTCATGGTTAAGATACCAAACAGGATGGTGAATTCTAATGGCAATTTATAAATTAGCAACTGCAGGATGCCACTATCAGGGGCATGGAATGGAAATACACAAGGCGGAAGTAATGTTAGCAGAGACCAGAAATAGCCAGAGCATGAGCTCAACCTACCTGGGAGGACTTCTCAGCAGGAACTGAGAACACAGAGGGAAGGTCTAATCCAACAGGAGCTAGAATCATGAAAGTGATGCAGCAACTGCTTAGACACCACTAGAAGCAGCACAGTGAATGGGAGAGATACCCTGGCTTCTCTCTGTCTCCTAGTTACCAATCTTCTACAAATGCCTCCCTTGATGAAGACTATCAGGAAAACAGGGCATGGGAGTCTAGGAAATGTAGTTCCCGAGATTCAGAGCCAAGCTGAGGAGTTTAAGAAATAGATGTGAGAGAAAACAGGTAAATGTCTGGCAAAAGTGACAATAACTAAACCCACCATGTAAGACCTCGGCTTAGCTTGAGAGGTCTTCATTGAAAAACCAAGCCTTAAGATGACCAGATGCTAGAAACTGACAGAGAGCTTTGATTGCAATGATCTATGCATCATTCCTGAGTTACACAGAAAAAATATTGGGCATATTTTTGAACTGTCATATCTCAGTAGTAAACTTGATGGTGCGAAGCCACATCTTCCCATCCACAAAAGTTCAAAGACTTTAACACATGTTCTCAGTCAAAGAATAGGCTCAAGAGAAGGAAATCTGTGAGTCCATGAAACACTTGTCAGAGAAGGACAGACAGGCCTAAAATAAAGCATGGCCATCAAAATGACCATTTTAGATGTCAGTGATTAAACTTTGGCCAACCCGCTTTGGATCACAATTGATCTTAACTCCAAATATTCATATGACTGATAGTAGTACTTTCTAAGCCTTTATCAGCCAACCCAAATACATCAGCTTAGTTTTGTATCCTTCTTAGTGGAGCATAAAAATGATGAAAGCTTAATGATCATGCAAAAGAGAGAACTTAGATGTGTGTTTTTTTAAGACTCTGGCTCTATTTGTTGAATAGTATGACTCACCAGCATGGAATCCTGTAATTTCTTTTTCTTTTCTTTTTTTTAATTATTTAAAGAACAGACATTTTGGGTCATTTTGTTCTGCATTCCTCGCTGGGTTTAGATGGCAAAGCAGACCCTACCAAGTTCAAATGTCACCTCTGAACCTTTTCCTGTCTTCCTCCTTTTTGTTTTTGTTAGCACTTTGGATAAGCTTAAGTGGGTGTTCTTATTATACTATATTGCAATTATTTGTTGTCAGTCTATCTCTCTCTACTAGTGATTTAGACCAAAACAACCTGTCAAAAGCAATTGAACTTTATAGATCAGACAACTATAAGTCTGTCTGCACGATAATCTAGTCAGATATTAATATCCCCAGTCACTGTTGCCAAGTTTGATAATTTTGTTGTGAAATGGGGTTGTTTTGCAATACTTTGTGGGTCCAGAATTTAAGCTTTTTATGTAATTTTTTTCAGAAATGTGAGTGGAGCTTTTCTCATTTTTGCTAATTTATTTTCAGCCAGTTGTTGCTACTCTGTTATTTATAAAACTTGAAACAACCAAAATATCCAGTTTAGGAGATTGGTTGAAATAAATTTTCAGTACTAGGAGAGAAATTTGAACAACTTTAAAATCCAAAATTGATTGGCTGGAAAATAATATATGTTATATTTTCCTTTTCGTAAAAAAATATTATAATGATGTCTATTCATACTTGACTCTAGCTCATAATATATAATAAGCATATAACAAATGATGACGTACTATAGACTGAATATTTGTGTTCCCCTAAAATTCATATGTTGAAACCTAATTCCCAATATAGTGGTATTTGCAGGTGGGGCTTTTGAGAGATGATTAGATCATAAGGGTGGAACCCTCATGAATGGTTAGTGCCCTCATAAAAGACATTGTTTTAACCATGTGAGGATACAGCAAAAAGACTATGAACAAAGAATCTTGCCCTCACCTTGAATCTGCCAACACCTTGATCTTGGTTCCCCAGCCTCTAGAACTATGAGATATAAATTTCTGTTGTGTATAAGCCACCCAGTCTATGATATTCTGTTATAGCAATCTGAATGGACTCAAACAGTATAAATATAATTTTGGTTCTTTTTCCTTCTAAGTTCAATCTATCTCAATAGATGGTACCCACTCTTTCAGGCATTCAACAAATGTGTATATATTGAGATGTCTTTCTTTATTGAAGATTTCTGTATGAATGCACTAGTTCAAATTTAATTATACTGAGCTCACATGCTATTTTTCAAAATGGGAAATAAATGTTATTTCTCTCCCTACTCTTCTCTCAGACGTAAGTCTACTTCTTCCATTCCCAGTTCAGCCCATTCCCTACTCCTCCTCCCCAAATGTTAAGCTAAAGTCTCACTTTCCATAAACCATATGCTGGAACAAAGTTATCCCTTTCATAAGTTATTTTCTGCCCAACTCTAAGAATTTCATTTAGACAACACTCTTGAGGGTTGCACATATTACTGCTAGAGACAGAGGGGAGAAAAAAAGAATTAGCAAGCTCATAAATTATTCTTGAGTGGTTATCCGCTTCCAAAATCACATATGAGAGTGATAGCAGCAGGCATCCGTTATAACCGATCCTGGCAAAGTGTTGACTGGTGTTATTTCCATTATACCGTGCAGAAGATATGAGATCTACTTCAGTATATTAATGAACATTAATGGTCTATAATCAGTTTATAATGAGAAATCAGTCAAACAAACAAGTAATCGGCTTTCTTAAAATGTAATTAATAAAATGACTAATTCACGTTAGAATTGAATTGCTTTTGGCAAGCCCTTTGTTGGAGTTACTTACAGCAAGTTGCAAGCCCATCAGAGTTCTACAGAAAAGAGAGTTTCTTACAAAATGCAAAGGGCCTTACATACAGTATGTACCCAGAAGTACCTGTCCCATGAAGACTGGAGTGTAGGCATGCTGTGATTTTTAAAATGAATCATCAGAATGAAATAAGAAGAAAGAGGCATTTTGGATTATGAGAATGGAAAGGTCACATTTTAGAGCAATTTCCATAAAATGAATCATTTGCTGTAACATCAACCAACAGCTTTAGTGCTGAATTTTTAAATGAACAATGCAAATAATAATTAATAATAATATAAACATTCTCACATTTGGCTTTTTCTGGCATGTCTTCACACACATTATTTCATTTATTCTTTCTAATGGGGAAAATGTCATTCATGTGTGTATGTATTGTATGCACATGTTTCAATGTGAACAGCAAATTCGGGCACATCTCCAGAGTGCACACCAAAGACATAAACTCAGGAAATTCCTGGCCTGGTGTCAGATAAGCGATTGTTGACCTTGAGGTCTGTGCATGGGGTCTGTGAGTATATGTGCATTTTTCCAGGATGAGGATCTAAAACTTTAATGAGGTTTTCAAAGCGAGAGGATGAGAGTCTCTGACCTGAGAAAAAGATTGGAAACAACTGTTTTAGGTAGATGCTACAGTGTACAAATATAGTTGGTTCCGTTAACTTCAGTTGACTTCCAAGCTCTTTAAATGTAGGTTTGTTGCTCTATTTGGATCCAGAGAATTCTGCAAAATTGCTCGTTTTTCTTCTGTGATCCCAATTAACATAAGGTGAGGAGGTGAGCCTCTTTTTTATTCATTTGGCAGCTTTTACTAGAATGCCAAGGAAGAGATGCACATGTGAAAAAGGAAGTTGCTACTGTGTGTGACAGCCCATATATTTTCTACTAACTCAGGCAATATGAGATTAGGGGCTCACTGCTTCCTGGTAAGCTATCCACTTTGAGAAACTACCTGTATTCTCTCAAGTCACCAGGGTGCTGTTTAAAAATTTGTTGTATTTATTTGTTAGGTGATCAAAAAGTGACAATCTGAATCCTGAGACATACTTTGAGATTTTCTGTTACAAAGGAACTCATGAAAAGGAAATGCTTATCCATTGGGAGCAAAACTAATTCGCCCAGAATTACCCAGGATTAACCAAAATAATGTCATGCTTTTTCCAAGAACTGAGATTTTCTGCAGATACCAGCTTCTTGCAATGGGAAATCACAGAGAGGTGATTTATTTTCATTACGCTCATTTTCTAAGTACTGTTCCTGAGAACATGCATTGGTTAGTTGTATGTCATTAGCCAAGGCCTGATTCGTGCTTGTGTTCTGATTTTCCTCATCATAATATTTCCCCCAAATACTTTGTTTTGTAGTTATATGTGCAATCGATCTCTGTATACAAATTTATGTCAAAAGAGATGCCACAAGCTAGGAAATGCTAAATTAATCCCATTACTCTCTTTTGTGGGAAAGAAATGCTTGTTGTTGACCAAACACCAGCCTAACTGGCTGCTCTGTGACTGGGTTAATATGCTCCAGAATGGTATTCCTGAGCAGTTGAGAGTGTTCATTAAAACAATTAACTCTGGGTCTATCCCGGAAACACACACAGTGAGCCAGTAAGGATAAGAATAAATATAACTGTTCCCTTTCATCTAGAATCCATATAACGTGTAACTTTCTATCACCAACCTATTGAGATTAGGATGAAAATTGTCCTTAATGCCAACATAAACGGGGTCAGCTAATAACAGGAACAAAAACAAGAGAAACAAAACAGAAACAAGAACCACAAGCATAACATGTAAAGGGACCAGGTGAATGGGAGTTCAGCAGAGGCTCTGTTCTGAGGGAACTGATTACAAAATGGGCAGTGTAATGGCTTGCCTCCTTAATGCAGGTGGACCCCAGGTAGCCCAGTTCTGCCCTCACCTTATAGAGTTTCTTCACAGTAAAGCGCCTCCATCTTTAGACCCTAATTAAAAACAAAAATGACAAAACTACTGCAGCAATCCAACCGTCAGGGGCCCAATTGCATTTCTGCCCAGAAAGCAGCTGCCCCTGCTCCTCAGGCTTCTCCTCACATCCTTTCAGGCTGTGTCCTGCCCTGGCACCTCCAACTCTTGCCTTACAAGCCCCATCTGTTTTCCTCCCTCATTTCCTAGAGAGTGAATCCTTCGAGCAAAGCCAAAAGCCAATTCTGGATTTGACAGGTGTCTGACTTGGAGAGATCTCAAGCGTGTGTCTTGAGCACTCAGCATGGGACCAACAGCTTGTGTTGTTTTTAAAGAGGGTTCATTCAGAATGCTCCCAAGGACCATAGAGCTTGTGCTGTGACCAGGAATGTGCCACCTCAGCAGGTCATGCAGGGTGCCAGCAAACCTGTCACCCAGGAAAAACAAGGCAAGGCCCTGTGTTCACAGGCATAGCTCTGGTATCTCTGTTACGCGACAGCAGTCTGATGGGGAAATGTAATTCACAGGCATCTCCTGAGCAGCCAATAATGTGCTCTCCTCTAGGACAGGCCACGGGTTCTGAAATGGGAGAGTGATGACCAGCTTTGGAATTAGGATCTAGCTCTGCCTCTTGCTCAATGGAGGCCAGGGTCACCGTTCATTAAATTGATTCCTCAGCTGTTGATGGAGTGCTCAGCATGTCAGACTTTATTCCAGGGGCTTCAGAGACAGCAGTGGACAAACAGACCAAGCTTCCTTTTCCTGAGCAGCTTGCATTCTAGCAGAAGACAAAAAAACTTCATAATAAGGAAATTACATAAATCTTAGAAGATGAGAACTATAGGAAATTTTTTAAAGTTGAACAGGGTAAGACAATCAGGAGTGCTGGGGATGGTACGTGTTGTACAGGTTGTAGTTTGAAGATCAGGTGGTCAGGATAGACCTTACTGAGCACAGATTAGAGCAAAGGCATGGAGGATGTGCAGAATTCGCCACGGAGTTATTCGGGTTACCCAGGGGAAGAGTGTCCCAGGCAGAAGGATGGGCTAGAGCAAAGGACTTAAGAGACGAGGGAGCACAGGAATGGGGGCATGGAAGGCTGAGGAGTAGCAAGGAGACATGGGGCGACAGGGACGGAGGGAGTGAGGGCCTGAGCGAGAGGAGAGGACTGGGCGAGAAGGCCGTGGATACCACTGTCAGGAGCAAGTCATCTTCTCTGGGCCCTCATTTCCTTGCGGGTATAATATATATAAAAATGCCTTCTGCGAGCTGCTGAGAATGTGGTAACAGGTGTGAAGGGCTCTGCATAGCACAAAATAAAGATCAGAGGATTTTCCTTCCACCTATTTCATCCCAGATGGCATAACTAGTGCAAATGAACCCAAAATTAGGGCTGGGAAATGGGAGCTGTGCCCTACAACAGAGTAGAAGAGGGGAAACATTTTAAAATAAGGTATTTTTTCCCCCAAAATTTGAACCTTTCCACCACCCTGCATTCCCACCTCCCAGCCAAGGCCACCACAGTCTCTGACAGCAGGTAGAGGCTATGTGACCTAGAGACCCCAGGTCAAGGGAGAGAGTCTGAGATGAAGGAACTTTTGTTCACAAGGCAATATCCTGTCTTTCCCTCGTGTCTCCTCCTCCTCCCTTCCACTTCCACGGTTGATCAGGTCCTAAACTGGGGGGACGGTCTCATCCTGCTGCACAGTGTCATGTGCACCCCCACTGGGCACAATTAAGAATTCCCACTTACTCCTTTGAGGAGCGAATTGGGTGTGAACCAGCAGCTTCCTGGGAAGGAGAGGTGCACAATGGAGAAGGGACAGTGAGCAGGTGAGGGAAACTCTCCAGGGGATGGATGCTTAGTGCCAGGGAATCTGAAGGGCCTCCCTGTCTGGAGCTCCTTGGGGGTAGGAGAAGCTAGTTGCAACTGCTCTGGCGGGGCTTCTTTCTTTTGGCCAATGAGAAGAAGTGAAACGCTGACTGAAGGGAAAAAAGTCTTGCCTTCCTATCTCAGAGGCATAGGCGCTTAGATGGGCGTCTATGGCAGCCAGGCTTCCAATAGCGTACGTCTTTGTGGAAAAGGCCTCTTTCCTTCACCCTGAACCTCCCTACCCAGACAGGAGCCCAACACAGTGAGGTGCTGTGGACTCCTTCCCAGCACGACCACAAGCTGTGATTTCTTTCCCAGCCCTGACCTTAGATCTAACCTGGAGGGAGAAGAGAAGGGGCAGGAGCCCTAGTCGCCATCTAGAGCCTGTTCCCCTTGTTGCATTTGAGTTCCAGCACCTGTTCATCCTATTTGTCAGCCAGCAGCTGCCCCATCTCTCTTCCCCTTCCAAGAACTAGCTGTTCTTTCCTGTTCCACTGCAGGTCACAGCTAAATGCACTGGGTCCCAGGTAGGAGACCCAATACCTGAACCCCGGGGAAAGCTCCACCTCTTATCTGTGTGTACCAAGATGGGCTCTAGAGGGGAGAATTAGGCAGTGACTCTGATCTCAATGCATTTTTAAATGAGTTAGGGGAAACAAAATTGACGTAAGAGATCGGGGTGAGCTTCGCGAAAGAGTGGATAATTAATGTGTGACAAGTAACACTAGTAATCAGAAAGGAAGAGACTGAGGAGACCTGGAAGATTTTATGAAAGATGAAGAATTTACAGATAAGGCCAACAGGGCAAGCAGACTGAGGATGAGGTGTTGAGGGTGAGTACCAAACAAGTTGCATAAGTGGGGTGGGGTCAGATGAAGGAGGGTGTTGGGAGCAAGGAAGAAGAGTATAGAATTCTCCATTAAGAAATTATCCATTAGGAAATACGGGGTCACTGAAACTCGTGTGTTGGGCTGACCTTAGTGATGAAAAGTGCAGCTGCCGTCCTACATGAGGCCTCCTCCAGAGAGCACGTCACACACTCAGTCCATCACCGGGGACAAATGCTGCCCAGGTCCTAGTGAGTGGACAGCCACAGACAACATTCTTCTTGAGTGGATCAGATCTCTCCAGAAGCATCCTGACCCTGATAATATATTTCTGGCAGCCAAAGTAGGCTGCCAGGATGTGGGAAGCTCTGCATATGAAAATAATGTCAGCTACCTCGGAGAGGGAGGTTGGAAGCAAAATCGCTCTGAAAACTCACAGATGGCAAGTACAGACTGCACTGTTTGGGCACCACTCATTTTTGTTCTTTTAGTTTGCATTTCCAGGTTCCAACCATCCTGACCCGGGAAACGTTTCATGACAGAAAGCTGAATTGGGTGGGGGCAGAGGGACAGAGCGGAGGGGCTGTGGGCTCCATCACTGCTTGATAGAATCTACCCCTCCAGCTATTGCCAACACCTCGCCTAACCACAACATATGGTCACCAGGACACTCACAGCTGACCCCTTGTCCCAAACTTCATGTCCCCTATGACCTCATTTTTATCTCCACCCACTAAAGCACAAACATCTCCTCTCCTTTTTTCATCCTGCAAGGACTTCCCTTAGGTCAGTGCCCATCTTTCCCTATTTAGTCACCATGGCTTAGCCTGAGGTCTGGCTCCCACCAATACATTCTGGCACCCACAACACTTTCACGAGCTATGTGGCTTATTCCTCTGGTATCTCGAGTCTTTCACAAAAGCACGGTGTGGTGCTCTACACCAGGATATTCCAGAGTGATTTGGCTCACCATCACAGAGTGTTGTCACTACTTAAGAGCGTTGTAAAAATATGTTGGCAGGGGTGGTTGGCCATGTAATTTAAAAAAAGAAAAAAAAGAAAAAAAACCCCACAGTGTTTGGGCTGCAGTTAAGTGTGTGTATCACTTATTGAAAGTTTATGCTATCAATTAATAAATATCTGCTTTAATACTGCCTGTCATTGATTTCCAGACCAAGTATTTCTTTTGTTCTAAAACAAAAAAAATTTCTAAGGAGCAGAATGAACTAGTTGCTATGAACTTGGGTGTGTTAAAAGTTACCTGCTCCCTCCCTCTGCTACTCTTCTTACCCTGTCCTTGGCTCTGTGCTTATCTCATACCTGGGATATGCAGCTTTCCAACACATGACTCCAACTCACCTGACTTTCTAAGGATTTCTTTCCTTCTGGACCAGTCAATCTCTCAGGGAACTGTAACCCATAAATTTTCTAAAAATAGAAGTGAGCACTTAGGCATTTGACCCTCTTCTGGGCCACACAGCCATCTTGAGAGCCATCCTGCACTGTCAGCTGTTGCTCATTTTGCAGGCTGCTCAACATCTATCCCGGGTGCAGCTGGAGACCATAGGCCAGCAGCTGGAGGGATTGATGCAGGAGCTTCCTTCATGCCGAGCTGGTGGTAACCAAGACCAGTTCTGTGTCTTTCTGTGTCTTCTGCGTGGCAATTTTTTTCCAGCCCTGTTTGAAATCTGTAGCCACTTCGATCTTAGCTGGGAAAGGACTACCTCTGTACTGTCAAGGTAAGCTGTCCTTCCTGCCATGGAGGCTGCAGTGCTGATGTAATGTATTGGGCTGAAGTATACCTATCTCCTCTTCTAATGAGGTATTTTAGGCAGAAAGAAAAGAGGACGATCGACTGCCACAGGCTGTGTTTATAGAATCAGCATGCCCTTGGAGTTTGTATAGTCCCGAGTGCTCTTCTGAGGGTTACAATGGGCATAAACTCAGGGGTTGGTTAGGTCAATCGTTGTTCAAGATGACTGAAAGCTATCATAAAAATGCACTCACCTTGTATCCTCTCCACCTTAAGAGCACACTCCTGAATGCACCCCATCAATCTCAGCTTTTTCAAAACCCTTCTTTGGATGACACCGAAATGTCCAGAGCACCCAGACTATGGGGGGATGAGGGGGGCTTGGAGTGTGAGCCTGCCTGAGATAGCAGTGCAATTTTGGAGGTGGTCACAAGGCTAGAGTAGTAGAAATTATTGGGTCACTATCTTAGAAAAAGTACAATTAGCAAACTAATAGCTGGTAACCATGTTTACCTCTTACCCAGGGTCACTAATGAAAGGCAGAAAGTACGAGTGCTTTCTTAAATATGTATATTGCCATGAACAACTTGGGAGAAAGAAGATTTTTAGGAATCTATTCTAAGCACACAATCAGAAAAGCAGACAGAAATTTATATTCAAAGTTTTCACGGTATTATTTATAATAATGAAAAATCAAAAACAGCCTACATTAGAAGTAACAAGGGAAATAGCTAAATAAAATTAAGACATATCAATAAGTCAGAATATTGCATAGCCATTAAAGAGGATGTTAACAAAAAGATTTAATTATGTAGAAAAATATTCATGATTAAGTAAAAAGCAGAATAAAAAAATGTGTGCAGTATGTGTAGGATTATATTAACAGTTCTTAATTCTATGTGGGAGGACTCTGTATCATTTTCATTTTCTTGTGCGTTTTTCAGATTTTCTGCAAGAAAAATGTATTACTTGTATAAGCAGAAAAACCTAAAGAGATGACTAGAGATTTGAAGTCAATAAGATAGTCATTTTACATAGGAAATAGTAAATGTTTCTCAAAATATTTAATCCCTCAATTGCATGAAAATATGATTGAATTTTAATTGAACAAATACTTATTAAGTGCCTATACTTTGCTGGGTCTTTTCGTTATACATGCAACAAATATTTACCGGAGACTGAGCAGAATGTACAGAAAATTACACAATACGTTCTCTGCCCCATTGGAGCTAAGAATCTGCTAGGAATTGGTGATGCTAAGATAAAAGACAGAAAGAAACTGTCCCTCAAGCCACTCCAGAATCCAGGAAGAGAGACAGACAAGTCTGCTGAGGGCACATGGGGTGCGGGCTGAGGAGATCCGTCCAAAAAGGAGGACAGAGCATAACAGGCCGTTGGTCAGGAGCCCAGTCTTCATTCCCAATACAGGTAAACTCCTCATGGTTTCTTTCTTGTGGCGTATTTAGCTCCCCAGATGTTTCTTTATCCTCCTACTCAAGGGGTTTAACTGTATTCAAAACAGACAAATTTAAAAGAGAGTCCTTTTTTGATTGAAAGCAAAACAAAACAAAAAATCTCTGAGTTCTCCATGACCAGACTCACCCCACTGCTCACAGAGGAATCTGGCACTGCCATAGACTGAATGTTTTTGTCCACCCAAAATTCATGTGTTGAAATCCTGCGTGATGGTATTAGGAGGTAAGGCCTTTGGGAAGGACTTAGGTCCTGAGGGTGGAGCCTTCATAAATGGGATTAGTGTCCTTATAAAAGAGACTCCAGAAGCTCCTTTGTTCTTTCCACCTGCGAGGACACAGAGAAACATTCAAGTTCCACATGTCATCTCTTAGAAAACTTACTCTTCTCTCTGATCATGGAAACCATGTAACTGACTCTTAACCTTGAATTTCAAAGAATCCGAGTCATAGTTAAAGCTTAATTACAGAAATTATGTAGCCACCCCTCCCCCAATATCTGAATATGTTTTTTCCTAACTTCATCTTGACTTTCTACTATTGTGTATTAGTTTTTTGTTCCTCATTCCTTAAGTTGATTTCAAGACTATTTTCTTGTATGGTATCTGTGGTCAGCAGACAAACATCTTGGTTGGTGGGAAACTGCGTATCGATAAATACATGAAAATGTGATTCCCGAAATTACTCCTGTGAAATAGTTAGCTCCACTCTGTGTCTCAGTTTTTCCAGATGAGGAAATGAAAGTGGAGATGTGTCAAGTTGTGTAGTGTTGTGTTACCTTGAATATTTGCATGTTGAAAGAGGAGAATCACAGAATGGAATTTCTAACATAAGGGGAGAGGGGAGATCCTTTCCTTTTTCCTATACCAATAAGCCTGACCTTGACAGGTCAAATGATGTCATGCTCTTCTTATGAAAACATTACCTATACAGCTAAGTGATTTTTTTAAATGATGGGAAAAGAATTGTCAGATGATGTAGAAAGTGACATTTGGTCTCCCAGGGAAGGACTGAGGACACAGACCAGAGGACCGGCTGCTGGAAGGAAAGAAAAAGGGGTAAGGGAGAGCTGAGCAGTTTCAAATGAAAAATTGAATTCATTTTAAAATCTAATTTAAAGTAAAATAGAGCAGCAGATGTGGAGGGAGTTGAAACTCCTCCTTGGATTGTATCCCCTAAACTTTTCTGTTCTTTCCTTCAGCTTGAACATCATCCTATTTATACCAAATAGCAAAACTGGATTAATTAAGAAATAAAATACTCCAGACAGTTTGTTTCTAGGGCTTGTTTGTACATGTAGGAGAGGAAGGAAATGCTTGTAATCTTAATTCCTCCAAAAAGAAAGTCCATCAATGCTTTCTACCTCCAACCTTTAAATTATATTTTCTTAAAGATCTTTAAGTCTCAGAATCAAGTATTGGTAAAATACATCTTTATTTTTCCAGTTCATTTACTCTCACAACACATACTTACTATTGAACACGTTCTGTGAGTCAGAAGACGTGTGAGTTCCTCTGCTGTGTAGGTGGTTTTAGAGACACTTTGAGTGCCAACATCCAAAATCAAGTCACAGGCCAGATTGGTCAAGCATTCTGCACAGTTGTCATCAGTGAGACAGATCATATCAAAAAATGAGAGAATAAAACTGCTTCCTTTCTGCTCTCACAGGACAAGTGTAAAATAAAGCAGCCACCGAGAAGCCCAGAAATCTTGTGCTTTTCATGAGATGATTTTCCACTCCCTAGGGATGTGTGAATAGCAGATAGGCTGCCAAGAGACCCCCTCGGTACTAATGGTTTGTCTCCTGCCAGCCATGGGCCTGACACTTGCTACAATACCTCGAAATTTAATCACAGAAGTTGTCTGGTTCCACCTTCACCTTGTATAAAACCATTCTTTATACACTGCGCTTTCTATTTAGTGATGCTCTCTGATCAAGGTGTTTAATTTTTTAAAAATCGAATCAACAGCTTGATTGAAATCTGCTTTTGTATATGGCTTTCTACACATGTTTAAGCATCACAATAAAATAAATGCAAATTCTAGTAATCAGGCAGGAGAAATCAGCTGACAATATTCGTGTGCAAAGGAACTGATGTTAGAAAAAGTGAGAAATTGCACTAGCCCACAGCAACAGCAATAATATCTAACATTTCTTGATTGCTTACTATGGTCAGTGCATCCATATTGTTTAGTTTCCTGAGGCTGCCATAACAACGTACCACAAAACGGGAGGCTTAACAGAAATTTATTGTCTCACAATTCTGGAGGCTAGAAGTCTCAGATCAAGGTGTCGGCAGGGTTGCTTCCTTCTGGGGGCTCCGAGGCAGAATCTGTTCCACGCCGCCCTCTAGCTCCCGGTGGTTTGTTGGCAACCTTTGGCCTTCCTTGGCTTATAGATGCATCACCCCCCAACTCTCTCCCTTCATCTTCACATGGTGTTCTCCCTGTGTGTGCATGTATCTCTCTGTCCAAATTTCCTCTATTTATAGGGACACTAGTTGTATTGGATTAGGGACCACCCTCATGATGTCATCTTAACAACCATCTGCAAAGACCCAATTACCAAATGAAGTCACCTTCCCAGGTACTGGGAATTTAACATCTTTGGTGGGGGCACATAATTCAACCCATAATACATGCATGACCTCACTCAACATTGAAGCAGAGGCTATGATTACTACCATTACAAACTGAGACACTGAGGTTTGGAAAGCTTTGCTTACCTTTTCTGAATTCCTTTACTGCATAAATGGCAGAAAAAGCGTTTGTGTCCAGATAGTTTGACTCAAAAAATCATGCTATTAATCACCCAGTGGTGTTTCCAAAGGAGCACGAGGAACTTTCCTGACCTTTTAGTTGTTTGTCCACAGGTTATACTCTGTGACCATCCAGTCTACTCACAGGAATACTGCTAACCAATGATTGAGAACGTACTATGCGTGTTTGCATGATCTCATTTAATCCCCCAAAAAACAAATTTAGAAGCCAAATACTCTTTACACCAGTTCACAGAGAAGCAAAGTGGAAGTCAAAGAAGTTGAGAATATATGGCCAAGGTCACAAATAAAGTAAGGGTTAAGCCAGGATTCAGGTCACCCCCTCCCCAATCTTGACCCTAAAGATGTATCTCTCCCTACTGTGCTTTGCTGCCTTTCAAACAGAGCTTGGGGAATATGAGGCTATCATTAAGTCATGTTAAAAAATAAGAAGGCCATGCAAATCTCACGAATGCTGTTTGTAAAAGTGTGTACAAAACAAACCTTAATTCCTAAGAATTTGAATCAGACAGAGAAGGTGTAGGAAAATATCAAATGTTTGTATGATTACCTGGGCAACCTTGCCTGTCCTAGGTAAATATGTAAAGACTAATCAACCAGGGCAGCTGAGGGATTTTTCTAGATGTGGGCAGTTTTCATTTTTGCATGTGATTTGCCTAAATATGTATGTGGAAAGGGAAAAAGCTTCTTTTATTTAGCATAATGATGGACCAAAACAAAAGGAGAAATCATTTCACTCATGCTTTGGTAAAACACTTTAATCTTTCTTAAATCTCTCTGTGTGTATTTTTGGGCTCAAAGCAACTGACAGACTACTTAGGACAGAAATGTGTTGAGTGCAAATAGAAGAGAGCTTTGGGCCATGGGGATGTGTGCTGAGGAAGGAGAGCTAATGTTTGGCAAGTGTCAAACATCGATGGCCATTGATTAGGAAGAGTCTTTGGCAAAATATATTAAGATTTTCTGGAGGTTGTTGACCATCATCAGTTTTCAGTTTTCTGACATTCACAAAAACAGAAGAATTCAGCTCTTGACTCCCTGGAGGTTTGCAGTTCGCTAACTTTCCAGAGTATTGACAGCTTTCTAGTGCCACCGTGTGGTCACTTCTCAATCTGTTCAAAAATTCCACCGGAGCCAAACCTGGCAGGGAGACTAAATGATTCAGATATGATTGTGTCGGGCAGCTTGTGAGAACAGTATTAACTACTCATGCATCTGATGTAGGCAACAATAGTGTGTGTGCTGGGGAAAGGGGAAAGAAAGAAAGGGCTGAGAAGATCCCTGGAGGCAGAGCAAGGGTGGGACAAGGAGAATGCAGGCAGCTGGACTTGGCCATGGAGATAGGCAGCTGGCAGAGAGAAAACGTATCCACTGGGAATTCAGGCGACACTAGTAGGCTTGAGTTCATTGGCAAGGGTAAGGATATGCCCCAACCCTCTTGGGGTGGGTGGGACTGGAAAATAAAACAGGATCAGAGTTAAACTTCAGTTATGGTCTTGCCTGGTCATTGACTCTTCAAAGCGTCTGTGTCTCACTCAGGAGCATGCCAGAAGACCAGCCAAGCTCTGCCTGGCCCCTTCCCCGGGAAAGTTCTTCTGCCAACACTGCTGGGCACACTCTTCTCCGCAGCAGAGGAAAGGAATCTAGTCTACAGAGGAGAACCTGGGGTCTGAGTCTCATCACTGCTGGACAGGACAGTAGGAGGATAAGAAGGCTACCAGCTCTGTGGAAATAAATGAAGACCAACCAAATGAGAAAAGCAAAGGCTATTTATTCTGAGCTTGCGCTAGCAAGAGAGTCAGCTACCATCACTTTCCTTCTGTCAGGGACCCCAGGCAGGGAGAGGAATGGGACAGCTTTACAGTGCAGAAAAGAGGAGACTTCAGGTATGTGCTGATTGAAGGCTGTTGGCCTGAGGAAGCTGTCGGCAGGCTAACTGCAAGTGGGGTGTCCTGTATAATTGTTTCGGAGGACATCAATTGCTTTCTCTGATTGGTTCAAAGTTAGAATCAGGGACATAAACTAAGGAAGCTGTCAGTTATTAATCAAGTCCTGGCTATTTGGGCCAATTGATACAGAAGTTATTGTTTAGCTTCCTGTATTGTCACTAGAGGTAGCACTCTGGCTTTCTGTCAATCTGACTTATGGCAAATGGCTGCCTGGGTTGTTTACGGTAGATAAGGCGCTTGGTTTTCTGGGCAGGTTGCTGCAACTTGTGTGTCCCAGCCTTGGGGTCAGCAGGGAGGGAGCAGCTTTGGTGGGTGGATTCTCCTCCGGCCTATGCCGTCCGTCACTGCTTCCCAGGGGGTGAAACCGATTGGCAGCCAGAGGGCCAGGGGAGCCCTGAACGTGTCATCCTTAGAGGTCAGCAGAGAAGGGCCAACAGTGGATCTAGAGGGCCAGATGGAAGACAACCAACACAGTCACATAATATGATGTTTATATATCTGTGATGCCCCTTTACACCCCTTAAACTCAGTAAAATGAGTTGTAAAAGTCAAGTGAATCAGATTGTAAATGTGTGTATCAGTGACACAAAGACATGATAGGGGGTGAGGGCAAGCAAAATAGAGGCATGTACCCCTCCTCCCTCCCCCGCCCCGTCTAGAGCGCAGAGAGAGCGCCCCCTGCAGGCCAGGAGCCACTGCACAGGGGCACTCAGCAGCTCAGCACTGTTTCCATCCAGGAAACAGAAGACTGAAGTCATTTCTTAGCCAGCCACGGGCCAGAGCTCTGCTACCAAGGAGCATGGCTTTGGAGGAGAAGGGAATAGCCCCTGGGAGTGACCCTCACGACTCTCATCTTCACCACAAGCTAACAAAATCAGGAAACAGTGCAATTAAAATCTCTGTCCTGTTAACAAAGAAAGGGTGTGTTCTCCAAGGCTTTTGAGAGAACATAGCACTGTCTCATGTGCAGATGCTAACCACATGAGCCAAGCTGCCTTGAACAGTAGTATGGAATAACAGTGGCAGAGTGTGTGCTGGCATGAAGGGCAAAGCTGGCACCTGTCAGAGTGTGGGCTTCCAGGCCCCACTGGAGGAAGACAGGTGACATGCCTTCTTTGAATGTGTCCATAGGGTGCAAGTCCCAGACAGGTAGAAACAAGGTTTTCTTAAACGAGAAAACCAGCCTGTCCAATCTGCCCACCTTCTCATGGCTAGGCCAAGCTAACAATCTGTTGTCAGTACAAGTCGCATCCACATCTCTCTCTCTCTTTTTTAATAGTGGTAAAATATACACAAAATGTACCATTTTTAAGTGTACTGTTCAGTCGTAAGTACATTTATGCCGTTGTAAAACCAATCTCCAGAACTCTTTTCACCTTGTAAAACTGAACTAACTGAACTCTGTACCCATTAAACAATTCCCCATTTCTCCTACCCCCAACCCCTGGCAACCACCATTCTACTTTCTGTCTCTATGGAATTGACTACTTTAGGTAACTTATATAAGTGGGATCGTACAGTATTTGTGTTTCTGTGACTGGCTTATTTCAGTTAGCACAATGTCCTCCAGGTTCACCCAAGCTGTAAATGTGTCAGAATTCCCTTCCTTTCCAGGCTGAATAATATTCCTTTGTATGTATATTCCACCTTTTGTTTATCCATTCATCCATCGATGGACATTTGGGTTGCTCCCACCTTTTGGCCATTGTGAATAATACTGCTATAACCATGGATATACAAGTATCTCTTTGCGACCCTGCTTTCAGTTCTTTTGAGTATATAGCTAGAAAAGAAATTGTTGCATATCTCTTTTTTATTCACCTCCATGCCAACTGTGTTCAGAGGTCGTGTTGGGGGAAGGGCGTAGGATTTGATGTTACAGTGCTAGGTTTTAAGTCTTTGTGTCACCCTTCTAGAGACTATGTAATCTTGGGCAAGTTTCTCAACATCTCTGAAACCTGTGCTTTTCTTCTATAAAGAAAATATAATACACACAGTATTAGTTTCCTAGTGATGCTGTAACAAGTACTGCCAATGAGATGACTTAAAACAATAGAAATGTATTATCTCATAATTCTGGAAACTAAAAGTACAAAATTAAGGTGTCAGCAGAATTGGTTCCTTCTCGGCAGCTCAGAATCTGTTCCATGTCTCTCTCCTAGCTTCTGGTGATTGCTGGCAATCCTTGACCCCCTTGGTTTGCAGCTGCCTAAGTGTCATGCCTGCCTCCATTGTCACATGGCTGTGTTCCCTTGTGTATCTGCATCTTCACATGGCATTCTCCTTTCCCTATGCATCTAAATGTTCCTCATTTTATAAGGACACTAGGCTTTAGGTTAGGGCCCATCCTAATCCAGTATGACCTCAACTTAACTCGATTCTTTCTGCAAAGACCGTATTTCCAAATAAAGTCACATTCACAGGTGCTGGGGTAAGGACTTCAACATTAGTTTCACGGAAACGTAATTCAACCCACACCTACCCTGCACGATCTCTGTGAACGTGAAATGCATGTTGTAAATGCTGAAGCATCAATACTAGGTGGGAGTACTGTTCACAGCTAAGCTGACATTTAGATTGTGTTTCTTCTGACTATAAGAACTTCCTTCTCCCGGTGTCATTTGGTTGAGACTGTTAAGTCCGTTCTTATTTACTGAGTGTACCTCTGTTTCCAACTGGGATTGCGTTCACTGTGTGTTTTTAAATGTTCAATGTCATTTTCATCCCTGGGAGAAGGAAAAATATTAAGTAGGGACTTCAGCAGATGAAGTCAGCTGCTTATACTTTCTATTTTTTGTTGCCTTTGGTCTCTGAAGACCATGTCCTCTGCTGCTTTGCATTACCCCCTTTTCCCAGAGGAGAGACAGAAACAGTGGCATGCCGGGGATGTTCTCGGGGAAGTGAAACCATCAAGGCTGTGAGGTCACAGCGTCCTTCCCTGGTCCATTCAATAGTTGCCACCTCCATAAATACCGCACCCCAGAGAGGCAAGGGCTGCCTTGCTGATATATTGTCTTCAGATGTTCGTCCGTGTCCTCCATAATGTTCTTCAAGCTGGGACACACAAAACAGATTTACTGGCAGTAGGAATAGAAATGATTAACTCTCAACACTTTAACTATATTGTTGCTAAATGGCGTATAAACCCAAGGGCCCTGTTCTCTAGAGAAGTAACCGTTTTCCAACATATGAAAAATCAGCATTTCTGGAAGAGACAAAGTTAAGGGAGGATTATTTGTGTTTAAAAAGGATTTTCTATGTGATTTCTTAAAGAAGAAGACTATAATAACAATAACAATAAGATTTCATTTAAAATTCTTCTGAGCTCATCTTCTTAAAAAGGTGCTACTGGTGATCTATTACACAGCCTCTATCCGGGATATGCA
Organism: Rhinolophus ferrumequinum; assembly: GCF_004115265.2. Lineage (NCBI taxonomy): Eukaryota > Metazoa > Chordata > Mammalia > Chiroptera > Rhinolophidae > Rhinolophus > Rhinolophus ferrumequinum. Next base: position 69,363,044 of record NC_046286.1, on the reverse strand, counting down.
GCTCTGGGCCTTGACATGGACTTTTAAAGGTGTTCAGCTGATCTCTCCAATTCAGCAGCTCATCAACCCTGCAACCAGGCCACTCGGATTGGTGCCAACCCTGCATTTGACTGTTGAAACTGCAGATAGCCGGAAGGAGAAGTGACAGACCAGGTGACACAAACTTCTCAGAGGCTTGGACAGGGCCACCTGGTGATTTATGTACAGAAGCAGCTTTGCTTTAAAATCAACAGCAGGGCAATTTGACCCTAAGGCAAAGTCAGAGTTTAAGTGTTGTTGTGCCATGCTCTCTGTGTCTAGTTTGTTTTCATGAGCTGTAGCTTCCTAGTGAAAAACATTAAAGAGCAGTTCCTCATAGGAACAAACCCAGGAACTCAAGACACAAATGGCCACATTCTCCTCTGGCCCTGCCTGCTATTCACAGCCCTATGAGGTGACTAGCCCTGGATGTCACAATCCAGACACACAGAAATCGGGGGAGCGTATCTCCAGTTGTAAAAACCTGCTCAATGCTACTAATAGCAGAAGTAATTTTGCTGGAAAGCCTGGGGAAGAGTCTTCCATTTATTACCTCATGAATCAATTCTAGCTTTAATAGAAAACACATAGGCTGTAGGCTGCAATGCACAATGAAGTACGGCATATAAATCCCAGCAGGGTTTTGATGCCAGGTCTCTGAAAGGGAAAGAGAGAGACCCTCCGTCACCTCCCTTTCACCCATTTTCCTGCTTGGAGTGTGGGAAAGGAGATGCAATTTCTGGAGTGAGCAGCCTCCGTTCTTCTGCTTGTGCCCTTAAGACCTAAGAATGCTGCGGCAGTGAAATAAGGTGGGGGAACCAGGTTGCAGGCTTTGTGCTGCCAGCATCTGAAAGGCACGGATGAGATGACGCTGATTACAAGGCCTGAAAGGAAGCGAGAGCAGGGTTCTGAAAATGGCTGAGGAAGGAAGAAAGAAGGGCCCTGTGAGTCTAGGAAAGCGGATATTGCATATTAGGTGCCTCTTGTTGCACTTGCCCTTCAAAGATGAGGCCCATCCCCACCTGAAGTTAGTTTAGCTGCTTCTCCCAAGGGCCTTCTCACAAGCCGAGGAAAATGGAGAATCATTTTCACTGAAGAAGCAAATCTGACCAGAAGACCCATTACTGTGGCATATAACAAACAATAAAGATAGATGACCAGAAAGTTTATTCTCCCACCCCCTTTCTCAGCACACCTTGATACTGTCAACTCCTGTCCCAGAGGCAACTCTCAAGGACAGATTGCACCATTTCTCAGATAACTGTCTGGTCTTCTTGAACATTCTAGTACCTCTCCTCCCTCTCAAGCCCATTCTCACCTATACATTTTAAACCAGTTCCCTCTGCTGGTCTTTAAGCCCTCTCTCTTACAGGGACTTGCAGGCCAGCTTGGCAATCCCAGAAAAGTCCAGCTGAAGAGAGCTGAGTAGCCAGCATGACACTATAGCAACGCAGACTTCACAAGCATCTCACACAATTACGCCTCTGAAGGGAGCGAGTTTTCACCTGCTGTTATTGAGTTAGCAGGTTCTTACCTGGAATCAGAAAATCCTGGTCATTTGCCTGAAGGGAAAAAAGCGGACTCGAACACAACCCTTTCTCTCCGTTTCAGAGCTGCTCCTCTAGAGCGGGCCCAGGAGAGATTTATAAAACTGCAGCTTGGTCCCTGACGATGAAATGCCAATTAATTTAGTTTTAAATGGGTCACTAAAAATCCCCAGTGGTGGTTTTTCTCATACTTTAATAGCAGCATGGTAAGAAAATGTAGTACTTTGAGGACGTGCTTAGAATCTTTACCCCCAAAAGGATACAAGTTCCATATCTTCTCTTATTCCCCTGAATCTTCTCCTGCCTCTGTGCTGTAAAATATATCAGGGTATCGATATTCTTTAAGTGTCTTTCTCCACCCCCACTAGTTACCCTGTAGGTAGGAAATCTTGCTGGGCAGAGTGCTCACAGTTAGAGATTTCCAGATACTAGCTGCAATATTCTGAGAACAGTGAGTCAGCTGTGACAATCAGATATAAGCCTCTGAGCGCCTCGCAGCAGCACAGGAAGCAGCCTGTGGTTTTGACAAGGCCCTCTCTCATAAAGAGGGAGCTCTCTGGGGATTCTCTTAAAACCTCCCAGACACAGGAAAAAGAGACTGATTCAACTTTGGTTGTCCCTGTGTGTCAATCACTTTACTGCTCAGTGACACCCTGGGAGCAAAATCGAAAGGAGAGAAGAGAAAACTTCATTCCATTTCATGAGTGGACCTACTAAAGCTGCACTGGAGAGTGTGGTCGGCAGAATAATGTCCCACGCCATAGAGGTCCATGTCCTAACCCCCAGAACCTGTGAATGTGTCACGCAGCTAAAGAGACTTTGCAGGTGTGATTAAGTGGAGGGTCTTCCGATGAGGAGAGTTGCCTAGATTCTCCAGGTGGGACCAATGTAGTCACAAGATTCCTTGTAAGTGAAAGACAGGGGAAAGAGAGTAAGACTCAGAATGACATGATATTCTTTAAGTGTCTTTCCTCACCCCCACTGAAGCCATTGCTAGCTTTAAAGCTGGAAGGGCCATGAGCCAAGAATGCAAGTGGCGCTAGAAAAAGCAAAGAAACAGATTCTCCCCTCCGAATCTTCGAGAGGAATGTAGCCCTGCAGACACCATGTTTTAGCCCAGTGAGGCCCATTTTGGACTTCTGACCTTCAAAACTGAAGGAAATACATTTGTGGTGTTTTAAGCCACTCAGTTTATGGTTATTTGTTACAGCAGCCATAGGAAATTAATACAGGGAGGAAGTTGAAAACAGTGTTGTCTAGAAATCAGTGAACTAGAGATCCCAAAGTAATCATTGACCTTTGGATAGCTTAAATATCTCAGTTGATCCTACAACAATGCCACTAGAATGTAAACTGTTTTACTAGAAAGTAAGTTTTGTGGGGCAGGATCTGTGTTTCGTTCACTGCTGTCTCCTCAGCTCCTAGGAAAGTGTCTAGTTCAATATATGCTGCTGAATGCAGTGCTCAGTAAATAACACTCTGGACCCATCAGGTAGATATAATACAATCTGCAGGTAGCATAATCTTGGTTAGAAATGACTGACGTGTTTATTTATCTTTGCTCTCCTCCTCTTATTCCAAACCACTGTCCTCCTGGGGCCAGTCACTGATCTTGCCATCGTCACGTCTACTCCTCCGCCATACTCCTCCATATTCTAGTCGGAGTGATCTTTTGAAAACACGTTAGAGCATGTCTTCCCCTACTCCCACCAAAGGCCCCGGGACAGGGAACAAAATGTTTAACAGGGCTGACATGCTCTTGCACCTGCCTTCCTGCCCAGCCTCACCTTAAATCACTTTTCCCGTGCCTCTCTTTGATCCAGCCGGAAGTTCAAAGTGCCAAGTCCGTCCTGCCGCAGGGCCTGTGCACGTGCTGTTCCCTGTCTTCAATGGGTTTCCTCCCCGACTCTGCCCCCACCATTACTCCTAGGTAAGTCCCGCTTGTCATTTCTCTTACCAAAAGTCATTTCATCCAGAAAACCTTCTGTGACCTACACCAGCAGATTAGTTGATAGCTCCCACCCTCCCCACAGAGCTTCCTACATTGTTGATTCATAGCATGTGTCACTGACTTCTCAACACCTAGCCCTAGACTTGTAAGTAAGAAAGCCAGGCATATTTGTGGCATAAATGAACTTACTGAAGTTCTGTGATTTCCCTAAAGTTACACAGCTTATAGTGCTGGAACTAGAAATAGAACACAGGTGTTCTGGCTTCCACATCTTTCCACGATGCCACATGGCCTCTCTAAGTAATTCCTATTGGGGTGTCTGAAAAACAAAAGAGGAAACACTACCAGGGCTAGAGCAGTGATGGCTATAGAGCTAAAGTGCAGAAAAGAAATAGACGAGAACAAGACAGCCTGGCTCTCAGACAAGCCAGCCTGACACACGAACATTGGAGACGAGGCCTCTGGCTTCAAACACAGTGTTTCTCAGTCCAGGAGGAGGAGAGGCAGGGCTCGCCACAGAGCCTGACAAACCTCTGACAGAGTAGCTAGGAAATGGCACACATGCACTATAATTTGGAATCAAATCTGTGTATGAGGACAAGAAGACTGTCAAAAGTGAGTTAGCAAATTATGACTCTCATAGTAGGTACTCATCATGGACTAAACTGTGTCCCCACAAAATTCATATATTGAATCCCTAATCCTCAATGGGACTGTATTCGGGCTTTTAATACATTATTAAAGTTAAATGCGGTAATAAGGGGGGGTCCTAATCTGATAGCAGTGGTGGCCTTATAAGAAGAGGAAGAAAAAGAGAGAGGAAAGGCCCTGTGAAAACACAGGGAGAAGGTAGCCATCTGAAAGCAGGAAGAGAGCCCTCATCGGAACCCGACCACGCTAGCACCCTGACCTTGGACGTCTAGCCTTCAGAACTATGAGAAAATAAATTTCTATTGTTTAAGCCAACCAATCTGTGGAATTTTGTTATGGTAGCCCAAGCTGATTAAGACAGTGCCCAAATGTTTGTAACATTAATTTAAATTGTGCAATGATTCTGCATAAGAAGATTACAGCAAAATTAATTTCTGCTAAAAGGGTTACTGTCATGGGTATGTGCTATTCTGCCAGCCCAGCATCAATACCCCCATTCTTTTACTAACAGTACTTGATTTTCCTTTGAAAAATACTGGACTTCTTTCCATCACCACTCCACACCTATCATTGCAGCACTCTGGGTACGATTGTCACTTATATCATATATTCATCTTGCCAAGAAGTGGTCACATGCCCCAAACCAGGCCATCTCTAGCAGGAATTTCGAAGCTGAGCACAATGACACAACTGAAAAATATTGAAACTAATTTACTTTGAGGATAGTACCTAGGAAAAAATACTGCCCAATAAGTTCTACTATCTAGATTCTTAGAGCTACTCTAAGTCCTGCCCTTTCCAAAGTCTGGTTAGTCCGTTGTTTTTACACTTCAGTGAGACACTCCAGTAAATTCTTTTATAGTTTTAATCATTCAGATTTAACTTTGGTTGCTTACAACCAAAGAACCCTGACTAATTTGTCTGTCATTTGACATATGTCTGTCTAATCTGTGCTACTGATCTTGTTAATGCCAATGAATTATTTTGATATAATTATGCAACTAAAACACATATACATTATTGAAAGCTATCTATGATTTGGAAAGAATTTTATTTTAAAAGGGTTCAATGATTAGTACACACATTAGAAAACAATGTACTCTGTTTCTGGAAACATTCTTTCAGCTGATGTTTTCATCAACAAGAGAACCCTAATTGGGCCATCTGGGTAACTCACCTGAAACAATGAAAAGAATAAAGAGAGATATGTATATATAGAGGGTGCCAAAAGTATGTATATATATATACATTTTAAGAAAGGAAAACTGTATTAAAATTATAATACTCAATATACCGGTAACAAAAGATGAATACAAAAGTCACATTTGACTTCTGCAATTATAAGAGGTGCTCAAAGTGGTGACCATCAGCGTCCAGACACTTCTGATTACAGTGAACCACTTCAGCAATGCTGACCAAAGTGTCCACTTGTATACATTTTTTTTTTGGCACCCCAGTATATAAAAATATTAAAATGGCTTGGATGCCACAGACCTAAAAAAATAGAATTCACCTAACAAACCGATTTTACTCAAATTCTAATCTTTCTTTTGCACAAAGTTTGGATTTTGGCTTATTATTCTCAGTCTATTTTAGCAGTTGTACTGAAAATCTACATCAAAGATCTGAAGCCAGACGTTGAATCAGAGGGAGCTGTAAGGGCAAATTACCATGACTTTTGTGGCAACATTTCTGAATTGAGGAAACTTGGCTGTCTTTTCCAGGTTTAGTACATTTACGCCTTTCTATTTTGATGAAAAGAATGGAGGATGGGATGACACTTGATGTGTAATGATGAATATTTTAGAACTACTTGTTTGCTCACTGAAATAGCCCTGACATTTAAAATTGTCTTTTTTTAAGAATAATTTGCAATTTTTTTTATTGTAAAGCCTATCCTTTTCACAAAAGGACTGTAAAAAATGTATCTGTAGATTTGAAAGAATTGTAATAAACTTCCAGGGCATTTGAGAAACAGAGAACTACCAGTGCCTTCAAGCCTCTTGTGTGCTCCTCTCCAATTACTTCCCGATCTCTTGCCCACAGAAGTAGCTACCATCCTGTATTTTGCGTTGATCATCCTCTTGCTTTTCTTTATAGTTTTAGCTCCTATGTGTGGACTGTAAATAATATATTGTGCATATTCCTTTGTGACATGCATCTTTTGTTCAACATTGTTTCTTAGGTTACTTCAGATTGATGCATGTACTTTATTCATTTTGCATAGTATTCTACTTGATAAATATACCATAATTAGCTGATCCATTTATGAATTCTTTAGGATTTTTTTTCTCTTTAAGAGTTAAAGCTTCTGTGAACATGTTTTCTATTGCAAATGTGCAAAACTATCTTTAAACTACATACGAGGAATGGAATTGCTAGATCACGGATTGTGCACAAGTTCAACTCTCCTAGGAAATGCAAACATTTTTTTGTCATGGTTGTACCAGTTTATATTCCCACATGCTGGTGACAGTTTCCATTGCTCTGTACCCTTGGGTTGAGAAGAAGCAACATGGCTTAATGGCCTTGGTGTCTCTTTCTCTCCAGAAAAATGACAAGAGGATAGGGGACCCACACAACATGGTAATTCTTCTGCCTTGATTTTTTTCCCTCATGTGATCCTAGTGAGTGTAATTGTGTCCCTTTCATGACAGAGAGTGGTGGACTTCTAAATTTTTGTCACTTAGATGTGCAATAGTAGCTGTGGTAGCTCACGTCCAATGTGGCTTTCAATAAGTCTTGCCTCTTGGTATTCACCTCCTTGGATACTGCACTCCCGCAATAAATACAGTTGATCTGTGTCAACAATAAGATATTGCAGAAATGATGGCCTATAATTTCTGAGGTGAGGTCATAAAGGGTATCAACAGCTTGCCTGGCTTTCTTTTGGATCACTTGCTCTGAGAGAAGCCAGTTGCCATGTTGTAAGGACACTCAAGCAGTTTCTCCACATGGCAACAGCCAACAGCAACTTGCTAGCCATGTGAGTGAGCCATCTTGGAAGCAGATCTTCCAGTCCCATAGAAGCCTTTAGAAGACTAGAGCCTGGCTGACTTCTTGAGTGCAACTTCATGAGACATCCAGGCAAGAATCACCCAGTTAAACCACTCTCAAATTCCTGACCCACAGAAAATATGTGGGATAAATGTTTATTGTTACATTTAAGGGCAAAAGGTAACTGATCACTTATACAGTTCGTTTTAATTTTGGTTTTCATTTGCCTGATTACTAATGAGGTTGCCATCTTGTTCTATGGTTGTGACTTTTTGTGTTCCTCTTTTATAAATCTGCCTTATCTGTGTTCTCTATGTTTTTATTGATTTGTCTTTTATTTACTGATTCTTTGAAGTTTTTATATTCCAGATACTAATCTTTATCAATAATGTAGGTTGCAAATATTTTCTCTCAATTTTAGGTTTGTCTTTTTATTCTCATTACTGTGTCTTTTGATGACCTGAATTCTTAATTTTCATGTGGTTGAGTGTATTAGTCTTTCCCTGCAATAATCTGGGAAAGACACAAAAGTACAGATTACTTTTAAGAAGACACAAAAGTACAGATTATTGCCGGGAAAGATTCTTCCTTACTCAAGAATTTGAAGATATTCCCTATATGCTATTCTAAAATTGTATGATTGTGCCTTTCACATTACGTCTTTAACCACCTAATTGAATTTTATTTGTGATATAAACTTAGAATCCATTTTCAGGCTTTTTTAGTATATGGGAACCAAATTGTCCTTAGGCCATTTATGAAATAGTTTACTCTTTCCCAGTGATCTGTGCAAAAGAAGTTTCCATATATGCACAGATTTCTTGATTTCTTTCTGGACTCTATTCTATTCTGCTCCATTTGTCTATTTGTCTCATCCTACATCAACATCACATTCTTAATTATATAGTCTGATAACAAGTCATCATATCCAGTAATGCAGGTCTTCCTGCCTTTTTTCTTCCTCCTGGTCCTTTCTTCTTCCACATACATTTTCAAATTATCTTGTCAAATTTCACAAAAAACACAGTGCTTTTTTTGTTTTATTGAAATTTCAGTAAGTCTACAAATCAATTTGGGAGAATTGAAATATTTATAGAACAGAATTCTATCCATAAACATTATATATCTTTCCATTTGACACATTCTTTAATATCTTTTAGTAAAGTTTTATCATTTTTCCATAAAGGGATTACACATTTTTGTCAGATTTATTTTGATTTATTATATTTTAGGCCATTGTACCTAGTATTTTTAATGAAGTTTTCTAAATAATTATTGCTTGTGTATAGAAATGCAACTGGCACACGTACACATATACATACCTATGCATAGTCACTTTGCACTCAGCAACTCTGACAAGCTACTTTTTATTGTCATCATTTATTTATAGATTTATTTATTTATAGCTTATTTTCTTTATAGACAATCATATCACCTGCAAAGCACATTCGTTTTGTTTCCCTTTTAATCTTTAAACCTTTTATTTTTCATTTTTCATCACACAACGCTGATTAAGTGATAATAATGGCCTCCTTCTCTTGTATCTAATCTTAAAGAAAATGTTTTCAACACTTAACAATAAATATGATGTCTGCTTAGGCTTTTTGTACATGTTTGTCATGGACACTGTGATATGCCTTGAGGTCCCCCTCCTGAGCTGCAGTGATTCTCCCACCAGCTAGGAGCACTGGACGCACAGCTCTTGACTGTAGCTTTCTTCAGCTGAAGAAAATCACCTTGCCTCTGTCACACCCACTTCCTGAGGCAACTCACCTCAGGTGACTGGTTGGCATAGGGTATATTAGCCTAACCTACTCACTCCAAGTCAGAACAATTCCAAAAGGTCCACCTCCTGTCTCAGCTCTCTTTCTGGTTGCCTGAGGCTTTCCCTGAGGCTACACTGCAGCCCAACTTCTCCTCCCTCTGCCCAATCCTATTTCCTTCCTTTCTCTTCCAGGTGCTGACACCAAGAAGACACCCTAATAAACCTCCTGCCTGTTAATCTCTATCTCAAAGTCTTCTCTCTATTTTAAATTCTTCTTGTTGAGGAAGCCAAGCTGTGACAATAACTGTTATCAATTTACCAAGAATTTTTCTAATATGAATGAATATTGAGGTTTTCTAGTGTTTTTCCTGCATCTATTGGAATAATCACATGATTTTTCTTTTAATTTGTTCATGAGTTGATAAATTAAAAGTAAACCAACATTACATTTGTGGAATAAATACAATCTCATCATAACGTAGTACCTTTTTTATATATTTTTAGATTCAATTTGCTAATATAATTTTGCTTAGGATTTTTGTGTCTATGGTCATGATTAAGAGGTACCTGATTTAGTTAGTTAGCTAGTTAGTTAGTTAGTTAGTTAGTTAGTTAGTTAGTTAGTTTTTGGTTTTGCTCGTAGTGTCCTTGTCTAGATTTGGCATCAAGATGATATTGGCTTCATAAAATAAGTTGAGGAGTATTCCCTCAGTTTCTTTTCTCTGAAAGGATTTGTATAAGACTTGTCTTTAACTAGAGAGTTATTGTGATTATTTATATTTTTGGATTTACCTCTAGCACTGTATCATGTGTTTTGTATTTGTCTTACAGTTCATTTTTCTTGTCTTTGCTGTTTTCTTCCCCCCACCCCCTTTAGCTTTCTTCCCTTCTTTTAGATTGATTAAGACATTTTGTTTGGTTTTTCCCATTCCATTTTTTCTTCCTGTATTTATCTGGTGGTTATACTATCTCTAGTCTTTTATTAGCAATGCAAGCTATTTTAATATACATACTTAAAAACTACAGTTAATCTTGCCTTCCAGAATTCCTGCTTTTACTTCTGTTTGGTGGTCTTCAGTTTCCTTACTTTCAGTTTCCTTATTTTCCTTACCAGTGCAAGAAGGAAGGAGAGAAAGAAGGAAGGAAGGCTGTAAAAGACTATTTATCTAAGATTTTAATATTTCAAAGAGAAAAGTCATTCTGGATAGCTAATATACCACACTATCAGAAATGGAAATATAAACTATCTTTCTAACATTTTTAAATCAATTAAGATAGCAGAATAAATTAGTAAAATAATCCAGAATAGATTAAAACTCACATGAAAGAGCCAGTATAGGAACTGAGCTGTAGAATACAGTTGGTAATTACCAATTAGTAGTTTACTTATGTGCCAAACACTTTGCCAAGCTTTCCCCTCTAAACACAAGCTTCCTCCTGAGAATTTACTGATTCTCAAAACTCTGATAAAATTATCACTCATTGGACACAAAAAAAAATAGCCACAATTGAGTGTAATCAAGTACAGTCAAACAAGATTTACTATGCCCCAGTTCTTCAATTCAGTGAGAAATCTCAGACCAGTAATATTTATGAACAAAGCCTGTCTTTATTTCCAGGTTTAGCTCTTTATCCCCTGATATTTTCAACTCTAAGTGTTGATTAAAATGACGGGAGTATTATGTGATCATATGGGTTCCAGTACAACCCACCCTCTAAACTCCTTACTACCAAAGTTAATTAAAATCTAATGTTTCTGAAAGGTATAACTTAAAGCTAAAGCCGTAAATAGATTTAACCTCAAGTGCCAACTTCCAAGGATTGGTAGGAACTATTTGGATCACTACACTGCAGAGAACTAGAACACTGCATCCTCATTCCAAGGAAAAGAGAGCTATAATCCATTAGATATACAGCTCTCACTGGACAGGATAGACAGGTCACAATGGGGAGTGGTTAAGGTATGAAAAATAATCAGATATTGAGTAATAGGGAAGAAATTTGCAAATGAATGAGAAGTGACATTTACGACTGGAAAAGCTTTCTCTTCAAAAATGTAGGTCTGGAGTATAGGAGTTATTGAAACTGGGGCACATGCAGCTGTAGAAGCACAGCTGACAATTTTAATAATCTTGTGGGTTTGGAGCTGTATCAGAACCTCAAACAAAAGCTGTTGTCCTCTAGCCAAGGCAGCCTAGTAGGAGTTAGCAGGGTTTGCAGACAACTAACTTATTGAAAATTGTATTTCATTCACAACCAAAGAGAAAAATATTTATCAGATAGGGGCAAAGGACTAAAATTAATTCTGCACTTATTGGGGGCTGGCTAACTGTAAATTTATTCTTTATTAGATAAATATATTCCGATGCTCAGTGTCATTAACATCTATAGGGAACTTGGCATTTCTTATTTCAAAACAGAAAATAATATTGATGGAATGCTTTTATGGAAAAAAACTTTTTTAAATTTTATTCTCAAAATGGGACATGATTATGTAGGCAAGGATATACATTTCGGTCAATAAAAGATCACATACACAGTGGTGGTCCCATAAGATTATAGGGAGCTGAAAAATTTCTATAACCTAGTGATGTCACAGCCATTGTAAAATCATAGAGCAACATATTATTCACACCTTTGTGGGGATGCTGGCGTAAACAAACCTACTGCCTGCCAGGTGTATAAAAGTATAACACACACAATTAGATACAATATATAATACTTGATGATGATAATAAACGACTATGTTACTGGTTTATATATTTACTATACTTTTTATCGTTATTTTAGAGTGCACTTTTTCTACTTATAAAATAATTGTTTGCTGAAAAACAGTATGCCATGTTATGCGACCAGTAACCTCATGCATCTTGTGTTTACCTCGTCTCTTGATTGCATCATTTTCCCTGGTGCTTGATTTAGTCTCAAGTTGTTTTGTTTATCATGTCGCCTAAGCATACAAAATACAATGCTAATGTTGCCAGTAAGAGGTCACATTGAGTGATTGACCTGGACATGAAATTAAAAGTGATTAGGACTACAAAGGTGAAAAATCAGTGATGGTAATTGCTTGCCAGTAAGGCACATCCTATTCCACCATCACTATAGTCTTGAAGAACAAGAACAAAGTGACAGAAGCTGTTAAAAGAATTGCTTCGTTGAATGCAGCAAGGCTAACAAAATTTTGAGTCGGGCCTGTATCAAACATGAAGAAGCTTCTAATGACCTGGATTCTAATACAGAAGCAAATCCCTCTTAATACCATGACAATCACCGCCCAGATAAAAGTGTGTTTGTGATGTTGAAAGAAAAGTCTGGATCTGACTATGATATTGAGTTTACTACTAGCTCTAGGTGGTTTAAATGATTCAAGAGTCGTTCGTTATTCATTACATGACGTGAAAGTGAGTGTTGAGTCTGAGTGCTGATGTGAAGGCAGCTGAAGAATTTCGGGAAACTCTAGATAAGCTGATGGTGGAGGAAAATTATTTGCCGGAGCAGATATTCAATATAGATGAAATCTCCCTGTTCTGGAAATGGATGCCTGCAGGAACTTTCATCCAAAAGCAGGCTAAGTCAATGCCAGGTTTCAAGGCTTTTACGAGCAGGATAACTGCCTTACTTGGGGGCAATGTTGCAAGCTACAAATTGAAACCCTTTGTGATCTGGCACCGTGAGAACCCCAGGACCTTCAAGCATATGAATAAGCACACACTGCCAGTGTACCACAGGAGCAATAAGAAGTCACAGGTGACCCAGCTCCTCTTCCAAGATGCCCTCCTGAATTGCTCTGCCAGTGTAATAGAGAACTACTCTTTGGAGGAATAACATACCTTTCTAGATTTTGCTTATTGTTGATAATACTCCTGGACATCCTCCTTTATTGGTGATCTTCATCCCAATATCAAAGTGGTGTTTCTCCCCCCAAACACACCCTCTTTGATCCAATCAATGTATCAAGGAGTTGTAACAGCTTTTAAGGCCTCCTACCTATGGAGAACTTATGCCCAGACAACTACTGCAACTGAGAAAGACACTGCTGTAATTCTGGAAGGATTACATATTCATATTTCTGAAGAGTGACACCTCCTCAAGAAGAGCCTGAGGCAGGTCCTTCAGATAGCGTTCCAGAAGAAGGCAGTGTTATCCTAGGACATGACAGCTCCATGTATGTTACTGCCCCTGAAGACCTTCCAGTGGGTAAGACAGGGAGGTGGAAGCCCGGGAGGCTGATGACCTTGATCCTGTGTAGGCCTAGGCTACTGTGTGTGTTTATGTCTTAGTTTTTAACAAATAAGTTTAAACAGTGAAAATAATTAAAAATAGTAAAATGCTTATAGAATAAGGATATACAGAAAGAAAATAGTTCTGTACAGCTGTACAATGTTTTTGTGTTTTAAGCTAAGTGTTATTACAAAAGAGTCACAAAGTTTAATATTTGTTTAAGTTTTTAAAGTAAATTTACAGTGAGCTAAGGTGGATTTATTATAGAAGAAAAACATATTTTATACATTTAGAGGTGACTAAATGTTTTACAGTGTTTATAAAGTCTACAGTAGTGTACGGTAATGTCCTGGGCCTTCACATTCACTCACTGCTCGCTCACTGACACCCAGAACCACTTCCAGTCCTGCAAGTTCCATACACAAATATTTCCCATCATGTTACAATTGCCTACAGTATTCAGCACAGCAACATGCTGCACAGGTTTATAGCCTAGGAGAAATACACTATACCATAGAGCCTAGGTGTGGAGCAGGCTACCCGATCTAGGTTTGTGAAAGTACGTTCTATGTTTGTGTAAGTACAGCTGCAAAATTTCCTTTCTCAGAATGTATCTCCATCATTGAGCAACACATGACTGCATTGTCAAGTTAGCTAGAAGTGGAATTTTATTCATTTGCATGCTTTACTTGTTAGAATTAGTGTAAATTATTATATTGCTCTATCACATAACCTCCCTTCCAAATGCTACTTTGAGAATAAATTCTTAAAAAATAGATTTACCCCTATAACTTTTGCCACTTCATCTCCCAATACTCTACTGTTTTTATGAGTTGAAATATATGTATAACATAAAACATAATACAAGACAGTATTTTATGATTGAGTAGAGTAGGTTATAAGAGTGTATGAGGTCCTGCCGTATACACAGTAAACTAACCTTTGAAGAAAGAAAATGAAGAACTCTGAGACTGCCAGAGTTCTGCCAGAGATCTTTTGCCAGATTTCTCAGGCAAAAGCTTAAAGTGAGGAATCTTGTTTCCACACGTACTAAGGTCTGCTGGGCCTATTGGGCCTGGCAACTTTTTAAAATTATTGTTCAAAATTATTGATCCAGAACAATCTTTCAGGAGAACTGTTTCAAGTTTGATTGCGCTCAGAATCTTTATGTCTTTTGATGGAGGTATAATAAGTCAAGAGGCGTCCCTTTCACCTTTGGCTTAGAAACTACATTGACATCAGGATGTATGATCCTGACCATGAAATTGCAGCAAATACCTAGTTAGGGCGGACCTTGGTAGAGGTGTTGTGAGTTTGTATTTGATATTCTAGCTAGGTTTCAGATATCTGTTATAAAGACCAGCTCTCATTACAAGGATTCTGGCTATTTGACGTTGATTTAAACGAACAAATTTGTAAATTTCCACAGGGCCAACAGCGCCCATAGAGGTGGGCAGTCCACTGTTTCTTAAACTAGATTGCTAATTTTCTTCATATCATTTGGGTTTTCTAATACACTTTCCTATAAATCAATAAGATTACCTTCATTTTATTTTAAACTGCTTTTTATGGGGAAAGAATTTATTAAATCCCCTCCTGTGATGATCAGTCTGCCCTTTTCTCTTCCTATAACTTTTTTAAGCAGCTTGTGTCTTTGGACCAGTTTGCTGGCATATACTTGATACTCTGGAAACATCTGTGCCTGTGGCAATCAGGTCAGGGCATTTATTTCTATTCCCTGGATAAGATCCACAGAAAGCTGGTGGTCTTTCTTGAGATGCTTAGTTCCAAAACAATATACTGTTTCCTGATTTGGGGGGTTCTAAAATCTCATTTCTGGAGCTAGAAGTCTTACTCTAATAGTAGTTTTCAGTTTGTCCTCTGGCTTTAAGTAAACATGGATTCGTTTTAGCAGTTGAAATTGTTTAATTGGAAAAACACATGACTCATATTCTAAATATTGACAGCCTCTAAGTATTTACCCTCTGTATTTTTTTTTTTTAATGTTTGAATCTTTCTGAGCCTCTGTTCTTATACCCTGCTGTGTAGACTACATAACATTCAGTGTATTCCTACCCTTGCTCTTGGCTTTAAGTTCAGCAGATTTTTTTTTTTTTTTTTTTTTTTTTTACAAAGCAGGAGTTCCACCAACTCTTACAATAGAGATTCCCAGATTTCACCCCTAAAGCTTCTGATTTTGTGGATCTGGGGTAGGGCCTGGAAAACTACATATTTTTAAGACTCCCCTTCTGTTCCGTTTTGCTGTGAACTTAAAACTGCTCTAAAAAGTAAAACATATATTGTTAATGTAAATAAGTTAAAAAGAAAATAAAACACCCGTAGTGATTCTGACACTAAGCCCATTTTGAGAACCCCTGGAGATTTGTTTAATTCAACATTAAGAACCTTAGATAACTCTTGTTGGCTCCAATGTCTAAATCCCTCTGTTTCCCTCTAGTGGACTAAAATAAAACACACTTTCTCCATTCCATCTAAACAATTATGGAGTGAAATTAGATTAAAATGTATGTAAAGGCAAATTATCAGATGCATTCAGAGAAAGGCAATATGCATTCCCGTGAAATGTTCTTTTAGAGGCATGACCATCTCTGGCTACTACCTTTGCACAAGTCACTCTGCTTAAAACCCTTCAACGTCTTCCCATTTTTTCCTCAGGATAAAAATCTAAATGCATTAGTGTGATTTGTAAGGCTGGCTATGACATGTACAACTCAGCTCATAAGGGGCTGATTATAGTTCCTACAATGTGCCTTCGTTATTTAAGCTTTCACCCCTTCATAAATGCTTTTGCCTCGCCTAAACAGTCTCCCCACGTCATCCCATTTCTTCACTTACCCTCGTCTCCTAGCTAATGCTGCTCCTTAAGCATCACTTCCTCAAGGAGGATCCCTGCTCTCAGCCCCCTTAGCACTCTGTGATCCCCACTCAGTCACATCCATCCTCTTGTACTCACTTGCCTCTGTCTCCCTGGCTGGATGGTAAGCAGAGATCCTGTCTGTTTTATTCTCTCTGACTTCTCCAGTACCCCAGTACCGTGTTTGGTACAAAATAGGTGAACTTGAATTAACATTTGTGGAATGAATGGATGGATGAGTGAATGGCGTAAGGAACAATTCTGCACTGCATGCACCCATCTCTGTTCCTTGTCAACTTTTCTCTCCCATCCCCCAGCACTGTTACAACATCTTGGGAAAGAAGGGAAATTGCTTAATTTGAAAAATCTTCAGGGTAGCTGCTTCACTCCTGCTCTCCTGCCTGGTTGGGAATTCCTGATCTATTCCATCTCCTCAATTCCGGACGGGGAGAACTTAAATGATCTGACCAAGACCAAATGGCTGCATAGTGGCAGGGGCAGTTCTCCTAGTTCCTGGGTTCAGTCCCTTTCTGCAAGATTCAAGGACATTGCCAGATACTCAGAATATGCCCTCTCATAGACTGCATGTACTTAGATATTTTTTCTCAAGGGCGGAGAACAGTCCTAGCTACCTGTTTCCTTTATCAGACCTTGGGACCTGTCCTCTCACTGTTACCACTGTGGTAGATAGAATTCAAAGATACCCCACAACCACCAGTGTGTACACATCTCTCCCAGTAATTCAACCAAACCCTAACCTAGGTGCTTCTGTGACTGGATTTTGCGGTGTAATTTAATCCCAAATAAGTTGATTCTTAGATAGGGAGATATGCAATTTTATTTGTCAATTAGACAGGTCCTCACAAGAGTGGGATTCTCTCACACCTGGGGAAAGGAGATATAGGAGTGCACTGGTGCAGTACTTAATGGCTTCTTTACAAATGCCCAAAGACTATTAAAGCTCAAAAAGAAGCACTGTTCCCCCTGTGAGAGTGTAAATTACATGCAGTTTACTAATCTGTGAATCTATACAATAAAATGTAACTATCCAAAGCATTACTAGAGTGCGACTTACATTAAACACCGCTCCCTCTCCATAAAGACACTGCTGAAAACCAATGTAGGCAGTAGGAAAACAGTTCTAGAACCAGTTTGGGAATCACTGACCCACCGCCTCCTCTGTTGTGCAAATTATACATTATCCACTAATTGATGTTTTTTTTCCTGCACTGACCCATACCTTTTAACATTTGATTGGCACATCCTTGTTTTAAATTTTACATATTTAAATTTTGTCTCTACCCATAAAGTACACTGATTTTGGTCAACTGCACTTCTAATGCCCTATTTCTATTATTATTTGTTGTGTCACAAATCTGTCACATTTTGAATCTCCAGGAAATGGAACATTTTTACCGATATGAAATGTATGTTAATGACTGAAACTAGACATTCCTATAAATGCCTATGACCACCATCTTTAAAATACTATCCACACAAAAAGACAAATATTGTATGGGTTTCATCTGAGGTATCTAGAGTAGCCAGATCCATAGAGACGGAAAGTAGAAAAGTGATTACCAGGAGCCAGAGGAGAGGGCAATGAGAAGTTGTTTAATGTGTATAGAGTTTTAATTTTGCAAGATAAAGTGTTCTGGAGATTGGCTGTACAACAATGTGAATGTACTTAAACAACTGAACTGTACACTTAAAATGGTTCAGATGATGAATTTTATAATATGTATATTGCAGGGGTTCAGAGTATTTCACTCCAAAATATGCCACTTTAGCATATTAGTTATTTTGAATTGAAAGCACTTGAGAAACAGCTAATATACAAGGACTCTCTGACCCTCTTTTGGCCCCCTGAAAGCAGGAAATAAACCACCCAAGTAAAAGGTACCTTCCTTCTACCAGCCGAGCAGAAGGTATCCTTATGACCAGACACAGGGAACTTAGGGCGAGAAGACTGGAGAAATAAGGCTGGTTACTTCTTCACCAATTGACTATCTCTAGCCCAAAGTCCTTCGTCTTGTCAATTTTTCACAAATTATTGTTTCTTTGTCTAAAAGGTATAAAAATTTCCTGTTTTGGTCACTTCTTTGAGTATCATATTTTTATGGGGCTCCCATACATACAAAATTAAGTTTGTTTTTCTTCTGTTAATTTGTCTTAAATCAGTTTAACTATTAGACCAGCCAAAGAACCTAGAAGGAAAAAAAAGGAAATCTTTCTGCACCTACGGTGTTTTAATACAATTTTTTAAGTGCCATTCATGATTGAAAAAGGAGGAATTTCAAATATCTAACTTCTGGGTTGAGGGTTATCTTGGAAGAACCCTCCCTTTGCCCTGAGATCAACTCTCCACTTCTTATCTGTTATCACTTTCTGCTGTAGGAGGATGACATGTATAGATTCTTGCTGGGTTCTTGCCAAAAGGGAGCCCAGCAAAAGATCAGAGATGAGATGAAATATAGAGATACTTATTCCCCTGGCTCCCTCTAAGTGAGGTCACCCTGGGCTGGCTGTGTCCCTGAATGGAAGGTGGTGATCTGTTCTCTCTATCACTCTTTTCCCTCCAGCTACTGGTAGCTTCTTCCTTGTCTTGGCCCTCCAGACCTAGGGGTGGTGACAACCCCACTGTTAGTAGCCGCAGGTTTTTGCACTATTGTAATAATTTCCCTACTCCTATCCCCATTTTTGTAATTATCTCTTTGTAAGAGGACCTTCTCACATGACCCTAATTTGAATATGCCTTCTGTTTCTTGTTGGGAACCTGACTGATACACCCACGACTCAGAAACACTTCCTTCAAGGTAGCTTCTACTGTCTACTGTCAAACTTCACCTTGGCTGGTATGCGACCAGGAAAAATCTCTTGCTTGCTGACTTGCTTCTAACAACTTCCCTGAGGTGCACATTATGAGGAAAATTCTGAAAACGCTTCCTCACAAAATGTTGACCTATAGACCCACTGTAGAATTAGACCAACTCTTTGGAAATTCAAAAGTACTTTGCCAGATGCGGATGCAAAGTTGTAGATACATAATTTATACGGCAGAAAATGTAAAATCTCCAACACTGTTAGCAAATTGGTGTGTCTATCTAGGTTTATACTAGCTCTTCAATGTATGTAAGGAAATAAACTTGAAGAAAAAGGCAGTAATATTTCATCATTGGACTTACTTATAGATATGGCCACAAAGTAATTGTTAATCGTGAATTTGTTGATTGATTGCTTAATAAAGCTGGCTGAGACCAGATTTGCATATAAATTTTCTGAAAGCTTGCCTCCCAAAAAACTATTAATAGATGCTATGGCATAGAAACAAATTAAAACTTCTGAATATCAAGCCATAATAATATTTATAAAAAATGATTTATAAATAATGCCTTTCAAAGCATTTGTAAAATTAGCATAATTACAACGAATATTTTCTGTTTCAGACTAGCTACACAAGAGTTCTAGGGCTCTATTGATCCCAGGAATTTTTATGCAAAATTAGGTATGCAAATACACATTTTTCTGAGCCAAAGGGTTCATCATTTTAATCAGAAACATAACCCCAAGGAAGCTGGAAAAAACTGCTATACTGTAAAGGTTCTGAGGTTACATCCCTTTGGAATATGCAGATTAGTAATTTTTATAAAAGTATTTTAAAGATGTGAAATAAAATATACCACAAGGGGCATGGTTTATTTGATCTTCTAATTGAGCTATTAGTTTGTTCACGACTGAACATCTTTTCAAGTATTATTAGATTTGCCAGATGAAAAAAAAATACTGCTACTACCAGAGTGTAACATACTTTCTGTACCCATTATCATTTAGCTGAACCCCTTGTAAGCAATGATTTCAGCATGACTCACTTAATAGCATGTAAAACGATCATCTTTTCATAGAGTATAAAAAGGCTTTTACACCCCCAGGTAAAATTTTATAAATAAACGTAGATTTTTAAAATTATAATTACAATTACTGGCATAAACTTAAAGCCCATGGACTAATTATAATCATTATTACCTTGATTTAAAAATGTAAGAGATGTTATAAGTTTCAACAAAATTTAATTCTAAAAATTATGTAAAATAGTGCCAGTCAATGAAAGTTGTTGAACTTGTGAGATGAATTTTGATACTGTAAAGCTGTTTGCATAGTTAAGATATGTAAGAAGTCTTCAACACAGTGGCTAAGATCAGGAGTAATACCATGTTTCCCCGAAAATAAGACCTAACCGGAAAATAAGCCCTAGCATGATTTTTCAGAATGACAGCCCCTGAACATAAGCCCTAATGCGTCTTTTGGAGCAAACCTTAATATAAGACCCGGTCTTATTTTCAGGGAAACACGGTAGTAACCCTGCCAGAATTTAAGTTGTTTATAGGCCAGGTAATTAAACCAAATGAAAGGAAAAGATAAAAATCCTTTGAATTAAAAAATTTCTTTGGCTATCATCTTTAACTCCATAAATACCAATTAACTAACTATAAGCAGCCAAGAATATTTTCAATTTATAAAAGAAATAAAATGAAAAATTTCAAGGCCGATTTTACTTATAATCCGTAACATGGAGTCCATAAAGAGTATTTGATAGTGAATATGTTTTTGGGTGTGCTTTGTAAATGTTCTGTCTAAACTTGCATATTACAACTGTAACGGAATCCCACAAATCAGCAAATGGGTGATTTAGAATTAAAAATAGAGTAGGGAGGAAAGAAATGTTTCCAGATATATTTCTCTACAATTAAAAAAATAATAACTGCCTATATTTATTTCCTAAATACTTACCTGTCTCACCAAATATTCTGTGGCCAAAACATCTATTCATACTGCTTGTAGTATAAACTGCAATCAACTTGTCAACATAAACAGCAGAGGTTTAAAAAAAGAACTTGATCTCCTTAGACCAGCAATACATGAATTCCCCTATTACCTCTCTTCCTGCAAGGCACGCCCTTCAGAGGCCTTTTCCCACTTCTCTCCAGCAACTGAGGCTGGAAGTTGCCTTACAGGGAGGGCTGTCCATCTGATGCTTCTATAAAGATCCACAACCCTACACAGAAACAGTAGTCCTCCTAGGGAATGAGTCTATTAATTCACTCTCAGAGAAAAAAAGATGCACTAAAAAAGTGACAAATAGGTTATTTAGAAAGGATAATAAATAGAGCCAAATTCTATTAGGTGCTGCATCACCTCCTTGGGAAAGCCAGGGAACTGCACTGTTCTGTTTCATTGACAGTTCATATTTTATGCCTTTTTGAGAAATTGCTTTGACTTATTCTCACTCCAATTAGCCTTCTAATCTATGTAGCATGAAGCCCGGTTAAATGATACAGCTGATGGGTTAATTTATACTTAAGTATCAAATAATGACTCAGCTGAGAACAAATATCTTAGAGATCTGCACTAGAATATTGGTGCTGCTAAAATAGTCAAATCCAAAGAAACAGAAAGTAGATTAATGGCTGCCAGGGACTGAGGGAAGCAAGGGAATGGGGAGTGACAACTAATAGGTATAGGGTTTCTTTTTATGGTGATGAAACATTCTACAGTTAGTGATGATTGTTGTGCAACTGTTTGAAAATCCTAAAAATCAGTGAATTGTATGCTTTGAAAGGGTGAACTGTAGGGCATGAGAATTATATCTCAAATTATAAAGCTATTATTTTTTAAAAAATAGCAACAACTCCACCATAAAACTGTTAAAACTAATAATGAATTCAGTAAAGTTGCAGGATATAAAATCAATATGCAAAAATCAATTGTGTTTCTATACACTAACAACAAACTATCAGAAAGAGAAATTAAGAAAACAATCTCGTTTACAACAGAATCAAAAAGAATAAAATAATTTGGAAGAAATTTAACCAAGAAGGTAAAAATATGTACACTGAAAACTATAAGACATTGATGAAAGAAACGGAAGAAAATAGAAACAAATGGAAAAATAAACCCGTGTTCATGATTTGGAAGAATTAACATTGTTAAAATATCCATAATACTCAAAGTAATCTACAGATTAAATGTAATCCCTATCAACATTCCAATGCATTTTTTAAAGAAATAAGAAAAGCAATCCTAAATTCATATGGAATCACAAAAGAACTGAATAGCTAAAGCAATCCTGAGAAGGAAGAGCAAAGCTGGAGGCATCACAATTCCTAATTTCAAACTATATTACAGTGCTATAGTAATCAAAGTACCGTGTTTTCCCCGAAAATAAGACCTAGCCGGACAATCAGCTCTAATGCGTCTTTTGGAGCAAAAATTAATATAAGACCTGGTCTTATTTTACTATAATATAAGACCAGGTAGAATATAATATAATATAATATAATATAATATAATATAATATAATATAATATAATATAATAATATAATATAATACAATGCAATACAATACCGGGTCTTATATTAATTTTTGCTCCAAAAGCCACATTAGAGCTGATTGTCCAGCTAGGTCTTATTTTTGGGGAAACATGGTAATGTGGTATTGCCATAAAAACAGACACAGAGGCTAATGAAGCAGAGTCAAAACCCAGAAATAAACTCATACACACAAGGTCAATTAATATTTAACAAGGGAGCTAAGAATATTCAATAGAGAAAAGGTACTCTCTTCAATAAATGGTGCTGGAAAAACTGGATAGTCATATACAAAAGATTGAAACTACACCTCTATCTCACACCCTCCAAAAGTTAACTCAAAATAAGTTAAAGACTTAAATATAAGACCTAAAACCCTAAAAGTCCTAAAAGAAAACATAGGGGGAAAGCTCCTTGACATTGGTCTTGGCAATGGATATGGATATGACACCCAAAGCACAAGCAACAAAAGCAAAAAATAACAAGTGAGACTACATAAAGCTAAAATGCTTCTGCACAACCAAAGACACTATCAGCAAAATGAAAGGGCAACCTATGGAATGGGAGAAAATATTTGCAATCCACGTATCCGATAAGAGGTTAGTATGCAAAATATACAAGGAACTCATACAACTCAATAGTGAAAAAAGCAATCCAGTTAAAAAAATGGACAAAGGACCTGAATAGACATTTTTCCAAAGAAGATATTCGAATGGCCAACAGGTACATGAAAAGCTGGCATCACTAATTATCAGGAAAATACTGATGGTGAAGATTCTACTTCCTCTCTGCCTCAATGGATAGGTCCTAAAGGTCTCCTAGTAAACTGTATTTTATGAACTATATTAAATATGTAACTTCTATTTTTAAAAATTTCCCAGCTCTATATAAACAAGTGAAGCTCAGTTCTCTTGCCAACAGATCATTTCCTCAGCAGTTAAAGATGCCAACCACGCCCATGCGAGAGAGACTGTAGGGAAACACTGCTAGGTGCGGAGCTGGGGGGGTGGGGGTAGCCGGCACCATATATTTTCTTTTTAGTATTCCCAGCACCTAGCAGATCTTCTGGCACAGGGTGACACAGTAGCTTCATGAGCAGAAGAATTACAAGGTTCTTAGAAGCTGCCACTGACCACCAGAATCAGAACTCTGGAGAGGTCTGCAGGCACTTTCTCTAATCCCTTAGTTTGGAATTGCAGATGACTTGTTTCTTTTGTAGAAATTTCTTTCCCAGTGCTTCTCTTCAATATAATTAATGTTAAACTCAAGCACATGCATGATTTTATCGTGACTCGCCAGATAATTTCAAATAGGTCTCCCTGCTCATACACTTGCTTCCTACAATGATTCTTTTAAAATGTATCTTAGATCATGACACTCATCTGCTCCAACCACCCTGGTGGCTTTCCATTTCCTTGGAGAAAGAGCCAAAGTCCCTATACTGGCCTATTTAGCTTTAAACGACTTAGCCCCCAGTAACTCACCATCCTCACTCATTAGGCTCTACCTGTATTGGCCTCCCTGCTGGGTCTTGAAAACACAGGTACACGTCTACCTTCAAGCATTTGAACTTCCTAGATGCTCTCCCCACCAGACTTCTGCAAAGTAAACTGTCTCACCTCCTTTAACTCACTAATCGTCACCTTCTTCCAAACCTAATGACCAAATTTAGAATTACCACTCATCCCCCCAAAATTCCCAAGCCCCTCTTCCCTACTCTACTTTTTATTTGTATCATTGCACTTATCTGAACCTATTTTTTTTACATTTATTTATTCAATTTTTCAATTAGAGTTGATATTTAATATTGTATTCATTTCAGATGAAAAGCATAGTGGTTAGATATTTATATAACTTACAAAGTGATCCCTCTGATTATTCTAGTACCCACCTGGCACCATGCATAGCTATTACAATATTACTGACTAGATTCCCTATGCTGTACTTTACATTCCTGTAACTGTTCTCTCTCTACCAATTTGTACTTCTTAACTCCTTTACCTTTTTCACCCCACCCCCTCAATCACCCTCCCTTCTGGCAACCATCAGTTTGTTCTCTGTATCTATGAGCATCTTTCTGTTCTTTTTATTTGTTTTGTTCTTTAGATTCCACATATAAGTGAGATCATACGTACTTGTCATTCTCTGTTTGACTTGCTTCACTTAGCATAATACCCTCTAGGTCCATCCACATTGTTGCAAATGGTAAGATTTCATTTTTTATGGCTGAGTAATATTCAATTGTATATA
This sequence comes from Rhinolophus ferrumequinum, assembly GCF_004115265.2. Taxonomy (NCBI): domain Eukaryota; kingdom Metazoa; phylum Chordata; class Mammalia; order Chiroptera; family Rhinolophidae; genus Rhinolophus; species Rhinolophus ferrumequinum. The sequence goes on along the minus strand of NC_046286.1, from coordinate 69,338,400 downwards.
TGTACCACATCTTCTTTATCCAATTGTCTTTTGATGGACACTTAGGTTGCTTCTATATCTTGGCTATTGTAAATAATGCTGTATTGAACATGGGGAGGCATATGTCTTTTCGAATTAGTGTTTTGGATTTCTTCAGATAAATACCCAGAAGTGGAATTGCTGAGTCGTAAGGTAGTTAGTTCTAGTTTTAATTTTTTTGAGGAAACTCCACACAGAATGACTTTTCCATAGTGGCTGCACCAATTTGCAATCCTATCAACAATGGAAAAGGCCAGTGTTAGCCAAATTATCCACATGGATATTGAAATACTGAAATTGATGAGGGGAGTAAGAAAGGAGAAAGGATTTTTTAAAATTATGTATACATATGTATATGTATTAAACAGGGCATCCTGTATTTTTATTTGCTTAATCTGACAACCCTAGGTGGTGAGAAATATGGAGCTGGAAGCTGAAGTCTTCCATGGATAAGAAGAGATAATAACAGCACAGTATAGCTATGTGGCATAGGACCATGGTTGGGGGTGAGAAGTAGAAAGATGGTTTTAGAAGTGTGACTGGGAAGTGAGGAGGATTTGTATCCCATATCCTGGAACTGAGGCATAATGGGCACTTGGGAGGCTGCAGGACAATCAGAACCTCAGGACACAGCCAGGTCTCATTATAGAAAGGAAGAAGAAGGATGTTGAGAATCCAGAGAGATTTGGGGGCATTTATGGCAGATAAAACATGCCGAGAGTTTGTTGATCACAGATGTAGAATATAAAGAAGACAGTAAGAACATTTAAAGGGAAAGCATTGAGTGAAGTAAGCTAAACATGATTGATCTGGGACTTCTAAGACTGACTGAGGTAAGTAGGAAAGCAAGGCCTGATGACTAGGTCTGTTACCCTCCCTGGGGAAGGGCGGACTCAAGCATTAGTGTCCTGAATACTTAGCTGGGTAAATTGGTGTGTTTTTTGGTATGTAAACTGGGACTTCTGAGTAATTGATGGATGTGCAAGAGATTTTTTAGGGGACGTGTTTGTAAAGGATAATGGGAAGAAAGCAGGAGTAGAAAGGGAGAGCCTTCAGAGACCAACTCAGGCCCAATACCTGTGAAAGGAAACAGGGAAAGATTTAGAATTGCACGGGAGTCTCGGGTTCCAGCACAGTTCTAAGAAAGTTTCCCCCCAGGCTGGTGGGGGGCCCTCTAGCCAAAGTTGCTTGACAGCAGTGCCTCATCCCACAGGATTGGTACCTCTGCTATGCGAAGTCATGGTCTGGAGCAGCCCTGGGGACCAGTGAAGTGGCAGCAGGGCTGTCAGTCAACCATGCTCCCCTCCCACACCATAGACAAGTAATAAAACCTCGCCCCTCCTTTCTCAAACAGCTCCACTTAGCATTTCAAATAAGGAAGTATGTATTTTAAAAGGGCTTTTAGACAGTTAGTAATTTTGTTGCTGTTCTTTGCGGAAGTCATTCTGCCTCTGTCTTACACAGACAGATCTTCCATAGATGTCCTGGATTCTGCATTTGTCCTTTCTCATCTTTTCTGATATTTTAAATATATTTTTCAATTCACTTTCTATCTTTTCTGCACATTTTCTTTAAAAACAAATAGCGGGGCTATCTCAAGTAATGAAAAAGGATTGCAGTTGATTTCCTAATTTTATTTCTGAAAGAATAAAATTCAGTTTCTCTTTAGAGTGATGCCGGTCAGGTGCGCCACTCTTCAGAGTAACAGCTTCCGGCAATCTGAATCACAAGTGTTGGGGTGGAAACCCATTAATTAGACTGAAAAAGAAAAAGGAATAGGAGACTGCTTTATGTAAAACCCATTAAACTTTCAATGACCAGGAAATGAAAGGTATTATCTTAAATGATTTTTTAAATGATTAAACATAACCTGGATGGAAGTCATTACATCCAACATGTTCACTTTGAAATATGACCACTCAGAAATCCTATGCAAGAAAACATTTCATGGACATAGGAGGCCCCAACTTGCTTTCTCTCCAGAATAAATACAATCGTGGATTTTATAGTTTTTAATGTTTAAAATAATATATACATATCCATGTTTTTATTTTGCTATATCCTAAAACTACAAAGAACGATAGAAATGATGTTTTAAAATTTTTCTAGAGCTGTTACATAGTCCCAAAATTATTTCTTGTAATGGAAATATTCAGCTCCATATACCAAGAAATTGCTTTTTGAGAGAAATATGAATTGCCCATATTACCTTATTTGCCTCCTTCCCTGAAGTTGAATCTGCTACACTCTTTTGTGTAGTACACTAAATTGCTATTTCCCTGACACTGCCAAAACATATCACAGCAATTATATACATAATATTCATAGCAATTAGAACATGACAGTTTCTTCATCAATAGCAAGAGACCCACTTTTTCAGGAGTGGAAGAAACCCAAAAGATTTGGTGCTAGTTTGTTACTACATGGTAATATAAATTAGAGTGTGCCCCATTTTCTGCATTCCATAGGATCATCTTACTTGCTTCCCTGGAAATACATATTTTTAAAAATGTTTCAGTGTGGTAAAATAATATACATAACATAAAATCTACCATTTTAACCATTTTTAAGTGTATAGCTCTGTGCCCTTAAGTCTATGCTCATTGGTTGTGCAACCACCACCACCATCCATCTCTGGAACTTTTTGACCCTCCACCAACTGAAACTCTGTGCACATTAAACACTAATTCCCCATTCCCTCCTCCCCCCATCCCCTGTCAACCATCCTACTTTCTGTCTCCATGAAGTTGACTGCTCCAGGCACCTCATATAAATGGAATCCCGCACGCAGTATTTGTCCTTTTGTGACTGGCTTATTTCACTAAGCATAAATGCCTTCTAAGACATTCATCTATGCTGTAGCATGTGTCAAAATTTTCTTCCTTTTTCAAGCTGAATAATATTCTGCCGCATGTACGAGTATATACCACATTTTGTTCATTCAGTCATCTGTCAATGGACACTTGGGTTGCTTCTACTTTTTGGCTATTGTACATAATGCTGTTATGAACCTGGTGTGCAACTAGGAAATTCAATTTTGAATAAGCATGTGGCTGTAGCAGTGGCAAGGATACTCTTATCGCGATTTTCTTACTTTTCTCTTCTGGAGTCTACGCTCCAGTTAAGGGCGACGACCAGAGTGAATATCAAGTTTCAACAGTAGGGGGCAGCAAATATCCATTAACTAGACATAACGCTTGAAACAAAAGTACGGGTGTTTTTGTACTGTGTCAAATTTTGCCCCTTCGGAGTAGAATCAACGTTTTTCTCTAGGTCTCCTACATTCAATGAAAGGAACACTTGAAGCATTTATTTGGGTTTAACTAATAAGGGAGACTTTAATTGTGAAATAAAAGACTAATGAATCAGTGGAATCAGTATCTGAGAGCTGTAAATTTGCTCAGAGCTTTCAACATCCTTGCCTGAAATGTCTCAGCCAAGCTCATGTACATTATAATCTCCTTGCCACATCTGGAAACTTTGAAACTAGGTTTCAATTATTCATGAGTGACTTGCCTCTGGCTTTTCTGTGATCGACACTGCTAGTTATTTACCCAATATCCTTCTCATTTTCTTCCTTAATAATAAAAGCAAAAAAATTTTTTTATTAGGTCCATATGTACTCAACTAAAAAAAAAAAAAAAACACCTACATTTCCTTATCTCCATTGCAGCCAGAGATGACCGTGTGACAAAGCTGTGTCCTTGAGAAGTAAGCTCAAGTCTGCTGATGAGCAAAAGATTTTCTTTCCTGATATGGGCTTTTTCTCCTTCCTTATTGTTTTGTTGTTGTTGTTGTTTTCTTTTTGTTTGATTTGTTTGCTTCTTACCTAAGACGTGAATGGGGAACAAAATTTGGGGCATGAGACTACCAGGAAAATAAAAGCCCCATGTTCAATATTATAAAGTAGAGAAAGAAGCCTGGGGAAGATGACCCAGAGGAGGTTACTAACCATCCCTGGGCTACCCACCTCAATCTAGTTGGACTACTTACTTTCCAGTAGGACTTCCTACGTCCTGTTTTGTGAGAAAAATATTCCCCTAGATGGTTAAATTACCATAGTTGGGTTTATGTCAGGAGAAGCAGCACCCAACCCCTAAGTCAGATGGATGGACCTGCTCTCAGATGAGTGGATAAGTTAAAAGTGTGTTTTTTAATTGAGAAAAGGTACCTAAAATGCAGTGCAGAATTACATTTGAGTCAGATGTGAGTCCAAAAATAATTAAGGCAGATATTGTGTGATATTTAAAGTAATGAGTTAGTAGGCCTTTAAATAAATGAAGGAATGATGTTTAGGAGTAGAAAGCGCAGAAGAGGCTGACTTTTTAAATAATAAAAGTAGAGTTGAGTTTCTTAATATTTCTCATTAAAATCCTCATGAATGTGGGATTCCCTATTCATTAAAGAGCTCAATTTGTCAGATTTTACCACAGTGTTATAATTTATTTATGAAATTCTGCAAGGTCAAGATAATTCTGTTTTCATCCATAGAGAACATTTGGTGGTCTGTATACAGAGCTAATATATCCATTTCCTGAAACGAACACTTATCAACATCCAAGAAAGAGAAAGAGAAGGACTCATCAAAAAAATAAAATGAGAGAGTTTGGAAAAAATATTCCAGAATCAGAGCACCCAATGGAACAGAACTAAACAGGAGCAGGGTTGGGAAGGGGGGCAGAGGCTCAAGTGCTAAAACCAGTTCTAAGTCTGTGGCCTTAATACCTTCTCTATACTAAGAGCAAGTTTTGCCTTTGTAAAGTGAGAGATGTAAAAAGTTTCATGACACTTATGATTTAGTTGGAGAATAAAAAAGCTAAGACATATAAACACTAGAGCAAATTATATGGCACAGTAGGTAACTAATGGTTAAATTAGGTTCATAGGGTAAGTGCTATAGAAATTGAGAATATTTAAGACCAAGAATAGTTGTGGAAAGTTTTATGGAGGAGATGGAAATAGAAAGAATTTATGAAGGAAAAAGGTGAAAAACAACAACAACAACAAAAGAACTTTTCAAGCTGAAAGGAAGGAACCGCAAGGAGGTATGAACACAACTGACTTAATTGTGGGACGGAAAGGAAATCTTGTTCTGGAAAATAGCAGGGAATGCTTTTGGATTTGTAGTATTAGGTCAACTCATGGATGCCCTCAAAAGCTAAGAAGAAAAAGTTTTGAAGCTGCCTAAGAGAGGCCAAACCTATTTCCTGGAGAATAGAGATTATTGCTTCCATCCTTTGCAACGCCACTCACACCCTTGAAAACCCAGCGGCATACCAAGGTGCCCAAGTTTGCCCTGAGTCTCAGCTCACTGACCAGCAGCTCTCTTCACTCTCCACCAACCCTCCATCAAGGCCTAGAACTCCTTCCAAAGAAGTCAACCAACCTCCAGAGAGTACTGTCATTTCCAATCCATGAAGAGAGGCCAGGAAACCAGCTGGTTCCTGCGATTTGAAGAGAAGTACACAATTTGAAAAGGTAAAGAGTCTTTTAAAATGTCAAGAACATATTCTCAAGAGTAGCAACCCCAGATTGCTGGAACTTTGGCAGAGGCAAGAAGAGCCCACCAGGCTTGCCACTTTCTTCAGCCACTGACTTGGAGGGGGCAGACTGAAGTCCAGAGGAGAGTCATACAGCCAGGACAGGGTTAAATGCAGGAAACACTGCATTTAACAGTGTTTGGGAAGACAGAAGAGACCATAGTTCCCTGGGGATGGTTCCACTGGGCTCCAGGCAAGCTCTCCAGTTTCTCCCACATTTGCATTCAATAAAAAAGTAACTATTTGGTTAGGGTGCAAAGAGAAATTCAGCCATTGTATATCAAGGCATCAATGTCACAGCAATTATGCAAGAACTCTACCCAAAAACTCATCATCATCATCATCATGAGTGCTTCTTAAATTTTGAAGTACGTAAGAATTATGTGGAGAGCTAATTAAAACACGGGTTCAGGACCTTAGTCTCAGAAATCCTGATTCTGCTCTTGGGAGAATCTGGCCTGATTGACCTTTTATTCCAACTCAGTTGATATTTGCAAAAAGTGTTGCTAACTAATGAATATGTCTTAAATTTCCTCGGACTACTAAGTAGCAGGGGAAAAAATCGATGCCCTCTTTATTTAAGTCACAAATTCAAAAGAAGAAAGTTTGGAGATCCTCTATTCCGTCATCTTTCCTAATATAGAAATTCCATCTATGATATCCTTTTAAAAATATGCCCTTCAAATTTATCCTTGTAACCTTGCAGTGATGGAGGGCTTATCATTTCACATTTCAGTTCAAAACTTTTGGATTTGCTATCAAGCCCTCCATTGAGATATTAGTCTGACCTTCCTCTGGAGAGGTTTATTTACATTTCAAAGGGTAAGAATAAAAACTAGGATCCTTCTCAGGAGGGGAGGGGAGACAGCTGTCCCTTCCCATAAAAACACCCAGATTTGGTGTTCTTTGCCTTCATTACAAACTCTGATATGGGTCAGAAGACACCAGGTCTACTTCTCGTTGGGTTTTCATAGGGTTTAGAATGGGGCCAAAAGGCAACTGGTAAAGGTTTTTGCCATAAGCAAACAATAATCCTCTCTGCTTCAGAAAACCTGAGTTCACATTCAGGTAATATTAATAAAATTTTTAAAACTTTATAATCCCATGACACCTAAAAAAGCAGTATGAACATAAGTATCTATGAGAGAGGTTACTTGCTTTGAAAGTCTAAGGTTATGCAGAAATTATTTTCCATATGCAGTTTATACATTTAATGTTTACTATATGTGAAGTGGTATTTTCTATGAATTAACTTTTATTACAACTTTAGGATAATAGATTTAGTCCCAAATTTTAATATTCCCATGAGAACTGTGAAAGGAATATATAGCCTACAGAAATATTTCACAAGTGAGTAACCTGGATAAATTAGTATAATAAGTATATATGGTTTAGAAAAATGTACTTTCTTCTTATAGAACCCTTTTGCATTCACCGTAACTTCTCAGAGTATTTTTTAGTGAACTTTGTATTTAAAAAGAGCTTTTAGTACTCTGAAATATACCTTATCTGTCAAATACTTTTCATGCCTTATTACTTTACTTATTGTCTTGACAACTTTATGTCCTATGAGATAATTACTATTTGTCATTGTTAGAAATGAGGAAAGTGTGTGAGACACAGGAAAAGTTAAGTAATTTACCAATGTCCATCCAGTTAATTAGTTTCAAAACTTAAGTTTAGCCAAGCAATTAAGTAGGTATACTGAGTTTACTCTGAATAACTCATATGATCTCTAATTATAAAAGTTAAATTAGTAAAAGAACCTAGTGGCATAGTCAGTACTTGGTTTACTTTTTTTTCCCCAAAATCATAAGACTGTAAAAACAGATGAGAAGACAAAAGGTCCTACTCTGTGTAATAGCTGTACAAATTATTGTTTAATATGTTCTTTTTTTAGATAAATCAGTTTGATTTTGTTTTTAAAGATTTTATTGGGGAAGGGGAACAGGACTTTATTGGGGAACAGTGTGAACTTCCAGGACTTTTTTCCAAGTCAAGTTGCTGTCCTTTCAATCTTAGTTGTGAAGGGTGCGGTTCTGCTTCAAGTTGTTGTCCTTTCAGTCTTAGTTGTGGAGGGTGCAGCTCAGCTCCAGGTCCAGTTGCTGTTGCTAGTTGCAGGGGGCGCAGCCCACCATCCCTTGAGGGAGTTGAACAGGCAACCTTGTGGTTGAGAGCCCACTGGCCCATGTGGGAATCGAACTGGCAGCCTTCGGAGTTAGGAGCACGGAGCTCCAACCATCTGAGCCACCGGGCCGGCCCCAGTTTGATTTTTTAACAGCATTTCTCTTCCTCATAATATTCAATTCACAAATGACCGTTTATAAAAAGCATGCCAAAAATCCGAAAAAATCCTCTGACCTTGGATAATGATGTAATTTAAGTACAGAATGGGAAAATTACTGACACTTGGCGATTCATAACTGACATCGTTAGGTTAGTTACACATAGTTAATTAAAATCAATGTTTGCCAACTAACTTACTATGTATCTTGGCAATAAACATACTTGATATTTGCTGTCAAGAGTACAGAGTATAATGAATTTATGTCATGTGAATATGTTTTCACACATAGTTCTATTACTAAAGGGCAAAACAGCCTTGGAAATTATTTGAAAACAGGAAAGTGCAGAAAATTGACAAGTCTGTTTTAGCTATTTTTAAAATAAATTTTTTTTGAACAATTTTAGATTTACATGAAAATGTGAAGATAGTACAGAGAGTTCCATTATCCCACACCCAATTTCCCCTATTATTAACATTTTATATTAATATATGATACATTATTATTAACTGAAGTCCATACTTTATTCAGTTTTCCTTAGTTTTTACCTAATGTCTTTATTCTGTTCCAGGATCCCACCCAAAATACCACATTACATTTAACAGCCATGTTTCCTTAGGCTCTTCTTGGCTGTGACAGTTTCTCAGTTTCTTGTTGTTGATGACCTTAAGAATTTTGCGAGGTACTGGTCAGTATTTTATAAAACATCTCTCTACTGAGATTTGCCTTGTGTTTTTCTCATAATTAGACTGGGCTTAGGAGTTTGGGGGAAGAAGTCCACAGAGTTAAAGTGTCACTTCGTCACATCATATCAAGGGTACATAGTATCAAAATGGCTCATCACGGTTGGTGTTAACCACCTGGCTCTGGTAGTGCTTGTCAGTTTCTACACTCTAAAGTTACCCTTTTTCCTTTTCCAATAGTGTTCTTTGAAAAGAAGTGTACAGTCCACACTTAAGGAATAGAGAAATATGTACCTTTTACATGTAAATAAGATGGAATTTATAATTTTGAAAGTGCACACTATTTAAAAAATGAAATAATGAAAGTCCTAGTGAGTTTTGGCATCTTGAACTTTACACAGTTAATATCCTATTCTTAGAACTTGGTAGGGATACTCTCTGTGTAATACCATTTGGATACTCTGAAAACTTTCCCAGTTTTTCAGATTATTTATTTGACAAGGCTTTGTTTATCAAACACTATTCTGGACTCTGATATCAAATTTGAGACATCATCCTTGCCCTCAAGAGGTTTAAATTCCCATCCTAAATACTCTCCATTCTGAAAATCAAAACTTTCCTCATTTCTCTTGCTATGGTATCTGGAATATTTGCAAATTCAAATATTTTTTTTAAACTAACTACCCCCAAACACCCAACTACATCATATTCAAAGGTAAAAGGCTGAAAACTTCTCCTCTAAAACTAGGAACAAGATAAGGATACCCACTCTCAACACTCCTAGTCAGCATATTACTGGGAGTCCTGGCTAGAAGCAATCAGGCAAGAAAAAAAAATGAAGAAGTAAAATCGTCTCCATTTAGAGATGGCATGATCTTGTATATAGAAAATCCCGAAGACTCCACTAAAACACTGTTCGAACTAATAAATGAATTCAGTAAAGTGGCACAATAGAAAATCAATATACAAAAATCAGTTGTGTTTCTATACACAAAAAATTATCTGAACAAAAAATAAAGAAAACAATCCCATTTATAACAGCATCGAAAACAATAAAATACTTAAGAATAAATTTAGCCAAGGAAGTGAAAGATCTGTACACTGTAAACTATAAGACATTGATGAAAGAAATTGAAGAAGATAGAAACAAATAGAAAAATATCTCATGTTCGTGATTTGGTAGAATTAATATTGTTAAAATGTTCATACTACTCAAAGTAACCTATAGATTCAATACAATCCCTATCAACATTCCAATGGCATTTTTTAAAGAAATAGAAAAAACAATCCTAAATTCATATGGAATCACAAAAGAACTGAATAGCCAAAGCAATCCTGAGAAAGAAGAGCAAAACTGGAGGCACCACAATTCCTAATTTCAAGCAATATTACAAAGCTATAGTAATCAAAGCAATATAATATAGGCATAAAAACAGACACAGAGGCTAATGAAGCAGAGTCAAAACCCAGAAATAAGCTCATGCATATAAGATCAATTAATATTTGACAAAGTAGCCAAGAATACTCAATAAAGATACTCTCTTCAATAAATGGTGCTGGGAAAACTGGATATTCACATGCAAAAGAATGAAACCATATCTCTATCTCACACCACTCACAAAAGTTAACTGAAAATAAGTTAAAGACTTAAATATAACCCTAATCGTCCTAGAAGAAAACATAGGGGAAAAGCTCCTTGACGTTGGTCTTAGCAATGGATATGGAAATGGCACCCAAAGCACAAGCAACAAGCAACAAAAGCAAAAATTAACAAGTTAGACTACATCAAGCTAAAATGCTTTTACACAACCAAAGAAACTTTCAGCAAAATGAAAGGGCAACCTATGGAATGGGAGAAAATATTTGCAAACCACGTATCTGATAAGAGGTTAATATCCAAAATATACAAGGAACTCATACGACTCAATAGCAAAAAAAAAAAAAACAAGCAAAAACAAAACAAAAATAAAACCCACAAATAACCCAATTAAAAAATGGGCAAAGGACCTGACAGACATTTTTCCAAAGAAGATATTCAAAAAGCCAGCATGTACATGTAAACTTACCTTGACATCACTAATCAAAACCACAATGAGCTATCACCTCACACTGTTATTGGGACTGTAAATTGGTACAGTCACTATGGAAAACAGCATGGGGTTTTCTTAAAAAATTAAAAATAGAACTACCTTATACGCCAGCAATTCATTTCTGGCTATAAATCTAAAGGAAATGAAGTCACACTATCTTGAAGCGATATCTGCACCTACATGTAGCATTATTTCCAATAGCCAAGACATGGGAACAACCTAATTGTCCATCAATAGATGAATGGATAAAGATAATAGAATATTATGCATCCATAAAAATGAAGGAAACTCTGCCCCTTGTGACAACCTTGAGGGTATTATGCAAAGTGAAATATGTCACATTGAGAAAGACACATAATGAGTGGTCTTACTTACTTGTGGAATCTTTAAAAAAACACAACAATCTCATAGAAACAGAAAACAGATGGTGGTTGCCAGGGACAGGGGATGAGGGGTGTTGGAAATACAGGAAGGTGGACAAAGGGTATAAACTTCCAGTTATAAGATAAATAAATCTTGGGATGTAATGTACAGCATGGTGACTACAGTTAATATTGTATGTGTCAAAGTTGCTAAGAGAGTTGATTTAAAAAGTTCTCACCACAAAAAAAGAATTGTAACTGTGTGGTGATGGATGTGTTAACTAACTTTATTGTGGTAATCATTTTGCAACATGTACATATATAGAATTACTACATTGTACACCTTAAACTTACATTATGTTATATATCAATTGTATCTCAATAAATATGAGGGGGGAAACTATCCTCATTTTCAAATATATGGCACAATGTATTATATTATTACCGAGGAAAAGAATTAACATTCCTCCCTCTCTTTTTAAAAAATATTTTTTTCCTGCTTTAGGAAAACATGGATATGATTTCTTGGAAGTAGATTTTCCCTAAATCCTTTCTCAAAAATGAACTGGACGTGGACTATTTTGTGCTGCCTCCTAGTTTTGTCTGCTCCTTGTCTATACTTGAAAGAGCAAAGTGTGCATGCTGGGATGGGCGATGTACCATCATTGCTGTCACTTTTATGTCAGCTAAGGTGTCTTTGGTTGGAAGTTACAAAAACCCCTCAGCCAAAATGACTTAAATAATAGAAAGTCACTAATTCACATATCAGGAAGTCCTGAGCATTCAGCAAACAGGTTTCAGGGCATTGATGCGGCTACTCACCAATGTCATCATGGACCCTGCTTCTTTCCAGCTCTCCACATTACCACGATCAGGGGCCTGGCTTCCTTCTAGGCTGGTAATGAGATGGGTGTAGCAGTTCCAGGCATCACATATGAGTACAGACACAACAAGGTCCAGTGGCCGAAAGGGGACTGTGTCTTAGCACGGGGAGCCTTACCCAGCGGCTCTCACCCATCCTGGTCATGGGAAAGAACTAGGTCCCTAGACTACATGCTCATAAACCACTTCCTGGCAGGCGAATAAGAATATCATAATTGACTGAGACCAATCAGGATTGCCCCCTGAACTGGGGATTACACTGGAATCACATACAGGACAGATGAGTATCTAAACAAAACTGGGGTCCTGTGAAGAGAGAATAAGGAGGGAATGGATCTTCTGTAGGAAACCTAGGCCTGCTATACTCTTCCAGTATTTCCTGGCAGGTGAGTTGATTGAAACCTGCTTTTAAAGTTCATATTGTTTTTCTCTGACTTTCTTACCCTCTGCCTTCTCTTAAGGATTTTTGCCAAATCAAGTTTTTCTCCAAAGTAATAGCTCTTTGCTTTCCTGATACATATTGAAGTACATTTTTGCTATAATTCCTTTTACTTTGTAAGCCTGATTCCAAGTAGAGATTATTTTAGGTACAAGACTCCTTTCTCATGCCTTCTTGGTATTTGGCTTATACTAACTTTTTTGGATAATTTCCCCCTTTTATCTCAGCTCAGAAAAAGAACCTGCTTCTTACCCTAAGGAGCCAGATTTCTTTAACTTCTCACAGAGGCCCACCCCCTCGGTGTTCTGTCTTCCACAAAGTTCACTCCGTGACCAGAATTGATATATAAAGATGTATTGAACATTGCCAGTCTGGGGTAAGAGAGGTGTTTTGGACATTCAACAGTGAAACAAAATCCTTTGTGTTATATACTTTCAGAGATCACTCTATATGCCTTCTTAACTTTATATACTTTCTTAACTCTGCCTTAGGCATTCACTGTAGGCAAGCCACAGCCATCGTGGAAACACAGAAATGGCTCTATCGCCTATTGTCTACTACTTGTCCTCAGCAACTCTCACCCCAGCAATTCTTTCCCCCACTTCTCAGTATTATTTGGGGGAAAATGAGAGTTCCACTAATTGTTGGCCTAAAGCAAATCCTAAATGGCCAATATCTTATGTTTAAAATCAACTTCACTCTTTTCATGAAAATTATACTCCTAATCTTCTGATATGGGATTGAAAATGATCTGCAGCTTCCTTTTCGTGCACGGCCCTAACAACCAGTCCATGATGAAATATTGATGAGTTTCTTCCTCCTATTTCTTTATTTATAATGAACTTACATGCTTTATTCTTTACTTTGTATCTTTATGGTGGTTCCTTGTCTTCTATTATGTATCCTAGGTACACCAGCTAGGGATATGAATACCAGAGATTCAAATAAAAAACATTAACATGATTTACACTTAATATTTAAGCATTATTAGTATATTATATCCAAGGCCCATGCTCAAGAAATGTGTGCCATTATGGAGACAAAAGTGGGTGTGGCGAAAAAAGCACCAATGTTAGAATCAAAAGAGCCAAGTTTGAGCATCAGCCACTTACTTGCTCTGTGGCCTTATGGAAGGAATATTTAACTTATGGCCACAGTTCTTTTTGAGTACACTGAAGCTAATAATATTCATCTCAAAGAATGTTTTGAGATTCAGTGAAATCATTGATATGAAAGTGCATTGTGAGAAATATGAGACATTATAGGATATTACTATTATCACAGAGGCCACAAAAACAAAATAAGGATGTGGAAAAGTACTCTGTTTTAAGGAAACTAAAACAGTCGGTCAACACAGAGAGAGAAAAAAGCTAAATTAGCAGATGGCTTTACTCAGACAAAAATATGCAACTCTGGACATCAATGCCCTGCTCACATCTCCTCCGCCCACCCTGGAGGTCAGCTGTGCCTGGGTAGACAATTTGCTCACCTCCAGTGACTTCTTACCATTAAGCATCTCTTTGCCCTTGGGCTATCTGGGGCGTTAATGTCCCGAGTGCAAACTTCAACCAATAATGGGGGGATCTTGCAGAGTAAATACTCCCACTTCCTTGTCCCTCGTTAGGACTTTTTCAGATGTGTTTTGCTATCTCTTAAGGGTCCCCTGTAGTAGCAAACCCCAGTTATTCACAGCAGGAACCTGCACAGTAACAACCCACCATCTTTTTCCATGTCTCCCTCCATTTCCTGTCTCACATCCCTTCTCCCTCACCGAGCTTTCTGTGATCACTTTCCAAATAAACTACTTGCACCCAAGTCCCTGTTGCTGAATGTGGTTTGGGGTGAAACCCAAAGGAAGACACCTCATATTTTCATTTTCTTAATTCAGTTAAGTCGATATGTAAAACTTGTTTAACAGATGTATGTTTGTGGTGGTTCACATTCTGTTTCTGTCATTGCTTGTCATTGTTCTTTTTATAAAGGTAACGTGAGAAATTGGATAGTAGAACAGGAAGAAGAAAGAGGAAAGAGGTGGAGGACTGAAAGCTAAACTCCTTTACTTAAGTGAATAAACATTTCTGGAAAAGGAGGTAGCACTTTGAAGCTGTGAATAAAACCAGTCATGTGGCAGAGGTGAGAGAGAACAGTGTGAAGCACCCGACGGAAAGGATGGAAGATAATGTCATTGTTCTGACCCCAATATTCCTTTGGATATATTTTTTCTAAATCTGGACGCTTCTCATTGCCTTTTTTGGCCCCCACTTTTTGTACTCCCTGAATTCCTCCTTCTTAACTCCATTTTGCATCCCACAGAGTGACACAATCAAATCTTCAAATTAGAAAAAAGAAGGAGCTTCAAGCAGGATTGTGCCCAAATGCACTGCTTCGCTTCTAAGTTCTCAACTTGGATGGGCTGCCTGGAGACCAGCCCATTGTTTGCCAATGCTAAGGACAGACCGGGACCTGAGAGGAGCAAGTATGGGGAGAAGGAGATTTGCCCAGAGTGCTCTCTCTCCCACACTGAATTTCAACCAAGCCAAAGATTAATAATACTCTTAAGCATTATGCTTTTCTTTCTTTCTACACTTCCCATTGTCTGGAAGGATTGGAAAAAGGACCAGAAATTCACAAAAGAATAGAAAACCTATGTTATTTCTCATCTAGATATTTTAATATCATCTCTGGGAGAGGCCCTCCCAGAGAGTGCCATGAAAAGTAAGGCAACGTTTTATGTCCTGGGTGCCGGATGTGGGAGCCAGGAGCAAGGGATAAGACAACTGATAATGTGCTTATAGCTCTTCCCCCAATAATTTAACATAGGTAAAATATGTGCACACGCTAACACACACACACACACACACACACACACACACACACACACACCTGGTAGGAAACCACACAGTCACACAACTACTGCTAGCATCTTTCCTAACTTCAACATTAACTTTATAAAGTGCACGTGGATTGTTCCTTTCCTGGGTGCCCTTGAGGAGACAAGGGTAATTCTGGTAAGAATGGAGAGGGCTTCTGTGTTGGGTTGTCCACAAGGAAGAGACGGAACATTTCACTGAAGGACACGGGGGCCAGTGACTGGTGTAGAGGCCTGCCTGCCTTGGGTGATGAAGCACATGCTCCAGTGACCTGTACTGCGTCTACTGTGGTTGTGGAGGACCTTTCCACGTGTGCTGACAGAGTCCCATTTCAGGTGTTCTCTTCATCTCTCACTCTTTCCCGAGTCTTTCTCTAAAGCAGTGGGAGCTTGCACAGCTGAGTGCAGGGCAAGCCCAGAATGTAGGGAAGACATGCCTCCAGACATGCTCAGCTAATGACTGAGGCAGCGTGGAAGCCAGGGGACAAAGGCTTTAGCCTCCCGTTCTTTGGAGGGCCAGTTCTGAGGTGCATGCTATGAGGTTCTCAGAAGACTGGAGCCCCGTTGCCCTCGGTGGTAGTTAGCTAGCTCAATCGCATAGCTTTGCTGACTTTTCTATTTCTTCACATACTAACTTATTCATTATTTTTCTATTGAGGATTAATTCACATACAACATTCTATTAGTTTCAGGTGTACTAATGATTCAAAATTTGTATATATTGTGAAATGCTCACAATAAGTCTAGTTAGCATCTATCACTATACATAGCTATAAAATTATTTTTGTATGATGAGAACTTTTAAAATTTACTCTCTTAGCAGCTTTCAAACATGCAATACAGTATTGTTAACCATAGTTGCCATGCTGTACATTCCATCCCCAGGACTTGTTTATTTTGTCACTGAAAGTTTGTACCTTCTGACTCCGTTCACCCTTTCGCCTGCCTACCCCTCATCCCCTGCCTCTGGCAAACACCAACCTGTTCTCTGTATCTATGAGTGTGGTTTTTTGTTTTATTGTTTTTAGATTCCACATATAAGTGAGATCATACTGTATTTGTCTTTCTCTGTCTGACTTATTTCACTTAGCGTAATGCCCTCAATGTCCATTCATGTTGTCACAAATGGCAAGAATTCATTCTTTTTTAGAATAAGTGAATGAATTAATCAGAGACAGTTTTGGAGACATAGAGGAAAAACTGAGGGTCTGCTAGATGGGCGGGGGGGTGGTGATAAGAGGGAAGTTGAGGGGATTAGAAAACAGTCAGTAACCACAAGATGGCCACGGGGTTTTGAAAATTAATTTGGGGAACGTAATTAATAATGTTGTAAAGATTTTGTAGGGTATCCGATGGACACGTATCCCATTTGGGAGACCACCTCAGGGATGATGTAGATGCCTGATCACTGCACTGTACACCTAAAGCTGAACAATAATAAATGCCAACTATAATTTTATAAATATATATATGTATATATATATATATGTATGTATATACTTACAAGAAGCGGAATGTAATGGCTCTGTGCGATGTCAGAGGGATAGTGGATGGGGGGCGGGGGTTTCACACAGTGTGAGGGATATAAATGATAAATGTCTAAGTATTTCTTTGTCTTGTGCACCTGAAACTAATAAAAAACAAAAACAACAACAACAACAAAAAGATTTCATTCTTTTTAATGGATGAATAGAATTCTATTATGTGTGTTTGTGTGTATATATATAACGTATTTATATATAATACATGTTTTATATATTATAATGTAAATACATATATATCACATTTTCTTTATCCATTCATCTGTCAATGGACACTTAGATTGTTTCCATATCTTGGTTATTATAAATAATGCTGCAATAAACATAGGGGTACGTATGTTTTCAAATTAGTGTTTATGGTTTTGCTTTTTGTTTTGTTTCGGTTTTGGATAAATACCCAGAAGTGGAATTGCTGGATAATATGGTAGTTCTATTTTTAGTTTTTTGATGGACCTCTATACTGTTTTCCCTAGTGGCTGCACCAATTAATAATCCCAACAATACACAAGGGGTCCCTTTTCTCTACATCTTTGTCAGCATTTATTATCTCTTGTATTTTTGATAATAACTATTCTAACAAGTGTAAAGTTATATCTCATTGAGTTTTTGATTTGCATTTCCTTTATAATTACTAATATTGAGCATCTCTTTATGTACTTGTTGGCCATCTGTATGTATTCTTTGGAAAAATGTCTATTCAGATCCTCTGCCTGTGTTGTTTTTTTTCTCTTGAGTTTTATGAGTTCTTTGTATATTTTGGATATTAACTTCGTATCAGATATATGATTTACAAATATTTTCTCCTATTCACTCATTTTTCCTTCTCTCAGTAAGCGCACTCCCTTCCCTCCTACCTTCTGGAGTCATCTCGCAAATAAACTACTTAAACTTAAGTCCTACCTCAGGCTCTTCTTTTGAGGGGACCCAAATTAATGCAGTGATGCCAGGTATAACTCTGGAAAGCAGACCTTCAGGATAGTATTCTGAAAAAGAATTACTCACCAGTCAAATGAAAACAAAAACTGCATTGCTGATAGTAATTGTGGCATAAACACCAATGTCTCAACTGTGTTGGATAGGTTCTAGAAGGGGGAAGCATTGCTTATCTGGTATCTCTAATATGGGAATGAAAAGGGGCCGTGGGAATTTTACATGGAGTGTAATTGGCTGGCTTTGGTAAACTGCCGTAGAAGCTTTAAAGAATGCCTTAAAGAAAGAGAGAGATAAGTTCAGTTCATCCAAACCTTAGCGGTGACATGAACCCCCTAAGTTCATGTCACCACTCTCTGTTGCATCAGTGATTCTCTATCACTCCACACCTCTGGCCTCATGCAATGTTCCCTGTGACCACCTGAGGAGGAGAAAAAAAACAACCCGAAACCTGTTGTAAAGATGGTTTGGTTCAATATGCTGATATGAGCACACATGGTCAGCTATTACACTATAGCCCATTCATCGGTGGCCCTAAAGTACAGTGGTGAGAAACTCTCAGTTCTCACAGCGTTTGGAACGGGCATTTGATGTATGGAGAAAGAACTCGCCTGACAGAAGGATATATATGCTCTCCTGTGCAGTGGAGAATTATTTGGCTGATTAGTCAGGGCCTAAAATGAGCAAGATTATATATCTAGTATAAAGAGATTTGGGGAAGAGGCATATGGAAACACATATCGGAATAGAAACCAAGGTGTACATCTCTATTTCTCACACTAATGTATATCAGACAGCATCCATCACCAAGGAAGCTCTTAAAAACCAGGTAGGCAGAGTTCTCCTCGGGTCACTGTTAGCTAGCTTCTATTCTTGATACACCCCAAAGCTAGTGCAATGGACCCATGAACATAGTAGCCTTGTTGGCAGGTATGGAGGCTATGCATGGCCCCAACAGTATTGGATCTTTCTCACCAAACTGACATAGCTACTGATTCTGCAAAAGTTCTGGCTTCTCAGCAGTAGAGACCAGTACTCAGCATTGAGAAGGGTATCAATCCTCAAGGACCCAGCCAGGCAAGTTAGTGGCAAGTTGATTACATCAGATCCCTCACCTCCCCCATACCTGGGGGAGGCAGTGTCGGTGAGAAAGTGATTCATCCTTACAGGAAGCATCTCCTACTCTGGATATGTGCTTGGCTTCTTTGCCCATGGTATCTCTTTTAAGATTACTATCTGAGGACCCAGTTTGGGACAACATTCTGCAGGGTTGGGAGTAGTCCTACAGGATGTGGTTTATGTATCAAGCCAATGGCCAATTATGGTGCTGTGTACTCAGCAGCTAGAATATCTGTGTCTAGAAACCAAGGAGGGGAAGTAGGAATGACCCCTCTCACCAGTCATACCCAGTATCATACCCAGTAAACCGCTTGCAGAATTTGTGCTTCCTTTTCCCATATCCTTAGGCTCTGTTAGATTCCAGGTCTTGGTTACTAGTGGGGGTGGGAGGGAGAAAATCACTTCTAGTAAGGGACACAGTAAGAGTTTCACAGAACCTATAGCTATGACAACTACCTGCTCACCTTGGCTCTTTATGCTGAAGGACTCGCAGATAAAGACAGGCATCTTCTATACTGGAAGTGTAATTGATCTGATTATCATGAACATCTAGAATTGTTGCTAAATAATGGAGACAAGGAGGAGTATTTCTAGATCTCAAAATATTCACTGGGATTCACCTTATTCTTCCATGGCTGATGATAACACTGAATGAAAAATTGTAGCAACCTCAGCCTGACATGAGCAAGCCAACCAAGGGCTTACCCTCCTCAAGGATGAAGGCCTGAGTCTCCCCACCAAGCAAATAACAGACTAGCCGAAGTGCTTGGCATGGGTGAGCAAAATCTGGAATGGGTGATGGAGAAAGGACTTCATGAATATCAATTATGGCCTTTGGATCAGTGGCAGCAAGGAACATCTGCTTGCTACACTAACTCTCTTGCCTTTAAGTCCTTTTGAGAATTATCAGCTGGGCATGACCTTAAACAATTCGTGACAGAATGGATTTTATATAGGGCAAAATGGATCTGAAAGGTGTAAGCAATAGACTGTAAGAGATACTTTTGAAACCTCACACCACTTCCTTTGATTTCAGCTGCAGAGGTGTTGGACAGTTCCTACGCAGGCAGCTGGTCCCCCTCACTCCTGCATCTCTGTCTCCCCATCTCACAGCTCTCGCCAAAGCCACAGGAGCTCTCTAAGCCCATTCTGAATGACCGGACCTATTGGGTACTTACTTCCTCTGGGAGCCACCCTCAACCAAGGAGTGAAGGGAGTCAGTGGATAAATGTGCAGCCTTTTGTCCTTGGGAGGAAAACATTCTGAGATACGTACATTCTAAAGGGCTCCTCAGAGAGTCCCTGGCGGGATTAAGTCACAACTGATCAAAGTGGTAGCCAGCTCATAATGTTTCTTCTACTGGCTTTTCCTTCTTATTTCTGTCAGTTTCTCTGCTTCCGGAGATCACCTACCAACTAAACTACCTGATTTATTCTCTTCTTTCAGAGAAACCCAAATTATGTGGATAAAGCAGTAGCTATTTGTTGATCATAATGTTATAGAAAGGGTTGGCTTTGTTAATAAAGGAAAAGCAATACATAGTGTCACTGCAGAATCTGGTCCTATCCTGTTTCTAACAAGACCTGGAACCAAAGTTTAAACCTTGGCTATATCACTTACGAGTAACACTTTGAACACTTAACTGCTACCTCTTAGAACCCCATTCTGAATCTTGGATCAAGGACACAGGTTTGAGCCTTGCCTCCTGTCTTCTTGCCAGCAAATAAAGCTCCTTTCTTTTCCCAAAAGTCAGTCCCATAGTATTGGCTTCTATATGTGCCTGGCAGTGAACAGTTGTTCAGTAACAGTCGTTTTTGGTGGAGGAAGTGACGTCAAGTAAAGTTCGGAAACAAATACTTATTGAGCATATATTGTATATTGATCATTTTAGAAGGTATCCAATATCATTTTCAATTTATTGGCATGACAAAGAGGATTTTTCTATACTCATGTGAAAGGAACAAAAAAAAAAAAGGAAAAAAAGAGAAAGGAGCACGTAGCAAGACATCAACAAATCAACAAATGACAAATTCTTTTATAGTGCTGTCTAACCAGCTTGCAGCCATCTGCATTTACCATCCATCTGGACAGATCTACAACTTGATTGAGAATTATACTGCGTACCATACTTTGGGTGGGTTAGAGGGTGAAGCTGAGGGTTGGGACATGACTGATTTGTGGTATATCCAAATAAACACAACAAAATTGTGTTCTAAAATATGAACTAATTCATCATGTTATATGTGAGAAATACTTAGAAACCGTCAAGATTATTTAGTCTAATGTCCTTGCTTTCCAGAAGAAGAAAATGAGGTGGCTTTGTGGCACAAACAGGCCTGGAGTATCAGTATTCTGATGCTCTGTCCATTATACTTGGAGACTTGTACCAAGAGAATAGTAGTCATTTGGAAAATGTTTAACGCAAAGTATTTTCTGTATTTGAGTGTATGAGCACACATCCAAATCCTAATTGTAATGCTAAACTTTACATACCTGGGGCTCATCTAGGTTTTCTGGGAGACTTAATAGAAAAATACAATAAATGTTATTTTATAAGTTTTTATTAAATTTTATAACCCATGTTATCACTTGGTAGGACCCCTGCTGGGAGAGTCATTAGCTTCATCGTTAATCAGCCACCACTACCACTTTCTTCTTCTCTCCCCCTAAAATTTCTAACAATTCAGAATGTTTGTGTGTGGGGGGAGGAGGATTTGAGAGCCTGTGAGACATCATTGCAAATATAAATCATACTCGAAATAGCCGGGTCTGGAGGTATTAGTGTAAGAAATTTCTAATGAAAGAGTATCAGAACAGAACTTCTATACATAGTCCCTGTTTCAGGGAGACCCTTGATTACTTTCTCTTCCTCAGCCTCAAAGTCATGTCTTTTATCTTATGGATGTTTCAGATCCATCATTTCTATTCTTACTGTCATATTTTAGGTCAGTGGTCCATCCTCTGTCACCTGAATAAGTGCAATAGCCTCTTAACTAACTAGTCTCCTTGTCTATAAAGTTGCTCTTATAATCCATTTTCCATAATCACAAGAATTATGTTACTAAAATACAAATCCGATTATTTCATGCTCCTGCTTAAAGCCCTTCAGTAGCTCATCACTGCCTTCAGAATAAAGTTTCAACCTCTTATCAAGGTAAATAAGTACCCCCCCATTTCTCCCACCTCCAAATAATCTTGATATCTGCTCTGCTCTACCTCATATTTGAAATCAAACTTTTTGCTCCAGTATTACTGTACCCTTGCTCTTCCCTAAATCGGGTATGTTCTCTCTCTCTCATTTCCAGGGCTTTGTGCTTGCTATCCTCAGAGCTTGCTGTCTATATTCCTTATCCCTGTTTAGGGGTCCCTTCAAACATTACCTTTTTGTGTGTGTGAAGCCTTCTCTGACACCCAAGGCTAGGTTAAGTGACCCTCTTGCGAGTTCCTTTTACACTTACCACACTGTATTGCACCTTATTCTTTACTTGTCTTTTCCACTGGACTGCTAATTTCTTGAGGACAGAGAGTCATTCTTAGTCATCACTGCAGCCTCAGTACGTAAGGTAGCACCTGGTATACAACAGACATCATTTGATAAATATTTCTGCTGAAACAATCTCATGGAAGAAACAGGTACTAAACAAAGATTTCTTGCCTAACTAGCTTTTCCCGTTTTCTCTCCTACTACACACTTCCTTCAATGGATTTTTAAAAAGTAAGATTCTGGGTGATGGGATTACTCTTTATATTTATATGTATTATTTAAATTAAGTAAAATTCTACATCAGATAACCTGTTTTTATCCCATTGTGGTAGGGCAAGACAATAAAGTCATGGAATAACACTAGATGTCATTTGAGCATAGTATTTAGGAAAAGGCTCCTGTTGAGCGATGCTGTATACTGATGACAGGAATCCATGTGACGGGGTTCAGAGGGAACTACTAGTGGACCAGGGTTGCAACCTCTAACTCCCAAGTTACAGTGGGAAGGGACTGATAATACCATCTCTTTTCAGAGGAGGAACTTGAGGGGCAGCAAACAGGTTCAGTGACTCAGCTGAGTCTACACATTGGTCTCCTTGTTTATAGACCTATACTCTTTCCATTATATCATAGAAACAAAAACACCTTCTTTGCCCCAGCAAGGCTTAGCTAAAAAAAATGTAGGGAAGCATAGGGAGCCTTTTGAGTGTACACATCTGCTTAGCATGTAAAGGACGTGAGAATTCTAAATTGATTGTGACTCTTCCATGCCTAGAATTTGATGAAAGAACACTAGCTCCTAGTAATTCTTTAATTCCATTTAATCATTAGAGCTTAAGAAGGGAGCAAAATTTGCATGGTATTTGTTTCTGGCCATCTGCTCCATTCAGAACCTTGGAACTACATAACTTACTTTTCTGGAAGGTCTATTTGGGGTGGGGGTGGGGGGTGGGCTGAGTACCTACCAACTGGGAAAAGATGTAGCCAATTTCAGGCTTCCTTTCTGAAATTCCAACAGTTCGGGAAGTATTTCAAGATCCTATTCAATCTTCACCTTGTTGGTTTAGATGTTTGTCACAGACACTTTAAGTTAATTTGGCCCCCAAACAGATTTGTTAACAACCTAAGATTTATGTGATGGTTATTTAAATGCTAAATAAAAGTCACTATTACAATGTGAGGGGATTCAGTTCTGCAAAACTGCATGGAGAACTGATTTTTTTTAAGGTACAATTCTACATTTTCAAAGTTTTTGTTAAGATTGCCCCCAAACGACTTATTCAACACAAGCTACACGTTAAAAAAAAAAAAAATCACTTGACCTGCAGGAGTTGAGATGTTAGGAGAAATCAGTAAGAAATAAACACATTTAGAAAGGTGAAAATGCACAAATAGTGACACATTTTGGCCCTGCCCCAGATCCTTACGGAACTGACATCTTGTTCCATCTTTTGTTATTCCCCTTTATTTCCAGCCATCTAGATTTCATATATAATTGTCTTAGGCTCCATTCAACTGGGAAAAAGTGGGGATTTGATGCTATACCAATTGATGCTCTTTCAACACAGATACTTGATGTTGAATGAGGGACAGTGCCAGGGCCGTAATACGGTAGGTCGGCCTAAGACCCTATAACAACCATGTTTGTGTGAGTTTGGAAGGGTCGGTCAGGGCAGAGATGATCGGATTCCTGCGACTTCAGTGCTCACGTCTCCGTCGCTGAAGTCAGCGCTGGGAGGGAGCTGGATGTGAACGTGCAGCTCTGGGGGTAAGAGCCACTGGGGCCAGTTGCACGCGATAATGCACGTGGAAAGGCTCAGTAAATCGGCGCGCCTTCTGCAAAGCGAAGGTGACCACGACCCCATCATCTCTGGCCGAATATTTTACCTAGAGCTGCACGCAAGGCACTCGGGGTTTACCCACCCGCCGGGGCTCGGCAGTCCCCTCCGCAGGGGGCAACACCTGGCGGCGGCGTCCCAGCGCGCCCTTCGCGCGGCTCCAGCACAAATAGCGGGACTGCGGGGTTGGCGGCGGCGCGGGGCGGGGCTTGGCTGCGGGGAAATGACGTCGCCAACCCCGCGCGCCCTGCGGGCCGCGAACCGCGCGCCCCGGTAACGGTGGTTCCGCCGCTCCCGCGTCCCCCTCAGTGTCCCCGCCTCCCCCCGCAGCAGCCCGCCCCGTCTCCTCCTCCCTCCGCAGCTCCCCGGCGGCCGTCTCGCTGGGTCCCTGGTACCCGGTGGGAGTGGGACCTGTGGGGCCACGCTGCCAGCGACCCCTCCGCCGGGTGCGAGCCGAAAAGCGGGCGACAGCGGGCCGGGCCCCGGGCTGCTGCCGCCGGACCCGGGGCGTGTGTCCCGCGCCGGTGTCGGCCACGGCCTCGGGCCGGAGGGGCCGCCCGGTCCCAGGACGGGGCCGACCCGGGGATCGCGGGCGGGAGGGTGCCTGCCGCTGCGGCTGGAAGGCGCCGGGGGTCGAGTCTGGAAGCGGCCGCCCCGGCTCTTGCCTCCCAGACGCCGTTGATCCGCGGACCGCCCCCGAGCGCGGGCACAGGTGCCCTGGCCGGGGTCTGTTGGGAAGATGGCGACCCCAGGCATGAGCTGGCAGCAGCACTATTACGGCGGCGCGGCGGCCGGGGCCACCAAATGCACGCCCTCGCCGGCCGCCGCGCAGCAGGCGGGACACGGCATGGACTACAGCCAGGACCTGCACCTGAAAATGAGCAAGAAAATCGCCCAGCTCACCAAGGTACGGGCGGGCTGGCGGTGGGTGCGGCGGCGACTCGGCGCGGGCCCCGCGGGGCTCACCTGTCCGGCTGGGAGGCTGCGCGCCCTGCGCCGGGGGCCAGTCGGCCGGAGCTGTAATAGGGAAGCAACAGCTGGAGACTTGCCTCCAAAAACCGTTCAAACTTCGGGGGAATCTGGCAACGTTCATTTAAACTAGACAGCTCAACGGCACGGCGGGGTTTATGGGACCTGTACCCGGCTGCCCTTTAGGGGGTTAAGCCTGCACAGAACGACTTAGGATCTACTCCCTTTATTCCACAGTAATCAGTCTCGTTAGTTTTGCTTTCACGCGTCTGCCAAGGCTCCACGAGGCATTACACTACAGGACTGTATGAAGTACAGTACCGTGTTTACCCAATATGACCCGGAATCTTTGGAATTAATCAGCTTTTTTTTTTACAGGTTACGTAGTTAAAGGGAGAATAAATCTGAGCAATGTAGCAGGGTAAAACACCGAGTGAGACAGTTTTGGGGACTTAATGAGTCATTCCTTATCCTGACAAAATGTCAACCAAGGTTTATTAGATGAATCATGTGTCTGCATTCAGTTAAATGTTTCAATTTATCAGAAGTTAATTTTCAAAGAGCAAATAGCCTGCAAATTTGGCCAACTGTTGTTTAGGACCGTACTTGGATGGCAAGCGTTTACAAGTTTAGTAAACGTTGATAATGAGAAAGAGTTGATATCTGTGAAGCAAGAGGAATTTAGATTGATTATATTGTCCTGTTTAGATATCAGGAGCAATCTTTCAATATCCATTAAGTGAGAAGAGTGATTGGTGGTTTCTGAAAATTCATAGGGGTAATAGACCCTACAGCGTTTAAGCTCAATCAGCGAACCAGTTTTTAGGACCCTTGTTGGTATGCTGAAGAGAGGTGCGCGTTATGGGGGTTTATTACTAGATAACCTCTTAAGTCTGACTCTTTCACCACAAAATTCTCATTATATAATTCCATTACTAGTTAGCAGTTTTGAGAAAGTAAAGGAAAACAGAGTTCAAGAGAGGAAAAGAAGGAAATGGGAGTGAAAAGGATGAAAAGAGGGTAAAATATTTTGATGAAGAAATGTGATTGAGGGTAGGAAAAAAAAGGTAAAAGGATTAAAGAACGAGGAATCAAATGCAAGAGCATTGGGAGAGGGTGGGTATACGTACTCAACCATGCAAAGCAAGGCACCATTCTGTAAAGTTAGACTTTTTGTTTTATATCAGGGAGGTTGCTATGTGTCCAGTTTTTACTGTGTCCTCTTGTGACACAGGATCCCCAAATTCAGAGAAAGGAAGGCACAAGAAGGAACAACACTATACCATCAAAACATTTATACATTTGGGAGCTAAAAGCTAGGGTTCCTGAAATCGTGTTTGATCTTCCGAATACTGATGTCCAAAAGTAAGCACATGGATATTTATTTATTCTGATCTTCTCTTATGGTGTGTCCACAACATCCATTGTTTTTATTTTACATCATCCTGCAGAGCCCTGCTCTAACTAATAAAAACCTTCAATAAGTTGGTAGTGGAACTGTGTACAGTTCTATAAAAGAAGTTTCTCATCTCTCCAGTACACTACTTTTCTTTTTACTTATGCTTTTTCAATTTCCTGTTCTTTTATCAGAAAAAAAAATAATGTGGCGCAACTGTTTAAGTGGGAGTATTGATAGAAGTTGCTGTCACTTTCTCTCTTTCCACTACCTGCCTCAAATCTAATGAGGCAGGAGGCTGTCCCCAGGCCAGTGCTCTCGTCACAGCTTGAGTGCTGCACCTAATCTTTACTGAGTGTAACTGGGGACTCCTGATTTAGTGTTTATGGTTACAGTTTTTAAACACTTGCACCACTCGCTCTGCTAAGTGCCTCAGACATTTAATCCGTTTACTAGAGTTTCTCAACCTCGGCACTGTTGACATTCTGGACTGGATAATTCAGTGTTGGGAACGGGCGGGGCTGTCCTATGCAGCATCTCTGGTGCTACCCAGTAGGTTCCAATAGCAACCCCCGCCCACAAACACAGTCATGACAATAAGCATTGTTTAGACATTGCCAGATGTTCCTGGGGTGAGGGTGGGGGGATGATTCTAGGTTGGAAAAAACACTGACTTATACTGAAATAGCTAGAGTTATTACTCAGATAAGGTGTGAGAAAGAAGCAATCTGATAGGACTACCCCTTCAGTTTCTGAAATAGGCAGTAAGACCTGCCTCCTTCATGTACCATTTTAGAAACTGTCAAATTTTGCGGTCACATCCACATTGTAAATACTGTATCATAAGAATGATATCATGGGTAATATATGAATTGTTAGACTGGTATTTGCTATATAGAATTTTCACTTCTGAAGAGTTTATTAATAAATCCGTATCAGCATAGGTATGTTAACCAGAACTATAGTTTGGAACTTGACAATTGCTTATACTTCAAAGTTAGACATTATAAAGATAACATTAAATAGGATTTTATTTCTTTTGGAATGAGTCAGTATGCTCACCTCTTTAGCATTATCGTCAGCATGGCTTGGGAATCTGACACACTGTCTTGACTTAAAACTCCGGCTGTGCCACTTACTAGCAGTATGACCACTGGCAGTTCACTCAACTCGAAGCCTCTGTTTTCTAGTCTTTAAAAGAAGATTGATGCTATAACTCTCTAAGATAGTAAGCCAGCAAACAAAATATTAGTAAAATACTGAATATTTTAAAAATGCTCCTCTCTACATTTAATAGCATCATGTGACTGTTTTGAGAGTTTCCTGCTAAACTCTTTAAAAATGTGTATAGTAATTTTTTTTCTATTAGAAAGTTTAAATTTTTCACACTTATTCTGTATTGTTGTAGTAGTATTGAAAAATACAACATGCATTTTTCAGAGATTCGTCAGTCTATGAAAGGATAAGGGTGAAAGTAATCTGTAGTATAATTTTGCAGAGAGTGGGTCTCAACATATTTTTAACTAACTAAAAAGCAGTCTCAGCTGCAGATGTATTTGTTCAAATTCTGTTTCCTAAGAATCTAACATAGCTGCCATCTCTGGAACCACCTTTTATGTAAGAGGCACTTTGCTAAGTGTTAGAAATACAGCAGTAGCAAGACACAGTCTGCCTTTTAAAGCAAGTCATTTATATTTAAGTTGCTCATGTCAAATTTTAAGAATTACTAATAGATTCTTGAATCACGTTGTGGCTAATTTCTGGAATTGTTAATAACTGAACCATCTCAGCATAGGCAGAGAAGCTGGATAGGTTGACTTCTGTTTTATCGGATCCCCTTTGTGTACTTCTCTACTCTCCACTGTGTTGACTCTTCAGAGTGCATTAGATTGAAAAGCAGGACTCTTCAGAGTGCATTAGATTGAAGGGCCGGCTGGTGGCTCAGGTGGTTGGAGCTCCATGCTCCTAACTCTTAACTTCAAAGGCTGTTGGTTCGATTCCCACATGGGCCAGTGGGCTCTCAACCACAAGGTTGCCGGTTCAACTCCTCAAGTCCCGCAAGGGATGGTGGCAGTGCCCCCTGCAACTAAGATTGAACACGGCACCTTGAGCGGAGCTGCCGATGAGGTCCCAGATGGCTCAGTTGGTTGGTGGAGTGCGTCCTCTCAACCACAGGGTTGCCGGTTTGATTCTTCGAGTCCCACAAGGGATGGTGGGCTTCGCCCTCTGCAACTAGCAACGGCAACTGGACCTGGAGCTGAGCTGTGCCCTCCACAACTAAGACTGAAAGAACACAACTTGAAGCTGAACGGCACCCTCCACAACGAAGATTGAAAGGACAACAACTTGACTTGGAAAAAAGTCCTGGAAGTAGACACTGTTCCCAATAAAGTCCTGTTCCCCTTCCCCTATTTAAAAAAAAAAATAGAAATGACCTAAATGTCTATCAATAGGGCACTAGCTAAATAAGTTACTTAAAAATAAATGATAAATGTTTAAAAAAAAAAAAAGAAAAGCAGGACTTGTGGAATGTGATTATAAAACAGCTTTATTTTTGTCATTTACGGTTCCTTTCCATTTACTCTGTGAGGTTGGCTCATCCCCTGCCAGTGGATCAACTTGACTTTTCTAGTTACTTTTAGATAATGCAAATTGTCCTTTAGTAACTAAGTTGCAAAGATCTTGATTATTAGAATGTCCAGTAGCAACAAATAAAAACCCCACACCAAACTGAATTAAGGGTCAAGTTCCTCCGCCATGCCCACTCCCTGCCTCTGCCTAATGCAAGGGGAAAGTCAGTTATTGGGGAAGGGGGGCATCAGCGGCTGTTTTCTTCTGACCTGGCTTTTCTACTCCTGCTTTGTCTCACCAGTCTTGGTTTCTGACTCCTCCCAAGTTGGACGAGGGAGAAGGGAGGAGAGAAAAGAGCAGCAGCAGATGTGGCTCCTCTACCTCCTACCTCAGTTGCTAGAGATTCCTAACTCAGGTTGCTTGAGAGTGAGAAAGCATCTGTATTCTGGCTGGTTGCTTACTCCTCTAAGCCTCTTGGATCTGGCAGGACCTTCATGTTCATTTTGCAGAGGTCTGTTCAAGCTCCAGGGAACATTCCTGGATGGATTTAGGTGACCCCACACCAGCTTTTTCTCTCTCTCCCATAGGGCCCACCCACATGCTCCATAGGGAGCACTCATTCTTTGCCTGGGCAAACTCTGGAAGTGGTTCCAATTCAGCCAGCTCTCTTCTGCCTTCACATACCTCTTCATCCAGCTTTTCATCCTTTAGATTTTCCAGGTATGAATCAGGTGCTAGTTCAATTATGTTCTTCAGTGTGTAAGAGACATGATAATACCAGGCTCTTCAAGTGGTCCCATTAAAGCCTTTTCCCCCAGGCTTTAGGTGAGGGATAAGCATCCACCTCCACCCTCCCCCTTGAAGGCAAGGGCTCTTGTTCCCATCGCTCTCGCCAAGGAACCCTTCTCTCACCTTCCGCTCTGTAATCTTGAAGCTTCTCTCATTGGTGTTGGGGGTTGCAGATAACACTCCTCAACACTCCTCTCTTTAGACTGCCTCCTTTGGAAATTTTGGAAGATTCATTGTTTTTGGTTCTCAATGGAAACTTCCCTTTTAATATCCTGTTATGTTCACTGTTCAGCCAATGTCTCTTTAGTTGACTGCACTTTTGATATAGATCAGTCCGGTTATCACTGACAGAACTAGTATAAGGTGGAGTATAAGGCTCCAAAGAGCAGGCAGTATTATGTTTTCTGTGCTTAGCATCGAGTGTTCCGCCTCTTTTTCTGTCCCTCCTGAAAGCTGCTGTGACCGACCTGGGCCTTTTTGGGTTTGCCTTACTCTGAATTACTATAGTATTTATTGTCTGTACTTCTTTGATACTTAATAATACAAATTTGAAAAATACTGTTTGTTGTGTTTATAAATGTACCTTGTCCTTTTGATTTGATCTTTGCAAGTTCCTCAGCTGTAGAGACTGTATCTTATATTTCATGTAACCTTAATATGAATGCTTTGCACAGTATAAAAGCTTAGTAAATATTTATTGAAGATGATGGTGGCGGTGGTGGTGGTGGTGACGGTGGTGATGCTGATGCTGTACCAAGTAATTCTGTTACAAAGTAGGGAAAGTCAGTAGTAAACAATTCTGAGGAATTGTATCTGTTACTCTTCCGGTTAATGCTAGATCATTTCATCTGACTTCAATTTCTCTTAAATGTTTAAATGATTATTGGTTTCCCCTTAAACTGCTTCAAAAAGTTATGTCATCTCATTATATACTTATATTTTTGATGTAAAAATAAAAATATAAAGCACTTTGTCTAAAATATAAATATTGTCATTTCAAAATGTAGGTAACTGATATAGCAGATTCTTAGCAAATGATAACGTCTCAAATCAATCATTTAATACTAACTCTGCTTTTACTATCAATCCCAATCCAGAATGTGTTTATATAATACCAAAACCAGTGAAATTTTCAAACAATCTTGTTCTCTGTACGTTAAATACAATTGATTTTTCACTAGTTGGTTTGTTTGAATGACCTAGATACTGTTTCATAATAATATTCATTTTTGGTTATGACTTGGGTTGTTTCAGCTGAGTGCATGCTAAATGCCACATCTTTTTTCCCCTCCTTTATTACATTGTGGCTTTGCATTCTATTATGTAGTAGCTTAGATGTAATCTTTTAGTCAGAGTTGAGTGGTTTGAATTAATTTTTTATATTTTACTATTGGGCACAAAAGCATGATATACTATTTATCAATTGTCCCAAAAAAGGGGGGGGGTGCGGGGGTGCTGCCTTTAGAGTTAAAAAATCCTAACCCTTTCATTTTATAGGTGTGCAGGTTGAGGGTCCAAAGTCATTTGAAGATGACACTGCTTGTCGCTGGCAGAACCTGAACAGGAACCCAGGTCTCTGGATTGGTGCAGGAGAGGGGCAGCTGTCATAGCAGGTCTCTTCGCCCTGTGTCGGCCTTCTTTCTGACTAGTATTACTCGTTTAGTTCCTAAGAGGCCACAGAATTGTTGGTGGTTTTTTCTCATGTTGGAACCATGTTTTACTTACCATATGAACCACAGACTTTTGATGAGAGTGAAACCAGTGTGCCTCTGCCATCTACTGCAGAACCTCTGGACTTCTAATAGGTTGTGCAGTCTGTAACTGTGGTTTTGGTACATTCGTAATTTCCCATCACATTAATGGAGAGGAGAGAAGGCCACATTTATGCTAATCCTACGGCAAAGGCTGAACTTCTGTTTCTGAGGAATTTTGGTGACTTTTTTGTTTGCCATGTCTCTCTTATAAAATGAAGTGCAAAGTTTGAATATTTATATATTCTAGACATTGCGCTTTATGACTGAGAAGATTTTGTTGATTCTGCTGAATGTGTATCTGTAGGTTCACAGGTATTTGCATTTTTCATCTGATTTTCCTTAAGCACAGTCCTAACAGAGTCTCGTTTCTTTCAAAAAATATTTCATAACCAAAACACTAAATAGTATTCTATTCTTATTCTTAGAATAAGAATGCCTAGTGAAACACTACATATACAGAGTATGTGTAATTTTGAAAGGAAGGCGTGTGTGTGTGTTTTATGTAATGGTCTACTCAGAGTAACAAAAGAAGATGTACTGAAATATAACTAGAGTAGAGCACATGTGGTTGGTAGATCCAGATCCAGATCCACATGGTTGGTAAACTTGTGTTGACTGCCTAGTGCGTGAGATACTGTGCCAGGCCCTGTTAATCAGCACTGTTCATTTACTGTGCCATTTTTAGACTATATACTTTCTCATTGTTTTCTAATTGACTTTTGTGAAAATGTGACCAGAATAAAGTAGGTGAACATTTTAATCAATGGATTAATTTAGTATGACAAATTTTTAAATGTTGAATTATGGGCAACTTTTCCTGTTTGGTTTGTTTTGGGTAGAATTTATATATATATATATATCAGAATTTATATATCTGATTGTCTTAGATAAACTATGCTAGTGCCTTCCAACTTCTTTAATATGGTTTTTAAGAATAATTTAAAGAATAATGTTGACAACCTTCTCTGTAACATCTCTGCCCAGGGCCAGGTGGGGGTTAAGGTAAATTCCAGTCTTCTGAATCCTGGGGCTAATGGGTCTGTGTCAGGTTTCAGTCTCATGCACAAACAGAGAGACACACACCCAGAGCCGTCTGTCCCCGTGGGAGAGCAGAGTGCCCATTGCTCGGGCCAGAGGTGTGGCTCAGGGGGTCCCACAGACTCCGGTTTGAATTTCAGCTTCCCCAGTTACTAGCGTGTGACCTTTAGTAAGTGTTTTAACCTCTCAGAGCCTCAGTTTCCACATCTGTAAAATGAGAATAACAAAGCATATCTCAGAATTATTGTAAAGATTAAATGAGATAATTTGTGTAGGAGAGGAGGTCGATAAATTTTAATTTCTACCCATTCCCCAGACCCCTCTGCCTTGCTTCAGCCTCTGCTGACGTAGTCTAACAATTAAGTATGTCTTGATGTATGTTTTCCCTTCCGATGGAGATCTGTTCTACATTATTAAGGGCCACAGCTATCAAAAGTAAAGTTTGAGCAGCAAATATAAAATAACAGTTGATTCTCATTATTTGAAGCAGTTATGTACTGTCAAGTTAGGTTCTAGGGGAAGTACAGGGTTACGTTGCTGACACCCTCTGGTCACATTTTCATCAAGCAATCAATATGTAACCTTGTTTTAGGTGTACTTCTATTTAAAGACATTTTATTTAATATATCTTTTTTTATTAATTAACAGTGAACTTACGGCCAACCGCACTATAACTCAGGCCTGAGTGTTAGATTTTGAAGTTTACATATAAATTTTAGCAAGTAGGTAAATTTGGAAATGTGAATTCACAAATAATAAGGGTCCACTGTATCTAAAAATGGTTGCAAAACTTTGCATCTGCTGTTTACTTAGTTCCTGCTCTGGTTTGTCAGCTATTGTCATGGGCCTGTGTGAGCAGGACTCTTATTTCCACCCTAGCCACCCTCACATGATTGTGACTTTGACTCTTCCCATCTCCCTAAACGCTCTCATGGGAGAGGGGAGGAAGGGACAGTGGGGGCAGTAATACTCATCTTTTGTCAAAGTTGCCAGTTACCTACAATCATAAGCATGGGATAAAATTACAGTCAGATTCTCTCCGTGTTTGTAATCTTCATAATCTAAACTTGAATCGAACACATTGCTCCAGGTCAGAGAAAGGAATAAAATGTACAAATTATTCTATTGGGTGGAGTGAAACCTTTAAAATATAATGTTGATTTATTTTAATTTAGTTAAAATAAAGTCGTATCTCTCTCTCTCTCTCTCTCTCTCTCTCTCTCTCTCTCTCTGTGTGTGTGTGTGTATGTGTGTGTGTGTGTGTGTGTGTGTGTGTGTAGCTTAAAATATATTTTCAGTTACTTCCCTCCCAGCACAAACTGTCAGTGTGGGAGTTGGATTTGTTAAAAGCCTTTGTCTAGGTACCTAAAGATAGCTAGAAGTCTTATACTCTCTGAGGCTACAGCACATTTGGTTGGAAGTTTCTGGATTAACTTTATGCAACATAAAGAAACTTAGAAACTTAGAAAGAAACTATATTTGTTCAGATATCGACTGTCTTTGGCATATAGTTAGTCTTATATTTCTTATCCTGACTTCCTTTGCTGTGTAACAAATTGTCCCTAAATTTAGCAGCTTTAAAACAGCGAATATTTACTATCTCACACAGTTCCTGAGGTTCAGGAGTCCACTTGCAGGGTGGTTCTGGCTCTGGGCTTCTAATGAGGTTGCCATCGAGCTAAATAAAGATTTACCTGGGGCTGGAGGTTCCACTTCTGCGTTCACTCATGTGGATGTTAGTAGGAGACTAGTGTTCCCCCCATGGGCCTCTCCTTAGAACGTGATCCAAGGGGGTCGGGGGAGAGAGAGACCAAGATGGAAGTCAGAGCCTTTTCATGAGAACCTCAGAGTGACCTATCATCACCTTTGCTATATTCTGTTGGTTACACAGAGGACCCATAATGGAGGAGATGACTACACAAAGATTTGAGTATCAGGAGACAGAGCTCATTGGGGGCCATTTTAGAGGCTGGTTACCCCAAGAGAGAAGCAGAATTGGCGGGAGAGATACAGAGAGTTCAGAGAATTTGCAATGACCATGTATACTCTGGTAGAAATATTTAGCAAACATTTGGATATGTATCTTAAGCCAAAGGAGAGATCCATACTAGAAATAAAAATTTTAGCGTTATTGGCATATAGGTGGTGATTAAAATCTTGAGTGGTTGAGGACTTAAGCAGAGTAGAAAACATTTAAAATAATGTCTGGGGAAAGGAAGAGAAAATAGCTGACCATAGAGAGACAAGTAGAAGGATCAGCAAGGTGTCTGATGTCCCAAGAAAAAAATAAATGTGACATTTGGTATCAATTTGAATGCTTCCCAGTTTTCTGCAAAGTTCTATGCAGGCCTGTGGGGAGGGCCATTGTTTACCCAATGTAGGAGAGACGGCAGGTTAGTAAAGGATTAATCCAGAGTCTGAGTTTTGCTTAATTGGTATAACAGAAGAACTGGGGTTTAAGAGAGTTAAACTGCTTTGATGGAGAGTAGTTTGGTTAGTGTACCATCAGTTATGTGCTATAGGGAAGGAAGTGAGGCTAGGATGGAACTCATAGATGAAGGAAAATGTAGGAGTTGGGAGGACCATTGTGTAGAGAACGCCCAGAGGTGGCTGGGTGATGGCAAGGAGTTGAGCGTGAGAGG
Organism: Rhinolophus ferrumequinum; assembly: GCF_004115265.2. NCBI lineage: Eukaryota > Metazoa > Chordata > Mammalia > Chiroptera > Rhinolophidae > Rhinolophus > Rhinolophus ferrumequinum. Next base: position 69,303,161 of record NC_046286.1, on the reverse strand, counting down.
GGCTATGTTAAGGCCTTTGAGGTGGAATAAGTTATAACGATCCAGGCTGCAGTCTTGAGAATGTCTATAGGGGAGTGAAGGTTTTTAGAGTTAGGAGTCCCAAAGCACTGTCAGTCTGCTCTTGTGGATTCCTCAAGCATTTTGAAACGTCCGAAGATAATAAATAGCAGGGTTGGGACAGGAGGGAAGTTTGTGAGTCCCACCTAAATCTCCACTGGAGGGGGGCAGTGACTGGTTAATTACTGTGTGAGGCAGGGCGAGGGATAAGCTGATTAATAGGATGAGTCATAAAGCCAGAGGCATTTTTCATTATGGGGGAAGAACAATGATTGGGAATAATACCAGTAAATACCATTTTTAAGCAGTCATTATATGCTGTTTCTTACGATCTTTGATTCTTACTATAGCTCCCTAAGGTTGATACTCATGAGGAAGCTGAGTATTAGAGAGGTTAAGTCACTTGCTCAAGGACATGCTGCCAGAAGAGCAGGGATTTGAACCTCGGTTTGTCTGGCTGCCGTGTTGCCTTTTGTAGAGGGCAGCATGGGGCATCTATGTGAATGCCCACGTCAATTCCAGATCCCACGATGCGAGAGGCACAACATCAAGTATGGCTTCTGTTGGAAAAGAATTCATGTCTTTGGTTGTGAGGGGCAGAAATGGGGTTCTGAGGATGTAGGTAATTCTGGCTCCAGATGCAGGCGTCTGTGTCATCCAACTTATCCTCAGGCAGTTGTGGGCTGTTTTTACCTGGACACTTGCTTGGTTTTTATACTTGTTCTCTAGAACTCTTATGCCGTGCTGAACAAATGTCTCTTTATAAAATACTCTATCTCCTTACTTTACTTGAAAACCTGGCTCTCTTCCCAGCATACTGCTTTTTCTGCTGCCTTTGCAGGTGACCACTGACACGTTTCATCAACCAGAGAGATCCTGGAGATGACATCTTCTCTCTTCCAGCTCTCATTGCAACTAGTACACCATTACTCCTAGACTCTTATGTAAATACAATTCTTGAGGTTTAAGCCAAGTGGTTCTTCTGCCCGCACCACTCCTTGCTTCTCACCCTCAGTGGAGAGTTACTGTCCATGCATGGCCCATCCTAGTCTCACAGTTCATGACCCTTTCAAGCTACTTGTACACATTTTCCTCTCAATTTTAAACTCCCGAATAACTACATGGAAGGTATTCTGTAAATATTTGTTGATTAAACAAATGAACTTCTTAACCTTTCAGCTCTCTCTCCCTTTTTCAAATGTTTCCCATTCTCCAGTCCCTTTGGTTCTTTGTCTCTTCATTTTTCTCCCCATTCATCAGCCCCTCCTTTGTTCTTTATCTGTCTCCTAGACTGCTTGGGCTATTATATCAGCCACTGTGCCTTCAGTGCCTTCAGCTGCCTGGGCACATGTTTTCTCTCTACACCTTCCAGAACCAGCTAGAAAATATATTGACCAGATATGCAACTTGCCCACCCTCAATATGCATCAGTAAAAAAGCAGAATCTCCATGCAGCCACCCCTGCATTCCATTCAGGGCACAGCTAAGCAGGGGGAAAAGTGGAAGGGAGCTCCTTGGTTGGCAAAGATTTCTAGGAGGGAGCTTTAAATTGTAACTGAGATGATAATACCTGATTTTAACTGAATATCTTCTGAAAAGACTAAATGTTAATCTAGAAGTGACTGAATACTTAGAAACAACAGGATTAAGTTTTTCTCTGCTAAATCATTACACAGACTGATTAAGAACATGAAGTTCTGTCAGGAAAATGAACAGCTTGATTTTTTTATACTGTGATTTGTGAGTGATCAATTTGTATGTAGTAAATGTAGCAGCAAGTTATAAAATAGGCTATGTTTATAAAAATGCAAGGGTTTGAAGAGTTTACATTAAGATTACATATCAAACAAAAATAAGTCTTTGTTGGAAATATTAAAATGTGTTCGTCTGGCAAAATAATAGTTGTGGATGATAGTAGACATATGAAAATTCAGTATCGCCAACTCTCATTAACAAAGCATTTATAATGACAAACATCTGAAGTATTAGTGCAGAGCTTTGTTTATGTGAAGTGCTGAATAATTCTTATGCCTGACATAGTGTTTACTTATCACGGTCATAGTTGGGTGCACAGCATCTTGCTTCAAGTAATTATGTCTTTAGTCAGGACCTAATTGAAACACAGGTTGGAATGAAAGGATGAAAAAACAAATAATTCCAATAAGAAGAGAGGATATTACAAAGAAGCTTTTAAAACAAGTAAGCTGGATATGATGATTTCTAAAGTTGAACTGTCAAAATAAATAGGGAAATTAAGAATGGACATTTATTGCTGGCAATTTTTTTTTTTTTTTTAAATTTGGGAATGAATATTTCAGTAAAGGGAAAGAAAAATGTGGACTATGGTCATTAAAATGAAGGGAAGGCCATGTTAGCTAACATACATATTCCGGTTATCGATTACTCCTCTGGTTACCTGTTGCTGTCTTTCACACCATGCAAAAAACTTAATGTAGAACAACAACCATTTTGTTCTCACAAATTCTTGGGTTAGGAATTTAAAGAAAAGACAGTGCGGGAGGGTTTGTTCTGTTCCACAATGTCTGTGTTCTCAGATGGAAAGACTAGACTGGCAGCGTGGGACTTCATCAGCTGGGAGGTGAAGCAGCGGGGGTTCGAGAATGCCCTTCTGAGATGACTGTTTCACTCACCTGGTGCCTGAACTGAGCTGACTCACTTGAAGGCTGGGCTCAGTGGGGGCCGTTGACTAGAGAACCTGTGTGTCCTCCCTGCAGCGTGGGCTCTTCACACCACGGTGGCATCTGCAGACTGAGTCTTCCAGAGGCTGAGAAAGAAGCTACAAGGTTTCTGTGGATTTAGACTCAAGAGGCATTTATTATCACTTTGTCACATTCTGCTGGTTTTAAGTGAATCATTAAGTCCAGCCTGGATTTGAGAGGAGAATTGGATGCTACTTTTTGGTGGGGGAGTGTCAGGGTCACATTGCAGAAGAGCATGTGGCATGGGAAATACTGTGATCATTTTTGGAAAGTACAGTCTGCCAAAATGTACGCTTGCTGGGAACAGGGGAAAATTTAACCCACATTTACAGCTTTTTCAATGATTAGCCACAAACTTTTAAGGGATTAAAAAAATAAGAAGAGAAGTGCTAGCCTAATATGCGTTATTAGAAAAGAGCTCTTCCTGCCATTTGAAACACAAGTAGAGAATCTCTCCAGATTAGCAGAGACACTTTCCCTCTTCATTTCACACAAGCACTATTAGATATATGGTAATATATTGTACTAAGAAAGGCTTTTTTATTATAAGCTACCGTGTTTCCCCGAAAATGAGACCTAGCCGGACCATCAGCTCTAATGCGTCTTTTGGAGCAAAAATTAATATAAGACCCGGTATTATATTATATTAGACCAGGTCTTATATTAAAATAATATGCGATATCTATTATATTACATTATATTATATTATACCGGGTCGTAAAATAAGGTCTTATAAGACTGGGTCTTATATTATATTAAAATAAGACCAGGCCTTATATTAATCTTTGCTCCAAAAGACACATTAGAGCTGATGGTCCTGCTAGGTCTTACTTTTGGAGAAACACGGTAGCAGAAAGTTAGAACTTACACTATATAATACTGTGCACTTTGGATATTGTCACTGCTGAGCCACTTGCCAGTCTTTTACCTAATGGTACAATAAGCAAGAGGACCATCATTTTAAGGTCTTTGGAGATTACCTCCAAGATTTTAGATCTTTGCTTCAGTGGTAATGGTGTGTATACGTGTATTTGGGCAGCAGCCTTTATCAGTTTCAAGTTATGCTACATTGATTTTTAACCATATTGTGGAAGAAATTTTTCAATTTGATTAAGCTATTAGCCCCTTTGAGAGAGGCAGATGGTTATTTAAGTGGTGGTTGTGTCATGAAGGAAGAAACCCAAGTCTTGCACACACTGGTGAGCGCCCACCAGACCAGGCTTATGCAGGACATAGTCCCACTTAGGGGGACTAGCGGGGGCTAGCAGTCTTGTGGTTCGAACACTGAATATTTATGATAGTCAAGTTCTTCTGTTTTTGTCTCTTGGCTTTATTTTATCACAATGTAAACATTCAGGTTGGGTGAGTGCCCAAATTTATATCACTTTGGAAAGGAAGGAAGTTCTTGATAGATTATATGAATAGCTTTAGTTTGGGAGATATTTGAAGGTTTTAGTCATGAAGCTGATAAACTAACTGCCAAGTAGAAACATGGTTCAGTAGGTAGTTTCTTTGATTCCGACTGCCAAGTGATGCCCTTGAATAAGACAAGAGATATTTTGTGGTGAGCATAAGATGTTGCTGTGGGATGGCAGAACCCTAAATTAATTTTGGGAAGCTTCTGTCCATTTCATCTTTTAAGATTGTCATCTGTACCTGGATGTCTGCCATCACCTCAAATGCCACATGTCCAAAACGGAATTAATCATCTTCTCCATCAGATATCTCCCACAGGCCAAAGAATTAAGAAATAACCCCCCAAAACCTACTTTCCTTTCTCGACTCAAGTATTCCTGTCTGACCCTACCGTCCTTTTAGAGTGGAACTTTGGAATTAAATTTTCCTCTTCTTTTTCTTTTAAGTAGTTTTGTTTCTTTCTTTGAAATGTCTTTTAGGTTTTCATTTTTATTCTCTTAGGTAGGAATCAATGTAGACCTTGTTTTAGTAGTCTCCTGACTTTCATGCTCTCCCTATTTCTTTTTATCTTGCTTAGTGCTATGGTACTATTAATAAATGTAATTCCCTACGCACGTACTCATTTTCTCTATGTTCACTAGACCATATCTAAATTCCTTTGCATGTTTTTTGCTGGTTTGCCTATCTGTCTGTAGGGTGAGGGGCTTCCAGGGCTTAAGCAACTATAGTAGATTTCTCCACAGAAATAGAGGCAGTAGGAGAGATAGATGATAGATAGATAGATAGATAGATAGATAGATAGATAGATAGATAGATAGATATTTTTAAATTAATTAGACTGAGGCCGAGGTGGCTCTAATGCCCTATAAGGTGCCTTATATAAGCAAACCCAGATCTTAACCTATAAATGCCTCAAGGTTACAAAAATCTAAACCTAAGGACAACCAGTCACAAACAGCCAAAGTAGGCTTTAAGCTATAGCCAATCAAATAATTTCCTAGTGTTGCTTCCACCTCTCCTCTGTAATAGTCTATCCCCTAGCTCCTTGTAGTGGAGCTGCTCCTAACCACTTCCGGTTTGGTGCAGCCAGATTCTAATCAAGTTTCGCTCAAATAAACTCTTAAAATTTTAAATATGCCTCAGTTTTTTATTTTAGCAATATATCATAGTATATATATAAATTTGATTAATTATATGGTATTGGCTCACATGATGATGGAAACTAAAAAGTCCCAAGATCTGTAGTCGGCTGGCTGGGACCCAGGAGAGCCGATGGTGTACTTCCGCTCCCAGCGCAGTAGAAGACCAGTGTTCCAGCTCAGATGGACAGAGAAGTTTCCTCTTACTCGCCTTATTTGTTGTATTTACTGTGTTTCCCCAAAAATAAGACCTAACTAGAAAATAAGCCCCAGCAGGTTTTTCAGGGTGACATCCCCTGAACATACGCCCTAAGGCGTCTTTTGGAGCACAACTTACTAAAAGACCCTGTCCTATTTTCGGGGAAACACCGGTAGGTCTTCACTTGAGTGGATGAGGCCCACCCTCTTTAGGGAGGACAATCTGCTTTACTCAGTCCACCAATTCAAATGTTAATCTCATGTAGAAACACCCTCATAGACACACCTACGATAGTGTTTGACCAAAAGTCTGGATACCCCATAGCCCAGTCAGGTAAACACATAATATTAGTCATCACAGCACTTCAATTGGAAAAGGTTTTCTCCATCATTGCTTTCTCTCATCTTCAAATCAAATGGCAGGCAGACTTCAGACTAGAGCGAGAGACTAGGAAGCAGAGAAAGTGAGTGGGATAGCGTTTAATAGTGCTGAGGAGAAAGGGCAGGTGAAGGACTAGGCCTGTGGGGCTTGTAGCCTAAGGCGTATTAGGAGGGAGGGACGTGGAGAGCACTTGAGGGCATAGAGGAGACTGCAGTCAAAGGGAGAGGTGGTTTGGAATATGGAAAAATTAGAAGGGAGTGTGGAAATGTGGAATGTGAGACTGGGAAACAGAAGAGGGAACTGAGAAAGGGAAACAGCTGAAGTCTGTAGCGGTAGGGCTGACAGTCTCCTGGGATGCGGGCAGGGCTCTGTGAGGAAAAGCTGAACTCGTGTTGTCAGGATGGGAAGAGCAACATGATGAAGACCAGGCGCAGAGCAGTGGGGGCTGCAGGCTTTGTAGGAGGAAGAAGAAGTAGGCTTATTAGGCAAAGGGCATGGCTTTTGGGGAGGTAAACAAGACAGGAGATGAGAAGCGTGGAAAGAGCCCATAATAAACCACACCTGCTGTGGAGAGTAGCAGAGGATAAAAAAGCATGTTGTGATGCCCCAAGAAATGCACTATATGAGATTGGACACTAGAGAGATGGACACTAGAGATACGTATTATCTGTACCATGCAGACTTTCAGAGCATTAAGTGGGCATCACTAATCATTAGGGAAATGCAAATCAAAACCACCATGAGAGGCCACTCAACACCCACTAGGATGGCGATAATGATAATAATTTTAAAAAGGGCAATAAAGTGTTGGTGAAGATATGGAGAAATTGGAGCCCCATACATTGCTGGTGGGATTGTAAAATGATGTAGCCACCTTGGAAAATCATTTTTCAGTTTCTCAGTAGGTTAACATTCATAGATTTACCAAATGACCCATCAATTCTACTCTTAGGTATATACCCAAGAAAATTGAAAATCTGTCCGCATAAGCATTTGTACACGAACGTTCATAGCAAAATTACTTATAATAGCTAAAAAGTGGGAACAACCCAAATATCTATCAGCTGATAAATGGGTAAACAAAATGTAGTATAGTCATGAATGGAATATTGTTCAGTTATGAACATGAGTGGAGCACTGATACATGCTGAAACACGGAAGAACCTTGAAAACAAAAGAATCCTGATACAAAAGGCCACATATTGTGAGATTCCATTTCTCTGAAATGTCCAGAATAGTCAAATCCATAGAGACAGAAAGTAGATTAGATGTTGCCAGGAGCTAGGGGGAGAGAGGAGTGAGAGGTACCTACAAATAGTTGTGGGTTTCTTTTTTGGGATGATGAACATGTTCTGGAATTAGAGAGAGGTAGTGGTTGTACAACATGGTGAATAGACTCAAGCCACTGACTTGTACACTTGAAAAAGGTGAATTTTATGGTCTGTGCATTATGTCTCAAAGTTGTTATTACATTAAAAAAAAATTGTCACAAGGTTCACTTACTTCAGGCTCCAAACAAGAGCGTCTCTGAGTATAGGGCCTCTAAGATAGCCTGCGAATTCCTCCGCTTGCTTTCATCTTATCCTCAGCAATAACCTATGGCTTCACAGATGTGGTGACTTACTTGTGTTATTTCTAGTGACCATTAAAATAAACTTACTGATTACTTAAAGTCATCTCCTGTGCCACACTTTGGAAGAGTCTGTATTATTGTATGTAATTGCCAAGCCAGCATGTTCTATTTTATTATAACTTGCTCATTTACCTTAACTTCTCTTTCAGGGTTACATGCAATATTTTCTGTAAAATTTTGTATTTAAAAAAAAAGTGGAGATGGGATAGTAGAAAGAGGAAATATGTGCTTTTTGTTTATTTTTGGTCATTATATTAAATATGAGGGTTTTTTTCCTAAAGAATTTGAATAGTGACAGCTTTAAAGCTCTTTCCTAGAATTTCATTACCTTTCTTCGAATCCTTTCAGAATGGCACTGAGATTTTCTCAGTAGGGAGAGCATCATAATATTTATCTCATTAAACTATACGTAGTTCCAGCTGAGAAGTAGATTGAGACCTGAAAATGTTTATCACCATAGGAAACAACAGGAAAAAAAAATTTCAAAAACACAGTAGTTTCTCTTAGAATTCACTATGGGATACTACTGTTATATTTCAGAATTCTTATTCTTATAAAATGGGTTGGCAAAGTATTTCTTCTTTTTAATTACTGAATTAATTGTATAGGCACTTATCTTTGTATTTAAGTAAAACATAGGTGGTTCTCAACCCTTTTTCAATCAGTCACTTCCCTCACTGGCTGTGTGGATGGCCATCAGAACAGGGGTGGGAAATGATTGTGGAATTTTTTAAAAGGCCACTTGGTGATTCTTACACTACCTCCCACCCCTGCATCAAATTGAGAATGGCTGCCATAATGATTGAAAGTTATTAATGGGAGTGTAATATCCCCTTGTTTGTTGGGCAGAAAAATGGTTAAGCACAGTTAGCCTTAGAGAAGGCTTGAGAAATTTGGGGCGATGTGTTTTTAGAAGTGCCTGAGCTGCTGGAAAGATAGGAGCTAAGAACAGAACTGTAGACCCGGAGCAAAGGCTCCTGAGTTGGATCCATTCCACCCTCGGTGTGTCTGAAACAGCAGGTCGCTGTGGGGCTGGCATGTGAGAAATCTTACAGATGGTAGGTGCTATTCAAGTCCAATGTAACTCGTAAGGCATGAGTCCTGGTTGAAGATAGAATGAAATTTAGAGGTACATGACCTTGACAGACTGAACAGCTGGGAGAGGGCACCTCTTCTCCTGCCTTAAGCCCACCGCCAGATTCCCTTGCCATGTCTGACCTCTTAAATAGCTCTTTAATTAAGTGACATCTCTCCCCACCAAGGTTTGTGTTAGGAACCTCAAGGCTGTTTCCTGAGATGTTTTGGCTGCTCTTTCTAGCCTCACCCTACAATATATCCTCCACAGTGCAACCAGAATTGTAATATCTAAAATGCAGGTAGGATCAAGTGAATTCTTTGCTTAAAACCCTTCACTGATTCTCCATTACCTACAAAGGCATGTTTATTGAATTCTGTAAAAGGTGCTGCTACCTTGATTTCGGATTCATTACATTGAGATACTCCCTTTAATAAAACTCAATATATAGAAATTCAGCTTGCTCATGAGTTTTGCACACAGTCTGTGTAACACTGCTCTCTCAGCGAGTGCTGCTTCCTGTCCTGTCTGCGGTGGTATGTGTGTTGATTCATTTGGTGAAAGTGGCTTTAGGCTAAGGACAGGAGCGGGGGGCAGATCAGATACAATTTTGAAGGCCACAAAAAGGATTTTGGCTTTTTTTCCCCATATATGCACCTGATCAAAACGATTGTAGGGTTGTAAGCAAGTGTTATGTTATGATTTATATTTTGAGATGACCACTTTGGCTGCTGAGTGAGGAATGGATTGCAACACAGCACGAGTGGAAGCAGGGAGATCATTTTGATCTCCACTGTGGTGGTCCAGGCCCTATAGCCAGATGATGGTGGCTTTTATGAGGGTGTTTGCAGTAGAGACAGAGAGACGAGCAGAGATTCATGATGTACTTGGGAAGTATAACTGATAGGACCTAAAAATGACTTCATGTGGGGGGGCGGTGAAGGAAAGGGGGTGAGGCAAGAACTCTTAGGTGACACATTTGTATATTTTCATTCTTTAATAGCACATTTGGGTGTGAAAGGAGGAAATGAGAAAATTAGAAAATAGGTGTCTGTGTCCAAAATAGATAATTAAAATTATTTTAAGTTTTTGAATTATGCTTACGTTAGGCAGCTAACATTAGGGATTAGAAGGGAATTTGTGACTTGGAGAATATAAGGGCTAGTTAAGGGCTGATGTAGTAGAGGCTACAGTCATCCTACCTCAGGAGATACTCATTGAGTCCGCAGCCCAGCTCAGAACCCGAGTCTCATGCTTAGAAAGTGGTATCTGGGAACCTGGCCTTCTGACCACTGGCTCTGAAAGCTCTGTCTTTTCAAGGAAGGTATCTCACCAAACTCAACCAGATTCTACGGAGCTTAGTATCTGTTCATAGAATAATCTTAACCCAATACTACCTGACTTACCTTATTAAATTTTGCTGACATCTAAGCTCTTATTCAGAAGCTTATGAGATAACAAAGATAACACATTATAGCCCTCCCATTCGAGCTCCACCTCTCAGTCCAGTCGCAGGATATTCTTACCAATAAAGATTCTACAGTCTTGTGGATCCTGTGATGTACCAGATAATTGTTGTAGTGGCGTTTGCTCTTCTTAATATCTGTTTTGCTTTCTGGGCCATGCAGAGACACAGTATCAAGGTATGTGAGCAGGGTTGGTGTCTGATGTGGCCCCTGCCAAATACGAGAGAAATGCCAATCATAATGGCATCACGCACTTGGTATGTGGCACAGGCAATTCATGCTTTTGTTGTACTGCCTCTTGAAGTCAGAGGCAGGAAAGTAGCAAAGAATTGGTTCCTTGCCTGGGCCTCCTGAAAAGAAGGTACCAGTCAGTTGCTGGAACGTTACATTGGCTTCATCTTCCTTTTCCTGGATGAGGATACTTTACTCTCTATCTTGTTTCAACAACATAGGATCTTTGGAATATTGTCCTCCTCTTTTGTTTATCTGCTTTAGAATCTCCTAAGACGTGTAAAATGTTGGTTGACAATTCAGTAACATTGCCCAATACATATTCGCATATAAGATATCCAGTTATTGCAAATACACCAAAAATAGGATTTAAAAAATATAGGATGGAATATGTTATATCACGTTAAATAAGTACCATTGTAGAAATATGTCCAAAATTTTATAGGAACCCACATATTGTAGATCTTTGTAGGCTTCAAATGCTGGTTGGAACAGAGATGATGCGATAGTACATTTTAAAAATATATTTTTAAATGGTCTTACAGATACAGTTTTGACAATATTTATCAGAATAATTATATATTATGCACCTCTCTGAATTTCCTTTGAGAAGTAGAGTAGAAATGGAGAATAGCAATACTATTACCAGGAAATTGGATAGGTATGATAAAAATTATGGTGCATTTTTGGGCATAGCAATTACTACAGAATTGTCTGTTCATCTGAGGATCAACTTGGTGCAATTAACTTTCCAAAGTATATCTATTCCATCATGGACACAACTGTTTTTCTAACATTTCAGCTTATACATATTGGTGTGATTTTAAAAAATTCTTCTTTGTTCTCCATTATCCAATCTCTTACTAAATTTTATAAGGAGAGGGATGCAAGAAAAAAAAGTAACCGTTGTAGTAAGATAAAGGGTGACAAATATCTTTTTTTGTTTTTATCTATTTTCCAAAGTTTCTACAGTCAACAAAGATTACTTTAGTAATCATTAAATATACAGAATGTATAACTTTTTTAAAGATAGTTTTAAATAACTGGATATGACAAAAGAAGGACATTCCAGGGAGTACACTAATATTGTCAAAAGTGCGGAGAGAAAAAAAAATATAGTTAGTTATGAAATGTTTATCTGCTTCCCTAATCCATGTTTTTAAAAAAACAACTGGCTTTATTGTGTTTGAGAAGGTAGTTTGAGTTGAGCATGAGAATATAGGAATTCTTTCTTACTGCTGCTTGGAATATTTTCCATTCTCATTACTAAATTCATTGTGGTGCCTTAAGCATCTTCTATCCGTGAATCAGGATGGCAGGCAGTCTGGTCTCTCATGCCATTTTTGTCGCCTACTCCACCTGCTCTCTCCACTACTCTCCTGCTTCTTCCTACTCCGAGGGGCAGTCACCAAAACAGAAGTCTTCTGTTTTAAGTCTCTGTGCCACCATTGCTTTATGGGTGATTACTGTACTGGAGAAATAGGGCTTGGCAGGGAACGGAGTCATACCATAGGGCTTTTTAAGGTGTCTGCACGTGACCTGTGCCAGAGCCAGCCCCAGCAGCTGCTCATGTAAGCTGCTCAGCAGCTAGGAGGAGGAGGGACAGCTAGAATCCAGTGAGTTTTTGTTTTTGTTTTTTTTAAGAGTTTAGTCCCTATTAGGGTACCTTTCCTTGATATAATTAGAAGAATAGAACAACAAAAAAGGAAGGAGGTTTTGAGAATCTGATAGAAAACTATAGCATTTTGTTTTGGTGGGTGGAAGAGAAGCACAAGCCTTCCTTTTCGCTTAATCTGTTTTCATCAGGATGGTAGGGGGTTCCGAGCTTCTTTGTAATTAGCTAATTTTCATTTATAGGTCTTTGGTATCACCACAGAGTCATGGACTAGATGAGTAGATGAAGGAAGGGATGTCACTTCTGGTTTCGTTTCTCTTCCACCTGAGACTATCAGAAATCTTCGGAATGGAGGGAGGAGCAGGAATTGGTTGGGGAACCAATATGGTGCTTAGAGCAAGCAGAGGTCATTACAATATTCCAAATGAGAAGAGATCGCCAGCGTTATGGTCCTCGTCAGTCCCTTTTCTGTCTCAATGTGTGTGATGGATGTTGTTCACCTATGTAATAAACTTGAGTGTTCGTAGCCAGGTTCAGATCAAACCCAGAAAAGGTTGACCGAAAATAAAGCACTATAATTTCTAATCACCACACACATTAATGACATTAGCAGCTGTCATGCTCTAGAAATTGCAATATAGATGAGATAAACTAAGAGTTATACGTAGTTCCCAGGGTTTTGACCATCAGGCTTTCTTTTTCTTTACACTTGCAAATTGTACACTCTTAGCAGTTAATATTAAATTATTTGAGGCATGCAAGTCACATCTCTAGAACTTGTGTAAATGGAATTGTTTTCTTAATTTCCTTTTCAGATTGTTCATTGCTGGTTCCCAACTGATTTTGTGTGTTAATCTTGTATTCTGCAAATTTGCTGAATTCATTTATCAGCTCTAATGGTTTTATGCATGTTCTTTGTGATTTTCAACATATAGAAATAATGATAGTTCTACTTACTCCTTTCCAATTTAGATGCTTTATGTTTCTTTTTTTTCCTAATTGCTCTTTGGCTAGGACGTGTCTGTTTAATAGCAGTGGTGAAAATGGATTTCCCTGAGGTTTATTAATTTGTTGATCACTTCATAGAACCAATTTTTGGTTTCTTTGATTCTCTCTATTGTTTTTGGTTCCATGTTTCATTATTCTCCACTCTCATCTTTATTATTTCTTTCCTTTGGTTAACTTTGGGTTTAGTTTTCTCTTCTTTCTTTGGTTCTTTGAGATGTGAATTTAGGTTATTGACTTGAAATCTTTCTTGATGTAGCAACTACTTACCTCTACCATTATAGTGGGGAAGCAGTTATAGACAGTGCAGTGTGTAAATGAATGGTCATGGCTGCATTCCTTTATTTGCAAGAACAGGCTGCAGACCTAGTTTGCCAACCCATTTTAGCTGCATCACACAAGGCTTGATATGTTTTGCTTTCATTTTTATCCAGTGGCTTCTTTTTTACTCTTTCTCTCTTCTCCAGACCCCTCCTTGGTTTTCACCTCTGCCTTGGGGTGGGGTGGTTAGGGGGGTCTGTAGGTGGAGTGGGTTAGCAGGTTTGTTACCCTTATCCCGGCAGCTGATAGCTTTTATTCCTTAGGCCAGAAGGATCTGGGTAAGGTTTGTACTATTTCTGCCTCAGCTGGCTGTCTCCCCGGGAGTCTTTCTCTGGTCTCCTGTCTGTAGTCCATTTTTGTGATCACCCACTGAAGCCATGGGGAAGACTGTGAGAAGTCCACTCCCTCTATTTGCAGTGTCCCCAGGGTCCGTATTCTCACATTTGCCCATTGTTGTGACTGTTAAGTGACCATTTGTTAAGTAGAGCCCTGGAGTGTCTGATGGTGAGCCCCAATTCAACAGAAGACCACATGGGAAAGTGAAATTTAGACCTGACTGCTCACAGGTCCTGGAGGAGGTACATGGCACACCTGGAGGGGCCCCTCAGGGAGATGAAGGCAGGGTACAAGCAGGCACAGCAAGGCAGGACCTGGGGCACATGCCTTTATTAGGGTCCGTAGGCGGAGTGTGTTGGGGTACCTGGGCTAAGGCCAGATTGGTCAGTTCAAACCCCAAAGAGCCGGGGTTTGGTAAGCTCTGTGGGCATTTGCGAAGGGGGGTGCAGAGGGGAGAGCCTTGGGAGGTGGGGGAGAATGCTTATCACCAGGGTAGTGGGGTAGTCCAGACAGGAAGTTACATGCACTGTGGCTCTTTGGGCTGTTATCTAGGGCCCAAGCCCTCAAGGGGGGCTAGTGTCGGTTTAAGGCCCCTGTCAGCCTCTTGGCCACCCAAAATGGATGTCACAGTGCAATATTGCAGAGTGGTTTTGCTAAACTCTCAACAACCATGCGTTACCTTTAACAATTTGTTATAAATGTTAGCTGAATTCTTCTTACCCGCTTGTATGAGATCCTAATCTTCCCTCTGTGCTGTGCCATACGTGTGCCAGTGCTTGAGTACCATCTGTTCTTGGAGGCTTGTCCTAGATTTAAAACCAGGAGGTTGCTTAGTGATCTCAGCTCTCTCATAGGTTCAGGAAAACTCATGATTTTGTAGGTTGTTGGATATTTTTTGTTGTTAGTGTGCATCATTGTTCTGCATCCTAGGTGGAAGCTGGAAGTCCATCAGATTTTTAAAAAGTGGGTACACGCAAATGTCTGTAGGAATAGGTCTTTTCTTTGAGTGGTTCATTTTCTCCAGAGGATTCTTTAATCAGCCACCAGGGACCTATAAGCCTGACTCCTGGCATTTGGAATCTGGGCAGGTGTGGCGAACTGGGGAATCATTGTTTAGGATGCAGATTTTTTAAAAATAGATTTTATATTTTAGAGTAGTTTTAGGTTCACATAAGAATTGAGCAGATACTACTACAAACTTCCCATATACCCCCTCTCCCAACAGATACAGCTTCCTCCACTATCACCGTCCTGTACCAGAGAGGTAGGTACATTTGTTACATTGATAAACCCACACTGACACACCCTAATCACCCCAAGTCCATACTTTACATTAGGGTTCACTCTTGGTGTACATTCTGTGGGTTTTGACCAATGTATAGTGACATGGATCCCCCATTACAGTGCCACACCGAGTACTTCCACTGCCCTGCACCGCCTCCATGCTCCTGCTCATCCCTCCCTCCTGCCCTGCAACCACTCATCATTTTCCTGTGTCCACAGTTTTGCCTTTCCAGGATGTCCTGTGCCCATGACACTATGCCTCCGAGGTCTAACAATTCAGTTTGCGAATTTGTTGCAACGATGTTGCTAACCTTTTTTGATATCTGAAGGATTATTCATTATAAATTTGTACCAACTGGACAGACAGTTAACTAAGTTACTATTTGGAAGTGCGGAAAAGGCTGCGTGAAAAAGATGACTTGAACTTTTTGCCAACAATTCATGGCTCTTGCATCACGACAATGCACCAGCTCACATGGCACTGTCTGTGAGGGAGTTTTTAGCCAGTAAACAAATAACTGTATTGGAACACTCTCCCTACTCACCTGATCTGGCCCCCAATGACTTCTTTCTTTACCTGAAGATAAAGGAAATTTCGAAAGACAGCCATTTTGATGACATTCAGGACATCAAGGGTAATACAACAACAGCTCTTATGCCATTCTAGAAAAAGAGTTCCAAAATTGCTTTGAAGGGTGGACTAGGCACTGACGTCAGTGCATAGCTTCCCAAGGGGAGTACTTTGAAGGTGACCATAGTGATAGTCAGCAATGAGGTATGTAGCACTTTTTCTAGGATGAGTTTGCAAACTTAATTGTCTGACTTTGTATGTATCCTTTTTAGATTAGCTTCTTTTACTGAGTAATATGCATTTAAGCTTCTTCCAGGTCTTTTTATGGTTTGATAGCTCATTTTCTTTTAGTACTGAATATTATTCTATTGTCTGGATATTCCGTAGTGTATTGATTCATTCACCTACTGATGTACATCTTAGGTGCTTTGAAATTTTGGCAATTATGAATAAAGCTGCTATAAACATCCATTTGCAAGTTTTTGTGTGGACAAAAGTTTTCAATGCATTTGGGTAAAAACCAAAGAGCATTATGCTGGATCATATGGTAAGAGTGTGTTTAGTTTTTTAAGAAACTCCTAACCTGTCTTATAAAGTGGCCGAACCACTTTGCCTTCCCGCCAGCAATGAAGATGAAGAAGAGTTCCTCTTGCTCCACATCTTGTCAGCATTTGATGTTGTCAACGTTTTGGATTCTGGTCATTCTAATAGGTGTGTAGTGGTATCTCATTGTTTAATTCGCAATTGCCCAATGATGTATGATGTTAAACATCTTTTCATTCCTATTTACCATCTGCATATCTTTCTTTGTTGAGGTGTCTATTCAGCTCTTTTGCCCATTTTTAAATCAAGTTATTCATTTTCTTGTTGTTGAGCTTTAAGAGTTCTTTGTATATTTTGAATAACAGTTGTTTATCAGATGTATCTCTTGCAGATATTTTCTCCCAGTCAGTGGCTTAAATTTTTCACCAACTCCTCTGCTTAGTCCCTTGGTTCATCCCTGCCCTCCTCCGTGCCCACTGTCCCCATGCCTCCAGCTCCTCCAGCTCGCTTTCCTCAATTCACTTCCCTTGTCCTTTTTACCAACCAAGAGAGGAGTTAGCAGTCTGCTTGAGCCAAGTGATGACCTGGGGAGCTTAACTGCTCTTGAAAGATTTGGAAACGGCCTCATCAGGGCCTGATTTTATCCCATGCTTTCTCTCGTTCTGCTGGACGAATCAACGTGCTTATCAATGGCATTTCTCCCTCTCAACACTTACTTCTACTCTCAATAAATCATTTAGTATTTCTACATCCTCTCGTCTCTCTGCCTTCATTTTGTAAGGACTCAATTTAGATGTGTTCCTGCTCCTTCCTGCTTTAGACCATGTGGTCTTTTCTGTTCCTTGTGAGCAAGAGGTTCAAGAAATTTTTTGTGGTGTTGGTAATTGATTATGTTCTACATTGAACGTAAAACACTGTAGTCATCCGTTCTTAATGGCTTGACAGCACTCCTGATTCATAATGATAGTTGATTTTCAAGATGCATCTTTATTTCATATACTACTAAGGGGAAAACTACAATACACAATTGATTGTAAGATGCGTCCCGATTTAAGAGATAGTGAAAAAAATGAGTCTTAGAATCATTGTCCAGTACCATTATGATCATACAGACACAAAAATATGTATAATTTCTAACTCACCTAAAATCCTAGAGAGACCCATTTCCCAATTAAATTGCAGGGACAAAATTTATCATCAGGAACTTTTTAACTTTAACTGGCTTTCCCGGGCACTCACCCTTCTCTCTGTTCAGGATTTTCTAACCATACCAGCCACTACAATCATTACTGTCTCGTGCCTAAACTCAGGCTGCTTTCCTCACAGTTCCCCAGAACGCTCTTTGTGCTTGCAAGCCTTTCTGTTCATTGTAGTCTTCAGCTAGTCTTCTCTACTGAGAACCTCTCATGCTCTATACAATATTCTGTACTCTACAGCTTGACACTTAACATGTATTATCTAAAACTATCTGCCATTATTTTGTGTGTGTTTTATTTTAAGCAGTTCTATTTAAGTAAGATTAAGTAAGATTATTTATACTTTTCTTTGCCAGAATGCATATTAAAAAGTACTGAGCACATAGTAAGGCATTCACTGAAAGCTTGTTGAGTTTCATTTCTGTTGTTGTTGTTGAAGTTTGGTGTCACAGATCTCATTGCATGGACCCTAAAGTTTTATAAGAAAACTTCTGTTTGCTGTAGTATTTCAGAAGTCAAGTTAAATCTTCTGGGGAAACAGGTGTATTCTGTATTACCATAGAGGAAAATACCTCTAATGTTATTAGACTTTACAAATATTTTTTGAAAGACTTTTCCAACAATAAGTACAGAAACTCAGAGAGAATAAACACATCTTTAAAGGTAATTTCCAAAGCAATTGGATTTTAAAGCTCTTTTTAAATTATAGTGCCCTTGGCTTAAATAAATCCAATTGAGCTTTTTTATTGTTGTTAACTGCCTTGGAAATGCTTCATTTGGATATAAGTCTATTGCTGAAATTAATTTGATTATATAATATATGAAGAACAGCCTTTATTTTTCTATTTTTCTTTCTAACTTAAACCAAAAGACACTGGACTAAGAAAGGGAAAAAAAGGAAGTAATTCATTGCCAGGACTAAAGCACCCTCTGTATGGGTAGCCTGTGTTCCCCTCCTACTCACCTTGAACTCTCGATCTTCAGTGCATCTCCCTAGCAGATCAATTTTATAGTCATTAATGGCAAATGGATATATGGCTGAGTATTTTGTGAGAATATGGGGTACGAGGGTTGACATTTCACATCATATTAGAAAAGATGGTTAAAGTCCTCTTTAGATATTCATCCTGCCAGTTGCTTTGTTTCTTCACCACTCTCACAGGCTCTTAAAAAAATCCCCTCCATCCTTATGAGCAGTTCAAGCCTGGGCTTTGGCTTACAAACTCCACTCAAGAAAAGAAAGGACAATTTCATCACATCTAAGAGAAAAACAGTTTTAAACACATTTTATTAAAATGCCCTTATACAGATGCTACTACTATACATGCTCCAAAAAAAGGTGAACCATTTCAGAGAAACATTAGATTCCCTAAGTAAGCTATGTAGAGTTCATCAGTAGTATTTGATAATTTGTGAACGTTCTATTTGTAAGGCTGGTCTGGGAGTGCTATTGACTATAAATTGAGGTATAGAGCTATGGTCTATGTTACTGCCCTAGAACAGATCGAACAGACCCTACCTGGCAGAGGTCACTAACCCACCGGAAGTCTGAGAGACTCTTTTTAATATTCTTTAACTTTGGTGCTTTAAGGCCCAAGTAATCTTTTTGGTGACTAGCTCAACTAGGAGAACTGAGGGTTTAATATTAAAAACAGAATCATGAAAATATTCTTCCTTTGTTTCAAATGTACCAGATCTTTTTTAAAAAAAGAAAATTATTGCATCTGAGATTATTCCTTTATTACTTAGTAAGTTCCCTTGAGTCTCAATGTAGTGTGTATATACTCTAAGGGTGTGTGTCTCCTCCCTCCCTTTTTTTCCCTCTTCCCCTCTCCCTTTTTTCCCCTCTCGCCGTGACACTGATCAGAAAGGGAAAGTGAATAAGTATCCAGAATTTTTAAATACGTAAAAACTAAAGATTGAGACTGGCAGGAAAAGCCTCACCTGGAGGAGCAGTGATGAGAAGGGTCTGCTCGTGGTTGCCGTGTGGTTGAGTCTGGAGTCAGAGGCAGACATACTGGGAAGGCTGCGGCTGGCCTCAGCTGGGTTAGTAGCTCCATTTATGAGCAATGGAGAGAAGGTGCTGATGGCTCCTGCGGTCTAAGACGACGATCTCATTCCCTATTATGGTGGAGTATGAAGCAATCAGACAGGAGTTTGTCCACTTCCTCTCTCCACCTCAAATCTCAATCTTTATCTTCTCTCAGGAGAAATTTTTCACCACTCGCAGCGAACACCACTCTTTCCACCTGTGTCAGGCAGTCCTGGCCTCAGACTTTCTCCATGACTTTGGTACAATAATGAACCCTTCCCTGAGTTGCATTTTCAGTCCCTCTTTTTTGCAAAACTCTCTCTGGGCTCTGCTGCCTCTCCAGCCATCATTCTAGTTGTCCCTAGTTCTTTCCTTCCTTTTACAAACCATTTATTGGAGTTTTTTGTTTCTACCAACTAGCTGCCTCCATTCACTCACCTTCCACTCATCTACTTTTGCCCCTTGTCCTCTAGCTTCTGCCCTCACCACTACTGAACGTGCTCTGTCAAAGATTACTACTGAGAGTTAGATTCTGAGTGCAGGGGCTTCCAGTGTTCATGTTTCTTGATTGTGGCACAGTTTTGACACGATCTGCTGCCCACCTGTCACATCCTGCACCTCATCGTCCTCCCTCCAGCGGAGTGTCTCTGCAGTGTGGATTGTGTCCACCTTTCTAGTTCCGGAGCCCGTCTTCCCTTCCAAGTCCTGTGGTTCCCATCTTTGTGCCTTTTGCTCTGACTGGCCCTTCAGCCTGTAATTCTCTCTATATGTATACCTTTCCTCTTAACATGTTGACTAAATTAAGATATTCTGGTTAAGATAAAGTAAACAATTTACTCAAAATAAGGGAAAATTCATACATTACCACCCTCACTCCCAACGCCCCCTGCAAAGACTCATTTTGTATTTCTCCTTGTAAGACTTACCAGATTTTACTTTGAGTAAATATTTAAGATCAGTCTCTCCTCTAAGCTGTATGAGAATAGACACCACATACGTGCATCCAGTTCACTGCTGTATCTTCTGTGCCAATTATAGGCCTTGACACGTAGCAGATGTACAGTAAATTTTTGTTGAAGGTAAGAACGAATGAAGTAGGAATTGACTATTAAAGATTTGGTAACAAGCTATCAAATTTTATCTAGGTAAATGAATTTTTTACATTTTCCTCAAAAATGTTCTTTTCCATAAGTATAATGATTAATATTCAATATTCTTGAAAAAGTTCTTAAGTATAACTTTTTCAAATAAATTTTATTTCAGTGGGTGATTTTTAGAGAAACTTGCAGGGTATCCATTGGTAATTAACAAACATTCCTTTAATATTTTGTTTCTATTTTCATTGTTTTTCTAAAGCTAAGGCATTTTGGTATTGATTTATTCCTTTAGCACTTTAATGTTAATCTTTTAAAAGGATTTAATGTTTTCTGATTATAACAGTAACACACATTTATTATAGAAGGTTTAGAAATACTGAATATCCCCAGTTAAAATTTGATATATTTCTTTATACACCTTTAAATATGTATCTGCACATACATGCACACTCGCTTTTTTCCCTCTATAAGATAGGATTTTATTGTATGCGACATTGTGTATTTGCTTTCTATTGCAAGCTTCTTCTTATATTATGAGATACTCTTCTAAATGAGATGTACTCTTTAATGATTTCATGACATTACCTTAGCAGTGTTAAATCTGTTGGTATAATATGTAATAATTGAGGTCCACTTAAAATGTTTTAAGCTAATTTAACACGTACTTTTCAATGAATGTACTTTATTACTAATGAGTTAGATCTTAGTGGAGACACACACACACACACACACACACACACGCACACCCTGTCTATCTAGTGTCTTAGTTAACTTGGTCTCCCATGACAAAATACTGTAGATATTCTGGCTATGCCCTCACACAGCAGAGAGACAGACTGGGGGAAGAGATGGGATTAAATGAACTAATCCCATCACAAGGGCCCCACCCTTGTGACCTTGCCTAAACTTAATTACCTCCCAAAGGCCCAATCTCCAAATGCCATCATGTTGGGGATTAGGGCTTCAACATATGAATTTTCTTGGGGGGTATTGGGGGAAGGGAAACAATTCAGTCCATAGCAGCCAACAATGAGAACTATTTCAGAAACTATTTGTTTTTACCTAAGTGGCATTTTTAAAACTTGGGTCTAGAATTGTTCTCATCTTACCTGTGGGTAAGATTATCTGAAAATTTTCATAGAAAAAGTAAAAATTACTCCCTGTTGTGTATTCATCTTGGAATAGATAACTAAATTATGCATTATTGGAATAAAGTGGAACTGTGAAATTGCTGAAATGACTGTACTATCCCATTCCATGAATGTTCATAGTTCCAGAAAAACTGCAAATGGCTCTTAGTGTCTTTTAAAACAGTTTTTGAAAAGAGACATTAGAGAGTTTTCTTTTCCTATTTGGAAAATAATAGCCAATTTTTATGAATGATTATGATCATTTACTGAATTTTTTTTAAAGCAATTTTCTTTGTCTTTCTTTCTTTTTTTTTTAAACTTTTATTTATTTTAAATGTTTTTTTCCAGGACCCATCAGCTCCAAGTCAAGTAGTTGTTTCAATCTAGTTGTGGAGGGTGCAGCTCACCGTGGCCCATGTGGGGATCGAACCGGCAACCCTGGTGTTAAGAGCACAGCTCTCTAATCAACTGAGCCAACCAGCTGCCCCCCTGAACTTTCTTTTAAAAAACTCATTCTCTCCATAAATAAATGATACTACAGATAAGGAATACTTACAATCTTAAAGTTCTTTATATTTTTCAAAAAAAATCTTTATATGATGTTATTCTAAAAATGTCAAAGATAGATTGATCTTATAACAACGATGTCACTAGGGTAGAATAAATATGATCTTGATTTAACATTGAGAAACTTGAAGCTTGGAGAAATTATTTTACCAGTTTGATAGCCAGTTTGGGTCAGCTCTATGCCACTTCAAGTCATATCTTCTATGTGTTCAAAGAACATAGAACATTTATATTACTTTGGACTGAGAAATAGGGTTCAGTACTCTGCAGTTTTAAGCATTTGCTGGGGGGTGTTGAATGTGTTTCCTGCAGGTAAGGGGGAACTACTATACATAAATGAGTGGGCATAGCTGTGCTCCAGTACAACTTTATTTCAAAGACAAGCAGCAGTTGTATTTTGCCTGCAGGCTGTAGTTTGCTGACCCCTAGATTAGAACTATAAAGTGAAATAGAGCTCTTCACTATAATATTTCCCTATTATTTGATGTTTTGTTTACTTTTCTTAAAGTCTGTTCTTTCTAACTTGATGCTGTAATTCCTCCCTCTGTACCTTTCAATTTCACACTTTCTTGCTGCTGTGCTTTTGTATCATCAGCTGCTTTTCCAGGCTCTTTAACATCCTCACACTCCTTTCCAACCTGTTGTCAAGATGTCCCAAATTGAATCATTCTAACATTTGCTGAGTTTCAGGAATGAGTGCTGGTAAGGAAATGGAAGTGCTGGATGTAAAGAAAAGGTAGACTCTTGTGGATTTGTGTGGCCTTGCAAGACTCATTCAAGGATGCAGGACTTGGGCTGACTCTTCAA
Source organism: Rhinolophus ferrumequinum (assembly GCF_004115265.2). Lineage (NCBI taxonomy): Eukaryota > Metazoa > Chordata > Mammalia > Chiroptera > Rhinolophidae > Rhinolophus > Rhinolophus ferrumequinum. Next base: position 69,280,340 of record NC_046286.1, on the reverse strand, counting down.
AGTCTGGAGGGAAATGAAATAGATAAAAGAGAAAGGTATTTCAATAAGTTGTTGACAAGGGGAAGCTCACATATTGCTTCCCACCCCCACTTCATCCCCAATTATATGGAATCCCACCAGGGACTGGTCCTTTTTAACATCATTACCTGGAGCAAAGTGCTAAAGATGTGACTTGTTTTTTGCTGAGGATTCCGTGTCTTTGGGTTATCTCGTGTGTGTAGTAAGATACTTGTATGTAGGGGATGCATGCAGACCTGCCCTGGGAAGATCTGAGGCCTGTGGCCTAGACCAGCTGTGCTCTAGGCATTCTGGCAAATGGACTTCTTTCTGGATGGTTGGCGTGTTCTTCTTCCTTAGTTCCCCTTCCAGTCTTTTTTGGCCATCAATGTGGTAGGCAGATAGGACCCTGGGGGAAACTAATGGGAAGCCACACAGCTTCCCTGGATTTATAGGGTACCTTTAAGCCTAAATGTGTAAATGAAAGGAGTCCTCCGTGGGGACCCGGTGTTAGTTCACTGGGGACATAACTTGGGATTTGGAATTAGGGTTATTAAAAAAGAAAAAGACTGTAAATAAGCATTTATTTCCCTTCTGTGCATAACATTTTCCTGTGGACTTTGCAGGAAAGGGGGTAGCTGCGTCAAGACAGATGGGATCCTGTCATCTCAATTTTTTTTTTTTTACCTTCGGTGCAGTTATATCTCACAAAATAGGTACAGCAGACCAAGCGAAGATATGGGGACCGGGTCTGTAAGACAAAGCCCTGTGTGGAGAAAGCAAAGTCCCTGTAATGGGCTAGTATATTCCTTTTACGAATGAAGCTGCAGGCCTAGCAGGTGACAGCCTAGATTTAGCAACAGGATCTGGAGCTACTGGAATATGTGAAAAGCCAGGTAGTCTGTCTTAATTGCCTCAGGTTACATAAGCAAGTTCTCTCCAGAAAACGGTTGTACCTTTGCATCTTAATTGCAGTTTCTGGTGTTTGGTGCTGGAACTCATTTCTAAAGCCAGAGTAAAATCACATTAGTGAGAAAAACTCCAGGATTTTTGTAGCTTCTGGATTATTGGATTTTATAGTGTTCATTTCTTTTTACTTCAGAAGAAAGTGGGCATATCTCTAAGCCTTAAGTAATTGTCATGAATATTGCACTTTATTTCAAAGTTTAGCCACAATGCTGTGATGGAGGGTGTCAAGCAACAAAGTGTTATAAAGGGAATATGTTGTCATTTGGAATTAAAGTTGGGGAAATCTCAATGGTATCATTAAAACCCAAGGACTAAAATGAAAATAAGACCTGTATCCAGAGCTTTCTGGCTCTAGGTATTTGCCTTGCTTGGAGGCAGAAAGAAAATGAGGCAATGAGTAAAACTACGGCATTTGATATATGAGCAGGAAAGTTCTGCTTGGATTTTGTAAGGAGACCACTTGGGAGAGATAAGGATCAGCTTTAAAAACAGACCGTTGGGGAATTAGAAAAGGAAATTTCTAAATTTAAAATATGTTGGCTATTAAACAGGTGAAAGAGGCCTTTGGGAAGACTTAGGGCCTAGAGCTTCCACTCATGCAAAGCCTCTCATCTCTAGGACACCAGGTGTAGGGCAGAGACTTTCTATGAGGCTTTTCTCCTGATCCTCATCACAACTCCCAGCCCCCAGGAAGCTAGACGATGCCATAAGGGAAAAAAACAACTCCTTTGTCTCTTTCCTCTCACTGTTTTTTTTGTAGTACAACATTCTTAATTTTGAATGCTTTACAACTCTAATTAAAAAGTCTTCAAATGCAAATTTTAAGGTTGTGCTAAAGTAAAAATTTGCTGAGTAAGTCAACCTATGAGTACAAAAACAATGCATGAAGTTTCGGTATTTAATATTTACCATAGTCAATATTGGGTACATAGAAAAACATCAACCCAAATGAAAGAATTAACTTCAAGTTAGAAAAGAATATGGTTCACTGAATTCTTCTCCCTTCTTTCTTAAAACCATACAGGTAATATATGCTTTGAACACTAAGAATGATGAGCATGAATCTGCAATTCAAGCCCTCAGAGATGCTCATGAAGAAGAAATCCAACAAATTCTTGCCGAAACAAGAGAAAAGATACTGCAATATAAAAGCAAAGTAACAGAGGAGTTAGACCTTAAGAGGAAGATTCAAGTTTTGGAGGCATCATTAGAAGATCACATAAAAATGAAGCAGCAGGCATTGACAGAATTTGAAGCGTACAAGCACCGCGTTGAGGACATGCAGCTTTGTGCAGAAGCGCAACATGTCCAACGTGTAGTAACCATGTCTAGAGAGGTTGAAGAGATTAGAAGGAAATTTGAGGAAAGATTACGGAGTTTTGGACAACTCCAAGTACAGTTTGAAAAAGACAAACGGTTAGCATTGGAAGACTTGAGAACTGCTCACCGACGGGAGATCCAAGAGCTGTTGAAGTCACAGCAGGATCACAGTGTCTCGGTGAATAAGGGTCAGGAGAAAGCAGAGGAGCTGCACAGAAGGGAGGTGGAGACCTTAAACAAAACCCTGGAGGAGCTAAGGCTTGAACAGAAAAAGCTAATTGAGGATTATGAAGGCAAGTTGAATAAAGCTCAGTCCTTTTATGAACATGAGCTTGATACTTTGAAAAGCTCACAGCTTTTCACAGCGGAAAGCCTACAGGTTAGCAAAGAAAAGGAAGCTGATCTTAGAAAAGAATTTCAGGGACAAGAAGCAATTTTACGAAAAACCATAGGGAAATTAAAGACAGAGTTGCAGATGGTCCAGGATGAAGCTGGAAGTCTTCGTGACAAATGCCAAAATCTTCAGGTAGCACTTGTTACAGCAGAGAACAATGTTCAGGTAAGTAAAGAATATTCTGTCCAACATACGGATTTTTTTCCCCCAATTTTCTCTCTTTCGTTTCAATAAGACCACTTTAACTTTTTCTTTCCTGTTTTGGGTTTTTTCTACTTTTCCTTTGTGAGAAAAATCAATGAAGCATTAATTTTTGCTACTGTATAGTTATTACTATTTCCACTAGAATTTCAGGGCCAGAAAGGCCTGAAAAGATAATAAAGTCCCAAAAAGATGACTTAAAATCTTGCTGATTGTTTTCTATGAAAAGATTTTATTTAAATAACGTTAATGTTTTACATAAGTGGTTTGGGCTTTGGATTTGCTATTTCCTTTGTCTTCATTAATAATGGTTATAAGTGTCACCAAAGCAGATTTAAAAATAGGCACTGTTAACTGTGACTTTTGAATAAGAGAAAGTTGATGTTCGTAATTTAAATAAGTTATTTAACTTAGGTAGCATCATTCTTGCATATTAGTATTGGCTATTTGATCTTTCTTAGGTTCTTCAAAAACAGCTTGATGATACCAAGGAGGGGGAGATGGCCTTACTGAGCAAGCACAAGGAAGTGGAAAGTGAGCTGGCAGCTGCCAGAGAGCGTTTACAACAGCAAGCTTCAGATCTCGTCCTCAAAGCTAGTACGTCTGACCATCGGTCTTGATGTATTCCTCAGTGAAAACCAACACTTCAGTGTTAATTCAAGACCAAATTTGTCTTCTCTTCTAATGTTTTAAGATTATTCAGACTAAAGGACTCTAATATCTTATTAGTTAATCATAAATAAGCAAATGATAACTTATTTCTATTTTTATGGAAAAATTAAGAGTTAGCAGTTATTAAAGTACCAGTAAGTCAGTCACTAAAAGAAAACTGCACTCTTAAGAGGCTTTGTCCTTTAAAAACATGCATTTTATGGTATTTAAATTAATGGAACTCTGTGTAAATTACAGCACCCTCATTTCATTTGGCTTATTAGTGAGGATCATTTCGCATACTACACCTGAGTTGCCCATCCTGACGTGGCTCTCGTGCTTGTTTCCTAGTCCTTCCTAGAGTATGTGGTGACCTGTGACAGTTCTGAAGTTACATTTTGCCCGAATGTTTAGTGTGCCAGGTGAACCATTTGAACTAGTTCTGTGAGTTGATTGGCTCATCAGTGAATCCCAGATTACCCTTTGCCTAAAGTAATAGTTTTTCAATTTAGCATGTATGAGAATCACCATAGGCTTATGCAACCAAGATGCTGGGCCCCAGAGTCTCTGATTCAGGAGATCTGGGGTGAGCTTCATTTTGAACTGGAGTTCCAGGGGCGCTGCTGGTCCAGGGCACTTTGGAAACTGCCCTGACATGTGCTTTATGAGACCTTTTTGTCACACTCCCTTTTCACACTTCTCTCTCTCTCTCTCTCTCTCTCTCTCTCTCTCTCTCTCTCTCTCTCTCTCTCTCTCTCTCCCCCTCTCTCCCTCACTCTCGCTCTCTCTCTTCATCTCTCCCCCCTTTTTTCTGTTGTCATTTATTTTATTTTTCATAACCTTGCTGTCCTTATCTGTCTCTTACTCTGCCTTAGTTCTTTATCAAGTCTCTTGGTACAAATTCAGTTTCAACCAAACTGCTGCCTGTCGTCTTTGCCCTGTATACAGATTTCTTTCTCTTTATGTTAGAATTTGAAAGAAGAGATTAGAAAAAACAAATCACTCATTTTGGCGCCCCAGTCATAGTCAGTGCATCCCCTCTTGCTTTGTTTTGTTCCTAAGACTTTTATACGTACCCCTGAGGAGTTACTTCTACTACATAAAACTTGTATAGCTTACGATCTTTAAAAAAAAAAAAAAAAAGTGGCTTGGTCCTGGGTGCAGAGGGCAATATCAGTGACATGAAAATGTACTTTTTTCTCATTTAAATTATTGTACTTGGGTAACAAGTATTCCCATAGTAAATATTTCCATTTTATACAGTGAATAAATCAAAGAAATACTTGTACATCCAGACCATTTATTTTACTTAGGTATTAAGTACAATTGTTAAATATATACAGTTTTCTACTGCAGTGGAACAGATTTTCTACTGAAGAGATTTTGTTTTTGGGGAGTAGGTCATATTGGAATGCTTCAAGCAACTCAGATGACCCAGGAGGTTACAATTAAAGATCTAGAATCTGAAAAATCAAGGGCTAATGAAAGATTATCTCAGCTTGAAGAAGAAAGAGCTTTTTTACAAAGCAAAACCCAAAGTCTGGATGAAGAGCAGAAACAACAGATTCTGGAACTGGAGAAGGTAAAAAGTAAAGGAGGATACCTCCACCCCACCCCAACCCCACTCCCAAAGAAAGGAAAGGAAGGAAGAGTTCAGTTTTCCTACTTTTCAGATTTGATTTAGAGTGTTTACTCCTACTTCACAGTAACAGTCTACTACTTAGCTCTAGTAATAATGTTTTGTTTTTATTTTGAAGAAAAAAGGTATAAATCTGGGCTGTCCTGTATTATGTGTATGTTCACAAAACAATTTATAATGTAAAAACTTAAGACACTGCAGCCTGTTTCAGCCAGAAACTGAATAAAACTCTTATTTCAGTGGAATATATATTTATGGTTAATCATATTTGTTTTTCTATGGATGAAACATATTATCATGTATATACCGAAGAAATATCTATAAAACTGAAAAGAAAGGCAAGCCATCAGGCTCTGAAAATTCATATACCAACATATTGAATTTCTATATTAAACAAGTAAGACATATCATTTGTAGAGTAATTTCTGAATATTTATTCCAATTTTTCAGATATCTACAATACCAAGTGGGAGTTCTGGACACTCTTTTTCCTTCCCTCCACAACCAAGCTTATTGAAAACTGTGTGTTCTCCTTGCCCCTTGCTCACCTCTCATTCGCTCCTTACCCGGGTGCAGTCTGGTTTCTCTTACCACCACTCCGCTGACTCTGCGTTCGCCTCCGGCTCCAGTGACATCCTGGTTGCTGGGCTTGGTGGATCTTGTCTTACTGTGGTACTTACTGCTCTCTGATTTACATCGTCTCTCTTTTGGTATTGCATGTTCTCTCTCGTTTTCCTCCTGTCTCCCTGGCCTTGCAGTTTTGTCTGTGAGCGTCCCTTCTCCATTCGTTCCCTTACCGTTGATGTCCCCCAGCATTTTCATCTCATTCCACACGCTCATCCGTTCCAGTGACATCAAACTGTTACTTGTTTCATGGTCGCTCCCAAATCTGTTGGTCTGGGCCAGATCTTTTCCCTGAACTTGAGTCCTATGTGTCTAACTCCCACTAGATATGTCTGTTTTTCAGACATGCCAAAACAGCATGCCCCAAGCTTTGTCCCCTCAAAAGTACTATATTTCCTTTACTCCTCCTTTTCAGCCAATAGCACTGTCGTCCACCTGGCTTGGTGAATCGGAGCCGTTTTTTATGGCTGTTTCCTTAACCCCTTATCTGTCACCAAGTCCCATCGCTTCTGCTCCCTCAGTGTGCGTTTGTTGCATCCTCTCCTCTTTATACCCATTCTCAGATCCTCGATTTAGGCACCTGACAGTTCCTGCCGGGATTCTAGTTACAACCTCCTAACCACTCTCCCTGCCTTCAGTTTACCTACTGCCAAGATGAACGTTTTAAATGAATGTCATTAGATTAAATTTCAGTGAGTTCTCATTCCCATCAGAATGAAATCCAGCTCCTAACATAAAAGACCCTTCTCATTATTTGACTCCTGTCTACTTCTAAGCTTTAGGCCTCACCACTCACAGCCGTGTATCTTATGTTCTATCCACACCACTCAGTTGCAGGGACTTCCTGGTTAACTTTGCCATCTGGTTAACTACTGCTCATCCTTGAAAAATGCTGTAAATGGTTATGAATGCAAGCTTTTGACACCAGGTCTAGGTTTGAAATTTTCTCATCTCTACTTTCCTGATGTGCTTGTGAGAATTTAAATGAGAGAACACGTCATCATCATCAGCTCAGATATTTTCTCTTCTGAAAAGCCTTCCCTGATCTCTCTCTCTCCCTACACACACACACACACACACACACACACACACACACACACACACACACACACACACACACACACACACACACACCCCCCCCCCCCCTACATCCTTCCCCACCCCATCCAGGTTAGGCTCCGTTCCTGTAGACTACCACAACACACAATCCACACTCCTTACATAGAACTTATAAAATTATATTGCGATGGTCTTTTCATTTTCTTCATCAAACTGTGAATGCTTAAAAGGCATGTAATTGGCACTCGGTAAAATTGTATTGAATATCGTTTGAGTGGATAAATTGGTAAGCCGTGAGGTGTACAGCTTTGACATATAGGAAGCCTTTCTCCCTTAAGCTTGCAGATGTGCTACCTCTTGTTTGGTTCTAATCTAATAGTCTATTTTATCACTTGCTTTAAAATTGTTTTAAAGCAATTTTAAACAATTGCTGTCATTTTTTTTTTTGAGAACACCGATGATGTGTTATGCTCATGTTCCATATACTAAATCCCATAGTACTCGGTTCATTGAAGTTTATGTATGTACTGAGTATTCAAAATACTAATAGCAGTAATGAAAAAAGCAGATGCCAATCATTGACCTTTATTTGTTTTAATTTTAGAAAGTAAATGAAGCAAAGAAAACTCAGCGAGAATATTATGAGATGGAGCTAAAAAACCTGCAAAATAGATTGGAAGGGGAGGTGGCTCAATTAAATGAGGCCCATTCTAAGACTTTGGAAGAATTGGCCTGGAAGCACCATATGGCAATTGAGGCTGTCCACAGTAATGCAATTAGGGACAAGAAAAAGCTACAAATGGTAAGGAAAAATTCATTTTAGGATTGCATTACAAATTGGTGGAGTTCCTGTAATGATCCAGTGTACCCTATATTGTGGAGTAATGAGTTGCTTCATTTTGATGACTACTGTCTTGCAATCACTCTGTAAATCTTGGTTCAAAGAGTAACACGCATAAAAGCTCTTGATACGGGGTGTTGTTTATTAAGTTGATATGAGGCATTTCTACTTTGTATCAGCCATGATGGAAAAACCCCCTTGATCTTGAGCTGTCGCTTCATGAGACAACAACAAAGCTATGCTCCTTAGGAAGCCTCAACTCGATGAAGTACTTATCTTCCTCTAGACAGTTTAATTTCCTGGAAAATGATTTGTTTTATTTTGCCTCAGTTATGTAAGCAGCTTGCTAATAGTAATACGTTAACAGACAGTATTGCATAGTACAGAAAGCAAGGTTTCTTGACAGCTGTGGGCCTTACGCTGAGCCCTTTGCTTCCTATTGCCTAATCTTGGGACCCAAAAGTCATGCCTCAGGCTCTGCATCTGACAGGAAGATAAGACCCATCTTATGATGTTCCTGTGAGCGTTAAGTGAAGTGTAAGAACCCAGACATGTCCTAGCGTATAGTGATAAATAAATGTAAGTTATTAGTATTTCTTACTGTGTGCTGGACACGGCAATGATGTTTTATGTTTAATCCTTTTTTTCATGTAATTCTTATAACACTGCTATACCCATTTTACTGAAGAGGACATGGAGGCACAGACAGGTTCAACACTTGCTCAAGCACGTGTAACTAATAAGAATCAGGCCTTGAACTCAGGTCTCAAATATCAAACTCTAAAGCATTTAACCAGCACCTTATATACACATGTATTAATGACGGTTGTTATATGTTTTATATAGTAGCACTTTACAGTTTACTAAGAGCTTTCTTATATACTCCTTATTTATTATATAGATGGTGAAATAGATTTAATAAACCAAATTATTTACTTAGAGCCACAAAACTAGTAAATGAAAGAGGTAGGATGTGAACTGAGATCTTCTGCCATTATGTCTCTTCCTTTTGTGACACAACTAGTTGAAAAAAATACTCAAAACCTAAACTTAATTAAAAATTCAAATAAAAATTCCTGTTAGAATGTTATTTCTATCTAAATGTACAATTATATGTTTATGTAGCTAGAGACAAAACTTAATGATAAATTATTTCTCAAAATTGTGGTTGTCGTTTTCTCTGTTGCTCACTATTCCAAGGCCAGTTTGTACAGCTTTAATTATGGCACGTGTGCACGCTTACTGACTATGTATGTATGTAGTATTGTTTAAGATTTAATGGTAAAGTATTTAGTGGTAACTGCTGCTTCAGTAATCTCTTCCATAGCTTTTTTTTTGTTATTATTTTTCATTTCTGCATCTCTTTATCACCTTCGCCTTTCTCCTCTCTTATTAGAATATTTAAATTGCAGGTGTCCTGCCTGTTGCCTCTCTTTATTCCTCTATATTAAGTAGTTGTGGTAGAATCAAGGCATCAGTATCATTTTTGCCTGTGTTCTTCACTTCTGATCCCTTCATCCATTACGTTTAAGTTTCAGAGCCACCTGAAAATCTGCTTTAAGTCACTTATGTGTCTTACAATCTGTATTTAAAACATGATTTCCATAGGACAGATGACATGAGTTTCCTGTATTTGAACATAGTCAAAACCTTTTACAATAGCCTTATCTGTAGCCTTCTTTTTTTCCTCAAAATAACTTATTTATCACTTGCTGCTTCATTCCTCTCTTACCTAGGTAGCTCATGTCTGAGCTTAAACTAAAACCAGTCTCCTTCCAGAATGGTCCTTCTCCAATGTCAAATTATCTTTTAAAGAACAGTTAGCTAAAGGCGACTTCTCCATTCCTTATTACTTAGTTATCTAAAAGGACTACAGTTTTCTCCCCTTATTTGCAGGGCATATGTTCCAAGACCCCCTGTGGATGCCTGAAACCGCAGATAGTACCGTGTATACTCGTATACTGTTTTTCTATACATACATGCCTATGATAAAGTATAATTTCTAAATTAAGCACAGTAAGAGATGAATATAATAATATAACAATTATAACAATATACTGTAATAGTTATGGGAATGGCTTTAGGGCCATTATTAAGTAACACAAGGGTGACGTGCACACCAGCACTGTGATGCTGGATCGTCGATCTGATAACCGAGATGCTCCTACGTGACTGACAGGCGGGGAGTATGTGCAGCATGGAGATGCTGGACAGGGGTGGTTCACGTTAGGGGCGGGACTGAGCCGGACAGCATGAGATTTCATTATGCTGCTCAGAACAGGCTCCATTTAAAACTTAAGAATTGTTTATTTGTGGAATTTTCTAATTAATATTTTCAGACTACTGTTGAATGCAGGTAACTGAAACCACAGAAAGTGAAACTGCAGATAACAGAAGACTACTGTGTATTTTCCTTTATAACTCTAATTCACTCACCCCATTTGAAAGCAAATATGCAGAGAATCCATACAGAAAACATTTAACACAGCAGGCCTGCCAGTGCCATCCTTAGAAAGACATGGGGCAAGATTGGCCCCTGGCTGGTGTGTGGGAACTTGAAATCCTGAAGAGTGCCCACCATTCCCTGATAAGAATGGCTCACTGTGCCTAAACTCTTCATGCAAACAGTACGGTTGATGCTGAACACCTGCTTTCCTTCTCAGAGGCTGGAATTTTGGCACATGCTAGTCAGGGGGTGCCTACGTGACCAGCCCCCAGTAAAACACCTAAGCACTGAGTCTCCTGTCAACTTTCCTAATGTGGTGTCACAACCTGCTGGAGAGTCCTGTGTGAGAGGAACTTGGAAGCTTGTGCCTGGTTTCCCACATTTTGCCCAGTGAGCCTTTTCCCTTTGATGATTGTGTTTTGATTGTTTTGCTCGAATAACTCATAGCTGTGAGTTACATAGCATGACTACATGCTGAATCCTGTGAGTCATCTCAGCAAATCATCGAACCTGGAGTTTGTCTTGGGGACTCCCAACACAGAACCCTATTTTCTACTCCTCTGACCTTACGTCTATAAAGTATTAAACTACTTGTAACATACCATGCTCTTTTGCACCTTCCTGGTTTTTTGCATATGCTTTCTTCTTCCTAGAATGTTATTTTTCCCCCTTCTTCACCATCTTTTCTTACTGGTGTTCTCCTTCAGTACATACTTAGGAATGGCTTTCTTTGTGAAGGATTCCCCACCAAACTAGAACTTATCCCATCCATATACTCCTGCACTCCCCATATATGTCAAATTTTAATAACATATTTTTCAATTGCTTGATGCCATGAGATCATTAAGGGCAAGCACCATATCTTATTGCAATTGTAATTAAATACATGCCTGGCAAATAGTAGGTGTTCTTCAGTAAGTATCCATTTTACTGGTATTGCTCTTCAGATGTCTTGATTTTTGTACTTGTTAATTCTTGGCTATGTTCCAGTCTGGCACTGAGTTCCAGAAGTTTTACCGAATTTTTAAAATATATAAATATAAAAGAATTCTTAATTCAAGAGATAGAATTTTTTCTTTACCTCACCAAACTGTTATTTATAGCACACATTTCTGGGTTTTTGGACTACAACTTGATCAAATATTCTTAGCATTTAAAAAATTATTTAATTGCTACATCATAAGTCATTGAGAATCATAGAATTTAAACCCCTAGGATTAATTAGATTTACTATTAATTCTGGCATTATTAATTACAAGTAAGGCTAATTTGAAAGGTAAAGTATCAAAATATAAACAGAATAGTCTTTTTTGTGGAGTCTTTGAAGTATACAATATTTGAAATTTTGTTAATTTTTAAAAAAATTCTTTTTCCTAAGGAATTGGAGGAACAATATAAAAAGGAGAAACTAAACCTGGAAGAGGATAAAAATGAGCTTCAACAAGAGCTAGAAAACCTGAAGAAAGAATTGGAAGACAAGCTGAATATAGCCAATCAAGAGGCAAGAATTCTTTAGACCAATCACCTGTGTTAGTCTTAATGATAAGATCTAATTTGGTAACATTGTATAAGTAGGTGAGCCTCAGTGAAGAAGGTAAGATCTAGAGTAAAAATAATCCAAAAAAGATGCTGAGTTATTCACAGTACATTAGTTATGTCTCACCAGGTAAAATTTTACTACCGAAAACATTAGACGGAGGTGCTTTTGGAGGGAAAAGCAGAAGAAAGGAGAACATTGCTGTATAGGAAAGAAAACAAAGGAGGTTTTTCTCTACACTTTTGGAAACATTGTCTTTATATTCACCACTCTGTATCTCCATTTGGAAAGGACTTTACAAGTTCTAGATCATGACATCTAAAATAATTTTAAATTTCTATACAAAAATAGTATGTTTAGCCCAGGAAAGTCTAAGAATAAAATATAAGAAAAATGTTATAAACCAAAATGTGAATAAAATAAGTGTAAAGACAATTTAAAATGACAATACTCTGTGTCCCATACCTGTCTCTCTTTTGCCCTGCTTCAGCTATGCCCCTGAACCACCGTGCTCTTTTCCTTTCATTCCGGTTCATCCTTCCTGTAGATTGTAGAGTGATCTTCCTAAAAGAAGTTCTTGTCTTGACACTTCTTGTCTTGTCAGCTTTTCCTACCCCACTAGCGTCATCTCCCCAACAATCTGTAAGGCCTGCTTTCTCATCACTCTGCCTCTGCTCACAGAAACCACACCGAAACACATGAATCCCCTGTGCAAGCTAATCATTTGGATTCAGTATTCTTTAATTATATTCAAACATTTATCCAGAGAAGGTATCATTTGGGAATGATAGAGAGTTCGGATTGTTATTGATATTATTAGCTCAGCCTCTCTTCTGCTGTCCAAGTTAATCTACCACTGGCTCCATATTTGCATACCTCTCTCGGCAGAACACAATCTTTGTAGTTGTGATGTCCCACTCTCATTAGAAGGCAGTTTAGTGACTGACCATCAGTGTTTCTCATACAGTCCTCTGGAATTCTACTCTCAATTCCAAATGGCTTAAGTATTCATCAAGCCTACATACAATAATCTCACTGAGCAGAGTTCTAATAAATATGTAATTGATTTTCCTTTTTGATACATTCACAAGTTAGCACCGTGGCAAAGTTTTGGTGCCTGCAGGTTAGAATAGCTCCCCAAGAATCTTCTTGGTTCATCTCTCCATGTGCACTTACCTGCCCTTCCTTCAGCCCAGGACATCTTTGTCTTGTTCTGCTTCAGAGATAATAAGCTTCTTGATTTGTTTCCTGCTCTTAAAGTGAAGGATATCAGTATTTCACGGTTAATTATGATGTTTCTCTAAAGTTTTGTTTTATAAATGATCTTTATTAGTTTTAGGAAATTTTCTCCTACTTCTAGTTTCCTAATTTAAAAAATATCACAAATTGATGTTGATTTTTCTGCCTCTATTGAGATTATACTTTTTTAAATTTGTTAATGTGGTACCTTATATTTAATCGATTTTCTAAGTTACATCAAAGTTGGATTTCTAGCATAAGTCCTAATTAGTCATGAAGTATTAGATATATCTTTTTATATAATACTAGATTCAGTTTCTTAATATTCATTTTTGGATTTTTGAGCCTAGGTTTAGGTAAGATTGTAATTTTCCTTTTTTACACCATCCTTTTCTGATTTTGGAATTAGGTTTTACTAGTCTCATAAAATGAAGTAGGACTCATTCCCTTTTCTGTTCTCTGGAAGAGTTGTGTGAGATTGAAATGCTTTTTAACCTTAATTGCTCTGGGTAGAAATCGTGGTTTTTATGAAAGACATTTTTGAAACTTCTTAAGGCTAGTATTGTACCTTGCACATGAAAGAAATTTAATGATCTGGGTGCATCCAGTTGTTTAATGTAATGTAGTCTGTGTGCCTGTTTATTAAACTGAGATTTAAGCCATTTTCTTCAAGAATTCTGTATTCTTTTTGACTTTTATGTTCTTGGTCAGTTATGAAAAACTTGTAATGGTGGATTTGTTTGTTCTTAGTCTGTCAATTTTTGCTTTGTATGTTTAGAGGCTTTGTTGTGTACGTACAAATATAAAATTGTTGTAGCTACTTAATGAATCATACTTTTTTGGCTTAGTTTGTTTTGTCTGATATTGTATAACCAGCTTTCCTTTAGTTTGATATGACTGGTGTATCTTTTTCCATATATTGACTTTCTGTTTTTCTGCATTCTTATGTTTATGTGTGCCTCTTGCCAACCACATATAGCTACATTTAAAAAAAAAAAACTAGTCTGACGTTTTTGCCTTTTAAATAGAAGAGTTTATTCCATTTTCATTTATTGGCTGAGAAGTAGAAATACCGATGGAAAGACAGAAGGAAAGAATTAGGGATACTTCATAAGCAGAGCAGTTGTTTTAGGAAAAAAAAAATTAAAGAATGTACTATCTTCATAAGTTGATGGACCTTGATATCAACCCTTACACGTGATACAGCTTTAATATATAAATATGTCAAGTATGGATTTAGATGATAAATTGATGATTGCCAGAATCATAATAGGATATTAAGGGAAGCTAGTGAGTCTAAAATCTTAGGTGGAGGATAACCCTGTTTTCCTATGAAATGTTATTTGAGATCACCTTCAAAGACAAAATACTAGACTGAATGGCCAATAAATCTGACTATTATGGTCTTTTTAAATGTTCTTACAACATTTAAGTTGTAGATTTTCTTCTGGACATAAACTTTTTAAATACGTATATACCCTGTTTCCCCAAAAATATGACCTAGTTGGATAATCAGCTCTAATGCCACTTTTGGAGCAAAAATTATGCCAGTTCTCATATTAATTTTTGTTCCAAAAGGCTCATTAGAGCTGATTGTCCGGCTAGGTCTTATATTCGGGGAAAAACGGTATATATTTCAGTACTTTGTTAAAATGTTTAGATTTATTATCAAATGTTATATTACAGTTGATATTCTCTCTGACACATGGTAGCAGATCAGTAAATATTTGTGAATGAAATATATGTTGAGTGCGTGAAACTAAATCAACTTCCTATAAATAGAGTATTAGTTTTCTATTGCTATGTGACAAATTATCACAAAACTTAGTGGCTTAAAATAACACGTTTATTATCTCACAATTTTGTGGGTCAGAAGTCCAAGTATGGGTTAGCTGGATCCTCTGCTCAGGATTTCACAAGGCTAAAATCAAGATGACAGCCAAGGCTGCAGTCCCATGTGAGTTGCAGGGTTTTCTTTCCAGCTTATTGGTTTTGGTCAGAATTCATTTCCTTGTGGCTATATGACTGAGGTCCCTCCCCATTTTCTTACTAGGTGTTAGCCAGAAACTGCTCTCAGCTCCTAGAAGCCCTCCTCAAGCCCTTGCTACATGGCTGCCTCCTTTCATAACATAGCAGTTTACTCTTTCAATGCTAGCAGGAAAACCTCTGTGGCTGCAAATTTCTCTCACTTCTGTTAGGCGCTTACCTGATTAGGTCAGGCTCAACCAGAATAGTCTCCCTTTTAATTAAAGTCAACTACTCAAGCAGTGATTGAGTCTTTAACTCTATTCTGGGATCTGTAATTACATCATTCAGAGTTACTGGTAGGTACTAAAATTTCTGAGTGTTGCTGTTTATGAAGTTAATAAAAAAAAAAAAAACAAGTAAGAATATGAGGAATGTTTTTAAAATTCCTGATTTTCTCATGGCATTTAAAATATGTATGTGCATTTTAATCCAGTTATAATCTACTCAGAAGTGTTATGGTACTTGATTTACAAAACTTTATTCCATGTAATATTTTCATTTATTAACTTTGTCTACATGTTATGGTAGTCATTTAAAATACTCATAGTGTGTCATCATATGTCTTTACCATAGCTGTTGAGCATTTAATGTTTTAAAATTTTTTGTTATAAATAGTTATAATTTCAAGGAGTTTCCCCTCTTACTTAAGGGCAGGGGACTATCATGCAAAGACCTTGGTCAGAGTAGCAAGGTGGGGTTTTCCAAAAGCCTGTTTTGTGTCCTGATCACTGACCAAAGCTCATTTCAGCCGTGGGCCCGAGACCCTAAGGAGCCAGGGGTATTAGAAAGGCCTTCTCTCAACCCTGCTTATCAGGGTTTTGTTTTTACTGGTAAGTGGGTAAATTATCAGGTCTATACATACTTTTATTCCTTTAAAAAATTGTCTTTTTGTCTATCTCTTACCCTAAATTAAATTAATGGGCCATAGAGTAGAAATAATTTTATAGCTCATTATTTATTACTTGATTGGTCTCCAGAAAAATTGGAACTATAGAATCCAGTAACATCAGTAACAATTTGCATATTTTTATGACTTAGTAAACATTTATTGACTGCATGGTATCTCTTAGGTAGTAGGGGTAGTTTGACAAAATGTCAAGGAACTCATAATTTTAAGTGGCTGTTATGATACAGTGATAAATATATTTTTAGAGTCCAGAAGAAGATCTCTGATTATAAGGGTTCATAAAAGCTCTGGAGAACATGATATTGGAGAATTAAAAAATGTGATATAAATGATGGTCTTTGAAAGGCAGGTGTAATATATAATAGTAATAATGAAAGATAATATAGGTATGAGAGATAATGTAAGTCCAGTCATATTGTTCACTGAGTTGTAGTGTCTCAGTGAACCATAGAAAGTTCAATATCAGTGTCCCAGGGTCTCAATCTCAGCACTATTGACAATTTTGAGCCAGGTAATCCTTTAGGATGTTTAGTAATATCCCTGGCCTCTACACACTACATGCCAATAGTGTACACCATCCCTTCCTCTCTAGTTGTAACAACCAAAAATGTCTCCAGACACTGTCTCTGGAGGCAAAATTGATCCTGGTTGAGAACTCTTGCACTTGACCATAGGATACATATGGGCCTTACCAAAAGACGTGGAAGAAAGGAAAGTTGAAGCTAAATGGTAACGTACTCTTCTGACAAAGACTTACTTTGGAATTTATCCTGATGTGATAGCAACAGAGTAGCAATTACCACATTATCAGATGATAGTAGAAAAAAACTTACTCTGGTGGCAGTAGGAGGATGAGTTGTGTGGGGAGGGGATTGGTAATTAGAGTTGGATAGATGACTTAAGATACTATTACATTAGTATAGGCAAGGGATGATTAGCCTCCTGAGTAAGAAAGTAAAACTGGGAGTAGAGAGGATTATTCAAAGACAAAATTTATAGGACTTGATATAATGAGTGGTAGAAAGTGACTCAAGTATTTGGACAGATAATGATGCCACTATTAGAATCCAAGATAGGAAGACAGGAGGAAAAATACATCGGGATGGCAAGACATTGAGTTGTGTGGATATGCTGACTTTGAGGTGATTGCAAGACATCTAGGCTGGAACTAAGAGAGTTCAAGATTGGAGCTAAAGATTAAGCAGCCCTCGAAGCCATTGAAATAGAAGATCTCACCCAAGGGTAGCTGATGAGAATGGATCACTGATAAAGAGGGCCACCAATATTGATTTTATAGAGCCAGGGAAAGAGATTGAGGAGAAATCAGAAGCATCAGAACAAGGATTAAGGATATCAGGAGACCAGGACAGCAGATACTACTTATAAGAGGGCGAATGGCCTTACAGTGTTATACAGTGCTTAGAAGTCAGAGAAGGAAGCCTGAAAATGTTGTGCAATCAACAGTTTTCTGAGGCCTTTCCTACAGTTGCAACAGAAAAGGAGGATACAGCTAGAGTTAGTAGGTCTAATCTGAATCACAATGGATGCTCTTTTAAGACTATGTAACTAGAAGAGGAGAGGAAAGTGAGGTTAGATTCCTTCTTTAAACTTGTACCAAAAAAGTTCCACATGGACGAAGGATTAAAATGTAATATCGAATCATGACTATTAATATAAATAAAATATGAAAATACAGATGACAAACCTTAGGACGAAGAAGGCCTTTGGAAGCATGATGGCAAAGTCATGAATTAAAAACACAATATTTGACCCTTTTCACGAACATGGCGCCGAAAGCAAAGAAGAAAGCCCCTGACACCCCCAAAGCCGAGCAAAGCCTTTGAAGACAAAGCAGTGCTGAAAGGCGTCCACAACCCCAAAAAAAGAAGATCCACACATCACTCACCTTCCGAAGGCCCAGATATTCCTGGGAAGAGCGCCCCCAGGAGAAACAAGCTTGACCATTATGCCATCAGCAAGTTCCCCTAAGTACTGAGTCAGCCATGAAGAAGATAGAAGACAATATACTTGTGTTTATTGTGGATGAATGTCAAGGCCGACAAGCACCAGATCCAACAGGCTGTGAAGAAGCTCTATGACATTGACGTGGCCAAGGTCAGCACCCTGATCAGGCCTGATGGAGAAAAGAAGACGTATGTTGGACTGGCTCCTGCCTATGGTGTGTTGTATATTGCCAACAAAATTGGGATCATCTAAACTGAGTCCAGCTGACTATTTCTAAATATAAATTATTTTCACTAAAAAAAAACAAAACCCACAGAATATTTGTATTGTTAAAGCTAAAATTTCTGTATATTGAAACATACCATAAATAAAATTATGAGAGGAACAATTGGGAGGGGAGGAGTAAGTGATTAGCAGATTATGAATAACAAAAATTAATGTCTTTAATACCTTAAGAGTGTATAAAACAAGAAAAATAAGACACCCTAATTATTTTTAATAGGCTAAAGAAGAACATGAAAAAATTTTAACATCACTGTAATATAGAAACTGGAAATAAAATCAATGAGATTCTATTTCTAGTACCATAAAACTAACAATGATAAAATTAAGCGAGGCCATGAAGTGTTGATAATGGTAAAGAAATAAGCACTCAAAGGAATATAAAATTGTACAAATTTCCTGGAAAGGAATTTAGCAGCATGTATAAAAGCCTTAAGATGGGCATGTCCTTTGATTCAGCAGTTTCATTTCTGTGTACTTAACCTAAGCAAATAATTATAGATTGCTGATGAAATTTCAGCACTGTTTATAGTAGAAGCAATTTAGAAATGCATTTCCACAGAACTCTGTCTGCCTAGAGGAAGAGAAATCTTTTTCTAATTCACACATAAGCTTCTTTGCTCCTCTTTCCATGTTCTGGGGCTGCTACCAGAGCTGAAGGGATTACCTTTTTCTGCTTAGAGGTGTCATGTGGCCTAGCAGCCACCCCGGTACAATACAAGGTTAAGAAATTGAGGGTCATTTTAGGACTTAAATACCTAAATATTGAGATGAAAAGAGATTTTATTTCTTCTTTATTACTGGTAAGACTATATATGAACTTTTTCTGGTATTGACTCATTCATTTATTCAATAAATATTGAATAGCTATGAGGTACCAAAGCATTGTGTTAGGCATTATGGTTATAGTGGTGAATAAGTAAGATACGGTCCCTATTATTCTGGAGAGACACATAGGGAAACCAGTAATTACAAGTCTGACGCATATTACAAAACGGTGATAGGTAATTAATGGGTTTGTCAGAAGAACAAACTGCGGAAAGCTTATGCAAAGGCCCTGAGGCCTGAAAAGTTTCTGGGAATTGGAGGGATGCCAGTGTAGGCGGAGAGCTATGGCGACTATAATATTTATTTAGTTCTTACTATGTCCCAGGCATTGTTTTATATAGTCTTTCCTAAGTCCTCAAAATTTATGTAACTTGCCAAAGTCACATAATAAGGGGCTAGAGCCAGAATTCCAATCCAGGTGGTATGATTTCAGAACTCATTTCCTAACCACCCTTCCTCCCAATGAGTGTAAAGCCCAGGATGGTGAAGAGTTCTCAAGTTAAGTCTGGAGAGAGACAGGAGCTGTGCTGTAGAGGCCTTGGAAGTCCCACAAACGTTTTTGGATGTTATCCTAAAATGGGAAATATTTGGAAGATGCTCAGGAAAATAAGTGGATGCTTGCTTGGGGGCAGGACTTATGTTCATGTCCATATTTGTACTTTATTAAAAAACGACTGTGTTGCAAGGGAATGGATAAGAGAAGAACAAGCATGGATAGATGTTCCTGGAGAAAGTTTCTACTTCTGCATTCCCTCAGTATGTACGTTCTCAAGGGTAATCTGAGTACTGATCTCTGTTGAAAATCATGATAGAAATCCCAACTCAAACTGTCCTATAGAAATTTATTGAATCAAATAACTCAATGGTAATGTTAACATCAGACAACCTTATTGGTTTACATTTGGATAAATCATTTCAGTCTTGGAGATTGGTTTGAAGCCCTACTGAGATCAATAGGGAAGCAGGGTGGATTCCCCAGATTACAAAAAGAGATTTTGATATTGGGAGACAACAGATGTGTTCTACACATACTCATTTTTATTACATTTTAGAAAACAAACTTTAATCTGTTATTTTTATCACTTGTTATTTACTTATTTAATTGGGCAGAATTTTAAAGTTTTTGCCTAAACAAACATATTTGTTGTCTCTAGATTCTTAGTTTCTTGAATAGACCCTCTCTTTAATTATTTATATAGTAACCAATCCTGTTCTTTGTAAGTTTTTTCATGTATTGCATTTGTACATGTAACTCTCATTTATCAGAAAATTTTCTGGTTTGTGGAAGAAAATTCTTCTCGCTGTTGATAAATTTGGGTGTCCTTTCCTTGTTGATCGGTACCTAATATTTATATGTTGCTTTCTAGTTGAACAATCTGTTCCCATATATCCTTGAACTTAGTTATTATAATAACTCTGTGAGGTAGGTCTTATTACTCCTCTTTTACAGAGACAGACCTAGAACTTGAAACTAGATTTTCTGCTGAGTTCAATACTCTTTCAAGTCTGTTATAGCCGCTTTCCTTACATGCATCCGTTCACTACCATAATACACATTTATGGCAAGTAAGAGCAACGCAAAAAGTAGAGAAGATACAAGCAAGCAATATAGAATAGAAAAAGGGGACATAAACACAGTGACAGAGAACATTTTAAAACATGTAAATGAAATGAATACTACATACAGATATGCCAGTAAATTTTTAAAATTAGGAAAAAGATATCTTTGTATGAAAATTTAAATGTCTAAACGGACTCAAAGTAGTTAAACAACCTTACCACACCAGTTATAACCATGAAAGAAATGAACTAGTCCAACATATATCCACAGAGGTAACTATGCCCGGAGGAATTTAATGGATGAACGTTACTACATTTTCAAGAAACAGGTAAATCTTTACTATGAAAATATTTCGCAACGCAAAGAAGATGGGAAGCTCCCCAGCTCCCCAGCTCACGTTTTGAGGTTGCCATCCTTTTAAAGATATTAACAAGATCAAATGCTACCATCACCAGAATTGTTCAGCATGTACATATATAGTATCAGCATATATTTGCATGGAAAGGAGACAGGAAGGCCACATGTGTAGGGAGGTGGGACATGGGGAGAGGAGGGAATCATGGGTTTGAGGGGGCTGAAGAAGAATGGTCATAGTTTTCTTTGTGATGCCTGTATTTACAGTGAGAAACATTCAGGTATTTGTAAATTACCAGTTTTAATTTTTGTAGTTTCAATAGGCTTGGCAGTTATATAAAAATGTAATTTTTACTTTATAGTATTTTTCTAGGTGACTTAAAGTACTTCATTTACTGATTTTAGTTCTCGTAATTTGAGGGTATGGATCTGCTTCTTTAACAAATTACCTGTTAGCTCCTAATTTCAAGAGTGTATAAATTCAACTCAACTATTTCACGTGGCAACATTTTTATGGAAACGTGGAAATCGCAGCTTACTCTATGATACATTTCCGAGTTTATCAATATTGACCTAAATCTGTCAACTTTATAAATAGCAGAACTGGGCTCAAATGAAATATGAGTGATTCAATTTTAAAGAGTAGTTTAAAAGTATTTTTATAAAAAAAAATTTTTTTCCTCAATCTTTATGTAATCTTGCATCAATTCCTTTTTATAGGTATTTGATTATATGATAGAACCAGGAATTCTTTTTGTTAAACCAGAAGCTTGAGGTATATCCCTTTATTTACATGGTTGTCATGAAAAAGGAAAATCATAAAGTCTTTTCAAAAAAACAACCGAAGAAGGCCATCATGATTATTTGAGTACTTCTTACAAATTCATCAAGAAAGATCCATTCAGTAAAATTACAACTAAAGACTTTCAGAAAACAAATGTGACTTGTTACTGACTACAGTGAGGTTAGGTGTATTAAAAGTACTTTGTTTACTTGCAGATTGGCTGTCTCCAAAATCTGGTAAAGAAAAGCGAGCAAGGTCTGGGCTCTGCGGAAGGACTCATTGCTAGTCTTCAGGACTCCCAAGAAAGACTTCAGAATGAGCTTGACTTGACTAAAAGCAGGCTTAAGGAGACAAAGGATGCTCTGTTAAATGTTGAGGTAATTTCATAATCTTGCTATAATCCAGACATCAACAAAGTAAAACTATAATTTAGTCACTTTGTTTAAATGTTATTGTAAACATTACATTGCATCTCGTAATTAGTATATGAGTTTCCTACGACTGCCTTAACAAAGTACCTCAAACTGGATGGCTTAAGACAGCAGGAATTTATTCTCTCACAGTTCTAGAAGCTGAAAGTCCAAAACCAAGGTGTTGTCAAGGCCATTCTCCCTCTTAAACCTCTAAGGGAGGCTCCTTCCTTGCCTTTTCCAGCCCATGATAGTCCCAGGCATTCCTTGTATTGTGGCAGCGTAATTTCAGTCTCTTTCTCTGTCTTTACATTCTTCCCGTGTCCTCACATCTTATAAGGACACCAGTCCTATTGGATTACGGGCTGACCCTACTCCAGTAGGACCTCATCTTAACTAATTATATCTGCCCTGACCCTATTTCCAAATAAGGTCATATTCTGAGGTGCTAAGGGATTAAGACTGCCACATATGTTTTGGGGACACAATTCAACACGTAATAATTAGTATGCACAGTTCTTTTACTGGTAAGAGTTGGAACTCTCATGTATAGCAACTAAGTGATTCTCTGTGACTACAAATTTCAGAAAGGCTTTGTCTTCCCCCTTCCATTCTCAAGGAGCAGAACAAATATTTAGACTGCCTTAGACAGTAGAGAAAAGAATCCACAAATCTAGGGAAATAGTAGCCAGGGACCTTTCTTTTTTTTCGGAGAGGTGATTTAGAGTGTGGGCTTTGACGTCACATTGGTTGGGTGTGAATTCGGGACCCACCACTCATTGTGTAGCTTCTGGCATATTACTTATTCTAAGCCTCAATTTCCTCATTTGAACAGTGCAGGAGGGGTGGGGGATAATAATATACTTCACACCACTCTTGTAATAATTAAATGAGGTAAAACATTTACAGCACAGTGCTTAGTAAAATAGTGAGCACTCAGTAAATGTGGCCTTTTGGTTAATATTTCAAATTTTCTTTTTTTAGCTTAGGATTGATGATATTTCAAAAGTATGTAAACAAGAAACTTTAGTACTTTTAGCTTGTGTATGGTGCATATATATAATTCTACTTATATTTTTATCTAAGGTATAATTATATATATATATATAAAACTTTGAATATTAATTACATTCTACTTTTAAATTCTGTGGCAAAATAAACATATTCTTTGCTTTTCTTTGAATCTTCTTTTCCTTCTGTTTACCTTTCCCTAGTGGCTATGTGACATGAGTGTTAATATGTAACAAGGAATAGGTTAGAATTAGAGTTAGTATATAGTATAACACACAACTTGGTATATATAATTTTGGTGATAGCAAGCATATTGATTATAACCTCAATGTTAGCATTTTATGGCATAAAGCTAAATAAACTGTATTAAGAGATGTTTTTTCCATTGTCAAAAATAATAGGAAAATTATATCTTAAGGTAGTAAATATGGTGACAGAAATTATTGGGCATCATGGTGATCGTTTTGTAAGGTATATAAATGTTGAATCACTATGTTGTACTCCTGAAACTAATATAACTATACTTCAATAAAAATATAAGGTTGTATAAATGTATTTAAAAATCAACAGTTGAGATATTTCTAACGAATGTTGATAGAATATAAATTGCTTTGAAATGGTACCATGTTTTGATATGGTGCTATGTCCCTTGCTTGGCTACACACCTATTTCCTGCCTTCAGGGCATTTTATCCTGGTTGCCTTTCCCCCGCCACTTCCCGATCCTGGCACTGAAAATTAAACTTATAGATTCATTTTGAGTTCTTTAAAGTCCTTGCTCATAGTTACATTGTTCTTTCATCAAATAGTAGAACATAATAAAAATTTTCAGCAAAACTCTATCAACTGTTCATTTTCTGTTGCTGCTGGACAGTTTTAATTGAGAAAATATATGTGCTGCATCAGTTTACCACAACTTTGGGTAAGTTCCTTAAGAGCAAGTGTTTTGTTTTTTGTTTTTTTAAATCTCTTTTCCCACCCCAATAATGTCTAATAAAGTGCATGGTATTCAGTAAAAGAAACACACTTACGTAATTCTGTTCCATTTAATGCTAGCTTTGGTGGAAAAAGTAGTTCTTAGAGGCAGAGTACTTAGTGAAAAAAACAGTTGGCTAAGATGGCCGAATTCAGTTTTCAGTACTTACTGCTTAATAGCGAGGTCAGCAATGTAGAATGGCAATTTCTACATTGACTTGCTTCTTTCCCATTAATCTGGGATATGCCCCTCAACAACTGCTACAACACATGACGTTAGCAAGTGGGTGATCCAGACAGAGTCATTGTGATAACAGAAGGAAGGACCGTCATCTGTTCTTCTCTTGTACCCTAAGAATAGCTACACTGCTGTCAGGGACTGATGGTTGCCAGTGTTGTCCAGAAAAGGTCACCTCCAGCCCCAAGCTCCAGAGCGCCACTTGATTTATGCTAATCTGGCAGGATTTCATATATATCATATCATGTTACCATAACACTAAATACATGGACCAACACTAAACACATGGACCACTGGCTTCAAGTTGTATAATAAAAACATTCAGTAGCCTAAACTTCTCATAAGTATTTTAATCACAGTAGCTATAATGCTTAAGCTTTGAATAAACAGCATACTTTTGAATATGAATATGAATGAATTTGAATAACATGTCTATGCAATGTGTGTACATGTGAAGATAATTGAATAATGGATACCCGTGACATGGAACGTTTGGTTACGATTATTAATTATGTTGATTTTAAACTATTTAAAATAATTTTTTAAATTATAATCCTTAATAATAGACAATTTACAGAAGGGCGTTTAAGATATAAAATGTGTACCATGTATTTTATTGTTAGAAAAATCTCAAGTAACTGTCATAGATAGCACTATTAATTATTGTGCTGTAAGAATTTAAAAGTTATAGTACAAGCATTCTGCTTATTTGAAATTACCAGCAGTGATTTTATTTTTGAAGACTAGTGTCCGTTGAAAAGCTTTTGTTCTTCAGGGTGAACTAGAACAAGAAAGGCAACAGCATGAAGAAACACTTGTCTCCATGAAAGAAGAAGAGAAGCTCAGAGTGGACAGAATGGCTCATGACTTAGAAATAAAATGGACCGAAAATCTTAGGTACATTCCTTTTTTTAACTTTGTAATGTAATCTTATCAATACAGATATACAGAAAATGTTTTACTATTCTATGACTTACATTGTCTTACTGTTAAAGACGTAGTAGCAGTATTTTTAATGAACTTTTCCCATGATTAGAAGCAGAGAACTTGGAGTTTTTTTCCTGCTTGAATACAGATTACTTTTTTCTGATTTCATTTCCTTGAATATAAAACAGGCCCAGTACTAACCGGAAGTCAGAAGACTTGTTTGTTCTAGTACCTCTTCCGCCATTGATAAATTGATAAACCTGTGATCTTGGGTTAATTATCAATTTACTTTACAGTCCCTAACTATAAAATCAACTTATTCTGAGTTGACTTTTGAGGAGGATTAATTAAATGCTTAGGAAACATGTAAACAATTATACTACAGTTATTAAGAAAAACAATTATCTTTACAAATTAAATGCATTTGTTTTATTTTAGACAGGAGTGTTCTAAACTTCGTGAAGAGTTAAGGCTTCAACATGAAGAGGACAAGAAGTCAGCAATGTCTCAACTTTTGCAGTTAAAGGAACGAGAGAAAAATGCAGCCAGGGATTCATGGCAGAAGAAAGTAGAAGATCTCTTAAGCCAGGTAATTAATTAATAGTCTACTTTATGAAGTTTCATTTTCCTTGACTTTCTTTAGCTAGGGAAGTATTATAAACCTGTGTGTTAATTCACTGTATTTTGTTATTTTTTCATAGGACAAACTTGAAAAAATTTTTTTGAAGATCTAATTGGCTTTAAGTGATTCATGAATTGGGCAGCATCCCATCTATCAACTAGAAGGGTGCTCCCTAAAATTTTTAAAATGTATAAAATCAAGGAGACATTTATAAACTTCTGAATTGTGCTAACTAATTATGTTATACATATAGTCCTAAATATTAAGAAAAATACACAGTTTTTTGGTTTAATATTTGAACTGAACACATTAAAGATTTTAAATTTAAAAATTACTTGCTTTTTGAAAGTATAAAATCTGTTTTTCAAGCCATTAGATATCATTTGGGCAACAGATGGTAAAATTGATTAATTATATCCTAATTGCCTAAAACCACTACCAGAAGTGAGCAATTTACTTCCTTCTCACCAATAGGATATTGCCTGTTATGCTTCAAAATGACATAAACAAAAGGTGGTGGTATTCCTAATTTTGTCTTCTTATGTCATGCCTGCTTATTTCCAGAGCATTTATCACTATAATTAAAAGAATTTGCACATTTTCACTCATTTACACAACTTCTACATTTATGAATTCTTAGCATTCTTCTGCAAAGCCAGTAATTAAATAAGACTGACTGCATGAGTCACCAGATGATAAGCCAGTGCAGAACTTGGACAAGAAGGAGCTCAGTAATTTAGTGCTAGAAATCCACCATTATCTTTCTACTTGTGATCATGATGTACTTCCGAATAAACAGGATTGACGTTTTCTTAGATAACTTGTTACATAGGTACATACATGTAGTGTCTTTCAAGAGTAGTAGGTACCTGCCAGTCAGGGTCTGGTATTTCATAATAATTTATAATGTTACTGAAAAAGGAATATACATACGTGTGTGTGTGTGTGTGTATGCTTTTGTGAATAAATTTGAAACTCAGACAAAAGTAAGAATAAGGAAACAACAACTGTCACTAGAGGTTGGGCACCACTTAGGCACCTAGAAGGGTAGGTTTTACTGGATAGAGTGGTGCTGCTTCCGATTTTCAGTACCTAGGAAGATTTAACTAGTTCAATTGTATGACAATGAAAAATGTCCCTAAAGGTTTGCCTTGTTTTTCAATCAGAAAGAATTGAACTTAGATATTTTTTTACTGGATTTGGCACCGTCAAGAGGGCCCACCACTTCTCCTACCCATTTTCTATTAAATTATTTTATTCATTATTCTTTGATCTGTCTTGTATTCAATTGTCAGATTTCATCCATGCTTCTCTCTTCTTTCAATTTTTCTTCCTTCTTTCCTCCCTTCCTTCTTTCCTTCCTTCCTTCCTTCTTTCTTTTTCTCTTTCTTTCTTTTCTTTCTTTCTTTCTTTTTTTTTCTTTCTTTTTTTTTCTTTCTTTCTTTCTTTCTTTCTTTTTTTTGTCTCTTCTTCATCGTTCATTGCTGAGAGGACATAATGCTTTGCATCTTATTCTAGTTTTATGTATTATAAAATAATTTATTATATATTGGCTCCAATTTTTGCCAGCTTTACAGAAAGAATTTTTAAATCAGTTTTCATGCAGATTAACCATAACTATCAAGATAGCCAAGAGTTAATTGCCCACAAAGGCAAAACTATTCTGTGCTGCTCTGGCATCAGGCCATTTCCAAAAATTTCATCTTCCCCTCTCCCCACTTCTCAAACGTATAGGGCACACACATCACTGTAGATAAACTGGATGGAGCATTTGCACTTCATCATTGTCTGCACCTGAAGAAAGTTCAGAAAATAACTGAGTGACGGATTCACATTAAAGTAAATGTCGGTATTCTGTTAGAAAGATTTCACTCTTTCCAGATGTATGAGGTGACAAAAAATTGTAGCAGCACGAGCAGTCTTTTTAATGGAACTTCGTAATGGACAAAGGACTCCTCCTTCTAGACCCTTTGGATCTTGTTCTCATGACTCTCTTCAATGGATTCCTAGAGCCTGTGCTCTGACATCTGCGCTACTACTTTCCACTAGCTTGACTTGTGCTAAACCCCATTCTTCACACCCTCCACCCCCAGCCCTCACCCCTACAACCATTTCACTCTACTCACTGCTGTGGCCTCACTCATCCCTCTTAGCCCCAGCACTGCCAGCACTGCTCTGCACTTAGGGAAAGCAGACCTGGCTTGGGGGCTCCTTTTTAAAGGAGTAAAAGCAGGAAATATAATTTGAACCGCCAGGGCTTAGGCAGAAACATATATTATAAAAGATATCAGAGGATCTGCATTTTCACGTATTTGGACTACTTCTCAGTGAAGTGAACACGAATCTGTTGTTTTGCCTTAGCTTACCTGTATTTTATCCTACTTAGAGCAAAGAAGAAATAATACATGACACAACTTTTACCCTCCATGAATTTTACTTAATAGGAGGAAGATATGTATACAGATGCCTACAAGAAATGTCACAGTGCAGTAAATGACTACATAAACGACCTGGTCATTGTGTACTGTGGGAGGTGTGGTGTGCTGGAGCAGGCTCCTACCAGACCTCAGCTGCCGGCTGAGCAATCTTTCCAAGTCTGTATTCAGGGACATCATGCTGGTGGTTTGCAGTCATCTGTGGTGGGGGTATTTACTGCACAGATATCAGCAAATGCTACAGATCAGGGCTTTGCTTTTCAGAGAGCTATTAAACATTCATCAACAACATCCCACTGGGCAGACTAGAGTAGAGAAAGTAATATAGCCAGTGGATTGGGAAAGATTTCATTGTGGAGATTAGTGTTAGTGTGACTCTTGAATAAGGTGAAGGATGAACACAAATATTTTTATTCATTCAATAAACATTTTGTTCAATAAACTCTTATTCCCTAGACATATGAGGAATACAGAAAAACAAGAGGTGAGGGCAGATGGGGAGACAGGTCTTTGTGAAACATTTTGACTTCCAGGCTTAGGGTCCAAACTTTACTCAATAAGCTCTAAAATTCTGCTAAAGGTTTATGGATAAGGTAATAACATGCTGAGAATTTTATTTTAGGAAGCTTAATGTGACTGTGATTCTGAAGTGAGGATGACATGGAGACACTCAAAATAAATATCCAAACTATAGTGTCTGAAACGGAGCTCTTGAGTACACACCACGCCCCATCCATCACCACTCAACCTGAGCCAGACGGCTCCTAGAGGCTGCTGTCCATTTACTGCTCGGCCATCTCTGATGCTCTTTCACACTGTACTGTTAACTCAACAGCACGTCCTGCTACTCCACCTTCAAAGTGCATCCAGGATCTGTCCATTTCTTCCTCCACTGCCATCCTTGTCCAAGCCACTTGCAGTTCTCTCCTGCACTGCTATTGGAATCGACATGTGGTCTCTCTGCTTCTACCCTCACCCACCTACAAATTATTTCCAGCCAGCCAAAGTGAGGCTCTTGAAATACTAAGTTAGATCATGTTCCTCTCCTGCTTCACACCTTCCGGGGGCTTCCTATCACCTTTAGAATGCAATCCACCTCTTCTATGGCTCGCAGTAGCCTCAGGATTTGGCCTCTGGCTACATTGCCTGCATCATCTCTGCCCTTCTCTCCCTTCTTTCGTCCAGTCGTGCTGGACTACTTGGAACACACCAAGCAAGCTCTGTGCATCTCAGGCCTTTGCACCTGAATCCGACTTTCCCAGATCTACAGGGCTTGTGCCTTCACTTTGTTCAGTACTCAGGTCAAATCTTAACTCTCCAAAGAGATCTTCCTTGATCACTTTCTCTAAAATAACACCCTCCATCATTCTCTGTCCCACATTCTGCTTTGTGTTTCTTCAAAACATTTATTATTACATGGCATCTTACTGATTCTCTTCCCTACTAGAATGTAGTTCCCTGAGAGCTGGATCTTTATCTGTATTGTTCATCGCTGCATCCCCAGCAGCTTAAACTGTGCCTGGCACATAGTCAGCACTCAATAGTTGTTGAATAGAGTGAACAAAACCAGGGCACAGCGACCAAAGAGGAAATTGAAGGGTCTGAATCCCTTCCCTGGAAGTTAAGAGAGCAGGAAATTAGGTAGAACAAACATCAGAGATCCAGCCTGAACCCTCGAAAGAGAGATGACTGGGGTAAGGAAAAGGGAAGTCAAAAGAAAAGTGAAAAGAAAGAGCATATGGAGAAAAGAGAAAAGCTACCTAAGAAAGAGAGTAAGAACAAGACGTATGACCTCAGTTTTGCTTGCTCAGAAAATGTGGAATAGAATAAAAGTCTACCAAAAACCAGCCAACATCCATCATTATTCCTCATTCTTCCTACTTCAGTTCCTGGATTCAAAGTTAATTTGCAGTATTTTCCTGAGTAAATATGGAAATTTGTTTTTAATTTCTCTTTAGTCAAAAAAATTAATGACATAGTTACTTCAACTATATTGTATTCTCTTTTATCAGACCTATGTTGTTGGGATGCTTCCTCTTGAGGTTTTATTTTCTTTTAAGATAAACAGTACTAAACTGTTTTCTGAATTAACTTGCAATTCTAAAAATATATAATTTTCTTTTCCCTACCAAAATCTGCCTTTTTAGAATTTAAGTCTATCTGGTTCTTAAATTGACATGTTCAGGAGAGGAGAGTGAAGAGATAGAATAATGAAATCTATAGCGAGCTTTAAAAGAGATGTTTTAAATATTGGATAGTTATTAATGTGTACTGAGCATGTGTCTGTTTTGCAAAATACTATGGTAAGATCTGTGATGAAATGCAGAAGAACACTTTGTGCCTTCAGAGGTGCTGGGGCCCAGAATACACCTGAAAATACTTAGGAACATCTAGATAGCATTGTAGTAACAAATCAACTTAATTATTTCTATTTCACATGATAACATACTAAAAATTAAAATATTTTGTATCTTAAAAAGGATTCAATGGACATATGATTACCAAGTTATTTAAGACTCTCTGAGGAAAGTGTTATGAGTTACCTGCTGCATTAGCCTGTCTCCACCTTAAGTTCATTTATATGCCTGCTATTACTGCTTTATGTATGGAATAATTGTTTGTGACTTCTTCTCTTTTTTGCTTCAAGAGAATTGTTAAAGCTCTGACTCCCACTTCTAAATCTTACGTTTGTGGGTTGCTTTTCTCTAGTTATTAGCATACTTGAAATTAATGGTAGAAATAGACTTTACATAATTTACCTTAAGAAATTATAGTACTGTAGATTAAATATTGCATTTTGAAATATTTTATTAAATTTTAACCTATTTTACTTGAATTGCGATGTAAGATTAGTATATACATTGTTTCAAGGAAGTTATAATTTAGTAAATGACATCCCTTTTGTTAGTAACAAGGATTTTATTTTATCTTTTGATATTTGATGACATTTTGACATCTGTCAGAAATTTAGTGCTTCTGATATGTCAGGCACTGTCCCCCACCAGTAATGCGATCATAATGATCTTGGCCTTCCCAGTGCTGACAAGGCATAAAGGAAGGCAAATAGAAGTAACATTGTGACACATTAATTCATTACAACCTTTGCACCCAAGGATGTGTACCATGGGGACCTACCATAGTCTGAGAACTTGGGGCAGGCTTTTCTGAGTGTGGAATCTTTTACCTGAGACCTGAAAGAGAAGCAGGAGTCAGGCTGGGAGAAGGAGAGAGGGAATATATGCAAAGGCCCTCAGGAAGTCAGTCCCCAAACACCTTTCTTAGTCCTGGAAGGTAGTGGGCCAGGAAGCGGGGGAGGCAGTCAGGGTCAGATCACACGGGACCTTGTTTGGCTTGTTGGGACTTTATCCAAAGAACAATGAGGAGCTATTGATGAAAGGTTTTAATTGGGAGCAAAGAATATTCAAATATTGTAATTTCAAATGTCTGGCTGGAGTATGGAGAAGAGATAAGAGTGAGACAGTACAGGTGCCATTCAATGAATATTGCTTCCTTCTTGGCTTCTTTCTTCCTTTTCCAGATTAATATTTTCTGGACAAATTTTAGTATATTTAATATACTCATTAATTCATTTCTTTGAGAGGATACATTTTTAAGTCTTAGAATCTGTTGGCTTTTCTCTAGGATTTCTGCACGATATGTATTTTTTCTATATAACTTATTTATTTTTAGTTATCTAGAATTTTCTCTTTTCTTCTGTAATTATGGGGGGAGGAGAGAAGTAAGGTAGAGAATAGCAAAAACTAACTCAATAATAAAAATCCATATCATTCATTAACAAACATTTATATAATAAACATTTATTGACCATTTTCTCTGTGCTAGGTACCAAATTATGAATTACATGCAAAATATGAATAAGACAGGGCCCTCATCCTCTAAAAGCTTGTAATTCAGTGGATTTCAAATGTTATATACCAATACATTGGCAGATTGCAAATGTGTAAAACATCATCCTGGTTTCTAAGTGAGTAAACTGAGGTTTAGAACAATGAGATTACTCCTAAGAACGTAGGTTTCTTATGTACAAAGCTTTAAATTTCTAATTAATTCCAGCAGATTTTTTAGTTATTTTTCATTTTCTTCCTCACTTATCTGAAAGTCTGATTATGTTCATCCTTCAAGAACAGAAATCCTGAAACACATTCAGTAAGCTTTCTACGCTTCTATGTTGAAGTATCTGAGTATTATCAGCTGTGAAGATCTCTTGAGCTCCTTTTCACTCATCTCAAAAACTAACAAGAAGGTTAAGATGCTTTAAAATAAAAAAGATTATTATACAGGACATCGGTTTTTCTTAACCTGGATCTTCATCATGTAGAATGCTTGCCAAACAATATTTTTGCAGATAGGTTTTTAATTTATCTGTCTGTCTTTAAAGCAGACGCTGACTAGGCGGAGGAGGAATCTCACGCAGTCTTGTGGCTCAGCTACCATTTATATGTCAGTGGTATCCAAAGTTAAATCTCCAACCTCGTCTTCTTCCCCGGACCTCACAATCACTCAGTTGGCTAATAGGCATCTCAAACTTAGCATGTCGGACCCAGAAGTATTGATTCACACTCTGCATCCCCCATCCCAACATCTTCACTTCTTGGCACTGCTTGTTGCTTTAAACAAAAAATAGTCATCCTTGATTTATCTTTCCTTTACCTCTCCTGTAATCTGTCAAGCCTGTTTATTCTACCACCAAAAACATACCCCTGCTCCATCTGCTTCCATTTTCCTTGATAACACTAGTGGAAGCCACTATTATAATGGCCTCTTATCTAACCTCCCCAATTTCACTTTTACTCAAAATGATCTTTTATGATGTAAATCATCAGATCATGCCTTTCCCCTGCTGAAAATTCTCAGGGCACCCCATTGCATTAAGGCTCTTATTCTGACTCCTTCATTGTCTGTGCGACCTTACGCCATCTCGCCCCTGCAGTTGTCTCCCATCTCATTTCAGCCTCGCAAACATCCTCCTGACACACATATGTCCAGGCACTGCCAGTTCACTTCCACCTCAGGGTCATTGTGCTGATCCATTTGCGCAGAAGCTCTTTCCCCAAGGTCATCTCATTTTGTGGCTGGCTTCTGTATTGATTCCCAGTTTATATGTCACTTTTTCAAAAGATCTTTCCTCACCATCAACCCAGCGTCACCTCCAGTCATTTCCTATCACAGCAACCTTTTTTTTAAATCATTATATTTATCACAGACTTTTGCTTATTTGTTTTTTGTATGTTTGTTTTACTATCTTATTCAACTCTATCTCACTGTACACTCACAATATTTCTTGGAATATAGTAGTAGTACTCTAATTAAATATTTTTAAATGAAAAAAAATCTTCATTTATGTATTAACCAACAGTGGTGTTGCCACCCAACATCACTAGTTGTACTTTTCCTAATTGCCATAGCTAGGTCTGTGACGCAAGTCACCCCAGGTCATTGCTTAGAGACCATGCCTTTTGGTTTAGATACTTCCCTGGCCTGCTGTGGTATGTTGACAGAGTTCGTGACCATGAGTTTAGATTCCAAATGTTCAAATATATTTCTATTGTATAAAGTCTAAAATCCCTATGGGGTAGACCTGGCATGCCACTCTCTGCTCTATCATATCGATTAGCTTTTAATTAGTTCTGGAATCTTCAATAGCGTATATATTTTTGTATGATGTTACCTTATAGAGTAAAAAATAAAATCTACTTCATAAGTAAATGCCATACATTTTAGATTAACTTGTAGTATAATACTAGGATATCGGTTCTGAAAACTGCAAAGAAGCAAAAAAATACTACTAAAAATCCCTCAGATTTTCTTAAGTTTTGTGAAGTCTGGAGAAGTTGTGTCTCATTAGTATATAAAGACTATTAATAGTTTGAGAAAGGATAAGGAAAAAAGTAAAAATAAAATTAATGTAGCTAATATGTATAAAAGTGTGAGAAAGTTTAAATTGAGAAGTTATGGAGTAATTAAATAGAATCTTTTTTTCTCAACCTATTTTTCCAACTCTAGTAAACTCAATCCTAGAGTATGTTAGTCTAAATTATTAGTAAAAAATTGCTTACCAAATAAAAACTGGCTTTAGTTTATGACACAGCAAGGAATAATCATATTATGGAAAAAAGGTAACTGTGTTCTGTCTAAAAATTTGATTATTGTCCAAAGCAAAAACTATTTTACAGGAACTTTTCTGTTTATATTAGTAATATAAGTTAAATATTATTTTGCATTTTTGGAGGACAAAAAGATGAAGTAATTGAAAAGGAAATCACATTTTCCCCCCATTTTGGGGGGAGGCAGAGTGCCTAGTGGTTTTTCTAGTAGTTTATCACTCAAAATTTCAATGAACTTCTGAAAAAAAAAAATCTTAGATCAAAATAAGTTTCCCAAACATGTCCTAGAAAATAAGATTGAAAAGATATGAAAGCCTCTCTTCTTTCCTTCCCCCAGTACTAAACTAGGTTATTATTAAATCTTCACATTTTCAGTGATTAGCTCTTATTTATTTTTGGTCCCAAAATTACGTAGTTAATCAAGTTAGTGATTCAGTTCTCATTTGCCCATTTCTCTTAAGAGAAATCCTTCATGAACCTACACCAATACTGAGTGTAATGCTTTGAAGCACTATGTTGTAGATTTCTGGAAAGAATTTAGAACAGTAATATTCCTTCTCAGTCCTTCAATAACCATCATCTGATTTATATGTACTAGCCTTTGGTGTTTTTGCATAGGTAAGTCGCCAGCCCATAATCGTCACACACTGTTTTAAGGGAGTACAGATAATTTAGACTGTATGTCTTAAATTTCTTTTTGTCTAATTTCTTTCTCAGAACTGTTTTCAACTTATTTTTTCTTGCTCATATTATAATTAATGTTCTGTGTTTTACTCTCCCTTCTTATCCCTCTTTCTTTCACTTAGTTGATTTCTGAATGTTTCCCTTTATTCCTGTGATCTTTTCTTCATAGCGGCACTCTCTGGGTGAAGCTTTGCATAAATCTATCAACAATGTAAGTGAGCGGCACTTACAATTTGTACACAAGGGCATGTTGCACTTTTGATTTTGCATAAACATCATCACTGCTTTAAAGCTTTAACTTACGATATAAAACAATACACTTTGGCAGTCAGTAAAATATGTTTTGTATATGGATAATAAAAGCTTTTTTCAGCCATTCATTTGTGTATGTGCATACATCTACCACATTATATTAATAAGCATATATTTATTATAAAGCCAAGCAAGATTTTACATCTCAAACATAAAATTTGTTATTTTAATTTAATGTTTATTTTGAAAGATACAGTAATATTTTTGAAAAACTATTAACTATTTGACACTCATAGAATTGAAAATAAATGTAAATGTGTTTCTTCTTTAGTTAAACTAGTTTAGTTTTTAGGAAAATGGTATCAATAGACCTCTTTATTTAAAAGGATTAGAGATGGGGTGGCCAGTTAGCTCACTTGATTAGAGCATGGTGCTGGTAACACCAAGGTTGCCGTTATAGATAAATAGATTAGATAGATTAGATAGATAGATAGATAGATAGATAGATAGATAGATAGATAGATGATAGATAGACAGATAGATAGATAGATGGATTAGACAGTTGTGAAGGTTCATGAGATTCAGAATATGTTTTACATTATAATTATTGAAAGATTTAAAGTGAAGTGGAGTAAAACCCTTTCCTAAGAATGAGCAAAGCTATTGTTTCTTGTGTAAACTCAAATATGCAGAAATTAAGCTTCAAAGTGATGTCCCATTTAAATAATGATTAAAAATTATTTTGGTGTTTAGAGAAAAAATGAGATTTATTTTCATATCCAACCCATACCCAATTTGTTGTTTAAAATAAGATAACAGATAGCTGAACATCTTTGAATATTTTTCTTGATAGCTGAGGGCAGAGATGAGCAAACTTTTTCTGTAAAAAGGACCAGAGAGTAAATACTTCTGGCCTTGCGGGCCATGCACTTTCTGTGGTAGCTGCCAGCTTCTGCTGCTGCCCTGTAAAAGCAGGCACAGACAATATGTAAACGAATCCATGGGGCTGTGTCCCAGTAAAACTTAATTTACAAAAACAGGCTGTAGTCTGCCAATTCCTATACTAGAAGAGTCAAAGCTTTGATACTAGAGATTTCCTGAGAAATTTTCATACTTCCGGAGTGAAACTATCTCCTCATACCTCCCTAATTTCTTTCCACTAAGCAAGAAAAGAAAGATTTTGTCTACCTTTCATATTCAACTTTGCTTTCTACATAAAAAATAATTAGAAACACACAAATGCATTTAATACCGTTATCTTTCATATATTTAAAAATAAGCAACAAAGATAATTATCTTAATGTTGATGAAATAAGGCTATATTTGGAAATTCATTTTAACAGTCACACAGAACATTGTTAAGAATTTGGCCTTTATTACTGCATTATTGATCCAGACTTTTTTTTTTTTTAAGATTTTTTTATTGGGGAAGAGGAACAGGACTTTATTGGGGAACGGTGTGTACTTCCAGGACTTTTTCCAAGTCAAGTTGTTGTCCTTTCAATTTTAGTTGTGGAGTGCGCAGCTCAGCTCCAGGTCTAGTTGCCATCGTTAGTTGCGGGGGCGCAGCCTACCATCCCTTGTGGGAGTTGAACCGGCAACCTTGTGGTTGAGAGGATGCGCTCCAACCAACTGAGCCATCAGGGAGCTCAGCGGCAGCTCAGCTCAAGGTGCCAGGTGCTGTGTTCAATCTTAGTTGCAGGGGGCAGAGCCCACCATCCCTTGCGGGAGTTGAGGAGTCGAATTGGCAACCTTGTGGTTGAGAGCCTGCGCTTCAACCAGCTGAGCCATCTGGCACTGGCCCATGTGGGAATCGAACCGGCAGCCTCGGTGTTAGGAGCACGGAGCTCCAACCGCCTGAGCCACTGGGCCGGCCCTGATCCAGGCATTTTGACGTATGTGCTAATTGGGATAGTAAAGAACCCAAGTTAGATATGATTATTGTCAAAATTAATGGAATTGTACTTCAGAATATTTGTGACAACATAGTCACTTTTTTCTTAATAGTTACAAATGAAAAGGTGTTCATTAAAATAAAAACATCCTTATTGAAGTTAAATATGTTAGTAACTAGAATGAGAATGCTTTGATTCATCTCTTACAGAAAAAGTAAAAGGGGC
Source organism: Rhinolophus ferrumequinum (assembly GCF_004115265.2). NCBI lineage: Eukaryota > Metazoa > Chordata > Mammalia > Chiroptera > Rhinolophidae > Rhinolophus > Rhinolophus ferrumequinum. The sequence continues at coordinate 69,242,916 of NC_046286.1, read as the reverse complement.
TGGGAACACAGTGAGATCCCCATTAATTAATTCTCTTTTGTAACATCGTAGCCACTGAGGATGAACTCTTCACTGTGTCATCATCCAAACAAAATATGACCTGTCAGAGTGTTGCTCAGCAGTGTGGTCACCTACCCACCCCCTCCTCACATTTTTACCCAGCCTTCTATGCAAGAAGCTTCCACCATGAACTGTCTTGTTCTAAAAAACACGTGATTATTGATACCTCTGTTCTTTATAAAAGCTTTCTAATTTTTTTCACCTGAGAATGAGAGAATAATTGGGAACATATTCCAGAAATATCTTAAGAACATTAAGCAGGTATTATTGTGGTTCTTAATTCAGTTTATAGGTATTCTTAGAAAATACCAAAAACTTACGAACAATTCAGAATTGCTCTTACTCAATATTTGTAATAGTAAAACTAGGTGAGACAATCTAAATTTCCATCTGGAAGGGGTAAAGTAATTTATAGTGTATTGTATTTTGGCATTATGTCTGTTAAGATGCTTTTGGCTATAAGCAGAACATCCAGTTAACAATGGCTTAAGCTGTCAGCATATTTAGCTAAGAACTCAGGTTTTTTCTGAACTTCTGCTTTGTCATGCTCAATGTCTTAACTTTTGACCTTTAGTCTGTCATGTCATAGTTGCAACATGGCTGCTTCAGCTCTAGCTATCATGTTCTTGAACAACTGTGCTAATGCAAGAGGCTTTCCTTAAGTGTTTTTTACTTTTCTCAGGAAATAAAATCTTTCCCCCCAAATCCCCCTCATAACTTCATACTCTCTTTTAGCTCATTAATGAAGGCAGATGACATGTTCTTAGAATTAGATTTCTGTGACTTACTTATCTCAGGCGTAATCTATCCCTCAGTGCAAAGAGAGGGGCCTATCTTCTTTAAGATGGAGATTTCCATTCAGTCCCTGGACACACTCAAGTGTTCAGCTAACTGGGAAGAAAGGAAAGGAGGAGACTGTCCAGGAGGCAGGGAACAGTATCTGCACTAGGAAGTCTACGTAGTCATTGAAAAGAATGGGGTATACCTAGTTGTCATGGATATGTGTACCCCATAAATAACACTATGAAGGAAGGAACAAACCTATAAAAACACAAACTCCTTTGCCTTCTTAATGGACAAAGTCATTAACCATCACTGAATAAATCCACGAGTATACTCATCCTGGAGGAAGCTGCATAGAATTGGATGTGTGAAAAGCCACTCCATCACGTATCAACACCTGCAGGTCACACCACCTCATGGTTTGACATTTGAAGTGGTGTTTAACTCTGCAATACATATGGAGTGTCTGTCCCAGTCAGCAGCCCGGTGGGTCTGTTTCAGTTACTTTGGATGTTAAGCACTGGTCTCTTGAGGTATGCCCTGGGGCCCACAAGTAATTTGTGTGTGTAAGACATAGTCAATATTTTTTTTGTCACATCATGACTGATGTACTCTCTACATTTGGTGAAAATCGTCCCCCCCACTTACACATGATGTAGTTTAAAAAGCAAAAGAAAACAAACTGGCATTTATATCAAGAGTGATAAGTCATAGGAGTCTGGGGAGATACCAAAGTGTTAACGTTGATTAACCTTAGGGACTGGGATTTGGCGAGGAAAGGGAATGAAAGAGAGTTTCCCTTTTATTTTATAAGTCCTATATTTTAAAATAGTTTTCACAATGAACACTTATTTCATTGGTAATTTGGAATAAAAATAGGTGGCCTGGGTCCAATTCCTGGCCTGTGAAGTCAGAATATCAAGGGATCAGGTCTGGGCAAGTATATTTATTAAAATCTACAGAGATGATTCTGATACACAGCCAAATTTGAGAACCACAGATTACATTTTCTATCTCAAGAAATACTTTGTTTTGAGGATAAATTGTTTGTATACTTTTTGTAACAAAACTGACATTTTGGGGCGGAAAAAAAACAACAGTTCATCAAAATCCAAAAGTGGTAGGTAGGATGTACATAATTAATGGCACGTCCCATGTTGACATCTTGTCATATCCAGTACCTCAGATTTGATGTTTCAGTTGCTATTTTGAGGGAGTTCTTCAAGCATCATTGCTGAGGTACAGAATCCTGTGAAACTGCTCTGTAGGAAATAGATAAAGCTTTCCTTTATTCAGAAAAATGTATCCATAGTTTTTTTAAGTTTTGTCTTTTTGAAAGTTTTACAACACTTTATTTTCAAAAAAACAAGAGTATTTTAAGTGATAGAAATCAGAAGGTAGCACTTACTATCAGTGCAGTCTGCCCTTTAAATTATTTGTGAATTATCTGGTACCTGTTGATCAGTACAACATTTATATAATTCACGTTTAAACTGCTGTGTTAAGAATTTTTAAAATACGGATTACAGTTTTTTTTTCTGAAATAAGGATTCTTTTTGGTTTATTTAAAAATCAACAAAATAAGAATTTAAATTATAACATGAAGAAACTAATACCATATACTACAAAATTTGAATATATAAATTGAAACAACTTCTATTTCTCATTCATTTATTCAACACATAAATGTCTTTCTATAATTCTGTTCTAAACATATTGATCAGAATTGCCCAAGTTAATGTAAAACTTTGTTTTCTTTTATTTTGAATTAGTGAAGTTTTATATTAACATGTTTCCATAAAATATGCTATACTCAACTGTTAAACATTAGTTCATTTTACATTGCTTTGCTCATTATTTGTCTTTTAAAGTGCCATGTAATTTCCATGCTGAATAAAGGCTGTCAATTTAATGCAATTGTACTAATTTATTTATAAAAAGAACAAAATGTTTTGATGCCGCATTGCATGATAAAGGCTTTCTGCATATAATTCATGTTACTGTCTTGAGCATGAATCCAAAGATTTTAGATAGCCTTAATGTTATTTTGGTGTGCTTTCAAAGTTAATATAAAATGTCTACGTATATTTAAGTACTAAATTGCATGATAATGTCTTTTTGCACATACTTTACATTTTCTTGAGTATAGAGACAAAGATTAATCATATACCTAAAATGAAAAATATTACATTGGAGTTCTTTCAAGGTAAAGTATATTATGATGTAAAATATTTATATTTTATTTAAGCTGGAGAGGTTTGAAAGTGTGCTAGACTAAATGTATAACTATTACAATACTGTGGTACTTCATGCATTTTAAATGTTATATTTCTTCATAAGTTTCATCCTTAAATAGTTCAAGTGTGAGTCAAATTGTAGTCAAATTAACATAGGAGTTCTCTTTCTGATGCAGTGAACTTTTGAAGTAGGCATTGCAGAAAATAAGATACACTGCTATGAACTGATTAGCTTCATACTAACCTACTGTACACTGAATTGGCGGACAGGATCCAGGGCCATTGCTGGCCCATATGATGCCTGTGTGCAAATCAGAAGTGTGCCCACTTCCTTTGGGTGGACACAGTGCATACCAGGGCAGGCGGCTTGGTGAGCAGTTTGTTGGCTGGGTGGATTTTAATCCTCATTTGGCCAGGGGCCAAGTAATAGCTTTGACTATCATCATTTTTTGACATGTAGTATAGCATATATATAGGAGTGTTAGGAAAAGACTAACAAGTTGTCACCTGAGACAAGGCAGCTAGTCACATGGGTCCCCATGCTGGGTCTGGGACTAGAGTTGAACTGGGGAAGAGAGTGGATAGATTCTTTTTCTGTTTAAGAACCAGCTGGCTGGGAAGAAAATGACTACCGGTTACATACCAGTGTTCACAAACACACATTTTTGTTGCCTTTTATAATTTATTTTTTCTTTCTGCGTCGTCCTTAGTATTCATTTCCTCTTGATTTTCTTTGCATAAAATGGTGAGAAGTTACATAGTATAATTTGCCTTGGTCTTCCTAATTTATAAGGATGGCTTTAGCTGTTGCTGTGACATTCTCCTGCCATTTTCACACTTGCAGGGTTTATTCGTTGATAAAGTATGAGTGCCACTGCCATTTAGAAGTATAGGCATTGCCTGGTTCCTCCTTGGCTCTCATCATAGGAAATAACTTCTGAAACCTTAGGTCTGTGTAGAAATCAGTAAGTAGAAGTGACACTAGGTAGAGTCACTTCTTTGGAAATACATTAAGACATATTGAACATATGTGTCCAGTTGTATCATTTCTCACGAGCGCTTGACTATCTCCTTAAAGGCATGTGTAACCTTTACAACTCATCCTGATTTAGAGCTTTGTCCAAAACTCTTCCAGACAGCTAGTCATCCACCCTTAGCGCACTAGCCTGTGACTGTTTTCCTGCCACTTGCCTCTGACCTTTTCCTGTCTTCCATTCCTCCTTTCTTATTTCTCTTTCCTATTTTGCATCTCTGGTGACCCTTCACCCTTTCTCTTTCTTTCCCAATACCTTCCTTTGTGAGACATGTGAGGGAGTCTATATCTGCCTTCCATCACTCCAATGAAAGTCTTTTCCCATTTACAAAATGCCCTTTAAAGTTTCCTCTTTCCATTGGCTTTGTTGGCCGTAGAAACTGTTTTACTTGTATATGAACACATGCAGTCTTAAGTTACTTTGTGGAACACATGTGTCAACTTTCTATCTCTGTCCTCTAAGTTCCCCTTAGATTCAGGTTCCTATTAAGAATATGGTTATCTAGTTTCAAGTTACAGTTTCCTGTATATGAGAAGAGAAATAGATTAAGCTGAATGATCTCATCAAACATATATATGAACATATGTATATATACTCGTATATACATTTACATGTGTTTTGTGTTTTTATTCTTTAAAAGAACTTAATTTTAAGTATTTTAAGACAGAAGCAATGCAGACACATTAAGGGTGATGTTGTGTGTTTTCAAAAGGAGTGACAAATCAGTTTTCCATAGTGAGAGAAAAGCACCTGTCATTATTTTAAGGCTATAACTAGAGGATTGTGATTTTTAAAAGGCTTGAAGGTTTGCAAGTCTTTGTTTGCAAGTCTTGTAATTAAATCAAAATTTTTTAAAAAAATCTTTTTTTAACAAAAGGAATCTAAATTATGAACTGTAAATCTTTTATAAAGAGTAGATTTTTAATCCTCAAATAATCTTAGCTAACATTTATCAAGTGCTGACTACATGCCAGGGGCTGTTCTACGTGAATTCTGTGTAACACACTTCATTCTCACACAGCCAGGTGAGGTGTTGATACTAACAGATGACAGAGCTAGGATTTTAACTCGGAGGCCACAGTCTTATCTACTCAACTGTACTGCCTCACTGTTGTCATGCAGCTGCCAGCCCGTCTGTCCCCTCATGTCTACCCCTAAAAAGAAAGAAGAGTCTGTGAGACTATTCCTTTCAGGGACATTGTTTCACCTTTATGCCATCTTCTTGTTTGGCCCCAAAGGATGGCTGGCTAGCCAATGACGGGTAAGATTCCTCAAGAAAGGAACGACCTAAGACAGGCACAGTAGTGTGGGGACCACCAGGAGAACTCACGGGGTTGATAGAGGTGGACATAGACCTCCACCTTTCCCTGTTTAAGGAGAACCTCTGCCTCTGTGGCTGTATTCCTTCCCCCAACCTGCTTGGGAAGTGGTTCTAGATGGGATAACATCAGTACTCCATCTCAGTAAGTTTTCCAACATAAAGGTTTTGGCCCCTGGGGAGGTACAAACAACAATTATTTATACATCTTGGGACTTTCGAAAGGCAAGGTGATTGGTTTGAACCAATTTTCTGGTATGGTGTATGGGACTCACAGACTGTTAGTAAAAACAATGCTATTTCCTTGTATGTGAATCAATAAAAGCCACAAGGTGGCCCGATTCGGGGCTCTCAGTCCTTTGAGGCTGTGAGACCTTTGGCCCCTGTTTCAAAACTTTCTTGATTTCTGTTTCTTTCTTAACCCTTCGCCGCCCCTTCTCATTCTCTCACTGCCCGTGTTGCGCTGGATGCGACACCTCATAAATAAGCAGTTTAACTTTTCATGCTATCTCCTTGAAGTGACTATAATCTACTAAATATGTTAGTTGTCTTCTGCTTTTATTTCATATTTTGAATGGTTATTGCAATACAGCATAGTTTTTCATTGTATTTCTAAATGTGGGCTGCAGTGTTCTTTAGAGTCTGCAAACAACAGCACTTAAAGAGTCTATTTTTAGGCTAACTACTGAAAATACAATTAAAAATGATACCTAAAGATTAGATATCTATGATAAATTGTAAACATTTTAAGTGGACACTTTCTTAAGACAGTTGTTTTGCTTGTAGTTAATGTCTTTGAAATGCTTTCTTTTTTAGACTGGCAATTTGTGACATGTACCTTGTATTTATGCTTCATTGTATACCATTCTGTGGCACAGATTTCCTTGCTGAAGCAGAACCTGGAGATGCAGCTTTCCCAGTCTCAGACTTCTTTGCAGCAACTGCAAGCCCAGTTTACACAAGAACGACAAAGACTTACTCAAGAGCTTGAAGAATTAGAGGAACAACATCAACAAAGACATAAATCTTTAAAAGAAGCACATGTCCTTGCATTTCAAACTATGGAAGAAGAAAAGGAAAAGGAACAAAGAGTAAGTTTAATGTGACGTTTATTCAAATATAATCCAGCAGTCTAATAATAATTAATCTTCAAATTCTTAAGAATTTATTTTTTGACTCCAAAATATTATGTACAGCTTTATTTTAATGTGTTTTCTAGGATATTATTTCCTGGTCACAGTGTTTAAACATATACATGTAGTTTATATATATACACGTATAGCTTACACATAAACATATAGTACACACTATAGCAGACAAGTTAGACTAGGGCCAACATTTTAAATCTTTCCCATCATAATGCCAAGTTCATGATGAGACTAATATGTCATCTGGTTTACATGTAGTTGTCAGTAATTAAATAAATTTAGCATGGTCTTACTGAGCTGTAACCACTAGAGTCACTTAATATTATCTTGAACTTATAATACTGTCTTTCATCATATTTTAAATTATTTCCTCAGGCCGGACCTATAAAAGACACATGGATCCAAAGAATTTGTATAATTTTTAACCCAGATTTTTTTTCTCTCACTTTTTTTCATCTGTACAAAATTTATAATGAAATGAAATTGGAGGCATTTTTAAATAGTGCAGTCCCCCATGTATAGCACCAAAAGCTATATGAAAAGTAGTGATATAAACATATCACACAGAAGAGATCAAATAAATATAGAGGGTGCCAAAAAAATGTATGCACATTTTAAGAAAGGAAAAAACTATTAAAATTGTAATACGACTAACGCTAGCATTCATTTGATTAATGACATCTTTTGAGCTAATGTCATACTACATATTGCTACCGTAATTCAATTCAACTTCAAAAAGTAATACATAGATAACCTCTTAAAATGTGTACATTTTTTGGCAACCCCGAAATATTGGATTAATCATATTATATGCCAGAATCTCCCCAGATTCTGGGGAGATTACTCAGTTCTGTTCTAAAATGTTAGTTTGCCATAGTCTTAGTGTGATGAATTTTGGTATAGTTTATTTCTTTACACTGTATTTTTCACTTTCTCCTTAGGTAATTAATTAAGATAACGATTGATAGAAAAATACAGTTTTACTAACAATTTTCAACATATGTAAGTCATTACAGATGTAGGTTGTTTCTTAATTCTTTATTTGGGTGCAGGCACTGTTTTAAGAAGTGGTTTTTTTATAAAGAAATTAAAACAACAAGAAAGTCCTATCCTTTTAAAAACAGTTAACTTGCTATACAGTAAGTTGAAGTCTGTGGATCTGGTCAAGGAAGTCCCTTTGGTTAAAAGTTAGGCCTGATTGCATTGCTAAATAATGTATTCATTGGCTACCATCTGTGAATTGTAAGAACATATAAGCTCTCATATCAGTACTTTCCTTGTCCACATTCAGTCTTTTCAAAACTTTAATCATTTTTCAAAAGAAATCAGAGTCTGCAATTTTATTGTCTGTCATTAGGTAGCCAGGCGACCTAAGTAATGTTGTCTAAACTAGAAATCCTTTATTTTATCTATATTCAAAGAAACCTATGTTTCTTTTCCCCAGAAATAAAACACTTTTAAAACAGTGAACATAAGTAACCAAATACTAATTTTTAAAAACGGCATTTTAGAGTAATGATTACAAGAAATGCATCCCTAGTTACAATATGGTACCTTTCTCAGAAACCTGTCATGTTATAGATCACAGTAAGAAAGCCCTTTCTGGCACAGTTCAGTCTCCAAACTTGAAGTACCCAGAGCTCTATTTTTTCCCTCCTGTGGCCCTATATCTTCTTAGTCTTAGCCACATGCAGTCTTGTTCTCTCTGGCTAGGTTTTCCAAACTAATCACACGAAAGGCTTTAGCTTACTTTTGCAGCTACCACCTCTCAGAGCTCTTGCTTCTGTTCATAAGACAGGAACTAAGCATGACTGTAGAAAGTAGCTACAAAAGATAAGGGTGGAGCTGTGAAAGCCCTCACCTTTTTTTTCCTAATCAGGAGGAGACCTTTCCACATTAGCGCCCTCTTCCTCTCCTAAGTCTGAGACTGTGCACACAGAGGAATTATTCATTAATTTTAGGTGGTTTACACCCCTTGGCAGCTTTAGAAAATGACTATTTGAAAATTGCCTTCGGTCAAGGGTCCATACCCCAATTCAAACACCATACATTGAGTCAAACTGGTTTCACTAATTTATTTTCTAATGGTGATTATCTTATATCTAATTTTCTTGTAAATGAATTAAAAAATGCCCTGTTTTCTTAAATAATAACTGAGTTTTAGTAATTTTATTGTGTTTGCATTTTCCTTCTTGTATGCTAACATAATAATGTAAATGTTTTTCTTTTTCTAGGCTCTTGAAAACCATTTACAACAAAAGCATTCTGCAGAGCTTCAGTCATTAAAAGATGCACACAGACAGTCAATGGAGGGCTTCCGGATAGAAATGGAACAGGAACTTCAGACTCTTCGCTTTGAATTAGAGGATGAAGGAAAGGCTATGCTTGGTATTTTGCATGGATTATAATCTTGTCATATTTATTCATATATTCTTCTACTTTAAAATTCAACATCAAATCACTACATTTTATTTTTAATTTTTAAAACAATATCTAAGTGTCCTACATATTTTATTTGAAGTTACCATATGAAGAGGAGAGTATGGTGGAATAGATTGGACAGAATGCAAACAGTAAAAAAGTGAGATTCCCGTCAACTTTCTCTGTACTCTGGCTATGTGAGCAACACTCACTGGTGCTTCCTTCTGTCATTAGTGGACTAAACAGAGTGAGGACATTGAGGCTTCCCATTATCTAGTGACGGAAAGGGAGAGAGAGGCATGAAGCCAGAAGTCCATAGACTAAGTAGTTATATTGGCTGAATTTTCCACTTAATAAGTTTCTTTAATGAAAAAAGTCATGTTTAAGCCTGACCTTTTTTTAGGTACTTTTCAGATATTTTTTAATGGGATTTTTATCTTTGAGGTGTTCAAATAACTACCCTTTTTTATAAGAAGATGAGTTTTGAAGAAAAACTGGATATACATTTAAAGGGTCTTTTTGTTTGTTTTTTAGTGTCTTTCAGTAACTTTTCATTTTTACTGTCTCGTTTTCCTTCTGTTTGATTTTTTTGTTTTTTTTGTTTTTTCAAATTCTCCTAATATGTTTAATGACTCCTGGCAGCCATTAATCTGTTCTCCGTTTTTACGATTTTGTCATTTTAAGAATGTTATACATGGAATCATTCAATATGTAACCTTTGGGATTGGCTTTCTTTCACACACAGTAATTCTCTGGAGGTTGATCCAGGTTTATGTATCAATAGTTTGTCCCTTTTTATTGCTGAGTGATATTCCATGGTATTGACCTACCACATTTGTTGTCCCTCACCCATTGAAGAATTATCTGGGGTTTTCAGTTTTGTGTAAACTAGTTCTCATTTGCCTGGGACAAATGCCCAGGAGCGCAGTTGCTGGGTCATAGAATAATTGTATATTTAGTTTTTTAAGTAACTGCCAAACTGTTTTCCAGAGTGGCTGTACCATTTTACGTCCCCACTAGCAATGTATGAGTGACCCAGTTTTTTCACATCTTCCCCTGCATTTGATGTCATTATTTTGTATTTTAGCTATTCTGATAGGAATGTAGTGATATCTCATGGTGAATTTTATTTTGCATTTCCCTAATGGCTGATGATATTGACCATTTTTTTCATGTACTCATTTGCCATCTGTATATATTCTAATTGGACTGTTTGTATTTTTATTGTTGAATTTTAAGAGTTCTTTAGATATTCTAGATACTAGTCCTTTGTCAGGATATTTTCAGGCATACATTTTACCCCAATTATTCCATTGAAATTACTTTTCCTGAGGTCACCATTGAACTTTGAAACTCCAAATCCAAAAGTATTGTCACTAGCTCTCATCTGATTCGCCCTGTTTGTGTCATTAGACCCCTTTGACCTTCTTGAATCTTTTTTCCCCTTGGTCTCCATGGTAGTATACAGTCCTCTGTACTTCCCTTTCTGACCTCTGTTCTTTAATCTTCTGTTTCCCTGTGCATCCATTAAATATTGCTATTTCCCAGGATTCAGTCCCTAGCCTTCTGGTCTGTTTTTCAGTCTTCAGGCTTTTCCTGTTTATTGGATTTATATCCATGTCTTCAACTACCATCTATTGTGCTAGTGACTCCAAATATGTATTTCAAGGTCATACTGCTTTTCTTGTGAATTAGATTTAAATTTCTTATTGCATTTTAGACATTCTGACTGATACTCTGCATTTGAAATATGAGCTCACTGTTTCCCTCATGGACCAAAATGTATTTCTGTTCCTGTACCCACTTTAAATTAATGGTATCACTGTTTACCCAGTTGCCCAAACCAGGAATCTGAAAGATGCATTTAATTTTTCTCTTTCACTTCTACATTCTATTAGTTCCTCCTCTTAAATATTCCCTATATCTATTTGATTTTCTTTAGTCTTTCTGCCATACTTAGTTTGTGGTCATATTATTTGTCACATGGATTATTACCATAACTTTCTCACTGATCTCCCTTCCTATAGCCTATTCTCCAAACTCCAGTGAGGTTAATCTTTGTAAGAGTCAACTCTCACCATGTAACTTCCCGACTTTAAATCCTTCAGTGATTCCCCGTGTCCTTCATCACTACCTGTCAAGTTTTCCCACTGAAGTCCTTAATACCAGTGAGACTGAACTTATCCCCTACATGGAGGTATCAGAAGGAGCCTAAATTGACTAGCTACAAGCACATTTCTTTGAAATCGCATGTTTTAGCTTTAAATTTTATATTTTACTCACTTATATATCTCCTGCATTAATATAAAAATAATGGCTTTCCCAAAAATCAATTAAAATTCGTATTTCAGAAGACGATCATGTTTCACAAGTTCCTGCAGGCATACTACCACACATAGCCAAGTTTGAGAACCATGAACCCAAACATAAAGTAAAACGCATTTTGTACTAAAACTTTCTCAGACTGGGCTCCATTTTCTTTCTAGTACATGCTCTGTGGGCTTTTGTCACGCTAAACTTCTTATAGTCTGCCAGATCAGGTTCTTTCTGCTTTTGCATATGTTATCTCTTCTTCTTGAATGCTTTTCTCTTCTCCACTTGGAGAACCCTACTAGTCTTTTAGACTAGTTAGTGTGATAATTCCTTTGTGGTAGCAACCTCAGTTTCCCTCTCTTAGGAAATTTGGGTGCATCCATTATTGTGCTTTCATTATAACCAATACTCATGTCTGATACCTCTCTTAATTCCCTGGCAAGATGCTTTCACCTCTATCCCGTGCAGTTAAAGGGCAGGGTCATATTTTATTCTCCCTTAGTATTGTACCTGACATTCAATGAATGTGGATTGTGTGAAATAACTAACCTCAAATTCAAATGAATTAACCTCAAATTCAAATGAATTCCAAAACGCTAAAAGCATTCACCAGCCAGTGGTGGTTAACATCTTTTAGGGATATTGTGGAAGAATTCTTACCTGGATGAGAAGTTGCCTCCAAAATATGTGTTATGGTACCATTCAACTCTGAAATGTTATTATTCTCGTAGTGAACGAGAAGAGTTAAAAACCTTGCATCTCCATTAGCACCTTGATAGCAAACCGAAAACATATATAGAAATATATTGATCTATTGGAAAAGCTGAAAATTTTCTTATTCTCATGAAAGCTAGATGACCTCAAAATTTATAATATTCTATGATAGTCTGCTGATAATATTTTAAGTGGTATACACAATTCTGTGAGATTTTAATGGGTGTATACAAGTGTCCTAATGTAGCAAATGGTATTTGTGACTTTTATGATATTTATCTAAATATTGATAATATTTTTAAAATATGATAAACTCTTTTTTTTCCCCTTGGATTCCAGCTTCATTACGCTCAGAACTAAACCATCAACATGCAGCTGCAATTGACTTGTTACGGCATAATCATCATCAAGAATTGGCAGCTGCCAGTTTGGAATTAGAGAGAAGCATAGACATCAGCAGAAGACAGGTAGAAAAGAAGCACATTCTGTTCTGTGAGGTTCTGTGAGAAGCACATGGTGTTCTGTCCTTAAACGTGAAGAGATTTGAATGTTCACAATTTTCTGAAAAATATTTGTAATAACTAGTATTTTCACTAGTTATTATTTACTATCTGTGTTAACGAGTTTTATTTCTAAAGAGAAATAGGTAATTTAACTTTTATATATTGGTCATAAAATTTTCCTTTATGAACATTTTTAATTGAATATTTTGAAATATACTTACATCTTGAAAAAGTCAATAATTAAATATAAATAATACAAAGAATGAAGACAGAGTACTTACTATAAATAACATGATCAACTAGAACTTTCCATGATGTTCTATATTTGTGCTGTCTACTACGGTAGTCACTAGCCATGTGGGCCAAATATGTCTGCTGTGACTGAGGACCTGAATTTTGAATTTTACTTAATTTATTTAAACTTGAATTTAAAACAGCCATATTAGATAACATGACTATAGAATTAGCAGATTCTCAAGAAGGAAAAAGATAGCTTATATTTCCATATCACTCTAGCACAACTGCTATTTATGCTTTTTAAATTTTGTTCTTTGGCCGAGTGTACTTCATTTGATTAGATAATTTGTGATTTTGAATGTATGTATGTCTGGATGTGTGGATTTTTAGACATTTAGTGCAATAAAAACTATTATTAGTTTACTTATAACTTTTACTTTGTTAGTATTCAACTAGGTTAAATGATCAGCCCAAATTTTCTTTTCATTACCAGGAAGTTTTAAATGCGCTACCTTATAACCACAGAGGGAAGTTGTATCTTCTTCAAGTAGGCTGACGTTGAAATTGACAATGTCTAGGCCTATAGAACTTGTAGAAAACAGTGACTTCTAAGAAAACGGAAGGGAGCTTAACTTTCAGACAAGATAACTGCTAGACCAGCACTAAGCTGACAAAGTCTGCCGTCTAAGCCATGGTGTGTGTGTGTGTATGTGTGTGTGTGTGTTTGTTTGTGTGTGTTAGGATGACTTCCATAGTTGTGGGTCTTTTTAGATTGAAGGACAAGGGTGCCAGCCTTTTGCCACAAGACCATATTACTTCTTGAGTATGTGAGAGCCCCTCAGCTCTGTCATTGATTGTAAATTATCCTTGGACACATCATCTTTTGGGTATTGGTTTCCTCATCTGTAAAATGAGGGAGATGTGCTTTTATAGCCTTTTGGGTCTTGTAGCTCTGACATTATTTAAGTTGTATCCATATAAACACTTCTTATGCATATGGAAAGAGAAGAGGCTTTGAGATTTTCTCATTTCAGCAGTTTGCTTTAGAACAATGTCAGATTTGTTATATTCAACATTCGAATATGTTTTCTTTCCCTCAGAGAAACACAGAAAGCAAATATGTAGAAACTTTTTAAGAATTATTTATATTTTGCAGAGTAAGGAGCACATGAACAGAATAACAGATCTCCAAGAGGAATTAAGGCACAGAGAGCAACACATTTCTGACTTAGATAAGGAGGTACAGCACCTTCATGAAAATATAAGTGCCCTAACCAAAGAACTGGAATTTAAGGGGAAAGAAATTCTCAGAATACGAAGTGAATCTAACCAACAAATGAGGTATGCCATTAATTACAACAGAAGGAATTTGCTGTGTTATCTGAGACTGTTATGATGGTACTTAGCAATACATGCCTATTTTGATGACTAGACTGCCTTCTAGTACGATATTGAAGACCACTTTTGACTTTATTTGTTGACTATGTTATAATCTAGAACATAGATGAAATGTTGTATTTTGAATGATGTATATGCATTCATTCACTTTGGAAATTGTATAAAATTAACTAAAATCTTTTTAAAATGTTATTTTAAAAAGCATTAAAGGAAACAACTTTAACAAGCTGGATGATTAGAGCAAAGTAACTTACTTACTTTAAGCTGTTTCCATTAATTTTCTATATATTATATATACCTAAAACCATTTCTAATCTGGTAGAATATAGAAAGTTTTGAAAGCTTGACTTCAGAATAACATTTTCTTAACTAAAAATAAATTAAACAGGTTACATGAACAAGATTTAAACAAGAGACTTGAAAAAGAGTTGGATATCATGACAGCAGACCACCTCAGAGAGAAAAATATCATGCGGGCAGATTTTAATAAGACTAATGAGCTACTCAAGGAAATAAATGCAGCTTTACAAATGTCGTAAGTCACATTATATTAAAGAAAATTCATATGCGGATAATACACTCAGGAGCACTGTGTCTAACCTCAGATTAGCTACTCTTTTGAACTAATTAAATGATACTTTAAAAAGAAAACCTAAGTGCATATTACAGATGGTAACTGTAATCTGATATATTCTTTAATTAGGATAAGTCAGTTGATTGATTGTTTTATCGGCTATTACTGCTACAGTTCTACCAGGACAGATACTTCTCTAACGACTCTCCCTCAGGATTGTGAACTGTCATGACGTGGTGAACACTCAGAAGATGTCCATTATATAATGTGAAGTAAAAAGAGCATATTGTGACCAGCAGGTCACACTAATAATACATATTTTCCAAAATACAAAGATCTTAAAAAACAAATTTTAATGATAGTGGTTCTCTCTAGGGAGTGGATTAGGGAGGTATTGGGCATAGTGAAAAGCAGAGACTTCCTTTTTATTTTATATACTCTACCTAGATATTGTTTGAATTTCCGTTACGAGCATTTGTTTTATGATTTTAAAAAATAATAAAGGTGAAATATCACCAATAAATTTACTTCTCATACATATTAACTCTAATATTGTTAAAACCGCAATTTCTGATGGTTGCTTAATGTTTTTAAGAAGCACCTCTCTTTCTTACACACTTAATTATAAACTGCTGGAATGAATGTAACTGGCATTCACTTCATTTCTGTGGCCCAGACCCTGGTCCAACTTAAGTTATTTCAGAATTAAACTACTCTAAGCTGCCACAGGTGGTTTTATTCAGTCTCTCCTCTTCCAATCAATTACAAAAGCTCCATAAAAGATATATAATTGTCTCCACATACTTCAGTCAAGTCAAAATAGTGACTAATCCCAGTACCCTCAGTCTTAAACGCTTAGCTCCAGTGTGCCTTATCCGGCCCCGTCCATCGCCACCCTTCTTCCCTGTCTGCTGCATTTGTGTCCGCCACGCTAACCTTGGTTTCCTTCTAAGATTCTCCTGTATTGTCACCTACAATCTAGAACAGGGGTGTCCAAACTTTTTTCAATGCTTTTCACCAAGGGCCATATGCGGTAAAATACACAAACAGCCGGGCCACTCACTCGAGGTGAAGGACGTATTGCCTCACCTGGTTTATTTAAGTCAACTAAATATATTTTTGGAATTTGCTGCAGGCCAATTAACAACGGATCGCAGGCCGCAGTTGGCCCGCGGGCTGCAGTCTGGACACCCCTGATCTAGAATAACCTCCTATGTCATTACTTCCTAATTAGCTTCCCTCGATCTAAAAATCATCTCTTCACATTTCACCCATTTAACCAAGTAGGCCTCACAGTAAATAACGTTGCATGTGTAACATATATACCCACATTCACTTAAGCTGAAACCAAAAAATAGAGCCCCAGTCCTTAGCATTTACTTCAGTGGCCTCTGAGGTGAGGTGCTCTAATGGACGTACACAGAATTTTCACATTAGTAAGCACTCAATGAATGTTTGTGTCATGAATGAATTTTTTGAGGATTCTCTATATTTACCACTTCATGAAATTACCTTGGAAATAGTGAGGAGATTCATGAGATCATTTCCCCAGTCACAGTGATTTTTGTTGTTTGCTATTATTGGAGGTAATTTTAAAATCCTTCTGAGCCACAGTAAGAGCTCAGATACCTGCCTGGTAGAAGAGCTCATAACCTCAGGCATCTTGCAAAAGTGAGTTATCCTAAACCCCAGTGTCTTGGCTTTCCTTTCTCCTGGCCTCAGTGTTATTCATCAGGCAGAGGCTGAAATTTTGGCACCCGCCTGCCCCCTATTTCATGGACTAGAAAAACATGCTCACAAGAAGAACCTCTGTCTGTTCTGTGTCCTGTCTCCTTAGGAATGTTAATTTACAAAGAGTAAAGGTTATGTCTCTGTTTTCACTTTATTCTGTTTTGGTATATTGTTTTGTACGTTATGGATTTTCAGTAGATAGTAAATAAAATGTTGTTTTTCTATATTATGACCATTTTTAGTAAGTAAAGAATTATTTAATTCTTTAGTCAAATATTTTATCACTTTTCTAGATCTACCATTTGTTTTATGATTCAACTAGATTCATGCTAACCAATCATATTTCTTTTTTCACCAGAAACCTGCTGCCTTCATATAATTAGCCTCTAGCTTTAGGTATTTACTCTTTTGGTCAAAAACACACAAATATACTTTAGACCAGCACTGCCCAGTGGGTTTCTCTGTGGTAATGAAGTTGTCCTGTGTCTGTTCTGTCTAGTGCAGTAGCTACTGGGCCACAATGAATGCTGAGCACTTGAACAATTCCAGAGATCAAGGAATTGAATTTTTTACTTCATTTGATTTTAATTAATTTGAATGTAAATACCCATCTGTGGGCGAGTCACTACCATGTTGGGAAACACTGTTGTAGACTATTGGGGATTTCTGACCCACGTTCTTAGATGCAGCCAGCTTCGATCTGCTGAATGGTTTAAATCTAGGCAGAAGTGGTGGATGAGCAGGCAGAATCCATTGCAGTTTTAGTAGCTGCGGGAGCAGCATTTGAACTATTCTTAGCCTTTTCAAACGACTAAGGGTGCACTGTTGAAGTTCCTAATCAACTTCATGCTGGCTTTAAAGTTTAAAAATCAGAAAACTCCTGTGGATTCTTGAAAGTAGGTGGTAGAGGAGGGACCAGCCTGCCAGGCTGAAGCGTGCAGCCAAGGGACTTCCGCAGCAGCTGGAAGCTTCTTGCTTCTGTTCCTGCCCCTAACCCTTTTGGCCTCCAGGGAAGAGGGGACAACAGATTTAAAGGATGGAAAAGCACCCTCTCAACATTGTAGAAATTGTGGTTAAGAATTCTGTATCTCTTGTGGAATGATTACTAGAAATCCTCTTCTCTAGTGCTGGGTATTACAGTCTTAGATTTTCAGACAGTGTATAGAAGTATTTTTATTTTCTTGAGTGATATAGTCTCTTAGTAAAATACCTGTACTAATAAAAATGTCATGGTTTTTGTTTGTTTTAGAAACAAATGAGAGAATGGGCTGTTTTAAAGAACTTTGTTTTAGCTAAATGTAAACATACACTAGAACTTGGGCAGATCTTTACTATGCCAAAAAGGTGATTCAGAGACGATTGATTGTTTAGGTCTCACTGTACGGAAGCAGAAAGATAATTGCTTCTTGGGGAAATACGGAGTTTCTGTACATGGTTTTTAAGTAGGTCAGTGATCCCTAATTGCAAAGAAGCACCACCCCACCAGAATTATTCTTTAAAAGCTATTTGAGTTCTTTTATTTGAAATACTCTAATAGTTCTTTGCTGTTGTCATTTGATTTTTAAATTACCATTCAGGTTATTTTCATAAACTTTGTGAGAAAAGGATGTAGTAGTCCTATTATCACAAGTCATCTGTGTCTAAAAGTTATGGGAAAAGAAAAGTTTGGCATTAAACTGGTCCAATAACTAAATTTCTTTTCTTTCAGGATGTAGGGAAAGGTGGTATAATAGAGTTCTTTCATCTTTATACAATTGAAATTCTAAAACGTGTGCCTAATAATACTGTTGTTTGGCTAGAAACTCCCAGTGTACTGATTTTTTTGTCAATTATTTATTTTAAAAAACAGCATGGGAGGACTATCAATTTGGAAACATTTTAAAATACAGTTTTCTACAGCTTTTTAGACATTTATATTTTAGGTTTGTGTTGTCCATGAACCATAGACATTGACCTGTATATTCTCAGAGTCAAAAAAATAAGGGCATGTCTGCCTGGGAAGAATCAAACAGTGCTGTAATTGGTAATTTTCTACGTTCTACTTCTGTCTGGTCTCTCTCTTTTCATTACTTTTAATAGGAATCAATATTTTGAGTAAAAGGCATATGTATTTGTGTGGTTCCCTCAAGGCAGTGTGTTTCCTAGGCTTTAATCATTCCTATACAACCTTTGGGAATTTGGTCATTTCTGGCTATCTATGATATTATTTTCTTAATGTCTTTAATTAACTCATTTTAACTTAAAAATTAACAGGAAAACTCAGTTATCTCTACAGTAAAACCATTGTCACTACTGCAAATTGTCTCCATTATTCTAAATAGAGGCTAACTATAATTATATAAATGTAAGTTCTGTGAAAATAAAACAATGTTGTTAGATTCTAGTTGGCCTTGATGTTCACTGCCTGCCTGAGTGTTGTGAAATAGAGTAAGATGCATATGTTATGAAGGCTATTTAAGATATAAAGAACTAAACGGACTTTCTTATTTTTATGATAAGAAAGATTAAGAGAGATCAAACTAAAAATCATGTCTCTCCAGTCATTCACACCTGGTCTTTGGGAAGTAGTGCTGCCTTACAATGCTGCACTGAGGCAACTGAAGAAAGGTAAAATGTTGAGTAGTGTTGGGTTGAAATGGATATGGGGATAGTACCAAGTGTTCTTCCTATTAGAATTTCAAAAGACTAATAATTCTGGAAATATATTTGCAAGTTAAATCTATATCGTATTATCTACTTGTTCTCCCCTTTAATGCTTTCCCATTTGTGTTTATATGGATTCTGTTTCTCTGATTTATTCAATTATTTTTCCCTTTAATATCCAGGTATCTTTCATTAAATTTTCTTGGTGATGTAAAGATGTTTTGTGGAGAAGATTGATACTAATTTTGTAGGTAAAGAATGTTTAAGCTAAATGAAGACATATTAGAAGTTAGGTTCAGAGCCAGCCTTTATTATGCAGAAAGGTGGTTTAAGGATTGTAACTGATTGTTTTAGACTCACTTTACCATAACTTCTTATTTTACTAAAACAAAAAGTAGACATAGTAGTGTTAAATAAGGTTTGAAATCTAGTTTTTTAGCAACCATTCATTACCAAGTATTCTTGTTCAGCAGGAAGCAGTTCAAAAATCTTGTACCTAGCTTTTAATGATAAAGTACTCCAGTGACATCTTGTGGCTACTCCGATGTTAAACCCCAAATGCCTTTCTTTCTCTTTGACTAGATCAATTCTCAAGCTTCTTAAAACCTTTGCCCATAAAATGCCATATTGTGACAAAGGGCAAGATCACTTTATGTGAGCTCAGTGATAACATTTTTCAATCATTCTGCATTGCCACAAAAGAACCAAAGTGAAGATAGTGAAACTGACCTCACACTGAACTATGTCCCAACTGATCTTGAGACAGTCACTTCCTAATCCCACATAGCTTATCACCCTTATACCTCCCCCCCCAGATTAGAACTTCGGTCATGGGTCAAGGTAAGGAGCCAAACATGTTATCTCCAAATCTTTTGCTTGGGCTGAGTTAGTGGAATTGTATACTAAAATTACTAAAACACACAGAGATTCTGGTACCGCTCTGGGATTATGGGTCAGGCATGGGTCACTGATTCCTAGAACATAGACCATCCACAAGTGACTCAATATTTGTTGAGTGAATAAATTTTTCTGTAAATCTTCATTAACCATAATTTTATTGAACTTACGTTCTATCCTTTTTATTCAGAAAATAGTATGATTTTTTTAATTGTCCTAATTAAATTTTCTAAAATTGAAAGTGCTTTTTTTTCAAGCTAAGCCAGCAGTTTCCGTTTATATTCTTTTAACTCTACCTTGTTTAGATTCTTTAGGGTCCATATCCCCTCTGCTCATAAAACATGCCCTCTATTCTAGAGTCTTCAGTGGCATTCAGTCCTATTACCATCTCATTTTATTCAAGACAGAATAGGCCTAGAAGGAAATATAAGTCTTCTCTTACCTGATGAACCTTTTTTATAGTTTATATGCTTTAGCTGATAATATAGAATTTTTAAACTGAATTTCTCATCAACTAGGAAAGAATGATGTCATACATGTGTCCTTTTTCTTCCTTTCCTCTGTATTTTTTCTTGTCCTTTTTATATATGTTACCAAGCCTTATGTCATAACACAATATTTTATTTGTGATGAGTTTTCCTTAAAGTAAGCCGTTTCCAGCAGCAAACCTGCGTTTGCTAGGTTCGTATCATTCAGCATATCATTTCTTCTACATAGCTTACCTCTCACCTCATCCACATATACCCTTGAAATGGCATAAAATGAGTGAATTATTCAAAAAGTAACTTGCAAAGCCTTTAATTATGTCACCTACCCCTGCAGAGCCCTTAATAACACTATAGCTGCTGAGACAATCATGTCCTTATGCTGAAAAGTTTTAAGGAAAAGGTGTTGTTTTAAGTTTGTGTGTGCATGTATTCAAGTGAACTAATATAAAAAATGTAGCTATTACAAAAGGATGTGTCTGAGTCATATTAATAAGCTAAAGATTTTCTTGTTTTTAGACTAGAAGAAATGGAAGAAAAATATCTAATGAGAGAATCAAAACCAGAAGATATACAGATGATTACAGAATTAAAAGCCATGCTTACAGAAAGAGACCAGGTCATAAAGAAACTAATTGTAAGATATTTTGTTTTCGGTGTGACCGTGTAGTAATCAGTAGACTATTGATTGGGAAAACATGGGAAAATATTTTTAAGTAATGCTAAGTAAGCAAAAATTGAATGTATAAAATACGTGCATTGTGATTGAAAGGTTATTAAACTGTTATGCATGAGGGTAAAAAATACAAAGTAATTTTAATATTTAAATTGGTATCTATAAGGGGATTGTGCCTTCTTTCAGTATTTTAGTACATATCCAATGTGTAGTCATACAGCATCGCCAGTGCACAGTGAACATTCTGTTGGGGTGTGCGCTGTACGTGTAGGATTAGAGTCGGATAGGAAAGGACAGCCCACACAGCCTGTGTTAGATCGCATCGTCCACTTCCAGGTTAGTCATGTTAATTCCTAAATTGTGCTCCACCGAACCCCGATCCCAGGAGACACCCATGGGCAAAAGTTTCCCTTACATAGCCTAGGAAAAGCCACAGGCTCTCTTAGAGAGTCTCCGTCCATGTGATGTTAGGGGTTCTGAGAAATCCATCAGGAAAGAAAATACAGATTCAACAACACATTGCTTTTGTTAAAGCCATTATTCTTGAAAAATTAAAAATACACAAATGTTTTAAAATTCATAAAACATTTCAGAGTCTCCTAAAATTATATGTGCTGGTCAGTAATGAAAATACTGCTTTTTACTGCCACTAACAAATGAGAAATATTTCAGAGTAAAATTAGAAAAGAACACTAATCACTATGTGCTCATTGATCCCTTCAACTAAAAACTTTGGACATCAGCATGCAAAGAGAGCCAAAGAACATTTATTTCTGAAGTCCTTTTTTTAAAATATATCTCTTTTAGCATTTAGGAAAGCCAAACTGTTGTCTGGGGCTAGTTCCTGCCAAAATTAACAGGCAGTACACTGGGCTTCTTAGATAAACCCAGAAGCATGCATTGAAAAGATAGAGCATCTGCTGCTTCCACCCACTAACCACCCAGTTCTCCAAGCATTGTCAGCATGAGCACAGGACTCATCGATTGTTCTGATAGCCGTGGATTCATGGAAAATCCCCTTACATTCCACATATAAAATTAGCATATGAATTAAGTGTATTTCATTTATGGTCCATAGGAATAGCTAGTTCTTACTGATTTTCTAGTTCTTACTGAGCAGGTGTTACAGATATAATTGTATTTGTTCCTCATTACAGGATAGGTGTTAGAGTTCAAAGAGTAAAGTAACTTCCCAATGCAACACAGCTAATCGGTGGCAGGGCCCGGAATCTAGCCAGGCGTTGTCCCACACTTCCCACGACACCCCGACTCGGGACTGTGAGACACGAGGCTGAGGTTAATGATGCAGGTGATGGTCAGTGGTAAC
This sequence comes from Rhinolophus ferrumequinum, assembly GCF_004115265.2. NCBI lineage: Eukaryota > Metazoa > Chordata > Mammalia > Chiroptera > Rhinolophidae > Rhinolophus > Rhinolophus ferrumequinum. The sequence goes on along the minus strand of NC_046286.1, from coordinate 69,220,417 downwards.
TGAGAGGGGAATGGAGAATCTAGTTCTCCTAGAGCACAACCCTGCATTTCACACACTGTTCCATTTACTTACGTTTACTTCCTATAGCCTCGTTCTCAGTTAGCACATGTTGTTGGAGAAGGGCCAAAGGGTTTTCTCTATGTGGGCCATTCACTTGTTCTCTGTTCTCTGATTACCACTGCTGTCTCAGAGAGGAGATCAGACAGGATCAAATATAGTTCCAGTACTCGAGAATAATGCTATATCCTAGTGTCATCTTCATGAATGGAAACAACTCAGCCATGCACACAGCTCCATCAATGCAGGGTAAGCCTGCTCAAACTGCAGTCAGCTCTTGGGAGCAGAGAGAAAACCAAATAAAACATTTAGTTCCATTCTTGGAGGAAGAAGGCTTAAAGGGTAGAGAAGAGTCCCGTAACATAGGGTTTGAAAGGTATTGAAAACTTATCTACCGTTAGTCTTTAAGACACTGGCAAGCAGGTCTAGAAATCTTTGAGCAAGATATACATCTTCATTCAGGTTTTATATTAAATTTTGAATGAAATGACATTTATACAATGAAGTTTTAAAATATTCAATAAAAAATGTTTAAGAGATGTTTATAATTCTTTTGCATAGGAGGATAATAAATTTTATCAGCTGGAATTAGTCAATCGAGAAACTAACTTCAACAAAGTGTTTAATTCAAGTCCTACTGTTGGTGTTATTAATCCATTGACTAAGGTATGTGATGTAAACAATGTAACTAGGAATATAGTTTAAAACTTGATTAACATTTTTATAAAATATTTAGAGAAGCATAGGCTAAAGCTTCCAAAAAATGTTTTCGTAAATTTAATAATCTAGGACTAAAATATGAAGTTTTCATATATTCATTTTCAGAATGAGATGCCAATAATATTTATTTGTTGATAATTCATACTCCTTAAAATGATATTTATATTATAAAACCTTGGTGCTACCATTTTGTTTTTCATATTTGTAAAGAAAACTAACTTGTAAATCTCTTCAACATAATTTCCTGTCATTTCCTTAGATCGTTTCACTATCCTCTGTGGGGTCTTAAAAGACACTCCAGCCCTGTCTACCCAGCAGCTCTCCCTAACTTAAGGCTACCTTGGGTTGGGCAGGTATTATTACTTACCAGTTGTCAGAGAAGGGCTTTACTTCTCTTAGTCTGAGGACCTTTTCTTAACAATTAAAATTGACCATGATCTATTCTCATACTTTCTCTTAGAGATGGAAGAGCCTTGTAGACAAATGAAATGGACATGCTAAGTCTTATACATCTTTGTACCCCAGCTTTCTATGGCTCCCATCATAGGGCATAGTAGGTATTCAATAAATATTTGTTCAGTTGCAAAGTTTCATCCCATTTTGTATAAGCCACCAAAATTATTCTAGTGAATAAAGCAAGTAATAAAGAATAAATAATTATGGGGTTACATATATTTGGGCAGAAATAGTAGTAGAAATAAAAGTGCTAGTGCTAAAGCTATTTTTTAAATTCGTATTTTATTTGCATATCATGCCTAATTTCTATTAGGCCCTTAGCCAAAAATTTTTGCTTTCAAAGGTATAAAACTTTTCTGTTAAGAACACAGATTCTGTCCTTCCTTCACAAGTTAAAGTGCTCCAAACTTTAAACTTCAATGTTTTGTAAAATAGAATGACTAAAGTAGGGAGCTCTATAGCTCTGTCTCCAAAGCCTAACATACTGCTGGGCACACAGAGGCTCTCAATAAATAATTGGTGAATGAATAAATATAGTTAGTTTTAGTTTTTATGTTTATAATTTAGGGTGAAATAAGCTTTGAAAGAGTTGTTAAAACAAGATATACTAGAAATATTTTCCTTTCCTTTATTATTTTATTGGAATTACATTTTTAGTTACAAAACCGTTACTGTAGAACTTTACCATTGATAACTTTTTATTTCTTAAAATAGAAACTAAGTACATTTAATTATGCCCTCTGTGACTAGAACAAGAAAATCCATAATACACATCTGTGTAAGAACTTTCAAATACTTTTGACTACTACTAGTGATTTCAATTTTCACAAATAGTTTTGAAGAACACATTATTCTTCCTTTCTTTTTCAGTTATGCTAAAATAGGCTCCTTGTCAGAGACTCCATGATTAAGAGAATATGACATAGAGGGCAATGTCTAGATAATGAGATCATTATTTTATAAGTAAAGGAAAAAAGGGCTGTCTTGTCTATTAATGGTACTTTTTTCCCAACCTCTGGAATCATTTTGAAAAAAAAAAAAACCATATATTTAGTTAGCATACATTTAATTAGTAAAATATTGGAATATTCAAAATATTTTACAACATGTTTGTATTCTGCATAACAAGATGATGCTCATTGATTTTAGAGGTGTGAATAAAATAGAGACTAAAGTTAGATTTATAAGCTGATAAATTTTGAAAATCTGCAATTGTATTCCCTTTTTCATCTGTTAATTTGAAAGAACAATTGAAAAATAACTGATTTTGTTTTATAACCCTTAAATTTTTATAAAAAGATTGTGAGCCAATTAATGATGCTAGTTAATTAGGAAATGGGATTTAATTATGCAGATTTAATTTTCTTTCTTCAGATAGATGGTGCGGTGAATTTAAAACCAAATTATTTCTCTAAGTCTGCTGTGAGTCTTAAGTAGATTTATGAGATTTGTTTTAAACTACATTGCCAAGTATTTTCTAATTCCTTTTTTTTCCAGGCAAGGACTGCCTCCCTTTGACAGATGGCTAAAGTTCATGGACCTCTCTTTTAAAATTATGTCTAACTTTACACCTTGTCCTAATTTTAGCCTGAATGCATTTAACTTTGTGGTATCGCCAACACCTACTCTTCCCTACCGCCCTCCCCTTTTCTCCTTTTCCTCCCAGTATTCTTTACTCCTTGGCATTCTTTCCACCTCCTCCTCCCCGCCCCACGAATCATTCCTAAATGTTTCTTCCTCATTCTTTCTGACCTAGCAGCATGTCTGTCTGTGAGGATTCCATGTAGATAAAGAACACCTCCGAGGATCCCCAGAACGCACTTTGGGTAACACTGGTTCATTTTAACATCCCAGTCTAACATAAAACTTCGAAAATTTTCCCATACCAAATTTATATCTTCTGCTATTCCTATTTTTTTCGTTTGTCCTTGTGCAGGGACTATCCTCACATGTATTATTTTTAATGCAGCAAAAGAAGAAGAATGATAAATCACCAACAAACAGGTTTGTAAGTGTTCCCAATCTAAGTGCTCTGGAATCTGGTGGAGTGGGCAATGGACATCCTAACCGCCTGGATCCCATTCCTAACTCTCCAGTCCACGATATTGAGTTCAACAGCAGCAAACCACTTCCACAGCCAGTGCCACCCAAAGATCCCAAGACATTTTTGAGGTGAGCCCCGTCTCACCAGTGATTTTTTCTTTTTTAACTCGAGAAAGTTACCTTCTTACATTGCAGAAATCTATCTTAAGAACAGCCTAGGAAAAGAAATAGTACTATGAAATATTTTCAAAATATATTTCTCATCTCTCTAGAGAACTCCTTTTTGACTCTTAAAAAGATTTTTCTAACTTGTTAGTCAATTTTCTAAATGTTTAATATAATTCATATGCTTAGAATTTTAATATTTATGGATTGTTGCTTCATTTTTAGTATTGTCACTGTTTTTTCATTAATCCATTCTTAGTACAGAACTTGAAAATATTTTTTTTTATTAAGTAGCTTTTGTTTCTGTTTCTTGTGTTATATGTTTACTTTTTCCCCCTTTCTTGTTTACCAGGCTTATTTGTAAAAATATGTTTATTGTCAAAATAAGAAATATGTAAGTTCTGGGAACTTAATGATATACACAGGCAACAAATAAAGTTAGAAAAAATAATTTTTATAATTGACATTCCAATTTTAAGTTCTCTCAGATTTTTTAAATATTAAATAAAATCTGAATGAAATCCAGTTGTTTACCCCTCAAATAAAGTCAGAAAATACTATCATTTTATGCTTACTATTTCCTCATTTTACTAAATCTCAGCAGTGTCAGTACTAATAGTCTTATACATAGACTATCTTTTTCTAGGTTAAGTGATGAATGACGTAGTTAATGACTAATGATTTTAAATAGAAAAAAATAACAAGAATGAAAAATAGTCAAGTACACCATTGAATGTGTGTCCTGCTAAACATTTTGTGTTGCTTATTTCTCCTGTGCATGCGTATGTTCAGGTATCAGTAAGATGCATGTGCATGAGCCCAAGGAACATGACTACTGGAGTTTCCATTACACATTGTTGCGTGCCTTGTAATTTCCCCCAGAGACGGTAGGGATTCTTTTATTTTCTCAACTAGCCCAAAGAATCTTTAGTTAGACTTAAGTATAAACTCTACAGTTAGACTAAGATAAGTATAAAATATGTAAGTTTGAAGATGGAAGGCAAACTGGCTTTTTAATGCACTCATTTTCCCCTAGAGTATTTGCTTATGAAATTATGAAAGTTTAATAAAATATATAGTAAAAGTACTATACCATGGGTTAGTTACTTAGTTACATGTAAGCACACAGCTGTAAGAATCAGGTGCTCGTGTCAGATTCTGAAATTTTAATTAACTAAAAGAGAAAAGGTGCTGAGGGGAATGTTATCTTATTCTCTTACCTCTCACCATTCCTCCTGAATTCTTTTATTTAAGGAAGGTGGCATCATTTTCCTCAACTTTTTGAGTTTTGTTTTTTTGGTAATTGTCGTAATGGACTCCTCCTTAAGTGATGTCACACCTGAGCTGCGATGCACTCATGTGGAGTGGGGGCCCCAATCTGGTGTAGCGGAAGTAGCAAACTGGAGCACACGTCTGACACGGGGAACCATTGTGGTCATCTGCACTGATGTTTTATATGCTTTCCCCTTCATCTGGCTAAACAACTTAATGCTGGGTTACATGTCTCTCTTTTTATGAATCCAGTCCCCCTCAGAGTGAAGCCTCCCCGGTGGCCTCTCCAGATCGCCAGCGCCAGGACTGGTTCGCCCGGTACTTCACGTTCTGAAAGAAGGTGTTGGCAGAGCTCTCTGTGGACTGTCACTGAGCATGACCTCACAGATCATTAGTGCGCAGGCTTCCTGTGCCCAGCACTGTGAATGGGAAAGGACTTGTCTCTCCAATTGGAAAATGCACTGTATTTCCTTTGATACTTATTGGAATCACTATAAGGTACTACTACTGGGGGTGCCAAAAAAATGTATACACGTTTTAAGAGATGTTATCTGTGCTCAAGCAGTAGTTCACGGTAATCAGAAGTGTCTGGACGCTGATGGTAACCACTTTGAGCACCTCTTGTAATTGCAAAAGTCAAACGTGACTTGTATGCATCTTTTGTTATCAGTATACGTATATTGAGTATTACAATTAAAAGTTTTTCCTTTCTTAAAATGTGTATACATTTTTTGGCACCCTCTGCATATTATGTGTGTAATTATAACAGTTATTTTTATTTGAGATGGAAGAGTCTTTAACCTTTGTAATTACTGCATAATAAAATTTGTTAGAACAAAGAATAATGCTTTTCATTTTTTTCTGGTAAGTTTAATTTTTAAGTACTTTTTAATTGCAGGTAATACTTGCCAGAAAGTTTTACTGCATAATAATCATAAACTATCAAATTATTTAACTTCAATAATCATAACAAAATCAAGATAAGGAAAAATGTCTTAATTTGTTCCCTTACTGTGTACAGGTATAATTAAACTGTGTTCTCTAAACTTACAAGGCTAGAATGGAAACACTTGTGGACTTTCAGGTATCTAAAATACTGCTGACTTATTTATAGTGTTTTAATTATTCTGATAGTTGAGAATCTAGAACTTTTAGTACAATTAGAATCTAAATTAATATTATGATTTATGGCAAAAATTTATTAAGAGACAGTCAATTCTATCTTAATTTGTCTTAAAAGCGTTTGTTAGTTTTAAAAGTCATCAATATGGTGTTGTCATATGAACATGGGCTCAACTAACCACTGTCACATTAAGGAGACCTTTTATTCCTTTAAACGTCCAGCCCACTTTGGCAGGATACTATTTTGTATCCTACAGCATCTTGCAAGAGTGCATCCATTTCTAGGCGTGCCAAATTTAGTTGATTTGGTAATATAGATTTTAGAAAAATATAGGTGAACAAGATAAATACAAAGACATGCTCTATGAATGATTATAATTACGTTAAAGACCAACTTTCTAAGTGGTTATTATGTGTCAGGCACTGCTAAGCGGGCAGTAGAAACATTCTCATTTAATCCTCACAAAATCTTTAAGGACTAAACCATTGCATGTGAGTTATGCATGGTGGTAACATGCTCTTTAAGTTATCCTGAAAAAAAAGTTTCTACAAAATACTTCGTCTGAATTTTTTTTCATAAACTAGGAGATTGTATTTTCCAAGAAAAATGGTTAATGCTTATTTCAGAAAATATAAGCACATTTTCTTGCCCCTATTTTGCACCTGGTTTATACATATCTCATAATTTGGATGTTCAGTTACCAAGGTTTTGATGACTAGTACTCATGCAGGTGACTGGGCTAGATATGGAGATACAAAGATGATGGACATCTGTCCTCAAGGAGTCAACAATGTACTTGTTAAAATAGTCTAGAACCAACCATTTAACAGCAATATCAGAAGGGCCACAAATAAGATTTATGGAGTGTACAATGGGAGCAGAAGCAGAGAGGAGGCAGTGATTAACTCTACCTAAATGGTGGCTATTTACCCTAACCTGTCGTTACATAAGCTCGACATGGAAGTGATACCCAAGCATACTACTGAAAGATGAGTAGGAATTAACCAGAGAGACCAAAGATGGGGCTGTTCTGGGACAAGCTGAAACAAGAGTCAGGAAAAAGCAGACCAGCTGCATTCTGAGCATCAGTATAATCCTGTGGGACCAACGTGGTATGATAAGAGAGCAGACACTTCTTAGCACCTTCCTTATATGAGACACTACACTTTTAACATTTTTAACCCTTCGACAACTCTGTTGAAGAACGTGAACATGCCTTCCTTTGCTCCTCCCCCCAACACACATGCACGCACATGCACACACACACACACAATTATACAACTGGTAAGGGTTGAAATCTATGTTCTTTCCATTATGCTACAAATGGCCTGGAATGTATAGTAAGGAATTCAACTAGATCCTCTAGAATTTTGAGCAGGTAATAAACAGCATGATTATATTTTTAAAAAGAATTTTTTTAATCACCATATTGGCTGCAATTTGTTCAGAATAGATGGGCGAGACCAATTTGAAGCTTACTGAATTGATTCAAATGAAAACTGAACCAAAAAATTGTTTGTTAGTGGGAATGGAGATGAGGGGAATAAAGAGTAAAAATGTAGACTTGGTGGGAGTTGGTGAAAATTGACGTGTGGAATATGAAAGAAAATGAAGTATGGGCAAAAGATAGTGTGATTTCAGATAAACTGAAATTAAAGTTTCTCTGGAATAATTAATAGGCACTTAAACACACGGATTTGGAGCATGGCATATATGAGACTGATAAAGCCAAAGGTTTGAATAGAACTCTGGGGGACACCAACATTGAAGGGGCAGGCAAGGCTTGAATGAGAAGTAGAGTTATAGAGTTATAGCCCCAAAAGCATGATGTTGTGGGAGAACAATGTTCCAAACAGAGCAGCCAACCAGGTACTGTAGAGATCAGGAAAGGGAAATGATGAAAAGGGTCCGCTGGCTTTAACAACTAGAACACGGTCTTAGCAAAAGCAGATTCAGGGGAATTGGTAGATTCCAGAGAAGTGCATGGAAGGAAGTTGACTGTGAGTGAAAAGCCTTATTTGCAGAAACCTGGCGATACAGGGATGGGGAAAGAAAGAGACGGGGTTGCAAGGTCGAGATGGGTTTTATTTGTGTTTTATCTTACTTTTGTGCTGGGAAGAGATGAAGGAATTAAAAGCACAGGAGAAAGAAGAGACAGGCAAATATTTTACAACTTTCAACTGTTTACTGGGTCATAAGTAACATGAGACGGTCGAAAGAAGTCATATACAAATGGTTAACATTATGATTGAAGAAAAAGTTTCAGCAAGACATTTGGGAGTTGGAAGAAGCCTTACAGGCCATGTCTTCTGATCTCCAACAGAATGCGTGAATCTCTGTAACATCCCTAACTGAACTGTAATACTCCAGTGCTGTAATACCTGAGGCTTCCAAGTGTTGGCTCTGCCATTAACAAGTGTCTTCACCGCTGTGACTCAGTCTCCTGGGATGTGCTCTTTGGCATCTTCAGCTACTTGGATGCAGGTTTATAGGAATGGGTAGTTATATTTAACCAGGATTAGGATTTTGTTAGGTAAGTACCACAGAAGGAGGGAGTTCAGAACAGCAAGTGTGTTTGCAGAGAAGTGATGGTAATGATAAAAAAAAAAATGCTATTTATCATTTTTAACAACCTTACTACGTTTATGCTAGGATTTTAGAAGTAAAACCACAGTGGCAGATACTATCAACTGCCTTATTGTTGTCTGATCAACAATTTCCAATGTGTTTTGGGAAGGAGGGGTGCTTCCCCACACATCCAAGCAGTTTTAACACACCAGCTGGGTGTCCTACAATTTAAATTAATCCTGACACTATCTACCTGGTGATAGTGGCAGGCCCCAAACGTTAAGGGCTCAGTCTCACAAGGCCACTCTCCACTTCAGATACCAATCACAAACTCAGGTTGTCACCTGCGCTCCTGATGCCTGGCTATAAATCAGAGGTCCCCATGAACCCCTCCTTAGGTTCAATTAATTTGCTAGAGCAGCTCACAGAACTCAGGAAATCTGTTTACTCATTAGATTACAGGTTTATCACAAAGGATATTAAACAGCTACATGAAAACAGGGTGAGGTCCCAAACAAAGTAGCATCTGTCCTAGATGGTATTGGGGCCCAGCACAGTGACATGTGAAAGCATCTGGTTCCTCAACCTGGAAGTTCTCCAAATCCAGTCCTTTTGGGTTTCTATGCAGGCTTCAGCACACAGGCATGGTTGATTAAATTAACTGGCCAGTGGTGACTGAGCCCAATCTCCAGCCCTTCTCTATTCCCAGAGACCAAGGGGGTCCAACCCTCTAATCACATGATTCGTTTCCCTGGCAACCAGTCCCCATCCTAAAGCATCTGAAGAGATAATTATCATATGATCCAGCAATTCCACTTCTAGGTATATACCCCAAAGCAGAATTGAAAGCAAGAATGCGAACAGATACTTGTACACCAATGGCCATGGCAGCATTATTCACAATAGCCAAAAGGTAGAAACGATCCAAATGTTCAACAGATGAATAGATAGCTAAAATAAAAAACTCAGTCTTTCCCTCCTGTTGTAGGGGAAACCCTCAATTCAATCTCCTATGTGTCTCCTTTACTCCTCATACAAAACACTTCATTTCTGACACTTCTGGTCACTAAATATGTGGGATTTTTTTTCCTACAACAAGCAAGTCTCTGATACCAGATGAGTACCTTACAATTTAACTCAATTCTGACACTATCTACCCAAAGATAGCATCAGATCCCACAGATTAATAGCTCAGTTCTACGAGACAACCCCTCCCCTCCTCAGCCCACCCCACCCAAACTGCAGATGCCGATAGCAAGCCCAGGTTAACACCTGTGCTTCTCACCAACTGGCTATAGAGCAGAAGTTCTATTAATAACAACCTCCCCCCCTCCCATCCCGATGACTCTGCTCCAGCACCTCACAGAACTCAGGGAAACACACCTACCAGTTTATTAAAGGTATAAAGGATACAGATGAACCACCAGATGAAGAGGTACGTAAGGTCAGGTCTGGACAGACCAATTACTGAAAATAAATTTGAATCAGCAATCTAAAAACTTTGAACAGACACAAGTCCAGGAATGAACAGCTTCACAGGTGAATTCTACCCAGCATTTAAAAAAGAATTAATACCTATCCTTTTCAAGCTATTCCAAAAAATTCAAGAGGAAACAATGCTTCCAGATTCATTCTATGAAGCCAGCATTACCTTGATACCAAAACCAGACAAAGACACTACAGAAGAAGGTGTGTGTGTGCGGGAGGGGTGGGGGGAAGAGGGGTGTGAAGAGAAGGAGAAGGAGAAGAAGAAGGTGATTGCAGGCCAATATCCTAGATGAACATAGATACAAAAATTCTCAACAAAATATTAAACCAAAATCAACAATGCATTAAAAGAATCATATGACATGACCAAGTGGGACCTATGCCAGGGATGGAAGGATTGATCAATATCCACAAATCAACCATATAAACAAAACCAAGGCCTCTTCCAACAAGATTGCCAGATACAAAGTTAATATGCAAAGTCACTTGTTTTCTTACATACCAGCAATGAACAAGTGGAATTTGAAATTAAAAGCACATTACCATTTACATTAGCACCCAAAAAAGGAGTACTTAGATAGAAATCTAAAATGGAGAGGTAGATATTCCATGTTCATGAATAGAAAGACTTCATACTGTCAAAATGTCAGTTCTTCACAACTTGATCTATAGATTCATCCCATCTCAAATGAAATCTCAGCAAGTTACTTCATGGATGTTGATAAACTGATTCTAAAGTTTACATAGAGGCAAAAGACCCAGAATAGCCAACTCAGTAATGAAGGAGAAGAATAGTGTTGGAGGACTGACACTACCTGACTTTAAGATTCACTATAAAGCTACAGTAATCAAGACAGCATAGTATTAGTGAAAAAAATAGACACATAGATCAATGGAACAGACTGGAGGGCGCACAGATAGACCCATGTAAATACAGTCCATGGATTTTTGACAAAAGAGCAAAGACAATACAGGTCTTTGACAAATGGAGCAAAGACAGTCTTTTCAACAAATGGTAGTACAACCAGATATCCACACGCACAAACACAATATCTAGACACAGATCTCACACCCTTCACTAAAATTAACTCAAAGTGAATCATAGACTTAAGTGTAAAACACAAAGTTATAAAAGTCCTAGAATGTAGGAGAAACCTAGATGCCCTTTGGTATGGTGATGACTTTTTAAATACAACAAAAACACAATCCATGAAAGAAAAAACTGATAAACTGGACTTGATTAAAATTAAAAATCTGCTTTGTGAAAGACAATGCCAAGAGAATAAGAAGATAAGCCACAGATTGGGAGGTAATATTTGCAAGACACATCTGATAAAGTACTCTTAAAACTCAACAATAAGGAAACTAGCAACCTCGTTTAAAAATGGGCAAAAGACCTGAAAAGATACCTTACCAAAGAAGATATACAAATTAAAAGTAAGCATATGAAGAGATATCCAACATCATATGAGTATGTCATCAGAGAAATGCAAAATGAAAACAAGATACCACCACACACCTATTAGAATGGACAAAATCCAAAACACCGACAACACCAAATGCTGGAGAGGGTGTAGAGCAACAAACTCTCATTCATTGCTGGTGGGAATACAAAATAACACAGCCACTTTGGAAAACAATTTGGTGGTTTCTTACAAGGCTAAACATACTCTTTACCATATGAACCAGCAATTACACTCCTTGGTATTTACCCAAGGGAAGTGAAAACTTCTGTCACACCAAAACCTGCACATGACTCTACATAGCAGCTTTATCCATTATTGGCAACACTTGGAATCAGCCAAGATGTCCTTCAGTAGGTGAAGTGTGGTATATCCAGATAATGGAGTATTATTCATCACCAAAAGAAATGAGTTATCAAACCATAAAAACACATGAAAGAACCTCAGACATATATTACACAGTGAAAGAAGCCAATCTGAAAACGGTACCTACTGTATGATTTCAACTATATGACATCCTGGAAAAGACAAAATGATGGATACAGTAAAAAGATCGGTTGCTGCCAGGGTTTAGGTGGGAGGGCGGGATGAACAGAGCACAGATATTTAGGGCAGTGAAACTTGGTATACTGCAATAGTGGGTACATGTTATATTATCGGTCAAAACCCATAGAATGTACACCACCAATAGTGTGCCTATTGTAAAGCATGAGTTTTGGGTGATACTGAAGTGTCAGTGTAGGTTCATCAATTGTAACAAATGCACCACTTTGATAAGAGGATGTTGCTAGTGGGGTAGGTGTGCCTGTATGGGGACACCCTTGTGAGGGCATATAAGAATTCTCTGTACTTTCTGCTCAATTTTGCTGTGAATCTAAAACTGCTCTAAAAATTGTTTTTGTTTTAATTTAAAAAATAATTAAAAAAAATAAACCTTATTTTTCTACATACTAGAAAGGAACAATCAGACATTGAAATTGAAAATGTTATTTACATAGCATCAAAAAGTATGATTTCTGGGCCAGCCCGGTGGCTCAGGTGGTTGGAGCTCTGTGCTCCTAACTCCAAAGGCTGCCGGTTTGATTCCCACATGGGCCAGTGGGCTCTCAACCACAAGGTTGCTGGTTCAACTCATTGAGTCCCGCAAGGGATGGTGGGCAGCGCCCCCTGCAACTAGCAACTGGCAACTGGACCTGGGTTGAGCTGCGCCCTCCACAACTAAGACTGAAGGGACAGCAACTTGACTTGGAAAAAAGTCCTGGAAGTACACACTGTTCCCCAATAAAGTCCTGTTTCCTTTCCCCAGTAAATAAATAAATAAATAAATAAAATCTTTAAAAAAAAGTATGATTTCCCCCTCCCACATGATTTTATGGACAAATCTGAGAGATTTAACAAAATCATCAAACACTGTTTAGAGATACTAAGTACTTAACACCTAAATAAACGGTGAGGTTTACTTTGTTCAAAGGTCGTATCACTCAATATTAACATGCAAATTCTTCCCATATTGACCTACAGATGCTATGCAATCCCAACAAAAACCCAGCTTTTTAACAGAAAAATGACAAACTGGTTTTCAAATACATATGGAAACACAAGAACCCAAACAACTTTCAAAAAGAACAACAATGGATGCTAAACAGTGATTTCAAGACTCATTATAAAGCCATAGTAACCAAAGACAATGTGGTATTTTTGTAAACAGACAAATAGATCTGGCAACAGAATTGTAAAGTCTTAGACCCACATATATAAAGGACAACTGATTTTCGCATAAGTGTAAAGACTTTGGTGGAAAAAGGATAGCTCTTTAAAACAAACGGCTAGATCTCTATAAGCAAAAAAAAAAAGTTATCTAAGATACACACTTCGCACCATATTCAAAAATTGGTTCAAAAGAAGGCCATAGGCCTAAACATAAAAAAACCACTCTAAAATTTCTAGATGAAAACACAAGAGAAAAATGTCCCTGGCCTTGGGTTTGGCGGAGCTCTTACACCAAAGGCGCAATCTAAACAATCCCTCAGAGCACAGCACCTCCGCCCGCCGCCTCCCCTTTCCACCTGGGGCGGCTTTTCATTCTAGCCCCGCCTCGGGCTCCGCGCCCCGCCCAGACTCTCTGCTCCTCCCGGGACCGTCCTGCACCCTCCCAATCCGCTCCGCCCCGCCTCTCGCGTCCCGAGGCGCCAGGTCCGGCGCGGTCCCGCCCGCTTCCCCACCCGGAAGAGCCACTTGAGCCGTGAAGTTGAGGCGGTGCGCGGGCCGGGCCTCCCTGGTGGCGCCTATTTCGCCCTGGCGGGAGGCGGGCCCGCCGGAGCCTGCGCGCCCCCGCGGCCGACGGTGCCTCGATAGGCCCCGCGCACGCGCTCCAGCCCCAGTTAGCGCCTTTGGGGTGCGGTGCGACGCGGCGGGGAGGCCTGACCTCTCCGCGCCCCTTCGCCTCGGGAGCGGCGCGCTCCTTGTGACTTCTGACACTGCTTATCCGCCAGTAAGTGACAGCAGCTGTCTCGTTTCACCGTTAATTATATTTTCTTCCGCAATTAGGCCAGAGTATCGCCCACATGTGGTTAGTTCAAAAACTGTTCAACTCCGGGACCGGTCCGGCGACAGAGCTGCCCGGTAGTGAACGCGGGAAATGTCAGAGACCTGCCCAGATGTTTTAGGGCAGGAGCCGCGTCCAGAGACGTAAGTGTGGAAAGCAGCCCTCGGACAACGACTCCCCTTTTGCCGAGCGCCCGCTGGCACCCGACAGAGCGGGGAGGAGGCGCGGAGAGAACGCGCGGGAACGGGAAGGGGGCGGGGCAGTGGGGCGGGTCCCGAGACGCGGCGCTCCCGGGCGAGGGGCGTGGCTCCGGCAGGTGCGGCGCGGCGCCTGGGCCACCCGTGATTCCCGGACTCCCAGCTCCGGTCACCGCTTGTTCACCCTCCTGGTTTTATTTGTTGGTGCTTCAGTTTGGTCCAGAGGATAAAGTAATGCAACATGGTTGTATTTTAACCTTAAATACTCAATAAGAAATGGAAAGGGAACTTGAAATTTGTAAAAAGGAGTAAGTGCCTCCAGTCCGTCGGGGTGGGTATGTTTATAGGGTTAGCGACCATCATAGAAACAGTTGATCAGTTTTGCACAGATACTGAAAGTGAATGCTATTTTTTTAAAACATGTTATTTTTAAACAGACTAGACGGAATTTAATCTGACCTTAATCTGAACCATGAATTCCCTTGCTGCCCTCTTCCTGCCCTATGTGGAGTTGTCTTAAATTGCTAAACTTGTGGGTCCAAATTTAATATGCATTTGTAGAATCTTAGAGATTCTCTTGTAGCCACTTTTAGGAGTCCAGTTTCTTTTGTGCTTTTTTGTTTTTGTTTGTTCATTTGTTTGTTTTAAGGAAAGGCCACATCATGGAAATACTGTATGATTAGTTCCTTCCCAAGTGCTCTTTCTTTTTTACACTTGACTGAGTTTATATTACCTAACCAGCACAAATTACTTATCAATGTAGGGACCAAATTTACTTTTACTTATTCTCTTAGATATACATACAATCATCTGTTAATCTCACACTGGCATTTTGTAATGGATTCTTGGCCGAACTGCTGTATACCCCCTTTCCTCCTTTCACACCTTCCAGAACAGATTCCCAGAGAAGGTAAAATATTGCTAATAAGCAGCATGTATAACGTATTTACGATGCTGAACTGTGAGCTTTATAACAATCTTTAATCATCTTTCTGTTTCTAGAGCCTAGTTTAGTAAATGTTGGTTAAATGAAGTAAGTCAAAGTACATTTGTCCTTAAGTGCTCTCTCTGTTTTTAAACAAAATAAGAGTTTCTTCGATGATCCAATTTGGACAGTTTATTTGTAACTGTCCATGTCCACCTCTGGAATTGTCAGCTCATTTAAATTTAATCCTTCTCTCCTTTGTGCTCCTATTCATATTGCATTTTTCCCACTGTTAGAGTGCTGGTATATTTGATCTCTCCTTTGGTTCTCTGAGGGCATAGAGAACCTTTCATTTCAAAGCATAGTGACTTGTACATGGTAGATGTCTGCATGTATACATGAAAATAAAATGGAGGTAGACCCTTCTAATCTATTGATACAAATTTTAAAAAATGTTGCCAAGGGAATGAGCTAGGCAAGTATTGAAATATACCATACTTATTTTCATTTAAAGACTAATTGTCCTTTTCTCAGTTTAATTACCTGGTTTCTTTACACTCTTGACATCTGTTTTTGCTGAAGCCAATAGTTTTCCTGGGTTAGGAAGAAAAAATAGGATATAAACTTCACCTACAAATGTAAATTTCTAAAGCCAATCTGATAACTATTCAAGTCAGAACTGACTATCAATTTGATTAGTAGTGGGTGTTCCATTTGTGTAGCAGAATACACATGCATATGTGTGTGTGACTAGAGAGGGAGATGTTCTTTATATGAATAAAGCCTAGAACCAGGACGCTTTCAAAGAACTCTACCAGGAGTAACTTGAGCCAAAAGACTGGCATTTAAGATTTTATACTTGAGAGTAAGTGTGTGTATGGAATGTGGTTAAAGAAAAAGCAAGGACCTTTTGGGGAAGAAGTTTTGGGACAGGATATGGGAAAGGCATTGGACCATGTTGGATTTTGATAATCAGTACCAAATTAGTTCTTTATCCACTTAAAAAATAATACATTTACTAAGTAATAGATAATTCAGGTCTAATTAAAATTTAAATTCAGGTAGTATTTTGAGATTATAGTGTGACCTAAATTCAGGATGATTTACAACCAAACAATTATTTTGTTAACTCGTGTGTAAGTCTGGAATAGCAAAGATATCATACAGCCCTTTCTTTTTCTTTAGTTACCTAGATTCAAGATGAATAGCGATCAAGTTATGCTGGTGGGCCAAGTGT
Source organism: Rhinolophus ferrumequinum (assembly GCF_004115265.2). Taxonomy (NCBI): domain Eukaryota; kingdom Metazoa; phylum Chordata; class Mammalia; order Chiroptera; family Rhinolophidae; genus Rhinolophus; species Rhinolophus ferrumequinum. The sequence goes on along the minus strand of NC_046286.1, from coordinate 69,204,158 downwards.
TTGAGTCGTATGTTTCAGAATACCATAAGAACGATATTCTTGTAATCCTGAAGGAAAGAGATGAAGATGCTCATTACTCAGTTGTGGTTAATGCCATGACCCTTTTTGAGACCAACATGGAAATTGGGGAATATTTCAACTCATTCCCCAATGAAGTCCTAACTATTTTTGATGATGCACTACGAAGATCAGCTTTGACAATTCTCGAGTCCCTTTCTCAGCCCGAGGGTGTCTCCATGAAGCAGAACCTTCACGCCAGGATATCAGGTGACCATTTAAGGATTTTGTTATCATGTTATTCTCTAGGAACATTTTGAGAACCCCAACACATACTGAATTGAGATTACTGAGAAATAACTGTGATTTATGCTTAAAAATATATCCACTGTGTAGGTGAAGTAGCACTTGTCGGCCCCAGAGGGTTCTATGAAGCATTCCCCAGGAATTTGGAAATAAGTTTGTTTTCTGAGAGTTAAATCATAAACTCAACACAGAATAGAACATAGATGTATAAAAATTATCCTAAGCAAAAGTATGGCTCCCTTACGGGCAAAATGTGATGCAATCTGAGTTAATATAAATGAATATTTTCATTAGAAAGTGGGCAAGTCTGCCTTGGAAGCATAGAAAAAGAAGTCTTGTTGGCAGTGCCCACCTTGACTGTGCAGTATACAGTATATGGAGAGAGAATCTCAGGCAGCAACAGAGAAAATTTAAGTATCGATGGACTTGTAATCTGTAACACCAGGTTAATGTAGCCAGTTCCTTAAGCATTCATTTCATCTAATTTACTTTTTTCTTTTTTAATTCCATGCTTCCTGAACTATCTTCTGATTACTGTTATTATTTGGCTTTCAGAATAGATCTATCAACAGGAAAAAAATGTGTTGACCTTAGAAACTTAAAGTATAATCATACCTATCATGGTTATTTCTCGTGAGCTTGGCAAATCTGACAGATCCATCTTCTGTGTGCATACTTACCAGGTTTCCAAACTACTGAATTCTGAGGACCAGACAATGGACCATGGGACATGAACCAGTTTAAGAAATGCTATCTTGATAAACCTGTTAGGAGGCAGCCTTTGACCATCACAGTCAGCATCTCTCTACTCCCATGATACATTGTAGCTCAAATGAGAAAGGGCATCATTTGCACATAAAATTTTTCTTTGGCATTTCTTCCTATTAAGTTGACTCTTTATTAATGTTGAAATACACAATGTTTTTAAAGCATAAAGTGATGCTGTGGGTAAACCTCTAGGTAATTCAAGGATTGGAGACACTGTCAGACTTACATATTAATAAATCCTGAAACTAACTGAAAAAAGCAGTAGCCTTCTATCATCGTGGTACTCTTTTGTCATTATACTACCATCTCTTTATCACTCAACTTTGTGGTTTACTCAGAGTCGTCAGTTGATTATATGGGTGGCCCATGGCAGTATATTTTTCGTTGAATGTGGTTATGATTACATACTGTACTTAGATCCTACTGAGATTGCCCTCTTATGAGATGCAGTCCTTTTTTTAAAATTCTGGTTATTATGTCATCTAGATACGTACTTTTAAAGAGAATCCTTTGATAATTTTTATTTGAAATCTTTTCTGTCTTCTTAATTGATTTGATCTGATTTTTTTCTTAAGTAAAACACAAGGGTTTTTTTTTGTTGTTTGTTTTGGTTTTTTTCCTGAAGTTATCCTTTCTCCCCCAGGAAATATGAGGAAAGTCTGTTCTGTGTAGCCAAATGTCACGATTGATGTAGTTTTTTGTTGTTGTTGTTGTTTTTCTCCGTCAGGTTTGCCAATTTGTCCTGAGCTGGTGAGGGAGCACATCCCTAAAACCAAGGACGTGGGACACTTTTTATCTGTCACTGGGACAGTGATTCGAACCAGTCTGGTGAAAATCCTGGAGTTTGAACGGGATTACATGTGTACCAAATGCAAGTGTGTTTTTGTGGTCAAGGCTGACTTTGAGCAGTATTACACGTTCAGCCGGCCATCCTCATGTCCCAGCTTGGAGAGCTGTGATTCTTCAAAATTCACCTGCCTCTCAGACTTGGCTTCCTCTCCAACCAAGTGTAGAGATTATCAGGAAATCAAAATTCAGGAACAGGTAAATGATCAAATCAATGGGAAAAATGACTAATTTAAAGAAGTGTCTTTCAACTATGTGCAAATTTCTAGGACTGGGGAACACATAACAGATTACAAATGAAACTTGTGTCATCACTTTGTGGAAGATCAAGTGTGAAACTGCTGTACATATATCAATATAGTCTTTAAAAACCATGAAATAAACATCTTTTTATATAGAGCATTGGCAAGAGGATAGGGGAATGATTTAATAATTATGTTAAAATTAAGTGAATATTGAGGAAGTTCAAACTAGAGGTTCTTAACTAAGGGATAGGAGAAAATTAAATGCATTTAATTGGTTGTTAAACATTGCAGTGGGCTGGATTTGGGGTTTAGGTCCAATTTTTATTTGCTGTGCCAAATGAGGTGTACATAACCATTTTTTTTTTTAAAAGATTTTATTAGGGAAGGGGAACAGGACTTTATTGGGGAACAGTGTGTACTTCCAGGACTTTTTTCCAAGTCAAGTTGTTGTCCTTTCAGTCTTAGTTGTGGAGGGTGCCATTCAGCTTCAAGTTGTTGTCCTTTCAATCTTAGTTGTGGAGGGTGCCATTCAGCTTCAAGTTGTTGTCCTTTCAGTCTTAGTTGTGGAGGGCGCAGCTCAGCTCCAGGTCCAGTTCCCGTTGCTAGTTGCAGGGGCACAGCCCACCATCCCTTGCGGGAGTCCAACCGGCAACCTTGTGGTTGAGAGGACTCCTCCAACCAACTGAGCCATCCGGGAGCTCAGCGGCAGCTCAGCTCAAGGTGCCGTGCTCAATCTGAGTTGCAGGGGGCGCTGCCCACCATCCCTTGCTGGACTCGAGGAATTGAACTGGCAACCTTGTGGTTGAGAGCCCACTGGCCGATGGGGAATCGAACCGGCAGCCTTCGGAGTTAGGAGCATGGAGCTCTAACCACCTGAGCCACCGGGCTGGCCCCTATATGACCCCTTTTTAATACATGAGTACATGAGAGTGAGCCTGTTTTTTTTATTTGTATTTTGTGTGTTTGTCACTTAAACACAAAGGCTTATTCAGTGTCAAGAACTCAGACTCCTTTGGTCTTTCTACACCATTCTTGACTCGTGGCTTCTATTCTTCCGGTTGTCTATAGTCCAAGATGGTGGCTACAGCTTCTTCACATCTGTATCCTAGTCAGAGAACAAGAACAAGGAAGGATAGGCAAAAGTAGCTGCCATCTAATCCAAGTCTCCCCGTTTGAGTAGTCTCTCACAACATAGCTACTTACATTTCATTGGTCAGAACTTAGAATGGTCACACCTACATAAAAGCTAGCCTGGGATATACAGTCTTTTTACTGGTTGCATGTCCACATGGAATAAAACCAGAGTTCTGTTATTAAGGAATGATCAAAGGAACTTAGTGATTTGTCCCAGGTCTTAGTTAGGACCAGAGATCAGGAAAGAACTGCCTCTCTATTCTGGGTAACTTTGTTAATATGTTTAGTAGTTGGAGCATGTGTTTATTTTGACCATCCACAAGGTAGGTTGTCTTGGAGATGTTTTCCATATTGGTGTTTTATTTTACTCTAGTTTTAGTGAATTCTTAAACTGATATTAGGCACAATTTGCAAGAAAATTCCATAAATCCCCATCATAATTACATTGTATGATAATATCAGAAATAAAAATGGTAATTTCAAGAACTGCTAGGATTCTTAATATTTAGCGTGTAGTTAAGTGTACTCATTATCTGTTTTCTTTTCCTTGCTAGGTTCAAAGGCTATCTGTTGGAAGTATTCCACGATCTATGAAGGTTATCCTAGAAGATGACTTAGTAGACAGTTGCAAATCTGGTAAGAATTAACTTTTGTTAGCTTGTATAGGGGGTCCTAACGTATTGATTAGGAAAAGCCACTTTTTATTTTCCCAAGAGTGAGAGTAATTGTTCACTGTAAGAGCAGAGCCTGGCATGTAGGTAGGCCCTGATAGCAGGAAAGAAACGGGGCTAGAGTTTAGCAGTCTAGTCCAGCGGCTTGTTTTATACATGAAGAACCTAACTTGCCCAAGATCACTTGGAGAGTTCAGTGACAGAACTAGAACCTGAACCCAGCTCCACTGACTTCTAGTCCAGTACTCTCTACAGTGCACCATAGCTAAACAGGAGCAACATTTTTAAATGTTGGATTTAGCAGGCAGTTACATAAGAAACATCAGAGGATGTGACCATCAGATACTCCTGCAGCTGTATGGGGTTCTAAAAGAAAGGAGGTGATTGTTTCTCTCTGTGTTGTTAACACCACTATAGGAGTCAGATTGATTTTTGGTCTTCTCTCCTCTGAGGGTCCTCAGAGCTTCCACTGGCCAATTGCCTGAATTGAGAGGGAACTTGAAACCATATTGAAAAAAGAACTGTGGGTGTTTAACATGGATGAGCCTCAGGAAGGACATGACAACCAACTTCCATTAGTTGGAAGATTGTCATATAGAAATGGAATTGGAATTATAGATGCTATTGGTTTCAGTGGCTGAGGCTACATGAAGGTAGATTTTGACTCAGTATCTAATAATCAAAGGTGCCCAACACGGACCTCGGATGGTGGTGAGTTTAAGCAGAGGGTGTACGCCATCTTGTTTGCTATTTGGGCCTCGTGATGGCAGTTATCTGTATGACCTACAGTGTTCAGGCAAAACAGAGACCCTCTGAGCCTTGGAGCTGTTCAGGAAATCCCAGGCTCCAGAGCCTGGTTGTTGAGAAGTCATTCTAAATTATGCTTTGATCTTCAGGCCACCAACCAGGCAACTCCTAAGCTCTCTTTTGTTCCTGTCACTCAGCTGTCTCCTTACTGCCTCATTGGGAAGCTTGGGAAGAATCAAATGTACAAGTGTTTGTGGAAGGGTGAGGATTAGTATCGGCCAATGTCTATGGAATGGAGGTGTCTATGTTGAATTTTAAATTACAGTTTTTATAAAGAAAATGGTAGGGAAAAGTTTTGTTTGGAAAATTAAGATATTAGACGATTTCATAAATCAGCAGTGTCACTCAAGTGGGTAAATACTATTCTCTTCTGCAGTAATCACATTTAAATATCATAGGAGATATTTTTAATAACATTTGGTATGTTTTTTTAAATGAATATGTTGGTGATAATTTGCATTTATAATGCAAAAAGAGAGAATGAGAAAGGGTGCTTTCTTCAGTTGTTGTAGAGGGTAGGTCTGTAAAATTTACATGGAACTGCTCAGTTCCAAAAGGTGAAAATCATAGACTGCTTTCAAAGTGATCATCTTAAAAGTTTTAATCAAAAACTTCTTCTAACCAAAGTACTTGATGTCTATATATCAACACAGCTGTCCTCATCATTTCTTCTCCCTCACTGTCTTCTGACCATACTGACGGAATTCCGACTGGTAGAGAGCTTGAAAGCCTTTTGGACTTACAGACGTTCAGTCCCAAAGTTGTCCTCAGAGCTGCAAATCTTTCATCAGCTTCTCTAAGGCTGTATTTCCAGCCCAAGAAAAGGAGAATGGAAACTTGTTCCCCTAACACCAGCATCTTCTGCTCCCTACACGCATTTCCAGGCCTTGTCCAGACCTGTGTCTGTAAGGAGGATATGAGAGCTTATCCTTTCTCTTTCCTCCACGTATTCCAAGTAACTTAAAAACTGACTAACGATTTCCACTTCCTTTTAATTAACATTTAAGTTAAATTGCAGGCAGGTGGGTCAGAAAATGGAAATGATTGCTAAACGTTAGCTGAATGTCAGCAATTGCCTTTTAATTCACTTCAACATTCCCTCCTTTAAATATTTTTCATTCTCACTAAAACACCCTTCATGTCTATAGCACAAGTGTGTCCCCTTGGCAGTAAGAGGTATGTCTGATCTCTTACTCCACGTCCCAGTTCTCCCCTACTTAACAGATCAGTAATGTTTCATGTTGTTAAATTCCATCATTTCCCTTTGCTTAACCTAGACTTCTCCAAATGCCTCATTTATAAAATATTTACTGAACTGACATTTCATTAAAATGATGAGGCAAGTACTCTATGGAAATTTAAAAGAATTCAGTATCTAGAGTCAAGAATAATTCTTTATCAAAAGACCCCCCCAATCCACCCAAGAATTACTTTTGAAATTTATATCAAATACATTAACAGTTTATACTTACATAAACAGTACACTAGGGAAATAACTGGCTTGATGATGGATTTCCTGCTAAATGGACAAGACTCTGTCAAAGTATGTTGTTCATACAGGACTCTAGATTTTAACCAAAATCAGTAATATCTGCATCAGCAAAGCAGTGCTTGTATGAGCTTAGCCTGGACATGAAAATATCCGTTGATGGAGGATAAGCTGTTTTCGTGCAATTCATCTAAACTGAAAAAAATCTTAAGCTATTTTTCTTTCACGTCACTAATAATAATAAAGAATGGATGGAAGCAGTCTTATCAATAGATATCTTTTCATTTATCCATAGCTACAAATCTCTGTGGGAATCAGAAGATGTAAATGGCATAATCCTTGCCCTCCAGGAATTTACAGTCTAGCTAAGAACCCCAGTCTGACACTGGAGGGTAATGCAGTTGGAGGTTGTATGCTGCTGGCTGTCAGTACAGCAGATCAGAGATGGCGACGGCTGTGATGGCTGCTGTGGTAAATATGCTAAAGAAGACAGAGCAGCACAAAGAGATTAGGTTATGAGAGAGAGAATTGTAGCTTCTGGAAAATGACGTTGTTTGTAATAACTTTTACTGTGGAAAACTTTAAAATGAGTATCTCTTGCCTTGGACTGTCATATATCCACAATTGTTCTGATGCTCATATGAATCTGCTGCTTGGTACATATTTGAGTAAATGAAAACATGTATATAGTAAAGGCTTTTTGAAGGTATTAGTTGTTCTACAAATGTAAGGTAGGTTTAGAATAATAATAATAGCTAATATTTGTTGAACACTTATATTCTAGATACTGTATTTTTAAACATCATCTGATTTAATTCTCACTATAGTCCTATGATGTAAATATAATTATTCCCATTTGTAGGTCAAGATATAGGCTCAGCAAAGTTCAGTAGCTTGCTGAGTTTCATAGCCAGTGAGTAGGGAAGCTGGGATTTAAATCCAGATCTGACAAGTCAGTGCTATTGGCCATTCTTCAGTAGTGTCCACATTTTCCATAGTATCACTGCTGATTGAAGTCAGATTATTTCTACTGAGTGCTATATCTAAAAGTTAAGTTCCTCATTGGACTCATTTAGAAACAACCTAAATGTAACCCATTAAAATGACCATAGTAGAGGACTGTTCTCAGTGCTCGTATAAAGTTGCCCCAGTCATTTTCATCTAAAAAGTTTGGTGCAGAAAGTATAATAAATGATCATTATTTTTCACTGGCTTTAAAAACCCTCCAAGCAGTGGGTTAGGCAGGATCTTGAAAACGTGGTCAAAGTACCTATTTAATTTGTTACTATGAAGTTGCCTTTGGTGAGAATTTTGGTTTGTATTCTGTGAATTGCTACCAAGTTCCATGCATTTGTCATTTACAGAACACTTTTTCAGAAAATCAAAAACTCGGTGGTTTATACATCACATATTGAAATTTAGAGACTGGAAGGCATTTTGTACCAGCAAACATATATTTGACACTGCCTGTTAGTTCAGAGACATTATTTATTGTGCAAAATATAAACATCAGGCTAAGCTTTGGGTATGTCCAACAAGATTGAAATCTTTGGGGACTAGGATTATATGTCTTTTTAGTTTTGGCCCGTTTTTCTCCAGTAGCCAAATATTGAATGACAAGGATTCATAAAAACATGTTACTGATGCATTGAATTGCATGAGCAGAGATGTCAGTGTTTGGAGAATGTGCCTATAAACTACCCAAGGCCACTTAGGAAAATCTTTGAAAATTTACTGTTCCGTCCACCAGGAATGGGAAAGTTTCCTCAGGTGGGAAGGAAGCAACTAAGAAGGAACAAGCAGGGTTGTATCTTGTGCTTTCTTAGTTTGTGGAAAGGAGCTTTGACGTAGAATAGGTACTCATTCATTTCTTGGTGCATTCATTCTTTTGTTCATTTAAAAAAAAAAAGACTGAATAAAATGCTAACAAATGTGGTAAGTAAAAATTAACATACTCGAAACTAGCTAGTATCAGTAATCAAAGATTTTCTCCTTTTCTGACACCAAATTGATTATAGTTTAACCTTCTGGCTGCAGTTTTCACCTCTTTAAATGACAACTATGCCTAGAGACTCTGAAAGGATGAGTATTTCACTCAGTGTGATAATAACAAATAAACCATCCAGTAAATTATTTTCCCAGTGAAGGGTAGTAATTTGGTGTGATTATAATGTGACAGATTAAGAAAAATAAAAATACTGACTTTAGATTTTAGTTGTGCAGATACAAATACCTGTTTAAAAAAAAAAAATCAGGAACCTGTGGTGGTTTTTGCACCCACATTATTTTCTGGATGAGTGCTGGATGAGTGTACTGCACTTTAAACCCTGGTCAGGGAGTGGTTTATTTCTTAGTTCTGGTCCTTTGTCATGCAAGTCTGTGCCCAGGATGCAGGTTCTACTGCTGGACTCACTAGGTGTTTTTTCCCAGGTGATGACCTCACGATTTATGGGGTCGTAATGCAGAGGTGGAAGCCCTTTCAGCAGGATGTGCGCTGTGAAGTGGAGATAGTCCTGAAAGCCAATTATGTCCAAGTAAATAATGAGCAGTCTGCGGGCATCATCATGGATGAGGAGGTCCGAAAGGAATTTGAAGATTTTTGGGAACACTATAAGAGCAATCCTTTTGCAGGTGTGTGATTAAGGGTATGAAGCTGACAGCTATTCAGGGCATTTCACTCAATGGTTAAATATGTTGTCTGTGATTAGGGAGCAGCCTTACAAGCTGTACAACTCAGTGACTGAGTTCTAAGAGTAGCAGCATCGGGATGTACCTCTAGCCAATGTCTCCCTGGGAAGCCCTTTTCTGGCCGTCTTTTCTAATTAGCGATCTTCCTGGAAAATTAAGGTCGGATTCCAAGAGATTTTACATTTCTTACTATTATTGTAACATCTTTACTGCCAAAATAATTTCAGAGTTTTCTTCCTTCTTTACCAGTTAAACATACATTTCTTCCTTATTTAAATAGGCAGAGACTCAACCTATTATGACACATCATCCTATTAAAGCCATTATTTCTTTTCTGATATATTTTAGATTATACGGACAGCTTCACACTGTTTTAGTTGAAGATTTAAAAACAGGAAATAAGCAGGAACGAGATGATGAGTGAATGGAAAGATGCAAAAAAATAAGCTTTGTCATCACAGCAAAAATTTTGATTATGACACTAAGATATAATTACATAGATTAAAATATCACAGGCTTTGGGTTTGCAGAATATTTTTATTTAAAATTTCCCAGTGTATTAAACTCCAGTAAAACCGTCAAATGCCTGTTTTCATTCTTCCTTGGCTGTATCTTCTGAGAAAAATAAACCAAAGGCAGTAATAGGCTATTTCTGATAAACTTCATCTCCAATCTAATACATAGTAATTACTTTATTCTTAAATCAGATGCTGAACTGGACAGATATCATTTCACAAAATAAGGCTCTTACTTGCCTAACTTAGAGGTCGTTTGCTCTTATTTAGTGGTATGAATTTTTTTTTTTTTTTTGCTTCTGTGTAATACATATGTCATGGTTCCTAATCATTCTCTTATCTGATCTATACAGAAAGAAACAAAAATCTCTAATTATTATAAAATTATTTCTTCGGATCATATCCTTACAAAAATCTGTAGCTCTTCCTTGGAACACAGTCATATCTTATTAATTGCAGTCCCATATCTCAGCTCTACCTAGTGCCAGTGAAAGAAGGGCATCAGACAGGCTCTGTCCAGACCATCAGAAGCACTTTGTGCTGGCAATGAAAAAGAGTCTATCTTGTTTTAATTAGAAGGATATAGATGTACAATTCATTTACTGAATAAAAGGAAGAAATACGAAGTCGGACAACTAAGTTCAAGAACTCATCCAGAAAAGTACTATACACCTCATTGCTGAATATCACTATGGTCACCTTCAAAGTACTCCCCTGGGGAAGCTATGCACCGACGCCAGTACCTAGTCCACCCTTCAAAGCATTTCTGGAACTCTTTTCCTGGAATGGCCATCAGAGCTGTCGTCGTATTACCTTTGACGTCCTAAATGTCATCAAAATGTCTTCCTTTCAATATTTCCTTTATCTTTGGGTAAAGAAAGAAGTCATTAGGGACCAGATCAGGTGAGTGGGAAGGGTGGTCCAATACAGTTATTTGTTTACTGGCTAAAAATTCCCTCACAGACAGTGCCATGTGAGCTGGTGCATTGCCGTGATGCAAGAGCCATGAATTGTTGGTGAAAAGTTCAGGTCATTTAACTTTTTCACACAGCCTTTTCAGCATTTCCAAATAGTAAACGTGGTTAACTGTCCAGTTGGTACAAAGTCATCGTGAATAATCCCTCTGATACCAAAAAAGGTTAGCAACATCATTGCAACAAGTTCACGAACTTAATTGTCAGACCCCATAAATATTATAACCTTGTGAGAAATGCTAAGTAGGAAGACAGAGAAAACGAAGCAACATTTTTCTTTTTTAGTGAGAACAGATTCCTTTGTCATGCTTTGTTAGTTTCCCACGTACCCAGTAACAGCACAATAATTTCACCACTTCAAAGCATATGTGTGTTTGTTGGGGTGGGATGGGGTAGGTGAGGGTGAGGAGCTGTATTCAGAGGGTCTCTTCATTTTGCTAGTGTGAAGCCAAATACTACTTGACTGCTCAGCTCTTGTGTGAAGCAGGAGGTGACCTGTTTCATGAAGACCTGAGACTGTGGGTACTGACTAGGAGAAGCCAAAGGCTTTATTCTCCTCTACAGTGACATCAGGGACACCATGCCCTGGTGCTTAGATGCTGGGTAGAAACCCAAATGTAGGCTTTGGGGTCGGTTGGGCCATCAGCCTACCCTGGGGTGACTCAGTTATCTTAGATCTAAGAAGTTCTCTTCATCGGGGTAACTGAAGGCTGTGCCACAATAGTGGATTACAAGGCCAAAGCCACACTATGAACATGGTCTAGAACCAGAAGTTTGGGAGGGAGGTAGAGAGGGGGGAAGTATCCACTCTAACACATTTTCTTCCATGATGTAGCCATGGGAGCTTCTATTGCCACAATCCAAGGAATCGAGTTTTTCAACTAGACAACAAATCAGGGGAATGGCTCTTCCCCTTTGCCTTTCTCTGGTCCTCATAGTATATATATTGCGTTGACTACAGTGTAAGGACATCTTAAGATCAGAAATAAGCACAAGTAATATGGGTAATGTAATAGTTAACCATTAAGTAGGTCCTACTCTGTGCTAGGTATCATTTTTCCTTTTTGCTATACACTTATTAACTCCTTTGATCCTCAGCATTTCTGTGTGATACCATTATTACCTCCATTTTACAGATGAGGAAATGGAAGCAGAGAGGTTAAGAATCTTGCCCATGGTCAGTTAGTAATAACACTGAGATTGGAATCCAGGCCTCTGACAGCAAAGCCTGTGCTCTTTACCACTGGGATGTGCTTCCTGTTGGCACATTAATCTCTGGTCTCTGAAGCCATCTTTCCTCAACAGAGCTGGCTCTTTGGTTTAGTTTGTGGCTTACATGTTGCCCAGGTTACTTTGCCTACACTTAAGCCTGCTTGTTGGGGCTATTTTGTCTTTCTTTCTTTGTGTAATCTCTAGTTTCTGCTCAGAATTTACCTACCTCTGTCAGGTCTTCTTATCTGCTTAGATTCCAGGACTTTCTTCCTGTTTTTGCTTCTGGGCTGGTCTACCTCAATAAAGGCAGGGATTCCCACCAGCAGTTAATGAACTTCCTTCCAGGATTTGCTAATTCTTTTTGGTCCTCTTTTTACTAAAATATTTTCTTTCTTCACCATTTTTGCCATCCCATAGCTTAGTTGCTACTGAGTTAATTTTGATTCATTACAAAAAGTAGCCTTTGTGTATTGGACCATAAATTGTGGAGAAAGGCCTTTTCCTTTCCCTTGATGGTTTGGCAGGAAAGTGTCTGGAACTGGAATCATCCGCTAAAGGAGTACTTGTATGATTATTTTCCTCCTCAGAACAGCTGTCACTGAAACAAGAGTACAAACTCAGAGTTAAGTATAAAAGTCCTGAAACATACAAATTAGTTACCAGCTTGTGGACATTAACTTCTGGTCCCATGATTGTGGACACAGTACCATCACAGAGGGGAATTCCATGGAAGATAAAACAGGCTCAGGAAAGGCTTGTTAGAATCTCATAGGTTCCTCTATTGGTTGATTAGGCCAGTGACCGAATGAAATACCTACTTTATTCATGCATGGGGCAGACAGATTCTCAGATTTGGTGCTTTGGCATTTTTGAAAACAGAACCTAAAACACTGGTATTCTCATAATTAATGCACATGATCAGAAGAATCCAAGACCTCCAGCTTGGATTGCTAGAGTTGAAGTTTATAATGATCTTCGTAATACCCTCGTAACTTAATTCTAACTAAAACAATTTACCAAATTGCTCAAAGCAAATGCTGAATTAACTTAGAAGGATGGATTGCTTTTCTCTTACACCTCTGGAGAAGCTCCATGAGCTCCAAGTACCTGTTGTATTTATTTAAAGGTTACTGGCTCCTACAGTCTGATTCATTGTTTCTGAGATCGAGCACCTTCCTTTTATTTAGGCAGTGGAGTAATTTTATTGAAATTACTGCACAGACAGTACAGCTGTTGGTATGTTTAAGAGAGAATGTTTGAGGAGGCCGAAAAGGAAATTCTTTTCTGTCCTTCTGAAGTATACTATAAATTTATAGAAATGTAAGCACGAAGCACCCAGGAATAAAACACAGACTTTTCATCTCATAGCATTAGTAAGAAAAGGACTTTTAGGACCAGAACTCAATTATTCACTTCTTTTAGTCATTTGGAAACGGTCCTCTTGATCATTTTCAATGGTAGAGTGTGTTTATAGGAAAATAGGACTAAAAGACAAAATTCAGTTAGGATTTCTTGAAAATTGTTGGTAACTTCAGATCTTTCTGCCTTTGCTAGGAAGAAATGAAATATTGGCCAGCTTATGCCCTCAAGTTTTCGGGATGTATCTAGTAAAGCTTGCTGTGGCCATGGTGCTGGCTGGTGGGATTCAAAGGATCGATGCTACAGGAACACGAGTTAGAGGTTAGTATCTATTTAAAATTTTGAGAAGTAGTAATACATACAAGGAGAGATGCTAGAACTTTTCTCTCCTGAATAAAAATTGCTTGTTGAGCTTTATTTTCCAAATGTAATCTTTTAAAGCTGACAGTTGTCTGACTATCTAATACTTAACCCAACATCTGCATATCAGGAGCTACTTTCTAGAATTCCAAAGACTAAAAGAAATCCTAAATTTTTTAATGAGTTTTAATGAGTTTTGCTTCCACCTCTAAGGGTGCCACAGAATAAAATCTTTACATGTCTATTACTGTTTTTCATTGCGTCCCCAGTCTCTCTTCAAGAGGAAGATAGCAGAAATAGTGCTTTTTAATGTCTCCACGTCAGTATCTCTCCATCTGTGACTGTCAGTGTGTTTCTCTGACTGCTGCTGTCAATCATCTTCCTGCCGATTCCCCTTCTGGTGGGTAGTAAATGTGCCGTCTGCCCTGTACTGCTGTAGGTCATGCATTCAAGCAAAGATTACTCTAAGTATGTAGTTACGTCCAAATGGCAGAAAGCTCTTTTGCGGCTAACACACTTAACTGACCTGAATCTGGCATAAAGTAGACTAAACCATAAGAGTACAAGGACATTACTGTCAATTAGGCTGTTTGTAGGTACTCTAAAACCATACAATACAGTATGGAATAGGAAGTATAATAAGGTTTATGTGTATTCTATGTTTTCATTATCTAGTTTGCAAGGCACTCTGCCAAATGTAAAAGAGTTTCCTAATAATACATTTTGAAAATTCTCACATATTACTAAAGAAACTTGTTTGATCAGTAAAATAATACATAGCACAGTATATTCATATTGTTCATTTGTGTTACATTTGAAAAATAAGAGTACTCTAAGATATTTCATTACACTAAAATTTTCATAAAATTAAAAGGTTTTCACTTAACTGTTGGAATCATAAGTGATGTGATATTTATAAAGCACTTACAAAGTCCCAAACACTTTTTTTAAAAGTGCTTAAATAAAAATAGAACAAAATACTTATATGGCTTGTATGAAGACTTAATCACAGTAGTTTGGGATTTAAAAATGGATTTAAAAAAGTCAAAAACTTTATAAGCCAAATTTTCTATAAAAACATTAAACATAGGCCTAACATCTGGAAATAGCACAGAGTCTATTAAAATAATTTAGATGTTGTGTCCCACTCAGAAATTAAAGTTGTTATTTATGATGACAGTTAACTTTTAAATCTTTCTTCAAATGACCTTAAGTAAAAGTCATATATAAAATATAAATTGTATTGGCATTCCAAGTGGACCATTTTCTTTTTGATCAATTATACTTGTTCATGGGCCTTTTCATAGAGATTTAAAACTTTCCATTATTTACTTTTTTCTAGGTGAATCTCATCTTTTATTGGTTGGGGATCCTGGCACAGGGAAATCTCAATTCCTCAAATATGCAGCAAAGATTACACAGAGATCTGTGCTCACCACAGGAATTGGATCTACTAGTGCAGGTATTTTACATGACAATTTTAATTTATTTAATGTTACTGCAGAAGCTAACACAATGGTTTTTTTCCTTATGAAAAGCACTTATAATTGGAAGAATTTTAAGCTAACTTTCAAGTTACTGTCAAAAATTGAAGGATATATGTAGCATTTCTTTTGTAGCTCTAAGAAAATATTTTAGAAGCTCCACCATCACTTAGTTATTTTCCAAAAACTTACCCCATGTATCTTTTTGCATCTTAGCTTTGAATGATCCTATTTGATTTTCTCATTCTCTAAGTGATTACCCATGCTTGTGCAGGAAAAAGTTATGTGTCACCTGGCATTTTATGAAGACCCAGCAAACAGAACACTGAAATGAATTAAATAGGAGAAAAAAAAAAATCTCACTTTACAAAAGTAGGTAGATGGCGTTGAGCTTAAAGTATTTTCATGCTCACACATGTCACCAGGAACAGTAGCTCCTATGGGAAATTTTTGGGTAGAATATGTTTTAGTATATGGAAACGTTTTCATCACTACAATGTGGAGCTTTATTTTCATACATTGTGATGATTCTTCCACAAGTACATTTAAAAGCCTTTGCAGATATAATGTCAAAATTCGATTATAAATTGACTTTAGGAAAAAAATTTTAAAAAAGGTTTTGATGCAATTTTATTGTATTTTTACACCATTTTGATTGGGGAAATATTTCTCCTTCTGTTCTTTAATAGGCCATTGGTTTCACACATTTTACAAATGTTATTTGCTACTTGTTAGGGGAGCCTAATGCCTAGGCCCTGTGCTCAGATTTCTTATGAGCTTATATTTTATACTTACAAAGCAGCAAATGCTCCATTAATGGTGCTACATAATGAGAGCCCCATTCTAAGGAGCCCTCAGGTTTTGGGATATAATTGAATAGTACATTAAGAATTGACAAGAAAGGATTTGTGAATTGAGAGGGGTGAATGAGCTTCAGTATACTGGAAGGGAAGTAGGCAAGAACATTCAAGAACACTTCATATGCATTTTTAAATTCTTATGCCCCAGTGTTCTAGAGCTCTGTATAAAGTGATACCAGCAACAAACAATAAAGGTGTTTCCCAAGTAATTATGTGGAATGTTTCCTAAATTAATTATATGGAGTGCCAGGAAATGAGTCTCACCTATCTGTGAGCCAGTAATTTCGGAGCAGCTGGACAGTTTTACAGTGCATGGCTGTCGAGTCACTGTATTAGCACTTTTCCCGTTTTTTAATGCCAAGATCGTAATCCAAACAGGAGGGGAAAAGAAAGCTAGAGGGAATATAAATGTTAGGTCTGTAGAAAAGTTGTTGCTACTTATCTACCAAAAGGGCCAGACTAGCCTTTCTTCAAACCATGTATCATAACCCATTAGAGTCCTAAGTCAATTCTGTGAGTCAAAACCAGCACTTTCAAAATGAAATCCAGTAAGACACCAGAATACACTGCACACTGTAAAGGTAACTGTAAGGGTGCATGTTCTTGAAAGTTGTTAATATAAATGCATACTTGTTATGGGGTCATACTTTTTTTTTTCCAACCATTGATTCAAGTTTTGAAAACTGCTGCCATAGACTGTCTTGATAAAGCTAGAAACCCCAAATCTTAAAGCCAGAGGGTAAGACACGTGGATGCCTAAGGTTATTCAGGTAATAAATGAGCAAATGCATGCTCATTCCTCAGACTTCTGAATGTTTCCTCGGCTCAAATGGTATCCTGCTTCCCTCCAACCTACTCACCTGTCTCTTCTGTGGTATAATTTGCACGTTTATCTTCTCAGGACACAGCTATCTACTATGATCAAAAAGGGGAAAAACAGTTCTATACCTTCTAGCTATAATTCAGATAGTCTTAAATGAGGCTAAACAGGGGAGCGGAAGGGGGTCTATAGTTTCTCAGTTCCTAATGTTTGAATTCTAAATCTATTTTTATTTTTAAAGATTTGTCTTATAGAACCATAACAATTTTTAATAAGCTTTTAAGTATCAAACGCCTGTGAAAATTGGCTGTCAGTTTACAAATTGATGTAAAAACCTAACCCTTAGATGTCAATACAAACCAATATTATAATTAGAATAAAAACTCAGCAGTGAATTGCATTATTGGTAATTTGAATTATATATGCTTTATTTATAACAAGCACATACTAGTTCTTGTTATATTAATCACTGAGCTCTTTGTTGGAAAGTATTACTTTTATTTTCATTTTAATATTTTAACATTTTCTTTTAATTGCAATTAGACAATGAAATTTTCTTCATATAATTTTAACAGTAGGATGTGTTTTACTTTTAAAGTCTATGAACTAGTTAGTGGACAGTATTTTAATAATCTGGTATATTAAATTTCAAAGTTTAACATTTAGCAAAATTTTGTATCACAAATTCACTTTTTTAGAATGACAGGAAATATGTACAACTTATATTCCATATTCAGACAAATGCCCTTTTCCCTTCCTCAAAATAAAAGCTTTAAAAAGTGCAGTATAAAAGTTTTAGATATGAAGGCACTGCATAACTCTGCATCATATGGCTGATGTCTTGCTTAGCAGCAAGAGTAATGAGAATATTCTACACTTAATTTAATGGAGCATAAGAAACTTTCTGAGGAAGGACTTAGCTCTCATCAAAGAACCTTTTGGCCCATTAAATGAATTCCTTTCAAAGATTACTTTAAAAAGAATTATCTGGAAAAGCTTAGAATATGTTCATCACAAATATGCCTAATTGTATTCTGCATGAGTGTCAGGGAATATGGAGAAGAGTACTACATGTGTGAAAATGTTTCCAAAATAGTGACTTATCTATTATGATAAAGCTATGTATACCTCCCCAAATCTACTGTTTTTATATAAATGCTGCTAACAAATGATCTATGAAAACAGTTTTAAAGAGTTAAGTTTATAGTATTTTTATAAATCTAATTTACTATAGTCTATTCTTAAACTCAGGGAGTCTGTATATGCTCTTGACGTGTTGCGTTCACTGGGTAATAATGATGCATGACTCAAGGAGTGTTCTGATGTCCTAAACTGTTACAAAAAAACAAAAACCATAGCCAGAAAACTTCATAAACAATTAACCACATTTGTCATTATCTTAGAAACCAAACTGAATACTATTTAACATTATGTGAACTCTAGTAGTAGCCATAGGAAGCTTCAAGATGGCCTGGAAAATCAGATCCTAAAGTTCTTGGTAGCATCTAGTTGACTTCAAATCCCTTATTTAAGGACATGCCAAGAGACTGTAAATTCACCCCTTAAACTGAACCAAACTATGTTATTACAGGAAGAAATATTTTAGTTGATGTGAACTTTGTTCTTTTGAAGGCCAGTAAAACAGTGGTCTAAACATTACTGTCCAAGAGGCTAAGACATCTTTACAACCTTGTCTAATGATTCATATTTCTTTTTAAGTGCTTTAATTACGTATCAGAGGAGAAGAAAATAATATATATGTTTTAATCAGATTAGTTTCAGAACAAATAAAATAACACATTAGAGAAAAAAGTTACTTAAAAATAGTTGTATTTATATTCCACAATTTGCTCAAATACTGGTTTTCTTATAAACTTTCTACAGGATGTTTTTAAAACAAATTCTTCACATTGTGTCTTGACTATGACTTAATGGAATTTCAGGGAAATAGTTCTGTGTGTTTTTATAGCTTAATTTGTACTAGAGGGATGGCAGGTGGTCACATGCAGTCCATGTGGGATTCTAACATGACATTTAGTGAGTTTTCTGACGTAGACCATCCCTTTGATGCTGAAGGTAATGCATCTGTTGAAAGAAGTGATTGTAGATTTGGATTACTGCTCTCTGCATCTTCCAGTTTTTCTGTGTTATCTTCCCAATTAATGTGAAATCTTGTGACTCTGGGATTAGATGCCAGAATGTTCCTTTGAAGCTAGAGGAAGAAAGACATATATAAATGGTAAATACGAAGGAAGATCACCATCTACAAATAGGAGCTTACTTAATAGAATGGTTCTTTACGTTAGTCCTCCTAAAGGGCTAAGCTCATATACATACAAAGGTAGTAGTAATAAGTCAAATAAAGCACCTTAAACATAAGTAATAAACAAGGAGTAGGGCCATAGCAAAGAAATTACTGTAGCCTAATGGAAACAAGATATGGAGAATATGAGGGAATTCGTCCAGATTTTTTACTATCCAACAAAATACCTACCTCTTCAATACTTCTGTTTCATAAAAGGGAGAGAATCTCTTTTTTGATGGTAAATACTTCTATGTAAGGATGCTTTATTTAACAAACTAATATGCTCTTTAGGTTGATGTGCTCTCTCTTCAGTAATATTTAAGGAAAATTTCCCACATATAATTTCTCATTATTAGTGGTTTTCTAGCTTTTAATTTTTATGGCTCATTCTTAAAAACAGTGTTCTAGTTTCTTTTTGCTATTCAAGATGCCATACAGGTAACTAATTAACTGGATCAATAGAAGGTCCTACACCAGGATAAAAAGACATTCTAGCCTTATTTTAGGAATACATTCCATTTTACTCCCATGTAATTTTTCTTATATGATCTGGCAGGTAATGTGTTCAATCTCAAAAATCACCAGTTACTAAACTTATAGTTTCCAATGGGAAATCATAAAGTACTAAGTATTTTTGAGTCTACTGAATCACAGATTTTAGCTTCTCACTCAGAAGCTAAAATGTTTTCCATCACCAGAAATATTTAAGATGTTCAGTTTAACCTCTAAGAATAACAGATAAAATACACATGTAAGTGTTCTGAGAAAACAATGTTCGTGTGAAAAACAAACAAAATTTACCCCCTCAATTTTGGGGAGACTTACAGACAAAAATATTGAATAATCAGTACAACAAACATGAATCTAAATGTCCTAAAGGTTGAAATGAACAGAATCATGATGTATGGGAAATGCCATACAGAAAGCCATAAACAAAGGTCTGTTTCTTCCAGGAGGCACTTTCAATGTCCTAACCCATTAGAGACTCTCAAGGTGGCTGACCAATGTTAATTACCAATGATTCATCTGGACAGAGGGTTTGAAGTCATCTAGGCTGATGGAACAATGATTAGTTTGCCCAGTTGATACAGGGACCATTTCAAATTTACTTTGTCTCAAAGCTGTTTTCATGGTTTACTATGAAATGGCAAGTGTTTTGAAACTGTATAGTAAAAGTAATGAAAAAGGAATAGTCCGAACATTACCTTAGAAAAGTCTGGTTTTACTGGCGGATTTTCCCTTAATTCTGTCTCGGTGTATTCATTATTTACATAATAGCCAACTCTAATAAATTCTTGACCGCGATAGGTGCATGTAATTAGCACAACTGTGACACCTACTGCATCTGCGTCTGGAATGAGTCCTGGGTTAGGGGCATCAGCCTAGAATAATTTAAAAAGAAAAGAAACACACATCACAAAAGGCTGTCAACTGCAAGGAAAATTGGAGTTTTGGTTACCCTGTGCACCATCAATTGAGGGAACAGCAACAACAAAGATTTGAAAATCATACTGGGGAAAGCTAATGCTCCTTTTTGACACTTACAGCCAGAAAATATAGTTCTCATGTTTCTCCACAGTATACTTAAGGACCCTGGGTACTTTAAGTACCACAACTTATAGAGTAAAATAAATCTGGCTACAGCATGTTGTCATTTATGAGGGATTATGCGATATTCAATTATAAAACCTTTCATAAAACATAGTAAAAAACTAAATCAATCCTCTTATTGATTCTAACCTTTTCCAGTCATAATTTTCAGACTAAATTAGCCTATTATTTGCACTGCTGCCAGCATTAGCTATCTAAGCACAGATCTAGTCCTATTCCTTCACCAGGTTTTAAAATTTCTGATCACCACTCCCATTTCTAAGAGATAAAAATCTCAGTTCTTTAAATTTGTTTATAAGGCCCTTCACAATTTGTCTCCAACCAATACCTCCATTCATATTCCCTTTAACTCTACACTCTTGTTCTAGAATAACACACACAGGTTCTTTAAAATGGAGTGATAATCTTTCATGCCACTGTTCCCTTGGCCTGAAAGGTCTTTCCTAACATAGTGAAAAATTCATCCTTTGAAGTTTGCATCAAATGTATCCTTAGTGAAGCCCTTTCTAATTCAAAAGGTAGCATTAGTAGCAATCTTCTTTATGAGGCAGATCCTCTACTAATGGATGTCTTAACAATCTATCCTTCAATCTTGCCTGTGATTATGAGCTTAATCTTGGGCAGGAGTCCCATCCAGTTCCTCTTTATAATCTCATGTCTGGCACAGCTCTGGGCACACAATATATATAGATGTAGTATTTTGAAATTCATTCATAACTCAGTTCCTTCCCTGGAGATATTTATGATCTTTTTGAAGAGATACCAGAATGGCGCCAGTGTGTGTCCTGAGAATATGTTGTTTGTCTTAGAGAGCCTGTACACCCATTCCCAGAGGGGTTAGGTTACTTCCAGGGATTCTAGTGTAGCTGGAAGTGGGTAGAGATGGGAAATAGAGGCAGTTCAGTACTGCTAGTGAACTGACTGACCCCCATGTTGATTCCCATCCCCTCAGCACACTGGTTCTAGGCATGTTTCTGTTTGCAGGTTTGTTTGGCAAAGGATTCAGCTTAAGCAAGTTCAAGTAGAAAAACCTGTAGCCTCTCTGACCATTGAGATTGGAGAAGTGATAGACAGAGATCTTTAATTCCAACCAGTAGCACCAGATAGATGTCTGGACATCTGCTGCTAGTTTTTGACACCCTCATGAGAAAGGCATGTTCTGAGAGGCAAAATCATGGCAGACCAGGAGAATACTGTGGCAGTTAAAAGCACAAAACAAAAACTATTTAACCCCTTCCTGCTGATAATGGTACATTTTGTGAAACACATAGACTGAACATATGTAAATAGCATGTGCTTCCTCTCTGCTTTTTGGCAACATATGCCCTGATACCAAGTTAAAACCACTGGAAAATCACTAGAAGCAAATCTTTTTGAATAATTTTTTTTTCTACAACATTGTTAAGCTTTTGATTTACAGTGTTTTTAACAACATAAACACACAGGAAAGATTTTTAAGGGTTTTGTTTCAAAAACAAGGGATTTATCTGCAAGATTTTATAGTAGCATAAAAAGGTGTATCACTGCATGTTAAACTAAGTTTCTTAGTGTGCCATGAATTATCATCAGTGAAGTAAGCATTCTCCCGGCTTGTTGGTCAAAGGAAACTCTGCTTCTTTATATAACAATTTCAAGAAGCTAAGAGAATAATAAAAGTTTAATTCTAATTATAGAAATATTTGTCAGTCATTGTACTTGCTTATTCCTCATTTAATACTCAGAACGTTCTTATGAGGTGGGACATTATCCACATTTTATAGATGATTGAAGTGACTAAGGAGGTTAGGGAGCCTATCTAAAGTCAAACGTGCCTAAGGAGCAGTGAAGCAGGATGTGAACCAGGTCTAACTGCACTACTTCCCCACACACACTTTCTCTGGTCCCCATGTCTTTCACCAAGGTTTCGCACTCACCCAACTCAGGGAAACAGAACCTTTAATTAACATATTTGAGCCTTTTAGTTAATATTTTAATATATTTGAGCTTTTTAAACCATTTCTTTAGATACAGTAAATTATCTGTCACTTTTTAATAAAAAGCACTATGGCCAGGAGACCAAGAGTCTGAATTCTCCATTGAGGAGAGGGGAGGGAAATGTAGCAGCTCTAAAGATACCATAAGGTTAAGTAATTCTTGGCCCATGTTTGACAGTAATGGGATTATCTGACCAACAGTATTCATTTAAATTGGTCCCATCTATGAAGTGAGAAAATAGGCAGTCAGGGATAGGAAGAGTTAATTTTCTCTCTGGATGAGGTGTCTTCAGTGGGACCTACTTAACTATACAAGAGGGGACTCTTGTATAGAAGTACTTGTAACAAAATTAGTAATAGTTTTTAAAAACCTGTAGTTAGTTACTCTTTGGACTATTATAAATATCTCCCTCTAATAAGCATGGATAATTGGAAATTGACTGAATAGTTTTATATAACAATTTAACATTGATTTAAAAAAGTAACACTTGAATACAGAAGACAATGTCTGAAGTCTTGGCATAGATCCAAATGCTGTCAGTGGTGTCTGAGATCATAATTTGTATTAGTAGAATTTCCCCACAAGTAACAAAGTAGTAGACTTGTAACAGTAATCCTCTATAAAATGTGTATATTAGATGTTTTAGTAAACTTGGACTTCAGTTCCTGTGACCCAAGATCACACAGTAAATCTCGACCTACTAGTATCCCTGTTAACCTCGCTTCATTACGCTGAAATAAAGTTGTTCGTTATACCATCATCACTCCTGGTGACTGAAACCATAAAGTGAAGATGCATATTACTAACTATACCAGTCGGTATGTATTTTGAATCCCTGTTTGAACAGCCACCGCCTGAAAGTCTGATACTAAGGGACTATTCACGGGAAGAGCCTAAATTTAACCACCATGTGTGCCACGACACAGTGTAAGGTTTACTGTGTGCTGTGCAAACCCTGAAGTAGACATAACATTAACATCTTTCTGCACACAAAATCGAGAAGTGGGCTTCCTTTATGGCACAGAGACTTCCTAAAATGTGATGGAAGCAAATCAAAAGTGAATGCAACAGAAGCAGAGTGATTTAACCCAAAAGGAAAGGGATAAGGACCACAGGATAGTCTGTTTATAAACATATTTGGCATACATATTTACCAAGAATAATCTTACCTGAAATACAAACATATGCCTTCCTGCAGGAACAGGGCCCACTAAAACAGAGTCTAAAACTTGATCGTATTCTTCACTTTCTGCAGATCCCACATAGATAATTTTCCATTCCAAGTCTAGGGTTAAAAACCAAAACATTATTTCATATTCAGTAATTACACTACGAGATGATATCAAAGACCCTTTTAATGTCCACTTAGCCATTTACTGCTGCTAAAATTGGTTCTCGTAGCAGAAAATCCAGAAAGGCACTGAAATGCACCTTATGAAATTCTTAACATTTTTGTACCAGTTTCTCAAAGCGCTCTTTTGTGAAACACGCTACACACACACCATCCCCCACCCAAATCTTGGGAAATGCTTCAACCTTGTCATAAGGATTCATAAAGCACACTGGCAAAGTGTTCTGATAAAGACCAATAACGTTAATCCAGCGTTTTCCAAATTTGTTTGGCTATGGAATCCCTCCCCCACTTCTTTATATGTCATATTTTAATGTACTAAACACACTTTGGAAGGACTGCCCCATACTGTGTTGCACAGATCCAAATCATCAAAGAGCTCCAGAGTGAAAAAATCATTAGCCAACTTCCCTGTGGCTCAGAAGTAAGGGGCTCATCAAGTAAGGGTCATTAAAGGATCACAGTCCCTTCATGTCATACATTCTTTAAATTGGGGAGGGGAAATCAAGGATCCTTTTACAACTTGATAGAAGAGTATATACAATAGGAACTGGCACGAAGAGGAGTAAGACACACTAAAGTGCAACCCAAGACAATCTGTGTAATTCAATCATTATATGTAGTTCAGATTTTATTGAGCAACTTTTATAAGGTGCTTTTTGAGAAGCACCCAGAGATGAGAACCCAGAGATGAGTAAAACGACTGCTCTTTTGATGGAGCCTCCTTTTTAGTAGGGGGAGGAAGAAACTCTACAAATTCAAATCATCTGAGACCTCCTGGGCCTCTCAAGGTGCTTAGCACTATGTGTCCTGCCTCTTGGATTCTCTGCACTGAGACCACACCAGCACTCCCACAGGGGTGTTTCTGGGTGAGTTGTGGAGAATCTAGTTAGTGCCACCATGTGTTGCCATTTTTGTGTAATTGTGTAGGTATTTTTGTTCCCCAAATAGATACCAAAATACTATAGGTACTACTTATTCATAAGGTATTCAAAACCTGTCGTTTATTGAACTAAAAGCTCCTTTAGGTTTATACTTAATTTATTAAGTCAGTAGTTATTTTTTGAGAACCTATTATGTCATGGGTCTGTCCTAGACTAGATCATTTTATTTCCAGCTTCCAGCACGTTTCCAGATGCAGGGTCCAGCATCTGACATCTCATTAGATCATCTCTTTCTTTGTTGATGAAGATTAGAGAGGAAATAAGCAAAATGAATGTCTAGTCAGAAAGAACAGCAAATACAAAAGGCCCAGAGGTGGGTGTGCTTGGCAAGAAAAAGCAAGTCCGCAAGGGCAGGAGCAGAACAAGCAAGGGGAAAAGAACCCACCATGAGATTGGGGGTGAGTGGCATGGTCAGATTATGCAAGGTTGTGATGGCCATCATAAAGACTTTCGGCTTTTACACTGAGTGGCATGGGAAGCCATTGGAGGGTTTTGAGTGGAGGAGTGACCAAGATCCAACTTGCATTTTAAAAGGATAGTTTAGGCTGCTGTGTTCAGTACAGACTGTAAGAGGGCAAGGGGAAAAGCAGGATATTTCAACCATTAAGGCAAGAAATTATGTAGCCATGGGAGTGAGAAGCAGTCACATTCTGGGTAAATCTTGAAGATAGAGGCAGCAAGAGTCACTTTTGTTTTGTAGGGGGTAAGGGAAGGAAACCATCAGGAGTTAGGTTTGGACATGCTCAGTTTGAGATGTCTACTAGATATCTAAGTGGAGATAATGAGTAGATCTGGAAATTGTCAACATGTGAAGCCTTGAAAATAGGTAGGATTCCGAGGGAGTAAGCCTTGGGGCTGTCCAAATAGGAGGTCAGAGAAATGAGGAACAATCGAAAGTAGGTTATAAAACTAGTGGCCCACAAGTTAGGTAGGTAACCCAAAATCCAAGTGGCAGAACTGTTTTTAGAAGGGTGTTAAAGCTATTAAAGCAGCCAAGTAAGGATAAGACTAGGAATTGCCATGTGGAGGTAATATTTTGTTCATTTCATATGCAGCAGCAGTACCACTAGTACATACAGTGCTCTGGCCTCCTAATTGGTATATGTTGGCGTTTGTGATCTGACATAGGCGTGGTCATGCTTTATAAACCTTTTATAAAATACCTACTCTGTGCTGGGCATTGTCTTGCCACCTCACACCTGTTGTTTAAACTTCAACAGCTTTACCATATGGATTTAAATGTACCTATAATGCAAGTAAGAAAGTGAAAGCTCTGAGAGGCTAAGTAGCCAAATTCACACAGCTAGTAAATCAAAGAATCAGAATTCAAGCTATGTCTCTTCAACTCCAAAGCCTGGGCTCTTTGCAAAAATTTAAGAAGATAAATCCTTCCCTTTCTAGCTCTCATATGAATAGTGGAATAAAGGAAGTTAATTTTGGGGGGTGGAGGGTGAGGCATGAGTGAGCACAGAGGCCATGAGGAGATAATCTAGGCTGTAACTCAAGGAACACCTGTACCTTAACTTTTATGCTTATGGGATGCTTGTTGTAACTACTGAGTTTAAAATACTCAGTACGTATTTATAAATTTGCATCAGTTGTTTTATTCTTAATTTATTTAAACCTAACTTTTATTCCCCTGCCCCTGTATTGGAAGAAGGATAGGGTCAGATGCTTTACACAGGTTATCAGTTGAAGGAGTTTATTTATTTAAAAAGTTAACTAATTGTTTCATGTGATCATGGTAATCCCAGCCTGCAAGTATCTCCATTTGTAGTGGGAGTAGGGGCAGTCACCAAGGGAATTTTAAACTAATTAACACTACTTGGGAAGACCTGTGGTCTAGCGTTAAGTATACAGTCTTTGGGAATTAGAAGAAGCCTTAAGCTTGAAAGTATGAAGCACTATGCTCAATTCTGGTACGCTGATAAGTATTCAACTGAGGGTAGCCTAATTATTGACATTGATCAACTTTTTTTTTTAATGGCTCCATTCAATAAAGAAGCAGAGAACCAGAAATCCCTAACAAAGATAGCGGGAAAGTCAATCAAAAGTTGTACAGGCGGCTTGGTGACCGACCATCAGATCAAATACACCCAAGGTCTTCTGTTGCTCTTGACTGACAGAAACGACTCTGTTCAATCTGCAGATTGCTGTCCTACCCACTGTGACATAGGTTTATATTAGAAACAACCAAATTACCTTAAGAGCAAATACTCCAAAAGGCTATTTCTGAAGCAAAGCCAACAGGGTATCTTTTAAAGCAAAGTGAACACATTTGGGGGCTACTGAAAATGCTAAAGTACGAAAAATGGTGGCCAACCTCTGGCTTGGGACTTGAGACAAAATTATGAAGTGAAAATTTCTCGTCAGTACAATGGTACCTCGGTTTTCTAACGTAATCCACAAGTTCTGAAACGTTCGAGAAGAGCCATCAGCTAGGCCTCAGGATCTTGCACTAAGTGGAAGCCATGTGACATGTTCGACTTCTGAGTCGTGTTCAAAAACCGAAGCATTTACTTCCGGGTTTACGGCATTCGTAAACCAAAATGTTCATCAATGGAGGTGTTCGAAAACCAAGGTACCACTGTATATTCTATAGTTTCATTCATTTCAAGAACAGATCTTTAAAAGAACTGCAATAGTGTAAAAGTATGGAACCTCTAAGAAGCCTTTGCTAACTCAATTTCCTTAATTCACACAGCCTCTAGGTGGAGTACACAAACATGGCACCTTTTTGAAAGATTCCTTTGCAGCTTTGGTATGACTCAGCTTAAACTCTAAAAAAATACTAAATAATTGCCCAGTCTAGGTGCCCTGGGAAGTGAAGTATACAATTGGAAGTAAGTGTTTTCTTGACATTCGTTATTGTAAAAATTCTGAGGTGATTCAGCTGGGTTATGAATTGATTCCAGTTAAAAATGGAACATAGTGCTGCTTCTATGAATGGCAGGTTTCAACCATCCAATGTCAAAGCCCTGTAACATCCTTCAGAATTGGCTCCTATCATGGAAAGCATCACTTGAGAAATACCTGAAATTTGAAGACCTTCTAATGCCTAAAACACTGTAGTGTTGGAATGGATTGATCAATAATTTTTCTTGTATTTACCCATTTTTATATCCAATTGACAATAAAATGGAAAAATTACAGACTTGGGTATAAAAAAATGGTCCTGGTAGCTGAAATGTTTATAGTAATACTAGTAGAAAGGAACCAAATGGTTTCAGAGTAACAAGAAAAATCCCCTTTAATTTTTATTATCAATGGCCTATTTAGAAATTATTTTAACAAGTGAATCATCTTCCAAAATGTGCACTACAAGGTATATATACAGAGGGTGCCAAAAAAAATGTATCCACATTTTAAGAAAGGAAAAAAACTATTAAAATTGTAATAATGTATACCCATAACAAAAGGTGAACACAAGTCACGTTGGACTTCAGCAATTACGAGGTGCTCAACGTGGTTACCATCAGCATCCAGACACTTCTGATTACCGGAACTACTGCTTGAGCAATATTGACCAGAGTCATTGTATACATTTTTTTGGCACCCCAGTATATGTGCTATGTGCTTCATATGCGCATTTAAACTTTATAGAGGAGCACAGATTAAAGTGTTAATTATGGTTACTTATACAGGAGTGAGATGGGGAAGGCACTGAGTACAGAGGACTGTTACTTTATATATGTGTGTACAACTTTTTAAAAGTTTATTTCAATGAGCGCGTATTTTTATAATTTAAAAAATTAACACCCTACGTAAGATACTTCTTACAGATTAAAAACTAATTTTCATAGTGAAATGCCTTACATGACTTAATTAGCACAATAATTTAAAATGAACTTTGCTAAATAGATTTCTAAGTTCAAAGAAGTTATGTCCTCTATTTAGTTGTAAAATTACCACTGAAGTTAAACGTTTTCCCCCTCAAATTTCCAAAATGAAGCACTGGATTATTTTTAATAAAATCGCAAAGATTAGACCTTGGCAAATTTTACTTTTCTAAATATTTATTACTGCACATATTAAAACTATCTTCTTTAAGACCTTAAAACATACTTAGAAAAAATAGTAAAATTTTTTGCATTGCCATTAGGACTTTACCTTTTATCTCCTAGCCCACTTTTGTGTTTTATGTTCAGGATGTTTGGATGTGGAGTTATTTTAATTAGATTTCAATACGTTCGTGAAGAAAGTGTTCTTTCAGATTTAGAAGCCAGTAATTAAGTCCTGGTAATTAAGTATTTTCCTTATTTCTACTCTTGGGTTAAATGTAACTTTCTAGCTTAACAGTATTTTTGTTCCTGAGAGAGAGAGAAGATTTCAGTCATTAAAGGAAAGGAGTCCACGTTGTTCGAGGCGAGCCTGCGCGCGAGCATCCCGGGCGCTCCGGGCATCCCGGGCGCCGGCCAGGGAGCACCCACGGCCCCCGGGGAGCGCCGGCGCCCGGCCCGCGGCGCCGAGCCTGCGCCCGCCTCCCCTACTGGTTGGTCGAGGGAGCCAGAAATCAGCGCGAAGACAGCCTCGCTCTCCTCCCCAAAGCGGCCGGGAATGGCCACCCAAGAGAGTGCGGGGACTCCAGCGTAAGCCCTAAAGATGGATTTGCCTTTCCACTCGGGGGCCGGAAGGTGGGCAGGCGGGGCGCCGTGTTCGTCACCCGCGGAGAGGAGGCGTCGTGACGCCGGGGTCGGTGGCCCACTTCTTTACTCTGGGTAAGATGGCTCCGCTGCTAACTCGCCGGCGCGACCACACACATGCTTACCCCTTCCCAGCCTTCCCGCGGGGACCGTGGAGGCCGTTCGCGGCGCGGGGCCAGCCCGCCGCGACCCCCGGTCGGCTCCGCCGGCGGGAGTGCGGGTCTCGCGAGCCGCCGGTCCACCAGACAAAGCTGACAACATGGCTACCTCTGCTGGAACAAGTTCCTAGCAAGTTGAGCCGCGGCAGGCGCCCGGGCTGCGGCTGAACGCCTCGCGCGCCTCGGTGCCGTCGTCCATCAACTTCAAGTTTCCCTCCGCAGAGCCAAGCCCGGAGCCCGCAGCCCGCCCGGCGCCGAGCACCGGCCGCCCGCGCGAGGCCGGGCCCGGGAAACTTTCAACGTCTGCAGCCCGCAACTGACAGCCCGGCGACGGGCGGGCGCCCGACTCACCTTCAGACAGGTCCTCGATGCACTCGAAGGTGATCTCGAACTGGAATGGGTTGTAGAAAGGAGAAGGGTTATCCAGCACCACTACATTGTTCACCTGAACCTTTGCCATATTTTGAAAAAAACAAACAATGGGAACGGGGGCTTGTTGCGGCACAATCAAGTCCAGCGCGCGGCCGCCCGGGAGAGCGCAGACCCCCGCCGCGGCGCCGGCCCGACGTAGTGCAGCGGCGACTTGAGAAACTTTTTTTTCCTCTTTTTATTTACACGGGAACACTCCACAGTGTTTTGCAGCTTTCCTATTTCACTAAACTACAGCCCATTCTGCTCTGATAACTAGCAGCGTTGCTCGCGATTGGCTGCACCCGAGCTCTGACCCTCCTCCTCCACCGAGGGCCTTGGCGGCGAGCAAGATGGGCTCCCGCTCCCTGAATGGACTCGGAAACTTTAACTGCGGCTCCACCTGCTGGTGTGGATTAGGACAAAGGCAGAGAACAAAGTGAGTGGAATATGGGTTGGGAGGCCCGCGCGGAGGCCGCCGCCGGCGGGGGGGGTGAGGGGGGTTGGGGGGAGGGTGCAGGCCCCGCCCCCGGCCCGGCGGCTCCCGCGCCTCACGTCGGGCGTGGCCGCGGCGGGGCGGGGGTTGGCGATGGGCGTGGGCACGGCCGTGGCGGCGAGGGGCGTGGCCATGGAGGGGAGGCGTGCTCGCGGCTGCAACGGCGGCGGGGGGACGGGATCTTGTGTGACGCCCGCCCCTCGGGGTTTTTTTTGTGTGTTTTTCACTCTTTTTACAATAGTCCAACGGCTATACCGGCTCTCTACTGAATTTAGCAGATGTGATTCGGTTGTCTACACTAGGTTCAGCTGTCTGTGTGTTGGGTAATATTTCGGGTAGAGAGAAGGGTTGGTTGCAGTGGAAATAAATTGCGTTTTGTAGACCAATGCCATCTCGAAAGGAGCAAAGCCATTTTGGAAAGCTAGCTCTTAACCCGGTATCTGCGTTTGGGCACAACAGCGGTATTAGTTAAATGGAAACAAAATGAAAGGCGAAGAGACGCTTTTGCGCACACACTTTGCTTGGAAAATCGGAATAAATAGTATTTGGGCTGCAACTGGGTCTTCCTTTCCTATCTGGAAAGTCCTAGAATAAGAAAAAGATTATACTAGAGATGTGATCAGTTACACCCCTGGTTGCTGCCGTTTGGTGTGAGTAACAGGAACATAAAAGGAGAAAATGGAAGTATCGGGCGACCAAAGAGCAACAAATACAATCTGAGAAGGGAAAAGGAGAGTAGAGAACACAAAGGCATACCAAAGACATGTAATTTTCAAAAAATGTATGACCTAAACTGTTAGTAAATAAGAATTTGTAGCACTTCACACAACTTCTGGGAGCCTTTGCTTTATTCAATGTCGATTCATTTATGCTGCTTGACTACCATTGTGGAGAAAGGGAGAGCTTTTAACACATTTGTGAGATTGAACTGTTTGAATCTCTAAGTAAGAGTGGCATAAAGGTTTGTGTTATTACCTGCTTTTCATAAACCATCGTTTTTTCCTTAAGTGTTGTGACTGAAACCACTTAAGTTGGCTAATTTCAGAGAGAAAATTCTTAAGTATCACCTATGCTGGAAGAGTTTTCTCTTAGTATAGTGCCCAGAATTTTGAGTTGTCATTGTTTGGGCATTGTTCATACTTAAGTAGGTTGCTTTTGATGAGACTTCTTCATCTGATAGTCTCTTGAAAGTTAATATGGGACAGCTAATACCAGGCCTTCCCACCTTTAGGAGAACTATTTAGAGTGTGGGTCCCATTTTATCGTCAATGCAGTCAAATAGGACCTACTAGAAATGGTTTCCTCAAGCCCAGTTGTTTGTGTGCATTAGCATATGAGTCATACTGTGGTGAGAGGCACAGATTACAATGACTAATAAACTATTCTGTGTTCACTCTTATTAGTTCGGGTCCTAACGCTCGCTATGATAAATTGTAAATTGCTGTATGCTATACAGCGCACTAAATATATAAGATAAATGACTGAAAATTAAAACATGACTCCCTTAAGAATGGTGTGTGTAGTTTTCTGATTATTTTATATAAAATAAAATGCATTTTGCAGTCTGACCATAGTTGTGTGATAATAAGGTACATCTACCATAAAACTTGCTTTTGGTGAACATGCAACATCAAGAACTGAGAATATCTAACAGGATATGGGTTGTTTTCTTTGAAATCTTTTAACGTGTCATATACAGCACTATTGAAAGTGGAAGGAAAAACCTCCCTAATAGTTGACTGGAAGCCACAGGAATTGGCCCCAGTCCTCTCATATTGCCTCTCCTGTCTTAGCTGTTTTATTACTGCTCTTCAAAAATGTTGAACTGGGGGCCGGCCCGGTGGCTCAGGCGGTTAGAGCTCCATGCTCCTAACTCCGAAGGCTGCCAGTTCGATTCCCACATGGGCCAGTGGGCTCTCAACCACAAGGTTGCCAGTTCAATTCCTCGACTCCTGCGAGGGATGGTGGTCAGCGCCCCCTGCAACTAAGATTGAACATGGCCCCTTGAGCTGAGCTCACTCCTGGATGGCTCAATTGGTTGGAGCGCGTCCTCTCAACCACAAGATTGCCGGTTCGACTCCCGCAAGGGATGGTGGGCTGTGCCCCCTGAAACTAGAAATGGCAACTGGACCTGGAGCTGAGCTGCGCCCTCCACAACTAAGACTGAAAGGACAACAACTTGAAGCTGAACGGCACCCTCCACAATTAAGATTGAAAGGACAACTTGACTTGGAAAAAAGTCCTGGAAGTACACAGTTCCCCAATAAAGTCTTGTTCCCCTTCCCCAATAAAATCTTTAAAAAAACAAATGTCAAAGAATTTTTGAGCTCTCTGTCCAATAGTTTTCTCACCATTGGCAATACAGGAAAGACCAAAGAGACTCCCAGATGTGCCCTGGCATATTTCTAAATTACCTGGCATGTTGTAGGGGGGGAATTGTAAAAGCATCATTCTGCTTTCAGAGGCAATCTATAAAATCTTTCTGAACAATTTTTTGGTGACTCTCAAACAGCTAACCATATTTGCAACAGGTAAGTCACTATGAATGTTGTCATGTATTAAGTACCCAAGGGGGCCCACATGATGTGTGGAGAGCTACATTGAATGTAACACCCAAATTGCTTCTTTCTGTGCAGATTACTTGAGGGAAGGATGGCTGGAAGAGGTTGTTTTGTCTCTTAAGATGAACAAAGCCTAAATTAGTGCCTAGGACACAAATAAATGAACTTTGTTAGCTCTTGTTACAGGCCAAATTGTATCCCCCTCCCAAATTCATATTTTGAAGTATTAACACCCAGTACCTCAGAATGTGACTATATTTTGCGATAGGGCCTTTAAAGAGGTAAAGTTAACATTTAGTCCCATAGAGGCCCTAATCCAGTCTGTAAATGGTACCCTTCTACATCGAGGAAATTTGAACATATAAAGGGTACACATGCGCAGAGGAAAGACCATGTGAGGACACAGCAGGAAGGCGGCCATTTGCAAGCCAAGGAGCTAGGCCTGAAAAGAAACCAACCCTGCTGATACCTTGATCGTGTTTCCCTGAAAATAAGCCCCAGTTAAGATTGTCAGGCAGTCGGCCGCATTTAGTATGTTAAGACGATGTTCCAGGAGAAGATGACATGACTGTATTTGAATAAATGTAGATTGTTGTACATGAAAAAATAAGACATCCCCTGAAAATACGCCGTAATGCGTCTTTTGGAGCAAAAATTAATATAAGACCCAGTCTTATTTTCGGGGAAATACAGTTGTACTTCTAGCCTCTAGAACTTTGAGAAAATGCATTTCTGTTGTTTAAGCCGCCAGTGTGATATTTTGTTACGGTAGCCCTAGCAAACTAATACAGCTATAATTTTTTTTCCCCTTCAGAATTAGGCTTACTTATAACCTAAATTTATTTCATCCAATTATTGGTCAGTTATCAAGTACTTTCTGTGGTGTGAAATGAGGTGGTCATTTAGCCATGCCAGTAGGGTGTGGAGTGGTGTGCTGTAGCTGGTCTTCCATGAATGAGGTAGGCCCCGCTACTGCTGGGCATGCAGCTTAAATTCTGAAGAGACAAGACGCGGCTTGCTTCTGTGATCCCAAGCTCCTCTACAGAGGGCTTCTGAGAGTCTTAAACTAGAAGTTAAATTGAAATCACACACAAAGCAAGATGGCAGAATGAATTAAAATGTACTAGATTTAAATTGGATTAAGTTAAAATACACTGAGTTAAAATGTAGTAGAGCTAAGAAATCAAGTCTCAGTCCCTGCCTGCTGCAGAAGTTACAGGAATGAAAGTGCTAACTTCTTGCCTTGGTTCAAATCCTAGAGTCCACCTGTGTTAATTACATCATCACTGTTGAATTCTCTTTAAAGAAACACTTGCATTGTTACAAGCCAAATCTTTTTTACAAAAATTTTATTTAAGGATTGTTGTAATATCTTTAATTAAACTTAAAGGGCTTCCTATTATTATTAGTTACAGGATGTCAAAATTTAATGATAGTTTTAACTGAAATTTTATATTTAAAAGTACAGTGTCGAGATTTGCTAGAGTTTATAACCATTTCTAGAAGGAATAAATGCTACAGTAATGATCTTAATAATAACTCATTGTATATAGAGAGAGCATTTGTTGTGTGAAAGTACTGTCCTAGGCTCTGTGGAATAGTCAAAGACAAAACATACATGGGCATTATCTACAAGGACCTGTGGTTCAATAGGAAAGATAACTAAGTAAGTATGATACAGAATAGAAGGTGATACAGTGTCATAATAAAGGCTGTGTGTGTATTTGTAGTATGTATGTATATATACATTTTGAGCCTTGCGACATCCTGGTATGGTAGGAGGGTAAGGTATTATCCCCATACAACAAATGAGGACAGTAGAGCTCAGAAATCAGTGCCTTTAATTGCTGCCCTAGTGCTTCCCTACTTTCTCTTTACGGTGTCAGATAGTACTTAAAGTGGACTTTATATGTAGAAAAAGCAATTGGTCTCATTTCCTGGAAGAACCCACAGGCTCACAGATACTGTCGTAATGACTTGACTAATGAACTCTTGAGAAACGAAGCCCCATGAATGAGGTTGGCCCAGGTATATACTGGCAGTGACAGGAGGCCCAGCCCAGGCCAAGCTGTGGGTGTCTCTCCAAGGAGGTACTGCAAATGTAAAGCCTCCTGTTGCAGAGGGGATGACTGGGAGGTAGTGGGGTTGAACCCTGCAATGCACCCTGATACTTTTTATTAGGCTTCTGTATTTGTTACATGGAGTGTATCCCCCTCCCCTATTCTCTGCTCCCCCTCTTTAATAACAGTTCCACTGTTTTGTGTTCATTGTTACCCACCATTAGGTTAGAATTTTGTTGATATAAGCTGTGTCTGAGCCCTTATCCATAGCTGGACAATACTGATAAACACCCTTTGGATAGCTGTCAATGATGTCAGTCAGCTTTCTGAGGCACCATAATTATGTTTGTTGTTGACACTTTGTTGATGTGAATATCATTCTGACAAGAATACGAATGGAAATGTTTAATATTTTCTGTTCCTTGTATCTAGTTGTTTACCATGTGTTCTTAGTCCTCTTTTAAATGAAGCTCCTTCTAAACTTGTTTTCCTTTTGAACTCAGTCTCCACATGTAATCCATCTTCCTTCATTTCCTTCATGTTGTACATTCCATCCTTTTCTTTCTAACCCTCCACCTCTCACATTCATCAGAGGCTCTCTCCACTTCCCAGGAGAAATGTGATAAGTAGAGGACTTAAATCTTTAAAACATCTCTTGGCTAGACCACTGCTTGCACAAAGCCACCGTAAGCACAGCAGCTTTTTGAGTTGGTTACTATAGAGACAAACAACATTAAATGGAGCGAGACATGCTTGACAGAAGCTAGGCAAGTGAGATTGGATGCCTTATATACAGGATTATTTGGAAAAGATTAAAAACTAGAAAGGATAGGAAAGGGAAAGATTTCACAAATGAGCTAATAGGTAATTAATCAATAGATTTTAAGTCGGTAAAAATTGTGCCTGCTAAGGCCTTGAATCCAGCATACAGAGAATCCAGTTCCAAGTTCCCCAGTATGATTACACAGTGATTTTTTTTCTTTTTTAATAACAGCTACGCTGTTATGAACATTGGTGTATAAATTTTTGTGAGGGATAAATGTTTTCATTTCTCTGGGTCTGTGCTTAACAGTGCAATTGCTGGGTCATACGGTAAGTCCTTATGAGGAACTAGCAGAGTTTCCCAAAGTGGATGCACCATTTTACATTCCCACCAGTAGTGTATGAGCATTCCAAAGTCTCCATGTCCCTCTTGACACTTGTTATGTCTTTTTGACAGTGGTGCGTGAAGTAATGTCTCGTTGTGGTTCTGATTTACATTTCTCATGGCTAAAAATATTGAACATTTTTCATTTGCTTATTGACCATTTGTGTATCGTCTGTGGAGAAATGTCTATTTGGATCCTTTGGCAATTAAAAAATAATTGGGTTATTTGTCTTTTTATTACTGAGCTATAAGAGTTCTTTAAATACAAGTCTTTTATCAGAGACTTGTATTTATCAGGTTTGGAAATTTTTTTTTCCCATTCTGTGGGATATCTTTTCATTTTCTTGGGGATGTCCTTTGCAGCACAAAAGCTTTTAATTCTGATGAAGTCTAATTTATATTGTCTTCTTAATGCTTTTGCTTTTGGTATCATTTCTCAAAAACATTGCCTGATCCGGGGCCGTGAAGATTTACGCCTGTGTTTTCTTCTAAGGGTTGTATATTTTTGGCATCTTACATTTAAACCTTTGATCCAGTTTGAATTCTTTTTTATGAATAGTGTGAAGTCGGGGTGCAACTTGCTATTTTTGCATGTGGATATCCAGTTTCCCATCAGCATCTTTTGAAAAAACTGTTCTTAATGAATTCTCTTGGAACCCTTACCAAAAATGAATTCATCACAAATGTATGGTCTTTTTCCTGTACAGTCAATTCTGTTCTCTTGGTATATATCCTTATGCCATTGCCACATTGCCTTGATTGTTGTAGCTTTGTAGTAAGTTTTGAAATCAAGAAGTGTGGTTATGCCATTTTTTCCCACCAAGATTGCGTTGGCTATTTGAGATTTCTTGAATTTCCATATGAATTTTAGGATCACTTTGTCAATTTCTACAAAGAAGCTAACTGAGATGTAGATAGGGATTGCATTGAATCTGTAGATCTCTTTGGGGAATATTGCCATCTTAAAAGTCTTCCAGTCAGTGAATGTGGAATGTGTTTTTATTTATTTAAATCATCTTTAATTTCTTTCAACAATGTTTTGTAGTTTTCAGAGTATAAGTTTTGTACTTCCTTTGCTAAATTTATTCCTAGGTATTTTATTCTTTTTGATGCTATTGTAAATGGAATATTAGTATTTTCTTAGTCTATCTTTGTATTCTGCATTGCAAGTGTATAGACCTAGTATTGATTTTTATTTATTTATTTTTGAATTTTTATAAGAGTTTGTTTGAGCCAAACTGATGACATGTGCTGGGCAGCAAATTCTCAAATGCTCCCGACATACAATTTTAAAAATTGATTTTGTATCCTTCAACCTGGCTAACTTGTTTATTAGTTGTAATAATTTTTAGTGGATTCCTTTGGGTTTTCTATATGCAAGATCATGTCATCTGTAAACAGGGACAGTTTTACTTCTCATTTTCCCTTCTGGATGCCTGTTATTTCATTTTTTTTGACTAATTGCCCTTCCTAGGACTTCCAGTCTAATATTGAATAATATTGAATAGAGTGAACTTCTATGTCTTCTTTCTGATCTTAGAAGGAAAACGTTTAGACTTACACCATTCAGAATGATGTTAGCTCTGGATTTTTTTGTAGGTGCCTTTTATCAGGTTGAAAAAATTCTCTTCTGTTCCTAGTTTGTTGAATTTTGTCAAATGCTTTTCCTGCCTCTGTTAAGATGATCGTGTGCCTTTTGTCCCTTACTCTATTAATATGGGGATATTACATTGATTTCCAAATGTTGCACCAATCTTGCTTTACTTAGATACAGCACTTTGTCATGATATATAATCCTTTTTATATACTGCTGAGTTTGGTTTGCTAGTATTTTGTTGAGGATTTTTGTATTTGTAATCATAAGAGATATTGGTCTTTAGTATTCTTGTGATGTCTTTGTTTGATTTTTGGTATGTGGTTAATACTGTTCTTATAGAATGAGTTAGGAAGTGTTTCCTCCTCTTCTACTTCTAAAGAAGAGTTTGTGAAGAATTGGTATTTGATTCTTTAAATGTTTGGTAGAATTCACCAATGAAGCTTTTGTGTATGGGTAGTTTTTAAATTATAAATTCAGTCTCTTTACTTATTATCGATCTATTCAGATTTTCTTTTTCTTGAGTCAGTTTTGGTAGTGACTTTTTAGAAATTTGTCAATGTCATCTAAGTTACCTAATTAGTTGACATACATTTAATCATTGTGCTCCTTTGTAATCCTTTTTATTTCTGTAAAATCAGTAATAATGTCCCCTCTTTGATTCTATGTTTTAGTAATTTGATTATTATCTCTTTTTGGCTTGGTCAGTCTAGCTAAAAGTTTGTCAATTTTGGTTTCATTGGTTTCCTCTGTTTCCATTCTTCTGTTGTTTTTATAGTCTCTATTTTGATAATATCTGCTGTAATATTTATTATTTCCTTCATTCGGCTTCCTTTGGGTTCACTTTGTTCTTTTCCAGTGTCTCAAGGTGAAAGCATAGATTATTTATTTGAGATGTTTCCTCTTTTAATGTAGGCATTTATAGTTATGTTACTCTCTAAGCACAGTTTTAGCTGTATCCCATAAGTTGTGGTGTGTTGTTTTTTTTTTGTCCAGCTACCTATTCATTGCATGAATACCTTTTACACTGTCTCTGACAAGTGAACGTTCCACTTTTTGCTTAAATAGTTACTTTGAGGAAAAGTTAACTACTTTGTAAGATAGCCCACTCCTTTTTAAACACCTCAAGGTTTCCAGCATTTCCCTGTAAAAATCTACTTGTTTTTCTAGGTTATTTGTTTTGAAGTTGCCCCAAGTTAAATTCTTCTTCCACAGGATAGTTCTCTAAATATGTAAAAATTATTTTCATGTCTCTAAACCTTTCTTTCAAGCTAATCATACACACCATGCTATAAACTAGTCTTTAAATCTAAGGCGTTGTTAACATGTCCTTCATGATCTGTTTTCCTTTTTTTTTCTTTTTTTTAAATTAGTATTTCTTTTAAAATTAGAGGTCTCAAAGTAGACATTACTACTCCAGATAAGGAGTCAGCAACCTTTTTCTATAAAGGGCCAGATACAAATATTTTAGATTTTGAGGGCCATTCAGTGTTTGTCATAACTACTTGAACTCACCATTGTAGTGTGAAACAGCCATAGACTATGTGTAAATAATGAGCATGACTCTGTTCCAAAAAAACCATTTTTACCAAAACAGGTGGCCAGGCCAAATTTTGCCCACAGGTCATAGTTTGCTGACTCCTGCCCTGGATGTTATCTAACCAGTGCAGAACCTAGTTGATTATATCTTCACTTGTGAATGCTATTCTTGCATTAATGTATTTTTAAGATTATATTCAAATATTGTGAGAAGTTAGATATAATTCTCATCTTTGCTCCTGTATAAATAAATGTTTTTTTTCTCCCCTTTGTCTTCTTTCAAGATTTTCTCTTCATTGATTTTTCTGAAGTTTAAATATACACCTAGGTGTGGTTTTGTTTAACATTTTTCCTGCTTTGTGTTCCCTGAGTTTTCTGGATTTGTGATTTGGTGTCTGCCATTAATTTGAGGAATTTCTCAGTTATTATTGCTGCAAATATTGCTTCTGTTCCATCTCTTCCTTCTTCTGGTATTTCCATTACATACGTTACATGTATGTTATACCTTTTGTAGTTGTTTCCATAGTTCTTAGATACTCTGTTCTATTTCCATCTTTTTTTCTCTTTGCTTTTCAGTTTTAAAAGTTTCTATTGACTGTCAGATTTATTTTCCCCTCAGCTATGTCTGGTCTACTAATGAGTCCACCAAAGGCATTCGTCATTTCTTTCACAGTGTTTTTGATCTTTGATCTCTAGAATTTCTTTTTGATTATTTCTTAGACTTTCTATCTTTCTATCTGCTTACAATATCAGAGAAAAATCACCTATATTCAATGTAAGAACCTGGTAGAGCTCCTGGAACTAAAACTCAAAAAAGTCTGGGGACCACTGCCCCCCTCCGACCCCCATGACTTGGTTCCTCTGGCGTTTTTAATTCTCAGAGTTGTCTACACTGACTTTCCAGCAATTTCTCAATTGCAGTTCAGGTTTTCCTATCCCAGTATTTGTTCCCATGGAGGTTTCTGCTCTGTTAAATTGCGATTCTCTGTCTTTCTGTCTTAACAATTTGGGGGGCAGTGGTTTGCCCTGTGACTTCATTTTCTGATGGATGAATTGTTGCTTTCTCAGTTTGTTCAGGTTTTTACTTGGTGTTAACATGGAGTAGCAATTTCTAAGCTCCTTAAATGTTGGACCAGAAACTGGAAGAATTCATATAGCTTTCTCTGATATTTTGTTGTATGAGTTTTCTTCTAGAAGTTTTACATTTTTCATTTAGGTCTTTAATTCATTATGACTTAATTTTTGTATGAGCTGTGAGATACGGAGCAAGATTGATTTTTTTTCTTTTTGCATAAGGATATCCAATTATTTGTGGACTATTTTTCTCCATTAAATTGCTTTTGCTTTTTTATCAAAAATTACTTGACCATACATGTGTGGGCATAGTTTTGAACTCTGTTCCATTCTTCTGTCTATATCCCTCCTCCAATACCACACTGAACTGATTACTGTAGCTTTGAAGTAAATCTGGAAATGGGTCAAGTGAGACCTACTTTGTTTTTGGTTTGACTTTTCTATTTTCTTTGCTTCTCTGTATAAATTATAGAATGATCTTGTCAATTTCCATACAAACAAAAATCTAGCTAGGGTTTTGTTTGGAACTCTTTTAAATCTATGGAGCAATTTGGGGAAACATCTTTAAAATACTGAGGTTTTCAATTCATTCAATGAACATAAAATATCTCTCAATTTGATTAGGTCATCTTTTATTTCCTTTATCAGTGTTTTATAGTTTTTGCATAGAGATGTTACACATTTTTTTTTAAAGATTTATACCCAAGTAGTTCGTATTTTGGGGTGTTATTATAAATGTATTATTTTTAAATTGCAATTTCTAATTTTTTTATAGTATATAGAAATAAGATTAATTTTTATATATTGACTTTTAACCGTGCTATACTCACTTATTAGTTCTAGGAATGTCTTTGTAGATTATTTGGAATTTTCTACATAATCATAGTCTGTAAATATAAAAAATTTAGTTCTTCCTTTTCAATCTGTCTTTTATTTATTTCTTTTCCTTTATTTCACTGGCTAGAACATCCAGTTTGATTTTGAATAAGAGTGATGAGAGTAGATCTCCTTGCCTTGTTCTGATAGTAGGGGTGAGGGTGGGAGTGGGGGTAAGCATTCAATCTTTTATCATTAAGTATGTTAGCTGAAGGAATTTTGTAAACACCCATTATTAGATTGAAGAGGTTCCCTCTACTCCTAGATTTCTGAAAGTGTTTTTTGTTTGTTTGTTTTTGTCTTTTATCATGAATGATTGTTGAGTTTTGTTAAGTGTTATTTCTGTATCTATTGAGGTGGTAGTTTGCTTTTTCTTCCTTAGGTTGTTGATATGGTGAATTGCATTGAATAATTTTTAAATGTTGAATTAGCCTTGCATTTGCAAAATAAACCCCATTTAGTTATGATTTGTTATCATTATTTGTGTTTATGGTCTGTTATTTTATGTATTGTTCGATTTGCCTTTTTGTTTTTAGGAGGATTTTTGAATCTATGTTATGAGGAATATTGATCTGTGGTTTTCTTTTACTATATCTTTATCTGTTTTTGGTACCATGATAATGCAAGCTTCATTAAATAAGTTGAGAAGTGTTTCTTGGTTTTCTATATTTTTGAAAATTTTGTGTAGAATTGATATTTCTTTCATAAAGATTTGGTAGAATTCACCATCAAGTCATCTCAGCCTGTAGACTTCTGTGACGCAAGGTTTTAACGACATAGTCAATTTTCAAAGTAGGTATAAGACTGTGCGTGTTATCTTTTTAAAGATAAACTTTGGCAGTTTATATATTTCAAAGAATTTGACCCTTTCATCTAAGCTATCAAACTTAGGACTTAGAGTTGTTCATTGTATTTCCGTATTAATAATTCAGTGTCTGTAGGGCCTCTAGTGATGCCCTCTTTTTCATTCCTGATACTTGTAACTTTTGTCTTTTTTTTCTTGATCAGTCTAGCCAGAGGTTTATCAGTTTTTATCAACAAAAGTTATGATAAGTACTCATTATGTATCATACACCTTATAAAGAATCATATTTATATTCTATTTGAATATCCAAGAATCTATAAAATAGATAACAATTTTCTCTTGTTATCCCCTTTCATAGAGGAATAAACTGAGGCCTGGATATATTAGGAAACTTGCCTATAATATAATAGCCAGAATGACAGACCCAGGATTCAAATGCAAGTATAGGTGACTCCAAAGCCTTAGCTTTTGACCACTCTGCTTTATTGACTGGTGTAAAGAGTGAATTAAAATCAGATAAGACATATGAAGGGAATCCTGTGTGACTAGGAGCAAACTTTTCATTCATCATTGGATTATAATACCTGCTGTTCTCTCTGTCTTTGGACCTTTCTCTGTAAACAGTATACAATACAAAACCTCTTGTCATAAGATCTCTGGAGATCTGCTTACTCCTAAAAGTTTGGACTGCTCAGTGAGTGTACCTATCAAGAAGAGACAGAGAATTTGGAGACTTCTGGTTGTCACAAAATACTCAATAACATCTATTAGATTTTAGAACATAGGACCTTCTAAGATCTCCCAGTGACTGGATACCTGAAGTAGTTGTCCTGATGCCATCCATTCTTGGTATACTAGAAATAAAAGCCTTGACTCTATGCCCTTCCATTTAAAATGTAGATATTTATTTCTCTTCATAGGTAAGATATGCTGCTATTGAAAACAAAAGCTGACACAGCTTGTTCCCTTAGGTCTAACGGTAACGGCTGTAAAGGACTCAGGAGAATGGAATTTGGAGGCTGGGGCGTTAGTGCTTGCAGATGCGGGCCTTTGCTGTATCGATGAGTTTAACAGCCTTAAAGAGCATGACAGAACCAGTATCCACGAGGCAATGGAGCAGCAGACCATAAGTGTCGCTAAGGCTGGGTAAGAGTTTCTTTCTTTAAAATCTATTGGAATGGTGAGATCAGTTAATATATGATTATGGAAAAATGTGAACCTTATTGAACTGCAACATATATCTGGTCCTCTCAGTGATTGTCAGTTAACAGCTTTCAAGACACATACTAGTTTTCCCATGGAGATGAGCGAGGGAAATAAAAATGAGTTGTTGGGAAAAACAATATCTAAAAAATGTCTGCTTTCAATGGCATCCTCCTTATATAGCTTAATGGAAGCTTGATCACAGCATATGGAAAACGGAATAATAATAATATATATTAAAATAAGATGAAGTATCTGTTGTGATTCAAGGAGGCTTGGGTTGAGGTATGTCAGTCCCTGGATGAAGGGGAAAAGTAAGCAGGTTCGGATAGAAATCCATTCATCCAGGCCCTAGGTGGTTATGGGAAACTTATTTGGCTACAAAAGCTGACCACCAAGCAGGCTGCCAGGTCGTCCAAGCAAAGGACAGAGCCTGAACTCTCTCAGTCCTAATGTTACTGTTAGAGGTCTGAGGCCAGCTGATCAGGCAGATAGGGCTGCCAGCAGAGTCTTCAAACAGTAGTGGTTACTTGGGAGCCAGGCAGACGCTGTGTTACAGATTCTGTGAGATCTATTCATATACATTAGCAAAAAAGGAAAGGGATGAGAGAGGTGAGAGCAGGATATAGCCCAAAGGAAAAAGATACAAGAAAAACTAGACAAAACCATTATCAGATCTGTTCGTTTCACTCAGTAGATACTCAATCAAATGAGTCTTTATTAAGAGCCTGCTGTATGCCAGGCACTGTGCTCGGCACTGAGAAGTTCAGAGATGACTACAACATTGTCCTTGAGGTGGTCTCTGCTTTGTTGGGAAAGCTAGACATGAGCAGCAAAGTGGTAAGTCCATGATAAAAGTGTTATGAGAGAACATATTTAAAAATAATTACTGCTTCAAAACTGTTTATCAGGGGAATCACAGATAATAGCTTACTAAGTGTCTTCAAGGCTACTTTCTTTTCTCTTTATGTCTCCATTCAATTAGCACATTTGCTGGTTTGTAGAATCTATGGTTTATTTTGCTGTACCTTTTCCGGGGAAATTTGAGGCATTTTGAAAGATTCCTAGATAGTTAACCCTGACATCATGGAAAATAGGAACAAATGCTATGAATGTATTTTCGAAAGGGAGAACATTGGCAGTGCTATATAATGTAGGCTGCAGAATGAATCTTTGTAAGTGAAAATATTTTATTAACCACTCCTACTGCCTTTACCCTCTGCTAAGTGTGAATTAGTATGAACCTTTCGTGCTACCCATAAGTATGTCGTAAGTTCCAAAAGAAAAGTTCCGGTAGAT
The DNA here is from genome assembly GCF_004115265.2 of Rhinolophus ferrumequinum. Taxonomy (NCBI): domain Eukaryota; kingdom Metazoa; phylum Chordata; class Mammalia; order Chiroptera; family Rhinolophidae; genus Rhinolophus; species Rhinolophus ferrumequinum. The sequence goes on along the minus strand of NC_046286.1, from coordinate 69,159,575 downwards.
AAACAGTTTGCCGTGGCACCCACTGCTTGGGCAATCTTGTCATAACTATAACCACTTTATGCACTGGAACAGTGCTTTTCAGACTATTTATCGAGAAGGACTAGTTTTAATGTTTTTTTCAGTCTATCAGAGAGCAATATTTTTTATAAAATACAATAAAATTATTTTTAAAATTAAATTAAAAAAAAGCAAAGACATATGAATTGCAAGCCTAAGTTCTTCCACTTAGAATGTAGAAAGCAGTAAGAGCATGTCCCTCCCATTCTAACAAGAAAAATCCAGATAGTCCACAAAAGTCATAACATTCCCTGAACTTACCAGGGAGCTGAATTTACAAGGAAAAACAAGGGAACTTAATTCCGAAGTGTAACAGGCCCCTCCAAAGAGAGATGAGGCACACAGCCTGTCACTTTGGACAGCATGAGAGGAAGAAATGGCTGCCATAGAAGCAAATAAGGAGAAATAGCTAAAATTAATTTTAAATTCCCTGAACGCCAAGTGTGGGATAGCATATCAGTTTAGAATAACTGGGAACTCCAAACACGAGGGGAGTTCTCACTTGCAAGCGCTTCTCCATGGGCCTCGGCCAGATGCTCACACGAAAAAATGGGCAGGACAGAAGACCAGAGTGCCCCTCCCCTGCCCTCACTAGTCGTGCAAGCCTGAGACGTGATTGCTGCTGGGGACTAGGCACAAAACCCTGCTGCTTCCCCAGACACATCTCTCATATGAAGCAAAACCTGATCACTGTAAGCAGGGCCTCTGGGAGAAGGGTAGAAGCGAAAAACCTTCTGCCTCAGGAGGTTAGAGAAGCTTCCTTCCCTCCCACAGGAACCAGGGGAAAAGGTGCTGCCTCTGGGAGAAGGGTAGAAGCAAAAGCTGTTTTCCCCTGAGGGAAGGGCAGGAAAGTCTGGTGCCCTAAACAAGTATACAGCTGAGTGTACAGTGGGGCAAGGGATGGAAAAACCTCTCCTGCCCAGGAACCACCAGACACATGGCAGGATTCAGCCGCCACAGACGGGACAGACAGAAAGGCCGATCGATCTCCTTAGAACTCCCCTCACCTCAAAATACGCCTCACCCTGAGTAACAAGCAGTAGTCGTTTGCCTCTGGGGAGTGTGTGGGTGCACCTTTGTGGTGCAGGTGTGCAGTGCCTGCTGGAAGCTGAGGCTAGAGGAGAAGCACTGAGGGTAGTCTCCCAGTGCTGACTGCAGTCCTCACACGAGGACGACGTGATGGCAGCTCAACACTGGGAGAATTTGACGTCCGGCGCACTGAGGGTAGGACAGCAGTGACAGTGCCAATACCAGTCAGCTGTGATGACCTCACACTATACGTGAAGTGCTATAAGATTCTCTGAAGGTGGACTGTAATAAGTTACAGGTGGAAACTCTAGGACAACCACTAGAAAACGAAAGAGGCATAACCAGTAAGCCAGTTGCAGAGGTAAAATAATCATAAAAAATAGTCCAAAAGGAGACAAGAAGGGAAGACAAGGGGAACAAAGAATAGATGGGACAAATAGAACACAGCAAGATGATTCAAATTCAACCATATCAATAATTAATAATAAATCATTTAAACAATTAAAAGGCAGAGATTGTCAGATTGGATAAAAAAGCAAGACCCACCTAAATACTTCCCTCAAGAAACTGACTAAATTCAAACACATAGGTAAGTTAAAAAGTAAAAGGATAGAGAAAAATTCCGTGGAAACACCAAAACCTGACCAAGAAATTACAGGAAAATAAAACTACAGACCAATATCACCCATGAACATACCACGAAAATTCTTACCAATCCTTTCATAAATAAATCCAGCCGTATATAAAAAGGATTATATATTATAACGAAGTGGGGCTTATCTCAGGAATGCAAAGTTGCTATAGCATTTGGAATCGTACAGACCCATGGAAGAGAATACAGGTCCAAAAATAGACTCACAGGTATAAAGTCAGTTGATTTTCAATAATGATGCCAGGATAAGTCAATGGAAAAAAGTCATTTCAAAAAACATGATGCTGGTAAAGTAAACTTGGATATCCATTTACAAAAATGACCTGTACATGAATACTTACAGCAGCTTTATTCAGAATCACCCCAAATTGAAAACAACCCAGAAATCCATCATGTGGTGAATGGTAAAACACATTTTATACATCCATGCAATGAGATATAAATATAAATAAGTAATATAAAGGAACAAACTATTGATACATACAACAACATGAATGAATCTTAAAAGGATTATGTGAAGTGAAAGATGACAGGCACAAAAGACTGTGTAGTTTATGATTCCATTTATATGAAATTCTAAAAGGCAAAAGCTATAAAGAGAGAAATCAGATTAGTGGCTGCCAGGGATTGGGGGTCAGGGGAGGGGATTGACTGCAGAGGGGCACCTTAAAAATTTGAATTTTACTGTAAATTATAATTTTAAAAGTATGTAAATGTAAATATTTTATTTTTAGATTCAACAGACATGAAATCGCTATCAAATTGCTAATCGAGTTTCTAAACGTTTAACTCTTTCTGTACTCATCTCTTCCCTAACAGGTAACAGCATGTGAATAGGTACAAGTTCACAGCCCAAGCTGTGAGCCCTGATGGTAACTTGCACAGTAAGACACCATGTAAGGATATAAGGGAAGGGAATGGAAAGGAATAACAATGCCAGGGAGACTGATACATGTATCATCAGTAAAACCCTTTTTTACAAAACTGAAGTGACGTCTTCCAAGGGATTATATCTTCCAAGGGAAATAATTTATTTAAAGAATAATTCTCAAATTGGATTTCTTTTGTCTGTTGGGAAAGGAGAGGACTCACACAGCTGGGAGATGAGATTGGAACTCTATTTTGCTACTACTGTTTACAGTCAATTTTTCTCCTTTACACCCTGTGTCATATGTACACTATATTGAAAGGAGTTTTGCCTGAGAAGCACTGTGAGCGCTTTGATGTAATGAACTTTTCTCTGGGGTTTCCTTTTTAGACCATTGCACCATGGTAGGCATTGACATTATCGTTATTATTATGGCAAACATTTGTATGATTATCTTTTCAAGATAAAATTCTTTGAATGTTTCTCTTTTGTCGTGGCTGCTCTCCAGAGTTTCATACCTCTTTGAACTGTGCCATGGATCATGACCAGTATTTTAGCCTTCCAGCTCTCCATGACCCTCCCCAAGACTGCCACCTCTGGTTTCAGAAACTTTCAAGTTCCTTTCTGTTCCCCAGTAGTTACTGCTTTGATTCACAAGGTCTCAGACCTGTTCTCTATATTTCCTCCCTCCTTGTGGGCCTCTCTCTGTCTAGGGGTGATCTTATCTGTGTGCCACTATCCTGAGGACCCTTTTGCTCACTCCTCCTTTTCGCTTAGTCTCCACTGATCTTTCTATTTCAGTATGGGCTCTAGATTAGCTTTGCTGGTTTCTAATGTCTATTTGCCTATTTACATGTAAATTGAAATGTTTTTTTTTTTAATTAAAATTTATTGGGGTGACAATGGTTAGTAAAATTACATAGGTTTCAAGTGTACAATTCTGTAATACATCATCTATAAATCACATTGTGTGTTCATCACCCAGAGTCAGTTCTTCTTCTGTCACCGTATATTTGATCCCTTTACCCTCATTCACTATCCCCCTGGTTAGTACTTGGATGGGAAATCGAAGTTTGTAGTATATTTTCTCTCTCTCTCTCTCTCTCTCTCTCTCTCTCTCTCTCTCTCTCTCTCTCACACACACACACACACACACATACACACACACACACACACACACACACAGAGACACACACTTTTTAGTTTTATTTTACGGGTTTATTTGCTCTCCTTGTTTATCCGTATGTATCTGGAAGATATGTTGAGAGATATGGATATAAGCAGCTGCCATTATCCTATGAACACCTAGAACTACACATTTTTTAAAGTTATTCTTTCTTGTTTAACTCATAATACCAGCTTTGCTGTGTGGTTTAAAAACATTAACCATGTTTTCCTTCAGCCATTTGTAGAAAAAATTGGAGAGACAGTTATCTACAATTATTTCAAAGGACTCACATATAGAAATGGAATTAGACTTGTTCTGTATCCTTTAGAATCAATGGCTAGAAGGTTCAATGCAGCATATTTAGAGTTAGTACAAGGAAGACATTTTAGCGGTTAGGGCTGTCTAGAGATCAAGTACGCTGTTGTAGGGCTGCAGAGGTCTTCAAGTTTAGAATAGAAAAATTTTATATAAGGAATTCAGGCATCTAATGAGGAAATGGCTAACTTTTAAGGTGCCACCTGTGAGATGCTGCAAATTGTGGGCTGGCCCACAAGCTCAGCCGTGACGAACACATTCAGCTGCTGGCCGGTTTATTGCAGAACATGTCCATACATAAAATATGGTTTCACATTATGTCATGATATATTGAACATGGTGTGTGCTAGACATGGAAACTGCATCTCTCTCTTTAAAATGACCACAAGAATACATTGGGTGTGTTATTGTAATAATTAAGCACAAGAACCTCCAGATCTAGTCTGGTTGGGTTGAGGTTCCCACTCTCCTACCTGCAGTGGGGTGTGTACGTTACTGGGCTCCTCTGTGCCTTGACCTCCTCATTGGTAAGAAGGTGAGAATTACTCTGTTTTGTAGGGCTGTCGTGGAAACTCAATGAGTTCACCCATGTAAAGTTCTTAGGATACAACCTGGAGTGTAATGAATGCTATTTAACTGTTACAGGTCTGCAATTCCTTTCAGAAACCCTGGGGGCCAGATGCATGTTGGAATTCAGATTTTTTGTTTCAATTTTAGGAAGGTAATACAGTGCATATGCCATATATTATGACCTGTAATACAAAGGCTTCTTTTCCCTAAAATAGGAATCTCATTGAGCCATCATCATCCACATATTCTGGGCCTTTTCTCTAGGACCACTCCAGGTTTTTCTTTTGAGATGTTTGATACCTTGCATTATCAGTTTCAGGATCCCCTGAAAATCTCTGCTTTTGTTTTCTCTCTCTCTCTTTCTCATGTCTCAAGTGACTAAAGTCTGATTGATTTGTGAAGGATTTTTTATTTGAAGTCTAGTCTCCCTAAGGATGTTAGTGCGAACCCCAGGCTCTGAATATCTGGCTGGCCTCCAAGCCTGCAGGGAGTTGCTCAGAGATTTTTTTCAGTTTTTGTCACTTTATATACACTGCACAAAGTTAGAGAGTTCGTTTTAAAAATAAGAACCACACACTCAATTGTTCCATACAAATTCTTTTTTGACTATAGGTTAAACTTTATCCATATCATGAGCCACACACCCACCATTCAGATCAGATGTGCAGATGGCAGGGAGGGAACCAGTTAATATGATCTCGGCAGTGTAAAAGCTTGTTGTGGGTAGTCAGAATACAAAAAAAAAATTGCTAAAACATTCAGGATACTTAGAGTCTACTAAAATGTAACTTAACAGTATAATTTACCAAAATATAGGTCCTATTGAATTAGTACATGTTTGAGAAAACCAATAATTTTGTTGTTCTTTGCTTATGTTACTGAAATCTGAAAACATTTTTAAAGTTTGAGATTTTAATACCTTACATTTGTCCTGACTGCATAATGAGATTGAAAAGGAAACCAAGAAGCAAATGCTGCAATATGAGCTTAAAAAGGGTTATCAGTATTTACCTGTATTTGAATTGAGCTGTCTTTTTAAACTGTGCAGATCAGTTGCTGTGCCTGGTGAATGTGAAATCATTTGAGAGAGTTTTATGCGATGGTGATCTTTAAGGCCGTGGAATGCTGAACTAAATAATGATTTGGGAAAGATAATGATTTGGGGAAGATAACATTTCATTATTTGGAAGGTTCTTTTCAAATTTAACTAGGATAGTATCTCATCAAGGGCAGGGTATCAGTAGATTCCTAAATAATAGAGGATACCTCACTATTTGCTGAGGACACATCTTAGTAGAAAATTTGACATTGAAATTATATATATTTGGCACTACCAAATTATACTCACATGCCTAGGTAGGAAGTACAGTCTAAAATTTAAAAACAACAATATGGCAATTTATTGTTTTGCTCAGGAAACTTGCCTGAGCACTAAGCAGTGTCATGCTCTTTGTTAGTTACTGACACCACAGAAGAAAAGATAAGGCCTTTGTTCTCAAGATGCTCACAGCCTTATAGCAAGATGCACAAGTAAACATTTATTGTGCACTGTAATTCTAAGAGCCGTAGAAGAGCCGCAGCACCAGTCCCCATTCGGCTGATTTTCAGTTTTCTAGTACACACCAGGCCTACTCATCAGAATGGCTGAGACAGGACCCTGGAATCTGTATTGTTGAAACCTACCTCGGTTCTTGCTGATGAGGCTGGTTTAGGGACCAGAACTCCCAGGTAAGATTGCACCACACCCAGACACCCTGTTTGCCTCTTCCCCTCCAGATTGGGTGAAGCTGCATGTCTGGTGACATCCTTTATAAACCAGCCTCAGGCTAAGGTGGGGAGATGGGAGAGGAGGGAGCCAGCCTTTCTGCCAAGCCGAGAGGTCTCTGACCCCAGTGGGCTGAAGGGGCTGTGGAACATGCTGAGAAGCCTTCCACAGAGGCATCTAAGCATGCGAAATTGTAAGTTCAGATCAAGTATTTGAGAGTTTTCAGTTCTTTCTCGATGATATATAGGAGCAGTACTTCCACCCCTTTCCTCTTTCCTATTCCCATGGCTTGAGAATCTCATGTTACCACTCACTGAGTCAATCTAGATGTGAAAGGTAATTTGTCAACTTTATCAACCTTGTTAAAAAGGGGGAGCGTGTGTGTGCCTAGCATTTAAGGTTAGCAAAAATAGGTGTAATGAATGGATTATGAGAATATCATTAACAAGTTTTCATTTTGTATAGTTTTGTGTGGGGGTGGGGGTGGGGTCATTACCCCATTTTTCAGATGCTCACTTTTAGGGAAACAAAGATTGTTGTTTTTACAAATGTACCATTTATTGTGATCATTTCCTCTGACTTTTTATTATGACAGCTTGGAGATGTAATTCACATACCACATTTTTAAAGCATACAGATTCACATACTCACCCTTCACATACTCACATGTAATTCACATACTCACCCTTTTAAAGCATACAGATTCACGGATTTTAATATATTCATAGAGTTTGCAACTATCATCACTGTCTAATTCCTGAATATTTTCATCACCCCAAAGAGAAACCCCATACCTTTTGGCTGTCACTTCATTCCCTCCAGTCCCCATTTCCCTGATACCCCAAGTCCCTGGCAATGTTAATCTACTTTCTGTCTGTACAGATTTGCCTATTCTGGACATGTCATATAAATGGCATCACACAAGATGAAACTTTTTGTGTGTGACTAGCACTTGGCATAATGTTTTCAAGGTTCATCCATGTTGTTGCATGTATCAATGGTTTGTTCCCTTCTTATGGCCACTTCCTGGCTTGGCGATAGCTGCCTTCTCACTGTGTGCTCACGTGGCCTTTCTTCAGTGCATGAGGGTGGAGAGAGTGAGCTCTAGTCTCTCTTCTTCTTTTTATAAGGACATTAATCCCATTCTGGGGGCTCCCACCTCATGACCTCATCTAAACCTAATTACCTATTTAAGGCCCCAGTTCATAATACCATTACACTGGTGGTTAGGGCTTCAACATAATGAATTTTGGGGGGACACCAACATTCGGTCCATAACAACCTCCATTATTTATTTTTATTGAGCTGAAAAGACACATAAAATTTACCCTCTTACGTATTTCTAGTTGTATAGCTCAGTAGTGTTAGGATAGTCACATTGTTGTGCAACCAACGTCCAGAGTTTTTGCATCTTGCAAAACTGAAATTCTGTACTCATTAAACAAGTCTCCATTTTTTTCCTTTCCCACTCCATGGCAATCACCATTTTACTTTCTGTTTATATAAATTTAGCTACTCTAGATACTTCATATAAGTGGGATCATACAGTATTTGTCCTCGTTACTGGCTTTTTTCACTTCTCATCGTGTCCTCATGGTTCACTCATGCTATAGTATGTGACATGATTTCCTTTCTTTTTAAGGCTGAATAATACGTTGTTATACATATAGACCACATTTTGTTTATCCGTTTTTCCATCCATGAACACTTGGGTTGCTTCCACCTCTTGGCTGCCATGAATAGTGCTGCCACGAACATGGGTGTGGCCTCCATTGCTCTTATTCAACTTAATCATGGCTATCGTAAGGGTGTCTTAGGCAGAAGACGTAACCCTTAATCTGGGTCACTGGACACAGAGAAAATTTACTGGGCCTTTGTTGTTTCAAAGCCTTTTTCAGTCTTGCTTCATATTTTCTGGAGTCTAGAAGCAATTGTTTCTTCCTAACCCTTCAAAGCCTCAAACTTCTGAGCTGTCTTTTTTCTTTTCTATTTACCCTTGAAAACTGGTCAGTTCTTTCCTTTACTCAGCTCTTTCCTGTAATATTTTGCCAAGGGATGTGTTTCTTGCTCATGTCACAGTCTGATGAGTTGAGGGTGGGGTGTTCTGCTCCACGTCATCATTCAGGGCCCAGGCTCGTTCCCTCAGGTGGATTTCTGACTCCAGAGCCTGATCCTCATCTAGACTCTGCTGGCAAAAAGAGAGAAAACAGGGACAGTTGCACAAGAAGGCTTTTAGATGCCTGACCTGGAAGTAGCATAGATTTTTCCACTTCCTTTCCATTGGCTAGACTTGGTCCCACAGCCCTACTTAACTGTAAAGGGAGAATAGGAAATATAATCTTGCTCTGCACCCAGAGAGAAAGAAAATAAGGTTTGGTGAACATATAGCAGCTACTACCACAATCTAGAGTTAAATTTGGAAGCGATGGAATTTAGATGATAAAGCCCTGAGTGAAGATGCGGATCTTCATAAAGGATGTCAGGAGAGACTGTCAGGAAAGCAAGGCCACTTTCTGCAGGGCCTGTCATGGTGAAAATAATTTATGTAACCCAACTTTACAACAGTTAGGAAACTTACTGCTATGTTTGTAGGAAAGTTTACATATATAGATTAAAAATGGAAAGTAGCTCTTTCAGAAACTGGAATGTTTTCACTCCAAGTTAAGCAGGAAAAAAATATTAGCGTGATTATTTTGTAACTATTGAAACTTATGAATATAAAATGACTCTGAATTTTAGAAATATTGAACTAAGTAAAGGTTTATTTATTTTTATTTAGTGCATGTTTATTGTTCATTTAAAATGTGACAGGCAGTGTGAGGATTATAACGATGAGTGACACTCCCTCAAGGAAGATCAAATTTATTAGGAAAAAAATAAGGCAAGTAACTAAATACCTAAAATATCAAGCAAAATCTTTAAGACTATAGGAGCTGTGTATCAGAAAGGTTACACCACCGAGATGACCGTCTGGGGGTGAAAGAGCATTGGTTTTGGAGCTAAGCAGATCTGGGTTTGAATCTCAGCTCTGCTGCTCTCTCTGTAACCTTGGGGAAATTACTAATATCTCTGGACTTCTAGTTTTCTTAATTTCTAAATCAGTGATGGAAATAGCTGCCTTTCAGGTTATTGTGAAGATTAGGAATATTATGTATATATAAACCTAACACGGTGCTTGGTATCACAGATATGGAAGATACCTTTTACTATTATTGAATAAGGTGGAGTTCATATTGAATTAGAAAAATCAATATTATCTTACACTAATTTGTGAGTTCATTCACTCAGTAGTTACATAGTGAGCTATTACTGTAGACGAAGTACTTAGGATTCGACTATGTATGTGTATCTGTGGTTTTGAACGTCCTGTTCAGTTTTGAATGCAGTAATGTTTGTAGTGCAGGTCTGCAACTACAGGCTTATATACTGCCTTCTCCTTTTTCATGACCAGAGACTTCTCTCTCTCTCTCCTGGCACTGTCCCCATCCTCCTCTTTTTCTACAGGCAGCTGCCTGACTTATTATCTCACACAATCTCTGCTTTCCCTGCCCACTCCTCTATTTTTCATTGGTGGCATTTCTACTAACTGCCCCTCAGGCAACCTGTTTTCCTTCACATATAATTCTTCTCTAGCCCTCTTCCTTAAGCTTACTCTTTTCAATTTTTTTCCAGTCACCTCAGGAACAATTAACCACCTTCTTTCTGTCTTTGCTAGTTCATTTTACTTCTCACACCTTATTGATACCCAGAGGTTCCCACAGGGGTTTCTGTTCGCTGATGGAGACACCATCATCCATTGCGCATGCACTGTCTGACAGGCAGTGTGTTGAGTTGCCCTGTAAACTAATTGTAGGCAAGGACCAGCTGTATCCTTTCTAAATTCTTAGCACAAGTCTTTGCACATAGGAAATGGCTTATAAATATTTGTTGATCAGTGAGAGTAAGAACAATTAATTTTACCGCACATTAAAACTAATTTAAAAAAATATTGCACATGCTGTTGTATTTTGTTCTTGCCAGTATTGCAGCAATATTCCTTTTTTATGATAAATGTGAACAGCCTCACTTCAACATGGATTAAATGTGCTTTTATGGGATTAGTTAGGAACCATTTATTACACTTTTTATGGGAAACTGGATTCCAAGTGCTAAACAACTGCCTTTACAAAAGCATTTTGGCACATAAGTTATAAAATATGGACTGTCTGAATTTTCATCTTTCAGTAAATTTTTTTTAAAAAGGAATTTATAGTTTTTGGTGGAAGTACCTCGTTTCTCTTTTTCTTCTTTAATGAGTATCTTCTTGTGCCATTTACCACAAAGATTCTCAAACTTTGTCGATCTTAGGGCATGAGGTAATTGCTAGAACCAACTGGAAATAGATCAGGGATTAACAAATGTAGCATGTTTGCTGATGTCGCAGGGCTCTGACTCCTGAAAGGCAGGTACACCACTATAAAAGTAGTCATTGACTGGAGAGCATACAGCTGTACAGGGAAAATGTTACATTTCTTATTGTCAGTGACTATACCATATTATTTTGAGTATTTGCCCATCATTAATAATTTTAAAAGCAGTATATATGTTATGGCATATCCATACCTATCCTGCCACTGCTCCACTTAGGACTTGGTGCTTCTTCCTGGACCATTGCCCTCATCGCCTCGATGTGTCCCTTCCATGGTCCTTCCCCATCGAACCCACCACCACTGCCAGTTCCCTTCAATCTTCCTTGCACTGTTTCTCTTCAAAAACTTGACGCTGGGGTGGCCGGTTAGCTCTGTTGGTTAGAGCGCAGTGCTAATAACACCAAGGTTGCCGGTTCGATATTCGCATGGGCCACTGCCCATAAAAAAAAAAGAAATGATGCAAATGAACCTTTATTTTTCATAATTTCCCTTGCTTCCTTCCCTCCCTTTCTTCCTCCCTCCTCCCATCTACCTCTATTTTTTTCTTTCACTTTTAGAAAAATCAAAACAAAGTGAACACACAGAAAGTTTTTATTTCAACCAGTCACCATTCTTCAAAGTCACCCTCACCTTCCACCTTCACCCTCTCCACAACTAGATTGAATGACAACGGCTTGGAGCTGATGGTCCCTGGAGAAACACACTGTTCCACAATATTCCCCAATAAAATTAAAAAATCCACAGTTCAAAACCGATTTTGTGATGTTTTTCTGATCGTCTCTTCCATCCACATAGATGAATACACTTCATCTTTACTTCTCCTGACACCTTTATACTTCTGGAACTTACGGTATTCTGCCTTGTCTCACCATTATAGCTAGTGGATTGCAAGCTCCTTAAGAGCAGTGTCCGTGATCGGTTAATTTCGTATGCCTCTTTGCACCCAGCAGAGGGATCTGCTCATAGTAAGGTCATAAGTATTTATTGAATACTTATTTTTCTTCAAGACAGGCTAGTGTAAATATACTTTGTGCTGAACTTGGTGTTTGTGATACCTCCTTGTATCATTCCACATTCTCCTGCACATGAGTTTCTCTAGATTTTCAAGGTGCAACAGCAGCCCCTTTTTATGAATAAGTGTCATTTTGCTTTTTATTTGAATTTCAGCATTCAGTGAATTGTACCTTCTCTTTCGGTAGCCTCGTGTGCAAGTTGAACACAAGGACCACCATCCTGGCAGCAACTAACCCCAAAGGCCAGTACGACCCGCACGAGTCTGTGTCTGTAAACATCGCCCTTGGCAGCCCCCTCTTAAGTCGATTTGACCTGATCCTGGTTTTGCTTGATACAAAGAATGAAGACTGGGATCGTATAATTTCGTCCTTTATCTTAGAAAACAAAGGTATGCAGAGACCTTTCAATCATTCAAATTGACAAAAAATAAATGTAACCAAATGAAACTCTTTGAAGAAAATTAAATAAATACCCAAGGTACCCTACCTAACGGGCATTAGAGAGATGCTAAGAGCAAAAGCAGTGAGAGAAGCCAATTACTGAATCCAGAATACTGACCAGAAGTAAAACGTCTATCTCTACCTGCCACTGGTGAGATTATAGTAGTAAATGTGTTTATTGTGATGAAAAGGGGCAATCTTAGGATATATGATTACTCCTCTTGCATACAAAGAAAACCAGACTTAATTATGACACAGAAATTACTGACCCAACACCTGATGTATACAGGTTACCCAAGCAAATCAGAGAAGCTCTGGAGCATGGAAAAGATGAAAACCTACTTCTGCCTCATTCGGAATCTACAGCCCACGCTGTCTGATGTGGGTAATCAGGTTCTTCTCCGGTACTACCAGATGCAAAGGCAGAGCGATTCCCGGAACGCTGCCCGGACAACCATCCGCCTGTTGGAAAGCTTGATACGCTTAGCAGAAGGTTTGTTTCATTCAAGAAATGAATTTTCTTTTGGGGTCCCCAGTGTGTACAAGGCATGGGACTTAGCACCATAAATTCAAAGATTATTCAAAGAATAATCCCTACTCTGAGATGCTCAGAGTTGCTTACAAAGTAAAGGCTCTGGGCTAGGAAACCTCCCCTCTTCTGGGACAGATAGGGGTCTTGAGTGAAATGTAGCACTAAGGAAGAAGAATCTTTGTAATCTCAGGACCTCCTATGAATTAAGACATCGTTATTTAGAAAGTCTTTATTACTGGTGTTTTGTTTCTCAATGGCAGTTTGTTAGCATTTGGGGTGGGATACGGCCTTATTTGGATTTATTTCCTATTAGCAATCCGCCACTAACATAATGGCACCAAATTAATAATGCCATGCTCTAGCCCATCCCTAAGGCATGAGACTTACATGCAAAAACACAGCTAACAGAATCTCAAGACTTTCTTTTTCTAACATTGGCTTTTACATTTAGCCCTTTAAATAATTCAAAAAGAAATTTCACATGAACTGACTACCGTAGGATGACATAATGTATGCTTAATAAAAAGTTCTATAAAACAAATACACTTCACTTTTTCAAAGATTTATAGTTAATATTAAGGCAAGAAAAACCCAAAATTCAGGCTCATGAGTTTGGTAGTTTGGAAAAGCTCACAGATAAACAGAAATGCCAGAGATGAGAAATGAGTTTAATTTTGTGTGTTTCTATAATAGACCAGAAAGTGAGGATTAAAGATTGTTGAATATTAAAAATATGCTTGTATATAGCCCCTTAAATTTTTGGAGCCCTGACTACTTTTTATATAAACACACAGAATTGCCATGGGCTGTGCAGAAGAATTAGAGAAACAGTCTTCAAACTAGTTGAACTTAGTTTTTGTGCTTGTCGAGTAAAATTAATTTATTAGCTCATTCATAAAATACAATTTTGAGGGGGATCAGGTGTAATATTACATTTATCACCTCAAATATTTATAAACTATTTCTATCATAATTTCAAATGCATCTTCTTTTCTTAGCTCACGCTCGCCTGATGTTTCGTGACATTGTGACTCTGGAGGATGCTATTACAGTGGTGTCAGTAATGGAGTCCTCAATGCAGGTAAGGATGTTTTGTACCTAATACTAGCATTGTAATTACAAGCATTAGAAAAACAATTTATAGTATATCAAGAGTTACAAAAATGACCACATTCTAGAGCTAATGATTCCTGGAAATATACCCAAAGGAAACCATTTAAAAGAAGGAAAAACATTGTCATGGAAACATTCTCTGCATCAGTAGCATTGCTTTTGCCCATCAGTGCAAAGTAGTGGGTCTCAGTCCTTTTCCTCCTTCACATACCTGAGCGATGCTCAGGGTCCCATTAGTGAGAGTGTGGCTCCCTAGAGCTATGCTTGCCACCAAGAGTGGGGGAGAGCTCGATTGAAATTTGGAAAAGGCTCCCAGGTGATTCTGATTCCAAGATGGGGGTGTAAAGGGCTGTTCTGAGCCATCTGAGATCAGTGTTCCTTAGTGTGTACTTCCTCTATGTAGGCTAGCCTGCTGACTCTCCTTGGTGTTTTCTATTTCTCACCCCCTCAGGGAGGTGCATTGCTGGGAGGTGTGAATGCTCTCCACACTTCCTTTCCTGAAAACCCCCTAGAGCAGTACCAGAGGCAGTGTGAACTTATTCTGCAAAAGCTGGAGCTGCATGACCTCTTGAGTGAAGAGCTAACAAGACTTGAAAGGTGAGAAAAGAAGACCAAGAAAGGCATATAGTGGAAAATCCTTGTTTGGCAAATTTAGTGAAATGAAGGAACTATAAATTAAGTGAAAAATCTGTTTGTAAATCTGATTGTTTCAGTTACCTATTGCTTTATAAGCAACTACCGAAAACTCAGTGGCTTAAAAAAAGAAATACCACCACCATTTTAGTGCTCAGTTTTCTGGGAGTCAGAGAAATTCAGGAGTGCTCAGTGGGGATGGCTTATCTGGGCTTCACAGAGTGTCAGCTGGGGTTACTCATGCACCTGCATTTAACTGGGAGCTCACCTGGGATTGGCATATCCAAGGTGGCTTCCATCACATACGTAGTGCATTTGCTTGGGTGTCTTAAATGGCTGGGGCCTGGCTGGGCTCTCACTACTGCAGGGTAGTCAGAATTCTGACATAATAGCTTAGGACTCCAACAGAGCAAAAGTGGAAGCTGCCAGGCCTCTTGTGGGCGGGGCTGGGACTGGTGCAGCATCACTTTCTATAGGTCAGAGCAAGTCACAAGGTCAGATAAAGGCCACATGCAAGATAAAGGGAAATAGACACCACATCTTGATGGGAGGAGTGGCACAGACGTACAGCAATGGGGGACCTGATGGCTACCATCTTTGGAGACCACCTTCTATAGTTGTGCTTCCTTGACTTGCTGGTTTGGTGAATCTCATGGAGAGCACAGACTGGTTCTTTCCTATATATAGCAAAATTTATCACCTTGGATGACAGTTACATGAGAAGCACTAAAGTAGGTTACCTATAATTCACACCCAAGAGTCACAGTTGCTGTGGAATCGAGACGCCTTGGTGAATGGGCTTTATCATGTTTGCTACCACCATTTCTTCCTCTTCTCTTTCTTTGGCTCAATATAAGAAGTAGAGCAATGCCATTCAGAGAGGCAGCTGAGCCTGCTGTTAAGAAAGAGGAAGGTGGACTCCAGGAGAGCAGTCTACCCCAGGCCAGACCCAGACACAAAATATTTTAATAACTTGGCCATATCATTTTTCCTTGCCAGGGGAGGACATCTACAAGGGAGTTTACATAGGGAATCTTAGTGTTCATTAATATTTTATTCTTATTGTTTTGGTCTTTTTTTAATTCTTTTTTTTAAACTTTTATTTATTTAAGGGTGTTTTTCCAGGACCCATCAGCTCCAAGTCAAGTAGTTGTTTCAATCTAGTTGTGGAGGGTGCAGCTCACAGTGGCCCATGTGGGGATGGAACCGGCAACCTTGTTAAGAGCACGGCGCTCTAATCAACTGAGCTAATGGCTGCCCCTATTCTTGTTGTTTTTTAAAGCTTTCTTCCCAGCATAACGAATATTCGATCATTAGTCTTTATGTAATCCTGGTGAGAGAAAATCAGAAGTAGAAGAAGACTGAGGCCCAGACTGGTTTCAGGCCAGCCTGAGCTACTAGTATGCTGGGAAGGTTACAGAAGTGGAGATAAGTAGTACCAGTTTGCTCCTGGAAATTGCCCTTTGGGTTCTTAGCAGCATCTCTGACCCTCCCTTCAGCATCATGGTTTTCCTTTCCTACATGCCCAAATCCATGACTTTAAAAAATTTACGTATTTAGCAGTCAGACTGAAAAAAATCAGTGAGAACGATGTATTTTATGTCAAAGAGGCAGATCAGTTTTTCATCCTACAGGGTAACAACTCAAAAGCTAAGTTTCACAAATCACCTTTCTAACGACTTTTTAAAATGTGGATACATGGGAAGGACTCTGGCACATGTATTACCTCAAGAATTTTGGCCTGAACTTTAACGTTTGCATGTTCCCTAAATACATGAGCTTCTAAAAAGCTAGACTTTGAGTCCGTACCTATGAAACAGGAGTGAGGCATGGCAAGTGCGTCTATTTGGGTATCTTCATGATCAGTTGAGTGGCTTCTTAACTGACCTGAAGCTGGTTATTGGTGTTGATCTCAAAGCTGGGGCTGGTGACTGGAGTTCTTGTGGGGGTGGAGCAGCTGCAGGACAGTGTGGGGCCACACTACGAGTATTGACTGCATTAAGTGAAACCTTAGAATGCTTTCCCCGGCTTTTCTCTCCTGTTCACTCTCTTCCTTCACCCAGCAGCATTCTCTTTCTAATTTGTAAAACATCAGCACAGCCTTCCTCGGGAAGTGTGGGGCTGGCTTTGTCCAGCTAACACCCAGATGCCAGCCTGCAGTGAACTTGCACTTGGTATAAAATCACCCCCCTTTTCTTTTGGTTTCCTGATTTTTTAATGATCCAGAGCATAGTGTTAAAAGCAAACCTATCCTTGTGGTTCTTTTATGGTTTGACGGAGCGGGCCCCTCGGCCTGCCCTGGGCTTGGCTTTGCTTATGGAGAGGCTGCTCGTTTTGACTGACCACAAACTACTCTTTTTGATACTAAAAACATGCTGGATTTAGGCAGGGAAGAAATGTAAGGCTCAAAATCAGTGTTATGTGAGAGAAAACTAGCAATTGAACTTACCAAATTCAAAATGACTCCTGGAGGGAAAAAGGGGAAAAAAGAGTAGGTGATGATCTAAAAAATAAGATTCTGCCTAAAATGTTCTTTTTTTCTGACATTTCTTTATACTGCAGGGCCCTGGTCAGTGTTGATCCTCAAAGCAACAAAACCAGGTACCCCAAATACTGTCTTAAGCTCATCTTATCAAGTGAGAAAACATGGGTTTCTCCCCTTGGGAAGGAGATCACATATCAATAATAAAACTATTCATATTTTTATCACACTTTTCTTCAGAAAAATGCATTTTGTGACAGCCTGCCTCAAATGGTGTCCATTCTACCCACCTCAAACCAGAGTGCAAACATGCTATCTTTTAGGAGGCTGTAGTCAAACTGTAGGCAGAATTTGATTCCCAGAGTCAGAATTAGACAAAAATAATAGGGCTAAATTACTCTGCCCCTGAACATTCCCTATTTTTTAGGACATTGTTATGGAGCTCTGACAATTATGACTATTCTTGACCTCAATTCGATGCTAAAACCATACTAGATAGTAGTAATTGTAAAAGCTATTTTTGTTTGTTGGGTTGTGACTACAATGAACATGGATTTGCTATATTGATGTTTCCAAATCTGCCATGTGTGAATATAGCCCAATATTTTACAATAAAATTTTTGTGATTTTTTTTTTTCCTGATTGTAAGAGTTAATACCGGTATATGTTCTTTACAAGAGTATTTTGAAAAGTAACAGTAATGAATTAATAAGATAAAAAATCACATGTAATCTTATTAATATTTTAATGTATTTAGTATATTTAAATTTAAAATTTGTTTAAAGTTAATGTATTCTATTCCTTTTTCCATGACTGCACATAGTTTTAGAATAATTTATTCATCTGCTTTTTGGTGTAATTCCTCTTCAAATTTAGTACATGGAAACAGGGTCATGTTGCCCCTTATGCTGAAAAGGCGTTTCTAGGTTGTGAGGAAGGAGTTTCTAAAGGACCTCCTTTTCAGAAACTACAATCTCTGTTAGAAGTTGGTACTGGAGCATTATTTCAGTTTCTTAACGTACCCAAGATTTAAAATGGATGTCACTGATCAGATCCCTCATTCGAGGAGGGTCTGTATCAACTTGACTCTGTATCAACTTGATGGAGAGTAGCTGCCCAGAACACATGTTGAAACACGGCTGGTTTTGCAGGAAAGACGTCCACAATTGCCTGGGGGAAGTCTACCAGGAACGTGAATGCCAGATGGGGCAGTAGGAACCAGGGTACGGAGAAATCACAGTCTTGATTCTCGAGGAAGGTGACTTTTTAGATGCCCTAAAATCCAATACTTCAATTAGGTAAAGATGTGAGAGCTCATAATTTCTAGCCTTTCCCTTGGGTTCTGATCTGCAAACTGGCTACTAAGCAAGTAGAGCCACTTTCTTGATCAGCTATAAGCTGCTCTGCAAATAGCTACAAGTTTGTCTGGTGGCACATTTAACACGAAAGATAAGACTGTGCATTTTACACTGACCTCAGACAACCTTAAATGAATTAAATGTACTTTCAGGGAGAACTAACACTACAGACAAATCGACTACTTCATTTTCTTTGTTTTACTACAGCTTTAGGTTAAATTAGAATGATTATTGGAGCACTTAAATTCTATTATGATGAAAAAGGATCATTTCCTCCCACTGCTCTGACAGGCCGTATTTGGTGTTAACTTGAAATTATGTGGGACTTAACCCTTTAGATGGCGTCTCAGACCCTAAAGAAATGAAAAGGTTAAAGCAAATTCTCTTCCCTTTAATGCATTTATTTCTTTCTTTATTTCTGCTACAGGTTACAGAATCAGAGTGTGAACCAATCCCAACCAGGGACAGTGGAGGCAGAGACTACTGCAGCATTCTTGAGGAATGATCCAGGGGAAGGATCTCAGTTCACAACATCAACACAGCAGGAAATGAATTGTGGCATGCAAACCCCCGCTGTTGGAGGCAGTCCCAAGGGAAGCCCACTTACCAATGCCCCACTCCATCTGGGGCCTAATAGGTCAACAAGTAGAAAACATTCAGCTGAGCACGAGAGAAAAGATGACAGTTTGGATTGGTTTGACTCCATGGCAATCCATCAGATTGAACCTAAAAACACTGTTCCTGTGTCGCCTGGTCCCACAACAACTGGGACAAAAATGGCTTTGAAAATCTCCAACAACAAATCTCAGGGTAAGGAAAAGAGTGAGCCAGGCCAAAAGAGCAAATTGGAAACTGGGCAGCTTCCAGCACCAGGAGAGACAGAAGCTCCACTGAGGCCAGACAGTGTTGAGAGTAAAAAGGATAAAAAGGCAGCAGTAGTTTCTGAAGCAGCCGTCACTGCTGCTGAACCAGACTCAGTACTGACTCATCATGTCCCCAGGAGACTGCACAGGTTGCGCACGGAGAGGGCCCAGGAGCAGTGCCTAAACCCCACCAGGTCACCTGCACAGCCCACAGGCCCTTCCCATTCTCCGTGCATCCCTGTGCATAGCCCAGAAAGAGCATTGGAGACTCCCAAGAGAAAGAGACAAAAATCCCTCACTCAGGCGGAAGAGTCTGAACTTGAAAGTGTTGAGAGTCTGGATCCTCCTGTGGCCAGACTAGCAAAATTTACTTTCAAACGGAAGTCAAAATTGATCCA
Source organism: Rhinolophus ferrumequinum (assembly GCF_004115265.2). Lineage (NCBI taxonomy): Eukaryota > Metazoa > Chordata > Mammalia > Chiroptera > Rhinolophidae > Rhinolophus > Rhinolophus ferrumequinum. The sequence continues at coordinate 69,139,909 of NC_046286.1, read as the reverse complement.
CTCACCTGAAGACCACATCCATGTGTCTCCTGGCACAACTGAAATAGCAGTTCAGAGTCACAAAATTTCCCAGACTAGAACAAGAAGAGAAGCAGCTCTGCTTGTGAAGGGTCCAGAAAAGTTGACCTCTCCCTCAGGAAATGGAAGCTCCAGTCAGGTGCAGAGGAAGGCAAAGGAGGTGTCACAGCAGCCACCAGAGGAAGACGGATCAAGAGAGAGGAGGAAACATGACCCTGACAGGAGACTTGGGCAGCCCGCATTTGAGTTTCGGACTGAGACTGGGCATTTGCGTCTTACTTGTGGAAGAGGCAAAGAGGAAGCGCTTTCATGCAATAATCAGAGTAGCAGGGTTCATGCTTACACACTAGCCAAGTTGGCCAACTTCTCCTTTACTTCCTCCTCTGAGTCCAAATCGGAATCTCCTCTTTCGGAAAGGAAGAACTGGGGCGAGACAGGTGCAAGCCCTCCTCCCACGACCACAGCTACAATGTTTGGCAAGAAAAGGAAAACTTTTCAGTTGGAGGGATCCGCTGAGCGATTCATTCTTTCTGAAAAATCTCTCTTTACTTTACCAGAACTAGAAGATGAAGCATTAGATTTTGATTGGGATGAAGAAATGAGAAAAAAGCCGTAATTATGAAAAGCTTTCTGGTTGAATTTCACCCTCCCCAACTCAACACAGCCGCTTCAGTGTATCAGCGTGGTGTTTACGTATGGACAGAACTGTGGCCATACTGAGTGCCATTCTGAATGCAGCTCCCCCATCAGGTTTTATCATGTCAGGTTTATCTGCATGACTCAAAAAAGTTGTGTAATCAGTGTAGATCAGTGTGATAACAGCACTTGAATTAACTGACATTGTGCATAATTTTGCAGACAGCGTACTTGTATTCCCAAAGATGTTTCTGTTTGTTTTGTTTTATTTTTAAGAGGTGGGTCTTCCCAGGACCCACCTTTCACTCTCCAGAACAAATGCCAGGAAGGTAATGCTCATAAAGCTACCAAATTAGATGAACTCTTCTATTCTTCTCCCCCTCCCTCCCCCACATGATATGCTGAGTATGGTGAATATATATTATGATTTGACAAAATCATGATTTTTCTAATATTAGTTTTGTGTTTATTATGTGTCAGATTAATTGCGACTAATGTTTTTCTTTCTCTGAGAAGCATCTTCACAATTCCACGGGATTCCTAAAGCTCTGGCAACTGGTCAAATAGTAGCTTTCTGAAGTATTGACATTTTGAGTTGTCCTTTCTTTCTTGGGCCAACATTTTGTGCTTCAGATTCTTTTTATCTTTTGGGGACCTCTCTTCATCACAACTTAAGTCTTGTGGTTAGAAGGAAAAAGAATGTGCAGGAGTCTCAACTGTATTTCATGGCATCTACCCAAGTGGTTAATATGGAAACGTAATTTCTGCTAAGTTATGACTCATTTGTCTTTAAAACCATGCAAATGACTGTATTTGGTAAGAATAGACAACTCAAGCCTTGTCTATCTTAAGTCCTCTTAAAATCACTCTTCCTTTGGATTCTAGCAGGGTCTGTTAAGAATCCATAATTACAGGCTTTCTCTCCTGAAGTATGAATTTGTAAGGAAAAAAAATAGATTCTTTCATTGTCTGAGGGACTTTTAGACAGGAAGAATACGCAAAATTATATGTATTTTGCATAATGATCACTTTGTTAAATTTATATGGAAAAAAATTTAGGAATCCCAATTTTGAGCATTTAAAAGTTAATTCTAAAACTAAATTTTCTGAAAAATTTTAAACTATGAATACATAATTAGTTTGGATGAGCCTTTTGAAATCTTGAAGCAGCTGACAAAAGACATAGAATCTTGATTCTAGAGCTTTCATTTCTTAGTTATGAGGGATTTCGTTAGTGCAATTAACTTGTCTCTTCAGGACATTGAGTAATTCATATTTTAAAATACAGTGTTGAATTGTGTCTTTTTATTAGTTATGTTTATGGCCACCATGTCACCTTCTACCTATTATTTTTTGTGCTCACCATACATCCTATTATTTGTGCTAATAAAGCCACCCTATTTTTTATTGTAACTTCTGCCAGGATCATTTGGCCAAATTACAGTTCCATGTGTTTATTCTTGAATACTTACCCGGTTAGCAATAACTATATGTGTAAATATTATCAACAGACAAAATTATTAGAAATACAATATTCAGTGTGTACGCTCCCCTACTTACTAAAAAATTAAACTTGTATCACAGCCCACTTCTGTATGACTACCTTGCTGTGCTTGTATTAGATGCTCAGAGTCTCACAGCTTGACCAGTAGGAAGTCCCTTTATATTGATGTCAATGTTCTTTTATGACTCTGACATTTCTAAAAGCATCAGTGCTCTCTGAAAACAACACCATGTTCCTAACCCATTTTGATTTGTTTTCCTGCCTCAAATGATGAAATAAGCTACCCCCAAGGCACTCTTTCCTTTAGAAGCCAGTGACATTAGAGGTCACACTTGGGGGTCTCAGGGATGCAGAGGAGTTAGCAGTGGGCAAAAGTACTGCCACTGCTGTTGGGTCCTTTGTAGTTTCAGAGCTGAAAATGTGTAATGTCCTGAAGTCACATTATGTTATCCTGCTGCGTCCTACTTTTCTTACAGAATGTGATTTCACAACAATTAAGACTTAACATGTGTATCAGGAAGCACATAGGTCTCAAAAATCATGTACCTGGTCTACAAAAGAAAGTGTAAAAATAACCTTTAATTCTGAGTCCACATGTCAGAATATTTTTATTTCAGACCTTGAAAACATTTTAACGTAAAATTATTTAAACACAATAAAAGCTATGTCTAATTTTCTTGGTGAGTGGACCAAACCACATATTTAATTCTATTGTAACTATATAAAAAGAATTGAGTTTTCTGACACTGTAAGAGATAGACTCTTCAGTGTATATGTGGTAATCTAAAATTTATAATAGGGATTTTATTATTGTAATTTTTAGTGTCTTCTTGGAAACACAGACAAAACAAGCATATTATTCTGGTATCTTTAACTCTTTGGCTGAATTAACCAAACTTTAAACTTTTTCTGAAGGTATGCCAAAATTTGAGTGATAGAGCTCTTTTCTTGGTTGACAAATTTTAGTTCTAACAAACCTACATAATCTTTATGTGTATATCGTACTTCATTTCTGTGCCTTCCCCAAGTACTAACCCTGCCTGCCTACCTGGAATACCAGTTCCATCGAAAATCTTAGGTCAACCACAAGGAGGACCCCTAAATATCTCTTAGCCAATCCACATTTGGGAGTTCAGACCAACCTGCCCTGTAAGGCAAGGTCGCTAGGCACTACCCGGAAGCAGGTTAACCTTTCAGATGCAGCTTATCAAATTCCAAATTTAACAAACAGTGTGGAAAGCTAGGCCAGTCCACATTCCTCAGTGTTCAGAATACCATCTTCCATGTTTGTATTCCATATTTTTAACATTCAAGAAAGATAAAAGAAGGCCCCAGGATCACATTAATACTCATCCCAATAGGGGTTTTGCTGTCTGCGTCCCATCTTGCGGGTGACATAGCCCCCTACGTATGTGTACGGGGAGCCATTTCCCACATTCACTCAGGACACAGGAAGCTGTGGTAACTGCCCCTTAGAACACACTCTTCAGTTATTCTTACAGCAGTTCCACTGTCTCCCCTCTGAAAGGTTTAAAAATGCTTTTGAAGGTAATATTTGTAAATGTGAACTTAACGGAAATATTCAATTAGGCTTCACCAAATTGTTGCTGTGTCTATGTAAACACTCCAATGCAGGATGTAGTCCAACAAGGGAAGTAGGATATACACGTTGGGCCAGATCTCACCAAGAAGTAGGGTGCAAGTTATTTATCTTGTGACTACAGATGGATTTTAGGCCACTCTAATTTATGTTTGGTCGGTACTTTAAACCTTGGCCGAGATGAACCACCAGAAAGCAAGCATTTTTATGTGGGCACAAACTTGGTTTAATTTAGGACTTTAGTAATAAACCAAGTCAATGTTGAAATAGGTTGCTTAGTATTTCCCATCAAACTTTTTCAGTCCCTACTGATTCATAAAGGAGATTGGGTAGCATAGCAGAATTGGGAATCAGGAGAATTGGGTTCTAGAACTGAATCATCACTGCCGCAGGGTGACCTTGCTGTCTTCAGGGATCTGGTCCATAAAAGCACAGGAGAATGTGTTTCTGATTCAGGTGTTTTTCTGATTCAGGTGTTCCTGAGTTACAAAAAAGGAAAACCTCGGAGGCTAGCTGAAATAGAAGTGGGTTTACTATAAGGATATAGCAGGGTGTCTCATTAAGGGCAGGAAACAAAGTCAAACCAGGCTACATGGCCCTCGAAATGGAAAGCTCTCAGCCTCTCCAAGGTCCTCAAGGTCGCTGGTCGCTGCTTCTCTGGGTGAGTTTGCTCCCATTTACTGCTCCTCTTCTGTACACACTCAAGGCTTCTCCTCTCTAAGTATCTCGTGGCTTTTGATCTGTTTTGGGGCCTATTTGAGCCAGATGATGCATCCACCATCATCTTATGACTCATGCTCTGTGTTCACTTCGGTTCAAGAGGGAGTGGGGAGTAATGGAGCCAGTGTCTACTTGCTACAAACAGCAGCCAGAGCCTCCCAGGAGTGTGGGGTGGGAGGCAGTGCTGGGCCAGCCTATCACACACTGTCTTCACATGGTTTTTGGTCATAGGTTCTATAGTTCTCAACCTTTATTGCTTCTATTGGTTATTGGGTTGAGAGTACATACCTCTAAAGGTAGTTGAATCATCTTTCCCAAGGCTCTATGTAAGTTCTTCACCTGACAGCAAGCAGCTGTTTTTCAGCGATTGCAGCCACTTTTGGCAGTGTTGACAGTGCGGCTTGTGTTATAGGCCACGGAGGAAGCTGTGTTGTGTCCCCTGGTTTTCAAGCTTCCATTTTCTCATGAGTAAAGGGCTCATCGTAACTACATCGTAGCTTTTAGAAATACTTAGATGAAAGTCAAAATAGATGGGAGTGTGTGAAGACTATTACTGTGAAATATACTTTAGGAATAATCTCCATAGTTAAGATATATTTTAACATTTTTCAGATCTTCAACTTTATAACTGCCAACAAAGTAGAGACTGGATCCACTATGAGGAGAGGGAAATACCTAAGTATTATAGGCCTGTTTTAATCCTTTTTAGAATTACAGTAACCCAGAATAATTTTAAATCAATAATTAATGTAATATTGATCTTTAATGATCTTATTTGATCATTGTTAGAAGATTACACTGTTTTTTAAAAAGGGGAACCCAAAGCTGCTTTGAGGGATCTAGCTTATCAGAGACCTTTGATTTGCTGTCCTGGTGGGGACTCTGTGTCAGGGGGATGACACTGTTGCCTGGGATACAGAAATCCCTGGAGAGACTCCCTGGTCTGTAGGACTTGCCCCTAAGAACTAGTAAAGGTAGAAAAAATAAAGTGTCTGTACAACACGATCTATCCTTGAATGGGAAGGTAGTTGCCAGACACTGTCCGGTTGTTTTTCTTCCCAGTATCGTTATGTGTTCATGAAGGTCACAAAAGCAATAGAATTTTAATTTCATTGTAATTAGACATGTAGATATAATATTTTTCTCTAAATATGCTAAAATAAACAATCTCAAAGTTTCTTAGAAACTTTTTTTAGTACTTAGTTTTCAAAAACATAATATATGGCAACATTTGATTTTCACAACCAGTGATCTTTGTAATTCAGGTAATAGCTTATTTTACAAATGAGGAAAAAGTTCAAACATTTAAGTGATTTTTTTTTTAAATGTCTTTAACATACCTTATTTGAAAGAAGATTAGGTTCTGGAACATATACTTCCCAACTCCTTCCGTCACTTTTTATTGCTCCATTAAAAATAATATCTATTGATAAAGGGTAACGGTTACTTATTTACATTGCTTAGTATGTACTAGTTATTCTTTCAGGATTTTCCAATACTTAGATTAATGTGTTAACTCATTTAATCCTGCCAACAATCTATAATATAGGAAATATTATCCTCATTTTACAAATTAGATAACTGTGGTTTAGAAATACAAAATAACTTGACCATTACTAGTTTCAGCCTAAATTAAAGAAGTAAACTGAGGCAAGCTCAAGTTACGAGAAATAGAGTTTATTCAGGAATGGCAGAGGAATTGTAATTCATGAAATTCATGAAAGATACAGCCGAGTCCATTGATGGTTTGGGGCGGGCTGTGTTTCTGGGCAACGAGCTCAAAGTGGGGGAAGTCCAGCCAGAGTCTAAGCCGGAAGTTCATCGGCTGAAGGATGGGGAGGGATTCTTGGCGGATGTTCATTGGAGATTAAGTCCCAGTCTTCTGTAAATCAGGCATTTATGGGAAATCAGTCTTTCAGTTCTTAAGTCCCATTCTTCTGAGGGCGCATGAGTAAAATTCCTTATTTCATATCCTCGGGTTCCATTTTACATTGAAATCCTTTTACACTAACTAGTTGGTGGTGTAATACCTATACTAATTCATGAAATGAGATCGGAAAGTATTACCTACAAGAAACTCCTCACCTTGCCATGCCCTTGGACAACTTCCCACCGTCCCGCCTTCGCGCCGTTACCACAGATGGACTATACATACTGCTAGCCGAAGAAACCCTTCCACCTGTGTACTAGATCCCACCCCTCTTGCCTACTCTAGGACATGGCTCCAGCCTTTCCCCCTCACTCCTGCTCCATCAGTGTTCCCTTCTACTGTATCATTTCCAGCAACACACAAATATCTTGCTATTTCTCCCATCTTAAAAACAACAAAAACACCTCTCTTGACCTTACTTCCTTCTCTACGTTTGTTTCCTCTTGTAGCAATTTTTTTTAAAGAGCTGTCTATGCCCCACCTCCAATTCTTGTCCCCCTTGTTACCCACAATGGTTGTTTTTGCCCTCACCACTGTGTCTGAGCTCTCTTATCGAAGTCACCACTTGTCTTATTAGGGAGTCCACTTCATGGACGGTGTCGATGCCTGACCACTGCACTGTACACCTGAAGCTGAAGCTGAACAACATTGAATGTCAATTTAATATAATATATATGTAGTCGTGAGATGTGGAGTACAGCACAGGGAATAGAGTCCATGGAATTGTAGCAGCTATATATGATGTCAGAGGTGTAGTAGATTGAGGGAAGAGGTTTATCACTTTGTGAGGGGTGTAAATATCTATTACATGGTTTTGTACACCTGAAACTAAAAAAAGAAAAAGTTACCAGTGACCTTCAGTGCTCATTCTTAGTCCTTATCTTACCGATTTGACATAGTTGATTACTATCCCCTCCATGAAATCCTTTGTCATGGGGCCTCCAGGATATCACATGCTGTGGTTTTCCTTACTAACCTCTTCCAGCCTCCTCGGCTTTTCTGCTCCTTGCCTAGTTTTAACTACTTTCCTGGACCTTTAATGTTTGAGTGACTAAAGGTTCTTTCCTATCCCCGCCTGTTCCCTGTTACTGAATCTGAGGGCTCTCAAAATCTACTAGTTGATGATTCGTTTCCTGAACGCCAGACTCAAATCCAACTCCTATCCAGCTCATTAGTTATGTAAAGGACATCTAACCTCAACATATTCCAAATTCTTCTGATCTTGTCTCCCAAACTTTTTCTTTCCCAGATTTATCCATCTTGGTAAATTAAATGGAGACTCCATTCTTCTAATTGCTTAGGCCAAAAAACTGGGGTCATCCTTGACAATGTACTTTCTCTTGTACCTCACACCCTGTTAGCAAATCCTATGGATCTTTATTAAAAATACATCCAGAATCTGGGCACTTACCACTGCACTTGCTTTTATCACTCCAATCCAAGCTACTGCTCTCTCTTGCCTGTCTTCCCCGCTTTGCCTCCCTACAGGCTATTCTCAGCACAGTAATCAGGGTGATCCTGGTAATACACCAGATCATGTTACTTCTTACCTCAAATGCTCCAGTGGCTTTTGTGGAGGCGGGGAGGGTTCTATGGAAAGTAACCTCACAGGGTGATCAGATCATAAATTCCTTACTGGGCAGGTCGAGGTGGGTAGTCAAGCCCCAGGCCTATAACTTCTTTAGTAAAAGGCTTATCTTTGCCTTAAGCAAGCCCTGTCCATTGTTCTTGAGCCTCTAGGTTGACACACCTTTGAAATGCCAGCAGTAATAGCCCTTCAAGGGGGTATTAACTCTCAAGAGAGGAGTAATCTTGGTCACTAGCCTATTATCCACTTCCCACCTTGCTTTCTCCAATCTTCCTTATAGCCACTCCTTAATTTCAAATGCATAAAAGATGCTGCAAAACTGTTATTCTCTGGAGCATTTGAGATCTTGGTCCCTGGCATATGTGGTCAGTTGGGTTCAAATAAACTCTTACAAAAATTCTCCACAGGTTTGGACGTTTCTTATGTTGACAATATCAGACCTTGTGTCCAATAGTTTTCAAAATGTTGGGCTATTTCCTTTCCCCAGGGTACGGTTACCTAAGTTAATGTCTGTTGGTCCTGTTGGGGGAGGACTAGAGCAGTTGTCACGGAGACTTGCCAAGCTGTTGCAGGGAACTTCTTCCTGAGGACTGGCCTTCCCTTTAGTCGGTGGACTCTGAAAATTAGCTCAGGTCCAGAAACTGGTCAAAGAATTCTGACTTTTTAACGACATAGCTGCCCTCAGCCTCCTCACGTTCCTTTCTCCTGACAATACAGATCAGTGCACCAGAATCACCTAGAGGTCACAGATTGCTGAGTTTCTAACTGGGTAGGTGGGGGCTCGGGCCTGAGAATTGGGGTTCCTTACCATTTTCTTCATGACGCTGATGCCGCTGGTCAGGGGACCACACTTGGAGAACATGATATAGGTTGATCTTGCATCTTGGGACTCCAGCCATTTCCACAGCTCTCTGTGCATCGTCTCCCTGCTTGCTGCTCTGACCTTGCTGTTCAGTGAGATATTTGCTCCCATCTTCTATCTGGCAGTTGAACCTTATCATCTGGCCTCTGGTATTCTGGGCTCTCCTCATTGATCAACCATTGGATGCAGACTGTCTTTGGGGAGAGGGCATGACCTTGGACTACGGCTCTGAGCGTCTGAAGGCAATCTTTGGGGTCAGGCTCTGAGCTGTCAACACTCTCAGCAGCTGGGGAAAGTGGGTGCATTGGTCTTAAAGGGGAAATGTGGGCAGTGCTCTTCAGACCCAGCATGCATCTGCCAGCATCCGTCTCGTGGCCGGGACTAGAGGGGAGGAAGATGTGCCTTAGGCACAAAAAAAGAATCAAAATAAATATCTTGATGCAATATTTTCAAAAATCAAAATGCAAAATAAAAAAAACCCGTGATGAGTAAAATACTAAAATTCACTTTTTGCCTTAGGCTCCAGTATTGTTTAGCATGGCATCATCTATCTGCCCTCACTGGAATGTCCCCTCTGTGAGGGCAGGGGGTTTTGTCTGGTTCACTGGTATACACCCAATACTTAGAAGAGTGTCATTATTCATAACACATAGTCAGTGTTCAATAAATATTTGTTGAATGAGACAGTTAAGGCATTTGAAGAAAGAATGACCACTTATATACACTTCCCCGTTTCCCCCTTTTGTCCCCCCAGTGTTTCTCCACTAGTATTGACTACACAAGGGGCTACCTTCACCTTGCCCAGGAGACTTGGAGGGAGCTATGCTCAACTGAGGGAAAGCATCTCAACAAAATAGGATATATTTTATTACAAAGCTCAATTTTGAGGTGTATGTGTTTAAAAATGTTTTCTTAATTGATCATCAGATTTAAGGGATATATGGAGTGCATGTGATTGTCCTAACTAACTATAGCTGTTAGTTGTCAGCTTGTATAATTATGAGAAGTGGTTTTCAGAACTGCCCCTAAAAAATTGTCCAGCCAGCCTCCTAAGTCTAGATGGATTTAGAATTCCAGGACCAAAAGTTAAACAGAAAACCTTGATGCAGAGTGGAAAGTGTAATGAATGCTCAGCGGGCTGCTCACTGTTTCCTGTCTCAGTGAGAGCTGTGAGAGGCCTGAGGGGGGCGCTAGGTTGACGCTAGTACATAGAGACACCTGGGTGTGGGCTCGCTGGCAGCACGTTTGCACGTAGTGGCCAGGGCTTGCCGGTCACTGATTCTATCTAGTAAGTTCTCTCCTCACTGCAGCACCTGTTGTCACCACACTACACTTTTTACATCGACAACCAAATTTAACTATTTTTTTTTAGCCACTCAAGGTCAGATAAGAATCTCAGTGACAGGAGATGTGTTGATAGAAGTAGAGGTTGAAGTAATGTGTGACCAAGAGCCAAGGAATACAGGCAGCCTCTGAAAGCTGGAAAGGGCAAAGAATGGGTTCTTTCCTTGAGACTCAGAAGAAACACAGCCTTGCGGACACCTTGATTTATCCCCCCTAAGACCCAATTTTGGACTTCTGACCTTCAGGATTGTAAGAAAATAAATTTGTGTTGTTTTAAACCATTAAAAAAAAAAAAGAATCTCAGTGAGTTAAAGGCAATTCCCATTAACTATAAAAAAATGAGATTGTGTCTTGCCAAGGCAAGGGTACTGAAGAAACGCCAAGCATCAAATCTCCAATGTCATTTAAAACAAAAAACGAGCCTGCCAAATAAAAATTTAGACCTGAGAAATTTCCGAAGCAGGTGAACTGAGTGGCTGTCTTGCCTCTCTCTAGAGCAACAGCCAGCACTGCAGGCGGCAGGAGTGTTGACGGGGACCTGCCTCATCACGTGTGGACGGTATCCTCCCAGGTGCAGAGACATGGAAGGAGAGCACCCCATTGTGAAGCTAGGGGATGAAGGAACTGACTTGTACTGAGCATCTACTATGACAGGCATTATATTAGATACTGTATATATGCATGTATATATGTATAATATATATGAGATACAGATATTTTAACTGTTGCAGAAATTCTGTGAGAAAGGTGTCATAAACCCTGTTTTACAGGTGAAAACAGGATCAGAAGACTAAGTTAATTTTTCAAGGTCACACAGCTAAGTCTGCAGTTCTGGCTCTTGCTCCAGAGAGAGGCAAGACAGCCGCTCAGTTCACCTGCTTCTGAAATTTCTCAGGTCTAAATTTTTATTTGGCAGGGCTTGTGTTTTGTTTTAAAATGACATTGGAGATTTGATGCTTGGCATTTATTCTGTACCCTTGCCTAGGCAAGACACAAACAATCTCATTTTTCTATAGTTAATGGGAATTGTCTTTAACTCACTGAGATTCTTTTTTTTAATGGTTTAGAACAACACCAGATGTTATCTTAAAATATGTATACCTTCTGTATATCAGGTCACCTCCCAAAAGAAATGTGACTGTATCAGAACAAGGCCAAAGTCGTAAGGGTCATGGCTCATCCTTCAGTCATAGTGCACTTCCAGAAAGACAAATGGGGGGCACCCCTTTCCTGATGGTCACGAGTCAGGGCACCAGTGCCAGGTTGAGGGCAGGTCCCTCTCTTCTACAAGCAGACCTCGGCAGCTGCTCCATAGGCCACAGCAGGTGGATCCTCAATGCCTTGGCTTTGGTTTAGCTCCCAAGAAAATGCAGGAACCCCACAGGGCAGCTGTACTGAGCCACGCCAAAGGGGGCCATTTGAGACGCGCTGGGTTCTGGGCACCATCCACACAGAACACGACAGTGCAGGATGGCCGGATGTGGCCCTGACAAAGTTCCCTCTTTATTTTCCACCAAATATGTGCAAATGCTTTTTTTCAAGGAGAACTTTTCCTCATTAAAAAGTTTTCAGCCACTGGACCCTAGATAACCCTCCTGAAGGGGTTTTGTTTTTTCGTTTCCTGCACTTACTTGCCTGGCACAGCGATAGCTCCACCGAGTGAAGAATAGTATGCCTTGGAAAGGGAATCTAGGTCAGCCCGTTCTTTCTGCTGCTCACACCACTAGAGGGCATGAAGTATCTCTGACAGAAGAGCTAACCGGGCTGGCAAGTGTAAATTGACCAGCAAAAGCTGGAGGCATGCCTGTGTTCAACTCATGATGAAAACGTTTTTACCAAAACCAGTCTCATATGGGCACTTCCAGCAGACACACAATCCAGCTGAGAAGCAGGCCATCAGAACGGGGGAGGGCACCTCAGGAGGCATGCCATTTGATCATTATGGAAACACTGCTCCAACTTCTGAAGACTTTGACAATGTGTACCTGAAGAGCGGGAGTGCTACACGGCTTTGAAACCCTCTGAGGCATGAGGTCAGACTCCATTTTCTAGAAGCCTATAATCTAAACGAATATGTGTTTAATAATGTGATTTCTTTGGGAGGTGGGGGGCAGGCAGTCAGATTGTAAATCCCAAGGTCCTCAGGAGGTTTTGTTAATCAAAGCTTTAAAAAAATAATCCCAGAATCTCACACAAGCAATAGCCTGCGTTATTTTTTTTAATTGAGATATAATTGTCATATAACTGAGTAAGTTTGACGTGTACAAGGTGTTGATTTGATACATTTATACATTGCAATATGATACCACCTTAGCACTAGCTAACACCTCCATCATGTTGTATAATTTTATATATGTGTGTGTGTGTGTATATATATATATATATATTTTTTTTTTTTTTTCTTTTTGGAGTGAGAGCAATTAAGATTTAGTCTCTCAGCAACTTTTAAGTATATAATGGAGTATTATTAACTATAATCCCCTTGCTGCACATAATATTCCTAGAACTTGCAACTGGACATTTGTACCCTTTGACCAACATCTCCCCAATACCTCCACCCCCCGGTAACCACCATTCTACTCTTTGTTTTTACCTGTTCAGCTTGCTTGTATAAGTGATATCATTACAATGTTTGTCTTTCTCTGTCTGGCTTATCTCAGTTAGCATAATGTCCTCAAGTTTCATCTATGTTGTCAGTCATAAAAGGCAGGATTTCCTTCTTTCTCATTGTTGAATAATATTCCATATACAGAGGGTGCCAAAACAAATGTATACACATTTGAAGAAAGGAAAAAAGGTATTAAATTTTAATGCGGGATATATACCAGTAACAAAAGATGAAGACAAGTCATGTGTATACATGTTTTTGGCACCCCCGGTATATGTGTGTACCACATCCTTATCTATTCGTCTTAGGTTGTTTTCATATCTTGGCTATTTTCAATAATGCTGCATTAAAGATGGGATTGCAGATATCTCTTCAAGATCCTATTTTCATTTTCTTTAAATATAGTCCCAGAAGTGAGATTGCTGGTAGTTCTATTTTCAATATTTTGAGAAACCTCCATACTGTTTTCCATAGTGGCTGCACCAATTTACATCCCCACCAACACTGAACAAGGGTTACCTTTTCTTCACGTCCTACACTTGTTATTCCTTATATTTTTGATAATATTTTTGATAATAGCCATTCGAACAGTTGTGAGGTGAGATCTCATTGTGGTTTGATTTGCAGTTCCCTGATGATTAGTGATGCTGAGCATCTTTTCATGTACCTGTTGGCCATTTGTATGTCTTCTTTGGAAAAATGTCTATTCAGGTCCTCTGTCCATTATTTTATCAATTGTTTGGGGTTTTTTTTGCTATTGAGTTATGTGAATTCTTTATATGTTTTGATATTAATCCCGTATCAGCTATATGATTCGCACATATTTTCTCCCATTCTGTGAGTTAACTTTTTGTTTTATTGATGATTTCCTTTTCTGTGAGGAAACCTTTTTGGTTTGATGGAGTCCCACTTGTTTATTTCTCTTTTTGTTGCTTTTTCTTTTGGTGTCAAATCTAAAAAATCATTGCCAACACTGCTGTCAAGGCTCTTACCTGCTATGTTTTCTTCTAGGAGTTTTACAGGAGGTATGGGTTTGACACTTGGAGCATTGGGAATGCCCCTGGGCCAGCTGGAGGGATCCTCAGGTGAGGTTTTCCCAGCATGACATGAGTGGGCTTCTGGCTGGAGTCTAGAATCAGTCTTATGCTGCCGGATTGCTGACGTCCCTCCTCCCAGCAGCTTGCATATTGGCAATCCATATTTTAGCATCCACACAGATGTGATGATGGAGAAAACATGGGACTGAGGGCCACACAGCTGCCATTCACTAGCTTTGTGCTGGCAAAAATACCTAATCTGAACATGAACACAATGGCACAGTACCTCCTGTGTAGCAGTGTTCAACACCAACAAGTATTTATTTATCAAGGACCTACTACATGCCAGGTGCTGCTCTAAGCACTACGCATCAGATAAATGATAAGATAGACGTACCTGCCTTTTGCATGTTACATTCTGTCACCAGGAGGGACGTATCTAACGTGCCTGCACAGTGCTCGTCACAACACCTAATACGTGTTAGTTTTCTTCTCCTGTCCTTTCTCTCCTGTCCCGTCCTCTTCAAAAACATGGATTGTGGGCCAGATCAAGATTTTCCCCAGCAAAGTGAGTTTCTGGAGCAACATGGCAAGATGATCTATTTTTTTATGGCTGGATAGTATTCCATTGTGTGTGCTTGAGCACATTATGCTAAGTGAAATAAGTCAGACAGAGAAAGACAAACACTACATGATATCACTTATATGTGGAATCTTAAAAAAAAGTCAAACTCCTAAAAAACGAGTAAAATGATGGTTACCAGGGCATGACAGGTGGGGAAGAAAAAGATTGATGTTGTTTAAAGGTACAGACTTGCAATGAGTACTAAATAAGCTATAGAGATCTAATGCACAGTATAATGAATATAGACAACAATATTGTACTATAATTGTGTAATGTGAAGAATATCGCAACAACTATAATCACATTACAATATATAAATGTATCAAAGTAACACATTGTACACCTTAGATTTATACAAGTTATATGTCAAATGCATTCAATAAAAATGTGGGTTTTGAAAACACAAAGGAGATCCTTTCATACTTTATTTTTTAAATCTGCCTTTACTTAGCACTTACTGTTTGCCAACCTGTGCTAAGCCTGAGGGATCTATAATGGATATTTGCTGTTATCGGGCCACCATTGCCTGAGCCACCCCCCTTATTTGAAGAATCTCTTGACCTTCTCTGACCAGGCTGAAAACATCAGCTACTCACCTTCCTAGTGTCTCTTACATTCAGAGTATGGGCACCTTGACTAAGGTTTAGCCAATCAGATGTGTGCACCCCAGTGTGATCTGGGAGCCAGAGAAGCCAGGAAGTAGGGAAGGTGGATGATCCACCAAGGGGGAGGGCTTTGGCAGATGCTGAAATGACCTCTAGTTTCCAGGAACAGTGGGCAATGCCAGTGGGAAGGCAGTGCATTCTGGACGTCAAGTGGCCTGGCTTGGTGGTGTGCTTTTGCATGTGCCCCTGGCTTCTTTTAGTTTCCTTTTTTCAAGCCCAACTTTCTGATCTTTCTACGGGTTCAGTGAGCTACCCAGTTCCTTTTAGCAAAATCCTTGTGTATTTAAGTCGACACAAATGGATTTTGTTCCTTGCAGCTAAGAACCCCAATGGATACGGAAGAAAAACAATTAAGACTGACCCCTGTCCCTTAGGAGCTCAGCACAATTAAGACTGACCCCTGTCCCTTAGGAGCTCAGCACACAATGATTTCAGTGCAGTCGGTGTACTTGAGGAAAGACAGGACACTTTTGGAGCATCTACTAGCTGGACAATGAGATTCAGTAATGAACACACAGAACTTCTAGAAACGAGGAACTCAGTCTATTGGGAGAGACAGATGCATCAACAGATAATTGTATAACAATGCCGTAAAAACACTGCTACAGACGTGTGCAGAGAGTCCTGGAAGCACCAAGGAGGAACTCACAACCAGCTCAGGTGAAGCAGGATGCTGATCAAAGAAGGCTTCGGAGAGGGGTGTGTGATGTTTGAGGCAAGTCTTCAAAGAAGCGTAAAAGTAAGTCAGACAAAGGCAGAGAAGCATGGAGAAAAAGAAGGCATTCTCTGTAAGAGCAAAGGCCCAGCAAAGAGATTCAACATGATGTGTGTGGAATTAAGCAGTTTGGCATTGCTAGAACCACTGTGTTCCTGGGGAAGAATAAAAATGTTACCATGGTACACCTGAAGCTGAAGCTGAACAATAATGAATATCAACTACAATTTTTTATATATATACAGTTACAAGAAGCCGAGTACAGCATTAGGAATAGAGACAGTGGAAATGTAATGGCTGAGTGCGATGTCAGAGGGGTAGTGGATGGGGGGAGGGGGTTGTCACTGTGTGAGGGATGTAAATGATAAATGTCTATTACATTGTTTTGTGCACCTGAAACTAAAAAAAAAAAAAATGTTACCGTGGACTGAGAGAGACAGCTGTGCTTTGAGTATAGTATTTGAATGCAGAGGTAAGAATGGGGAGATCTGCTTAGGAGGATGGGAGCTGGTGTGGATCAGGGGTAAGGAAAAAGATCAGTGGTGCAGAGGGCCCAGGAGAGGCTGGCAGCCATAGTATGTTAGTGGGACTGGCCCATGTGGGACAACTTGCTCCAGAGATACTTTGCTACCAGTATATGGATAGCAATAAAAAAGGACATTGGTCCGGAATTGGAGTTTTGTTGTGAAAACAGAAGCAGGCATCTGAATTTGGAGCCCCTAACCTTGGACCAGGTTTGCTCAGGTAGAACTAGGCACCCACTTCTGCCTTTGGTTCAGATGGGGGAGAAGAGAATGGAACTGGGGTGAGGAGGGTGGCAGGGTATGGTCTTCAGTGAAATCTGTTACATGTGGCCCAAACCCATTTCACACCCTAATGCAAGAGTCATTATACAGTTTGAGTATAAAAGAAAATTGTGAATGTAATTTTAAAAATAATCATCTCAATTGACTACACTATGGGGTCAGGATGTTCTTCACATTTTTATAGTTCATTGACACAGCATTCATGTCTCCTGAGGGGAAAATGTATAGGTCCTATAGTCTTTAAGCATTTTAAGGAAAAAGCTTGTAATAGACAACTCTCTATGTATAAAGCATCTATTTAATCTTCATTAAAAGCTCCCTGAGCATTATTATTAACCCATTTTACAGATAGAGAAACCAAAGGGCAGAGAACTTAAGAGACTTCCCCAAGGTCACATAGGTGACAAGTGGAAAAGCTGAGATCTGAACCCAGGTAGTCTGGCTCCAAGAGGTGGCACCTTTAACCACACACTCTACCGCTTCTCCTTGGAAACGTCACCTCTTCCTCACTATTATGGGCTGAATTTTGTCCTCTCAAAATTCATTTGTTGAAGTCCTAGCCCCTAATACTTCAGAATGTGACTGTATTTGGAGAAAATGTTTTTAAGGAGGCGATTACATTAAAATGAGTCTGTGAGGGTGGACCCTAATCCAGTCTGACTGGTGTCCTTATAAGAAAAGGAAATATGGACACAGACACTTACAGAGGGAAATGATGTGGAGACACGGAGAGAAGACGGCTGTCTACAAGCCCAGGAGAGAGACCTCAGAAGAGACCAGCCCTGCCAAAAACATCACCTTGAACTTCCAGCCTCCAGCACTGTGAAAAAGTAAATTTCTGTTGTTTAAGCCACACAGTCTGTGATACTTTGCAATAGCAGCCTTAGCAAACTACTACCCTCATAGACCATCAGTTAAGAAAGACCAAAAAAAAGGAGCAAGCGAAAAAGAAATTAACCTCTTAAGAGAATTCTCCTCCTCATTTAAAATACAAAATATGTGTATTTCATTAGATAAGGGAATCTTAATAGGACCATGTTTTAAAAGAATTAATCTGGAATTCAGTTGTATACTGGGAATAAAATAAAGCAAAGAAATGGTCTCCATTTACATTGAAGTAGTCTCATAGACAGGAAAGGATAGCTTAATTAAGGCCAAAATGTGTTTGTTAATTAGCTGTCATCCTCTCCAGTGAGCCTACCAAGGGATGTCATAAACAATTAGAGAGCATGGATTTATTGATGGAAAGATGAGGTAAGCTGAGCATTAAGTGCACTGTGTTTCCTTAGAGGGCGGCAGTATTTTCATTAATAATGAATTCTGTCTTTCCTCATGTCTTCTGAGTTTCCCACAATACTGGAATTATTGACGTGAAACATGAGACCTTCCAGTAATTACAGGCAATTGAGAGATTCTTAGAAAGTGTGATAGCATATTCCAGAGGAAAAATAATTTCCAGCATACTATCTTTTACTCTAACGAATTTCAGCTCCGTGTATCTAGTGCTGACTACTTGCAAGGTGGTTTGGTGTGGCTCTGCGGGATTCATCATGTTTAGGATTCCAGAAGCACTCCAGAAGCACTCCTGAAGCCCTTAGGAGGTCTGTTTTCTGACAATGTAAGAGAAATAAATTAGGGAGCATCCCAGTCACAGGAGTGAGTCATTTTAAGATTGAAAAGCATTTTTTGTAGATTTGAAAAAATTCAAACTTTGACTAGATTATCCCATTTTTAGCTCCTGTCCCATGCTTTATAGAACAATGTGTTCCATGTTTGAAAAAAATTGAAAATCAAGCAGTTTAATTAAACGTTTCATTTTTACAGAAATTATTGTCTCATTTCTCTACACGCAAGAGTCTCGGTTCTCCTTTTGCTGACGTATTTTCTACTAGCCTTCAAGGGCACCAACATTCTGTGTAGACTAATACAGAGTCAACATGATGTACGTCCCCAGAAAACTCCATCTTGGGTTAGGGAAATGGTCGAGACAATTTTTTTTCTCAAGGGCACTCACCTTTGAAAGTGAAATCAATTGAAATACCTTCACTTGACTCAGAGTTGGGGGAGAGAAGGAATTTTACAATTCTCAGAGACAATATACAGTGGTTGGCACTCACTCTAACTTTGAATAAATGAATGGGAAGAAAAGTAGAGGAAAGAGTGGGTAATAAAGAGGCAAAAACAGGAGACAAATAGAAATAGGCAAATAGATACAGATAAATAGAGAGTGTAAAAGAGAAGTGATGCTGAGACAAAAGCAAAGAAAGACGTGCTCAGACCCAGAAATGTATAGGAAGAAAAACGTATGCTAGAAAGAAATACAAGAGTCGTATTGGGGTCATAATAGCCCAAATTTCATATCTGACACCCCTTCTTTAAGATACTATTGCTTTAAAAGCTTTGTCCTATTTTTTGCTCCAAACCAAAAAAACAAAACAAAACAAATTAAATACGTAAACAAGAGGTAAGCCTTGTTCTACAAGCCAGAATAAAATAATGCTGAAGACTGGATCTGACTGGGATGGAGGTTTTTGACACACATGCGCGCGCGCACACACGATACTTTCGGATACCGCTAAGAGAACCTAGTGCTCTGCCAGTCAAACCGCAGTACGGTTCTGGAAGCCAGTCAGTGTGAGCAGACTTCCAGGCATGGTGATTTACATCAGCCCCCAAAACTGGCCAACAGTGGGCTGGACTGACAGGGCTGCAAATTGTGGTCGGTTTCACTGTACGTAGAAGTGGCCGGAGGCTGCTGGTAAGCAGATCCAAAACCGCACTCATTCTTGGCTTTCTCTTCTTTTATAGGAACCTGACCTGCTGGCACCCTGCCGGGCCAGGCCTGTCCCTCCTCTGGTCTCGTCCTTGTTCAGTATGGTGCACAGCCTCATGGTCCAAGAGGGCTGGACTACAAGGCCTGGCCAGAATGGCAAGTTGAGTAAGAAGAAACATCCAAGGAGGATTTTCAAATTTCTTGCCATTCATTGGGCATTCTTGATTAACCTCAGGGATTTGGATCAAGCCAGTTATTCGCACGTACCAATATTTTTCATTCTCTACTGTTTGGAACCATCTCCCTTTTCCTCTTATATTCTCTGGACTTTTGGCATCTCTGCCTCTTTAAATGGCTTCTTCAATGTATGATTTTTGCCTACTCAGCTCTGATGATAGTTCACACAAACAGTAAGGTGTTGAATCCTGGTATATTTTAGCGCGAATCTACCCTTGGCGTTACCCTGAAGGCAGCAATGAACAAAAATTCTGCTGGGAAAATACAGTAACATTGCAACGGGTAGTGGGGGTGAATTTGTACACACATCATTTGTTTTCAAATTTTCCATACCCCAAGGCATCCCCAGGGCTGAGTTGCTTAGTGAATTCTAGGAAAGTAGAGGAACTTGGAAACGTATGATTCGGTGGCTCAGTTAGTGGATATTCCACCACCTGCTTGCCGACCACAGGGAATTTCACAGCCGGTGCATATGTGGCGGCAGCTGCCAGGCGACAGAACGAAAGTGAGTTGTGGATTTTTCTATCTTTTCATTCAGCTTTGTCTCAAATGCTCTTCTCTTTTCAAGAATCATCTTAATGCCTTTAAAGTTAACACTACAAGGAATCGAAGTCTCATTTCCTGGAAATACAGGGCTGGACAGCAGCCATCCCTCAAATGAGCCCCCATGGAGAAGACTTGGAGATGTGAGCTCCCAACTCAGGTTTCCTGTGGATGCATATTAAACCCCACAGACTGGAAGCTGAGGTCATGGATTACGTTCTCACTGCTGTCAAGGGTCAGTTCGACTTGTACTTCCTGTCATTGTTGTCTTAGATCATGCCTGACTCAATCCCTCTTAGCCCATTTCCTCATACACAGATTCTAATGAGCTGTGAAAAAATGCCATTAATATCTCCACCTTGAAGAAGAGATGCTGATGGTAAAAGGGTCGGGGCATTGCTGTGGATTGGCAATGATAGGGGTCAAATAAAATTGGGCAGCAAATCAGGGAATGGGGTCCTTGTAGTCATTCGGGGAGAAGACATTATTAAGCAGGCTGGCCAATGTCACCATTAAAATGTTTCTTGTTTTTCTCTGAAACTCCATTTGCATTACTGAGGTGGCATGGGGTTGTGGTGGGAGGAACTCGACCTTTGCTACCAGATAAGTACAGGTAGGAATCTTGCCTCTGTCACTAGGCTCTGTGATATGGGACAGGTTTCTTAACCCTTAGCCTCAGGTCAGGGATAATTCCAAACTCTCAAAACTGTTGCAAATAACCATGATCGTGGATTAAGAAGTGATTGGCACCTACAGGCACTCATTACACGATGGAGCTATTAATAAAAATAACTAAATGTGTGCCCAATGACGCACTGGCCTGATGCTTGCGTTCATGGGGGTAAGGAAAGAGTCAAGGTAATCAGGAAGCTAGCAGGAACCTGGCGAGAGCAACATTAAAGTCGCATCTCAAATGATGACCCAAAGAGATGACAATACAAGATAATGTCAAGAATTGTGAAGGGGTTGAAATTTTATGCTGCTTGCAAACTCACAACTTTGCCAATCACAGCTTCACTGGTGCTGGCAGAAGACACCAGACTCCTGGTCAGAGACAAAGGACCTTGTTACTCACAGCACAGCAGGCAGCCGCTGCCTGCACCTAATCCCAGCACCTCAGCTGTGCTGAACAGCATTCCTGGCGCCTCCTGCTCCCATAGCTGACAAAGGGCCTACTGATGTTTTCCTTTGTGCGATTTCCAATTAGGCTAGATTTGAAACTGTAGCCCATTGAAAGCAATTGCATCAGGGATTGTTTTTTGTGTTTTTTTTTTTTTTTTTACCTAGTTAATGAAAAAGAAAGAAATAAGGTACTTTGTTCCTTTCTGAATTTCTTTGGGGTTTCTGAGATTCAAACATGGTTTTGGAAAAATAGTTCTTTCAGAGGCCCCATGTGGGGATTATGGAATCCTGAGATTTGTCCAGATCAGTCTTCTTACTGTGCTTGTGTGAGGTCAGACATGGTTCTCCTAATGACCGAAGACCTCGAACACACACCGCCCAAGCGCTTCCAGCATTTCAGTTCCCACACTGGAACATGTCCTTGAATTCCAAGAGCAGAACCAACTTGAGGACCCTGCACCCTCATGTGGAGGCACGGCCCTGCCCCATTGTCAGAACACACAGGAATCTGCGTGTCCCAAGTTTTGATTAAAAAAAATGTCATCATAAAATGTGGCAAAATGAAATAATTGTCGTAGTGGGGAATTCAGGGACTACCTGTTTGAATCTGGTGACAGAGCAGCCTGGGGAGGTGCAGATGGATGACTCGGGCATTGTCCTTCCCCACACTTCTGAGAGGACACATTCCCACAGGCACTGAAGCCAGAAATCTGTCACCAGGCCCTGCTTTTCATATCTAATCAGTCACAAAGAGGGATGAGGATCCTACATGCTATCTCAGATCTGCCCACAATCTCTTTACTGAGAAGTTCTCTTTTTCTTTTTTATTCCTTTAGGGTTTTACTTTTTAAAATATAGATGACCAATCTAAAAATTTTCATTTTTGTTGTTGCATCCTATGAAGTAGAAATTTAATTGGATTTTGTCTTGAGCTCCCAAGAAGAGTTGGCAGTACTTCCTTACTACCCACTTACAACTCCCAACCCCACCTACAGGACACCCACGGCGGACACACACACACGCCACACATGCATGAATACCTGTGCACGCACACACAAACCTAGGGAAGACAACCCTTTCTTTCATCCCATGGGAATTCTTTCCATTTGCCCAAAACTCAGTTTCCTTCAGTCACTTCTAGGTGACATCCAAGAGGAGGCCCTCAAATCTGGATTTTCAGCACAGAGACGGGCTTGGCTGGCCTAGTGAAGCTGGGGTGCTTGGGGGTCCTGCCTCCACCCAGCACCAGGCTCGTGGTGTGGGTCAGCGGGCTCCGATCCCAGTGAGGACCTGGCCGAGCTGAGATCTCAGCACGTGTCAGTGCCAGGCCACCCAAGCCATTCTCCTCTCTGTGTGAGCAGAGCTGATGGGCAGAGAGAAGTTCTCCTCCCGCAGCATTCCCATTCCCAAGGCAGGAGAAGTGCCCTCTGTGATTTCGTGTGGAATCTGCCAGGAAGAGCTGCCTGAGAGAATAGACAATGGAGCCCTCTGTATTACTGCAGAAAAGGAGGAAAACATGCTGACATTTCAGGGGTTACATTAAGGATCTACTGTCACCTTGGGGCATCCCAAAGATCGCTTCATAGATGAGTCCTACCTTTTCCAGAGCTTAAATTAGCTTTCAAATATCTAAAAAGTTAGAGAACATATCATTTAATTAGAGGGAAACCCAGCTTCCTGCTCCATTCCCATAAAGGACTGATTGTGTGTGTGTGTGTGTACACCTGCGTGTGTACACCTGTGTATGTGTGTTTTACTTCACATTTTTGCATAGATTTTGTAATGTTGGGAGTTTCAAATAGCTACAGGCTTTATGTCCTCTACATAAGGCCCATTAGGACAGCTATAGCAAATATTCTGTTTTAGTATCAGGACTCAGCACAATGCCTCCCACAGGATACTGAACAAATGACTGATCCTGTGGGCTTATGCATCCTGGACTTCTGCTAATAAATATTGATACCCAGGAAGCCCACTCAGTAAATGCTCCTTAATTCTCAGTTGGTACAACAGAAATTCCAATAATGCCTGCCCACCCCTCTTCACACACAGTCTTGCAGGGATCTCACTCGTCAGCTGAAATGAACCGTAAGGTTGTTGCCTTAAGGTCCCGTGTTACGTAAATGTCACTGCTTTGTGCCTTCACAGCAGATTGTTTCCTTACTAATCACGAGAAGCTGTATGTTAAACAACTGAAGCAAAATTATAGTTGTCAAATGTCAAGAACACAGTGCATTTTTTATAATAACTTAACTCCCTGAATATTTAACATTCAATGATCTGGCTGTAGGTTTCTGGTTACACAAACGAGTAACGCTTAGTAAAGCCCAGAGACCACTGTTAGCTCTATCTTCTTACTGTGAGTCCAGCAGACTGAGGAATTATGAAAGGGGTTTTGTCCACCCTCTTAAATACACACGTGGAGTCCCAAAGTCCACTCAATCATTGGCAGTTGCGTTTGCCCGCCTAGCCACACCACAGCTCAGGTGTGTTAACCTCAGATGTTTAGCCCGAGACCAAGGAGCTGACGATCCCAAGCTCAGTTCACTCGGCTGCAGGCTGGTGTGACAGACTAATACGCGGTCCCAGCTTGAGCCAGCTTTGTTTTGGCTTGTGCTTAGAATTAGGGAGTAGGACCACAAGAGTGTGAATTGCGTGGAGGTTTCTTGGATGAAAGAGAAAGGTACAACTTCTTTTTTAATTTTTGCATATGCATCTGGGAGAAAAATTAAGAGGAGGAGTACCTGTATCTCAGATACCTGTTCCTCAGTCAATCCTAGAGACCAGGGGACTAGGACAGAAGCTGTTTGGGAGCACATAAAGACCATGCTGTGTGCAGGCACATCAGCTTTCCCTGGGACAGTTATGGAGGAGGGGGATTGCTGCCTTGTCACTTTATGAGCATCGAGCATCACAATGAGTGTTAGAGTTCCTGGCTACAACAGAGACGATATCTAGGACTCTTGGAAAGAATTGGTGAATGGGGAAGAAGCTGAAGTCCTTCATGAAGAGGTGGGTTAAAGGCTTGAGCTATTACTGTTGGAGAAAAAAATATCCCACTCTCCTCAGCCCAGTCTTTTTCTATGGTGACACTATCAGAAAATGCAGACCAGCAATCAAAAACAAATTAATTCTAATCTGTACTTGTATCTCTCAAGTGACATTCAAAAGGAAGTACAGTTTATAATCTCCAGTCTCACTCATTAAAATCTTCTTTCTCCTTCTTCCCAGGCTCCCACTCTGTCCTATCCTCTAGCTTACTCAGGCCTCTTGTTCCCTGCTTCCCTTTCTCAGCCTTTTTTGACACTAACCTTCATTTTTGGTGGTGCTTCTCACTTGGATTGATCAGATCTGAAAGATGTGAGTTTTGATCAGGATGGAGGTGAAATGGTGCAGAACACTAAGCAGGAAACACCAGCATTTTCCTCCGAAGGTAAAGGAGTGGGAGGCTTGAGGACCAAGACCTAGAGCAGTAGGAAGGGTATGGGCCAGAAGGGTGGTCAGAAGCGTTCACCTCCCTATTCATAAGGGTGCCCGCCAGATGGCTTAGGTGCTGCCATTTTGATCCTGATACTTTCGTGTGGTCATTTTGACCAGAATAAAACCAAACCATTAGCATTTTATTTTCTAAAATGAAAACCACTTCATTGTAATTTAATTTGATGACAAAAATAATCAATACCCATTTTACAAGAAGCAGACCATGCCCAAAATTATAACACAAAAACCAGCCAACACAAAATACTTGGTGGATATTTTTTCCAGAATTTGTCCACTGGATAGGTATAAAAATCAGTGGTTGGGTTTTCTGGGAAGCAGATTCTGAGGTGGAGTTTATTGTGCAGGACATTTATTAAGAATTGTCTAGGGGGTCAACACCTGTGTAAAGAAGGGGAAGAAAGCAGAATTGGATAGAGAGAAACCGAGCTGGGGTGCACGCCTGCTGACAGCCTTGGCTGGCCCTGCAGGAGCTCTGGAGTGAACCGAGCCCATCAGAGTTTTCTGTTGAGCTGAAATGACTAGCATTATACTCCTGCCTCCCTCAGGATGTGCCCACCCACCCTGCTCAGAAGGGAAAAACATTGGGAGAGGTGTCTCTGCAGCTGAGGCAATTCCTGAAGGGGCTGTCAGCTTGGCAACAGGTCCTTTTTTGAAGGGAGATCTGGGCAGTGCATCTTCATGTCCATCTCACACACACACACACACACACACACACACAGCATTAATTTTAAACAAAAATGTAATTACATCACTTATGCTCTTATGATACTGATCTTTTTTACTTAGCAACATAATATAAACATTCCCCCCATGCCACAAAATATAGATCACATTCATTTTTAATTACTGCACATATTCTATTAGATATGCAACAATTAAATCCCCTTTGGTGGGCATTTGAAAACCTTTCTATTTTTCTGCCTTTACAAGTAATTCAGTCATGAACATCCTAACTTATATATCTTTTCACACATGTCCTATTATTATCATAAAGTAATTCTCAAAAGTGAAATTTCTGGGCCAAAAGGTACGCATATTTACATTTTGAAGTACAGTGCCCAATTGCACCCCAGAAAGCTGTACCAATTTACCTGAGTACTGAGAGTGAAATCAATGTCAATCTTCCTAATCTTTGCTGATCTCATAGGTGAAAAGTAACTCATTGTTTTCTTAATAACATTCATTCATTAGTAGCCAGATTAAATGCTGTTTCATGAGTTGACAGATTGTATTTCTTCATTGGTTTTTCCTTTTGTGAATTACCTGTACCCACCCTTTGCCCATTTTTCTCTGGTTTGTAAGTGTCTATTATAGTAAACCTGTTTGGCATGTACCATATAATGTTATTTTCTAATATATCATCTGTGTCTTTTCTTCCTTCCTCCCGTCCTCTCTTTCTCTTTCTCTCTCTTTCTCTCTCTCTAAATCCATCTATCGTTTCTCTTAGAGTTTCTGGTTTGGGTGTTATTCCTAATAAATTTCTCTCTACCCAACTAAACAGAGATATCCTGAACTTCCTTCTGGTACTTTTATCATTCCTCACACTTTCAAGTTTTGTATCAGTAAGTAGCTAGATGGGCGGGAGGGGTGGGGGGTGGGGGGTGGGGGGGAGGGTGAGGGGATTGGAGGGCAATCGGTGACCATAGGATGGCCACGGGCTTGAAAATTAATCTGGGGAACGTAATTTGGTGGTTACCAGAGGGTAAGGGGGTTGAGGGGTGGGGGATGAGGATGAGGGGGATCAAATGTATGGTGATGGAAGGGGAGCTGACTCTGGGTGGTGAACACACAATGTGATTTATGGATGATGTGATACAGAATTGTACACCTGAAATCTATGTAATTTTACTAACAATTGTCACCCCAATAAATTAAAAATAAATTAATGAAAAAAAAGAAAAATGTCAAAAAAAAAGAATTAAAAAAACCCCTCAATAAAATGTAGCGATAGACCAATTAAAAAAAAAAATAGACATTCTTTCCCTAGCCTACTCCTTAATCTCATCTAATTCCCCAACCACACTAAATTATCTGTTACTGAGAAAAGTTAGGAAGAAAACACAGTTTTTACATTTCAAAATGGTCATTTTTATGCAAGTGCATCAAGTTGGCTGCTTTAATCGTCTTCCCTCCTTCAGAAATGCCCCTGAATGGTCAGAACTTTCTGCGTTGGGTCCATGGAGGCCCTGCAGCAGGAGACTGGGCCCAGAGGCGGTATCCTTTCATCTTCTAGCACGCTAACCTCGGGTGATTCACTTGGCACGAGCTAGGGACAATACAAAGTGGACAAAATAAAGTTGCCGACAGCAGCCCCTGCCCTAGGCATTTTTCCTGCTCACCCCTGCACTGTCCCACATTCCCTTTTCCTCCGACTCAGTTACAAGGTACAGGCTTCCTAGCTCTGTACTTGTACCTGTATTAACGGGTTATCAACTCTGCCTTCCACTCTGCCTTCCCCTCCAGTTGTTTTATTTTTTATTGGGGAATATTGGGGAACAGTGTGTTTCTCCAGGGCCCATCAGCTCCAAGTCATTGTCCTTCAATCTAGTTGTGGGGGTCGCAGCTCAGCTCCAAGTCTAGTCACCATTTTCAATCTTAGTTGCAGGGGGTGCAACTCAGTTCCCACCATCCCATGTGGGAGCTGAACCAGCAACCTTGTTGTTGAGAGCTCGCCCTCTAACTGAGCCATCCGGCCGCCCCCAGTTGTTTTTTAAAGCATTATTGGGGTATAATTTACATACCACAAAACTCACCCATTTAAAATGTACGTTGCAATGATTTTTAGTAAATTTACTGAGTTGTGCACAAATCATCACAACCCAGTTTTAGAATGTTTTCATCACCCCAATCAGATCCTTTGTGCCTATTTACAGTTAATCCTATTCCCATCTCCAGCCCCAGGCAACCATTAATCTACTTTCTGTCTCTATAGAGTTGCCTTTTCTGGACATATCAGATAAATGGAATCACATACCCCTCCAGTTTTGACATTTTGACATTGCCTCTTATCTCCAATAAGAAATTCCAGATTCAACCTCAGCGCTGCAGAAACTGACCAGCCAGACACAGGTTCGCATAGCTGGTAAATGACAGAGCTTTGACTCAGGTCCAAATCTTGTGATTCCACATTCTTTCCACTCCCTCCTGCTTTCCTGATTTGGACACAGTTTCAATGTTAAATGGGAAATTTAGTAATGGCTATTTTTAAAAAGCATCCAAGATTACTGGCCTTCTGGGTCCAGACACTGAATTCATGATTCTTCTAAGCCGCTAGAGGGCGCCACAAAGATTAAATTGAATTCGCTTTCTCTAGTCACAGTTGGGCATCTTAAGAAAGGGAATGTGAGTTATGACCTGAGTGTATTCTGGGTGGAATATTCCTCACAATACTTTTCTTTTCTGTGTAATTGTCAATAGGAATGGAGACTAAAAGGTAGAAACTATTTTTGGTGCACCTTAAAAGTTTATTTTCAGCCTTCTCAGACCAGGATTTGTTTTTTAATATAATAAAAAGGGAACATACAGACTTCATTTAGGAATCTGATGAAGGGTTCGTAAGTTATGACAATTCAGCATGAACGATCTCAATCACAACATGAAGGTGATTTTGCTAATCTTTTGCATTTTTACATAACTAAATCGATCCTTTGAGAAGGAAAATGGAAACATGTTTTTTAAGCTACCCAACTCCAGTATCTGTGTAGCTAGAATTAACTGGATAATAATCCAAAATGACAACTAAATTAATCTTTTCATAAATAATTTTATTGTAATATCTCCCCAGCTATCTCGACTAAAAATGGCTGAACTCAGTAGCAGATTTTAATTTTAAGAGGAGCTCCGCATACTGGTCTCCAAATCCAGAGGGTATATGTGCCGCTGGGTCCCCCCAACTGAACACCTTCTACACCACCCTCTATTTTGGGTGGATGGGGGCTACTCAATAGCCAGGACGGGAGCTCCTGGGAGCATCTTCAGGGGAACTTAATGATGAATCGTGCTGAACATCACATCCACCAGTTGTCAAAATCACTGGAGCCATATGTCTGGGGGTGCTGTGTCCCTGCTCCCGTCATGGACTGCATGATTTCTGGAATCCTGGCTGCAGCTGTGGAACCAGCACAAGACGTGGGTTTTAGGAACAGCTCTTCCTGTACCTAGCCATGTGTCACTTATCCTTTCAGTATCTAATTTTTAAATCTGAAAAAATGGCAATAATAATATTTGCCTTAACCACCCTCTACCTCATAGAGTTGTTTCAAGGAACAAATGGGAAGAAAAGAATGCTGGACAAGCACCAAGTATAATTATTACAGCACGGCGCATGCGTGAGAGAGAAAAGAAGGCCGAGACAAAGACACAAAAACAGAAACAGAGAAGAAAGTCACAGTTTCACAGGCACAATTCATCATGCAGTCAGACAAAGATATTCAAAGACATCGTTCCCATCTTTATTCTAGCCACCCTCCTCTGAAAAATAGAAAATAATCCCTTCTAGTTTCATGAGATGATTTTTACCAGTATTTTCAAGCATTAAAACTTCAAAAATATTTTTATGCTTTCCCAAGAGGCTTAATTTGCTTTTAAAATATAAAATATAAAGTTCTTCGGAGCTCCTTTTTATCTGCTAGATGGGATGCTGACTGATTCATGAATCCTTAAATAAATCCAATTATATCGTCAAATTTATTCAGTTGAATTTTGTTTAATACCTCTTAAATAAAATTTAACCTGTAAACCAACCACAATGTATACTTTTTAAAAAGCATACAAAGGAAAACGTGAATGAAGATAGTAACGGTAATAATGATCTATCTTTAATTTGGACTCATGAAGTCTCTTTTGTGCTTTCCGGTTTTAGGCACAGTCTCTAACTGGCCCCTTCCCAGGACTGTTTCTTCTGAAAGCATATGGATTTCATTGGGAAGGAAATACATACACCAAAAGGCTTTCTCGGCTCCCTTCCCCCGAGGCGTTTTGCTAATGTGTGCCAGAACACTTTTGAAAAGAGAAAAAAGAAAAAAGAGAAAGAAGGGCTTTGTATAGGAAAGGGTCTGCCTTTGGGCACTTTTAGCACAACTGTCTCCTATTAATCCTCACCCTGGTTAAGAGAACAGGAAATGACGTTTATTATGCGCAGTGCTTTCTCTAATACTAGCTGACATTCATTTGAACGCTTGCTGTGTGCCAGGCACTGTGCTACATTCTTGCTATGGATAAACTCGTTTGCTCGGCACAACTACCTAGTAAGGTACGAATCATTTTTATGAATGTTATATGTATGGGAGAAACCGTGGTTTAAAGACTTGAAGCAACTTGCCCAGATTCGCACAGGAAAGAAGGGGTTGAGCCAGAATTTGAACCTTAAGGAGTCTGACTCCTCACTGGGTCCTCACTGAATTAAACTGCACTCATTTAATTCATGCCAAGTCTCCATGAGATATACAATATATTTTTACTAATATTTTGTAGATGAGAAAACTGGAGTTTAAGAGTAATGAATCCACTAGTACAAGTTGCAGCTATTACTTGACTGACCAGAGAATCAGGCCTGGGGTATGGGGCCCTCAAGCCCTTGTTCTTTCCATTAAATACACTGTCTAGGAGCTGCTCCAGTTCCCCTGAGGCTACTTTAAAAACCGAAGGGAAATTGAATTGACATACAGAAAGAGCAGTTTAGTGGCAGTTTATCACTCCCACCAACCTTTTACTTCTAGGAAGCCTCCAGGGTCTGCTAGATCTGTGCATGCATTCTCTGCCTCTACCTGCAGGCTCTCGAATGGCACTTGACACATATTAGATAATCAAGGTTCAGTTACTGAAGGGGATGAAAGCAATGTGAATTGTATGGTTTGTTTACCTCCTATCTGGCACTGATAGGACCGTCTCTTCCAGGTGAAAGAGAGGGACCATGTGATAATAAATTTACAATGTTGTGTGGAATCCTTAAGGGCTATTACCCTGAAACATTTGGTTTTTTCTCTCAGGAAAAAGCAACTTTAATGATCAGGAATAGTTCTTTCCACTACATGAAGTTCTTACAAACTTGAAGTTATGACTCAAGTTTCTCTCCAAGCCAAAATATGATGCCAAATTTGGACTGAAAAAAAATCTATAACTATATATGAACTTAATTTTTATTCTAGATTGTTAATTTTTATCCATGGAGTGTTAGAAGAAAAGAATGATTCTAATCATCTGAAAATAAACATTATCCAGGGAGCTGGTCAACTAATAATTATGGAAAACTTGTGTTTAGTAAGTTTGGGGAAAAAAACCCTATGTGATACTTTTCAAAATGAGCAACTACTTTGGCAAACGTGAACGATCAATGCTAATTTATCTGTTTTTTAAAATTAGTTTTCTTTTCTTTCTTTAATATATAATTGAGATATAATTGACACATAACAGTATATTAGTTTCAGGTATACAATATAATGATTGGATATATGTATATAGATGGTCTCTGACTTACAATGGTTCAACCTACAATTTTTCAACTTTATGATGGTATGAAAGCAATACACATTCAATAGAAACTGTACTTCGAATTTTGAATTTTGATCTTTTCCCAGGCTACCAATATGTGGTACGATACTCACTTGTGATGCTGGCCAGGGTTAGCGAGCCCCAGCTCCCAGCCAGACACACAATCAGTGTAACCGACACCCTACAGTGGGTTGATTGTGTTGGATGATTTTGCCCAACTGTGCACTAATGTACGTATTCTGAGCATATTTAGGGTAGGCTAGGCTAAGCTATGATGTTTGGTATGTTAGATGTATTAAATGCATTTTTGACTTAGGATATTTCAACTTATGATGGGTTTATTGAGACATAAACCCCAGCACAAGTCAAGGAGAATCTGTATAATGTGAAACGATCACCACAGTAAGTCTAGTTAACCATCCACCACCACACAGTTACACTTCTCTTTTCTTGTGATGAGAACTTTAAAAATTTATTCGCTTAGCAAGTTTCAAAGCTACGGTACAGTAGCTTTTGTTTCAGACTGAGATTTAAAGGCCAAAAAGAAGATGTTGAGAAAGCAAGTTGACTGCCAAACTGGATTGGAAAAGACAGTCTGAGAACAGGGACCTGCAGAGCTGGAAGCTCAGCTGCCTTTTCTTTCTTTCTGTGTTTACCAAGATAGAATATTGAAAATTTAGAACTCAGTAGGGCAACTAGAGCTTTCTTTTGAAAGGGCAGTAAGCAGACAACAGCTGAAAGCATGTCCTTATCAGAGTCTGCCTTCAGGAAACGTTTTTTTCTCACCACACATGTCACCCAAGCTTGGTTTCCAGTTGCCTTCCCCTAGAAATTTCTGCGGCTCTCATTTAGAGAGCATTTCCCTCTGGGGCAAGAGGGAAATGAAGACAGCTAGAAGTGGGTCAGAAAATGGCCTCAGCTTACTTGCTTCATGTGGCAGTTCTTTTGTTTCCCTGTGTACTTTCCTCCTTTCCTTCCCCTCTCTTTCTTTTACACTCTCCAGTTTGTGTTTCTGAAACTGACCACTCAGACATCACCCACGATACTGTCTCCATTTCATTCTTTCTCTGTGACATTTCTGCTCTATTTGTGCTGGTCTCCATTTTACGCTACTGTGCAGGTAGAACCCCAAAGCATCTGCCAGGAAGCTTTCTCCCAATTGGGGAGCAGGCCAAAGGCTGGCCTTTGGAGAGGGGACCAAAAGGTCAGTGATCAGCTTTAGGGCCAGGAAGTCAGATTGTTGGAGCAGACAAAGGGAGAATACTGAGTGGAAAGTTGGAAATAACAGGGAGTTCAGACTCACAGGAGACCACACACACAGTGGGATAAGTCAGCCTCCAAAGTGAAGTAACTAGAAGCATGAGGGAGTCTTGTACCAGCAGTGTGTACAGCGCGGGTGGGGAGTGGAGCCTTAGACGAGGCAGCAACAAAGAGGCCAGTACATCTAGTTGGTGGGGCCAGTAGGGCTTTGGGGCTAGCGGCCAAGGCTCTGGGCCACCACTGTGTTCTTAGGGTGATCGGAGCCCTGCTAAGTAAGACATGGGGGCAGCCTGCTACCCACTCCTGCCCACCAGAACCTACCTTTTCCTTTAGTTTTGTACATTTAATGCATTATTGCCTCATCCGACGCTTGACCGTTGGCCTTCTTCATCTTGATTATTGCTCTTCATCCTAACTTCATCTTTATTTCCCCCCCTCTGGATCCTCTCTCCCTAGAGAGTACCTGCCTTCCTTATTCACTATATTCTGGTGCCTCTGCACACCTTATCTGTAGCCCTGCTTTGTGCCTATGTTCCAGTTCTCTGGCTTAACCGGCCTCCCAGACCATTCTTGTCCATATTCCACTGTCACTTTATTGTCCCACCCTGGACAGTCAGATCTCACAGCAGAAGCTTATAAAAGCGGTGCCACAGTTGGACTGAAATATGGTACCACCCTCTTGTTCCCACCCTCTTGATTCAAGGAAAGGGTTCTTTCTGGTCCAAGCTCTGAAGGCTGATAGGTCCTTTTAACTCAGAATACAATCACCGTATTGGAATTAATACTTCTCTTAAGGGAGTCTAACTGCCAGGGAATTGCTGGACACTTGTGGCCACTTACTCAAGGAGGCAAAGCAGAGCCACTCAGTTCTGGGACCTCTGCGGATGGCCAAGGTCACCTACCCAGAGGCCCCTCCCCACTGGCGTGGTTTGAGTGCTTTATTCCTTTGATTCTGTACTTCCTGAACTCACAGTTGGGACATTCACAGATTGATAGTTTTCATTTATCCAAAAAATTTGGCGCCTTGTTTTTGGCCTGACATAGGGCTTATAATTTCTTTGTCCCCTTCCAGCATCAACTCTTTTCCACATAATTCTTTTAGTACAGAGGGCTACAAAGGTTTTGCAATTTTCTGTTTGAATTCTATGCAAGAAATATTATTTCTAAGATACTGGGAAAAACCTGCCGTAAAGAGTGAAATATTAATTATATCTGATATTTATCTGGCCTTTGATGTAGAATGAAGATTGTCTAGGTTGCCTAGTGAAAACAGTGCTTTTTCCCATGGCCTTTCTTTTTCAATCAACTTAAATTCCCTTGTAACTTCTTATTTGTCTTAGTATCCGAACTTGGGAAAGGTTTGTGATTTTGAAATGCAGGGTCTTTCTGACAATACGATGAAGATATTTTAATTTTGCAATTTGTCTTTGAAAATGAAGGATGACAAAGATGAGAGAAATTGTAGGAGTGATACTTATATGTACACTGAATCCAGGGTTGTGTGGATTGGTGTACTTTGCAAAGGATGGTGACTAGCATTTAAAAGAAATACATGGCTCACAGAATTATTGTGTACCAACAGACATTACCTTGGGAGTCTTGTAATACATTGAGATTATTCTGTCTGCTACTTCTCACTAATTATAGGCCTCAAACATCTGCAATTCAAATGCTATACACTTTGATACATGATGGGTGGAGTATAGACTACGAAGGACTTGACTGACAGTTCTTATAAAGTAATGAAATGCTACAGCATTTGTGTCTTTAGAGAAGTCTTAGAATATTCTTGTTTTTATCTATATTAATTAGTATTTGTGGAGCACTTTATATTTTATATTGAGATGGAGTTGAAGCCAACAAAACCATTTCCTTCCCTTTCTCCCCAGAGATAAATACTATAATGAATTTGATCTTTAACATTCCCATGCATGGTTTACATTTGTATTATATATTAGTTCATTTATAAACAAAATATAATATTGTTTTCCATGTTTTGAAATTCTGTCTAAATGTAGCATACTGTATGAATCCTCTTGCAACCTGTACGTTTTGCTCAACATTCTTTTAAGATAGTCCATTGATTCACGTAACTCCAGTTTATTTATTTAAATTTTAGTATGATATTCTTCTGTATGACTACGGTGTTTCCCTGAAAATAAGACCTAGTCGGACAATCGACTCTAATGTGTCTTTAGGAACAAAAATTAATATAAGACCCGGTCTTATTTTACTTATAGTAAAATAAGACCGGGTCTTATATAACATAACATAACATAACATAACATAACATAACATAACATAACATAACATAACATAACATAACATAACACTGGGTCTTATATTAATTTTTGCTCCAAAAGATGCATTAGAGCTGATTGCCTTGCTAGGTCTTATTTTCAGAGAAACATGGTAGACCTCAAATTATTTATCCATATTTCCTGTTGATGAATATTTAGATTGTTCAATGTTTTTTACCATTATAAACACTGTTGCAATGAATATCTCTGGACATGTTTCTTGTGCATATTTGTGAGGATTATTTAGGGTATATACCTAGGAGTGAAATTTCTGGATCTGAAGCTTTTCTTTACTAGATAACTGTTTTATCAAGAAAGCTTTTGGTTACAGAAAACAACTACAATAACTGTTGTTTAAACAATAAAGATTTAATTATCTAACATTGTCAACAAAGGACCCAGCCACTTCCCATTCTTCCATCCTTGATACATTAAGGGTCATGGCTTTGGTTCTCTTGCTGTCACCTCATGATCACAAGATGGCTTCCACAACTCTAGGCAATACAATCTCAGTCCAATGTCCCAAACAAGAGAAAAGAATATGTGGAAAATGCTCTCTCTCTCTCTCTCTCTCTCTCTCTCTCTCTCTCTCTCTCTCCTCTCCCTTCCTCCTTTTTTTCTGGGGGGGTTGGGGGGGAGGAAAAGCTTTCCCATGTTTCTAGGAGTAGGCCACTTCTGACTGAGGATGGGGACATGGTTGAGGAACAGAGGGATCCCCCTTACCCCGCTGGACTTAGAGTCTTTCATGTCCTATTAACCAGAAGTTTTTCATCATACTTCCCTTTACATTCCATGGACCACAGTGGAGTTGCAACTCCTTGGAAAAGCTAGTATCTGGCAAAAGATTATGGGATGGTTTTGACTGGTTAAACCAGACATGATTCATACACTAAGCCTAAGGCTGTTCTGCCCTAAACATATTGAGGTATGACAAACAGGGAAAACGAATTGTTAAATGTCTAATCTTTAAGCAATTAATATTCACATCCACACTCTCCAAAGAGGTTGTACCAGCTGACATTCCCAAGAGCAGTATACGACATTCCTGTTATGCCATATCCTTGGCAACACTTGGTATTTTTAAAATTTCACCTTTCTTGAGGTATAATTGACAAAACTGTGAGATATTTAAAGAGTACATCATGGTGATTTGATATACATTTATAATGAAAGGGATTCCCCTATCTAGTTAATTAACACATCCATCTCCTCACATCTTTATCACATATTTATCTTTTTTTATGAGAACAAATTAAGCTTTACCCTCTTAGCAAATTTCAATATACAATACAGTGTTATCAACTATAGTTTTACATTAGAGCCTCAGATCTTATTCATCTTACAACTAAAAGTTTGTACCCTTTTACCAACCTCTCCCTACTTTCCCTACCCACCCAAATCTGGCAACCACTTTCTATTCTGTCTCTATGAGTTTTAACTTTTTTTTTTTTTTAATAGATTCTACATATAAGTTATACCATTCAGTATTTGTCTTTTCTTGGCTTATTTCACTTAGCATAATGCCCTCAAATTTCATCCTGTTTTCACAAATGGCAGGATTTCCTTCCTTCTCCTGGGTAAATAATATTCCATTATATATACACGTGTTATTTCTTTTCTTTTTGATGATAGCCATTTAATAGATGTGAAGTGATATCTCATTGTCGCTTTGATTTGTATTTCCCTGATGATTAGTGATTAGTGATATTGACCACCTTTTTATGTACCCGCTGGCGATTTGACTGTCTTCTTTGGAAAAAACCTCTATTCATTTCCTCTGTCCATTGTTTAATCAGATTGTTGGTTTTGTTTTGTTTTGTTTTTGCCATTGAATTCTATGTGTTCTTTAGATATTTGGGACATTTACCTCTTATCAGTCAACATTTGGTATTATCAGCTTTTTGTTGTTGTTTTTGCCAAAAGGTTGAGTATGCAATGGTAATTTTTTCTGTTATCAGGATTTTCAGCGTTTTTTCATATTGGGGTTTTAATCTGCTTGGAACTTATTTTATTTCTGGCATGTGGTCAAGATTCAATTTATCCCTTCTTCTCCCACAGGGTAATTTGCTTGCTTAATGTTAAGATTATCTCTTCCTTGAATATTTGGATAGAATTTATCGTTAAAAGTATTTGGGCTTGGTATTTCTTTGTGAGTTATATATGTTATATACTGTATATAACCACATATACACACTCACACACACACACATATATATATGATATGCTTTTTCATATTATATAGACTATATAGACTATACATATATAGTCTATGTTATTTGGTAAATTATATTTTTCTAAGAATTTATCCTCTCTAAGTTTGAATATTTAGCATGAAGGTTTTCACTGTATTTTCAGTTTTTAATATGCTATATTTGTAGTTAAGCTCCCTTTTCATTACAAACACTATTTATGCTTTCTCTTTTTTTCCTTGATCAATATTGCCAGAGATATGTGTATGTTATTAGTCTTTTCAAAGAAATAGCTTTGATTTCATTAACTTTGTTGTATCTTTGTTTTCTGTTTTTTTATTTTTTGCTCATATTA
Organism: Rhinolophus ferrumequinum; assembly: GCF_004115265.2. Classification (NCBI taxonomy): domain Eukaryota; kingdom Metazoa; phylum Chordata; class Mammalia; order Chiroptera; family Rhinolophidae; genus Rhinolophus; species Rhinolophus ferrumequinum. Next base: position 69,102,482 of record NC_046286.1, on the reverse strand, counting down.
TTGTTAGTTCTTTCCTCCTGTTTTCTTAGGGTATACTTTGTTGTTCTTCCTCTAACTTCTCTAATTGGACATTTAGTTAAATAATTTTCTGTGTTTTCTTCTAATGTACGAGGTCTAACAATTAAGTTCGTGAACTTGTTGCAACGATGTTGCTAACCTTTTTTGATATCAGAGGGATTATTCATCATGAATTTGTACCAACTGGACAAACAGTTAATCAAGGTCACTATTTGGAAGTGCTGAAAAGGTTGCATGAAAAAGTTAGATGACCTGAACTTTTTGCCAACAATTCATGGCTCTTGCATCACGACAATGCACCAGCTCACATGGTACTGTCTGTGAGGGAGTTTTTAGCCAGTAAATAAATAACGGTATTGGAACACCCTCCCTACTCACCTGATCTGACCCCCAATGACTTCTTTCTTTACCCAAAGATAAAGGAAATATTGAAAGGAAGACATTTGGATGACATTCAGGACATCAAAGTTAATACGACAACGGCTCTGATGGCTGTTCTAGAAAAAGAGTTCCAAAATTGCTATGAAGGGTGGACTAGGCCCTGGCATCAATGCATAGCTTCCCAAGGGGAGTACTCCGAAGGTGACCGTAGTGATATTCAGCAATGAGGTATGGAGCACTTTTCCTAGGATGAGTTTGTGAACGTAATTGTCAGGCCTCGTATGTATTTAAGGCTATAAATTTCCTAAGGGAAAGACTTTCAGCTTTATGGAATTTTATTTATTATATATGTATTTTTCTTACTTTGAGTGTGTATTATCTGTACTATCACCAAACGATTAAGCCCTATATGTTTAAAAAGAGAGGCATCCCAGTCAAGGCACTGGCATCGTTAGGAGGTAATATTTGCTTTGAGGTTGCAGCTTTTAAAATCAGCTGGGTTCTCCTGTGGCCCTTGGTGTCCCTGGCACGCGTTATGTCACATGTGCGGAAAAAGGAATCTGGCCAGGGTGTGTCAACTTTTATGTTCCTGGGATACTTAATGGTGCTACATACTCTGTTGTTGGTGCAACAGAGAATTTCACCAGCACCATTTCCTCCTCTTTTCCTTCAGTTACTAGCTCCTTTAAACTCAAAGCCTCAGTTATTAAAAAAAGAATGAATTATTCCCAAGTCATCCCACCGCTTGAGGGGAGTCAGAATCCCTTTTCGACAGACTCTTGTATCACAGTATCATAATTCATACCCTCTTAGAGTTTTTGACATCATCTCTTCAAAGAATTTTTCATTTAAGGACAATAAGCACATGTTTTTATTATCCACGAGTGAGCAGGGAAGCTATGCAACCTGGCTGCAACTTCACTGAGGATAAAGAAAGGTGTCCAAGAGCAGGTTGACTGGGCCATCAGGGGAAGAACTAGGTTGTCTTCTGATTGTGTCCTAGCATCCTGCTCCTTCAGTATAACAGCTACAGTAGCTTAGTTTGGCCAAAGGAGCAAGAAGAGGAACAATGGAAAATAATGCTTTAAAGATAGTGAGACCCTGTAATGCTATAGGCATAGTTTAGAATTTATTCTGAAGACTACAGGATAAATTAAAGATGGGTGAAAAGAGAGTGAAATAGTCAGAACTCAGACAGCTTAATGTGGAGATAAGTCCCAGTGAGCCTGAAAGAGGAAATGCAGAGCAGCCCACCCCCTGACCGTTTTCCTGACAGATGCATCAGCTCCGTGTTTCCAGAACTCACTCATGCCCTTTTGTACTGACGGCCCCAAAGGGGCAACTGAAACCAGACTATAACCCAGAGAATCTCTTTAGCTGATCTTCTAGTCATGGCAAAATGGTCTTTCCATACATAGCTAAGTTTGGGTCTTACTTAAACTCCAAAGCAGAACTTCGGGTTTGTAAAAAGTGAATACCAGTACTATATTGTTTAAGATACTGTGGGGACAGAGCCCCAAAAAGCAGTTTCAAGGCTCTCGGCCTCACATAGAAAGGTGCTGGCTCAGGTAGTAAATGGCCATCGACTGTGATCAAATGGCCATCAGCTGTGGCTAGTTGGCCGTCAGCTGTAATCAGTGAGCCATTAGCCAGGAATATAACTGCCGTGGCTAGTCTAGCAGAAAAAAGGGGGAGCTAGCAAGAAGGTGGTGGCTGAGTCTGCAAGCGGCACAGTGAGGGTTGAGAATTGTGTGGCTCCTGGTTCCTGTGTCTCCAACCCAACCGCCAGTGAGAGTATAGTGGTATGACTCCCCTACCTATGGCTCCGTGGGTGTTCCTTTTTGGCCTAGCCATATCCTGCGTTTTTGTGTGGGGAGTGGGACCAGAGACCCCGCCGGACGCCCCACACAACAGATACACACACACACACACACACGTATGTATGTATGCAAGTATCTATCTACCTACCTACCCACCCCCCACCCTCCCACCCACATATATTACCTCTGGGAAGAAGGCAGGGGACTGCAATTGCGGAAGGGTGATGTCAAAGACATAAAGAGATTAATTGGTAGAACCTTGTATTAAATGTAAGAGGTAATAGAATCAGGGCCCAAGTAAAAGAGTTAATCTTTGAGATGAGCAGGGAAGCTTTATCTTTTCTGAATAATGATGGAAAGAACGTTTTTAAAAATTGAGAATGTAAGACAGAAGATTGAAGAAATTCACATCAGTCATTTTAGTAAAGTGGAGTACAGTCTATCTGTTAGGAATCTGGGAGCAGTGGCAATGTGTGTCTCAGGCTGCAGTGTCTGGAGCATGGTTGTTGCTCGATAAATGTGATTGAATGAATGCTAAATAAGTGTTTTTTAAAAAATTGGAATAAACACTGTTGGTCATTTGCTAGGAAATAAACCACGAAAGAATATAAGAATAAAAGAATACTTGGACAACTCTGTAGGTTCAACTGAGGTTAGGTAGCATGAATCTATTGTAGTAAAGCCAACTGGCAACCCAAGAGTTCTAGAGAAGAAAGAACATGGTGGCTTGGGAAGGAAGGAAGAACAAAGGGAGGCATTCTAGGGGGTTAGTTAAAGCATAATAGAAATAGCCAGTCATGGGACCAGGCTGCTTAAGAGGGAAATGAAGGGGAGAAATGAAACCAGCCTGAGAGAAAAGAGAAAGGTTGAGGGACGAAAATCCCCTCTACTGAAGTTTCTCTCTCTACTGGCTCATCTCCATCACCATACAAACTTGCTGTTATTTCTGTCATTTTCAAACAAAACAAAACAAAGTTCTACTTTTGACCTCAATTCCCTTGTCAGCTGCCGCCCCATTTCTCTGCTCTACTTTGCAGTGGATGTCCTTGCAAAGTTCCCTTCACTCACTGTCTCAAATTTCCCTCCTCCCATTCTGTCCTAATCCCACTCCAATGAGGCTTTTCTCCACCGAAGCCACTCTGGTCAAAGTCACCCGTGACCTCCATTTTGCTACGTTCAATGATCACTTCCCAGGTCTCATTTCACCAGAACTATTAGCAGCGTTAGGTGCAGCTCATCACTGCCTCCGGCTTGATGCAATTTTCTCATTGGGTTTCCAGGGCGCTATACACCTGGCTTTTCTCCTCCCTCTCGGGTCGCTCTCTCCTCCCTTTCCGTGGCTGGGTCCTCCTCTTCTCTCTGACCTGTTAGCCTTGGAGTATCTTCAAGTTGAATCCTTATTGTTTTTCTCTTCACTATACACTCCTTGGTATTACTACCCCACCCCAAGGCTTTAAATGCCATCCGTACTGCCCAAATATTTATCCCTAGGCCAGAACTGTCTCTTGAAATTCAGACTGATACACGCATCTTCTGCGCAACGTACTTGGTATCTCAAGCTCTGTTTGTCCAGGACAGAACTTCAGATTGTCCCTCCGTGTCCTGCCACTGCATCTGCTCCACCCATAGTCTCCCACTTCTCAGTTGATGTCAACTCCATTCTTCCATTTGTTCAAACCAGAAGTCTTAATGTCAGCATTTATTCCTTTCTCTGACACGCCACATCCAATCAGTTGGCACCTCCTGTAAGTGCTTTCAGAATATATCTAGAATCTAACCATTTCTTACTACATCCATTACCATCACTCCGAGCCATCATATTTCACCTAGATAATAGAATAGAATAGCTAGGATAGTTTTACCTTGCTAATACAACTCAGTCTAGTCTCAACATAGCAAAATGGGCCTTCTAAATTTAATTTAGATCCTGACATTCCTCTGTTCTAAAACCTCCAATAGCTTCCCCTCACACTCAGGGTAAAAGCTCAAGTCACTCCAATGGCCTATAAGATCCTCCACAATTTGCTCTCATGTTCTCCCACCTAGTTCATCTTTACCATTCTCTCTCTCTCAGTTTCTCTACTCTGTCACTGGACTCCTTGTTATTCCTAGGACACACCTGGTCTGCTCCTTACCTTGGGACTTTGTGGTAGCTCTACCTGGTCTCACATGCTTTTCTCCTAGATCCCATAAGGCTAACTCCCACATTTCATTCATGTCTTTTCTCAAATGTTTCATTTAAAAATCACACTGCTGGTCTGCTGGTATTTATCAGTGGCCTATCTGGGAAAAAAGAAGCTGCACATTGTCTCGTTTGCAAATTGCCATGGTGCAAATATTGGTAATTTCAAGTTACCCACGTGATGTCACTGAATTGATGCTATTGACCGTGAAGTCAGAGTTGGAAAGAGATACCACAGTCAGTTCTTGGGAGCTGGTGCAAGATAACTGATTGCAACCCAGCCAACAGCTCCCAACACCTTTTCGTCTGCCCTGTTTTTTCCAGAGCACACATCACTTTCTCACATAACACATTACTTATTCTTATGTCTGTTGTTTACTATCCACCTCCTCCCTCATTATGCCCCCATGGATTTTTGTCTGTTTTATTCATTGATATAGTGTAAGAACAATGCCTGGCACAGAGTAGACTCGCAATACATTGTGATACGAATGAATGAATTTCCTAATGAGTGTGATATCATGCAGGTATGGTAATGAGACACTAGGACCATGTACAAGGCAGAGAGCTGTGGTCAGATTTGAAGATCGGAGTAGACAGGACAAGTGCGGACATGCTGAAGAAGGGCTGAAGTGAAGTGGAATCGATGCTTTTGGAGCTCAGAACTTAGGAGGTTGGGGACTTCTGAGCACCTGTCTGTCACCTTTATGTCATTTTAGAATCAATGTCTTTCCTCAGCAGTACTCTCTGGAGATATGGTTAGAAACCTCAGGGATTTTCGAGGTTGAATAGCAGTCCCTGTTTTGAATTATATTTAACTGAAAGAACATTATTTCAGAATATGTCATTATTCTCTGTTTGAATAAAAAGACTAATGTGCCTTGGAAGTAAACAAAGTTAATTTATAGGTGTGCAGTTATGAGAGAGAGAGAGAGAGAGAGAGAGAGAGAGAGAGAGAGAGAGAGAGAGAGAATTCTTTGATAGTTTTAGAAAATTCTTAGCTGTCACTTTTGTTTGAATAACCTACCCTAGAGACTCTCTTTTATTCAGTGAATGTGTCGGTGAGACACATTCTTCACATCCTGATCCAGGGCCTTGAATATCTGGATTTTTCTCCTCTCGCAAATGCATTGCCTATTACAATTTAGCAATTCCATTTACACTGAAACTTCTAATAAAACTTTATTCCTAGTGTAACACAAAAATCCATTTCTTTTCCATGCATCCATTGACACAGGACCATGCCAGTGATTTTGTTGAATTTTTATGAGTTCAAAGCCTAGCCATCAATTAATTGTCCTACCTCTCTGAAGTTCAATGTCATACTGTTCTCCCATTTGGATATAATCAACCTCTCCCTATACTGCCTTCGATTTGAAAGCTACTTAGCCTAGTAAGAGCAGTTCCAAGTCCTTATAGGTACATTTCCTATGGCAAGTTGTTCTCATTTATCCAGTTTCGCCAAAGGATATCTTTCATGATAGATGCAAAGGTTGAGAGCCATTTAATATTCTCCTCTGACATGTTGGATTTGCTGTTTAGGTAAAGGGCAGTCTGGATGAAAAATATTGATGTCATGCTTATTTAATTTTATCTACTTTAAAATAAAAAAAATCATATCCAATGTAAATTTCCAAATCAGAAATGAAAGGAAGACCAGAACACAGATGATAAATGTAAGTGCTGATTTTTGGCACTCACAATGAGTGCAAATCTCTATAATCATCCCCAGAAGGACAGTATATTGAGAATTATTTTCTGCAGCTGTTTATTTTGGCCTTAAGAGAATTTCGGCATGCTGAGTGTGGGCTGCGGTGGGGTGGCTGTTGTCAGCAGTGTGGCTGCTGTGAATTCCTTTCCTGGCTTGGAATTCTCCTTCTCCGGGGCTGGCCCATGGTGGGGGCCTGTTCATCCAGGAGGCAGGTCTCGCCCTCTAAACAGGTCATCCTCTGCCCTTCACTCTGATGGCTCCCGGATGTTTCTGTGTTGTTTACTGCCCAGCTCACAGGCTCCTATTCTGCTAGTCCTACCTGGTGGTTCCTAAACAACTGTCAGTCTCCAAATGAGGACTCGGTTGGTCTGAGCCATGCTGATGAGACCTAGGTCACAACCTCCCTTCTGCCTGATGATTCCACAGACCCCCGGCCAGTCACCATGCCAGTACTTGTTTTTGTCACAACAGGCAGCAAGTCACAGACACCACTGGATCAGTCCAAACTAATTTCCCTATGCCCTTTCCTAGAAAAGAAACTTAAGGTCCTTGCTTTAATGATAACTTTGTTCAACAAATATTAATTTGACCCCTTCATTCTGACATCTGCCCTCTTGAAGCTTATGTGGTGAGTCAGAAGTTTAATAGTAAAAACAACAACAACAAATAAGTTGCGCAGAGTGCTGAATGCTATAAAGAAAATATGGCAAGGAAAGAGTGTAACTGCGAGAGGGAGGACTCTCAGAGAACAGAAAGGTGGTAGTTAGGAGTTCAATTAGAATAGTGTGCCCACACTTAAATGCAGAGTACTCCTGGAAACCAAGAATTACAGCAATTCTTGATATAGTGAAATCCTACTTCATATATGTAAGGCTTTTTTTGTTCATGAAAACAGTCAAAAGAAAAAATAGAAATGGTGAGAGGTAAAGTACAACATAAGTCTTAAATGATGATGAACCAAAGGAACACACTAAATTCTAAAGGGAAACATCTAGATGAAAAACCACAGCTTCAGATTAGGGATTTTCATGACTTGAAGCTTCACCTTTTCCTCTTTGTGGGGTGAATGTACATTTGCACAACCACGCAGAGGCATAACTCTAACATTACTTGTATGAGGACAGAATTTGCATGACAAATAGATGCTTTTCCAAGAGAAGCTGTCCTGCTCTCACCCCCTGGGCTACTCAGTAGCAGGAATGGTCATGTTCTATGTCACCTAACTCTGTTCCACTCAGATACAGGATCCAGGGTTATGTACCTGATCCTAGAGCAACCAATTCAGAGGCTGACCAGTGACTTGTGACCTGGCCCAAGGCAGTAAGCTCTGCACCAACCAGGATGATGATAAAAGGATGAGCTTATCAATCAGATTCTCTCTCACGTGCTCTTTCTGGAATTAGAACTAGGAAATATAGAAGACGTGAGTTGGTAGCGGGAGAAAAAGCAAGAAAGCAGAGAGACCCAGCGAGGCTGAGTCACATTAACGCTGAGTACTGGAGGGAAGACGCTCCTTCCTTATCTGCTGGTGAGGGGAGCAGGTCCCAGCAATATCTGCCCGGAATGCCACACCTCCCGTCTCCCCCAGCCTTTCAGTGCCTCTGGCTGACTCCAGCTGCCAGTGTCTGTATCTCTGAGTCTAAAGGTGTTATTTCCAGAACCTACAGCAGGTAGAAGTACTGCAGAATGAGCGCCTCTCAGAAGCGGCCCTCAATCAATGGTTCACAGGAGTCGAGATAGAAACACTACCCCGGTGGCCGTGCCTCTCGGGTTCGATAATTCCGAGCTTGTGTTTGGCACCATTTCCTTGAGTTTCCCAGTGAGATGAAGCTTCAGTCACCACTGTGATAGTGGCCTGATCACGTACCCTTTATTGTCTGCCTACTACTCCATTCTCTTCCCTATCCCTCAACAAGTATTTCCTCCACCTCCCAAATGGAGCCTTTGCACATGAATTCTTGTCTCCGACTCTCCTTCCCTGTGGTGGCAACAAAATGACTTAGACCTTGAAGCGACTTGGATCTTGAACCCCATTCACCAAACCACTCCTGGGTAGCTGTGCTTAGCGTTTTGGAAGGCTGTTGCTTCTTCATTTTACCAGGAATATCCTTACTCAGCAAGTGTCCGTTACTGGCACATAAAAGAGCCTAAATTTTCAAGGAAGGAAACAAGTGTTTGGGGAAGGAAGAAATTGGTAGTTTCTTAGAGAGAGAATCATAGCTTCCTTTAGGAAGGAGAATTTTTGGTAAATATTTGTGCTAGGATGTTCTGTTAAAGCAAGGGCAGGTTTCTAAAGTCAAAATATTTAATTAGGACTTCAAAGCTCCCTATCTTCATAAATGTCCTATGATTGACTGCCATATAAGCATCGACAGCGTGACGGATAAGTCGGTATTCCAGTACAGTCTTCTCATAACACTGTTTTGGAAAAACGTTAATAACCTATGATATTGGGGGGGAATTCTTTGGAAAGAATACATAGTTGGTTATAGAATACTTGTCTTTAATGAATATACCACTTAAAGAGGGCTGGAGGACCAGGTGCTTCTATTATATTCATTCTGAAGAGAAAATATTTCTGTGCAACTGGAATTTAGACTAGTTTGTGTGCACTCACCGTGTATACATTCGTGTAGAGAGAGTGGTTACATTATGAAACAGATATTTATTATATAATAACATGTTATGTTCAGGATGTCAGGAAAAATTGCAAAAGACTTAAATATGGGTAAAAATTATTACTGGGTGTTCAGTGTAGCACACTTTTCTGGCCTGTGTCCACCTTGCCTTGTCTTTGAGTTACACACACACACACACACACACACACACAACTTCTGAATGTGTCAGCAAGGGGCAGTCAAGAGGCAAATTGTAGAAAATGATAATGCAAATGATTGTTTTGTCCATAGAAATACAAATGAATGGTGTCCAGGGAAAGTCAATTGATTATTGCCCTGTGGATCGTGACTAGTTTTTCAGGCCTGTTAAATTCAGTTCAGAATCCTTACTGGGAGGCCAGGCAAGGTAAAGGTGTGAACTGGAAGCAAAGCCTTCAGGCTAGACCCAAGGGTTCATGGTGTCAAACATGGTGTCAGAAGGGGGCTATTTCAGTCCCCACCCACCAGCAACAAGGTGGTTGGTTGTGGGTATGTCCTTTGTTTCTTCATTGTAAACGGTGAATATTGGACTATGATTCCCTAAGGCCCCTCCAGCCCAAAGATGGCAAAAGTGGCACACGCACTCACACACGTAAATGTGCATTCACACACACACACACACACACACACACACACACACACACACACACACAACTTCTGAATGTGTCAGCAAGGGGCAGTCAAGAGGCAAATTATACCTAACAGCAGTGGCAGCAGCAGCAGCTGACTTTTGAAGCCCAGAGTAGGGGTTCTTATTGCTGGATTTCTTTTATTAACAGGGTTTTGAGGAAGCACAGATCTGTCACAAAAGAGAAAGGCATGAAAATATAAACCAGAGGCATAGTATTGGATAAAATGGTGCAAATGTCCCAGGACACCACCAGGGTTTCACTGATGGGTGCTTTTTTCATTAGATATATTTACTTAACCCTTTCTCCTTTGCCTTTTTTTTAAATTTAATTAAAGTTTATTGGGGTGACAATTGTTAATAAAATTACATAGGTTTCAGGTGTACAGTTCTGTAATATATCACCTATATATCACATTGTGTGCTCATCACCCTACTTTCTTTTTTTCTTTCATTTGTACTGTAGTAGGAGTTGAAAAATTAACATATAGCAATGCACACATTCTGCTGTCCCCCACCCCCAAATATAGTTCTTTCTTTAGCTAGGCAAATTCTCTTCTCAAGTTCTTACCTCTTTGGATAAAGGTGAGGTAGGAACCCCTATCTAGCCAGTTAAATATATACCCTAGTAATTTTTACAATTTAACTTGTTCTTACAGACACACATAAAAATTGTGTCTGGGATTTCTACCCCAATACCTGCTCTTGCTAAAGTAGTAACTATGGTACCGATATGGATATGACTTTGTGAAGAAGGGAGAGACCCTTAGGCCCACACACAGAGATCTCACAGCCTCTTGGACTTCCCAAAAGTTCTCCAGGTGCCCCCCTGGGCTCTGGCGATATCTGTAACTGAAGCCTGAAGCTGGTGGTCTGTGGCCCGTTCTCTGGGTTTGGCAGGGCCTGGTGGTCCTCCCTTGTAGACTGGGCTTCACCCCTGCTCTTGCTGGTAATGTGGATCTCTCTATATCTTAACCAAGTTCTGCATTTGGCCTTTGGCTTAAGTTGTCCATGCCACAGCTCTGAACAGAAGTTGCCTCACCATTTCTTTCATGATCATTACGGCAGGTACCTTTCAGCTACCTGCTGATTACAGAAGGGACTTGGATGAATGTCTGATCCCTTCCACACCGGAGGAGTGGGGCCTCAGGTGCACCAATCAGACCTTCTCTCAGTGTAGGAGCCTGCTGCTTGCCTGGGGCCACCTCACAGGTCTCCTTCCAGAGCTCTAACCAGGGAGTGGGGCCAAGATCCCTCTGCTTTCAGTTTCCCCTGAATAGAGTACCTACTTCCTTAGAATTTTATCTGAAGAAAAGTCAGAACAAATTGCCTAGGTGTTTGTTTCCCCGACCTCCATCTTTTTTCTGCTTCCCTCTCTCCACTGGGCTGGATGGAGTAGGCCTTCCACTTCCTTTTAGTGTCTAGTTAGAACTTCTCTCATGAGAAATGGCCTTCTTCCCTAGAACAGCAAATCTTGCCACCTAGTTATCTCCTAACTTTAGAGGGAACTCCACTTTCTGAGCCAACCAGATTTAACTATTAACATGGAGCCATGGGATAGCCAAGACCAAAGTACATTAATTAACATCTCAAAAATGTATCCCTGTATGCAGTCATTTAATCATCAGAACATACTGGCCACCTACACATGTGGGGGAGATTTGGCTGACATCAGAGACACAAATAGGAGGAAGGATCCATCCCTGTTTTCGGCTCTGTGGGCTAGTTGTGGAGACAGACATGAAAATGAATCACCACAATACAGGTAGTTCTAGAGTGCAGGGTGAGAACGCACCATGGGAGGACCCAGGAAGGTGTGAGTAACTCTGTGTTGGCCTGAGGGGTTCTAGGAAGGCTCAGACGAGATGATAATTTAGAGGGACTAACTATTCAGAAAAAGAGAAGGTCAATCCCCACAGGTGTGGTGAATGGACTCTGGAAAGGAAGTGATGTACTTGGAGAACAGTGCATGGTTGGGTGGGGTAGACGGAGTAAGTGGTGAAGGGGGCCGGTACCAGTTCATGGTTTTGAACCTGAAGAGTGTGGACTTAGTCACGTAGGTTGTGGAGTCATTGGAGTGACATGTCCATGCGTGGTATGTAACAGATCTTTACCTGTCCTGAAAGTATATTTGGGGAAGGCACATCATTTTTCATCTACTTCTGAGCCTGTCCCACACTGCAGTTGTTTCTTTTACCACTGTCATTCCTCCGAGAGCTGCTGATGACCTTCTTAAGGGTCACTGCCTAGAGCTCTGGGACCACGATGCTACTGGCCCAGTGTTGCTGCCTTGCCTTGTTGTCAGCTAAGAGGTGAACCCTTTTTATTTCCCCCAACACTCTCACGCAGGCTGTAAAGCCGTATCAGGCTATGGAAGGTTTGGGTGATGGAGAAGGTTTGCCACTCGGAGTTGAATATAGATCCAAAGCCCATGAGCTGTAATTCTTCTAGAAATCTCTGAGAGCTGATTAAAAACGTTTGTACTCCCCCATAAAGGCTATGCTGTGTGATATCATTATTTGGTTATGCTTTCTGGAACCGTTTCTGGCCACAAGACTGCGTATGTTCTAAGAGAATGTCAGCGTTAACATCAGTGTGCTGGGAACTCACATCAATGGGAATAACTATAGTCCAATTTGGCAAAAAGACTACAAATGCAGCAGTAACATGGTAACAGAGAAACAATTTTCTGGAAACAAAGACCCTGAAAGCATGCTGCCAAGAGAAGTAAAAAGCAAGGGCCTTTTTCTGGGTGCCTGAGAAATAAGGATCTTTTTGCTGTAGAATTTTATCTTAAACCAGAATTTGTCTTTCCCACCAGATAGCCTTCTGTTGTTGGCAGAGCTAAAGTCGTTCATTTCAACCAGCTATCTCTTACAGTCATAGGTGAATCTTTCTCAGCAACAAAAGTTCACACTGGGCACTAGTCAAAGATAAGGTTCGAGAATGTGTTTAGGGCATAAAGGTGTAGGTCTTGAACAAGAAGCTTAGGAATACAAACTTGGTAACAATGAGGAGTTTTTACAGGTTTTTAAGCAAAGTACACAAAGATGGTCAATTCTTGTTATTTGTGGTAATGTGCTATAAAGTCGTGGTAACAGAATTACTAGTGAGTACTGAACATTTCCTTCTAGGGGAAATACAGGGTTAGATTCCCGCAAGTCCAGTCACAACATATTCATTAACTGATCAATACATTTTATGTATGTTTTTGTTTATATATATTGTTGGGTCTTAGCATAGAACTCACAGCTCGCAGCTCTAGGCTTGCAGCTCTGACTCATAACTCAGGCCCGAAGGAAGTTTATCTAACACTTATTTTCTCTGCAAGGTACATCAAAGCCTTCTTGTCTCCGGGGCCATTTTAAACAGTGAAATCACCAGCAAAAAGCATAGAAGTAGGAAAGCAATGGCACTAAATATACTGCAAAAAGGACACTTGTTTTTTAGTAAGAGAGCTGACCTCAGATGGAAATGTGCATTTCGAGTGACTCAAATTTTTCACCCCTCTGCTCATGTCTGCAGATGATTGTGAAAATGTGGGGAGTATTTATTTGGGGTTATAAATAAATTTTAGCCAGTAGGTGAATTGTCAAATATAGACTCTAGGAATAGTAAGGATCAACTGTGTGAGTTTTGTGTTTTAAAAGAGAAGTTCTGGTGGTAGTGTCAGGAAAAACCTCATGGAAGTACTGCTTTAGGTAGATTATTCTATGTGTGTATGATATGTTGGTTGGGGCAAGGTGAACGACGAGAGGAATTCCTCAGAAGGCTGTCACATGGTCCTGCAAACTATTTCAGTTCTAATCAATGCTCAACAGGAAAAGTTATTAAAACAAAATGTGTCAATAACAATAAGATCTATTCAATGTCACCCTGCAATTCTAATTCTGGAAATCTACCCAAAGAAAACATTCTAAAATATGGAAAAAGTATACAGTGAAGTGTTGGCCATAGCATTATTTATAATTTGGAAAAAAATGGAAACAACCTAAATATTTAACAAAAGGGTTATGGTTAAGTAAATAATTTTGTATAAGAGTTTGCGAACTTGTTGCAATGATGTTGCTAAACTTTTTTGATATCAGAGGAATTATTCATTATGACTTTGTACCAACTGGACAAACAGTTAACCAAGTTTTTTATTTGGAAGTGCTGAAAAGGCTGCGTGAAAAAGTTAGAAAACCTGAACTTTTCACCAGCAATTCATGGCTCTTGCATCATGACAATGTACCAGTTCACAGGGCACTGTCTGTGAGGGAGTTTTTAACCAGGAAACAAATAACTGTATTGGAACACCCTCCCTACTCACCTGATCTGGCCACCAATGACTTCTTTCTTTATCCAAAGATAAAGGAAATATTGAAAGGAAGACATTTGGATGACATTCAGGAGATCAAGGGTAATACGACAACAACTCTGATGGCCATCCTAGAAAAAGAGTTCCAAGGGTGGACTAGGCACTGGCATCAGTGCATAGCTTCCCAAGGGGACTGCTTTGAAGGTGACCATAGTGATATTCAGCAGTGGGGTATGTAGCACTTTTTCTAGGATGAGTTCCTGAACTTAATTGTGTGACATTTTATATACTAGATAGCATATTATATAGTCATTTAAAATGCTCATTAAGAATACTATGAGCATTTTAGCCACAGGGGCCGGCCCAGTGGCTCTGGCGATTGGAGCTCGGTGCTCCTAACATCGAAGACTGCCGGTTCGGTTCCCACGTGGGCCAGTGGGCTCTCATCCACAAGGTTGCTGGTTCAACTCCTCGAGTCCCACAAGGCATGGTGGGCTGCGCCCCCTGCAACTAACAACAGCAACTAGACCTGGAGCTGAGCTGCGCCCTCCACAACTAAGACTGAAAGGACAACAACTTGACTTGGAAAAAATCCTGGACCTGTTCCCCAATAAAATCCTGTTCCCCTTCCCCAATAAAATCTTTAAAAAAAAAAAAAGAATACAATACAGTCCACCTCATACTCATTAGGATGGTTACTATCAGGAACCCCCGGAAAAATAGCAAGTGCTGATAAGGATGTAAAGAAATTGGAACACTTGTGCACTTTTGTTGGGAATGCACAGTGCTGCAGCTGCTATAGAAAATAGTGTGGAAGTTCCTCAAAGAAACCTAAAACTAGAGTTATCATATGATCCAGCAATTCCACTTTTGGGTATCTACTCAAAGGAATTAAAAGCAGGGTCCTAAAGAGCTATGTGCACAGCCATGTTCATAGCAGCATTATTTACAATAGCCGAAAGGCTGAAGAAACCCAAGTGTCCATCAACAATGAATGGATAAACAAAGGTGGTACATAGACGCAGTGGACTATGATTCAGCCTTAAAAAGGAAGGAAATTCTGACATATGATACAACATTGATGAACCTGGAAGACCTTATGCTACATGAAATAAACTAGTCACAAAAAGGCAAATACTATATGATTCTCCTTGTATGAGGTACTTAGAGAAGTCAAATTTATAGAGACAGTAAGTAGAATGGTTGTTCTCATGGGCTGGGGGAAGGGGTGAATGGGGCATTGTTTTTTAATAGGTATAGAATCTCAGTTTTGCAAGATGGAAATAATTTTTTTCTTTTTGCAAGATGGAAATATGAATGTGTTTCACATTGCCGAAGTGTACACTTAAAAATAGTAAAGATGGTAAACTTCAGGTTATGTATATTTTACCACAATTTTTTAAAAAGGATATTTTTAAAAAGTGTAAAAAGCAGAATAAAAATTACTGATATAGTTTAATAACAACTAATAGAAATCCATGCAAATGAAAAAATTCAAATGATTAATATGATTATATGAATATGGTAGGATAATGGTCTTTTTTCCATCTTTTAAATAGAAATGTATTTATTAAAAGTGAACTTGATAATAAAATATGTTGTGGTTTAAAAATAAAAGAAAAACCTTCATATACTATAAATGGATGTGGGTAGCTATAAGGAAAAACAAACAAAAAAACAAAATAGTGTTACTAAATGTGGTTTGCCCCTTAGCTTTAAAATGTTCTTACTAGTCACTTTTATATGCTGTAGCCTTGTCTTTGCATTTTTAGAGCAAGAACACAAATGTCTAGGTAGATTACCACGTGCTGTTGTGATAAACAGTGGAAATTGACTTTCCATCTTCTACTACTGCATATTAAAAGAGATGGCTACATTTTTACGCAATGTTTTTCCTATGTGCATAGATTTTTTTTGTTGTTGAAACTGATGGCAAAAATTATTCTATGGTTTTATTTTTTAAGAATTCTTAGTACTTTCAGTGTAATCCATATAAAGTGTTCTTTGCTTAATATACTCTCACATAGCTGAAAAAAATTGTACAGTCACAAGAAATGGATTTCTAATTGTTTCAGCTCAGGTTACTTAAAAGTCACTTGAAGAGAACTCTAGGGATTTTTTTTTTCTTTTAAGAGGAAAATGAATGAATGAATGAGCAAGTAAGTGTGGGAAGCTTGCCAGTCCTGCTTTCTTCAAAAGAAGTGCACTGATACATGGAAAGTAAAGATGACAGACCACAGTTGCTACAGCTGTAGCAGGATAAAAGATGAATATTAATGATTGATTTCAAATTAGCCAGCTCTTTTTCTTTTGCCTGCAGCTGATGCTGTAAGGGATATTGAGTCTCGAGAGATTACTGGAGTTTAGGTGGCTGTAGTTCAACCAATCACCATTCAAAAAAAGAAAAACATAAGTCCTTGTTTTGTTCAGTTTCATGAGACTTAATGTTTTTAGCATTCTAATTATGTTTGTTCATTCCATTGATGAAACAGATTTTTTCTCCAGACTGCTTTCCATCTGTTTTTTTTTTTTTGTAATCATAAACAAATTGCATTAGAAGTAATTTTTTAAAAGCCCAAACTTCCATTTTTTATTGTTTCATGTAGGTGAGCACTTGAATGAAATGAATTATTTTCTGGCTTTCTTAGTGCATGTTTATTATTTAGGGTGCGTGTTGTAATATATGCATATATCTCTGTATATATATATACTGGTATACATCCACATACATATCTACATATTTACACACATACATGATACTGGTATATCATATACACACCTCTAGTTTTTCCCTTTTATTTGCCCTATAAAGATTTTCCATCATTTCCATATATTCTTTTAGGCTATCACAGTTTTAAGATTTGGCCTGTGACCGCAGGTGTGTAGGAAGAGGCTGACGTTACCATCCTGGGAAGATAAGGCTTGTTTTGACTTCTATGTCAGGAAGGAAAGAGTTGCGTCAATGTGTCCTGGAGAGCTCAGTGAGCATGTCTGATGCACTGAAATTGCATGATTGCTATGGTGTGTTGGTCCCAGGGAAGCTAGGAAGGGCGGCATCCTCCACACTGTCTCTGCCTTGGGGGCTGAAACAAGACCTCGGAAATGAGTCAGACAGTCAGTGAAAAAAAACTCCCCTCATAGCAATTCTTTAAAATCAGTCCTGGCCCCATTTAGAAAGATGCAGTGGAGCAATGAGGCAGAACAGGCAGAGGAGATGGGGTGGAAGAATGGCGTGAGCCTTCTCTCTGTTCTTTATAAATCTGTCACACTAGCCTGAGAGCTATTCGTAGGGAAAGCTGTCTTAGGGGCCAGGGACTATGCTGTGTGTCTCCGTGAGCAGCCAGGTCAGTGGTTCACATGGCCGGGTGGGGAATCCATAAAGATGTCTCTCCTGTTCTCAGAGCCAGCCAGGTGCTGCCTCCAGCTGTGCATCAGGGCCTGGAGAACTAGTAGCGGCTCCTGGAATTTCACTATAAGACCCAGTCTTATATTATAAGATATTATAATAAGTGTATTATATTATATTATAAGACTGTATAATAAGACTTATATTATAAGACTGGGTCTTATATTAATTTTTGTTTCAAAAGATGCATTAGAGCTCATGGTCCGTCTGGGTCTTATTTTTGGGGAAACGGTGTATGCTAGCCTGACATTCCTTTTGTACTTGGATGCATTTTAGTGGTCATTAGAAAAAGGATAATAAAAGAGGGTCTTGCTCCTAAATACATACCTAAGCTGTCCTTCATTTACAAGGCTCTTGGAGAGTCTCCCCTGCTCCCTGATTCAGAACCTGGCTCCATCAAGGATCCTCTGTTCAAATCTTCAGCTCCCTCCCATTTCCAGGCTCCTTTTCCCTTGAGGCTAGCACACAAATCTATGCAAGAATCTCTTAGCCAAAGGAAAACAAACATGAAACTGTGCCACCTCTATCAAGTGCCCCATTGCTCCTTCCTTTTTATACAACTTCTCAAAAGAGTAATTTACACCCCCTATCTCTACTCCTTCACCTCCTATTTCCTCAGGACACAACAGTCTGTCAGCTTATCACTGTTGGAACCACTCCCCAAAGCAGTTCACCGATTGTTCAGAAAAGCCATGCTATTTTTCATTTGGGACTCTATTCATTCTTCATCTAGTTGGACCTCTTTGCTGCACTGGTACCACAGCGTAAATCGTATTTGGGCAGAGATTTCTGTTGTTTTGTTCATGGCTGTATCCACGGCATCTGGAACAGCGCCTGGCATCAGGTGGGTGCTCAATAATGATTAGCTGAATGAATGAACTGATGAGTTCTTTCCCAAGACTTCGTAAAGGGTCCACTCCTGGGCTTCAGGGACTTGGCACCCTGTTGGTTCTCCTCTCTTGCTGTCATTTTTGGCCTCCTTCACAGACATCTTTTTTTTTTGGTCAACATTCCTGCATTTTGCTGTTTCTCAGTGTTTCTTCCATGTCCTCGTCTCTTATTCTACATACTCTCTCTGAGGAATCTCGTCAACTTTGCCCTGTATGTTGGACTCCCAAATTATATTTTCAGCCATGACCTCTTCCATGGACTTCAAGCTCAAAAATCCAAACGTCTACTAGTCATCTTTCCTTTGTGTCCTGTAAGTGCCTCAAAATCAGCATTTCTAACACTGAAGCCTCAATCCTCATCTCCAGATCTGCATCTCCTCTTAATCTTTCATTTGAGGTCACCCCCATCCTCTTTGTCACCAAAGCTAGTGTAAGTCTTTAATGTGAAAAACTGCTTGGAGTTAGACATATCTTGTTGTATCTGGCTCCCTGGAAGGGTGGGTCTGCTTCCAGAAACCCGTTTACACAAAGGATTACAAGTCCTCTTGGGAAAGGACAGATGGCCAGATTAGACTGGCCTAGAATTGCTGAGACTGGGAAACCTCATGGTCACCTGTGACACTGTTTCTGCCTTATATAATCCCTCAGGACGGGTAACTCAGCTCCTAAGTTTGTGTACCTCACTATAGTGCCCTACACACAGCCTTCAACTTATGCCAACTTGCCTCTTCAGTGTTTTTAAAATTTATCTCCTTGTACTGATCATGTGCCTGTTTGCCCTCAGATCCATTCCCCACCATTCCTCTATTCTGCTCTGCATTTCAGGAAAGTATATTTCCCTTGTCAACTGGCTTCCAGGCAGGTGTGGCAGTGGAGGCACTGTTGGAAGACTGGAAGGCAGGAGGAGGTAGAAGCCAGCGTATTTCTCCCTCCCTTGCTCTGCCTCTGGTTGCATCTCCCCCATGCTAGCTGCTCCCTGCCTGTCCCAGCTCCCACCAGCTAGCCCCACCATAGCTCCAGTTCATACCAGATGGCCCAGCTTCTGGCTCTGGTAACTCTACCTCTTCCCTTTGTCCTTCTAGCCTAGGGGTGACAGTGACTTCCTGCATTCGCTAATCTCCAGATTGCTTTATTTTCCTCTCTCAGGCATTTCATAAGTTTCATTGCTAATCAATTCATTGTATTAGTTTCCCTCTCTTTGAAAGACCTAGGATAGTTTCTGTTTTTCTGACTGGATGCTAACTAACACTGCCTCTTACACTTAACCCTCATCCGTCTAACTCCTCATTCAGACCCCAGTCACCCGGCATGTACTCTTCTGCATTGTTGCATCTGCCTCGTTGTCCGGCCTCTGGTCCTGCCTCCCTTCAATTACCTTCCTCACTGGTATGTCTGGAGTAGCAGTATGATCGTGCCAGTGTCATGCTGAAATCCCTTCCACCATTCCATGTCCATTCAGGAAAAATTTTAGACTTCTGCTTTCCAATAGGTTGGACACTTGCTACATGTAGGCTATGGAACATTTGAAACATGGCCGGTCAGAACTTCCATGTGCTGTAAGTGTAAACTACTCAGTGGTTTTTGAACACTTCCAAAAAAATAGTTTGTAAAGATACGCCATTAATTACTTTTAAACCATGACATGTTCAAATGATAAAATTTTGGTTCTATTGGGCTTAATAAAATATATTATTAAAATAAATTTTATTTTTTTTTGTGCTGTTTTTTAATGTGACTATTACACACGTGGCTGGCATTTGATTTCCTTTGGACAGCACCGCTCTAGACTACTTGAAATGGCATATAAGGCCCCCAGGATCTCATCCCACTAGCTTACCCCTCTAGTGCTCAACACACCCTGCTTTTCACTTTAGGCTCTGGAAACACAGAGTGGGGTGTATACTAGTCCTGACCCTTAAACCCTCACCTCCCAGATCAGTTATTGTCACACTCCAACAACTAGGGGTCGCGCTCTCCCCCATATGTAGCCTTCCAGCACTAGGAAGAGAAAAGGAATGCAGAGAAGGATCCCAACAACTGTGGTGCTGGGTTGGAGAGTAAAACCGTCCAGGGGAGAGTCAAAAATATTGGACATTAAAAATCCTTATTCCCTCCTGAAGGATCTTTCTGAGTCCTTCTCTTAGCCTTTGATTCTTCCTTTGGATGGTTGTTGTTCTTGAGTCACCCACTCACTTGATAGATGATGGACTTTGAGAAGCCAGGTCCTCCCTTGTCTTCCCTCCACTAGAGCAGGGCTGCAAATTCCATGCACAGCTCATTAGCTTCAAATACAATGTGCTGCTAAGAACGTGGCCTGGCCCAGAGTATGCCCCTGTGACTTGGTTCTCACTTGGGAGCCTACAGCGGAAGTTGGATAAAATAGGCGTTCAAGGTTTCAAGGATCTTGATCTTGTGATGCAGAAGCACATCCAATGCACACCCTGCTGTATGTAGGCTCTGGAGTTTGCTCATGTGCCTCGGCCCCGTCTCTCATTCTTCCCTCTCCCTGCTGACTCTACTTGTTCTAAAAGATGCATTTCAGATAGGCTTCTAGGAATGCTTTCCTGATCCCTGCGTATAACTCCAATGTTAGATTTATCACAGCTTATTTTGCTGATTAATTAATATGTTTCTCTCCCTCATTGAACTGTGAGTGTGTTAATAGTAGCAACTGTATTTTGTTTATCTTTGATTCCAGCACCTGGCTATAGCAGGTGATCAGTTAATAGTAAATGAATAGATGGATTGATGAATGGATGGGTGGATGGATAGATGAATGGGTGGGTGAGTGGATGATGGATGCTTTTTTGAGGTTCCCCCCAGTACCTGACACAATGCCTTACACATATTTTTGGATCAATAATAATACCATTTGATTGATTGAAAGTTGGGTTCCAAGATATGCTCATTAAACTAAGCTACAGAACCAAAATAAAAACCAGATTGCTTGGCTTACTGCCACTGCTTTTGTATGTCAGGAATATCCACAGATTTGGATTAAGTTTGGGCCAGTTTAGAGGCAGACCCAGATAAATATGGAAGAGGCAGATTGGTAGAGTGAGTAGCTGCCAGGGTTCCAGGAGTACAAACAGTATATCGGCCAAGAACTCTCTTTCTCAGATGTCAGTTTACACATTTCTCAATTGAGGATTAAATTCATTACTATCATTATAATCTTGAATTTAACTAGTGTACCTGATGGTATATTGACTCCAGAGTTGGAAACCTGTGTTATTATTAACATGTGACAATTATTGACCAGGTTTTCTTGAGCAAGTAGTTTACTCTCTATATATCTATTTGTTCATCTGAACTGGGAGAAATAATACTCACTCTGCTTGTTTATTTCACCTGGTGAGAAACAAATTGGATTAGGAATGTCAAGAGGTTTTGAAACTGTAAATTGTTATATAAACGTTGGGTATTATAATTATATCTCCCATTATTTCTTAATTCCTCATGGGATTTAGAAGGAAATAGTGGAGTAAAAGTATAATTTGATAGTAACATTTGCACATTCATTTATGTCATCTCAGACTACCCATCTCAATAGCTCTTTCACATATATTCACATTAAATGCTAATTTTAGTAAACGAAGTTTCAAAATACTTTAGTTACATATCTCTCTGTACATGTAACCCAACCTTCCTTTTTTTCATGTTGGCCATCTCAATTAAATGCCCCGACTATATGTTTTAATTCTGTCTTGTTCTCTGTAAATAAGACCCTGGACCATAATGAAGCTGAAGATGGAATAGAAAATACTTTTGCTGACACATAAACTCATGTGTGTGTGGGTATGGGTGTGTAAGTGTAGACTGGTTATTACTTCATTGAGAACTTTATTTGTTCAACATTTTCTTTTTGCATTGCTTTTATGTTTACTTAGTCAAATTTTAAGACTATTGTTTAAATTGTACCTTACGGTAGGCTGAATAATGGCCCCTAAAAATATCATGTCCTAATCCCTGGAAGCTGTAAATCTTACCTTATATGAAACAATAATCTCTGCAGATGTAATTAAATTAAGGATTTTCAAATGGAGAAATTATCCTGGATTATTCAGGAGGAGCCTACATGCAATCACAAGTGTCCTCATAAAAGAGAGACTGAGATTTGGTACTCAGGAAGAGGAGAAAACAATATAACCATGGAGAAGCAGATGTGGCCATAAGCCAAGGAATGATGGCTGTCACCAGATGGTGGGAGCAGCAAGGGACGAATTCTCCCCAGAACCTCCAGAAGGAGTGGCTGACACCTTGATTGTGGTCCGTTGAAACTGATTTTGGATTTTTGGCCTCCAGAACTGTGAGAGAATAAATTTCTGTTTTTCGAAGTCACCAAGTTTGTGGCAAGTTGTTACAGTGACATTAAGAAACTAACGCCAATTCTTTATGTGATTCAGGACTAAGGACACTTAGTTATAAGAACTAGTTATAGATCAGTGATTCCTAGCTACCTCTTCAAGATTTAATAAAAATATGTTAATTGAGCCCTATAAAGAGACTGGAGTGGTGCTAAGCGCAGTAAGGAACATAAAAAAAAATAGAGATACTGCCCCTTTCCTGGCAGAGCTTGTCATCGAGATGAAGCAAAACGAATAGGTGTAGAACTCTTAGCACATAATTTAAGACAGTGGCTAAATCAGGGATAAATTACTCAGATAGGATGAACAAAATGAGCAAAGCTGAGGGTTGGGATGAACATGTAGGTCACGGGGAGAATGTCCACTTATGGGGAGAAAGCTCGTTATGGAAAAAGTGGGAATCAGTTCTGGGGTTAAAAGGGTTTCTTTTTGGTTGTTGTTTTGTTTGTTTGTTTTTTTGCGAAGGAAAAGTCAAGCACTGAATATCAGCTTCTGATCAGAGGAAGCTAGACCCTTTGGCTGTCTGGGGGAAGAAGAGTCAAGTGATGAAAGCCATGTCCAAGAAAGGCTCATTTGTTTCAGGTGGGCAAGCTGTGCCCTCTAGCTTGCTGGTCAACCTCCTTTCTCCTAACAGGTGCAGTATGACATTATATTTTAGAATATTTTTTTTTCTGAATTTGTTTTTCCTGAGAAATGTTTGGGATAGCTGTGATGTCTGAAACAACAGATAGGAATCCTTCTCTTAGTGCTCCCAATTAGATGGGGGAGAACTGAGAGACGGGATCCCCAGATCTCACCAGCTGAAAGATAAGAATGTTCTTCCTTTAATATCCAATTGCAATGAAGCCCCTTTTCTTACTAATTTACCTCTCAAGTGGTTCTGGACATCCTGAAGGAAGGTGTGTAATCTTGGATCTGGGCTCTCTGGAGCTCACAAATCCTCCAGTGCAACCTGGGCCCGGCTTCTCCAGGCCCTTCTAGCTCCCCTGTGCCTGTTGCTCTGAGCAGGAACTCGGGTTGCTCCCTTTAGTCCTCACAGCCTAGCAAAGAGCAGGCTGTGGTGGTAATAAACAGACACCCAGCATAAAGACGAACAGGCACTGCTGTTGGAAGGGTGCTGCTGGGGTCATCTGGCCAGAGCAGTCTCAGAGCCAGGGGTATTACAGGAAACTTCCATCAGGCTTGCACATGAGGGGCCGCATCGGCCCCCAGTAAGCCCCACTAAAAAGAAGGCACAGGCAGTTTCCTAGCTTGGAGTCCAGTCTCAGAAAGAGAAAGTCCTTCCTTCCTCCATCCTGGGCCTGATTCCCTCACCAGAATGGCTGACAGTGGGAATATCCATTTCCTTCAAAAAGGCTTAACCCCCACATGTGTGTGGCTAGGCTTCCTCTGTGGACCAGACAAGGCACTCAGATGGTTGGTTATATGTTTCACAGTTTTAAACATCACCATGTGTAGGACACCAGTTGTCAAACCAGGACAGCCCGGGTCCCCGTCACCCCACTCCTTTTCGTAGTCTTCCTCAGCTTTCAGCACAAGGTGAAGGGAAATCAGGCTGCTTCTCCCTCCGTTGTGGCTCAGGTTCACAACACCCGTGGGGACATATTGGGACATGAAGACACACAAATTACTTCAAGAAACTACAAGAATCTTTCTTCAAGGACAATCTAATCTCAACCCCAAATTTCCTAGCACCCTTCTTTAACTTGGTAAAGTCAAAAACTCATGAAATGTACCCTTAGCTTTTATTACTATGCAGAACAGCTAACATCTTAAGTTGCAGTTTCTTCAGTTTAATGATTTCACATTTCCTTCAAAACAGTATGTGGATTGTTTTTTCTCTACGTGATGGTTAATTTTATGTGTCTACTCAAATAGGTAAAGGGATGCCCCAGATAGCTGGTAAAACATTATTTCTGGGTGTGTCTGTGAGGGTGAATCAGGAGACTGAACAAAGCAGATGGCTTTCCCCAATGTGGGTGGACATCGTCCAATCAGTTGAGGTCCCGAAAAGAACAGAAAGGCAGAGCAAGGACAAATTCACTGTCTGCTTGAGCTGAGACATCCATATCCTCCTGCTCTCAGACACTGGGCATTAGTATGCCTGGTTCTCAAGCTTTTGGACTCAGACCAGGAATTATACCACTGGCCTCCGCATTTTCAGGCTTTTGGGCTCAGACTAAATTGTACGGCTGGTTTTCCTGGTTCTCCAGCTTGCAGAAGGCAGATAGATCACGGGACTTTTTGGCTTCCATAACCCTATCCTATGAGCCAATTCCAATCATAAATCTCCATATACGAGGTCTGACAGTTGAGTTCATGAAGTCATCCTAGAAAAAATGCGTGTAACCTCATTGCTGAAAATCACTACGGTCTCCTTCGAAGTTCTCCCCTTGGGAAGCTTTGCCTCTTTGCTAGTGCCTAGTCCATCCTTCAAAGCAATTTTGGAACTCTTTTTCTGGAATGGCCGTCAGAGCTGTCGTCGTATTACCCTTGATGTCCTGAATGTCATCAAAATATCTTCCTTTCAATATTTCCTTTATCTTTGTGTAAAGAAAGAAGTCATTGGGGGCCAGATCAGGTGAGTAGGGAGGGTGTTTCAATATAGTTATTTGTTTACTGACTAAAACTCCCTCACAGACAGTGCCCTGTGAGCTGGTGCATTGTCGTGATGCAAGAGCCGTGACTTGTTGGCGAAAAGTTCAGATCATGTAACTTTTTCACGTAGCCTTTTCAGCACTTCCAGATAGTAGGCTTGGTTAACTGTTTGTCCAGTTGGTACAAATTTGTAATGAATAATCCCTCTGATATCAAAAAAAGGTTAGCAACATTGTTGTAACGAGTTCACAAACTTAATTGTCCAACCTCATATCTGCCTAGCACTGCTCTAGGCACTGGGAATACAGCAGAGAACAAACCAAAACAGCAGGGGCTGTTATGATGATCGGTGTTTCATTCTGATGATGGGAAGCAATGAATAAATAGTAGTAGAATGTATCAACTGATGATACTTGTTAAAAAGGAATAAAAAGTACAGTAACGTGATAAAAAATGACAGTGGGAGGATCTTTTCAGAAGGGCAAAAAGGGAAGATTTTTCTGATAAGGACATATTTGAGCAGAGTCCTGAATCAAAGGCAGGGACATGACAGAGACTTCTAATAACACTGCATTATCCTTCATCCTCTTAAAGTCTTTAATAATAGAACCTTCAGAGTCTTTGCTAAACAAATGGATGATGTTTGTACTGACTGCATTTCCCAGCTTTCTTTGCAAATACTTGTGCCATGGACTAATTTTGGGCCAACTGGATGTGAGCAGTAGTGATGTGTGCAACTTCTGGGTCACCTCCTTAAAGACACTTTCCTTTTCTCTGCTAACTGGGAGATGGTGATAATTGGAGCCACCTTGGGAGCATGGTGTGAGATGGCAGCACTGCCCTACCATCCCTGCACTTTTACATGAGAGAGAAATGCAATTCTATTCTGAATTAATTAACTGCTTTGCTGCAGTAGCTTAGCTTGTAGTTCAGCTAATTCAGAGAAGAGCTGTGTGGATATCTAGGGAGGCACCTTTCTTTTTTTCTCCTTCATTTCCTTCCTTCCTTCCTTCCTTCCTTCCTTCCTTCCTTCCTTCCTTCCTTCTTTCCTTCCTTCCTTCCTTCCTTCTTTCCTCTTTCTTTCTTTTATCACAGGTTGCCAGCAGCACTTTATTTTTTCTTTCAAACATCCTGTCCTGCAGCTTCCTTTTTGCCTGGATGCCAAACCAGGCATTGACACTGGCCATTCAAAGACTGCCAAATGCTTCGAAGTTTTTCTCCTCCTCTGTGATGACTTTGGCTTTCTCCTTCGTATAGACATTCCATATAGGCACGACTGGCCCTGTCAGCTGGGTAGCCAGTTTTGGTTCTTCATCGGAGCTTTGTCTCTTCCTGGGGGTCAATGGATGAGGCCTCTTGGGGGCCTCTTCTGGGGAAATGGATGAGTTTGGAGCAGTACTCCTTCAGGCACTGCATGTTAGCCTGCAGGGACTCGGTGGACTTGTTTTGCCTCCTTGTATCTACCGACATCCCAATGGTCCAGGACACCTTCTTGTGGATGCTGGCCATCCTTAATGCCTCCAAGCTGCTGAAACTGCTGGTTCACACTCTGGCGGGGTTCTTCACTATGGGGCATCTTACTCTGAGCCTGATTGGTCTGGACGCAGGGCGCAGGATGCCGCGCATGCTTTGGTTTTCCCGCCCTTTCGTCTGAGCATCTTCCGCACCGGCTTTTTAAACCACCTGGCCACACACCGCTGCCAGCATTTGTGGAAGTGAGGCTTCAGGATCATGGCATTTGGGCTGAGTGGCATGGCGGCTGCCTATGGGCCTTCTCCGAGGGAGAACGGTCACTGCAAAGGCTAGAGAGGCAACTTTCTAAGGAGAGGATATACTGCGTTTCCCCCAAAATAGGACTTAGCCAGACAATCAGCTCTAATGCATCTTTTGGAGCAAAAATTAATATAAGAACCTGGTCTTATTTTACTATAAGACTGGGTCTTTATAATAATATAATATAATATAATATAATATAATATAATATAATACTGGGTCTTATATTAACTTTTGCTCCAAAAGATGCATTAGAGTTGATTGTTGGGCTAGGTCTTATTTTCGGGGAAACAGGGTAGTATCTACACAGGCTATGCCGAGGAGTGTACTTGGAATGTTCAAGGAACAGCAAAGAGGAGTGCAGTAGTAGGAGATGAGATCAGAAAGAATCAGAGGACAGGTCATATAATGTCTTGGGACCTTTATTAGGGCGTGGAATTTTATTCCCGTGAGTTGGAGCAAAGGAATGACATTAGGTGACTTCTGTTTTCAAAAGATCATCCTGGGTGTTGTATTGAGAGTAGAACAGGGAGGCAAGGGTAGAAATGCAGAGAGACCAATTTGGAGGTTATCACAATAGTCCAGGCAAGATATTATGGAGACTTGGACTAGAGCTAATGGTGGATGCACTTAGAGTGTGTTTCTAAAGTAGAGGTGGTTGGATGTGCTGATGGATTGTAAATGAGGGAGAGAGAGAGAGAGAGAGAGAGAGAGAGAGAGAGAGAGAGAGAGAGAGAGAGAGAGAGAGGTAAGGGTGATGAGCATAGAAGGGAAGTGGATTGATCGGGAATTAAAAATCATATGTGAAAGTCTGGGGGTGGGGTAGGAAGTGGGAATTATATTTTCTTCGCTCATCAGCTTCATATGACCACCTTCTCTTTGCATAATTGTAACTAATTTTATTTCAGCCTCCACCAGTCACACTCCACAGAATAAACTACACCTTCTGTCTCTCCTCTATTTGGTATTCCACCATATCTTCCTGTCTTTAATCTAAGCATCACTTTGCCCATTCATCCATTTGGGGAGATGTTCCGTGTCAGCAGAAGATAGCGATCTGTAAGAGACATACCTTAATTATCTGCTCTCTCAAAAGCACTTAGGCAAGAGAAAATGAGAACAGGGATATGGAATCAATGTTGAAGATATGCACTGTAATTGGAGAAAGGATGGGAGGGTGAAATACTGATGAAGGTCGGGGGGAGGAGAAATCCCAACTCTGGGACTGTGTGAAAAAGTGAAAACAGAGCAGTGGGAGATAAAGAGCAGGTATCAGTGGTATCAGTGACTGAGGTGAACCAGAGCAAGCGGGGAGTTGATGACGGTCATGCTGGGGGAGAACAAACAGAAAGACTGACCTTGTTTCTCCTTCGTTCTTAAGTGGTGCACTCTTTAGGTGCCCTATAAATTGCTAGCATTAAGTAATCTTGAGAAAGTAGCCTCAGGAGAATCGTCATACTTTTTAAGATCCAATTATAAATTAGATATGGGCTCAGTTGTTCTTAGAGGAAAACATGGTAAATGTTACCATAATCCTCTGTCCAAGGCTGTACACGTACTTTGACGTAGGAAGCCCCTTTTCATTTCCAGGGGAAAAATTACCCATGGCAGTTTAAAGCCATTGATGGTCACCCCAAGCCAAACTCCAGGGGTGACTTTATTTTTTCTTTTGCTAAAAGGATGTTTCCAGAATGGACAGTCATTGAGACTGAAACAGGATAGCCTTGAAGCCACTCCAGAGATTGCAAAATATCCAGTACTATGCTAGGCATTATAAAGCAAAGGAAGAGGGACATATGTTTGAAACCAGTTGAGTGACCGGTTGAAAGCATGTTTATGCAAGAGGTATCTTCTTAATCACAATTTCTGATTATGATTTATAGCTAACAATTGAATTTAACATGGAAATTTATATGGCTAGAATTTCAGCATTGTTTACATGTAAGTTTCTGTTTGATCGGGTTTCTAGGTTATATAGCAAATATGATCAAAATGTACCTATTTTATAAGGCCCAAAACCATGGCAAATTCCATTTTTTTAAATAGGCATTTAAAAAGAAAAATACAGAGGCATTAAAAAAAGAATACAGAGGCCGAAGTGGTTGGTTTAAACTAAAAGTACACCTGATATTGGTTTCATGTTACTGTCATCTTCTCCACCACCAATACCATCATTATCATCACTACTACCCACAGTCAGTAAACGTTGATAAAGTGCCTACTATGTTGAAGGTACCGAACTAGAAAAAGGGAAAACTATGCCTAAACTATAAGGCATAGTTACTTCTTTCAAAGAACTTCGGATCCAGTTGGAGACAGAAGACACAAATGAACAGAAATACACAGGAGCAAAGTGGGTTCAAGTCAAGAACAGCTGGGTTATGCTGCAGAAACAAATAACCTCCACATTTTGGAGGGTTATAACAACAAAAGTTACTTCTCACTCCTCCTATATGGCCTTCACAGATTGACATGGGAGGTTTGCTCATTGTCATCTCTCAGGAACCCAGGCTGACAAGGGCTCCATACTGACACTTTTGCAGTCACTGAAGCCAGAGAAAGGGAAAGTGATGAATCACCCAATGGTTCTTGGAGCTTCCTTCTAGATGTTACACTTGTCACTTCTGCTCATATGTCATTGTCTAAAGCAAGTGCATCTCCACATCTAACTTCACAGGGGTGGGGAATATGATTGTACCATATGCTAGGAGGAGAACTATAAATGTTTGGTGGACATCACAAATGCTCACCGCAAAATGTACATGTTAAGAGTCATACAAATTATATAGATTGAGTCCACATGCTGTAGCAGTTTAGAGGAGGGAGTGAGCAACGCAATCTGGGGTATTAATTTGTTTACTTATTTACTCATCTTGTATTCAATGTGCATTTAGAGAGTACTTCCTAGTACTAGGTACTCTTTTAAGTAGTGCTCATACAGCATTAAACAAAACTGGCAAAAATCCGTGCCCTCCTGAAGATTATCTTCTAATACAGGAAGACTTGAGCTAGGTTTTGAAGGATGAATAGAATTTAGAAAATTATATAAGGAGGAACATTCTAAGCGTAAGGATTAGAGTTTTGTTTCACAAGAAACCAGAAAAGCACCAAGAATAAAAAAGTGACAAAATCACTTTATGAGTGTAATTTACTTAATTTCTGTGTTATTAAGGGCCATTTACAAACATCATGATCCCATAGTTTAAAAAAAGTAAATTGTTTGGATAACGTAGAATTAATATAGATATTTTCAATTAATAATGAAAATTAAATGGGATATTTTTAATCACTATATAGTTTAATCAACTATATTCTTGTTGGATTATATGTGAAATACAATGATTCAGGCATGTTCTACTGGTAATTCGCTTTTTAACATGTCTTCATTTCTTGAAATGTTTTGGTGATGGGATAATTTGAGTGATGATCATTATAAATAATGGATTTAGTTATCCCTTATAGACTCTTAGAAACCTTAAAATGTTTTAGTTTTTTGCATACTTACAGAATATATCAATACCTTGGAAAAAATATTTACTGGAATTCTGAAGGAAAGCAAAGTAAAAGCAAACTTATAGCTACTAAAATCATGAAAACAAAAACTTAAATACTCATATTGAGATCTTTAGTTCACTTTTTTTACCTAATAGCTGTTGCTGAGACCCTCACAAACTTTAGACTTAGGTAAATGAGAAATTTGTTGTTAAAAATACCGTCAGGCTACAGATTAGTGAGGACAAAGAGGTGATATCATCTAACATGAAAAATATTCATCTGTGGGGAGGAGAGTGACAAGATCTTCACTTGTAAATATTTTTAGAGGCTGAAAACTTTGTAATAATTTATAGGGGGAAAAAAGATAGCACTTCATACCTACTAATATGGCTACTATTAAAAAATAAGACAAAAAATAAGTATTGGAGAGGATATGGAGAGATTGGAACTCTTGTGTATTGTTAGTGGGAATGTGAAATGGTGAAGCTGCTATGGAAGATGGTATGGCAGTTTTTCAAAAAATTAAAAAAGAATTACCTATATGGTCCAGTAATTCTATTTTAGGGTTTACCCAAAAGAATGGAACAGGGATTCAAAAGCTATCTGTACACCCATGTTCACGGCAGCATTATTCACAATAGCCAAATGGTAGAGGTAACCTAAGTGTCCATAAAGGGATGAATGGATAAACAAAATGTGATGTAGACATGAAATGGACTATTATTCAGCCTTAAAAATGGGAAGGATTTTCTGACATACGCTAAAACAAGAATGAACCGTGAAGACCTTAAGTTAAACGAACGAAGCCAGTCACAAAAAGACAGATACTGTATGATTCCACTTATGTGAGGTACCCAGAGTAGTTAAATTCATAGAGACAGAAAGTAGAAGAGCGGTTGCCATGGCCTGGAGGAAAGGAGGAAAGAAGAGTGTATAGTGTATTGTTTAATAGGTGCAGAGTTTCAGGTTTGCAAGATGAAAAGAGTTCTGGAGATGATGGTGGCTATGTTTGTACAACAGTGTAAAAATACTTAATACCATTAAACAGTACATTTAACAATGGTTAAGATGGTAAATTTTATGTGTGTTTCACTGCAATTAAAAATAATTAAAAATATATATATATAAACAAACAAAATACAACAAAAAGAAGTTTACAAACTTTTAGGCTTTGTAAAATCAGCAGCCATTTATTTTTTTTCCAGTTTGAGGCATCTCATTTTGTATATTGCTCAGAGAGTGATACCCTAATGTGATGCTTACACATTCCGCACCATCCAAACCTTGATGACTCTGCCTGCTGCTACATTCTGAGAATTCCTATCCTAATTAACATTTCAGTCTAGTAAGATTTTCTGACTTCTAAAGTGTGATCTATCAATTGTTGACATATCTTGGGATGTGGCCAGGCACAACTCAGTTCACTGCAGTGGAGATAGGCAGCCTGGGAGGGGAAGGGAAACAATCACCAGGGAACAGATGCCAGGAAAACATGCAGTCGGTACACTAGGTAACAGGGCAGGAATGAGCATTGGGATGGCCCATCATCACAAGGTTGCGGGGTGTTCCAACATGGAATTCTGGCAGGTGGTGGAATTCGAGACTCCAAGAACTTAGATAGGCAGAAGATACCCAGGAAGGTTGTTAGCAGTTCATGGTTAGGATTGTTCCCAGAAGAAAGATTGACAAGGGCATGGCAGAACCTCGAGCCTCAAGTGGCTAGAGAATTCAGCAGTATGAAAAGGCAGAATTCTCAGCACTCAGAATCCTAGTTATCAGATCTTACCACAGAGATGGTCCAGAAAGGGTGAGTGAGCCAAACTCCTAGAATGTGGGGCAAAAGTTTACAGCCCTTTTGCATAAAGTCAGGATTAGCTAGAGGCTGAGCATGGCATGGCTTAGGGGCCATGAGAACCAGGGGCTAGCCAATTAGTCAAAAATGACCAGTAAAAATAAAACATACAAACAAATAAAATAAAGTTGAATGATTCATTCTAGAGATACCGAGCTTTGAGAGTTGTTAGTATTCTAAGCAGCCTTTCAAATATAAGGAGAGTATTTATTAGGAAAGACTCTAGCATCCTGAAGATCACAAAGCATGTCAGTATTTATAAATCTATGACACAAAGAATATTTTGAGGTAGAAGCACTTTAAGCTCTGTGTCTGGGTTAGAAGGAAAAGTCTTGGCAAAACATTTCTAATGTTTCTCTGGTGTCATCAATGAACGCTATATGATCCCAACTGGGTTCACAGGGAGAAGGATTCTGAGTGGAGAATAAGTGTTGACTCTAGTGAGCAGACCCATAATCAGAAACAGAATTTTGCATATTTAATATATTGTAATTTTGTAAACACACACACACACACACACACACACACACACACACACACACAAACATGATCCATTTCAAGATGGATGTGTGCACAAAAGCTTGGGGCTTCACAGTAGAGAAAAAGCAGCTCCAAACAAAGAAACCTTCATGCAGTTCTCTAAGAGCTTTGGTTAAGTATCTGCTGTGGATGTTGTAGTCATAGTCTCTGAACTGGGCAGTGCTAGCTGGCATTTTATTGAGGAGGAAACCAAGTTGGAGACCTTAAGTTATTTTCTCAAGACCTCTTGTCCAGGTGATGGCAGTCCTGAGGTAAAATTTCACCGTGAAGGGGAATTAAAAAGCCCAGGCCCAGCTCTATAGGCGCTCACAGGAACTGTCATCATGTGTCACTAGAAGCCCTCCTCACCTCCGGGTGCTCTAGGAAATCTCTGTTCCTGAACTGTAGTTGGGGTGGGGGTCCCCCTGTTTAGCCAGCTTTGACTTTAAGTCATAGTATCTGTCTTTATTCTTTTAAAAAAAAGTAGATAAAAGTATAATTTGCAGGGTGACAGAGTTTTGTAATGTTTGCTAAGATGTAGGAGGAAGAACCAGCCCTCCAGGGAAGCCCCACTTTCCTCAGCATCACATTTCACCACCCTCCCCTCCAGCAGTCAGCCAGCTACTCTGCTCTCGGTGGCCCAGCAGCTTGGCTGGTCTCATAAATGTTTGAAATCTGACATTTGCCAGTTCTTCCTTTCCCAGGCTGAGGACAATGCCAAGTGCCAGGGCCAGCCTTGGAAGAAGAAAGTGGTATTTAACCTGAAACCTGGACTCAGAAATGCTCTAATTTATAGTGTGCTGTAATTGGCCAGGAGTACATCTATTAGGATGGTGCAAAAGTTATTGCAGTTTTTGCAATTATTTTTAACCTTTTAAACTGCAGTTACTTTTGTACCAACCTAATACATTAGTTTCCATTTGCTGCTGTAACACATTACCACAAACTCAGTGTTTAAAACAACACACATATATTATCTTACAGTTCTGAAGGTCAGAAGTCTGAAATGGGTCTCACTGAACTAACATCACGGTGCTGGCAGAATTGTTTTCCTTTCTCAGCATCAAGGAGAGAATCCACTTTCTTGATTTTTCCACCTGCTAGAGACTGCCCTCATTCATTAGCTTGTGGCTCCCTTCCATCTTCTAAGCCAACAATGGCTGGTGGAGTCTTTCTTGCCTGCTGTCTACTTTCTCCATGAGAACCCTTAGTACATTAATCAAACTTGTTTTAAATTCCCAGTCTGATAATTCCAGCATCCCTGCCATGCCTGGTTCTGGTGCTTGCTCAGTCTCTGAAAATAGTGTGTTTTGTCTTTTGGTATGCCTGGCCATTTTTTTCTTGGAAACCAGGCATGATGTATCAAGTAAAAGGAACTGGATGTGACTACGCCTTTAGTTAGGTGGTGGTGAGGTATAGGGACGACGAAAGCATTCTGTAGGTCTCAGTCTTTTAGGGAGGATCTGCTTCCGGACTGTGAACTCACAAGTGTTTCTCAACGATTTTCCTCACCTCTTAGGTGAACAGGATGGCTAGAGTGGGCTGAAATTGGGTATTTCCTTTCTCTAGCTCAGTTAGGCTCCGACAATACCCCCGCAGGTTAGGCTCTTTAACTAGTTTCTCCCGAGGGCAGGCCTTGCTAAGAATAGTGTTCTGGCATATTTCAAAATGTTTCCCTTTGTTCTCTCTCTCTGCTGGAAGCATGAGGGGATTTTTCTCTAATATTTACTGTGAAAACCTGGTTGAGAGCTCCAGGAGGTAAATCTCACAATATTGTGAGGGCCCCTGTGACTGGATTCCCCTGGAGTTTTTAACTCAGCTTTGTCCACACTAAGCCTCCAGCAACTCATCAGTTCGAATTCACTATGATGCCAGCACTGATTCCCCTGGTGGTTTCCCCTCTTGAGGAAACCGAGATGCTCTGTATTCACCTGGGGAAGCCGAGATGCCCTGTATTTTCCTCTGTGTCTCTAATCTTGCTGGCAGTCGCTTGCCCTGTGTCCTCCTCTTGCTTATGGATCCAAGAAGGGTTGTTGATTTTTCAGTCTGTTCAGCTTTTCACTTGTTGTTAGGACGGAGTGGCAAATTTCAAGCTTCTTACAGTTCCTGCCTGAAAACCACGAGTCATGGACTCTGTCAATTGTCACATCACTCTGACTCTCCTGCCTCCCTCTTTCACTTAGAAGCACCGTTGTGATTACATTGGTCCTAACCAGACAGTCCAGGATATTATCCCCATTATAAGATCATCTGATTAATAACCTTAATTCCACTTGCAACCTTAATTTCCCCTTGCCATGTAACATAACCATCATATTCACAGGTTCCAGGGACTAGGACATAGACATGTTTGTGGGGGGGCATTATTCTGCCTACTACAAGGTCCTTCCTCAGAACTCGGGGGGAGCAGGGAGGGAGGCAGAAAGTACTGTGACGTCGTGAGGAAAGGAATCGGGACATCAGAGCATTGGGGCAATTTTCCCCTTTTCTTGAACCCCAAGGTGGTGCCACAATATACCTTAAAGACCTGTTGTTCTTCTGTCATTGCCTCAATTCATTCTAGGAGAATTTACAATTCATCTGTTTGGGGAGGAATGGATTTCTCATTATATACAAATAGTATGTGTTTCAGAAAATAAAGGAAAGGGCCTCTTCCCCAGGGCCATTGGGCAGTGCGTGTAATTCTTAATCGATTAATAGTAATGAGTCCTGATATCAGTTTAGTGGGTGAGGAACAGTGTGTTAGGGGGTAGGAAGAAAGGAAGGAAGGAAGGAAGGAAGGAAGGGAGGAAGGAAGGAAGGAAGGAAGAAATGAAGGAAGGAAGGAATGAAAAAGAAATTAAATAGAATAGAATAGAAAATACCAGGGTGCCTCGCGTGTTCTAAGGATAAAAATGGTTTCAGTTATATCTACACATATGCACAGACTTATGGTGTAAGAGGTGTTTTCACAGGGAAGCATCTGAGCTCTAGGGGCTCACGGGGGCAACCCAGGGTATTTGCATGGAGTTTTCCACTGCAGAGGAGTCACCCCTAATCTCAACTGAGAAAAGTGAATCTGCTTATTTGTGCAGAAGATTTCAAAGGGACTTAGGCAAAAAAGATGGAAATATGGAGAAAGGAGATCAGGAGAGGTAGAGATGAGAGTTCAAAGGGTAAAGAGAAAGTGAAATGAAATTGAGAACCTTAACCCTGTTGGACAAAAACAATAAGAGTAGACTCAGATAAGAAATCAGCCAGGAAGATAAGCCCAGGTGCTTATCTTATGCTTTCCTGGGTTAAAGAACAAAAGAGAGAAAACCCAGAAACCAAAACCCAAACCACCCGGCGCTCAGTGTTTCCTCTTCGTGCAGTCCTTGAGCCAAATCTCCAGCAGCCCCCACCACTGCAGCTCTTGTGGCAAGAGCACGGGTACCTCAGCTAGACCCCTGGGCTTGCTGGTGTCTCAACGTTGTGACCCCCTGCTGTCCCTGTAAGTTGAAACCTGAGTGGGAGGAAGTGAAAAATGACAGGGGACCTGGTCCGAGTGATGAGCAGGGAGGTGGAATGACCAGGGTGCTGTGGTCAGCAGCACACAGCCCCCCAGGGCGGTTTCTGTTTAATGCTGCTGAGGACCCACTGTCCTTGACCCATCACAAATGCAGGTACTGCAGCTATTGAGCACTATTAGATGCCTGGGCACAAGCTGTTGTCCAACCTGAGTCTCTTGTTAGCACTGCTTTTCTAATCCACCGAATAAAGCAGGCCCTCTGACTGGTACTTTTCTGATGCATAAGGACAAAGAAGGAAAGATCTCTTGTGCCTTGGTGGTGGCTTCAGGGGATTTGTTGCTATTTGATTCACCTTGGACACTGTGCAAAGGATGAGACCTCCCAGAAGGTGGCCGGGAAGTGATGGTTTCCAAAGAGAATGAGCCGATACCCGAGGGTGCAGCTTGGCCCCAGAAGGGGTAAACTCTGCAGAAACTGCTCAGTGGACAGTTCCGTTCATTTTGCTGGCTTTTGAAATGCTGCTCACTTTTTATTCATGTCACACAAGTCAGAGTGTGGCAATTGTCAAGGATGGACTTGGGCTGCGCCTATAAGCAAACACTGCTAGCGTTGTTTCTGATTGTAGTAAAAATGCCATGTAATCTCCTGCATGTTAACTCATCATGGTTGATTATCAGGAGTAAGCACTGATACTGAAAGCTCATGTTAACACGCGTGTATATTTCTAGCTCTAATTTGATTCAATACCAATACAAATAGCAATAAAATCTGAATTAAATATGAGATGACTGGCCCAAAACTAGAGCACGGAGGATTTAGATTAGCTCTGAGGATTTACTAAGAGGGATAGTTACTAAACACTGAAATAGGTTATTAAGGAAAGTTGTGGAATCTGTTTCCCTGGAGAGTCTTAAAATAAGACAATATCTATTATACAGAAGAAGGTTCCAGGACCTTGACAGAAAGAAGATAGCTTAGTTTGGCTGTTAAGGTTTTCTAACTAAAATCATAGGTACTCTGCTCAAGATATCTTATACCCAGGTGACATTTGGATTCCTTAATGCCTTGCTTGCTGATACTATTTCTATTAGGAGAGTTAGAAATTTCATTTCAGGTCAAACTAGTCAGGTATGAATTTACGATCAGCTCTGCAATATTTACTTACCACTGTGGTGATGATAAAATAAGGCAATTATTATTGTTGTTTTTACCACTATTATAATTATTATTATTACCTGCCATTTTTTGAGCACTCACTAGATGTTAGGCACTGTGTCAGCTCTTTATACGCATTACCTCATTTTCCCCTCATAACATTTAAATGAGTATTATTTTATCTGGATGGTTAAACTGAATCTTGGAGAAGCTAAGTAGCCTGTTGATCATATAGCAGGATTCAGACTCAGGTCTGTCTGACTCTAATGCCTGAGGTTTTATGTACCACAAAGTGTGGCTAATGTTTTTAAAACCACATCAGATCCCATATAATGTTGGCTCTTATATGCAATCTCCTTGGGCAGCCATGCTTTTCCGTTGGTGCTCAAAAGATGCAGGGTTCTCTTTTGGATTTACCTTCATTTTCACAGACACTTCAGAGGTTCATAAAGAATGACATGTTTTCCATCAATCCCTGAAATTTTAACTGGGATGAAAAAGACCTTCATGACTACTGACTGTTTAATATGTTGGGGTTCTTTATAGGAAAATAAAAGTTTTGCTGCTAAAAATGTTTCAAAATGTAATACATTCTTTTGAGAATACATTCTCGAAATTCTTTGAAAACGCATTGAGGACTTGTCTTGAGATGGGGGAAATATCTGAGCATTATTCCAAAACCAAATCTGGTAAATTGGGAGAATAATCAATCCAGTTATGAAGAACAAGGTGTGAATGATGAAATAATAATGTCAAATTTTCTTATGTGACATATACAGCGATTAGGTACACCCTGTATTTCCATCACAACCAACTGTGGCCCCAACACTGATGTCCATCAGGGAGGCTACACAGTGACCCAGTAACACTTCATCTATTTAATGACCAGTGTCCAAGAAAGGACCAAAATGATGATCTAAGGGAAATGTGTTAATTTAGCAGCTGGTGAACTTTGCAGCAAGCCAGATGGTGGAAGTAACGATCTTGCATGAACTATTTCCCCTCTCAGCAAGATTACCAAAAATCTGCTCCTCTGCTATTTTTTTCTACTGAGAATGGGGGTGAGAGGAAAGATTCTTCTATTGATGTCTAAGATACTTTTTCCTTAAATGAGATGTAGATCAGTGATAAGCATGACCTTCATAAGTTT
Source organism: Rhinolophus ferrumequinum (assembly GCF_004115265.2). Taxonomy (NCBI): domain Eukaryota; kingdom Metazoa; phylum Chordata; class Mammalia; order Chiroptera; family Rhinolophidae; genus Rhinolophus; species Rhinolophus ferrumequinum. The sequence goes on along the minus strand of NC_046286.1, from coordinate 69,064,089 downwards.
TTAACACATATTTTAAATGGGAAAAGCACAACTTCATAATGATAAAAATAACAAAATGTTATTTTGCTAAGAATTCTGAATTTATTCTATTTAAAGTTTGATTCTGTTTCTGGGTCATATGTTGGTTGTGTGCCACCTACATCTACGTGTAGAGTTTGGGTCATATGTTGGTTGTGTCCACCTACAGCTGCATGTAGCCAGAATTGGACTTATTTTTTGCCCCTGTCCTCCTTACAAATCCTTACCAGATCGGAAGGTCCCTGTTGTTGTCACTGGCTCCATTCTCCCACCAGCCTCCTATGTTTATAACCTTGTCAAACCTCTCTCTCTCTTCTATCTTTTAGTCCAGAAAATCATCAATTCCATGATTCCTTGCTCTACAGGGCTTCTCAAAGCCACACTGTCTTCATTCTCACAGGCTGGGTTGGACCTAAGCATCATATCTAGACAATAGGAATAGCTTTTTTTTCCTCCCGCCTTTAGGTCCTTATATAAATCATCCTGCCTAGTAGCAAGCATTCTTTCCATCACTTGTCATACAGAATTAAATTAGAGCTATTCAGCAAGGATTATATCAGCTTGTTACTCAACTCAATTGTCTTGGATGCTTTTACTCGTACTGCGGCCATCAAACCTTTACTATTCCTTCCTTCGATTTTCTTCTACTCCTGAGGTATCCACGGACCATTCAGCCTGGTACATTCCACCAAGTGATGCCACTGTATCCTTTTTCAACACTGTTCAAGATTGTTGTTTGTCATTTTCGCAGAGTATATGAGGTTTCCATGGTTTTATTCCCACAACTCTCTTCAACATCCTTTTATCCCTTAGACGCTGACTTGTACAATACAACTAAAGGTTGAAATTAAAAATTTACATGAAATTGTGTTTTCATTTCTACCCACTCCATAAATAGCTCAAGCTTCTTTTGTGTAAGAGTCAGTCTCCATTTTCAATGCTGCACCCAGGCCTTGGGCGGTTTCCATACACAGGACAGTTTTCCATTAGTTCTGTCTCAGTCCAGGATCATCTTTAAAAATTCCACATTTTCCTTAAAAATATTGGTCAGAATATCCTTTCCTGTGCTACATAACCAAACCTCTATTTGGTTATGGGCTGGATGTAATCAACCCATTGAACAATTTGATCTTCTTTGTAAAGAGTTTTCTCCATAAGGAAATCATTGATTCTAAAACTGAATTTAAAGATAATTCTTTCTTTTCCCCAAATCTTATTATTTCATGTTGTGTGGCAAAGAATAATTTGAGATTTTTAGAAAGCAGTTTCTGTTGGCAGACAAATTATTAAACAATGTACCTTAAGTTAAGATGTCTCCTAAGCTATTCAACTAGGATATGTTTATTTTTTAAGTACCAGAATTTGTTAAGTAGATTCACATATATTAACTTACTCTATCCTCACAATAATTTTTTGAGATAGATTTTATTATTCTCATATTATAGACAATGAACCCAAAGCTCCATGCAGTTAAGTTACATATTCAAGGTCACCAAGCTACAAAGTGGTAGAGTAGGATTGGCTAGGCCTTCAGTTTTTTACCATCTAAACCTTACACTCTTTTCTAATCCTGAGCTGTCCTATGCCAAGGGCCTCTGATTAGCACTGAGCCTCTTAATGAGAAGGATGCAAGAACCATGCAGCCCACTGGACAATGGTATTGAGATAAAGAGACTCATGGGGAATGTACCATGTTGTTCAGATATTACTTCTAGATATTCCACCTGCATTTGGAATTATTTCTGGACATTAGTTCAGTTCCATTTTTTTGTCTGTTTATTTATGGGTTAGTATCACACTCTCAGTTATTGAAGCTTTATATTTCAGTATCTAATAGGACTAATCGCTCCTCTTACTACATTTTTCTCCAGATTTTGTTTCTTGCTTTATAATTAGTTTATCTAGTTCAAAACAGCATGAAGGTTTTTGGGTCTTGTGTCAAACTCATAGATTAAATTAGGGAGAGTTGGTATCTTGATAATATTTTATGTCCTCCTAACACAGAATATAGTAGGTTTTTTCATCTGCACTATTGCTCTTTTGTGTCTGTTTTGTGTTTTCCAGTACTAGTGTCTTTTGTGTTTTTCCAGATCATACAGGTAAATCTTTTTATCACTTTTAGAATAATCTCTCTCTCAGTTCATTCTCTGTGTTTCAATGTTGCTTTCTTTCCTCTCGCTTTCTCTCTTTCACACAGCACACGTGGCTACACATAGCAACTTCTTCATTCACAGTGTCATCAAGGGCATTTGAAAGAAATTGAAGAAAAAGGTCCAGGACTTCTGTGACAGGTACACAATAAAGTGTTCTTTCTCCCTAGAATAGCATGGCAATAGGTTGTCATAGGCTTCATGATGAAGAGACTTATCTGTTTTGTTCATTGCAGTTTTCTAAATGCCTAGAACAGCACTCAGAACACAGTGGCTTTTAATAACTATTTATTGAGTGAATAAACAAAAAAATCCAGCATATGCGTCCCTAACTCCTATTGGAATATCAAGGCCCTTGGTTTTTGTTTTCTAGCAGGAGAAACTAACTCGGGATATTTTGTTATAGGAAGTCTGTTGAGAAGAGAACTAGTGCACAGAATATAATTATCTTCTTGTGTATGCTATCCTGACCTATTTTTCTAATAGAGTATTAATCATAAATGCCCAAAGCTCTATTGAAAATAAATAACCATGTTCCTTTTTGCTTCTTATTAGCCAAAGTCTTGAAATTCACACTTGTACAACAATGGCTCTAAAATGTGTCCTGACAGATGGATATTTCTTGAGCTGTCATAAGGCCTATGGAGAAAATCTAGTCAATGTGTGGGTTAAGTCGCAATGAACAATCATGGTTCTTCTAAACCACGTTATAAAGCAAGGCACCCCGGCTTCCCACTGCTAGTGTTTCCAGGCTGTGTGCAGGAAACACAGTCACACTGTGGTTTTACACGGGAGCTCAGGTTGCCTCTTATGAATATGCATGACGAGGCTGGAGCTTACTCTTGCCACTTGAGTTTTCTTCAGCTTACTTAACTTAGCCCCCACAAACCCATTTCCTGCCTATCACTTGAAGACGTTCTTTGAGGAGGTTTGAAAAAGTGAGTTTGTTTCTCCAATTGTGGAGCATTTTACTTTTTTTCTCTTAAAGATGAAAACTGCATCCTGTCTTATTCTTATTCGCTGTGAGTCATTTGCTAGTTTTATATTATAAATGAGATTTTCTACATGTTACTCGGGGGCAGATGAGAAAATTCAAGGAAACACCCTCTGGAAAGAGGAAAAGTAGTTTGGTCTGAATTTGTATGTTGATACGATTGTTGGAGTCCTGATAAGCAGCGCTGCCATGAGGAAATAAACAGATGGTAAATGATCCCTGCAAAACGGCATTTAGAGTGGGTTTTCTTTGTTTTAGAAGTGACTGTTATTGAGCTCTTACTGTGAACTCTATATGCTTCTGAGAATGCAAAAAACAAGTTGGAGCCTCTTTCCTGATATTTATAAAACAGGTCCCTGGATGTAAAGGGTCCCTGGCCAGTTGGGAGCTCCCACACAGATACTTACTAATTGTTATTGCGTGGTGTCTTTGTGAGAGGAAATGGGGGAGGGGAGAGCAGCTCTCGCCCCTCTGAAGCCAAGAGGCAACGCTCCAGGAACCCACGTGGTGAACAGCGTGTGCTGGGAAATGCCAGCATGTGTCGCTCCGCAACTTGGCACAGAGACTCAGCTCCTGTTTGACAAAATTTACGAAGCAGACAGGAGCAGAGGGGGTGTTTTCTCTGAACAAACAGTGACGGGTGAGGAAATGGCAAATGGAGGTTGCTATGCAGTTGTTTTGCTGTTGATAATGGGAGTGATGCCACGGGAAACATTTTCATTATTCCATGGAGGTCTCAGCCTTTCCATAAGAGAACCCACGCTAATGCCTTTTCCTTGAACGAGGATAGTTAGTGAGAAAATGTGCCTTCTTTCTAGATGTACTGCTCATGTTTCTCCAGTCTGGCAAGCCCTTACTGAGATCTGTACCATCATCTCGGTTGTCATAGATTACCAGTTTCTTATGAACTGTCTATTTTGTTTACATTTAATGTAGACATTCTTACCGATATAACATTCATACTTTTAAAATTGCTCAGCTCTGTTTTGGCATTTAAAGTTCCATGAGTTAAGAGATGATGATTTTGCCTCGTTGTTAAATGATGAAATAACAGGGTCAAAGTGAGGTTAACAGGATTTAGAATCCCAATGAGACTAAGGTCTTTCCTTCTCCTAAAAAATGGTGGCAGAAAAGACTGAAAGGAAGGAAGAAAGGAAAGAAAAAAGGGAGGGAAGGACTGAGGGAAAAAAGCAGGGAGGAAAATTCTATTCAAGGAAAAGTCTTGACTAGGTGAGATTATTGACTAAATCCAAGTTTTTCTTAAACGTTTTTGTATGCTCTTCTCATGTCTTACTTAGTTGGGTCAACAAATACCTTTTAAGAGTGTACTATGTACCAGGCATATGAACAAAACAGCTTTTTTGGCTACCATTTAATAATACACTCTTTTGATTCTATTCCCAAAAAGTAAATCCTTTTTACATTGTGCACCTCATATTCTGCCTCCGCTGCCATTAGAAAATTGGATTACCTGTGATTTTTATTAACACAATTTTGTTTCATGGCAAGTTTATGGGTTATGTTTTCATTATGTCTGGTTATCTTATTCTGTTCAGCTGTCCTGGGCCACAAAACTTCATCCAAGGCCTTAGAAGCATGCTGTATCTTACAAAGTCATGCAAGTTGACTTTTCAGTGAAGTTTTTGTAGCCCTCCATCCAAGCCCAAATTGCTTCCATAGCACTTCTCTCATGAGCTCCAATTACTTATGTATTTATCTGTCTCCCACATAGGCTATGAGTACCTTGAGGGCAGGGCCTGTGTCTTATTCATTTCTGAAGTGATGGCAACATAATCAATATTTGTAGAAAGAAATGAATGCTGCCCGAAACATCTTTGTTTATATATTCTGAACTTTTGGCCTTTTACTTTTATGGAATTGGATTCTAGGAATGAGTTTGTTGGTCAAAGTCTACATATGTTTTTAAATTTTATAGATATTGCTAGATTGTTTTCCAAAAAAGCTAAAACAACTTTCTCCTATAATCCCCCTAGTAATAGGTTTTATTGGTCTTTTAAATGTTTGCCAATTTAATAGGTATAAACTGATATCCCATTGTTTACTTTTTATTTTCCTGGCTATTAATCAATTTGAGTATATTTACATGTGTTTTTTCGTTATTTAGGTTTGCGATTTTGTTAATTAACATTATGTTAATTTTGATACATAAAAGTTTGCATTTATTTCAATATGTAAAAAAATAAAAAGTATAAAGTCCTTTTTACCTAAAAATTCCAATTCCAAGTATGTGTCCTACAGAAACTTTAGATACGCAAAGAAAACTGTGTGCCTTTCATTAGAGCATTGTTTGTAGTAACCATAAAAGGAAGCTTAATAAAAATAGTTTAATAAATTATGGTACTTCCCTATTGTGGGAGAGAATGAGGAGTTAAAAAGAACAAGATAAATCTACATTTACTGAATAAAAGGGTTTCAGCATATTGTTATTAAGTGAAAAAAGCAAGTTGTACAATATTGCACGGTTCTATCCAAAATTACATATACATATATACACATTCTGAAGGAAACTGACTTTCTCTTAGGAACTGTCAGGTACTATTATTTGACTTATGCTGCGGCTAGCAGACAGAAATTGTAAAAGCTACATCAAATTCCAAAAGATGCACTGAGTTTATAAGGAAGGAAATATGTGACTAGTTCAACATGGGTAAGAAAGATACGAATATATAAACCCAGTGAGTCAGTCCCCGGGGGTTCAGTTGGCTCGGAAGTGACTAACAAGAGGCACGATTTATTATCTATCAATCATATTTGCCATATGTTATGACTTTCTATATTATTTACAACATGCTTCACAAACCCTGATATCGATAACTAAAGATAATTTATACTTCAGATGGGTGAATTCTGTGTTTGTAGTGAAAACATATAATAGAGTCCTTACCTATCTTTTACAGATCCTCTCTTTTGTGTTTGCTCACTTAGGTATGACTTGTGACAAAAGCATATAACAAAATTTAATTTTACTTGAGATTATCATCTCAACCTGATGAGTCAGCAAGTAAGCTCTTTGTTTTGCTCCCTGGGATCATTAATTGTCTCTATCATTTGGCTTTCTTATCAGCTTTTAGAAAGTAGCTTAAGTTCAAGTCCAAATGATTTGTTGCATAGGGAATAAATGTATTCCTATTTAAGAAAACACACTCCTTTCCAATGTTTACATTTCTCCTTCTCAGAAAGATGATTTAACTATGCAGTTTCCACAACTTAGTTGTGTATGTATATGCCTGCGAACCTCTTTTTGTATGTAAACCCTCAGAAAGGAGAACTGTATGGACACACATCAAGCATTTAACAGGGCTTGTGAGTAGGGAAAGGAAACGGGAAAGGGAAAGGGATGTTGGAGGAGTTCACTAAGTACTTCCCGTAATGTGTGAAATTTTACAAAATGAGAATGTTTTCATTGTCCTTGCGCAATGTTTAAAAAATGAAAAGAAAAAATGAGTAATTATTAAAAATTATTATTTTATGTGTCTTATAGAACAATATACAAGGAGGTTAGTACCTTTTGGAGTGAGGATGCCCTTTAATTGTTGAATAATTTTCTGGACAGTCATATGATAGGAGTTGTACGTTTAGTATTGGTTTACAAAAGAAATAATTATCAAAAGCACTATAAATCTATTAATTCTTTTAAATCTGAAATCTTGTTCATGGTATTTCTCTCTAGTATCTCAATTCCCTTGCCCCTCATGAGCATGGTAAAACCCCAACTTTGAATGAATTCATCTTCGTGTTTTCCCTGTCTGCACCCAGGCTATCAAGGTCTCCTGCAAAAACATTGCAATTCGACCATGGATGCTATTCCAACTCTGTGTCATCAAGCACTGGTCCCTCAAAACTGCCCAGCAACCCTTCTCTGTTTCTGAGCCATTTTGTCTCCCACTCACCACAGTAAATATTACATCCATTCCCCATTCTTATAAAAAATTAGCCTTCAAATGATTCAGTTCTCTGGAATCATTCTAATTTCAATCTTCTAGGATAGATTTTTAGCTCTCTGAGTACTGAAACCATCCGTATTGCTCACAGTTATCTTCCAGGACCTAGCATGATGCTAGAGTGCCCATCCAGGAAATGATGCCCATCCAGGGAAGGAGTGAATGCATAAATGGATGAATGATGCTTTATAACAACCAGTAGCTGTGGAGGGATATGATGAGGGTTGTTGTGCAGCTTTGAGGGAGCTCTGCTTGATGACACGGAGTTGGAATAGCACCTGGCAGAGCTGTGTTAGTTGTCAAAGAGACCTCAACAGCGTGGGTGAAGACAGGGAAAACATGAAGATAAAATCATTCAAGGTTGGGCATTTGCCAGGCTGATGAGGAGCAAGGGAGTTGAGATACTAGAGAGAATGGTTAAAGTGATGGATTATGTGATCTCTGCTGGTTAGGGAAGGAGTGAAGAAAAGCGGCGACTAATAGGGAAAGAATAGGACTAGGCTCGTGAAGAGCAAGTCCTGATCGGGTGTGTGTAGAGTATCTCAATGAGAGCTGGAAGAGGACATTGGAGACATAAATTCTCACCTGCAGGTTTCAGAGGTGAGGCAGTCCCAAGTGATGGGTTGAGGGTGTGTCTGAGGTTGTATGTGGCTCAATGAATACTTGTATATCACCATGTAGATGTTCCAAGTGGAGAGTAAGTCTGTTTCCTGCCACAGTTTTCAATGTGGTCTACACTCTCACAACGAGAGATTGTGAGAGTGTAGACCACGATGATGAGGTGGGATGACAGTGGATAAAGTAATTGAACATGTAGAGATGTGAAGAAAAAGGTTAATATGACATAGATAGTGTTGACTGATACCTCAAAATAGAGAGAAGAAAGTTAAAAGAGAATTGAATACTCAAGGGTAGTGAAAATTTTATATAATTCTGTTGTTTAAAGTAAGCAGAAATTTCCAGGACGTTCAAATACATGTTTTGTTAGTTGAGATAATGATAAAAACTGAAAACGTATTAAAATTTTCTGAACCTCTCAGAAGACCTAACATCTCAAAGGGGCTTTATTCTAGAATGAAAATTGTAGTAGCTGGCCAATTCCAGTTCTGATCAGACATTCTTAGAATACCTTGGAGTGGTTTTTAGTCTCATAGAAATTCCACTTTCAGAATATCAACGGGTCCTGACAAGTAAGGCTCTTGAAGTTTTTTTTCTATTGAAATGTTCTGTCTGCATATCAGGATGATGGCAGAAATACATAAGCTTCATTTCTGGTACTTTGATTGCTGATGAACTTGGACTTGAATACAAAGAAAACTACTGGTCTTTCTCCTCTTTAGAAAATTAAACTACAAACAACTTTCTTATCAGAACACCTGTGTTCTATGATGAAATTTAAGGCAGTTTATCAAATATACACTACGTGCAGGACCTGCGTCCTTCCCTCACAGAGAGCAGTACACCAGGAGTACCCAGTGAAAAGCTGTCCTATTACAAACAAAGCAGTCCCCAATAGCCCCCAATTTGCTCAGGGCTGACTGTGGCTAAGAGCTGAGAGCAACAATATGGGGCAGGGTAATCAAGGAAGGCCTCTCAGGCATTCCATAAATGCACAAGGAGAGTGAAAGAATTCACACCAGGGAGGGAAATTATTAGGTTGGTGCAAAAGTAATTGCGGTTTAAAACATTAAAAATAATTGCAAAAACCACATTTACTTTTGCACCAACCTAATATTTATGGCATTGCAAGGGTGGAAAAGGAGATTTCTTCAAGGTCCTGGTATCTCTGTTACTCTATCTTAGTGTGTGGACATATGGAGTCACCATTGCCAATAAGCTATTAAAATGTGCTGGAAGACTTGTAATCTCTTCAGAGTGTGTTGTGAGAAGGGCTGACACAACTCCAGTTACGCTTTTGGTACAAGTTTCATGTCAGATTGATGTCTGGGAAAGGACTCGGGCTTAGAAAACAACATAATGATTTCTTGTGTTGTTTTTATCCTTTATTTTGTACAAACCATACTCAACACACAAATTAGTAGCTTCCTAACAACTCAACAAGATAAAGGTCTGTCAAGAGGGACTTGCTAGCTATCTTGAGCCCTAATGGAAACCTCTTAAAACTTGGATTTGCTTCAGGGGTCTAGGCGGAAGCTCTTGATGAGCCAATGCCATGCCTTGTAACTAAGCTTCACACATTCTCTCTTTTGCTGTTCCTTTAGCAGAAAACATATCCCTTCCTCCCATCATAAATTGTCTAAGCTCAAAGCAATGTTTTGTGCTTTTTTAGTGTTGTCTTACAGCTTGGGGCAAATTATCAGATAAAACACTAAGTCAAAATCTAATAAAAGGAGGCAAGGTGGGGAGGGTGTGCATCCCTTTGGAATGAAGAGAAGACAGAAGCACGCTTCACTTACTGTTAGAGACTCTTTGACCCATGTGCTTATAAAAGCAGCAGAAGAAGTGAGCGGAGTGGAAAAGGGTATATGTGGGTGATGTTGTTACTTAGCAACAGGGAAGCTTTCGGCTGATGCTCTGAATTGGACAAAGGAAAACAGCTGGGACAGAATGGAATAAATGAATGGGGAAAAATGAAAAGAAAGAAAGCAGATATGGTGAGGAAGGGATAAGAGGAGAATGAAAAACAAAACAGTAAATAAAAGCATGAGAATGGTTATGGTAGGTACTTAAAAATCAGAAGACTGAATAAAAGTCATCTGGGGAAGAAAAATAGTAAGTGAAAGAAAGGTGAAAATTGCCAGAAGGATAGGTAAACATCTGCAGTGGAAGCTGCCGACAACAGGTGGAATAAAATTCCCCAATGTAGTGAGCTGTCAGCTCTTTCTTGGTGTTGGAGGTCACACCAGAGTAGACATGAAGCTAGGTGCCTGGGACAAAGTTCAAACCACCTATTAGAAATCTAATTAGGCCACTCAGAAGATGAACCAGGAGATAGGGGAGCTCCAGAGATGTTTTCTGTAACATTTGATAATAGGCATGAACCCTTAGAATTACCCTAAAATAATGTTAGGTTTTTAGACCACTACTTCAAACCTGGCCCAAAAGGGAAACACCAACAGAATTGGATGTGCTTCAGATCAGACAAGAAAACTCCTAATTCCATTTTTGATTCCTCCAAATAGCTTATTATTATGCCAGAGCCCAGAGGTCAATACATATTTATTATGGATAGATGTGACACTTTCCCGGGACCTTTGTCATGTCATGGGTATGTTTATTTATATTACATGACAGGTATACTTCTAGATTTCTCTAAAAGGCAACCATGCTTCCTAGCCCATCCTCCACATTTTCAATGTATAAATAAAAATATTGTGAGCATTTCCTCCCAATAGATGTACATTTTTATTCATAAACTATATACATATATTATCTAATGATACATGGGCCATTAGAATATGATATACATAAAATAAATAAATATATATATACATAAATATATACATAAATAAAATATTATATATTTAAATCTTTATTTAATTAAATTTTATTTAATTGTTTAATAAGAATTTTACTTTGTTTCTTAATGGAACCTTCACCTCCCATCTTCACCTTCATTTCACCCCCATCCCGCAGCCTGTGTGCCTGGCTGCCACAGGGCGTAATGCACTAGCATGAAGCAGGGGCTCACTACCCTGTTTCCCCGAAAATCAGACCTAGGTATTATATTATATTATATTATAGTATGTTACATTATATTATATTATATTACATTATGCCCGGTCTTACAATAAAATAAGGCCAGGTCTTATATTAATTTTTGCTCCAAAAGAAGCATTAGAGCTGATCGTTTGGCTAGGTCTTATTTTCGGGGAAACACGGGAGGTATTTGCAGCAAATAGAAGTGGATTGGCATTTTCCCAGTCCCTGCTATCCCAGGGCTATCTCATCATATTTTATAATATGCACGGCATTACTTATATTATCAATTCTCAAATGGCTCTATATGCTATTTCTGTTTTCCTACATATAAAATAGGACCAAGTTTTGAAGTTATTCCTCTTTAAAAATACTTTTCTTATCTATAATATATAAATCCTTGATTTCTAATTAAGCATGTTTGAAGGACAATGCACTTCTGTCCTGAATCTTTCCCAAACCTCACTAAAATGACAATAAAAGTATAGAACTCGAAGAAACAATGAAAATTATAAAAGGTTTGGTGTATCAGTTACCTGTTACTGCATAAAAACTACCTCAAAATTTAGTGGCTTAATATAACACCATTGATTAGCTCACAAATCTTGTCAGCAATTTGTGCAAGGTTCAGTTGGGACAGCTCATCTCTGCTCCACATGGTGTCAACTAGTCTTACTTGCACTTTCAGTCAGTGAGCAGTTAGCTGGGATTAACGACCAGGGTGCCTCAGTTCTCCACATACATAGCCTTTCCAGCACGGTAGCAGGCTTCTTCACATATCGTTGAGATTCCAAAGAATGTAAGAGCCCTAGAAAGTGAAAGGCCTAATATGTCAAAGCAGAACTATCTATGGAGAGTAACTATAAAGAAAAATAATAATACATCTGTTTCCAAGATTGCACATTACCCTTAAATGCTATATATATTACATTTATTCTTCTCTGACTACTGAGTGAACGAAACATTTCTCATTCTCAGTAAATGTTGTACTATTTCAGTAGATGTTACTCCATATTGACCTTTTCCTTCCTCCTTCCTAATGGAAGCCTCAATTTTATTCAGGTATTCAACCTATCCTCATGTGCAGGGCTGACCTGATTAGGTTGAGCCATCATGTTAATTCCGTGCCCCTTCCTAATGATTGGTTAAGGAACCCAATCTTGAAAGCAGTTCTTTACATGCCATTTCCACGGCGATTATTATTGATGAATTGATTGTAAATGGGAGGACTTATATTTCATGACTTTGAGATAGATCATCTCTCTCCTACTGAAAATAAACAAGGAAATATTATGGTTTGGTAGCCACCTTAATAACCATGAGGAGGGCCCACCTAAAGACAAAGCTAACACTTGGAATCTCTTGAAACTCTCCTTTCCTCTAGAATTCTTATTATGTTATGTAATTAACATTGTGACTCTATAGGCCAGCTATCTACCCTGAGAGGTCCTTGACTATCTGTCTCTGATGACAGAGTCTAGAGAATGGTTTTACAAGGCAAGTCTATTCTCCTCAGACTCCATATACTTCCACTGTCCCTAGATCTATTAGCAGATTCAGATCTTTGTATACTTCAGGAGATCCTTTATACAAGGTCTGACAATTAAGGTTGTGAACTCATCCTAGAAAAATTGCTACATACCTCATTGCTGAATATCATTATGGTCACCTTCAAAGTACTCACATTGTGAAGCTATGCACTGATGCCAGCGCCTAGTCCACCCTTCAAAGCAATTTTGGAACTCTCTTTCGGGAATGGCCATCAGAACTGTCATCGTGTTACCCTTGATGTCCTGAATGTCATGAAAATGTCTTCCTTTCAATGTTTGCTTTACCTTTGGGTAAAGAAAGAAGTCATTGGGGGCCAGATCAGGTGAGTGGGAAGGGTGTTCCAATACAGTTATTTGTTTACTGGCTAAAAATTCCCTCACAGACAGTGCCCTGTGAGCTGGTGCATTGTCGTGATGCAAGAGCCATGAATTGTTGGTGAAAAGTTCAGGTCATTTTCATCTAACTTTTTCATGCAGCCTTTTCAGCATTTCCAAATAGTAAACTTGGTTAACTGTTTGAACAGTTGGTGCAAATTCATAATGAATAGTCTCTCTGATATCAAAAAAGATTAGCAACATTGTTTTGACTCTTGATTTGGACTGACGGAACTTTTTGGGTCATGGAGAATTGGCTGACTTCTATTGTGCACTTTGATGTTTTGTTTCAGGGTGATATTGGTACACCCATTTTCATCACCAGTGATAACATGGCCCAAAACATCATCTTGCCTCTCCAAAAGATCTTGGCACACTTAAACTCTCCTTTGCTTTTGTTCATCGGTCAGCTCCTTCGGGATTATTTTTGCATACACCTTTCTCATGCCAAGATTTTCAGTTAAGATTTTCCTAACTGTTTCTCTATCGATGTTGATTTTTTTTCTTTTTTTTTTTTTTTAAAGATTTTATTGGGGAAGGGGAACAGGACTGTATTGGGGAACAATGTGTACTTCCAGGACTTGTTTCCAAGTCAAGTTGTTGTCCTTTTTAATCTTAGTTGTGGAGGGTGCCGTTCAGCTTCAAGTTGTTGTCCTTTCAATCTTAGTTGTGGAGGGCGCAGCTCAGCTCCAGGTCCAGTTGCCGTTGCTAGTTGCAGGGGGCACAGCCCACCATTCCTTGCGGGAGTTGAACCGGCAACCTTGTGGTTGAGAGGACGCGCTCCAACCAACTGAGGCATCTGGGAGCTCAGCGGCAGCTCAGCTCAAGGTGCCGTGTTCAATCTTAGTTGCAGGGGGCGCTGCCCACCATCCCTTGCGGGACTCGAGGAATCGAACTTGCAACCTTGTGGTTGAGAGCCCACTGGCCCATGTGGGAATTGAACCGGCAACCTTCGGAGTTAGAAGCACGGAGCTCTAACCTCCTGAGCCACCGGGCCGGTCCCTCGATGTTGATTTTGACGCACAGTTTGATGAATTTTTACAATGTTTTCGTCAGTTCTGCTTGTTACTGGCCTCCCTGACCTCTCTTCATCGATGATTCGTTCTCTCCTCTCTGAAAAACGTTTAATCCATTTGTACACAGCTGTTTTCTTCATGGCATTATCCACATAAACTTGGACTAACATGTTGCTGATTTCACTTCCACTCTTGGCAAGTTTAACAGGAGGTTTAATCTTTGTTCAATGCTCTAATTCAAGCTTAGACATTTTCGTGAAGGCACACAAAAACATGCAACAATAATAATGAATGCCACTCAGCAAGACACTGCCACACATTGACACGAACACAGCTGTGAGACACTGATATACCAAGGTTATGAAACCTTACTGACCTGATTGTATAGTGCTGCCAATGTAAGTGCATGTTGGCAAGTTCGCAAACATAATTGTCAGACCTCGTAAAGCCAAATCCAGGAACAGAAGACGTACTCACCAAAGGAATCGAAAGACTGCTAATTTATGTTGGCAAATATGGAGAACATGTGTGTAAATGGATTCTGAGAGTATTAGATCAAGGAAGGAGGAACACAATTTTAGATCAAATAGAGTTTATTAATAGAGATGCAGTTATTGGAAATTCTGGATATAGCATGTTAACTCAAACAGTTAGGAATTATCTAAATTGTTGCTAAATTATCTCTTGAGCTGCACTCAATAGTAGCCCATTCTAAATGAACCTGAGATGTTAGAAATTTCTTGTTATAGTATAGGAGAAGAAATCAAAAAGTTTATGGAGCTATAAATATTGAGGTAGATCATCACATGTGAATGCTCACTTATTCCCTGTTTTCTTCCTTTAGGAGGAGGAAGAAATGCTTAGAAAAATATTTCCTATTCCAGGGGCTTGAAAATTACATAGATATAGGCAAGACCCAGCTTCTGGAAAAGCATTTTGATAGTTCTTCTTCATGGGCTGGGGTAAGAAGAGAATACTCTGTGGCTGGAAAGAGTTCTTGATTTCAATAGGGATGCTAAGATGGAAAAGGGTAAGTTGCACTGAATTTCCAAAGTCAATGGGGGCATACTAACCATAATAAAAGCAGTAGAGTTGGCGTGATATTCAAAATGATACAACTTTCAAAAATCTCTGCAAATCTTTTACATGTAATTGAATTACAGAGATCAAAATAGATTAAAATAAAAATTAGGATTCTATTTCATTTGTATAATGGAAAATACTTCAGGATTAGTGGTTGTAGCTCTGGTGTTGTGTTCTTAAACTTAGTCGTTCTGGCAGTGACCTTTTTGATGCCTGTCTCTCCAGCCTTTCCAGTGATTTTGTAAGCATCTCATTCCGCCTTAAATCTCTTTCTACTGAAAGTACCTAGAGTTGTCCAGTACACTGAACACTAACTGTTACATTCCTGTAGGACCCTGACCCTTTGCCATGATTATTTCCCCAGTGTCTGGGTATGTTATTGGGACAGATGACCCTAGCAAATGGCAGAATTCCAACACTAACTCCTTACCGGTTAAATGGAGGCTGATAAAATTATCATGCTAGGACTGGCTTACTGAAAGCTCAGGAGCTCAACTCTGAACCAAAATAGTAAATCAAAAATATTCTGTTATACTTCAATAAAAATATTACTGTTCTTTTTAGTTTTATTTTTGACTACATGCTTCGGGAAATCACAAAGATGAGGCCACTGTGTCTTCTATCACATCTCCACTTTTGGCCAGTGCAAAAGAAATAAATCTTGAGAATCACAGGAAATTACTGTAGGCTAAGTCAAGTGGTAATTCCAAGTACATATGGTCTTCCACATGTAGTTGGTTTATTGCAGCAAATCCACACACACTGTGGCAGATTGACTATAGCTTATATGTGGACAATCTTTTTTCTCATATCCAATAAACAGAGACTACCAGAACTAGTTTGATTTCACCTAAAATAGCACAAATATATTTTTAACTCAAGGTTATTTTAACTCTCTGTTGTCTGTGCCATAAATTAGTCTATGAGAACTAGGCTGTCTCACCATCCCCAGAGCTAAACTGGTGATGATATGCTGATCAACTCCTGAGATGACAAAGTGGCTGGTATTTTATATTAAAACTATGCATACTGGAAGGTGGGAAAGAAATCCTATGGTAGCACAGTGAAGTTTCTTGGAATCTGTGTTGTGTGGCATGTGAGTTTATCCTGTCCAATGTCAAGGACAATTTTTTCCTACCTCTAGAAAAAGGTACTATGATTGATGGTGCTCTTTGAATTTTAGAAACAACATATGTCATATTTGTGTAACCTTTAGCTCTTTCCTGAATGACCTGAAAGGCTGTCAGCTTTCAGTAGGGCTCAAAGGAAGATTCCAGCTGGTTCAGGCTGCAGTTTTTCCATATGGCCTTTGAGGACCCAATGAGATTAGTGGTGCTCAAAAATCAAATGAAATCTGTGGTGCGGAAATGCTGAATAAAAAGTTCACAGAAGAAACATCAAAGTTTTAGAGCAGAGCCATACCTTTTACAGTGAGTAACAATACTTTGGAGGAATAGTACTTGGCTTGCTACTGGACTCTGGTAGAAACCAGGCGACTGTGAAATATAAGCCACCTACCATGAACTGAATGTTATCTGACCTACCCAGCTATAAAGCCAAACATATCCAAGTGGAAATAGTAGATAAGTTGAGTACATATGAGCAGGTCCTCAAAGCTCAAGTTTCACATGCTGATATCTTCCTAGTATGCTACTCATGCCACGCTGTCACCTTTCCACCAACCAACACGTAAAACATCATGAACAGTTCTCTATTATCAGTTAACTGAAGAAAAAGAAAAAGAAAATGTACTTTACAGATAGCTTTTCATAATAAGCTGGCAACAGCCTCAAATGGATTGCTGAGTCCCACTTGCCCCACTGAAGTGAAGGTGGAAAATTCTCCCAGTAGATAAAACTATATAACATCTTTGCCTTTTCCTGGAAAGAGAGAGAGAAATTGATGGACAGTAACAAATGGTTTGGTTAGATTGTCACGGACAGAAAAAGAATAAGACCAGAGGACTGGTGACAAGGTTTGTGAAGAAGCACGTGGGTGGGTCTTATAAGACGTTTGGGTTATATGTAAATGTCCACCACGTTTGTTGTCAACCCAAAAGCCATTCTCCTTCTTGTAAACAAAACTGCAATTTTGTGCAAGTACCCATGCTCCTCCTTGTGACTTTATACTCCAAGGAAGGTTGGTCACATCTCTACCCCAGCAGGTGAATCAATTAATCGAGACAGTCGTGGTTCTTCTATTCTTCTTATGAGTGGTTGGCCTAACATATGATCCAATTTTGGGCAATGAGACATTGAAAGATGTCTGCTATATGGTTAGTTCTGTGATAGTTTCTTTTCTGCCTCACTTTAAATTGGGAGCTAGTCTTACAAAAGAGAGAGCGGGGAGCACTTCTGCTTCTTGTGGTAGCAATATCTGGTTTCCAAGGATACCATTGCCAGCTGCATCTATAGCAGTATCCAATGTATAGTGCCAATAGTGTCAACTGTGCAATCTGTGATGCCTGACACTAAGTGGCAGCACCCTCTGTGTCCTCACAGGACTAGTTTTGTGATATGATTTTGGTTGTCTCCCTGGCTGCATAGCTTCTGAGCCTCATCAGCTCTTCTGGACTGTCTTTGAGCTAACCAATGTCTTTTTGCTAATCTCTTTCCTGCCAAAACCAGGCCGAGTCCATTTCTATCGCTTGCAATGAGGCGCCATGGCAGATATCGATCTCCTGTATCAAATTATCTGTGAGATATTGGTCCGAAAGGAAGAAATGTGTTTTTGCAGCACTAATATTTTTCAGAATTGAATGTTTCTAAGTTCTACTTTTTGACATTATTCAAACTTAGGAAAGAGAAATGTTCCTCCACCTACCAGTAATATTGTCTGGGTTGATCTTCAGCTGGTACAAATAAGGAAGGAGAAAAAACACCTCTCTTTGAAACCATAGAAATTTTTAAAAAAATTATTAATAACAGACTCGGTGGAAATGAACTCTGAGGTTTGGAAGTGGAAAATAAAGGCAGTACCTTCCATACAGGTTGTGGTGCTGGCCCTTACTTCTTACTGCTCCAGAGAAGCAAATGGCAGAACTTTTACTCTCACAGAGTCTTACAATTTATCATGGGACAATTGTTCATGAACTGAATATAGTAAATTTAGCAATTTTTCTTTCAACTAGCCTGGTTAGAGGTCTCTGCTTTCCTTCTACCTCATCTCAACATTTGCGGCTCCATGATTCCTACCTTCACAATCTGTGTATGCCTGTTTATTAAGATCAGTCCTAATCGGAGGTAAAAAGAATTTAAATACCCCAGTTTCACATTTTGGCTTATGATATGCTGGGCATGCTTCTTGGTACTGAGCATGCTCAGCAGCCAAAAGAGACAAATTTCAAGCTTTAGTGGAACTTCCTTCCTAATGGTTTCTCTCCCTGCCTGGCAGCAATATCTTCGATGCCCCTTCTATCCATATGTCTACACTTTGACTTGATTCCTCTGCACTGGCCTAGCTCACTGCCATCTGTGCCCCAAATCTGGAAGTGTAGTGGAAAGTATTAATTGATCTGTTAGGTTAAAAGAAGTTGGGCGTTATTGTTTTGCTAATTGGGTGATTCTTTATTTACTTCAGATGTATAATTTTTATGCTTTTTTATAATTGGTATAATACATTTATGACTTTCTTAATGAAATAAAACCCAGATGTTCCAAAGGCAATGAGACAGAGTCTTTTCCTTGTAGGGAAGGTTGTACTCTATTGTCTCGACTCTTAGCTCTGAACACTCAGAGATTATTTTAATGGTTGTGAGTATCACCTGCTGGCCTTGGGGTCAGAGACTGATACCCTGCTTTCAATGCTTTGTCCTGATATGAGCACGTGGCTTTTCTTTGGTACACCATTCAGCTCATTTGAGACAGCCTTAATGCCCAAATTAAGCTTTATTAAAGGCTAGACTATAACAAAATGGCAATAGGCACTAAGAGAAACACCATAAAAGTAAATAATGTAACATACATTGCTTAATTTATTCATCATCAGCTTTTAACCCACTACAGGACTCTTTCTGTTCTCCCTCAATTCTGTTTCAGCAAGTACATATCACCAAATATCTGGCTTTGTCACCACCAAGATCCAGAAAGGGGTGGAAGCTTCCATCCACCTGAGTCCCATCCCCTTTGCTCTGGTTTCTACCTGAGGACCTCCTTCCTGTCTAGATCACTGATCCTGGTAATAACCACAAGCTTCATGGAGAATTGAAAAACATCTACTGTGGCATAGCGTAATCCTGCTAGTCCTACCCTGAGCAGACATATCAATCATTAGCCGGGCCTCTTCCAATTGCAGGTGACGAAAATTTATTTTGAACTTGCTTAAGAAAAATATATAATTCTTTGGCTAAGACAACTGAAACGATCAGTTATCTTGCTTCAGGCAAGGCTAGACATGGAGGTTCAAATGCTTCATTTGTCTGTTACCATTTAATAAAGTTTTTGCTCTCTGTCTCTTTTTCTCTGCCCCTCCCTCTTTCTTTCCATTCTTCTTCTTTGTTTCCCTTTCTATTGAGTCCATCTTCAAGGAAAATTCCCCACGTTTTGGCAAGAATGGCCACTAGCAGCTTTGAATTTACATTAAGCTACATCAATCTCAATGAAAAAAAAAAGTAACCTCTTTCTGAATGGTTCCAGCAAAATTTCAAAAGATGACTATGATTGGCCCAGAATGGCTCCCTGAACCAATATTGTAACTGAAAGATAGAGTACTCTGATTGGTCAGCCTGGATACTCTACCCATTCCTGTGGAAGGGGAGATTGTGTCCTGTGATTGGCAGTTCTGCCAGGGAATAGAGAGGTATTTCCCAAAAGGAAACACTTCAAGGCATTCAAAAACTAACAGATCTGGATACAATATGGTATTCCTAATATTCATTCTAGAGATATATTTATACGAGAGCTGGGGATAATTAGAGTTATACTTAGACATGATAAATTTGATATGGTCTACAAGTCAGACACAGAAGAATTAGGAATTATAAATTTTAAGACTTGTTCAGTTATAAGCAATCTGAGACATTGTATCACCAGAGGTGTGGGAAGTGGTCTCCAAAATACTAGACAAGCCTAATCCCGTATAAAATCAAATGCTAGGATTAATTCAGGCATACAAATTGCTTTTAAGTGAACCGAGCAAATCGAAAGGGACCGACCAGGATGTAAACTATTCCTGGGACAAGAACCACACATAATTGACTTTATTGAAGGTAAGAAGATAAAGGGTGTACTCTTACAAGCAAAACATGGTATGCATAGACGAAGAATTTACCACTATTACAATTAATCTCTTTTTATTACTGAATGGTTGAATAAATGAGTGGTGTCTATGGGACTTCAAAACATGTTAGCTATGTTACAGTTGTCTTAGCCTAGAAACTATAAGGCTGAGCTGCTTTAGTAATGAAATGATCATATTCACAAACACTGATAAACTATACATTTGAATACCTTAGTCATTAATTTCTTGATTTCCCATTCCACAGGAAATCTAATGCAGCCAAGAGCTCTTTAAATTTTTTTTTCTGCTACATTCTGTAATAGAAAGAGTTTTCTGTCTCCTCTAATTCCTAATGGAATCACAGTTTTAAGACCATTGTCCTCACAGAACAGCTGAGATGACCTACTAACAACTGAGAGGTTGAAGATTTGAAAACAAGCTAATGTCCATATGAATTGTAACTTCCCTTACTAAACAAGAACCATAAAAAGTACTGCCTTTGAAGCCACATGCAGCATACTAAGCCACATGGCCATCCTATCTAACATAGCGCCATGCTGTTCTCACTATTAGCTTACCCTGTTTCATTTCCACTAGCACCTATAATTGAATAATCTGCAATTGGCTTACTCATTGTTTGTTGACTGTTCCTCCAACAAAATGCAAGCTCAAAGAGACAGGTACTTTGTTTATCTTGTTTGTTGGTGTATCTCCAGCAACCTAAGAAGTTGAAAACCCAGAATTTAGCCTGAAATACTTTGAGCTTTAACGTTGGACAATTAATTTACAATTAAAAAAAAAAAGAAAAGAAAAACTATGTAAGTCATAGACCTAATTTGACTTCCCTGAAAGCAGAGGCTGAGACAAAAACTTGGCTGCAGGTCATGTGTTAAGGAGGTGATTCCAGAAACGGGAGAAAGGATGCAGGGAGGACAAGACAAGAGAAGAGGAAAAGTCAATGTGAGGGTGTGTTATTCAAGTCTCTGCTGAATGCATGGGAACTCTGTTTTGGCTGGGACTTTTGGGAAGTGTAAACTTTTTTCCGTAATTTTCCATCTGAGAGAAGTGAGGATGAATGATGACTGACATTTGCCCTACAGAACATTTACATAGCCCACTTCAGGACCATGTTTACACATATACCTACTGGCTCCAGGACATGGGAGAAGCTGAAGGCAGAAAGCAGAATAATTCTGTATCTGCATGAGGTCAACAGGAGGTTAACCTGAACTTTCAGCAGCTGACACACAGATGGGCCAAAGGGGTGGTAATGAGCCTCCAAAGTATCTGCTACATAAACCAAACATATGTGAAGGCCAAATACAGTACATGATTTGCCAGTATTGGTCTATTGGTTTAGAAATTTACCAGAGAAATCATAGCATGGTCTAACTGACTTCTCAAAGATTCTAGAGATACGTGTAAAGCATAGAATGGTAAAAAGAGGGCCAATTTCTGCTTTTTACTTATGCATTAATTCAACAAATTTAATGAACATTTACCACATGCTAGGCCCTGGAAGGCTTCTTTACATGAATGTCATTTAAGGAGAGAACTGAATAAGAAGGAGGGAGACAAATGAAGATCAGGGAAGAGTATTCTGGGCAAAGGGAGCAGAATAACCTCTTACGTTTGAGGAGCAACAAGATCAACACCCATGAAGTTGAGAGTGAGAGAAGTGAGAAGAGATGCAGTGAAACATGTCTGCAGATGTCAAGTCAGACAGGGTCCTGCAGGCTACGGCAAGGAAGTTAGGCTTCATTCTTACTGAGATGAGAAGCCACTGAAAAACTGAAATCATGGAGGGACGTGATGTGATTATCTATTTTAGAAAGTTTAGTCTAGTTGCTGTGTGGAGAGTGTCTATGGGCAATTGTGGCTCGTGGAGTTGTGGAACACAACAGACCTGAGTATCTGTATTTTCCATGAAGAAGTGAATGTCTCAGTCACGTTTTGCCTAAAACACATACAGACTTGCATGCAAGTGTTCAGTAACATTACTTATAATAACCAAAAAGTGAGAACAATTCAAATGTCCATTAACTGGTGAGTGGAAAATAAAATGTGTTTATCCTCAAGTATATATCCATACAATAAAAACTATTTAACAATAAAAATAAATATTGATACATGCTACAACATGAACGTCAATATCATCACTCTAAGTCAAAGAATCCAGACTCAGAAGAATCATATTGCATGATTCTGTTTATATGAAATGTCCAGAAAAAGGAGATCTATAAATAGAGAAAGCAGATTACTGGTTGCCTGGGCCTGGGAGTTGAAACAGATGAACTGTAAAGGAGCAAGAGGGGTCTTATTGGAGTGATGAAAATATTCTAAACCTGTATGGTGGTGATGGTTGGACCACATGGTAAATCTACCGAAAATCATCAAATTGCATGCTTAAAAAACAGATGAATTTTAAGGCATATAAATTATGTTTTTTTCCCCTAAAAATATGTAGGTATTTCTAAATTTAGAACACATACTGTGTTTCCCCCAAAATAAGACCTAGCTGGACAATCAGCTTTAATGCATCTTTTGGAGCAAAAATTAATATAAGACCCGGTATATATTATATTATATTATATTATATTATATTATATTATATTATATTATATTATATTATATTATATTATATTATATTATATTATATTATTATACCCAGTCTTATATAATACAATATAATAAAATAAGACTGGGTCTTATATTAATTTTTGCTCCAAAAGACGCATTAGCACTGATTGTCCGGCTAGGTCTTATTTTCGGGGAAACACAGTAGCTTCAGATGATACGGCCCCGTGGTCTCCACAGACCTTAGCCTGACATGAGATTTCCCCCCATTTCCCTTGCTCTAGACAGCACTAAGCTGCCCCAGTCTTTTACAATCACCAGTAGCTCACATTGGGAAACAGCTGAGTTAATTTTTCTTCCTTTCCTAACTTCCTGTTGGGATATCATACACATTCCAAGCTTTCCCCTTTCCTCCTATTTTCAGAACACTCAGGTTGGTTCCTCGGTAAGAAATCTCTTTATCATCTTTAGTCCACTCACTTTTTTCTGTCACCTTTCTAATGTTTGGTTAACTGCTTTAAGAAAATTTCTTCTACTTTCTTTTTTTTTCCTTCTCTCTTCCTCCCTTTTCTACCTCTACTTCCTTCAGTGTCACATATCACTCTTACTCTGTATTTGCTCCATTTGTGATTCCCTCAAAAATGACCATAAAAATCATGGCCTACATGTGGGAGAACAGTACTGGGGACATTTTACTATCAAGAGAAAGGAAAGACTAAGCAGTACTTTGCCACATCAACTTCTAAACTTGAAAGTACCCAAATGTCCCTTTCAAGACTATCCTCAGAATTTCTTTCTATCTCACTGTTGTACAACTAACCTGCTCTCTCTGTAGGACATTCACAGGAAATAAAAATGTTGTTTGTAAACCATATTTTAAAGTTTTACATATTAGTATATAACTGTATTTTAAAATCGTTTTTTATTATCAACAAAAGTATTTTATTGCAAAAAATATTTTGATATCACTGTACTTTTGTGGGCTCATTCAGTAAAAGGAAAACTACTTATCACATTATTTCTATAGAAAAAATGATGTCTTAAATCCAAGCAACCATTTAGAGTTTATGTTGGTTTATTAATCGGAGCTTGCCATTGCTTAACTGATTTTAAGGACCTTTATATATTTTTAAGTACTATATTGTAATTGTTCCATTGGCCAACTTCTATCTTGTTTCAGTTTTTTTTCTGTTATATTCTTAAAAACAAAAGGACAATTGTAGATATAACAAAGCAAAACTACATTTCTCTGGCAGTGAACAGATTTTCTGGTGTTCCGTTCACACAAGATACATATATAATGCTGGGAATAATTAACATATTAATAGTCTTTACTGTCAGTTCATTTCTTGGTAACAAGAATGTAAAGGAATGAGATTCTAAATTCCTTTAATATTCAGCTTAAGAGAAACAATAAGGACTGTAGATCATCATTCCCTGTTATGTGAGATTGTGAAATCAGGGTTACTATTATGTCTTGACTTAAGGGAGATGGATATATTCAGACATGCCACAGCAAACTACATTCAGGTGTAAAGAAATTGTTTAGCCCTATTGGAAGAAGTGTAGGAGGAAACAATGTTAAGCTTTCATTTCCTGTATGGTGCTCATAATTTATGAGATTTCTTTGTAGCTTTAAAAATCTTTAAGCTTTACACATTCTTGTTAAGCCACAAATAATGAAAAATAAGTCTGTAAACAGCAAAACTCCATTTAAATGTAGGGTAGAATTTTTTCAGTGTAACCTAGGGGGAGAATATCTCAGCAGAGTTTTGTTTTATGTTTTGATTTTTAACTGTTAATTTTAAAATAGGCTGCTATAGAAAAGGGTGTGAGTTTCTTTTATCTTTGGTCTCCATTTCCTGCATAAGTCCTTTGGGATGGATGTTAAGTATAGATATGGAACCACTGGGGAAAAACAACAACAAAGAGAAAAGATTATTATTAAAAATTAAACATTAATTTTCCACATAGTTTTTTGAAAGGTAAGTCAGTTTGGCAAGGCAGAAAGGACTTTGGCAAAACAAGTGGTCCAGAGTTTAGTCACCCTGAAAAAAGGTCCCAGTCTTTTGAAAGATCCTTTCTAGACAGGAGCAGGCCAAGAGCCAGCAAATGCTCTTCACCCCACAGGTTGAAGTCTGCAGGAAACAGAAGATTAAGTTTAGAGCTTTTGCAGAGTTGGCCATGCTTTTGAATCTTGCCCTTTAATTAACTATATACTTTACAAAACTAGGTAGCTGAAGTAGACGTAGTTCCGCCCTGGTGCTAATCACTTACTTCAGTAAGAAAAGCTTTGGAATTTACGAATGAATGAACGTTGGTCTGTCACTATATGATCTTTGTCAAACCACACTGCAAAGGCACCCAGATGCTGCATTGACTTTCCGACATTACCCCTGGAGTTGCTAAGGAAATGGAAGATTGACTTTAAAGACTACTACTTCCCTTGCCCTTTGGGCCAAATCACTCCTTGCAATGCAGCCAATAAAAGATTAAAAAGTTACGTTTTCATATCAAAATGTTTATGGTTCATGTCTTTCTATATAAACATTGAAAGGACGGGGAAATCCACTTTTACATGAAAAAGATTAGATTCTCCTCCAAATGTTGGTTTGGAAGTATTCCCAAAAGAAAGCTGTCTGATCAAATTGCTGCAATCTTCAGTGGTAAAAACACAGTGCACTATATTTAAATGTAGCTATCAGATTTTTCTCATCATAGTATAAGAACCCTCAACATCATCTTGCCTGCAATTGTCAGAAAAATACATACCTTTATGATTTAGGAAGGATCCCTCTACGGAGAACTCCAGGAACTCCACTTCTCTTAGTAACAACTACAGCATTCCAAGTGCCTTAATCTTTATGCCTGTGTAACGTCATACTTTTTCAAACTCGAGCCATATCTCCCATTTGACATTGTTCTGGTCCCTTGTCCTCACTGGGTTTATTATCACCTCTCTGGAAATTCAAGAAAGACTTTACTGATAGATCCAAGCTCTAGAAACATTTTCACATTGGATCTATGAACTCTAAAATTAATGTTTTAGTACTATGTACTTGATATTCAAGGGGAAAGATTTAGAGCAACCTGAGTGTGTGTGTGTGTGTGTGTGTGTGTGTGTGTGTGTGTGTGTATTTTGGGCATACGAGGATTTAACTTTAAGGCATAACGTTATTTGAAGCTTTACTTACTTGACCTGAAGCAGGAACCAAGGAAATATAAACAAATTAGGAGCGGAGGGGACACTTATGTTCCTTATGCCATTTGGGTGCCAAAACTCTTTCATTTTCTTAATACATGGTAAAGGCACCGTTCCTTTAACACTTCTTTACGGAATTAAACTGTGGGCTCCTGGAGGTGAGGCCCATGTTTCACACGCAGACAGCCTGTGTTTCTGAACCCCAGCATCTAGTGTAATCCAAGTACACAATGTACTAAAAACATAATTGATGAATAAAAGGAATCAATGAATTAGTATTTACAAACTGCTGTGACTATGAAATGTAAGGCCTTATTTAGTAAAATCAATTTATGATATTCAGCTTAAATGAACAGCTGTTTGGCTTTTGAAAGCTACCATACTTTATTTTTCCTTGATTGTTTTTGTTTTTTCTGAAATTAATAATTTTGAAATGAATATTAATGTAGGTGAAAACATTGTTAGAACTGTATGATGATATTTAAGTACACCACAGGTTTAATTATAGTAAAATGATAAAGTAAATAGATCTGAATTTCAAAGGTACCTATAATAATTTTCCTAATCCCTCATATAAAATATTCTTAAAGCTCTATCCCCTAATATACTAGTGGCATTGCAGAAAAATTTCACAAGGGTACAAATACTATTAAAAGAAAATTGCAAAACTTTTAAAATGCAGTGGGAAAAAATAGCACTACTACAGATATTTTGAAATCTTTTAAGTTTTCTTGAAAATACTAACATTAGATCTGCTTATTATTAGTAATGGATAGATTGGGTTTTTTCATTCCAGATCCCTTATAGTTGGTATGCAGAGTTGTCCAATTCCTCTTTCCCAACCCTTCTCCCTCTTATAATTCTATAGATGAACCCAAGCCTACCTGGACACAATACACTCTAAACAAAAACACAGCACAGTTCATTGTTTAAAAAAATGTGTTTCTGTTTATTGTAATTGTCTTCTGTCATTTGGCTTGCATAAATCCACATTTAAAAATTTTTCAGGACTGCATTCAATGTTGTAAGGTCAAAAACTGTACTTTTCTATGTTGAGTTACTGGTAAGTTTTCTATGTTGAATTACTTGGCAACTGCATGAAGGTCCTTTATGGACTGGACTCGCAAGCTCTTGTTTACTGTCAGTGCAGCATTCAGTTCTCAAAGCAAATGTCATATGCACAATGGTCCTGTTGTAGATTCAGAACCAAGTTCCCTTTCAACAACACTGCACTCCTCCTCATCAGGCCCTGTTCTGCAGACATCTGGTTTCAGGCGGGCACTTTAGAGTTACCTCGGAATGCTTTTATTATCTCCCGGTGGGTCACAAGTTCTTAGAGACACCCAGCTGTTTAGAACAACATTATTTTCCTGCTTACCTGCTACCTAGCTCTGAGTATGCACATCAATGACACAATTCCGTGAAATAGCTCATGCATAAACTAAAATGCCAACAGAGGTTGCTCACTAGTGGTATAAGTGTGAGAAATTATTTTCTAACCTTTTCCCTATATTTTCCAAAATTTTACAAGGAGCTTATGTTGGTTTTCTAATAAGAAGAATATTTTTGTTTGTTTGTTTGCTAGAAAAAACCCAAAAGCAATGCCAAGGGTAGATATTAAGATATTTTGTATAGAAGGAAAAGATTCGTTTTTTTATGTTTTGTTTTTGTTTTGGCCTCCAGTGAAATTTCTGATCTAATATTTTGGCAGACTATGAAGCCACTTTGGAAAGAATTTTATTTCTTACTAGAAATATAGAAACATCCTCTTTTTCTACAAGGTGGAAAGGTTGGCCATATCTTTTCCCATTCAGTTTCATTGCAGTTTAGAAAATGTTTGATTTCAAAATGTGTAGAAAAGGAGGTAAACCAGCACCTTGCAGAACACATCAGGCCCCAGACCTGTTCTGTTTGGTAACCACATGATTTAAAACTTGAAATTGAATGCCCCTCACATTAACATTTAGTTCTCCACAGGCTCACTACACCTGTAGGTAAACTGCTTGGCACCTGAAGTCGTTTAAATTTGACACTCTTGGGCTAGCATTTAGTAAAAGATGGACTGAGAGATGATATAACTAAGGTATGTTAGGCAAAGTCATCATCTGTTCTCATTTGGTTCATGGGAAAAACTAACTTCAGAAATAAG
Organism: Rhinolophus ferrumequinum; assembly: GCF_004115265.2. Taxonomy (NCBI): domain Eukaryota; kingdom Metazoa; phylum Chordata; class Mammalia; order Chiroptera; family Rhinolophidae; genus Rhinolophus; species Rhinolophus ferrumequinum. The sequence continues at coordinate 69,036,136 of NC_046286.1, read as the reverse complement.
GAATTATAGCAAATTCAGTGTCCATGAACACATCCCTCTTATATAACTTTATAATTTCCTCCCGTATATTTTCCTCACTTTTTGTTCATTCTGTACACACTTCCTTTCTAATATTCATAGAACCTGACTTTATTCATATGCTTATTGTTTATTCATCCATTCTTCGGTTCTTTACTGTGTGCCAGGCCCCTTTAGGTTGTTAAGAAAGTAAAAATGGATACGAAGCTTACAACCTCATGTACTTTGAAGGGGATCAGATGTGCAAATTAAAAGTAACAAGACTGTCATAGTTGGTAGGAACTGTGTTCTGTGGACCTGTTGAGTGAAGTAAACTCAATGCAGTAAGCTGCAGGTGATGCTTGGCAGATAATTGAAAATATTCACTGAGAGATAAAGAGAGGTTAGTGCTACACATAGGTTTGGGGACTATTAGTATACATGTGGCAGTTAAAAACAGATGTACATGAGCTCACAGTGTCATTGCTCTTTTCTAAAATAATCACATCTCCAGAATTGCCTATCAAAGTAATTCTTAACTCCTCCAGCTGGCGTTCAGACAAAACAATGATGGTTCAGCACTATGGACAGTGGCAGGATTGCTTGCATCCCCCCACCTTCACCCCATATTTTAGTTCTGTTACATCAGGACATCATTATCTCCCCATATCTAGCTTTCTTGCTTTAACTCCTACCACTCCCCTAGCGCATACTATATACTTGAGTCAGCTGTGTTCAAGTCATCTAGTTTAAGTTTTTCATTGTTTTTATCAGATGACAACCTGAGGCCCAAAGAAGCTAAATTATTTGCTTGAAGTAGCATTTCTGGTTAGTGACAAAGCTGGGACCCAGATCTCCACGATCATGGCTTAATGTTCTATTATCATACAACATGGGAGAGAGACTCCACAATTTTCCTAGCGACAAGTTTCAAGCTAATAGTAGTAAAAAAATAAATAAGTAAAATAATAATAATAAAAATAATAGAAATAAAATAAATACAAAAAAACTTCTTACCTGGTTCTCTGGTCAACTGACCTGGGAAAGTTTTTACACATTATTTCTTTGATTATTTTATCCTCCCTTTTTTGAAATTCAGTATTAGATATCCTAGATCTGCTCCCAACACATCTTCTTTTCTCCCATCTTATTCATTGCTGTATCATTTCCCTCTGATTTCTGGAAGATTTTTTGAGTTCATCTTCAAATTCATTGATCTGGTTTTCAGTATTCTATAATTTTGCTTTTTGATGCTTCCATTGCATTCTTAAAAAAAATAAAAAACCTTCTAACAATCCTATTCTTATTTCTATATCAATCTTTCCTAATCTCAAATTGTTCCCATCTTAAATATATAATGTTATTTTTTAAAGTGATAGCTTTATTGAGAAAAAATTCACATACCATAAAATTCACTCTTTAAAGCATACAATCCAGTGGGTTTTAGCATATTCATAAAGTTGTGCAATAATCACCACTATCTAATTTCAGAATATTCTCCTCATCCCCCAAAGGAACCACATTAACTTATTAACAATCCCTCTTCCACCTGCCCAGCCCCTGGCAACCATTAACCTGTTTCTATGTATTTGCCTATACTGAACATTTCATATAAATAGAATCACAAAGTATGTGGTCTTTTGTGTCTGGATTCTTTCACTTAGCATGTTTTCAAGGTTTATCAATATTGTAGCATGTATCAGTATTTCATTCCTTTTCATTGCTGAATAATATTCCCATGTGTGTATAATTGTGTTTATCCATTCATTAGTTGATGGTTATTTGTTCGATTTCTATTTTTATATGATACATAACGCTGGTACGAACATTTGTGTATAGGGTATTGTGTAAACATATGTTTTCATTTCTCTTGGGCATATATCATTTCTCTTGGGTACATCTACCTAGGAGTGGAATTGCTGGGTCATAGATAACCCTACATTTAACTTTTTGAAGAACTGCCAAATTGTTTTCCAAAGTGACTGCACCATTTTACATTCCCTTCAGCAATGTATGAGCATTCTAGTTTTTCCACATCCTCACCAATACTTTTTATTATCTGTCTTTTTTATTATAGCCATTCTATTGGGTATGAACTAGTATCTCATCATGATTTCATATTCCTAATGACTAATAAAGTTGAGCATCTTTTCATATGCTTATTGGTCATTTGTCTATCTTATTTGGATAAATGTCTATTCAGATTATTTAAAAATCGATTGTCTTTTTATTGTTGACTTGTAAGAGTTCTGAATGTTCTGAATGTAACTCCCTTATAAGTTATATTATTTGCAAATATGTTCTCTCATTCTGTATGTCATCTCTTCAGTTTCTCCAGGCTTCCTTTTAAGCACAAAAGTTTTTAATTTTGATGAAGTCCAATTTATTTGTTTTTGGCTTTTTGTGTGTGCTTTTGGTGTCAGATCTAAGAAAACATTGCCTAATCCAAGATCACAAATGTTTTTGCCTATGTTTTAATAGTTTTATACTTTTAGCTCTTACAATGAGGTCTACCATCCAATTTTGTATTAAATTTTGCATATGGTGTGTATATGATGTAATGTTCTTTTGAATCTTGTTGATAACTCAGCATCTTTCCATCTTTCCAGTACCTGGCATTCAGAGATTTTTCTAAAACTTTTTTTGTTGTTGTTGTTTGTATTAACTGTTTCAGGGTGGGGTTATTTAAATTTATTCTTCTGGTTAATCTCCAATTATAGATTAAAATTTACTCTTTTAATCTAGAAGATATTTCTTCTGCTTGTTCATTTTTGTGATTTTGTTCATCTCCATTGATGAAGTTCACAGGTTTCAGAATTGTTTGAAGGTTCTGTTCCAATATTAGGTGCAGACAGTGGGTGAAAGGAAAAATTAAATTTACCGCATGCCTACTTTAATAAATTGGATTTCAGCTGTCTATTGGAGTAAGGAAAGAGTTACATCCACAGAGGGTAGGGCAACAGGCTTTACCACTGTGCCACAGAATTCCTACTTGTTTTGTTGTGACTCTACTTAGTATATGAAGGATAAACTAGGATGGCGTGGGATATTGCTCTATGTGGACTCCAGCATTTAATGGACTTCCCACAGATGCTGGTAGGATTGACATTTGTTGCTGCTTGACTGCCTTGTATCTCACATTGGCCTCTAGATACAGAACACTTTAATAGAAACCCCCTAATGTTTGTAGCAAGTGTCAATTCACATTCCCCCCATTTTTATATCCCTTTGGATATTCAACAGTAGTTAAAACATATAAACTTAGATCAGTGTCTTGAATCGGAACCCTTCTTTCAGCTTCTGACTTGGCTCTGTTTAATACTGATTATTCTTGTCTTCCATCTGCTGACCCAGGTTAGTTCTGCTTCCTATACTCCTTAACCTGAATGATTATTTTCTGTTTTTGCTGGTGTTTCCTATACTTGGCCTGCTCCATCCTTAACCCCCACACCAACCTTGGTGACTGATTTATTTCTTTATGTTTTAGAGCACTAAACAAGAATCCGAGGCTGGACTGTGCTTCTGCTGGAGGTCTTTAGTATTTCCACATTGCCTCACTTTTCTTCATTTTTATAGTGAAGCCCAATTACACCTAAATTAATCAAGTCTTTGTAGAGTAGAAATGCCTAACACACACACAATACATTCTTAAATGTATTGAAGTACCTTATTCATCTTTATATTGCCCATAGCACTTAGCACCATGTATGTACATAGTCGCTACTCTACAAATATTAAAGAATGCACTTGAATAATGAAAGATTAATATAGCAAATTCTTAGTAAATAAAAAACTTCCTCCCTAGAAAATTAAAAAAAAAAACAAAAAACTTCCTCCTTATTTTAAACAGCTAGAAGATAGTTTTTCATCCTTATATTTATTTTGATGATGGATTTGAAATGGTACAAATGGATTTCAGTGCTGTTTCACAATGTCTTCATGGAGATAATTTAGAGTAGAGAAATACCATATTCTCAGTAAATTTTAACAAAACAGTGATAGACCTGTGATGAAATTATGCTTTTGTCTTCATTATACTAATTGAACTTAGTATTTTTTCTTATTAACAGTAGTGTTTTATATATTCTCAGTTCTGTTTCAAAAAGGATTTAAAATGGCTGACATGAACATATACAGTACAACAATATTTAATGTAATAACAAGAATAAGTTATAAGGAAAACAAAACAGAGAAAATGGGTGCAGGAAAAAAGAGGAAACACCAGCAGGAGAGAAGATGATAAACAAAGTGTATGCTGCGCGGTCACCTGTATGCACTTGCTTGTGGAAAGCCATGTATTTGGCTCTTGACTTCTCCAAGAAATTTCCAGAGGGCTCACAACCAGTTATACAACCAGTGTCAATCGAGTCAAACCAATTACTTGGGATGAACACAATTTCTCCAGTTACTGAAACCAGGGAGAAGTTTTTCCAAAAGTTTGTCACAAAGGCTAGACTATAAGTTATAATGACCACCATCCTTATAGCCAACACAGCACAGTTTCATTTACTGAGAAGTGATTTCTCAGTATAGGCTAAGAACAAACAGTTCTTTACCCAGAAATTTCAGTAAACTTATTTTATGTTGTGCAGTGTTTTTGACACTCACAATGACCATGCTAGTAGTCAAGATGAGGAAAACATTTTCCCGTGGTCAACTTGAAATGCCTGGATGCCTCTAATACAGCTCAATAGCTTTGAAGACATTTTCAGATCAGTGGGTATATTGTTAGATAAAAGGCACCAAAAAAGTAAAAGAGCAAGAGGTCTATGGTATCAGTAAGCTTTCTGCTGCAATAGTGCTGCATAACAAACAACTACACATTTTAGAAGCTCAAAACAACAAATGCTTGTTTCTCTTGCTCAAGGTGTTGGTCAGTTCCACATCTTCTCGTTCTTGAGTCAGTGGCTTGCCAGTAGATTTTAGGGGCAAAGGAAGTAAAGCCAAAGACCAACACATTTGAAGCCTCTGCTTGCATCACATCTGCTAACCTCAGCTGGCCAAAGCAATTTACATGGCCAAGCTCAGTATAAAGTATGTGGGGAAATATACTCGGCCTACTGTAGTGCAAGGTGCTGTGAAGCTACTTGACAAATGCTGTGTAATTCTGTATCTGGCAGGGAGTGAAGAATTAGGAATAATCCAATTACTATAACCATACCCCTATTTGCTATACCCCTTCATGTTTCACTGCCCATTTTGTACCTCTAAGAATCATACGATGTTGGATTTGTAAGGAAGCTTAAAGGTTATCTATTATGATACTTTTATTTTACAGATGAGTTGTCTGGGGACCAGCGAGATTATGGGACTTGCCTATAAGTCAATTCAAAGTTCTGCTACTTAGAACTAAATGTTGTAACTCCAACTTTCTATATTCCACTTCCAAACCCCAGAACTTCATGGAATTTTATGAGTTTAGTTCATGAAATAAAAACATGATCAAAGACCTAAACATCAGTCTTCAGACATAAAAGCCTAGATTGGCTGCAGGGGTAGAGTTTTGGTAGTGCACTGAAGGGAGACCTTAAATTCTAGAGTCTGACTTGGGGAAATCGTTTTTTTATAGAGCTTTTCTAATGAAAATATTTACAGATTCTAGGTTGTTATCTAAAAATAGGTAATTTCCAGAAGGAAATATTTAGTTTGTTTCTCAGTTGCTTTCCATTGTACTCCTGTTTCATCTGACAAAGAATCAAATGTAAGGAAGGGCAAGGGGGTGGGTAGGTGGACTAAGGATGGAAAATTGCCAGAGATGGAGGACAGATATAAAACAGAGCCTTTTCAAGTTGACTTTTGTTTTTTAAGTTTTCCTAATGTAAATCACTAGTTGCTATGTGTTTGGCTTACTCCTCAAAAGCAGATTTGAGCTGGTAAGCAAACTGAAATGCACTGAAGTAGGGTTTGTTTTGAGAGACGAGAACAGCTGTTCCTCCCGGAGTCCTCAGCAGACATGGAGCCTATCTATTACCTCAGTGTTCCTAGATGGTGTTGCTTACAACCCTTTTTGTATTTTGTTTACTGTTTCCAATTTTGTAGGTCAGTTTGACCGGATACTACTTTTTTTTTTTTTAGAGACACTTAATAACTAAGATAGTATTTGTAACGTCCTGTCCGGTTTGACAGTTTCTTTAACATTTCATGGTTTTACTTGCGCTTTGTTTACTGCTGTGAATCGGCTCCCCAGCAAGAAACTTGACCCCGGTAGATGATATTATCTTGGAGGAATGTAGGGCTAGGCCAGAGGGTAGTTTTTCTGAGAATCAGTGATCTGACCACACATAATAAACAAAGTCAAATAAGAAGAAGCCATTCAACATTAAAAACAAATAATAATTTAGCTATACAATTTAAAAATAGAAACACAGGAAAAGATATAAAATATGTTTTAAAATAATTATATACTATCTTAATAATATCCTGTTCCCTTATGTTAGCCTGAAAACAGATGAAACCCCAATTTTCCATTTTAACAACAAAGAAAGGAATTTCACAGAGCCTTATACTATTATAATAGTAATTGTAATTTTTAGAATTTTAGAAAATACAGATAGACAAAACACACTGTTATGAGTTCAGTAATGCTTTTAATTAAAGTCATACTTTATTAAACAAAAGAGCATTTACCTTCATTTGAAGAATAGGCATACATATCAATGCAAGCCGACTTATTCAGGATACAGATAAGTGTATTCTTACTTCATGGAAATGTAGGTCCCCTTGTAATGATTTTAAAGCTCAGCTGATGTGCATGACTCGTAGGTTGGGACTTAAACTTTTGTCCTCATCTTGAGCCTATCAGTTTTGGGAGCTATCCTATTTAATGACATCATTGGTTTACGGTCTACACAGGTACTGCATATTCTTACTAGTTGGATCGAACAGTATATAAAATAATGAACTGAGCCAAGTCCTTTCTAAAAGTTAGAAGACTGGAATTTGGCATCTTTCTTTTTAAATCCTATTACTATGTTTCTTTGATGAAATCAATATCTTTGAGATTATTTTACCGTCTGCAAAATTAAGGATAAGGCTGGAGAGAGATGCTTGCTTTGCCCAACTCAACAGAGTATTGTGAGGAAGGTAGGGCTAGGCTAGAGGTAGTTTTCTGAGAATCAGTTGATCTGACCACACTAACAAAAAAAGTCAGATAAGAAGCAGCCCATTCAAACATAAAAACAAAGTGTAATAATTGTAACACCTAATTCTAGAAACATTAAATGGTAGCTGGCCACTATTTTAGTGGAATCTTCCCATTTAGAGCCTAATTCTTAGCTGTTACATTACTAGAAATATATAGTTCACCCAGAGTTACATTGGCCTACGTGACTGCCATGTTCTCCAGATTCTCAGTGGCTTCAGGGACAGGAAGTAGGTCTGTGCAATGGACTGGGCCAGGAGTGGTAACCTAGTTTTAAGATTTACCTCTGCCATGTCAGTGAATCATTTCAACTCTCTGGGCCTCAGTTCCTTGTGAATATAGAAATGGACCAAAATCTCAGAGGTATTCACTTTGTGCAACAGGGCTCTTTTTCTTTTTCTTTTCTAAATGAAGTCTTACTGTGAAACTTCAACATATAAACATGATATGAAACAATGTGTAATTTTCACATGCAGTTTAAAACTTGCATTGTTTGCAAATGAGGCCCTAGGAGTACAGCTTGAAAACCACGGGTTGAATTCATATTTAAGATAAAAGCTTTAAATGAAGATGTTCACTTATTAATTTAAAGTGAGAGATATTCCTGCCCAAAGAATTTCCATTGGTCATCTTCTTGGGACATTTTGCCCTGATGGTCATGGCAAACCTTAGATCAGAACTTTGAGCATAAAATAAATCAAAGTAAGTTCTATATTCTTGAGAACTAGTTCCATTTATTTTTTTTCTCTGACAAATTGGACAGGGAAATCTAGAATCTTATCACCACCCCCTGTAGACCAGTATCGGAAGAAACATTCACCATAACCTTACCCTTCATGTTTCTATACCTCTATGTAGATCTCCATGCTCCTATTGATATGGCTGTCCTCCTAACATTCAGAATATAGATCATGGACTCCAGCGTGAGAATATTTCGGGTCATCATGTTTGAATGCTCTTTACAGAATCCTGGACATGCAGTCATGCAGGTGGCCATGCAGGCTCTGCTTGCCCACTTCCTATGTTGCAGGGTTTGCTACCACTGGTGACAGAGCCTTTTCTTTCCTCCAAAGAGTAATTCTTGTACATTTCTTTCATATGTTGATCTAAAATAGGACTCTCCATAGCTTCAAATATCATTAAATGTGGAGCTATCTGATGAATGAGTCATATTACATCCTGCTCTAGTCTGCAAAGTCCCCACAAGATTCTGAGCTACGTCAGGACTGAGCCTGAATTGGAAGGATTCATATTTGTTTGCTCAGCATCTAACAGTACTTGACTTGCAGAGGACACTCTATAAACCTTGAATGGCTGACTACATGAATTAAATGGATTTGTAGCAACTCATTAAGCAAGAAAAAAGAATGGATTACGTTATTATTTTTGAAGGCAGCAGTAACAAAGTTTATAACTCAGTTTGTCACTGAGCAAATCTACTTTATATCCTCAGACCCTAATAATGCCCCTGAATTCTCATGACTTCAGAAAACTTGAGTTTCCAAACCACACTGGGGTTATTTTCAGGGTGCAGATTGATCTGTCACCCAGTATCTGCTTTCATTTTCAGTCACTGAAAGAACTGAGGGGAGCTAGAGCATGAGGCTGGTAGAACGTGAGGCTGGTAGAGGATGGCAGCTAATGATGGGAACCAGAGACTGACCACCTGGGTTCTAATCCTGGTCTTCCCTATATGACTGTAGGCAAATTACTTACTATCTCTGTATCTATCAAATGGATATTAGCTAATGTGAGGATTGAATGAGTTGATACCCCTAAAGCTCTTAGGAGAACAGAACCAGGCATGTTGTAAACATTCAGTAAGTACTGACTCTCATGCAGTCATCCTGCTTTAATGGAAGGAACATAAGCTTTGAGTCAGGCAAGCCAGGCTTTTAATTCATGCTCTGGCCCTTTTTCTTGGATAATCATTTAATTTCACTAAACTTGTTTCATCTTGTGTAAAATGTGGGTAATGATGTAGCCTTGGGGGTGGGGAGAGGATGCTACTTAAAACTACAGAAAACACAGGACTTCTGATCCCTATAATTTTATGTTTAGGGAAACAACCTGATGGGCCTGCTTTGGATATGAAGGAGGAAGACCAAGGCAGAGAACTAAATGGATTTGCATGATAAAGTACGAATTTTGAGCATCCCAGAGCTTGAGATGAAAGCACCAAGCCCAGAAATTAAAGAAGTCCAGCAAAATAGCCAACAGTCCTGGGCTCTATGTGGGGCAACAGTCTTAATGTCCAATGTGGAGTTGTTTGTTCCTTGGCACCGTAGTGCACGATTCTTACCTTTCACCAGAACATAAATAGATGTTTCTTACACAAGCAATCATATGTGGGTGATACTTTGGGGAGTGAAGAAATTGGGAGTGATGTGTTATAGTATTGGGTAAGCTGATACAGCAGAAGAGAAAGCAAACAGAGGGCGCATGTAGAGGAGAGGTGGAGAATTTGGCTCAGGTAGGAAAACAGAATGTGCAGTGAGGAAGAGAAACCTGGAGACATGGGGGAGGAGCAGCAAATTTCTCACCAATATGGGAGGTGGCCATCAAGCACTTTTATTTTACACGGATCTTAAAGGATAAACAAAACAAAACAAAACAAAACTAGGGTCAGCTGAAGAACCTAAGGACCTTGGCATCTGAGTTATACACTGAGCAGGATTCTTACAACAATTAGAGTTAATGGACATAAACTTCTAGCACAACGTAATTATTCTACAAATGATAACTATCTTTTATCCTGTTGATTCATATATTATTCAATGAATGTTTTTCTAACCAAAGGAAGCCGGGCAAAGAGCAGCTGGTGAATGTGGGGGCAGTGGAGCATACAGGTTCATTCATCTTTCCGGTGTGGGAGACTTACCTACATCCCTCCTCCTACTTCCCATGTCTCCATTCTGCGCAAGAAAATACACTCCCTGAACGAACAACACCGGCTTTCAGGATTGCCAGGGCTGGGACAATTGGGGAGCACAGGCACGCTTGTGTGATTATAAAAGATTGTTCCTAAGTCATGTTCATGCTTCAGAGAATGCCTGTAGACTAAGAGTTTTAAAATTACTTCATTAATCAACTCAGTTAAGGTAAGAGTGACAAACAGTGTTCTAAAAACATGCAGTTATTTTACCCATAATCCATTTTCCAGTAAGTGACGACCAAGATAGCTGGAGCACAAGAATAGGTAATGGCTTTGTTTTCCCAAGATGTAGTCATTGCGATTATTTTTAGATGAAAGATTTGGAGCCAGAAGCACAACTCACAATTATGTTGCTATGATTCTACAACCAGTTGTTTTGAGGAATTAATTCAACTGTGACAATTTTAAAGTCACCACATTTTCTGGAAAATAAAAAAATCAGCAGATAAAACCTGAAAATAACAGTTTCCATGACATGAAGAGCTGTTTCTTGCAATCATCTCCATCTTTCTAATTTTGCAGCTTGGACGCCGCCTTCCTTTAGGCCCTCTCCTAGTCCCCAGCTCTCACCTACTCTACCGATCATTGAAGCCCACTGACTGCCCCTCCTTCAGGAAGCATTCGGGTAGACCCCAGCCTGATGCATCTCCCCTTCTTCTGAACTCCTACATTGATTGTGCATTGTCTACGACCTTCCTGGAACTCTTCATCCTCTCCCTTGAACTCTAGATTATTTTTTTATATATCTCATTATTTCCAAAGCTGGGTTTGTACTATGTAATAATGTTACATTACAAAAACAATATGCCAGAAACCAGTGTTCTCAAAAATTTGGGAGAGGAAAGGAAAGGATTCACAATCTCGTCATCCTAACACTAGTTCTGTAGGCACCATTTCAGAATGTTTCTTTCTGAACTTTTTTCTATGCTTTTTTTTCGTTGATTTAATTCCAGTGGATACATAATTTTATATTTTGACTTTTTTCATCCAATGTTACATCGCAGCCGTTTTGCGAATTGCTATATAGCCTTCATAAATATGAGTATATTCCTTTAAAGGGTACATAATATTGACTATTCTTAAAATTTCAGATTGTTTATTATATTCCACTATAATAAATAATACTGTAGTTGACATCTTTATGCATATAGTTTTTCTCAGTGTATGTATTAATATGTGTCTATGTATGCATATTTTGATATTTTTTCCTATGACAGTGTCCCAAAAAGACAATTACTAAACCAAAGAGTATGATTATTTTTGTGGTTTTGAAGTCTTTGTATAACCCCTTCTCAATTCCACTTTTTCCCTTCCTCTCCACAGACAGCTAGAATTGAATGTTTATCATTCCTTTGCATTTCCATTTCTATATCTTAAAAAAAAAATTTTTTTATTGGGGAATATTGGGGAACAGTGTGTTTCTCCAGGGCCCATCAGCTACAAGTTGTTGTCCTTCAATCTAGTTGTGGAGGGGCGCAGCTCAGCTCCAAGTCCAGTTGCCAATTTCAATCTTAGTTGCAGGGGCACAGCCCACCATCCCATGTGGGAATTGAACCCGCAACCTTGTTGTTGAGAGCTCGTGCTCTAACCAACTGAGCTATCTGGCCATCGCCCCTCTTGCATCTCAGTGGTAGCTTGTTGTCTTCAATCCAGTTGTGGAGGGTGCAGCCCACTGGCCCATGTGAGAATTGAACCAGCAACCCTGTTGTTCAGAGCTTGCGCTCTAACCAACTGAGCCATTCAGCCGCCCCATTTCTGTATCTTTTAATTATTAAATCTTTGATTACTAATGAAGTTAGTAATCAACTTCAGGTTCTAGAATCAGTTAGAACTGACTTTGAATTTCTGCTCTGCCACTTGCTAAACATGTCTTCTTGGACCTCTCTGTGCCTCAGTTTCCTCATCTATAAAATGGAGATAATAACCATGCCTACTATTCTTTATCATGTTGTTATACAGATGAAATGAGACAGTGCAAGTAAAATTCTTGGCACAGTGCTCGGCACTCAATAATACCTTTCATTATTACTCCAGTTTTTCTTTTGAATTATTTTCTCCTTGTCTTTCCTAAAAAGATTAGATCACCTAAAACTTGTGAAATACTTTATCAAACATGATCATGTTTGCTCCTTACAACAGCTTTATGAAATAGTACTACCACAATTCCCCTTGATAAATGAGCAAAGGAGCCCAAGAGGTCCACAGCCAATGGGCAGCAGAGCTATGTCTGAACCTGGGTTTTTGGTGCCAACACCTCACATTTTGCATGTATTTGCTGCAGCTCCATCACCTCTGAAACCTAACAAGTTATTTCATGATACAGGAGGTCTAGGAAGTAGTTTTAGCACTGTTCTTTAATTTAATCATACATAGATCCCAGTTTCTCTCTAATTTGTAATTGTTTTCCTTCTCTATTTTTCATGAATATTCTGTATGAAATATTTATTGCTTTTATAAAACAAGATATACTCTTAAGTTCAACAAATAATGTTGCCAATTATAATATAATTATAGATACATTATTTGAGATCTCTAGGCTTGCTATTTTTTTCTGATTAATAAGACAAAATAAAGATCTTTAGCAATTCCTGCATCCAAATTCCAGTCCATTTTAATGTATTAATCATAAACATTTTAACTAAAATCATCCCATAATGAACCTGAATATTTACTAATAGTTAGCTGGAGTAGGATTAAAATTTTATGATTCATCAAAATTAATTAAAAAATAATAAACTTTATTAAAATACTTGAAACTGTTTCACAAATCTTATTTTTAATTTTCTTCAAGACACAAGAAAAAAGTACTCTGGGTATAGATTATAATGTACTCTTGTGTGCATCATAGGAAACATTAATAAGTATCAGTTTTATTTATACAAATCTTAAACTACAGTTTTACGATGTCACATTATTGTAATCATATTTTTCTCAGTTTATCAATACTCATTTTTTTCTTTGAATATTCTGACATCTCTCACATTAAGTGACATTCTCCTTATCATATATAAGAAAACCAGATTCAGAGGGTTAATGAGGCAGTTACAGACATCACAAAGCCCTGGGGGCCTGGGGAAAGGAGGGAGCAGAGAACATCTCAGGAGTCAGGAAAAGTGTCAGTTAACGGACACAAGATATTGCAAAGGCTATTTAGTGAAATAAATGCTGAAGTATTTTAAAAAGACCAGTATAGATCCTGCTAACCTACATCCAGTGTTCGTTTTGGTTTTATTCCAATAGGAGAATAATCTAGTTCATTTTTTCTTCCAGAAACCACAGGGTTCACGTAAGTGGCAGTATGGTTACTGGGAGTCTATGAAAACCATCACTTTATAAATGACAGTCTGCCCCTCACCTGGCTATCTGCCAATTTACCCAGCTACTCACTGTAGCAGTACTCTGGGTCTGGCCCTTTGCCAGTATCTGAAAAGGGATCGAGACATATGAGCTTCCCTGGCTCTCACTGGAGGCCTCCTTCAGTGGACACCTTCTCCAGGAGGCCAGCAGTCGCCACAGCAGCAGAAAGACCCCTCACAGCCTACAGGGTTACCTCCTAATAGAGGTTATATCAGCAGGAGAATGCCCACATGTCCCAAAACATTTTAACGACATTCATCATGACCCTCTGCATGAAAAGGCAACAGAAACTCTACAGTGCCTCGTACCGGCATAGCAGGTAGGTACTTAAAGGGTAGTAACTACCTCTGCCCTGGAAACACGGATATGCACACTCTCATCTGCTTGCTGACTATGATTCATTTCCTCCAAGAAATTTTAAGCAATCTGTTCTAAAAGATGGTATATGGGAAGATGAAAATTCTTTAAAAAAATAATATGGTAAAACCCAAACTCGAAACTGGGGCAAACGTGGCCATGCTCTTCTATGCTTCGATTTTCTAGAACCAGTTTCGGGCAGCTGGTTCAGGAGCTGGATAAATTCAGGGGCCATTTTAGGGCAAGCCAGGGTGGGATTAGATGTTCCAGTCTGCACTGTTCTCCTAAGCCTGCCATGATCTGAAACTTAGCTCTTGGGCCTAGGCCAGAACCAGACTGATGTCCAAGGGTGAGCAAAGAAGGCAGCAGTGTTCAGGCAACTGCTGCACAGCATGCTCTAGATAATGCCTTTTCGCTCTATTCTCCCCCAATGCTGATCAAATGCCCCGCGTCCCCTGGAAAATAAATGCTAACCGCTATCTTTTGGCCTCAGTTGAAAACAGTTATCCTTTATCAATCTTTCACAGTATAAGTAACTTGCCCAATTTTACTCAGGCTACACTTTGCTCCATAACTTCATTAGAAAATTATCTGTAACAGAAGAAAAAAGGACCTAGTTAATTAATATCAAGACCAATTAATATAAAGATTTGCATCCCAATTAGGAAAACATCATATTACTTCATGTATATCAAATATACGTATTTTGTCGTCATTCACAGTATATGTGTGAAGAGTGAAAATTTAATTGTAGATGCTTTGTTCATGGTTAATTCACCTCATATTCTCTGTGAGAACTTATGATAATGAATGTATTTGATATTTGGGTAGTTTTTTTGTACTTTCATTTGCAGTTCAGTAATTGGTGACTTGAGGTGCATAGAACATGAAAGAGCAAAACATCTCAATTACAGAATGAAAGTACAAATTAGTTATTCTGCTAGGTTTTAAAAAAAAATTAAGTCTTACTAGTTGTAAGAAAAGTCTGTAAGATGTTATTCTTTCTGAATTCAGCTTTGAGTAGTGTGTTAAATATAGATTCCTTGAACACAGCATTACAAAATATTAGAAATGTTTAAAAAATACCTTGTCTATGCCTCAAACTAGAGAGGGAAAAAAGACCAATTTTAATTAATTAATTTTAATTAGTTTAGCCTAGATATATCCAAATATGAGGTGATCCCATTTGTTTTCAGATGCATTTTCAAAAATGTGATTGGAACAGCTTGATATGTTAAAATTTTGAGATGTAAGGGAAATAAATGTCCACAGAATATTAGTTTACTTATGTTTATAAAATATACTAATTTACATATGTTGCTTTTTCCACTGTCATATTTAAAATATATTTATCTCCACTACAACAGAATAATTATATTGCACTACATTTTAAAGTCATTTTAAAAGCTCATTTATCTTTTTTTTAAAAATGCACATTCCATATTTTACAGATTGAATTTATGTTAGGCTAAGTGACTTTTCCAATCAGTATGCTGTTCAAAATTAAGTACTTCAGAGAGTGACCCATAATATGAAAAACTGTAAGAACTGAAGTACAAAGTGACTCTATCTTTTCTGAGAGGTAATTGGGGTTAAAAAAACCCACAAAAAACAACAAACCCAAACCACTATTGCCTAATAAATATATATGTATGTTTACACAATAGGATATTCAAAAGCTATAAGGGGTTATAGTGGCCCAACTTAGGCGCTCAACAAATATTTACTAAATAAATCAGTAATGAATATTTTTATGCTATCTTCTTTCTGTCTGTTAATATGTATTATTTTTACAATCAGAAAAAGCATAAAGATAAGTAATTTGTTCCCCCCCAAAACTGAAAATTGTAGCTGGACTTGTGTTTCATTTTCTGAATATATTATACTTGTTAAAATTCCAGATCTCCATTGAAATTTTAGCAAAAGTTCCAACTCTTAAACTAGCCTAGATCACTTTAGGTATTGTTTTAGTGCAATTAACTCTGTTTGCAGTTTCAGAGATCCCATCATTCTTCCATTGTGTAAGCAATATGGGGAAAATTATTTGGAATGAAAATGTACTAAACTTAACAGAGTTATTGCATTGAATTCTCTTCTACTACCTAAAAGTAAGGAAGTTATTATGAAAACTGTCTTAATGTTTTAAAATTATTTGGATAGTGAAGTTGTAAACAATTAATTACTCTTAACTAATTAAAATCCTGTTGACATCAACGAATTCAATAAGTTTTACACATTTATACTTTGCTCCTGGAAGTACTTTGGAGAGTGGCAAACTTTTCTAACTGGGACATTAGTTGCCAGGACCAGCCCAGTCAGGACTATTGAGAACTTTCTATCCTGAATTTCATGTGTGCCCAAGTGTATTCTGAGTTCATTTAAACCTGTTGTTCCTCTCAATCCTGCCTTCCTCTGCTGTTCAAAATGTAAGGCGCTATTTATCTGTACTATTGGATGGTTTCAGTCCATGTTGCTATGTGCCACCTTCCTGGTGACCCAGCTATGGTTTACTGTCCTCAGAAATCTTTTCATCATGCTCTATGGAACCCTCACTTTACTATTTAAACTAAATAAATAGATGAAAACCCAACTCCTTTATATCTTTACCTTCACAGATTGTTTTAGCTGGTTTCTCTGGGAAATAGATGCTAACATGGAGTTAGGAGTGCAAGAGGTTTACTGGAGGGTAACACCTGTAAAAGATAAAAAGGGAATGAGATTGGAAATGAAAGGCTCAGACAACAACACAGACCTGACGAGGTCTCCGTCAACCCAGTGGAGAGCTAGAGACCAGGCTGATGATTAGAAGGTTCTGCATGGGAAGGAACGGCAGGCCCCAGTGTCTCCATGGTGCTCAGTCGTTGGCTGGGACTATCCAGGAAAAGTGTGGCATCCACTGAAGAGCTGAGGCAGATCCCAAAGGTGCTGATAGCTGGAGGCTATCAGCCAACTGCACTACTTGCAGCTGAACATCAAGATCATTCTGAGACCAGAGAGCTGCAACTATGCTGGCCTCACAGATTAATGCTGCCCCACCTCTATAATCTTAAACTCCAACATCCTACCCACTCATCCTCATGCCCTATCTTTCCATCATTCACTCCCTTACTCTCATATCTGCTCTTCGATTTCATGTGAAACTTCCACTCCCTTTTTCCACTAACCTTCTTTCAACATTTCAGCCCTCTCTTGATTTCACTCTTTTCTCCAGATAGGCTAGCCTCAGTTCCCTATCACCTCATCAGTTCTCCAGCCAATATCCTTAAAATCCTTGTCTCTTTGTCCTCAAGTGCCCACCCTGCAAAACCCTGTTTATCTATCTGCCTTCTTTATTCCTATACTCAGATTGCTGGCTGCAGCTAAAGAAAATCATACACCACAGATTAATGTTCCATGGTTTCCAATCTTAGCTGAACCCTAAACACTGTACAGAAATCCTATAGTTAAGTACTTCCTTCTCACATGGCATCTGAAGAAACATCTTATAATTTTTGTTTTGCAACATGTTGAAGAGCATGATGGGAAAAGCATGAGGTTTGGGTCATATAAATTAAATTTGAATTCTAGAGATCTTTACTGCATATAGGCCTTACTTCTCTGGATCTTCTTTCTCAGTCTTTAAAATGGAGCTACTATTAACTGTTGATTACAGATTGTTTTGCAGATTACAGAAAATGTGTAACTGGTTTAGTCAGATGTCTCAAACCATTGAAAGTATATATTCTAAGTTTTTTTCCCCACTAACTGTTTCCAACTGTACTCTTTTGAAAACCCCCCCTTCCTACTGAGTACATCTCAATCCAATGCCCTAATGTTTTGGACATTTGAAGTTATTTAAACTGTCCTTTTCTCTACAGTGCAGGTTAGATAGGAGGCTGTGTGTGTGTGTGTGTGTGTGTGTGTGTGTGTGTGTGTTCGTGAAGGCATGATCTGCTTTCTTGAACTCCACACTTCCCCCCTTCCATTTATCCCTCTGGTGTCTAAAAAGGAAGACAGGCAGAGAAGAATTTGTCTCTTTATACATTGTCAAGACTGCTGTCTTTCATTGTGAATGGCCTTGCATCTTTTCTATAGGTTTAGTACTGTGTTTCCCCGAAAATAAGACCGGGTCTTATACTGTATTTCCTTGAAAATAAGACCAGGTCTTATATTAATTTTTGCTCCAAAAGATGCATTAAGGCGTATTTTCATGGGATGTCTTATTTTTTCATGTACAACAATCTACATTTATTCAAATACAGTCATGTCATCTTCTGGAACATAGTCATAATGTACTAAATGCGTCCCTCTGGCTGATGATCTTAATTGGGGCTTATTTTCAGGGTAGGTCTGATTTTCAGGGAAACACGGTATGACCAGATAGTGACCATAATAAGTTCCATTGACAAAGACATCAGTCCTAAGCAGTTCCAGTAAACATTGATGGTCCCTTGGAAGATTCATCTTTTGGCTGAATTCCATCCCTCCCAGCCTCTCCTCCCAGCCAAAGGACTACTCAGTGATTCAGTGGTACATATCTTACCTATTTTCTCATTGGCCATTGCAACCTAACTCTGGAGTCATAGGTGCAGGTGGAATTCATTTTCTGTATCTCCCAGGAATCAGGGACTTGAGATAAGGTGTCCTTGCCTCCTTGGCTTGGACAAACCATCTGGCCACCTCTCCACAGCTTCCTTCCTCTATTTTGGTAGTGCCAGGTAGGGCAGGAAACCCAGTAGCTGAGCAGACATCCACAGGGGAAGTTCAGGGAATCACAGCCTAGAATGAAGGCATCAATAAACTTGGCCCCAAAGAATTTGGTAAATATTTCTCAAGAGTGTACCATTTCATCATAATCCCTGGACTAATTTGTATAATAGTAATGTCAAAGCATCAGGAAAAGATGTCAATCAGTAGTTTACTCCATTATGATACATGTATACAAAGCATCATCTGTAACTGACCTGGATATACCAATGGATGCTATTTTTTCTCAGAGCTCCATTTCTAGACTGCATACCTATATTACCAATGTAGTTGCACACTTACATGTTCTAAGCACTTTACATATATTAACTCATTTCATCCCCACAATAATCCTACAAGGTAGTTACTATTATAACCCCCAAATTGCAAATGAGGAAACTGAAGCACAGACAGGTTAAGTAACCTATATATTTCCTATTCACCTTTGTATAGTTGAATGTATCTGCCAGGAATCTCGTTAAAATTTTCAAATCCATCATCAAAAGACAGTTTCTTAGTTTTCTTTTCCTTTTTTTTTGTTATTATAAATGATTATTTGAAATTATAACAACCCGTAATAAATTCATTAACTTGTCATTTTTATGGTCTGGAAGAGGTTATACTCATATGCTGTGGTCCTTGTTACACCCTTGATACACCAGAATGAACTGTTCCTTGGAATTTTAGACTTTATGTACAAATCTATTTCTACTAAATAGCAATTGTTCTTTAGGAACTATTTCAATTATTATTGATTGGTTTAATTTTTCTACATTTTTTTGGTTTTGCTATTTTACATTTTTGTAAACATGAACCTCTCTTGAGGTTTCCCCGTATTATGTACAAGATTTTCTTTTATTTTTAAAATATTACTTTTATCCATTGTTATATCACTCTTTATTTCTCTGGTAATTTGCCAAGTGTGATAAATTTATGTAAGAAAACTACATGTAAGATAGTTCAACTTAATCTGTTTAGAGATTCATATCCAAAGAATTTAAGATTTATGAATGCAACATTTATCTTTCATTTTTAAATAACCTTTTTTTGAATGCAATATTTTAAATGAAGAGTTTAATATGGTTTGATACTAAATATGGTGCTTTAGGTACTATTTTCCTCTTTGTGATCTAGTTTATATTTTTAAAAGTCCCTCACAAAACATTAAGTATCTGAATTTCATGTAAGCAACAAATTTATATATATTCACACACATACACAGTCACTATTTTCATAACTTACTGTATTATTTCTGCTTACAATCTTGTGCTATGATAAATTTAATCATTCTGAGAACTATGGATACTGGGTGTGTCATGGATGTGTGGGGAAATGTTAGTTCAGTATATAATCAGAATCCATATCATTGAAAAATGGATGGTTACAGTTTACTTCGTATACTATTACTTCATATAAATTTTCACTTAATATTTCAATTATTTTAATTGGTTTAGAGTTCTGTCCTTCCAAGTTTAAATAGTGGGAACACAAAAATATTTTATCTTTGATGCCAACTGCCAAAAATAGCAACATGTTTTTACTATATGCTGAAAAACTGAAAAACACGTTGAAATATCTTATATAGTATCAACTTCATATAAACTTTTTTTTTTTTGGTGTGTAATAGCATGCCTTTCACATGGATAAAATCATGTAGAAAAACCTGAGTAAATAATTTTTTAAAAATACTGCTTTGAATTGAGTGGAAGTTATCAGAGTTTTGGAATAACAAATAAGTATATTTTTAAATCACAGAGGACCAAGATATGGCAGTAATAGTTCATACATTTTTTAGAACTGTATAAAAATGATTGATATTTAATAAATGTAACTAATATGAGGTTATGGTAACTATAAATCATGAAAAAAAGGAAACTGCTATACAGTTGACCCTTGCACAATGTGGGGATTAGGGGCATGGACTCCTACCCAGTGGCAATCAGGGTATAACTTTTGACTCCCTGGGTCCCTCGGAATCCACGGGGGATTGGTTTCAGGAACCTGCAGAATACCCAAATCCACTGAGACCCTTACACAAAATGGCGTAGGACAATGTATACAGTCAGCCTTCACATCCAAGGATTTCCAAATGCGGATGGAAGATACTGTTTTCCATCTGCAGTTGGTTGAATTTGTAGATTTGAAGCCCTGGGGATACAGAGGGCTGACTGTATGTATATGGAAAAAATATGCATATAAGTGGACCTGCATAGTTCAAACCCATGTTGTTCACAGGCAACTGTAGTTTTATAGCTTCTGATAATTCTTTTTGGAATTTATATTTCTAGGTTTCTTTTTGAACCTATTCAAGTGTCCTATTAAATGAGTTAATGCACATTTAAATCAGGAAGAGAAAACAATCACATTTTTCTTTGATGTTTCTGTTAATTTCTGTTCTCAGATACAGTTGAACCTTGGCCAACTGCTTAAAATTTGGAGAAAGTAAGTGGAATTCTACCAGAGGGAGACTAAATGTAAAAACTGGAATCAGATGAATTACAACACAAATGTGGTAAGTGATAGACTACACACCTCTAAATTTAACCTCTAAAATTCGAAGGAGTACTTCCCAGTTAATAGGAAACTTGTTAGCAAACTTCAAAAACAGGTAAAAACATCACTGGACTCAAAGCCTATTGAGCGTAGGGACTTTTTTGTGGTTTACTTCTGATTCATCCGCCAAGAGTAGACTATTCCTCCTAGCAGTGCTCGACCAATATTTATTAAATGAATTATTTTGTATCTAAATGTTTGAAGGATTATAATATTGCCAAAGAGAAGTAAGATTTATAATAGTGGATGCCACACCCTTTTGTCCTTCCTCGGATACTTGCTCATGCTCTCTGGGTTCAGGATGAAATGTGAGAACTGACCAGGCAGGGGGAGGAACACGACAGTGTGGGTGGTAAAAGGAGTTACACTCCCATTACAGACTTTGCTGCCATTTGACTCCTTTCTGGTATCTGAAACATTGGTGTAATGCAGCGTCCACACAAGAACGCAGGATATGGAGAGGCCAAACAGGAACACCAACAGATCCATAGATAGGGGCGTCATACTGCTATAGTCTCGCTGGTGGCTGGTTGGAGACATAGGAAGCAAGAGCCACAAGATCCGCAATCTGCCGTCTGCTTCTCTACCAACCAACCTCCTAACAAAGCCACGGCAGTTATATAGTGGCTAATGGCTAACTGGTAACATCTGATGGCCAATGAGTTACAGATGATGGCCATCTACTACCTGTCCCAACACTTTTCCATGTGAGGCCAAGAGCCTGGAAGCTGCTCTCTGGGACTCTGTCCCCACAACTGGGCTACTGGATTAAAATTCACGGCTCTTCCCTGAACCCCTTGGTACTAATCACCTTTGGGTATTTTTTTTGCCTCTGCTTTTAACTGTGCACATCTCATGTGTTGCAGCTATTTTTACCTCTCTCCCCCTCCATTGAATATGCGAGTTAAGGAAAACGACCTCTTTTCTATCCCCGCCCCCCCGCAATGATTTATAAACGATTCTTATGTAACTCATTATGATGATTTAATCCTAATTCCAAATGAGACTGGGAGGTCCCCAACCCTTCCCGGATTGGTCTCTTTATCTCAGCACTAGTGCTAGAAGGCAGGTCTTCCAGGTGTCTTTCCAAGAGGTGTCCCGGAGGGCATGACAGATTACCAAAAGGAGTGGGGGTACTGAAAGAAAGGGCCCCGGGCCACGTTATTGCCCCTCTTCTCATCTCGCAGGGCGCCGGATGGGGAAAGAGGGATGCAGCTGGTGGTCGGGCCAAACTAGCCGCCACTGGCAGAGCAAAAGCTGGTTAGGGTACCCACGGCGACCCGCCCGCAGTCTCCGCCCCGCGCAGCGCACGCCTTATGTAAGCGCCCGAGGCCCCGCCCCCTCCAGGCCCCGCCCCCGGCCCAGCTCGGGCTCCGACTCCGCGGGCGGAGGGGGCAGAGAGAAGCCGCAGCTGCAACTTCGCCTGGAGCCGCTGAGCCGGAGCTCAGCTGGAACCGAGCAGCCGTCCCCGTGGAGCCCGCCGCTTCCCCGGCCCGGCCTCAGTCCAGCAGGTTCGGCCATGGCAGCCGCCGCGCCGCCGCAGTCGCGGCGAATCTGGCCCTTGTGCTCCCCGCCGGTCTTTGAGCAGCCGTTAGCCAACCCGCCCTCCGCCGGTGCCGCCGCGGCCCAGGCTCCGCAACAAGTTTCCGCCGCCCGAAGAAGCAGGAGGCGAAGGCGGGGGAGAACGGACGTGGGGAGTCGGGCGCCCCCGGCCCCACCGCCCGCGATGTGGGGGCGCTTCCTGGCCCCTGAGGCCGGCGGCCGAGACAGCCCGGGCGGAGCCCGCAGCTTCCCAGCGGGTAAGTAACGGGACAGTCCCCCGGGCTAGGGTGGGGGTCGCGGCCGCCGCCGCGCGCCTCGGGACCCCGCCGCCGCTCCCCTCCCTCCTCAGGCCTGGCTGCCCCCGGCCGCCGCCCCGACGCCGCCGCGCGACCGCCCGCGCGGCGTGTTTGCTCCCAGCTGCCGGCCCCGCGGCCGCGCCGGCTGACATCTGGCGGGCCTCCGTCCGCCCGGCATCACGGCTCCCACGCCCCAATCTGAAGCTCTCCGGGGCCTTGGTTTGGGCTTTGTCCTTCTCCTTTTCCCTCGTGGGGTGTGTGGCGGACATGGATAACGGGGCTCCGGGGAGCCCCTGCGGGAAGGTCGCTGCGACCGTGCTGCGGCAGCGGTTTAGAGTGCGCCTCCGGGGGGCCAGGGTCTGCTGCGCCCACGCCCGCAGCCTCTACTTTAGGGGCGTTGGGGGTCGGGGGCGGCTGCTGTGATGCCGTCGCTGCAAGTGATTCCCAAGGGGACTTCAGCCCCTCACTGAAATCTGGTCACCGCCCCGCAGCCCTCTTCGGAGTAAAGGGATGACACGTCCTGCAAGAGCCAACCGATGTTTGAGCAACGAGGGTGTTAATCCGTTTGCCTCCCCGTTTCCCCTTCAAGCAAAATTTGGGGTTTGCCGCCTTGGCTGTGCAAAGGGATCTGTTTGTGTCGGACAGCCATTTATTTCATGCCTGCATCGCTCAGAAGTTGTGTAGGAGCCTCCAAATTAGGATAAATCTTCCCCTGATAGGGGATAAAAAAAAAAAATAGGCTTGGGTTGCCTGTGACAAGCAGTCTAACGTTGACATTTCCTCCAGGCATTTTAATTTTAATTTGAGTTTTGGACCTCTTTGAGAAGCTGAAAGTTATATGAACATTTTATCCAGAAAAAACCCCACCATATTTACATATATACATTTTTTCTACAATATTAGATGGTTCTGGAACTCAACTATTAAGCAACGTTGTTCCACAAAATGTTTGCTCTGTAATTGTGTAACTGACATTATTGTAAACATTTTCAAGACTACAAAACAAAACAAGCAGCATTTAGAAGTGATTTTTTGCTGGTAATATTTTTTGCTATTTATAGATATCAGCTACAAACTCAGATTGCTACTTAAAGTGTCAAATAATGCAATTCTATGACAAATAGAAATTTTATATAATTTCAAGTTGTACAACTTAATGTTTTTTATGTATACATTCCGAAATGATCTCCATAATCAAAGTAGTTACAATATTCATCACCTCACATAGTTGCTGTGTGTGTGTGTGTGTTTGGTGAGAACACTTAAGATCCACCTTTTTAGCAATCCAGGGTTAGATTTGAAATCATTCTGTTAAATTTGGTCATGCAACACTTTTAGAAATAATAGAATTTAACGTAGGCATGAGTTTCATGGAAACAATATAAGTAGGGAATTATTTTCTCTAAAATGTATAATATTTGTCCTAAGAAGAGGAGACAGCAGTTCAGAGGTACTTACTGTGTAGTTATAAATTCTGAAATCAAAGTAACTTCAGTGAGTGAGAAGATATTTCTTTATCCCTAAGGGGCTAGAGGGAGTGGTTTCAATTATTCATACATGTCAAAAGTCCTCTGTAATGCCTTTGTAACTTAACCTCTAAAAATTTATTTGTAATAATATGTTTGGAGATATACTATCACTAAAGCATTGTATCAATTTTTCCATTGTTTTCTGTGAGAAAGAAAACAGTGCTTAGACGTTAAGTAACTGAAGACAGGTTATATTGTAGTCTCTAAACCTTTGCTGTGGCAAAGAATATAATGAAAGAAGGTATTTTATAAATACTACCCCAGTTTAAGGAATTTGGACAGTATATCTTTACAAAGCATGTATTTTATTTCAGCTTTGACAGTGACAAACTGTAAGTCAGGAATTTTTTTCAGCTCTATGCTGATAATTGATTACTTCCACAGTAATAATGACGTAATTATTTGTTATGTTTATTCTCTATTTAAAATTTAGTTTTAAAAAGTTATACATTAGATGAAAAACTTTTAAGTGTGGTTTCTTTAGCAAATGAACAGATGGTAAAGGTCAAGATAATGACCTCTCAGTTGATTCATGTAGGGATTTTTTTTTCCTTTCTGAAAGTTTGAAGAAAATTTATATTTTTGAAATATTGTCCAGTATGCCTTTTGACTAAGTTAAGTGATTTTAGGGCTTTTCTGAAAAAAAGGAAACCAGACTTCTGATTGAATTTATCAGCAATCATTTTAGTCCTGAGAGCCAGTGTAAAAACAGGGATATTTTAGGTGTCCTAAAACTGGTTTGTTTATACAAATATGTAACTAAAGCGAAAACCACAGGTAACATAGAACTAATATTCTAAAAGATTGGAGGAAACTTTCTTTTTAAGGTAATAACAATAAAAACAAATAGGAATAACAACATGTGGTTTGGAAAATACTGAACTTTTAAACTTTGCTTTAGGATTTAATTTTATTATGACTTTATCAACAAGTTTTCAGCTTTATAGAGTAACTATATTATAAGTGAAAATTAGATGAATATTTTATTTCCGTACAATCAAACACCCCCCCCCCTTTTTTCTATTGGCAAGTGTGGTTAGAAAGCTAATTTTAAATAGAACATGTGTTACGTCTTTTATGCATTTGGTTGAGTGTGTTTGAGAATATCCTGTATTCAAATGTATAATAATTTCAAGTTGGGTGAAGAATGGATGAATTTCCTTTAGGCTTCAAAAATCTAGTATGGTATAAGTGATATTTTGAGTACTTATATCTAGTTATACCGAATTGTTCCTGTTTATTCGTTATACATGAAATACTAATATATTCACCATGAACATTTAAAGGTAGGATATGACTGTTTTTAAAATGTGCTAAAAATAAAATGTTTACGGAAGACACATGATCTGAAGAAATGTTATTTGTTCAGTGCCTGGAGCTTTAAATCTACCTCTTCCTCGTTGATGCATTACTGTAAGGTGTTTAGTGATGTCATAATGGTAGTAGCAATAACTGGTATGATTACATCAAATACTAAGGTTTGCTGCTGTGGTTCTGAATTAGATGGACCTAAAAGTACTGTGGTAACAGTGAAACATAACTCTTTCGCTTAAACTCAGTTGGACATGTTCTTTTATAATAGGAATTGGGGGGGGTGAGGAGTGAATCTCAACTTCAGTGATGAGTTTCGTAAAATGAACTTGATTAGTAATTGAAATTCAATCACTTCTTGGCTTGAATGAATCTGGTAAATTAGTTTGAGGCCAGGCAATAAATGGTGAGTTGACAACCTCTTTTTTCATATTGTGAAAAATATTTCTGCATTTTGAGCACAGAAAGGCTTTATAGAGTCATGATTTTTCTGACTGGATAAAATGTGTTTTTTATATATGTGTGTGTGTGTGTGTGTGTGTATATATATATAATATATATATATTAAGTAAAAGGTGAAGATGTGAAGTCTCCTAGGTAGTATTTTATTTATTGAGTGGAAGCTTAATTAGTTCCCTCAAATTGTGCATTGAAAAATGAAGCACGTGATTATTCTAG
Organism: Rhinolophus ferrumequinum; assembly: GCF_004115265.2. NCBI lineage: Eukaryota > Metazoa > Chordata > Mammalia > Chiroptera > Rhinolophidae > Rhinolophus > Rhinolophus ferrumequinum. The sequence goes on along the minus strand of NC_046286.1, from coordinate 69,009,715 downwards.
ATAATTTCTAAAGCTACAATTAGATACTAATTATTATTTCTACTTTAAGGATATTCATATTTCACACTAGCAAAATAATATTCTACAAAGTGGAATTTATTTATGTATAAACATTTTTTGTTGTTGTTGGGGAATATTGGAGAACAGTGTGTTTTTCCAGGACGCATCAGTTCCAAATCAAGTTGTTGTTTTCAGTCTAGTTGTGGCGGGCACAGATCATTGGCCTATGTGGGAATCGAACCAGCGACATTGGTGTTACGAGCACTGTGCTCTAACCAACTGAGCCAACTGGCCGCCCCCAAAGTGGAATTTATTGCATAAGGTTATTCATTTTAAGAATGGGAATGATCTACATAAAAAGAACATCAAATTGCTCATTATACCAATATTTTACTTCCATTATCTATTTTTCTTTGATTAAAAAAATCCATTTTTTGTTACCTAGCATAGTGTTTGGCACCTAAGTGTTTGGTAAATGTTTATGAGTGGTAGGCATTGTACCATTGGGCTCTAGGTATACATCATTGAATCTGAAAGATACGGTCCCATCTCCAAGGGAGCTTACGTTATAGTGGGGATAAACAGTCTATAAGTAAGCTAACAGCAAGTGTTAGCAGCAAGTGTTAGTAACTCAGCCAGTGTTAAGTACTACGAACGAAAGGAAACTGAGTGAAATGGTAGAGGATGGGAGGAGAAGCCTACTTGGTGCAGGCTGGTCAGGGAAGGGCTCTCTGAGGAGGTGACACTGTACTGAGCCCTGAATGGTGAGAAGGAGCCACACACGAGGGGAAGAGTGTTCAGGTGGAGGATACAGAAACAGCTCCATGGTAGAAGTGGGTTTGGATTGTTTAAGGAATATCAAAAGCCAGAAAGTCTGGAGCATAGTGAGCAGGTATGTGAGGTGAGGGAGACCTGATAATGGAAGGCACTGTAAGAAGTTTGGATTCTGTTCTACATGAGGAGAAGCTACCTGTGAAAGGGTAAGGGAGATGCTTGTTCTTCCATTCAGCCCATTGAGTGTCTACTATGAGACAGACATTGTTCTATGCACTGGGGGAATGAAGCAGACAATTCTTGTCTTTAGTCTTTATAGGTCTCTCCTGGCTTTTTTTGTTGGGGAAGAAACTGTGGACGGGTAGGGGAAAAATAGCAGTAGAGAAGCCGGTTAATAAATCATTGCAGTAATTACTAGGTGAGAGATGATGGCTTTGATTAAAGTGTTAAGATTGGATTTGGAGAGAAAAGGAGTTTAGAATATACTTGAGAAATAAAGCTGACAGGTTTACTGATAGTTTGGAGGTGGCAGATGAGGGAAAGAGGAATCAAAGATGATATCTTAGTTTTGGCTTCAGTAATTATAATGGATGGTGGTTGTCATTTCCTGAGTTGGGGAAGAGTGTGAAGAAGATAAGTGTAATCGAGTTCTCTTTTGGCCATGTCAAGTTTGAGATGCATTTTAGAGAGGTGCAGATGAGATGTTGAGTAGGAAGTTGGGTATAGAAATGTGGAACTCAGTAGGGAGATGGGAGAGGTGGAGTATGAATTTTGACAGTTACATGTATATAAATATATGGCATTTAAAGGTAATCACATGGAGAGAGTATAGAGAAGACAGCAGAGACTACAGATAAGACAGAAGAGGATCAAACTCTGGGACAATTCCAGTTTGATTGAGATGTAATTTACATACAACACTATTAGTTTAAGGTGTACAATACAATAGTTTGATATATGTATATATTGCAAAATGATTGCTACAGTAAGTTTAGTTAGCATGCATTGCCAGACAGTTACAGTTCTTTCCTTATGATGGGAACTTTAGGATTTACTCTCTTAGTAGCTTTCAAATATGCTACAGTATTGTTAACTATAGTCAGTATTGTTAACTATACAATATTGTTAACTATTATCACTATGCTGTAAATTACATCCCCAGTTATAAATTACTTACAACTGGAAGTTTGTACTTTTTGACCACGTTTACCCATTTCCTCCACCCCCGTGCCTGGCAACCACCAATCTGTTCTCTTTCCATGAGTTGGTGTTTTTAGATTCCACCTTTAGGTATGCTCATACAGTAGTTGTCTTTCTCTGTATGGCATATTTCACGTAGCATAATGCTCTTAAGGTCTATCCATACTGTCAAAAATGCCAGGATTTTCGTTTTCTAAGGCTATTGGATACTACTCCATTGTATATAAGCACCACATTTTCTTTATCCATTCATCTGTGAATGGACACTTAAGATTATTTCCATGTCTTGGCTGTTGTAAATAATGCAGCAAAAATGGGAAGGTGGGATATCTCTTCGAGATAGTGATTTTGTTTCCTTTGGATATATACCTAGAAATGGGATTGCTGGATCACATGGTAGTTCTAGTTTTAGTTTCTTGAGGAACCTTTATACTGTTTTCCGCAGTGGCTGTACCAGTTTATATGCGCACCAGTAGTTTTCAAGGATTTCTTTTTCTCCACATCCTTGCCAGTACTTGTTATTTCTTGTCTTTTTGATAATAGTCATTCTGACAGGTGTGAGCTGATATCTCATTGTAGTTTTGATTTGCATTTCTCTGATGATTAGTGATGTCGAGCACCTTTCCCTGTACCTGATGGACATTTCTTTATCTTTGGGAAAATATCTATTCAGAACCTCTGCCCATTTTTAAATCAGATTGTTTGTTTTTTTGACTATCGAGTATGAGTTCCTTATATATTTTGGATATTAACCCCCTATCAGATACGTGATTTGCAAATATTTTCTCCCAATCCGTAGGTTGCCTTTTCTTTTTTCTAATAGTTTCCTTTGCTGTGCAGAAACTTTTTAGTTTGATGGAGTTCTGCTTGTTTATTTTTGCTGTTGTTGCCTTTGCTTTGGTGTTAAATCCAAAAAAAAAAATCACTGCCAAAACCGATGTCATGGAGCTTACGCCCTGTGTTTTATCTTCCAGGAGTTTTATGTTCAAGTCTTTAATCCATTTGAGTTGATTTTTTGCATGGTATAAGATAGGGATCCAGTTTCATGCTTTTGCTTATGGCTGTTCATTTTTTCTTACACCTTTTATTGAACAGACTATTCTTTCCCCATTGTATATTTTTGGCTCCTTTGTAATAAATTGACCATTATGTGGGTTTATTTCTGGGCCTTTTATCTTGTTCCATTGATCTATTGGTCTGTTTTTATTCCTGGCACTTTTTTATGTCCTTACATATTCATTTAATTATCACAATAACTTTATAAAATAGGTACTATAATTTTTTTCTCCTTTTGCATGTGAAGAAGCTGAGGTACAGATTGTCTAAGTGACTCACTCAAGGTCTCAATGCTCAAGAGTGGTGGTACAGAACTTGAACCCAGAAAGCCAGATATCACAGCCCACATTCTTTTCCATTAAACTGTGCTATTCATTTTATAATAAAAGAAAAAAAATAAGACTATTGGAGTCACTTACCCTAGAGATACACAATATTGAAATGGAATGGACTGAGATGAAGAAAATAAATATTACCTTATTAAGTTTCTTCCATGTTAGCTAGATATTCTCCAGTGTAGTACAAGATTTTTCTGTCCCCCCTCCCCCTCGGGTTACTATTAATATGGATATTTTAAAATTTGTTTTAATGTTCTATTTTAGTTTTTTTTTTTTTACGTTTTTTTGTCTTTTGACCCTGTTGGAGATTATTTTCCCGTATTTATTAGGAATTTTGGCCATAAGCTTCTCAAACCATTTATAATTTTAGCTGCTTTAGAAAATGTTTACTGATCTTTAAATAGATACTTAGATGCAAACTAACTCAAGGAATAGTTTACAATCTCCTGGATTTAAAAATAAACACAGCAACAGCCAAAAAAAAAACCAAACTGTTTTACTCCTTCTAAAGGGAAGAATATTTTTTAGATCTAATTATAAAGTTTCCAAAATTTTAATTTTATACCACAAACATTTATGGGGTACTCAGTGGTAATAAAGACTACATTTATTGAGATCCTACCTAACTGTGCAGCTTTGTGCTAGAGACTAAAAAAAGAAAAAGTTTTCTTTCACTGTTTCTAGTTTGGTGAGGGAGAAGAAAGTCATATACATATGGGTTAATTTAATTTAGTAAATGCTCCTATGGAATTTTGAATGATATATTGGGAAAGAGCACAAAGTAGTAGTTATTTAACGCCATCTGGAGGAATCAGAGAAAACATTTAGAGTAAATTAAATCTGTACTGGGACTCTTAAAGAAGGTTGAGAAGGGAAGTAGCTTGGAGTTACGAAAGAACCTGATCTGTTCGGAGGCAGTGATTCGGTATGTGTGGCTAGAGAGTGTTTGTAGGGGAGCTGGAACGGGGGAAGCAGGGGCTGCAAAGTATTAGAAAGGGAGGCTGCCGATTGGTGAAGAACTTTTGCAAACTTAGTGAGTTTGAGTTTAATATGCAGTAAGGAACCCACAGACCTATAAAGCAGGAGAACGACATAAATATATTTAAGAAGCTAGGTCTGATAGTAGGGTAGAAGCTGGCTCCAGTGGAGTTACTCCAGCAGGAGATCCTTGCAGCAGTCCAGCTCAACGATAAGATCTGTGACAGTGGAGACAGAGGAGAGAGATCTAATTAATACTTTTGAAATGGACTGATTCAGAAACTGATTAAATGTATGGGTTAAGGAAAGCAGTTTTTTGTTGTTGTGTTCCCTGGATTTATTCCCTTTTAACTTAGTTGTGCATTAATTTCTATTGGTAGTAGAACTGGGGCAGTTGAAGGCCACTGTTCTGAACTTTGTGAAAAAGTACTGTGTGCGTGCTAGCGTTTCAGAGATGTTAAAATGTGAGATCCGTGCATCTTGTGTCATATAAGGGTTAATGTGTTTTGATATTTTCTGTTTTGTTCTGTTCTATTTTATTTAAAAAAGTTGGTCTCAATCTACTGAATGGGTGATAACCTGCATTTTGAAAAACACTGCAATTTTTATTCATGATTTGTAGTATGTATTCAGCTTTTTATGTAAAATTGTAAATTTGCTTTGTCACTGGTCTTATTTTTATTTTCTTCTGGCTTAGAGTTGTCATTAAAAATAAGATTAGTTATTATCATAAGTGCAGTTACAGATATATTAAAAGTATTGTAGAAGACTTGATATTGTATGCATTTTTGCTTCCAAGTTTAAAAAAGCTTAAGAAAATAAAATATAACAGGTTACTTCTTTATTTGATGCTAATCTTCCTATATTTTCAATGTGAGTTATAGTAATAATTTTTAAACTAGGTTATTCTGGGCATTCAGTATTCTGTGTGAAAGAATTGAAATTGATACTAAAAAAATGTAACATACTATCTTCCATAGAAAAGTTCCAGTGTATGGTGTCATGGGATCTTTACTATTTTTTCAGAAGTGCTTTTGTCTTTGTTCTAGAGAAACTGATTTTACCCAATCATTGAATTGCTTTAATATGATAGGACCTAGGTAAGACTTTATTGTCAGAGATCCTTTTTTTTAAGTGCACATGTCTAGAAATGAAGTAGCTCCCATTTCATTAGCATAGTCATTACTATTATGTGAGAATATTTTCTTTATTATATCACCTGGTGGGCATATTTCATGGCTAGTTCTTACTGCTTTGTGATTCTGGATTGACTTGAATAGAGAGACAAGACATCATTCTCAGATTGAATTCATTCCATCTAAATGAAAGATTAGAATGTTATCTTATTCACGACATTTGTTGTCTTCAGTGGTCTAG